>NW_026713076.1:0-1388078 GCF_030625045.1 Achroia grisella
GCATCAGGAACAACCTGAAAAATAAAAAAGTGTTAGTTAGTTATTGAATTCAAAAGGTTAAAGTGTAAAATAGTTTTAAAAAACTTAAAAGTAAATAAAATAGAGATAAAATAATTTAATACATTGTAATAAAATAGAAAAATAATAATATAAGGAGAAATAATATACTGTACTGTACAAAAATTTTGTTTTGTATATATAATTAGGAAATAGTACGAAATATCCCTGTGTAGGAACAAGTTAAAACATTGTAAAAGGAAACAGGGGTAAATTATATACATATATACACATAAATAATATAAAAACTGAAACTAGACTACTGTAGTGTTACTACAAAAATAAAATTCATAAACGGACTTAACACAGACAGACATATACCTAGTGACCCCCTTTACAGGCACTAAGTGTAGAAGACAGAAATAGACAAATATTAATAAAATATTAAATAGAAATATAGACTACAGATATAGTGTAAAAGCTGACAAATTATATACATATCCATACTACTTTAGGAACGCTAAAAATTTTGACGGCGTAAAAAACGCAAATCGACTCCCAAAACGAGACACATATACTCAGAACCCCCTGTACAGGTTCTGAGTATTCATACACACACACGCAGTCCCGAGAGGACGCATAACTAATACAAGTGACACACCGCCCATCTATCAGTATGTTCGGAATGAGGACCCCGCAGAGGCCGACCAGGAGGGCAAGCGCGGCAACCCCCCCAGAACCCAATGCTAACGTCAGACGTAGCATTGGAGAAATAGAGGCCAAAATAGTCCCGAAACTGGTTATAAAACCAAAAACCAGACTTGAGGAGGCACGGGCCTGTAATAACAAAGCAAAGTCGAACCTGGCACTCTTTAAAAACTTAAAGCGTGAACTAAAGGATGATACGGCCGTGCAGGTAGAGAAGTTGTACAACCTAGTAAAGGAAGCGGAGGCGGAAATTGAAAGACTGAAAAAAGGTGGGATAACGGTGACAGAGGACAGACGGACAGAACAGGACGAAGGGAAAGGGAATGACCAAAAAGGGGAAATGGACAAAAAGATGGAAACAATCTTGGAAGAGGTAAGGGAGAACAATAGAATCCTTAAGGAGAATAGGGACAGAATGATAGAAATAAGGAAGGGAATGGAAGATAGGAATGAAAGGGATAACGAAGTGAGGGCTAGCATTGCCTCCTACGCCGAGGCGGCAGCAGCAGGAAAAGGACAGGGAGAGGAACGTGGGACGCTACACTCAGTAGTAGTAGCGTCAACGAATGAGGAGGACTCGGCGGAGGAGGTAATGGAGAAATTGAGAAAGACAGTGGATGCAAAGGAGGGTTGGATACGTGTGGAGCGGGTACGGAAGGCAAAAGATAGGAAGGTGATAGTGGGTTGTGCCAAAGAGACGGACAGAAATAAGATCAAGGAGAGGATAAGTAAGGCAGGGAAGGGCCTCACCGTCGAGGACATCAAAAACCGGGACCCACTTCTGATTCTGAGAGACGTCATCAAGGTGCACACGGACGAAGAAGTGCTGATGGCGCTCCGGAACCAGAACCGGGGGGTCTTTGATGGACTCAACGGAGAGGAGGGCCGCGTGGAGATAAAGTACAGGAAGAGGGCAAGAAACCCACACACAAATCACGTGGTGATGAGCGTCTCCCCCACAGTGTGGAAAAGGGCACTCCGGGAGAGTAAACTACGCATTGACCTCCAAAGGGTCCGAGTAGAAGACCAATCTCCCCTGGTGCAGTGCACCCGTTGTCTCGGGTACGGCCACAGTAAGCGATATTGCAAGGACACCGCGGACCTGTGCAGCTACTGTGGAGGGCTGCATCATGCGAAGGAGTGCACGGATCGCATGGTGGGGGCGACGCCCATTTGCATAAACTGCCGATTGGCAGAGGTGGAGGACCCGCACCACACGGCATTCAACGAAGCATGCCCGGTGAGAAAGAGATGGGACTCGCTGGCCCGGGCATCAGTAGCGTACTGCTGAGGTCATCGAGGGGAACGCCCGAAAACATCTGGTGCTCCAAGCCAACCTGCAAAGGAGTAGAATAGCCACCGATGAACTGATGATGGAGGCCGCCGGACGTCGAGCCTCACTAGCACTGCTCCAGGAGCCCTATGTGGGGGGGAAAGGAAGGGTAAGGGGACGCAAAGGTGCCAGAATATTCCAAGCTCCCGGGACGGACGGAGAGGGAGGCGTGAAGGCCGCCATCGTAATATTCGGTGGCGACCTCCAGGTCACCCAATATCCAGAACTCACCACGAATAACATCGTAGTGGTGGGCGTCCGTACTGGGAGCTGGAGTGTGGTTTTTGTGTCCTTTTACTTTGAACCAAACCAACCCATAGAGCCATACCTGGAGCGGCTAGGGAGAATCAGAGACAGAACGGGGGCAGACAGGCTGATCATCGGTGGGGATTCTAACGCGAAGAGCATCTGGTGGGGCAGTCCCCTCGAGGATCAAAGGGGCGGACTGATGCGCGGGCTTTTATGCGAGTCAGGTATGAATGTGCTTAACACAGGATCCTCCCCAACTTTCGACACATGGCGAGGGGGGAAACACTACAGTAGCTACGTCGATGTGACGGCGTGCACTGATGAAGCACTTAACCTGGTGACTGGTTGGAGAGTCGATGACGCTCTAACCAGTTCTGACCACAACGGTATTACATTTCATGTACACATCACAAAACCAAAAGGAACAGAGATAACACGAACCACACGCATATACAATACAAGGAAAGCAAATTGGAGCCAATTTCATGAGAAATTGGTCCAAATTATGCAAGACACACACTTGACACCACAGGAACTCGAAACAGTTACACAACACTCACAACTCGAACACACTATTGGACAATACACAGAAGCAATTACACAAGCATGCACACAAGCGATACCACACAAAAAGCACAAAGAAACACTCACCATACCGTGGTGGACGGACGACCTCACGAAGATGAAGCGGGAGGTCGTCACCAGGAGGCGCCGAATCAGGAACGCGCAGCCGTCGCAGAGGGCCGCTGTAGTGGATCTCTACCTGAAACAGAATAAAAAGTATCATGAAGCCATCAAAACAGCACAGGTCGAGAGTTGGAGGGGATTCTGTGAAAAGCAGGAAAGAGAGGGAATGTGGGAGGGCATCTACAGGGTAATAGGCAGGACAGGGGCTAGGGAAGAGGATGTGATGATCGAAGAAGGGGGCAAAACATTAAACGCGCAGGAGTCGGCGGATCTACTTGCACGGAAGTTCTATCCTAATGACGACAAGGAGGCAGAAAAAGAAGGCCATAGGGACGTAAGAAAGAGAGCGGAGGAACTAAGTGGCAGGGAGGAAACCGCGACCGACCCCCCATTCACAATGACGGAACTGGAGGCTTCTGTGGAGTCCTTCAACCCGAAAAAAGCCCCTGGATCTGATGGGTTCACAGCGGACATCTGTGCGCGGGCGATTGGCAGTAACACTGCATACTTCCTATCCCTGCTGAACAAGTGCCTGGCGCTGCAGTATTTTCCTAAACGATGGAAGGAGGCAACCGTCATTGTCCTTAGGAAGCCTGGCAAAAGCTCGTATGCCGACCCCAAATCGTACAGGCCAATAGGGCTGTTACCGGTTCTGGGGAAGGTATACGAGAAGATGCTCGTGGCCCGCCTCAGGCACCACCTGCTGCCGAGGATAAGTACTCGCCAGTACGGATTCATGCCCCAGCGCAGCGCCGAGGACGCCCTCTATATTCTAATGAACCATATAAGGGACAGACTACAGGAGAAGAAGATAGTCGTATTAATATCACTGGATATAGAGGGCGCCTTCGACAGCGCTTGGTGGCCAATGATAAGGGTCCGACTGGCTGAGGAAAACTGCCCGGTGGGACTGAGGCGGACTATAGACAGCTACCTAAGTGACAGGGCGGTTGAGTTAAGGTATGCTGGGGCGCGGGCAATACGTCGGACGGAGATAGGATGTGTGCAGGGTTCGATAGGGGGACCACTCTTGTGGAACGTACTGCTAGACCCCCTACTGAGGCAGCTAGAACATCAAGGCGTCTACTGCCAAGCGTTCGCGGACGATGTCGCGCTGGTATTTGATGGATGGACGGCTCTCGACATCGAAAGTCGTGCAAATGCCGTCCTCGAACATGTTCGGAAGTGGGGCGTCGCTAGCAAGCTGCGATTCGCACCGCACAAAACCTGTGCGATGCTAATCACACGCAAGCTGAAATACGACACTCCACGTCTGAGCATGGGCGGGGTCGCCATAGGCATGACTGAAAATGTCAAACTTCTGGGGCTTACCATTGACCACCGGTTGACCTTCAACGCCCATATGGCGGCTGTTTGTAAGAAGGCAATAGCCGTCTACAAACAGCTGGCCAGGGCGGCAAAGGTGAACTGGGGTCTGCACCCAGAAGTTACGAAGACGATCTACACAGCGGTGGTGGAGCCGATAGTCATGTACGCGGCCAGCGCGTGGTCGAAATCGGTCACGAAGATAGAGTTCCGGAAGCAGCTGAACGTGGTGCAGAGGGGCTTCGCCCAAAAAATTTGTAGGGCGTATCGGACGGTGTCCCTGGACTCCGCACTGGTACTGTCGGGACTCCTCCCTCTGGACCTACGTATACGTGAGGCAGCCTTGCTGTACGAGGCGAGGAGGGGGAGGGCCGAGGGACTGGTGGGAGACAGGGAGATTGAACGGATCACGCCAGCGGTGGAGAGGCCCCATCCGGCAGAGCAAAGGAGACTGGAGTTCCAAACCCTGGTAGACGAGGAACAATACAAAGAAGCGCAGCAAAGCTGCGAAGTAAGAATATTTACCGACGGGAGCAAGATTGAGGGCCGGGTCGGCGCGGCCCTGTCAGTATGGAACAGGGCGGCCGAAACCAAGGCCCTCAAACTTGCTCTCTCGACGTACTGCACCGTCTACCAGGCGGAACTCCTGGCTCTGAGCCGAGCCATGGGGCAGATTTTGGAACATCCTGCGACCACGTTCGGCATCCTCAGCGACTCTATGGCAGCCCTACAAACGGTATCAAATCCAGCAGCCCCCCACCCCTTAGCGGAAAAGTTTAGAGGAGACCACCATAGATGTACACAAAGTGGCAAAGTAGTAAAATTGTACTGGATTAAAGCCCACGCGGGGTGGGAGGGAAATGAAAGGGCAGACCATCTTGCCAAAGAGGCGGCCATAAAGTCGAAGAGGAGGTCAGACTATGACTGGTGTCCGGTCTCATTCGCCAAACGTCTGATCCGAGATCGGACGATTGCCGAATGGGATAGGCGTTACCGGTCAGGCGAGACTGCTTCCGTAACAAAGCTATTCTTCCCGAGCGCAGCCGAGGCGTATAGGACCGTCGGCAAAATCGCCGCCGACAAATACATCACCCAGCTGCTCACGGGACACGGCGGATTCGGTGCGTATCTGCATCGTTTTCGGTGCCGCGAGAATCCGTCGTGTCCTTGTGACCAGCAGACACCCGAGACACTGGTACACATCATTTCACAATGCCCTCGCTTCGGGAGGAAACGAGTAGACCTAGAGACAGAAATAGGAATGGAAATTAAAAAAGAAAATTATAACGAAATAATAACAAACAGAAAACTACGAGAAAAATTTTTGCAGTACACTACAGAAGTAATAAGTAAGGTAACAAAAATAAATAGCGATAAGTAAGGTAATATCACGGTGTATAGTGGGTATACAGCCGATAGATATGCAATAAGAAATAGTAATAAGAGTAAATTGTAAAAGTAGCTGTAGAAATAGAAATAAGTAAATAAATGTAATTAGAAATAAGGATATAGATTGTAAGAAAATAAATAAATAGAACCCCTAGAAATGTAAACCCTAACCTTAGTCTTAGTAGAAGAAGTAGAAAATAAGTTATGCGTTCAATAAAATGTAAAAAACCTGGAATTTAATATCCGGGCCTAAGCGTGTTACTTGGTTATACCCCCTAGCATAAGACCCTAGCTAGACGACGGCCCACCCTGTTGTAAACAGCGGTGGGGAGGTAGGCCAAGTAGGAAAAAAAAAAAAAAAAAAAACAAAAAAAAAAAAAAAACCTAACCTAACCTAACCTAACCTAACCTAACCTAACCTAACCTAACCTAACCTAACCTAACCTAACCTAACCTAACCTAACCTAACCTAACCTAACCTAACCCTAACCTAACCTAACCTAACCTAACCTAACCTAACCTAACCTTTTTTTTTTTTTTTTTTTTTTTCGAGGGGAAAGGTTTCAGTACCGAAACGTCCGCCTTTATGAAGGGGAGCGGACGAATACTGTGGGACTGGACGAATCCGACCCACCAAAACCCCCGGTGTTCCTCCTTTAAAACCGCGTGAAAGCGCCGTCATGCGGGTCCGCCGAAGCATTCGTCCGCATGCCGGCCGCGGGTCTCCACTGAAGGAGCCGCTCGGATGCGGGCGCGGGGACAACTCCGCGCCCGCCCTCCTCTGACCACTCGCCTCCTTGGAGCTTTGGATGCCCCTACATCCGCCGCCCCGAGTGTCTAGGTTGGGACTTCGGGTGCACGCACCGTCCGCCCCCTCCACGCCGGGCGCACGAAGGCGGCGGAATAGCAACACCGCCCCGCCCGGTGCCCCGACACGGGTCGGGGACTCTCACACAGACCACCAACAGCGACCAATTCAGCCGTCAGTGGTCTGGGCCGCTGACCGTCTTAGGGACCGGTCCACGGCATCACTCACGCGGGGTGCAAGGCACCCCACAAACATACCTCCCCCGGGTCGCAAGGCGTTCCCCGGGGTAGTACGGCTCTACTACGAACGCGGTGGATTCACCATCACCGCGCCCGGCCCCCGCAATGGGGGGGGCAGCTACCTCATCGGGCCTAAAAGCCCGGCGCTCCGAAGAGCCCTACACCGCTCCGCCGATCGTCCTTGCGGACGCCAGGCAGGAGCGAGCCACCAGGGGAGCAAGTCCCCATCGCCGGAAGGAGGGCACTAAGTGCTCGCCTCCTCCAGCGCCACACAGTCAAGTCCGGGTTCGGCACTCCACACACAAACAGTCCCGTGTCCACACACTTGCGGAGCCCACACGGCTCCGCCAGGGGCCACACCTGTCGGCGGCGGCGGGAGCAGGCCACACCCGCCGCATGCCAGTCCTCTCCATAGAACCGCGCGGCGCCACGCGCGCCGCGCGGCCCTCCACAACAAGTCCCGCGGGACACACCAGCGGCGCCCACCCGGCTCCGCTGGGTCTCCGCGGTCCCGACGGCGGCGGCGGGGGCCAGGCCACACCCGCCGCAAGCCAGTCCACACAATTGTACCGCGCGGCGCGACGCCGAGCGACGCATCGAAGCGACACCGGGTGCGCCGCGCGGTCCTCCAAATGGTCCCGCGGGACGCGCCGGCGGTGCCCACGCGGCTCCGCCGGGTCCCGCGGTCCCGCACCGGCGGGGGACGAGCCACGCCCGCCGGCGCCACCACACACAGTCCGCCGCGACACACCGACCCGCCGAGCGGCACCAGCGGCCCCGCGGGCACCGAGCGGCCCCGCAGCGGCCCCGAGGCGCCACGGAGGCGGTACCCGGCGCGCCGCGACAGTCCGTCTCGCATAGCAACAGGGCACTGCCTCACTATTGCTATGGCGACTCACCTCAGTCCGTGTATTGCGCGTGGGCGGGGGCCGAGCCACACCCGCCGTTCGCACAATAAGTCCACTCCGGTAGCAACAGGGGCCACCTGCCCGCTGTTGCTATAGTGTCCTGTCCTCACTTCGCACAAAGTCACTTTTTCAGTCACACGGTGTGCCATCTGACAGGGTCACAGACACGACCGCCAAATGACACATCATTTGACCTACTTCCGTGACCTCACTCGCGATGGCGTACGAAACACGGAGAACAAGTCTCGACGTGTTCGCAGCGCGACTCCCGGAGCCGCCAGAGCGGCGCCGGGCCCCGCCGACGGACGCCGGGCGCCCGCGGAGCGGACGGCGGCGGCCGCGGCGCGACCCGGCACCGCTCCGGAGCCACCGTGCGCACGTCCGCACGCCACGGCGGCTCGAACGCGACCTAACCTAACCTAACCTAACCTAACCTAACCTAACCTAACCTAACCTAACCTAACCTAACCTAACCTAACCTAACCTAACCTAACCTAACCTAACCTAACCTAACCTAACCTAACCTAACCTAACCTAACCTGACCTAACCTAACCTAACCTAACCTAACCTAACCTAACCTAACCTAACCTAACCTAACCTAACCTAACCTAACCTAACCTAACCTAACCTAACCTAACCTAACCTAACCTAACCTAACCTAACCTAACCTAACCTAACCTAACCTAACCTAACCTAACCTAACCTAACCTAACCTAACCTAACCTAACCTAACCTAACCTAACCTAACCTAACCTAACCTAACCTTTTTTTTTTTTTTTTTTTTTTTTTTTTTTTTTTCACGTCAGGAAAATCCATCATGGAGAACCATTCCCTTAGGGAAGAATGGATACTGCCGGACTCCTACCTGCTAAAAACCTGACGACTGTTCCTCCTCGACATAATCGCCGTGGCCATGGGATACGCATAAGCATTCACCAAGACCACCGGCATGGTTCCCATCGAAGGGACCTCCATCTAGGCGTGCAGGGAACAGTCTCTGCACGCCACCTCCAGACCCTAATGCCTCCCCGGTGAGCTTCGGATTGCCCTAACAATCCTCCACCCTAGGGTCAATTTTGGAGTCGATGCACACCTGATTTTACTCAAGTGTCCATCGACTCCCCCCCCCCGCGTGTGGCCCGTGCCGCGGCTCGGGCCTTAGGCGGGCGACAAATTTGTGACGCCCACTCTATGGTCGGATTTCCGACCCGCCGCGGCACAATACCGACACTTCGGCGATGGCGCGGCGCAGCGCGCGGCCTTATGGCCGGGCTCGCTGCAGCGGAAACAAATTCCGCTGCTGTCCTCCGTAGCGGTGCATCGCACTCCCACGTGTCCCGTAAGGAGGCAGCGATAGCACCGCTGAGGACGCGGGTCCAGCGACTGCACCCGCGCCATCACCCACCCTATCTTAAGCCGGCCGGCCTCGGCCATCTTCTTTGCGGCGGCCACAGGGCACCGCACCCACACGGATCCCGTTCCCTGGGTGTTGCGCCGGATCTCCCCGGTTTTCACCGAGGATTCCAGGCAACCCCCTCACGCATCACGGCTACGACCACGTCGGCCACCATTACCGAGTCGTCCAGATCTCCAATGCGCAGTTCGGCCGACTTCACTGGCCTGGAGACCCGGACGGTGTCCTCGGGCAGGACCTCCTCGATTTTGGCGGCCAACGCGTCTGCCGCCTCGCCTGTGTGCGTTCCGGGGATCTCCAGGATACGGGACCCGGTTCTCCCTACTTTGAACCTCAGGTCGGTGATACCGAGCTGGGCCAAGGAAATCTTGGCCTTCGCTTCGGTGAGCACCGACCTGTAGGTGACGCCCCTCTCTTCGGCTCCCGGCCTCATGGTTAACACCACTGCCGATGAGCGAGGGGGGCGTGCTTTAACCTTCCGCGCGGATGCCTTCCGCTGCGAGGGTGCCTCTGTTTGGCCGCCGCGTGGCCCCTTCGGTGGACGCGCATTGGCGGGAGCCGTCTGGCTTGCGCCAGCGCCCTTGCGCTTCCCGCGCCGTACCACCGTCGACCATCCCTCCTGGTTGGCTGAGGTCGACGGCTGCGGGTCTCCTCCCCCGCTGGGCTTCCCAGTCTGTGGGACCCTATCGGTCGCCGGCCCGGACGATCCGGGAGCAGGCGCACTCTTGGCGGCCTTTGGTGGCCGCTGACGCTTCGCCGAGATCCTCTCCTCCATCTCGGCGAAGCGGGCGTTCATCATCTCGCCTACTCGCCGGATCATCCGGTCTTCGGCGTCTTCCGATAGGGTCCGGGGTGCGGCACCTTCCGGGGCTTCCACTGTCGTTCCCGTGATGGTCACGGCGGGGAGCTCAATGGCGTTCCTCGCCTCCTCCAGCTCAACCTGGACCTTCCGCAGGGTGGCCCGATCGAGAGCATTGGCCTTCTTTAGCTCCTCTAGAAGCCGCCTGCTCTCCTGCGCCTCCCGCTTCAGGACCTCATTCTCAGCTTTGAGCTGAGCTACCTCCTCGGCCAGGTTGGTGGAGGAGCGTGCCGCTTTGCGAAGGGCAAGGATCTCCTTCTTGTCGGCCAACGCCTCGTCCAGTGCTCCCGCGGACATCTCCTTCGCGTGCGCAAGGTCGTTCCTCAGCCGCTCATTCTCCCTACTGAGAGTCGCGACTTCGGAATCGACCGTCCTTCCCTTTAGGACCTCCGACGCCGACCGAATACTGGCGATGGAGTCCTTTATCGCCTTGACGATAGTGCCCTTCAGGTTACCGGACACCCTCACTGCGGAAAGAACCTGAAGGGCACTCTCCTCAATCGATGCGCCTAGCTCTTCGGCGCCCATGTCCTCGGCATACCGCACCTCTCCGCCGAATGTTCCACGGGCGGCAGTCGCCGGAACGGAGACGGATCTGGAGGGGCCGGCGTCAGACGCCGAGCCCTCTGTCTCCATTCGGGCGGTTCTCGCCCCTTTCCCTCTCTGTGACGGGCTCATGGCCCGTTCTGTCCTAGTGGACACCTCCACCAGATCGACGTCGTCGTCGGAGTCCAGATCTTGCGGCCTCTCGACGACACGCCTCTTTCTGCGGTACCTTTTGGGTGAGGTGCTCACCCTCAAGCACTGCTCCTCCGATCCCAGTGACAACGAGGACCCCGTAAACTCGGAGTCCATGTTGGCCACGTGAACCTCGTAGTCCGATATGTCCGCCACGGTCTGACATATCGCCTTCACCTGCTCTTCCCACTCCCTCCTGCGACTGAGCGTGTCCCCCCCAGAAGACGCGGGACAGTCCACCCCCAGCAGATCTGGTGCGGTGGAGGAGGATTCTCCGGCCGCGGAGCGACCGGTACCTCCCTGGGGTACTTTCTTTTTACGTTCAGCCATTACCATGATATTCCTTTTTACGGGTGTGGTCCCGAACTCCCGCCGACGACGAAACCGAAATAGAAAAACAAAACCAAAAGACAGAAAGACAAAAAGACAGACAAAGACAGATAAAAACCAAAGACAAACTAAAACCCAAAATAAATTAAAACAACAAAAAGAAGTAAAAACCGAAACAAAACAAAGAAGAAGAAACAAACAAAAAGAAGACTAAAACAAGAAGTTGGGCGGGTTCCTAACTCCGGGATCCTCGACTTTTGTCGAGGCATAGGAATCCTAAACCCGCCCAACCTGCCGGGCTACTGGCCGACATAGTAGCCGTATCCCGAAGGAACAACTACTATCCCGCCCGGGGCGTACCAGAACCAAACCATTGCTCGGCCACCGTTCCCCGCGGACGTATCCACGAGGATGGGGAAGCCTCCCAATGGCAGGCCCATACTAGGAGGTTGCCCGACCCACGCCCCAACCTAACCTAACCTAACCTAAACTAACCTAACCTAACCTAAAAACCTAAACCTAAACCTAAACCTAAACCTAAACCTAAACCTAAACCTAAACCTAAACCTAAACCTAAACCTAAACCTAAACCTAAACCTAAACCTAAACCTAAACCTAAACCTAAACCTAAACCTAAACCTAAACCTAAACCTAAACCTAAACCTAAACCTAAACCTAAACCTAAACCTAAACCTAAACCTAAACCTAAACCTAAACCTAAACCTAAACCTAAACCTAAACCTAAACCTAAACCTAAACCTAAACCTAAACCTAAACCTAAACCTAAACCTAAACCTAAACCTAAACCTAAACCTAAACCTAAACCTAAACCTAAACCTAAACCTAAACCTAAACCTAAACCTAAACCTAAACCTAAACCTAAACCTAAACCTAAACCTAAACCTAAACCTAAACCTAAACCTAAACCTAAACCTAAACCTAAACCTAAACCTAAACCTAAACCTAAACCTAAACCTAAACCTAAACCTAAACCTAAACCTAAACCTAAACCTAAACCTAAACCTAAACCTAAACCTAAACCTAAACCTAAACCTAAACCTAAACCTAAACCTAAACCTAAACCTAAACCTAAACCTAAACCTAAACCTAAACCTAAACCTAAACCTAAACCTAAACCTAAACCTAAACCTAAACCTAAACCTAAACCTAAACCTAAACCTAAACCTAAACCTAAACCTAAACCTAAACCTAAACCTAAACCTAAACCTAAACCTAAACCTAAACCTAAACCTAAACCTAAACCTAAACCTAAACCTAAACCTAAACCTAAACCTAAACCTAAACCTAAACCTAAACCTAAACCTAAACCTAAACCTAACCTTTTTTTTTTTTTTTTTTTTTTTTTTTTTTTTTTTTTTTTTTTTTTTTTTTTTTTTTTTTTTTTTTTATTTTTTTTTTTTTTTTTTTTTATGGCACCACACCTGTTGAACGCGAAGTCCCTGTCATCCCGCTAAAAGTTATGGCAGTCAGCCGAGAGCCCTGGCGTTCAAAGTCCTATGCACAGGTCAGTGAAACGAAACAAACTCCATTTTTGACATCTTAAGTTAAGAAGAAGTGAGTTGTATTTCGAAAAGTGGCATAATGTACTATTGTACTATTGTACGGCAGATGGCGTTATGCCACACTTTACGCGGCAGAACATTTATTGTTTGAGTCAAGTCGAGTGTTTTATCCCGTTTTGTGTAATTTATTACGGGTGTTTTATCTATAATAATAATAATAATTGATTTATATTTTTATTTATTTATTTATTTACCAAAATTGTTTCAATACAATTACAATAGTGTTGATTGTGTTAAAGCTGCTTTCTGTTTGCTTTGGGAGAAGTGGAAATTTTGTACTTAAATTTAAATGAAACGACGTTGTGTCTTCGCGGTTGTATTTTGGCGACTGATTGTAATGTACACAAATGGTGGCCGGCCGGCAGAAACACTCATAACTATAACTGCGGTCCAATATAGACCAACCATACCGCCCACCAAAAGGACTGTAAGTTCTTTTTACAAATGTAACTTAAAACTACACTGTATAATGATCAGGACTTATTTCTGCATGTTTTAACTTTCCGCCCACCCTGGGAATATCATGCTTGTCCAGGTATGGGTTCAGTGATTTTAATCTACTTTTCCTTTTCACTTTTTCTGTATTCTTTAGTAGTATTCTATTTCTTCGGTTAATTTCTCAGTATAATGTATTTGCTTCGTAAAGTTTTAAATACTTGTATCTTCTAATTTGTTTGTATTAGTTATTTTCTACTTTATAAATCTGTTTTTATATTTTACGCTTTGCTTTTTCTCTCTACAGGATACTCCGATTGTCTTCATATGCTTTGGTAAATAAGAACATCCTGTACATTTTTTAATATTAATCTCATTTTGAGGTGCATGTTCCATAAATGTTGTACATTTCTCTTTGAATTTTGGATTTTTGTTACGTTCTCTTACTGTATTTTCTGTGTTTCCATTACGAATTTTTATGTTTTCTTCTACATCTACTTGAGCATGCATTACAACGAGCGGTTCATTGCTCGGTGCTGTATTTATCTCTCCAAATAGGATCCAGCCCAGGGATGTTTTTTGTGCACTTGGAGTCCCTGGTGGCCCTTTGATTAATAGATTTTCTATTATTTTTGAATAAACCTTTACACCCAGAAGCAAATCAATTACCCCATGTTTGTAGTATGTTGGATCGGCTAAGATAAGTCCTTGTACATGTTGCCACTTATGTCCAGTGACAACCCTCTGTGGTATTTTGGTGGTCAGTTGTTTTGACATCACATATGCTGATATATGATGACTGCTATTGTTGTCCCATTTAGATGAAACCTGAACCTGCACCACTTGCTTTAATTGTGACTTCATAGATCCCATTCCAACCACAGTTGCCTTAATTGGTGTTCTCTCTAATTGTAATAATTGAGCCGCCTTTTCACTTATAAAACTCTGTTCAGATCCTTGATCAATTAATGCCCTTAATACAACAGCATGTCCTTTTTTATTCTTCACTGTCACCATTGCGGTTGCTAAAAAGGCTGTCTCCTTCCCGCAATTACTGCTATAATTCGACGCAATCACTGTATTGTAATCTCGCTCCTCTACTCTAAAATGCGCTGACACGTTAGGTTGTAATGACTTCTCCAGGTGACCGGACGTGTTAGCGTTATTCTTATCTTCATGCAGTAGAGAGTGATGGCGCCTATGACATATGCGACATGTCATGGCTATTCGACATTTAAATACTGTATGTCCGGGCAATAAACAATTATAACATAAATTATTGGTTTTCACGTAGTGACTTCTTTGTTGAGGGTCCATTTTTGCAAATTCTTTACAATGACACAGTGTATGATTCTCTTTGCACATGAAACACGTTTTTTCAGTAGTTGTAGTATGAAAAGTTCGTTCCTTAGTAGCTACTGGCCTTTCTTTTATTGATGATGATGTATAGGGATTAAGGGGGTCTTCCTATGTGACGGCCTGTTTTTTAGGGATATTTTAGGATTTTTTTTTTCTACGACCAGTAAATATTTAGAGCTTCAAGTTTTTTTATCATTTATTAACACATATTTGGACAGTATAAATATAAAATTTCAGCTAAAAATATTCAGTCAAACTAGAGTTACAGCGCTCTGAACACCCCCGCCTCGAAAAAAAAAAAAAGAGCTCCCACTTCCTCCACGATTCCGGCTGATCGGCTTATCTGAAAAAAAAAAAAAAAAAACGGCGTTTTAATTTGTAGGCTTAAAAGCACGGAATGACCTATAATCAAATGAATATAAAAAAAAAAAAAAAAAATGGATTTTTGATAGACATTTGAAATAAAAGTTGCAAATTAGGCGTTTTTTTTTTTGTTTTTTGCTATAAAAAAATCGAAGTTTTGAAAATTTTCGATTGATAATAGTTCATTCCATGCGTTTACATATATTGAGTGTGCCCTGTAAATTTCAAGTAATTCGGTCCAGCCGTTTCTGAGATACAATGGAGGAAAGTTTGAAAAACACAGTTTTGAGAAAAACGCGTTTAAAGTTTCAAGTCCGTTAAAAACTATTAAAATATCAACTTACTCTCAATCGGCGATGCCTGGTCCATAGAGTATTCCCTCCTCTTCCTCGTGAAACTCTTTTAAAGCAGATTGTTCAGCTCTTGAGTCAATCCTGGCTTGTTTAACGACATCACTTACGCGCCGCTCAGAGCGTAAGATTCGCTTTTCATCCCGTTTCTCAACATACGCTTGGGCTTCACGACCAACAGGGCATCCCATAATCGACATAACTTTTAAAATACCTTGAAAACCTTCATTAAAGATAATAACTGCTAAGTAGCTAGCAATTTCAACAACTTTGGGACCAGAATGAAGATGTTTAGGAGCGAAAGTCCAAATCAAAGAATTCAAAGATTCGTTATTGTTTTGTGTCTCTGCTCCTAAACAACGAATTAATAATTCGTCTTTCGATAAATCTTCGAAAACCGGTTTGATAGCTTCTTGGACTTGCGGAATTAGAGGTGGTTTATCGTGATGAAATTGGTCCAGTTCATTATTAGCTTCAGCCTTACGCCATTTACACCAACTGTCTTCGCCTTCTGGACAAAATTGATGCTGAGGGTTTTCATCAGAAGAACATTTGTGATAGTACGTTGCCCAAACTTCCTTTCTCATATCTTCAAGCGAATCTGGATGGCGTCGAATTGCTAATCCGTAGAATTTTGTAATTTCTTGGATAACTTTATCAGTAAGTTTACCTGCTCCTTTTCTGTTTAAGTCTGTAGAAACGTGTCTAAACTTGTATAAACAAATATATTAATAAAAGGGAGGCCAGGTATAAAGCCGACGGTACACAATAGGCCCGGTCTCTAACTGCCAACTCACCGCTCCGAACCGCTCTTTCTTTTACCTGCTGTATCTTTAAAACGACTTCGAATTTTCTAAAATCGCTTTACTACCGTATTCTAGACATGTTAAGGAAGCAATTTATGAAAAAAAAAAAACGATTTTTTCAACCCATTACATAGGAAGACCCCCTTAACAAGCTCCAATGTACGAAATTTAAATTCCAGAAACTTCTTCAGCTCCTTCCACGAAGGTAAATCGTCTGAGTTTTCTTTATATGCATACTCTTCCCACTCCTTATGTGACTCCAAGTCCAATTTTTGCACCACCAAATATATAATTACTGGATCCCAAGAGTCCGTAGGTATATATAAATTATGTAAATTATTAATACATTCTGAAGTGGTATCTAGTAATGATCTTATATTGTAGGCTGACTGTGTAGATATCTTTTTCTGGCCAAACAATCGCTTTAAAATGGAGGCAAGTATCATACGCTTGTTTCCATACCTGTTTTTGAGAATATCCCATGCTTGATTGTAATTGTTATCTGTAACTTGTATGTGTTTCAACAGGTAAGCTGCTTCCCCGGCAGTACTGGTCTTCAGATAATGTAACTTTTGCACGTTACTAAGTGATGTGTTATTATGCACCAATGATGTGAACAAATCATGATATGTAGCCCAGTCCTCATATTTCCCTTGAAATACGGGGATTTCAATTCTGGGTAATTTCACTTGTGAAGTCTTTTCTTCAACGTCTACATTGCTATACGAAGTCGATTGTTGCTCTTTGTTTCGAGTCTGCATACCACGTAACATATCTTTCAGGTCCGCTTCTAAACACAAATACAGGTCTTCTATAATAAAATAATCTTCATTGACAAAGTAAGGTATGTCGGCACGTTTATCTCGAGGTGTAGATTTGCATAGATTTTGATTAGCTTCTTTGAAAGTGTTCCAATATTCTTCTATGCATTTTAATCTAGTTTCTATGTACCCTTGTGTTAATCGTTGCTTTGGACACTTCTTTAAATTGATTTGTGCTCTTTGTAATAAGCTTGCTGTGTCTTCTATTACTGTCATGTATTGTTCAACAACGGACATCTTGTTTAAAACGACGTTTCGTAAACACTTCAAATCTTCTAAAATCCACTTCGTATTGCTGCTCACTCCCAACAGCAGTAAACAGCTTGAATATGTTTATAATGTTCAAGTTTTAAAACGTTGTAATTCTATTATTCATTATAACTCACAAAAATTAGATGTTTCTCGAACTCCTTTTATCTTGAGACCCGAGTTACAGTGGGTCTTTTGTTCTCAACGCAGGTAAACAATGCAATTGCAATCCGGATCGATTTCGACCATATGTTGATTGTGTTAAAGCTGCTTTCTGTTTGCTTTGGGAGAAGTGGAAATTTTGTACTTAAATTTAAATGAAACGACGTTGTGTCTTCGCGGTTGTATTTTGGCGACTGATTGTAATGTACACAAATGGTGGCCGGCCGGCAGAAACACACATAACTATAACTGCGGTCCAATATAGACCAACCAAATAGCATTGATTTCTACACTAGGCTGGGCCTGTCCTGTACGTACCAGAATACGAATTATCTTATAATAATTTTAAGTCTAAAAGTACAATTTGCTAAGCTAAAATATCCTAAAACTATCTAGCAAAACTAATATAGTAATGTGTGAGGTGGCGAGTGAGTATGTGTTAGTGTATGGTACCTGTGTGTGTAGGTGGTGCATGAATGAGATTACTGTATGTTTTCACAATCATCATAATTCATACTTTTCAAGACATTGCTTACGTTAAGTTTTACCTCGTTGACCGGTCTTTTTTTTCTATTAGTTAATTCTATTGTAAATAAATGGAATCATACATACATGGAGGGAAACGCCTGGCAAAACTAGTTTTTGTAGCAGGGTTAGGAAGAGTACAGAAACGCTTGGTGGTAGTTGTGGGGTTATTTCGCAGTTTTTTATTTTTATTTTTTTTTGTCAGTTTTCAGTTTAGTTGTGTTGTCATAATGTATAACTTTCGGACGCTTAGTACTTGCGCAGCGTTATAAAGGGATCATGCGGGGAATTAAAAGGATTGTTAAGCATAACTTTAGTTTAAGCATTGTAGTCTTAGCAGCAGATCCCCATACCAGGATGCAATATGTGTTATCTGCATACATAGGAGTATATCGCATCGATCGATCTTGCTCATTTAATACAGAGGGTAATATCGCATCGATCGATCTTGCTCATTTGTGTTACAGTGAACTGTAGATGTGGATCTACTATCAATTTTTTTTTCTAAGGTTCTCCCTACTATATAAGCTATCTACCAAATTGAAGTCACGTCAAAATTAATTGAGCCATAATTGCCGAGCGCATTAAAAAAAAAGCCACTCGCCTTTTTTATTTTTACTTGTATAGATTGAAGATGAATATTTCTTTTTTTAATCTAATTACACGTTTCTTTTACGTTTTTTGCTACATATTTTGTTGACAAAAATGGTAAACGTAATTGTGTTTAAAATTATCTTTATTAAGCATTAACAATAAAAAGTTTTATGTGATTATATGACATTACATTTTCTGTATAATCAAATCCACGTAAAGTTTGACAAATCTCTAGTACAATCTTTCTGCGGTAAAACAAGATAGATAAAAAAAAAAAAACTGTCAGTATGCGCATATTGTTATATAGTCAGGTGACATTGATGATAATGATTGATGTCAACTGACAAGTATATATAATATTAAACAATTAATTGCCCGAACAATTTGTGCATCCTTGTAATGAATACATACGATTATGAACTGCACTTCGCGAAGCTCACCTCCGATAGAGGCGTTGAAGCAAAAGAATCTGAAATAGCCAACACATACCTAGGTATTATCGGTACTATAGTGTTGTTGTTACATAGGTGCCAGCTTAGCGAATGACAACAATTTATTAATATTGTGGGGAGCGGCTCCTGACACAGACATATCTCACTCAGCCGAAACACATCTCACAAACCTTCATTTTTAAACTCGCTTCACTTCGCCTCTGCACTTCACATCTCTACAGAATGCCAATTGAAGCCAAGTGGTTTCAATTTCGAAGTGTAGTCTCCTGAGTGAGTTCGGGAGTGCTACGACATGATCTCAGGTTTTGTTATTTAGATTACAGTAGAGTTACCAACCGTCCTTTTTTCCCAGGACATATCCTAGTTTTCGAAGTGTCCTGGAAAGTGCTCAATAGTTATTTGACAGCGTCCTGTGTTATTTAATATGCGCTCCTCTTATTTACTAATTTTCAACAATATAATTATATCAAACAGTTTTGTTAAAAAAAAAGCCTAATTATATTAATTACTTAATATATACTACATATTAATATAACTATTGCAACACTATTATTGCGTTATGTTTTTAAACTTGATAGTCTTAGGTTTTTGAAATTTCAATCCTGGTTTTTTAATATTTGGGCTTGGCAACCCTAAATTGCAGTATTATGCCTTGATAATACTTGATAATACTAATTACTAATTGTTCCCAGACATCAATAGTTCAGGCTGCAGCCAGTTTCCTTCGGATGCCAACAGTGTCTACAACGAGCCAGCGGCTGCCGACACGCACGACAAGGTGTGTGGTGCGCCGCAGTCGCGTGCCCGAGCTGGCGGTGGTCGTCAACCCTCGGTTGATGATGCCACATCATACATTCAAGTAAGTACACTTCAGTGATGACAGGCTGCTATGGGCTACTTTTATTTTTAATATTTCACTACTGCCGTCAATCCGCCTAACTTCGACCTTGTACTGAATACCACAATTAAAATCATATGTTGTCCTCATTTTAAATGCGCATACATAGTGTGTGTGATCGTTTGGTAGGTGGTGGTACAGAAGCACCGACAGCAACGAGGCCCGCCACCACCACCGCCGCCGCCGCCACCACCACGTTTGCCTACCACTTCCAGTCCTATAACGCAGGTAATATCAACCTATATTGATAATACAACAGTGTTTTCTTTAATTTGTTATGTGTACAGAACTGGACGTCATACATAACACAATAAACTGTGTAAGTAATACGTCCTACTATGTGTGGCACAGCATGCATCGACGGCCTCGGTGGTCTATACAATACAGGGTGTAAGGGACAGGTTGGCCAAAAACGAAAACAGCTGATTCATATGAATGGTCTGAATCAGATGACAAATTATTTTCCCACCGTAAATGCACTACAGCCAAATAACGATTACAAATAACGATTCTTAGTTTTTACGCCGCGCAATGTATTGCGCGCAATGTGATTATACAACTTAAAGTATCGCGCACGGTGACCCGTCAGAACATAAGTACGATACCGTAATGAAATGAAATGAAATGAAATTTATTTATTTGCGTATTATACAGTTAGATATTATAATATGTCCAGGTAATAATATTATTGGCAACTGTTTAATTGCCCCAATTTACGGGCATGCAAATTTTGGGTATATTAAAATGGAATAATCTATAATATTATTCCATTTTAACGACCTCATTTTTAGACGACCTCGGTGGTCTAGCGGTCTAACACACCGCTTTACGTCCGATGGTCGCGGGTTCGATTCCTCGCACGGCACAAACATTTGTATTCATGAGTATGATTGTTTGTGTCGGTCTGGGTGTTTTCTATGTATATTAAGTATGTATTTACGAAAAAAAATATCTATGTATTTGTATCAGTTATCTAGTACCCATAACACAAGCTTTAGCTAGCTTAACTTGGGCCTAGATGGTGCTGTGTGAATTGTCCTGAGGTTATTATTATTATAATTTAAAATTAATGTTTTATGTACCATTCTAATTATATAGTAAAAAAAAAAAAAAAAGTCAACAATCATCACATAAATATTCTTTGATGTCATAAAAACACTTGTCCAGCAACCAGTAATATAATCGATTTTTTAATTTATTTAAGGGCATTTTTCTCAAGTCCCGTGGTAATTTATTAAGATTTTTTGTGCCATAAATGATACATTCCTTTGGTAAAGCGTCAAATTGCTCTTTGGTACCAATATTTTATTTCTTCTCTGTGATCTGAGACAGTCTTTTATCTGATCATGTGTGTTAAACAAGTTTGGATGTTGTTTCACAAACGTGCAGATATCAAGTATATACATACAAGGCAACGGAAGAATACCAAGTTTCTTAAATAGAGGTCTACATGATTCTCTGCATCCGACATTGCAAAGGGCTCTAATACATTTTTTTTGAGCTTTAAAAGCTCTATCTATGTCACATGAGTTGCCCCAGATTAGCAATCCATAACGCAATACAGAAGAAACAAACCCATGATACGCATTGAGCGCAGTTTGTAAAGTGGCCACTTGTCGGAGTCTGAACAATGCAAATACAAATCTATTAATTTTTCTGCAAATATTGTCAACATGTTTTTTCCAATTCAAGTTTTCGTCTAGTGTAATTCCTAAAAATGTAGTAGAGTCCACTTTGTCTATTTTTGTTCCATCATGCAATATATTTAAGTCAATTTTTGGGCTGGAGTATGTCTTGAAATGAATGCATTTAGTCTTTTGTAGATTAATTTTCAAGTTATTATTATTTAGCCATAGTATAACTCTATCCAATACACTATTAATATTTTTATTAAATGTAGCTAAATTTGTACACTTACATAGTAATGTACAATCATCTGCAAATAGAATACACTTTTGGTCAACATAGTCTGGCAAGTCATTTATGTAAAGGAGGAAAAGTAATGGGCCCAGAATACTTCCCTGAGGAACTCCATTTCTATTAAATTTAAACTGAGAGTGTACTGATTCTCTTACAATTTTTTGCATACTCATTAATTCGGTATATTGACTTCTGTCTTGTAGGTAGCTTCTAAACCAATCCAATGAAATTCCCCTGATACCTAAATTGTCCAATTTGTTAAGTAATGCTTCATGTTCTACCATATCAAAAGCTTTTGTCATATCAAGGAATAGTGCTATTGTTGGTATTCTATTATTAATATTTTCACAGATATCTTTTATTAAGTGGTAACATGCAAGCGATGTAGATTTTCCTCTCTGGAAACCAAATTGCATAGGTTTGATGACATTATTCTTCACAATAAAATCGTTTATGCGGTTAGCCATAACTTTTTCAAAAATTTTCGCAGTTTGAGATTAAAACTATTGGTCGGTAATTATTTATGTCTAACGTACTCGTACGTACCATTTACACTGCAAAACAACATTAATACGTAAATTATAGTAGGTATTCTGGTCGGATATTAATAATCTACGAGTACATAACACGGCGAAGCGAATCCCCGGAAACCAAGGAACATGGTACGGTCGTTGTCGGTCTTTTCGTAGCACTGTGCATGAACAATCCATTGAGACGTAGTAACGCACATAAGCATTTGTCCATATTCGCAGGCATCAAATAATCCATTACGTGCTGACTGACGACTGACGTTCCATTATTTGTAATAATAAAATATTCACCATAAGAATATACATAAAAACTAAACAAAAACAGTAAATATCTAATCTCACTTCAACACAAAATCGAAAAAGTTTTATAGTGCGGCAAAACTCCGCAAAACACATGCATTAAAATCAAAGTACACAATCGAACTAACAAAAAAATTAGGCCCTACGCTATACCCATTCCTGGCCACCAGGACGATGACATAATCTCAAAAGATGCCGCCGCGCCGAGGGCGGACAGGCGGCTTCTTTCGAATTTTAGTCGAATGTTTATACCTACTGGGTATCGATTGTTGCTTTGAGCCAGAGATAGGTATTATAGGTCATGAACTATTATTATAGGTTCCTCACCCATTGGTTATTTCTTTTTTATGTATGTTCCCGATTACTTGAATACACTTAAACCAATTCGGTTTTTTTTTGTATGAAAGGGTAAACATTCTAGATATTTAAGTTATTCAGGTATTTGTGTCTGGGTCATTTCATGTTAAGCCAATAAGCCAATGATGAAAGCCACAGAAAGGAAAAACTATACATAAATGTAAGAATAGTAATGTCACAAGCGACGGCGTTTTCGTACGCGTTTCGTGTTTAATTGAACTTGACTCATACTCAGCTGATCAGCGCGGCGCGGCGGCGTAGGGGAAAGATTTTATAACGAATTACATTGATGCTTTTTTGTATTTTATAGTATTTCGCTATAAAATATTATTATTACTTTATATAATATGTATTTGCATGCTCCACAAGGATGGACAAGGCGACGGTCGGTGTCCAGTCGAACAAGTGGTGGGGGTCGCCAACGTCGAGGGCGGCAGGGGCGGCGGGGGTGGCGGGGGTGGCGGGGGCGGGCCTCTGTACCTGGTGTCAGCGGCGCCGGTCACCGCACCGCTACTGTTCGCCTGCCCTACCGAAGCTTTCGCAGTCAGGCACGCGTCGCGGACTGCCTTGCCCTATTATTTTAGTCATACCGAGTACGTAATTATTATTATTACTATTATGACGTAATTATTATTAATACTATTGAAAATATTTAAACAGCTTAATAATAAAAAAAACAGTGGATCCATGGGGTATATCTGTTAAAATACTGGATAGTATAATAGAAATTATTGCGACGTCTCTTGCTTTTATTTTCAATAAATGTATAGATGAAGGTAAATTTCCTAACATAATGAAAATTAGTAAAATCATACCGGTTTTTACATCTGGAGATAGGAGTGACCCAATAAATTATAGACCTATATCTATACTCCCAGCACTCAGTAAAATTTTTGAAAAAATAATCCTTATGCAACGTTTCAGTTATTTCAATTTAAATAATTTAATCCACAATAGTCAATTCGGTTTTTCCAAAGGTCGTTCAACTACAGACGCAGATGCAGAATTGCTTAGACACGTATTTGCTGCATGGGAAACTAAAATGGATGCGATAGGTGTTTTTGTGACCTTTCTAAGGCTTTTGATTGCGTTGATCATAATACATTGCTAAAAAAACTTGCTTTTTATGGCGTCAAAGACAATGCTTTAAATTGAATAAAATCTTATATATCTGATAGAATACAGAAAGTGAAGGTTACCAACGCTACTTCTGACGGGTCACTTGTGCAAATGGGTGTACCTCAAGGATCTATTCTCGGTCCATTTTTATTCCTAGTTTACATTAATGATCTCCCATATGCCATGCAGGATAGATGCGGCATAGTATTATTTGCAGACGATACTTCATTGATTTTTAAAGTTAATAGAATGACTAATAATTATTACGATGTAAATAGTGCTTTGCAGCGTCTCCTGCACTGGTTTACAACTAACAATCTTATGTTAAACGCTAAAAAAACAAAATGTGTTAATTTTTCTCTGTCTAAAAGTTTTAATACTAATTGCAACATAAAATTAAATGACGATTCTCTCGAATTTATTATAGAATCTACTGTCTTTCTATCACACTAATAAAACACAATGGGGTGCACAAATTCAAAGCCTTGCAGCGAAACTAAGTTTAGCGGCTTTTGCCGTGCATAAGGTTAGACAGTACACTGATACTGATACTGCTAGATTGGTCTATTTTAGTTATTTTCATAGTTTACATTCTTATGGAATTTTACTATGTGGAAAAACGGCAGACATTAAAAATATATTCATATTACAAAAACGTGCCGTTCGAGCGATCTACTGCATGAAGAGTCGTGACTCATTAAGAGAGAAATTCAAAGAGGCAAATATTCTCACCGTTGCTTCTCAATTTATATATTCAAATATCCTATATGTTCATAAAAATCTTGACTTATTTCCAAAAAACAGCAATATTCATAATATTAATACTAGATTTAATGACAAACTTGCTGTCCCCAAGTATCGTTAAAAAAAGATAATAAATAGGTCTTTTATGAGAACAGGTATAAACATTTACAATAATATACCAAAGGATATGTTGGAATTACCCTTAAATAAATTCAAAATTACTCACTAAACGATTACTTGAATGACGAGCGTGCATGGCAATAGTTGTTCATGCACTGAATTTTCATTTAATGTTAGACATAGACACCTATTTAAAAATACATTGTAAATAAACTGGCTTTAAAAAAAAAGTAATTCAATTGAGTTTCTTGCCAGTTCTTCTCTATTGGATCTATATACCAAACTGGACGGTAGGGAAAAAAAATAAAATTATAATGTAAAAATTTGACGTTCATAAGGGGCTAAAATGTCCTACATGAATAAATGATTTTTGAATTTGAATTTGAATTAATGATAATATAATAGGGCTGATTAGATGCGGCGGTCTTGTTTCATGCGTCCTCGCGTATGTCTCTGGGCAGTGCCTGAATATCAGTGGTTTGCTGCTTGTATGCTGCAAACAATACACTGAGGTGCTGCCTTCTGCGTATGGGCTATGCACACACACTACGCTACTCATACTCATACTCATCGTTTTCTTTTTTGTACGTGTATTGTATTTTATTTTGTCTGTATTGTATTATATTTTGTTACTGACCAATGTAATTGTGTATCTGTTTTTATTTTTGTTATTAATATTACAGTGCCTTGTGTGTGTGTGCCTATAACGTGAATATTTTTTTTATATCTATCTAATTACATTAATTAATAAGAGAAAAGAAAAATAAAAAAAAAAAAAACTTGATATCATATATATCATAGATATATGTGGTATCACTGATATCTATTGTGATGTACATGGTGAGACGTGTCGCGAGCAGTGCGTGCCGCCCGTCGCCGGGGGCCGGGGCGGGGGGCGCGGAGGGCGCGGGGGACGGCGCGGGCGAGGCGCCGCACCAGCTCGGGGGCGTCGCCTCCACTCCACAGGTGCGCTCACAGTTGTACACGTGTTATATATATATTTTTTCGTTATAGTTTCCGTGTTATAGTTAGTTTCCAGGGGGGACCGCGTGGAGTTCAACTTGACTTAGTAGCTAGTACTGGGGTCATCGGTCCACGTTACTAGCAATCCCTGTTAGTGTTTAACTACTAAATAAAATACGCTGTAAACACAACTATACTTTAGAGTACATCAATATTAAAAAAAAAAATTACTCCATAAGAATAAAACTATTTAATTGTTTATCTGTATATTTATTAAAACCAGTATCCTAATGTTGTGAATCAGTTAGGCGTTTGTCAACTAGGATCAAATTATTAAAATATTTTCAGAAAAAGTGTAAAGCGACTGATTGGCATCCTTTGAAGAATTTTGAAAATGAACAAGTGGACTCGACCAATTGTAGTAAGTTACTCACGGACTAACTATACCTACCGGATATATTATTGCAGTTTTGAAAAAATGTATCCGCATGCACGTGCTGAACGATACCTAAACATGCTCGCCGCTGTCTGTAATGTCTGTACATAAGCTCTAACTAGGACATTTGTTTTTGTTATTCAAGTAACATGGTATTTATTTATTTTGTATTTAGTGAATTACACGTATAAGTCTTGGTGTTTTTTATGATTAATTTTTAGAATGAGCAATAAAATACAATAGAGTTAAAATAAAAGGATTTATATTGTAAGTATATTTGTAAGAATTAATATATTTTTAATAAGATTATTTTAATTTTGTTATAAACAGAGCTTTGTACGACCCTCATCCCATACAATCAGGTGTGGCCTAGTTCACTAGAGCGCTGTTTCTCCCCGACGCTATACTCACTGTAACCTAATGACATTTCCCGAGTTGCCGACTTATTATTGAAGTCGTCATTCTTAGCACACACACCAAGTGTATTCACATTCCCTTGTTCCTCTACCTAACAGTGAGTCGGACACAGAGAGCCGTCGTCACGTTGATACGTCGCGCCCTGACGAACTCGATCGCAATAAAAGCAGCGGGGTAATGACGACTGAGTCATCTCGTAGGCTTCCTATACTAAATATCTTATTAGAAAAAAAGTTTATATGCGCAAAGTGCGTGTGATGACGTGATAATAATGTTTTTATAGAAAAACTTAAAATCTATAGCACTGACAATATTATCTGATCACACTAATAATGAGTGCGTAGCGATTTCTATGTTGATTATCGCACGCCTCTTACTTGTTATACTGTAATTATTTGTTTACAAAGAAACATCTATTGAAAAGAGCAACACACAAATTTCTTGCTCATTCTTCTAGTGATGAATCTGCACTTCGAATGAGTGGTAGAATCAAAAAGAGATATGACTATTCAAAAGTGCTCGTAACGAGTTTACTTGAATAACGATTACTGCTGTACTGTATTGTGTGTGAGGTCGCGTCGTAATGGTACGTAACATGAGCGGGGCCGGGCGGCGTGCGAGCGTGTGAGTGTATGAGTGTGCGGGTGTGCAGGTCCGGAGCGCGTGGAGGTGTACCACTTCGAGCGCGGCGACGCGTTGTTGTGTGCGAGCGGGGGCGCGCGCGCGTCGCGGTGCGAGCGGGCGGCGCGGCGCGGGGGGCGGCGCGCCGCCGCACTCCTCGCGGAGCCGCTCGCCGCCGCCGCGCTCCTCCTCACCGCGCCTCTAGCACTCGCCCTCCAAGTGCAGAGGTGTGTTCAATCTGACTATCACGTCCCATTTGTTCGGTCCTTAGAAGCTCGCGTTACAGGTTGAGCATCGACATCCGCTTAACATTAGTGACAGAAAATATTAAAAGAAAAATTGGTCAATAATAAGAAACTCTAAATTTTAGACCATTATTTTATGATTGATTGATACTTTTTTACTCAGTTAGTTAATTATATATGCATTTGTATCAGTTACATCTGTGTACTGACATTCGAATGGATATATTCGGCTACGTGTCGGTCGCATATCAGTGGCACAGTATAATATGTGGGGTGCGGTGGGTGCAGATGCGCGCTGGTGGCGGTGCGTGGCGTCGTGTCGGGCTGCGTGCAGTCGTGGTCGGACTACGTGGTGAAGCCGGCGCTGTCGCTGGCGTTCAACGCGGCGGTGCGCCCCGTGCTGGTGTTCGTGGGCCACGTGGTGCGCGCGGCGCGGGGCGCGCTGCGTCCGGCCGCGCTGGCGCTGGGCGACGCACTGGAGCCCGCGGCGCGGCTGGTGGCGGCGCTGCGCCTCGTGCACGTCCACCTCCACCCGCCGCCCGCCTGCGCCTGCGCGCGCACGCTGTGACGCGGCTGGTGGCGGCGCTGCGCCTCGTGCACGTCCACCTCCACCCGCCGCCCGCCTGCGCCTGCGCGCGCACGCTGTGACGCGGCTGGTGGCGGCGCTGCGCCTCGTGCACGTCCACCTCCACCCGCCGCCCGCCTGCGCCTGCGCGCGCACGCTGTGACGCGGCTGGTGGCGGCGCTGCGCCTCGTGCACGTCCACCTCCACCCGCCGCCCGCCTGCGCCTGCGCGCGCACGCTGTGACGCGGCTGGTGGCGGCGCTGCGCCTCGTGCACGTCCACCTCCACCCGCCGCCCGCCTGCGCCTGCGCGCGCACGCTGTGACGCGGCTGGTGGCGGCGCTGCGCCTCGTGCACGTCCACCTCCACCCGCCGCCCGCCTGCGCCTGCGCGCGCACGCTGTGACGCGGCTGGTGGCGGCGCTGCGCCTCGTGCACGTCCACCTCCACCCGCCGCCCGCCTGCGCCTGCGCGCGCACGCTGTGACGCGGCTGGTGGCGGCGCTGCGCCTCGTGCACGTCCACCTCCACCCGCCGCCCGCCTGCGCCTGCGCGCGCACGCTGTGACGCGGCTGGTGGCGGCGCTGCGCCTCGTGCACGTCCACCTCCACCCGCCGCCCGCCTGCGCCTGCGCGCGCACGCTGTGACGCGGCTGGTGGCGGCGCTGCGCCTCGAGCTGCACCCGCCGCCCGCCTGCGCCTGCGCGCGCGCTGTGACGCGGCTGGTGGCGGCGCTGCGCCTCGTGCACGTCCACCTCCACCCGCCGCCCGCCTGCGCCTGCGCGCGCACGCTGTGACGCGGCTGGTGGCGGCGCTGCGCCTCGTGCACGTCCACCTCCACCCGCCGCCCGCCTGCGCCTGCGCGCGCACGCTGTGACGCGGCTGGTGGCGGCGCTGCGCCTCGTGCACGTCCACCTCCACCCGCCGCCCGCCTGCGCCTGCGCGCGCACGCTGTGACGCGGCTGGTGGCGGCGCTGCGCCTCGTGCACGTCCACCTCCACCCGCCGCCCGCCTGCGCCTGCGCGCGCACGCTGTGACGCGGCTGGTGGCGGCGCTGCGCCTCGTGCACGTCCACCTCCACCCGCCGCCTGCGCCTGCGCGCGCACGCTGTGACGCGCGTATATTGTTTGTTTCTGTACTTTACTAATTAAAACTACAAGACTGTAATTTCTTTTGAAGACTTTCATTTACTATACATTGCAATGTACTGTACCTATATATATATATAATAATATGCTATACGAGGTATTACTTGAACGTTAAACCTCATATGCTCTATATACATATAACGAACGGATCAAACGGATGTTTCCCCGTCCTATGGAAACTAGCACATATCACCCCAATACACAAAAAGGAAGATCTAAACGATATTAGTAACTACAGGCCAATTTCAATACTCTCAGCCATACCCAAACTTTTCGAATCCCTCATCCAGAAAACAATATACTTTCACCTTAAACACACCATAGATCCCCATCAACACGGTTTTCTGCCAGGAAAATCTACAACAACCAATTTACTAAGTTACACAAACGATATTTTACTTGCGCTTGAGGAGGGTTATGAGGTACACGCAATTTACACTGACTTTAGCAAGGCTTTTGATGTCGTGAACTACGATATACTCATTAATAAATTAGAACACGCTGGTATCTGTGGGTCTTTGTTGAGGTGGTGCGATTCCTACCTAAGAAACCGTTCGCAACTCGTTATGCTACGCGGATTCAAGTCTAAATCAAGAGTAGTACCTTCAGGCGTTCCTCAAGGCTCCCATTTGGGTCCTTTGTTCTTTTTGATTTTCGTTAATGATCTTAGTGAATGCATTACGTCACAATATAAGCTTTACGCTGACGATCTTAAAATCTATAGAATCATTAAATCGGTGGACGATATCAAATGCCTACAAAACGACATTAATGCTGTCTCTGATTGGTGTACTTGCAATAACATGGTTCTCAACGTATCTAAATGTGCACATATCAAATTTTCGCGAAAAAGAAAGCCAATAGAAGCCTTTTATAACATTAATGGCGTTCAACTTAAAGAAGTATCTCAGCTGAATGACTTGGGAGTGATACTAGACAAAAAACTAGACTACCGCGAACATATAAGTGCAATAGTAACTAGAGATATTAAACTTACAGGTTTTATAATACGACAAAATAATTTTTTCAAATGCTCTGAAATAGCCATTCTGCTTTATAATAGTTTTGTACGGAGTATTCTTGAATATTGTAGCCCCGTTTGGATCCTAACTACCAGGTTCACAATGTGAGATTAGAGAAAGTACAAAAAAGAATTCTTTACCATCTTGCTTTTTCGGATAATCAATGTAAACATCTTACCTCGTATAATTCTAGACTCAAATATTATGGAATTATATCCCTTTCAAGACGTCGGGAAACATCTGAATTGGTACTTTTATATAAAATCTTACACGGAATAGTCGAGTGCCCTGATATTCTACAAAATATTGGTATATTAGTTCCACGATCATGTAGCAGACTGCTTAATAGAAAAACTTTTAATCTCCCCAAGTGTAGAACTAACTATGGCAAATACTCCCCGGTATATCGAATGTGTGAGAATTATAATAATGTCAGACACATATTTGATATTTTCGGTGCATCAGTCAGTAATATTAAACGGACATTAAATTGTAATTTTCTTGAAATACAAGAAAGCTTTATAAAATAATTCTCTATTAATGCAAATTATTATTGTATAGTGTCATTTTGTGTGTGTAAAAATTAAGTTATGCATGCTGTGTCTACATCTAGAAGGATGTGTTACTTAAATAGTTTGTTTTATGTGTATTAAGTTATGTACTATGTAAGACATCCAGTTTTGTAGACCTAATAAAAAAAAAAAAAATAACGAAGTAGTAGTAACATCGAATCGACTCTAAAAAATACGAATTTCTTATCATCTATCAAAGAATGCTACAGCTCACAAGACGGGAAATGTAATCATTGCGAGAACATTACCACGGGTGTCACAGTGTGTAATCATCATCACCATCACATACCATGTCCTATTAACCTTCACGCAGTTCCCACTGAAAACCATCGTGAGAAATTTCTGGTGAATATATAATGATGGACTACCTGACCTCACCTTATGCTCTGGTGCCCCGTCAGCGTAAACTCCATTCCATTATCATCCATAAGAAAATGTACAGTACCTGTTAACCATTCTGTTGTTTGTTCGGTTACAATTCAACTATTTATTATATATATATTATTTCCATTGTATCAATATTCAAACGTCTATCAGAAACGTATGCCCGATCCGGCTCGAAGGACCATGCAAAACATTCAAGTACCAAGAATACTATAAACCAAACACTTGTGTCTGTATATACGGTTTATTGGTCGTTTACGATACGGTACGGTTAGGTCGACAGAACCGTACGTAATTCTAACATTTATTCAAAACATAACAACACCCCAACTGTTTTTGCACAAAATGAAAACACGCTAGTGTTTTACTTTTATAACAGCATCATCATCATCATCATCAACACCATCTAGAATTAAACTTGCGTTACACTTCTAACACTCTTTAAACAATTATTATTTTTTATGGATTTTTTTCCTCCTCCAAATTACCTCAGCTAAGTTGCTAGTTAAACATGTCTTTATGGTGAAAACGAATGCTGATTCCAATATTATAGTCGCGGGTCTCCCTACGATATCGCCGGATGTAATAGGACCTCTGCTTTATGCGTTGTACTCGTAAACTAGTAACTGTGAAACTGCTGATGGTTTCTACTCTACTTTGATCATTACTTAGATATAACAGTTGTCGGGTGTAATTACATAGCGGATCATATCATCGAGTAAACCACATAAGACAAATTTAATTTCAGCATCCTGGTTCAGATTTGTTTCTTCTTTGTACTCTGTAATTTGGCAGCCGTAAATCGTTCTCGAGGACGAATGAAAGGGGTTCGGTAGAAAAAAAAATATATGGGGTCGACTTAATGCCACCCGCACAAGTCTCTAGGTTTAGTAGGTAAGTTTAGGAATTATGCATACAGTATGTACCCGGTACTGCTGCACGTAATCAATACTAGGTACACAGTGTATTAAATAAAATACAGATATTAATGAGTCGATACAGTCGATTATGTAATACATTTCTTCAACATCAATACATTTCCATCTCTCTACATAACATCAACACGCGCGGCGGTTCACGATTTTCCGTAAGATGATTCCTTCGATGGAAGGAGCAAGATGGACCGGCGTGCGGCGGGCGGCTCATTGCCTGGCGTCGGGCGGGCGCGGGGGTGCGGCGGGCGCGGCGGGGGCGGGGGCGGGGGCGGCGGCGGCGGCGGCGGCGGCCAGGTGCGTCACGAGCACGTGCGCGGGGCGCGCGGCCGCGGCGGGGGCCGTGGCGGGGTGTGCGGGGTGCGCGGGGGGCGCGCGCCGCGGCAGCTGCTGCAGCTGCAGCGCACGTAGCGCCGCGCCGCCTACTTCCGCGCCGGCCTGCGGGCACGAACAATCCATCGATAAACAAAAAATATGAAATAAATTGTATTCCAATTCAAAATATCGTTATTCATGTAGGTCTATACAGACTCTTATGATATGTCAAATCTACCGTCAGTTCATTCCGAACTGACGACTCCGATTTCGAGATGACGAGCAGTTCTACTCTTCTTCTTCCAGAAACTAAGCTTATTCTTTCCAAATAAATGTTGTACATGTTTATACAATACAATATATTAGTATAGATTTATTTTTAATTGAAATTTGAAAGAATAGAGTCACCAGCATACACTATTAGACAAGCAAATTGTCTAATCAATGTTAATAACCCGAACAGAACAGTGGGGCACAAGCAGCATCCGATCACGAGTATGATGGATGAGCCAGTCATCATTGCACTTAATCATATCAGAGGGAGCACACTGATCATTTCTATTTCAAGGTAATATTTCTGCAATTATATGGTAACGTGATGTCCATATTTGTTTATAAATGATTTTAATTAAATAGTCAAGTCGTTGAAATCCCTTTAATATTTTTCTGTGAGTGACACAAGTTAATTTTTTAAAGAGTTTCGACTTCGAAGTACCGTCCGACTGTACACGTTATAGAACTAAACACAAACATCGACGACTACTGACCTGAGTGTGCGGCACGCTCGCGTGATGTAATATTTTGAGGTGGTGTCGGGTCGCCAGCGCCTGCTGCTGCCGGTAGAGGAGCGGCGCCGCGCCGGTCACCGTGGCGACGGCCACCGGCGCCGCCAGGCGAGGCTTGTCGGCCGCGGGGGCGGGGGAGGGGGCGCCGGGGGCGGCGGCGGGCGCGCGCGGCCGGCGGCTCGCGTCCGCTTTGGGGAGCGGCGCCGCATGCGTGGCCACCACGATGCGCTGGGGCGCGGGGGCGGCGGCGGCGGCGGCGGAGGCGGCGGGCGGGGGCGCGCCGGCCTTCAGCTTCTCCTTGGCGATGCGCTCGGCGCGGCGCGAGGCGACCTCCATGGGCGTGGGCGGCGCGTCGTAGTCGATGCCGTGGTCGGCGAGCAGCGCGGCGTGCTTGGGGTTGGCGTGGGGCGGGTCCTCGAGGCGGCGCTTGGGCGCGTCGCGGCGGCGCTCGGCGGCGTGGAGGAGGGCGTCGAGGCGCGGGAGGGGCGGGCGCGGCGCGTCGTCGTCGTGGCGGCGGCGCGCGGCGGCGCGGCGGTGCTTGCGGCGCGCGCGCTCGGGGTCGGCGAGCGCGTCGTGGCGGTCGCGCGCGGCGCGCGGCGAGCGGTAGGCGCGCGCGACGTCGGCCAGCGCGTCCGCGACCCAGTCCCAGTTGGGCGCGCGCGCGGCGGGCGGCTCGGGCGGCAGGCGCTGCAGGCGCAGCGCGCGGCGCAGGGCGGCGTCGTCGGCGGCGGGCCAGTCGAGCGGCGCGGGCGGCGCGGCGGCGGGCGGGCGCGCGCGCGGCCGCGGCCGGGCGCCGCCGCGCTCGAACAGCGAGGGCGGCGCGAGGGGCGCGCGGGGCGGCGGGCGGCGGCGCGGGGAGCGGGGCGCGCGCGGCTCGCGGCGGCACACGCCCGGCAGCAGCGCCTCGTCGGCGGCGCCGCGCCGGTACAGCGCGCGCGCCCAGCTCTCGCAGTACACGTCGCCGTCGCCCGAGGGCGGCGTGGGCGGGCACCACATCTGCGGCGGGAGGAATCGTCAGTGCCCGTCAGACCCTGTGGGGTGCTGCGGATCGCGCTGCGGCCGCCCGGTCGGATACTCACCGGCATCGTCTCGCCGTCTCCCGTGTCGCTCACCCACACCTGGGAAGATAATGAACGATGAACTCTACGCGTATTAAGTTAACCCGTCGATCCGATATAGAATCTCTTATTATCTATCACTTTGATACTCACAATTAATTTCGAGAGCGTCGTCGCCTAGCCGTTTACTACACTCTACTTACACCCGTAAAGGACGTATGCGTTCAAATTTGAATATCAAAAATTAATCAGAGACAAAGGGAAAATCTCCCCCGCTATGTTGGTTTCAGTTGTACCCTGTGAACGTGAGAGTTCGTCACGTCCAGAGTCGCGTACACCACACGTACAAATGACGATACCACCACCTTTGATAACAGTCGTGACCACTGACGTCTCTATGACCGGCCACGTTTAGACCAGAGTCGCAGATACGTGTAGCTTAATTTGTGACTCTCAAACTTTTTCGTAGACGACCGTTCCCGGACAAGTGGATGACTCTTCAAATAGGAGCTACGAAACCAGACAAGATTTCTTTGTGGGTGGTGTAGTGTAACAATAACTAGTAACACTCACTTCGTTTATTGAAACTTTCTAACCTCGTTACCTAAGATCACATATATTCAGTGCAACCTGACCACCGCTACAGCTAGCGTACCTAGCGACTACCTTCTCTATTGTTGATCAATTTCTACTAACTGTTGTAATGTGTTTCGCCTTTGAACGAGACAATTGAAGAGTTCGGATATATGTAGTTTGGAAGCATAGTGTTGACTGTTCGGCGACCAACTGCGACGCTGAGTTCAACAGTGGCCTTCAAATATTAGTTGTTACTGTTGGATGGTATGTCTGCGTGTACGGGCAATAGGACGCGTTCTTTACGTACCAACCGATACTAACTACTGTTTCTGAATACACTAACTAGATGTGCCATTTATAATCAGTTTCTATAATACAAGAGGCTACTATTATTATTGTTATTACGCCACGCGTGCAGTCATTGATAATGGCGCCATTTGATTGATGTTTCATAAAATGCAAACTAGATATTAGTTTGTGATCAGTGTGAGGATTGTTTAAAAGTTTCGTAAACTCATTAAAGTATCTGCATTGCAGTTACAGTTTTCATAATTACAAACTCAGTAAAGTTCTCGTTATTGTTCTTTAGAGTTCTCTCAAGCAACATTTACTATTTATTTTTTACTAATAGTGTGTTGATATCAATAGTATGTTAAAAGGTTCAGGATCATGTCTCAGGTGAGCTAACGTGTATCATAATATCGTCATAACGTCTCGGTCGCTTCGCCGGTGCGGACCGCTCGTACACGCGGCGGGGTGGTGGGAGGGGAGCGGGGGTGGAGCGGGAGGGGGGGGGGGGGAGGGGAGGAGGAGGGTATCGGCGCTCGGCCCCGCCCGTAAATGCTTGCCGATCTTACATCCCTGACGTTCGGGCCGACGGCTCGCGGGAGGCTCGCGGGGGCTCGAGGCCCACAGACGGTGAGAGTCAAGCATTTACGGACGAGAACGAGCGGCTCCGTCGAACGTCAGGAATATAAAAACGCAGATGTAGCATCGAATCATTTATTGAGGTCCCCAGGGCTGGGGCGGGGCCGGGGCCGGGGCCGGGGCCGGGGGCGGGCCCGCGCGCCGGCCGCGAGCCACCCGTCCAGCGTGCCGTTGCGCAGCGCGCGCCGCCGCGCCGCGCCCGCGTCCAGCGTCCACAGGTCGATGTGCACCCCGCCGCGGGAGCGCGTGCGCGGCGGCGGCGACGGCGGCGGCGACGGGGGCGGGGGCGGCGACGGGGGCGGGGGCGGGGGCGGGGGCGCGGGCGGCGGCGGCGGCGCCCGTCGGCGGCCACGCACCTTGCCGCGCGCCTCGTCCCGCGCGTACGTCAGCTCGGGCTCCGCTGGCCGCTCGTCTCGCAGCTGTCGCCGCGCGTCCTCCCACTCGCGCAGCTGCCGCCGCATCTCTCCGAGCGCGGCGCGCTCCGCCTCGCCGGCCGCGTCGCTGCTCTCCACCAGCCGCATCGCGTACTTCTCTATCGGCGTGAGCTGCGGACCGAGGGGGCGGCGGTGAGTGCGGGACGTCGACGGGCGGCGTAGGGCGGGAGAGGGAACGGGGGCTGCGCGCACCTGCTTCATGAGCGCGGCGAGGTCGCCGGCGTCCTTGTCCGCGGCGGCGTCGGCGGGGGTGGGGGCGGGGGCGGGCTCGTCGTCGAGGGGCAGCGTCTCGTCGAACTCCGCGAGGTCCCCCTGCGCCTCGGTGCGGGCGGCGGCGGCGGCGGCCGCGTCCGCCTCGTCCTCGGCGGCGGCCAGCGCGGTCTCCAGCTCGCCGCCGTCGGCCGCGTCTGTTTCGTTGTCGCCGGCCGCCGTGCCGCCGCCGCCGCCGCCGCCGCCGCCGCCGCCGCCGCCGCCGCCGCCGCCGCCGCCGCCGCCGCCGCCGCCGCCGCCGCCGCCGCCGCCGCCGCCGCCGCCGCCGCCGCCGCCGCCGCCGCCGCCGCCGCCGCCGCTCTCCGCCTCCGCGTCCGCGTCAAATAGTTCCTTGATATTAGACTGCAAGGACGATAATTTTTTACAATTCAGTATTTTTTGTTTGAAATAGAGCTACTACACATAAAATTATATTATCAACTTAAATTACGCTTTAATAACTATCCAAATAGACATAAAATTAATTAATATATTATTTGACAAAGAAGTTCGAGATTCACATTGTATGCAGCGATACATTCTCTTTTACAGCTATACCTGAGTTCACAAATGATTTTTTTCCTTCTTAATAATATAATAATCTTATTAATAATAGTTAAGAATCTCATTGGAGCTATTAATAATAAACGATGGTGCAGGTGTATGAGTGTGGGCGCGGACTCACCGCTCGCAGGTAGGAGGTGGTGAAGTGGCCGCCCTCGATGGCGAGGTGTCCGAGCGCGCGCTTCTGGTCGGCCTTGCGCAGGATGTTCTCCTCGACGGTGGCGGCGGTGACGAGCCGGTACACGTGCACGTCGCGCGTCTGCCCGATGCGGTGGCAGCGGTCCTGCGCCTGCGCGTCCATGGTGGGGTTCCAGTCCGAGTCGTAGAACACCACCGAGTCGGCGCCGGTGAGGTTGAGGCCGACGCCGCCGCTGCGCGTCGACAGGATGAACGCGAAGATGCGCGCGTCCGAGTTGAACCGGTCCACGAGCGGCTGGCGCAGGTCCACGCGCGTGCTGCCGTCCAGCCGCAGGTACGTGTGCCCGTGCATCGACAGGAACGCCTCCAGCACGTCCAGCACGCGCGTCATCTGCGTGAAGATCAGCACGCGGTGCCCGCCTGCGCGCAACCGCCGCAGCAGCCCGTCCAGAGTCTGCAGCTTGCCTGTCGCCGAAAGGGGGTCAAAGGTCACGGTCACGGGCAAAGAACGACCGAAATGAAAATAAAAGCTATAGCGTCGAAGCGTCACCGACCGCAGTCGTACTGCAGGAGGCGCGGGTGCGGGAAGGCGACGGCCTGCCGCTCTGCGGGCGCGTGCAGCAGCGCGAGCAGGTCCCCGGCGGCGCGGGCGGCGGCGCCGCAGTCGGCGGCGGCGGCGGCGCGGCGCCAGGCCCGCGCCCCGCGCCCCGCGCCCGCCTCCAGCCGCGGGCCCGCCGCGCGCGCCGCCCGCCAGCACACGCTGAACCTGCGACAACACCCACGCACATACACACACGCACCACATTCACTAACACCGTCGCGCGACTATAAGTAGCGGCGTTTACACGACACGCCTCATGCCCGACAGAGTGCTTTAGTAAGTTTAAAAAAAGGTCTTGTGTTTCAGAACTGGGACAATATATTTTTCTAAAGCGTTGTCTGGTACTTCATTCCATTTAAAAATGCTTGTTAAATGGTCTGCAAATAAATCCACTTTGTCCTGGTATATTCTGTTTCCGTTATTCCATTTTTATTGAAAACTTTGGTGTTAGGTCTAAAGAGTTATAGACTAACATTGAAAGAAATTCACAGATGGCTTTGTTAAGCATGGCTCAATGTTGTGGCTCAATTGGTAAATATGTTCACACATGATGCAAAAAGAGGACTAAGAAGACTGACGTAACGGTAACAAGTAGTTCTTTGCTAGCATAAATGCGAGATTTTTTATTTATTGATGGACAAATGAATAAAATGTAATAAAGAAAAATAATTCGCGATAAGTATTAGTTCCAAAGAAAATATTAGTAAGATATATCATGCATCAGGTCGTCTGTCTCGTCTGTTAGGATACGATACGGCCGTAGTGCGGCGCTCACCTGTCGATGGTGTCGTGGAGGCGCGCGAGCAGCGTCGCCAGGTCGGGCGGCGGCACGGGCTCGGTGGGCGCCCGCACGGCGGCGCGCAGGTCGGCGCCGTACAGCGGCAGGCGCCAGCAGCGCCGCTCGTTGACGGCCGCCAGCCGGCGCAGGGCCGCGCGGCGCCGCGCCGCCAGCCGGCGCGCGGCCTGCGAGGCGGGCGGCGGCGGGGGCGCGGGCGGGGCGGCGGCGGGCGCGGGCGCGGGCGCGGCGGGCGCGGGGCGCGGCGCGGGGCGCGGGCGCGGCGGGCGCGGCGGGCGGCGGCGCGGCGCGCGGCACGAGCCGCAGGTGCAGGCGCAGCGCGGCGGGCGGGGGGCGCGGCGCGGCGGCGGCGCGGGCGGCGGCGTCCTCGAGGAGGCGGCGCGGGGGCCGCAGGTGGCGGGCGCGGTGCGCGGCGAAGGCGCCGGCGGCGGAGGCCTCGAGCGAGGCGAGGTCGCCGCCGAGGCGCGCGGCGCGGCGCGCGCGGCCGGCCACGCCCGCGAGCAGCGCCAGCGCGGGCACGCGGTACGCGAGCGGCGCCAGCTGCAGCGGCGACGACACCGGCCGCGGCTCGAACAGGTCCGGGTGGTTGCACACCTTGCGCAGCTGCATCAGCACGTTGATCACGCTCAGCAGGTTGCCGGACGCGAGGCTCTCCTTGGTCCTGTCGACGGAACGACACCCGCGACCTTATAATAAATATTGTCACGAAAGCTACACGAAGCACTCGGTTTTTTACTGCTCGACTGGTGTCTTTTTCGGCGAGCAAAAACCTTAAAAATATGATACTACACGTTTTGTATACAGTTGAAACCCTAGGTAAACCTACGTGCTACGTTTCGAAGATATTTAAAACGACCTACAAATTACGAAATCCGTATAATATACTTTAAGTTTTGCAAAAATACACCAATTTCTGCAGCTTAAGGAGCATATAATCTATTATTGAACTCCAACTAACGAATAATGATTTATACAGTTTGTATAAATTCATTATTCGTTACTTGTTCTTATACTAATTTTAGTGGTGTCGAATTTTTTTTTATTTTTTTCTTATCTATCTGCGATTAGCCAATTAGCTTTTATCAGATTTTATAACATTCGTTATCTGTCGTTTTGAGTTACCACATCCTGTAATGTGGTCCTCCTTTTATATACATCTGTATCTGTTACTTTCGAAGACGAGTATTCTTCTGCCTTATGTGGAGATAACGTCTTTAATTTGTCTCGAAGGATTTTAGTCTAGGGTGTTGTCGAATTGAACTAAATTAATCTGTTGTTATTTGTGATAGACTGTTAGTAGTTTAGTGTGGTCTTCTATTGATTCAAATCGTATATAGTTAGCCTCCGTTTAGCTATACTACATGAATGTATGTGCGTACGTACTTGGCGCGCGCCATGAAGTCGTCGTAGAGGCAGCGCTGGCGGCGCGCGAGCCTGCAGAGCAGCACGTGGTCGTACTTGCGCGGCATCTGGCGCTCGACGTGCGCCTTGAGCCGCCGCAGCAGGAAGGGCCGCAGCACCTCGTGCAGGCGCCGCACCAGCGCCTCGTTGTGGCGCGCGCCCTCCGCCATGTCCGCCACCGACCCGAACCACTCGCGGAACTCCGAGTGCGACGCGAACACGTCCGGCATCAGGAAGTGCATCAGCGACCACAGCTCCAGCAGGCTGTTCTGCAGCGGCGTGCCCGTCAGCAGCAGCCGCCTGCGCACCCGCACGCTCGCATCACTACGTGTCTTTTGGTCGATAGGTGCCATTGACCAGTGAACAGATCGACAGTACCGCGGACGTCACGCGATAACGTGACACGGACGTCTGTAGGTCTGTTCATATTTTATATATAGTCGACAGTCACCGCTTACCATCAGGCGGGCCGTCAGTTTGTTTCCCATTTCGATTGTTCAAAAGAAGTTACTATAAACTTAATAAACTTTCCATTCATAAACTTCAAGTTGTATCAATGAAAATATAATAAATTAGAGAATTCACTCACCTCTCTGTTTGGAAATTTAACAACATCTGCCACCTTTGTGATTTAAAGTTTTTGATATTCTGAGCTTCATCGAGTATGAGATATTTCCATCGTTTCCTACGAAAACTTTGATGGTCCTGCACTACGAGTTTGTATGAAGTTATGCACACGTGAAACGAGTTCACTTTAGTCCAGCCGACACGCTTGAGCTTGCGCTCCTTTATGGTGCCGTAGTAGGTGAGCAGCTTGAAGGCGGGGCACCACTTCTTGAACTCCATCTCCCAGTTGAGCACGACGGAGGTGGGCGCCACCACCAGGTGCGGGCCCCAGTCGTGCCGCTCGAGCGCCAGGTGCGCCAGCAGCGCGATGGTCTGGATGGTCTTCCCGAGGCCCATCTCGTCGGCGAGGATGCCGTTGAGGCCGCGCGCGTGCATGGTGGCCAGCCAGTGCAGCCCCACGTGCTGGTACTCGCGCAGCGTGTGGCGCAGCAGGCGCGGCACGGGCGTGCCCACGGCCGTCGACGACAGCGTGGTGCCCGTGGGCTGCAGCGACGCCGCCAGCGACGCCGCCGCCTCCACGCGCCGCTCGCCGCCCGCGCCCCCCGCCTCGCCGCCCGCCTCGCCCCCCGCGTCCGCCGCCACCAGCGCGTCCAGCGCGGGCTCGTCGGCGGCGCCGTCGTCGTCGTCGGCGTCGTCGTCGCTGTCGTCGGAGGCGTCCTCGTCGGCGTCCCCGTCCGCGTCCCCGTCGGCGTCGCCGCCGAGCGAGCCGGGCGAGGAGCGGTCGGCGTCGGAGGGCGGCGGGGAGTGCGCGGGCAGGTAGCCGGGCGGCAGCAGGTCCCCGAGGTCGAGGTGAGACTCCCGCTGCAGCGCGTCCAGCTCGGCGCGGTGGTCGGCGGCGTCGAGCCCGGCCTCGCGCTCGGCGGCGGCGATGGTCTCCTCGTCGTCGTCGGAGGCGCCGCGCGGCTCGAACTCGTCGTCGGAGGGCGGCGTGTCGGGCTGCGGGCGGCGCAGGTTGGCGGCCAGCTGCCGGGAGTAGCGCTCGGTGCGGTCCACGATGTAGCTCAGCTGCTCGTCCAGCGCCTCCTTGCGCGCGCGCTCCACGCGCCGCACGCGCTTCCACTCCACCAGCTGTACCGATTATACGCTCTTCGATTATCATTTCGTGGTACCCTACCACCTAGATTATACTCTATAATGAAAAACCTTGTTTACCTAAGTTTAAACTGTACAAAATATATATTGATTCTGTCAGGACACACAGACTTAGTACCTTTGTATAATGATTTAAAGCCTTGATTTTCCTTTAATAAATAAATAAATAAAAATAAATTGTGATAAAAAAAAAGAAACTAGAAAACGCCACTCACCTTTTCGACGTTGGACCAAAACGTTCTAATTTCTTTTGCAGCGAAGGCCGCGATCTTCCTCAACTGCAACTCCTGAGCTTTCTCCGCCTTCTGGGCCGCCGTCGCCTTGTCTTGGAAATATTTTTGGACGGCGCGGGCACACTGAACACATCGAAATATTTGTTAAACCGTTTGCGTCGAATCATAAAAAAAAACTACCAATCTAAACAGCACGAGCGTTTCTATCCGTCGGTCTACGAGATTCACCTTCTTCGCAGCCTGCTTCTTCCACTTCCGTTCGTGGGCGAAGTCCTGAGCGAGCCAGGCCATCTCCTCTAGGAGGTAGTCCCAGTGCGTCTTGGGGCGCGGCGGCTCCATGACCCGCGGCAGGCGGCGCTCGGTCCAGAGCCCGGCGCGCGTCAGCTCGGCCACGCGCGACGCCACGTACGCCTCCTGCTTGGCCTTCTCCACCATCTCGTCGGCGGCGGCGGCGGCAGCGGAGGGGGGCGCGGGCGCGGTGGCGGGGGCGGCGGGGGCGGGGTCGGGGGCGGCGGGAGCGTGGGCGGGGGGCGCGGGGGGCGCGGGCGGGGGCGCGGGCGCGGGGCGGCGCGCGTCCAGGAAGGCGAGCAGCTGCGGCGCGGGCGGCCGCTTGCGCCACGCTAGGTAATCCATCATGTTGCCACCCGCCTGAAGAAAGTACAGCTCGCTCAGGTGTTCTGTTATCCTAAAATAAAAAAAAAAACTAAATTTCCTAACTTGTCGCCTTCCTTTAAACAGGAGACAAAGGAGCTTGCGGCTCACCTGATAGTGAGTGATTACCGCCGCCCATGAGCAACACCAGGGGAATCGCAAGTACGTTGTTGGCCTTTTAAAAAGGAATAAGCACTTTTCTTGAAAATTACGATATCGCACCGGTTCAGAAATGCCATTGCTGGAAGGATTCACTATTGAGTGTAGTGTTGTCTACACTATTTAAATAAAATTAAACGAGGAGGTCGCCGATCTGCTTTGTAAAATCGTACATGTAAGTGTGCAATATGGACTTCACATAAATTGAAGTGTCCCGCTCTATACTGTGTGCTTCCAGCGTCTATTTTTTTTTGGCTACGTGACCCGTCAGAAACAGGATATTTTGGAAAAATGTATAATGGTGGGTCACATGGACAAAATAAGAGGCAGAGCAGGGCACCTGCACGTTGGACTGATTCTGTTTGAGAATTCGTTCGTTCCGTCGGGGGTCCACTTGGCACAGGATAGAGATGCCTGGAGATTTGGTTGGAATAAGCATTCCTGGTGGTCACAACCCTCAGCCTTGAGGTATCGACAAAGAAGGAAGAAGAAGAATTTATTATGGTATTATTTCATCAATCTTTAATTGTTTTTACTTTTTTATCCTTCATATGCAGGACATATCGGCATTACATAATTTCTGCTCCATTTATTTTGAAGTCAACTACGACTGTGACCATTGTTCTCAAGAGAGCGGCCATATGAGAGCTACTCCGCATCTTCGAGCAACAAACAGACCCCGGGAACTCTCGACTCACCTTTCGCGTATGGATCTCTGACGCAAGGCCTCGCATTCAAGTATATGTTTGCGTAGCGCGTGCACTTCTTCACTGGATATCTTTGGTCTCTTCCGCGGCGGCTCTTCAATGCGCTCCAGCAGGCCCGCGCCGCCATTGACGGCGGCCCCGCCCCCGCCCCCGCCCCCCGCGCCCGCCCCGCCCCCCGCCCCTCCGCCGGCAGGAATCCCGACGCGTTCCACACCCTACGATTATAGTTTTTTTTATATATTAGACTAGATTTGACTGAGATGGACTGTAAAAAAGTTATCAGTCCCAGCTACTTAAACTGCCAAGCAGCTTGATAAGCTCTTTCAAAGTGTAGCAAGGTAGTTGACGCATTATGAGCGGGGTAGGTACTTGTACCCGATCCGAGGATTGCCACGTATTGCCGTTTAAAAGCGGGAAGTTATTAGTACCCGTTTAAAGTAATTTTAAGTGACACAAGGGAAATATATATATTTTTCCCTTGTGTGTGTTTGTGTTTATACGGGTATGTATTTATTAATACGGGTACAAATACGGGCCCCCCTCATAATGTGTAAATTACAGGATAAAAGACATAATTCTTAATCTTAGTCCATTAACATCTTAGTCCTACACTATGTCAATACAAAGTGTATGGCGGGTGTCACATGACAATGTTGATAACTGAGATACTCTTCATGTTCACATGCGAAGGCTACCACATACCATCAAATGGGCCATAACAATGTTTCACATGTTACACAATGTTACACATGTCTAAAAATATATATAATAATCTCCTTCACGAATTGAAAAGAATGACAATAATGAAAATTAAAAGCAAATTAAAATCAATTTTAATAAACAAATGTTATTACTGTATTACAGAGTTCTTAACAGTTGATCATTTCATGAATGTATAATATAATAATTTTATTTGATTATATGTGACTCTGTATAATTTGATTGTTCGATTTATTATATTATTTAATTTATTCATAAATTTATTGACATTGTAAAAATTATAACGCCTATTTATGAACTTAACTAATTACTCTAATGTACCTACCTGTACATAGTTATAATGTAATTGCAGTGCCCCTACGGGGTACACATGTCTTATATATTTTTTATTAATAATAGCTATAATGTACCATGTGAGAAGCAATAAATAAATAAATAAAAACATATTGTGTGCACAGACCAGTTCGGTTTAAGTGCTCAAAGTGAAAAATACATATAAGTGAAAGAAGAAATTAATAGTCTCTTGTTGCTACTGCCGCCCCGTAACATTTGAATATTCTCGGTATGGCAAGTTATACCAGAATATTCCCTGTTATGTGTGTGATTGTGGGTGGCAGAAAAATAAACTCCAGTAATTGAGTTTTTTCTATTGTCATAAAAGTAAATAATATTTGTATCTGAAGTATACAATGCCTTAAAATAGACTACATAAGAGTGATTTTGAAGTGATAGTTTTTTTTTTACTTTTATTATACAAGGATTTTTTTTAAATCATTTAGCATTTTTATTAATTTCATAATGTCCAAGTTAATAATTTATTATCCAGTATTCAACTCCAGGATGATAGTTTAAAATGTAGTACCACAGCTGGCTAATGGTCTAGTTTTTGATCCCACTATGGTTAACTTTCATAAACTGGGTACAGTAAACCACTAGATCCTGAACTAGACAAAATACATTAATTTGTCACCAGTTTTATTGTTATTCCTCATGGACTCATTCTATAGACAACATCCTAACAATTAAGTTAAAAATCTGAGTTACCTGAATTTTTGTAAAGATTTGTTGTAGTACATTAACCTGATATAAGATGGAGTTGTCGGTGATCGCCGGCTAGGGTCCTAACTAAGTTAATCCATAAAGAAATAAACAATTACCTCCGAGTTCTTACTAACCATGAGTCGTAGTGTTGGGCCGTGTGAGAGAGACGCTGCAGACTCATCACAATCGCTCATGTTGTGACATCGCGATTAATACATTTGGTCTTTCCGATATACAAATCGTAAACAATCACTACACCGCACTGCACAATTTTCATAATAATTTATTTTCCTTATTTATTTCTATTACATTCATAGGCAGAAAAACGCATCACTGTTTGAACTTTTTAAGTGCTTGAGGTCAGATTGATAGTCACAAATAGTCCATGAATTACAAAGTCGGAATCCACTGTAAACAAAATAATTAAAGACATACAATAGAGCGGCCATATTGAAATATTAACGATATCGTTTGCGGTGACGCTGAGAAGTATCACAAAATTAATCAAGATTTATTAGCATTTTTATTACACATCATGCTTTAACGAAGTATACTTAAAAAATACAATTAATTGCACTATCACTTTATTGCAATATTTTTGAAATGTTACTATTATTTAAGATAAATAATGAAAACGAACATCAAACTTAGTAGCCTTTTGTCAAATGTCGTGAATTAGAGGTGTTGCCAGTTATGTAAATTAAAAAAGGGGAAATTCGATTTTTAATATTATGGCAAGTAACTTCATTTTCCGATCTTTTTTATTTCTTTAATATAACAGTAGGTCTACCACGAAAGTTACTGCCGATTATCGCGTAACGAAACGAAAGACGACCGAAATACTAGTTTAAAGGAACCATGAAGTTTCTTCGGAATAAGATATTTCGGACGGGTACCATAGACTATGATCGTGAACGAATGAAAGATGAGAGGTCTTTTATTATACACTCTTAAATTAGGAAAAAAATAAAGTGGTATACTCCGGATAAAATAAAATGTACAGTCGTTTATATTTAAATTTATTTAAATTATAAAAATATAAAATTAGTAGTATTTTATGTCATAAGGAAACGTCAAACCTCTATTTATATTTGAAAATAACGTTACTGCGTATTACAAATATTTTTGTTTTTATTTTTTTTATATATAAACTTAAGAATTATCATCACAAGTGTTTTTAAATGATTTTTATTGCTAAATTTGTTCGTTAAACATCAATGAAAATGAACATGTAATAACTTTGATTTTATTTATTAGTTTCTATTTATGACAAGCGCTAACAAATGTATTTATGCATTTAGATGAGTAATCCCACTGTGGAACAAGTGCATACACTCCTAACATTCCTAGCAGAGCACCAGGAGTTAGCTCGTGGCCACTGTAGAAATGCAGAAGGGCGAACAAGATCAACCCAATTATGGGTTCGTCTCACAGACGAACTCAATGCATTGGGTGGATGCACTAAAACTGTAAAGCAGTGGCAGAAGGTAAGCACTTTTCTTGATATTTTAGTACGTGATATGCATTTAAAATGTTAAATAATTTTGTTATTAAATAAAATTTTCCAATACTGATAATTTATAAATTTTATAAATTTTAGGTATGGGCTGACAAAAAATATCTAACTAAAAAAGCTGCTACTGCTGCTCGAAGGTCTGCCACAGCCACTGGGGTAGGGCCATCATCTGCTGATCCTTTAAACCCAATACAGTGCAGAATATTGGGTATTATGGGAGAGGCCTTTGGAGAACCTCAGTCGGATGCACATGTTCCTGCATTTCCAGAGGTATGTTGTAAAACCATTACTAAAATAGTACTAACTGTTATCTCTAGACATATATAACATAATGGATGTCATCAAAATACATGGTGACTTCCATAGTATTCCTCATGCATTACCATTCCTTTTATTTCTGTATATAAGGTACCTAAATAGCTTTTTCCCACCTTTCAGACTGAAATACAGCTATGCAAGAACAGCTGCTTCATAGCAGAAATATGAGTTGAGACAGAGTTGGTACCTTTTTATATATACAGTTTTTCAATGTTAACTAAGAAGTAAAGATAAGACAGTACTAATAAATAACACTTACTTATACCTTATTATTGATTAAAAAATTTATATCATAATAAATTATTGTTATATGAAAATATTTCTGTAAATATTAAGATTATTAGTAATGGGGGCTTATAGTCCTAATCACTAGTATATTCCTAGACATCAAGTCTGGTATTAGTACCAATCATGCATACCGAAAACAATAATGATAATAATTATTTTAAAAAAAACTTTTTTAGAACTTCAACGGCTACTACACGTCCAGAGCGACGACGCCGTCGAGCAGACGCCATTGGACCTCGCAGTGTACGCAGGCGTTTGTTCGAAATGGAGGAGCGGCGAATCGCAGCGGAGGATCGACGGGTGGTAGAGTCAGGGCTGATTCGCCAATCACTCCAGGAATTAAATGTATTAATAAGGGATCGATTGGATGGTCTACAAATAGAATTAAGACGACTGAATAGATGAAATTTTGTTTTTTTTTTAAATTTGACATGATTAATGTAGATTTGTGTTAGTTTGTTGATTTGTTAAATAATGAGTATAAAAAAAGTTACTTAGCTTTAGATATATCATTGTTGATTTGTTGAATTACGTTAGTTTGTTGATTTGTTAAATAATGAGTATAAAAAAGTTAGTTAGCTTTAGATATATCATTGTTGATTTGTTGAATTCTGTTAGTTTGTTGATTTGTTAAATAATCAGTATAAAAATGTTACTTAGCTTTATATAAGTATTAACAAAGACACAAAGTACTAAACTACAGTTTTTTACTGGTCATTAATTTAATGCGCCTTGAACTACACTACTTAGTTTGCATATACTTATACAACATTTTTCTGAATGAATGTTTAATCATTTATAATTAGTGTTATTTTAAAAAATGTTTAATATACAATTTTGATTTTATTTTTATCTATATATATATATATACCTACATATATGTGATTATAAAATAAAAATATTTTATTGTAAAAAGTTTTTAATTTTGTAAATAAGTAATGCCTTAACTTCTAATAGAATAGAATAGAAAATCATTTATTCAAATAAACTTATTATATTGCTGTCATCTATGAATTCATCTATCCTATAATAGGCTTTTTTACATAACATTTGTTTAATATCAATTTTAACAGCATTTAGGTAAAATTAGTATATTTTTATTGCATAAGTTTCTACTTGTACAGTCTTTAAGTTTCTTGAAACTATCTAAGTTTTTCCTTGTATACATAATATTTCATAAATGTACTGTGAGGCAACGGTGAGGATATTTGATTCTTTAAAGCCTTGATGTAATGACTATCTCGAACCCATACCATAAATAGAATGTATGGCTCTCTTCTAATCTTTATATACCTGAAAGAAAAGAAAACATACTTAACTGTGAGACTTGGAATTTGATAAATGCACTTGATAGCTTATAGACTATTCAATATAATATCAGCTAATAATATTTAACATAAAAAATACTGAAATACAATCTATAATCATCTTTTATGACATCCTAATAATGAAAAGGAATGACAAAACATTGTATTCTTGTTTGTTCACCAATTTTATATGTAGTACAACTACAAAGTTAACAATTACGATTTATTTACCCAGCAAATAAGTTGTTTCTCCTTGAAGACTCTCCAAATGATCTTTGATCTCGTTATGCTCCCAAATGAATGCATCATGAGTGGCACCACCATAAGAGGCGTCAATATTCATAATTTTTAAATTACTGTCAGCAATCTAAAAAATAGGACAAACATTATAAAGATATTTGCAGATAGTGACAAATATGAATAACTTGAGAATTATTTATACACTATGCAAATTTTACATAAAATACTGTACTTACAACTTGAACATTTAAAGAGTGGTAATGTTTTCTATTGAAAAATCTCTCTTCATTGACTGTTGGCCGAATTATAGCTACATGGGTGCTGTCGATACATCCTATAACACCAGGGATACCATACTGTGTAGCAAAACTGAAAAAGAAATATAAACTACTGATTATTTAAACATCAATTAACTTATGCTGATTCCTGAAATTAACAACAATATCATTTATAAATTTACAGCTACAAATAGTTGACTGAACTAAATTAATAGTATATGTATTATAAATCGACAAAGAGCATAAAATTCTATAAAGTTAAATCTTAATCATATTTAATATACATAAACTTACTTTCTCTTCAATATGTTCCTGTCTTCCCTGGATTGAGGAAATCTTATAAATTTCCTTAGTATTTAGGGCATCTGTTACATCCCTGATGCAGTTTGAGACAGACTGCTGAGCCATAGTGGTGTCTAAATTTTGTCCGACTGCACCCTGGTAGCTACCACTGGCATAAAAATTTAATGCAGTGAGAATCTGAAAAAAAATAGATATGGGAATACTAAATAATAGGTAAATACTAAATTTTTTCATCTACAAAATGTACATAAGTTCTTACTTTGGTTATTGGATCGATTGCTCGACTATTTTTAGGCAGGGGTAATAATCGTACCACATACTGACAAAGATTCTCGAAGACTTCCCGACTGAGTCTGTATTTAGATACAAACTCGAAGTCGGGAATGGATCTTTGGAGGTACCTAGTACGCATTTTTCTTTTAAACCTGCGTCTTTCAATTTCTTCTTCATTGAGGGCTTCTAAAATTCCAGCCAATCTTGGCATAATGAAACTAAATCAAAATAAAGTAATGCTAAGTTGTAGGTTACATTGAACACAATAATATTTAAAAACACTAATTAGTTTAACTTTTATCACATTATTCACTGTAACACATTAACTGAATTATTAATTAATCACTTTTTTATATATTACAGCACTTATATACGTAAAATCCATACTTACGAAAGTAAAAAGTTAACTATTTAGGTTTCGTCTACTTCGCACTTTAAATCACGATAAACGTGCTGTCAAAACGTCATAATCACGTACGAACGGATACTTCATGGTACGATTTGGGACGATCGAAACGATATTCTCCGTTTTCGGGCACGATTTCGGAATGAACGTTTTTCATGGTACGAATCACACGAAATATCGATCCGAAATTTCGGAATTGCACTTCGTGGTAGACCTACAGTTTCATAGTAACGATTTCTTTTGAACCATAATAATAATAAAATTAGTTATTTTAAGATTTTTTTTATATAACTTTTATATTGTTTGTAACTTGTAACTTTTATTATTATGTTGCAGGCTGCATTCGCCTATAAATAATTGTATAATTAAATCGTAACCCATTATATATAAATAATTTAATTGTATGATTATAACAATGGAAATTGCCATTTCAAGGTGGCCACTTGTCGCATTGGTAAAAATAACCTTCCTCACATATAAAGGGTTGTTGGATCCTAGAAAATAAATACCGAATGTACCTCAGTCACTCAGGTATCGATGTTTTTAAGCCCATTCATACTCGTTAACAATGTTATGTGTACATTACAATGTTATGTTAACGAGTATGAATGGTCTTAAAAACATCGATAGTGTTATCCATGTACAATAATAATGAATGAGACATATACCTATATATATTTTAGGTTATTTATTATTTATTGGAGCTGTAAAAGAAATGGCAAATGGAATAACCATTATTTGAGTTTCCTTGTGTTAAAATTTTAATATTTTTCCACTAATGTCTAGTTCAAAACAACAATGTTTTTCAGGTTTCTTTTTTTAAACATTGACGAATATAAAGAATCCCTAGCTCTCAAGGTAGTCTGTTTATGTGTTGTATATACTGCTTACATCCAACTCAAACTGATAGTGACATATAAATATGTCTGATCTGTGCTGTGGTGACAACTCACTGTTCAACAGAACGAAATTGTTGTGTTTTACTTTAATATACACCGAAACACACAATTAAACCAAGCAATTCTCAATATACTCATCAATTATTTCTATATTTATTGTATTATTGACGCATTAAAAAATATCTAACATATATTTTATAACAGATATCCTTGAAGTTGTCTCGGTTTGTAATGTTACTATTTCTGTAGTGATATAAAATTTACATTTGTAACAATTTTACCGCAAGTGCACAATATTTTGCTAGTCAATTTATAAATAATTCAATTCGATTTCGGTACATCTAGTGGTGTGAGTCAAGTGTAGTGATTAAAAGAGATGTGTTGGCACAAAGGGAGCAGTTATTACTTTGCATAGAGTTGATTTAATGTAGGTATGTATTAGAGAGTGCAAACAAAAAGTGTTAACCTAAATTACCACTTGGACGATTACAGTTACGATTGTAAATTTTTATTGATTTTGTTATGTGCGTTCAAATCATAATCGAAATTTATTATTATAATCAAAACATACATGAATTGAAAACTTTACCAAAGTATTTTCTGAATAATCTAGCAAACAACTGAAAATGTAATAAATGTTTAGGTTACTTCCCATCTACCTATTAATTATACAGCTATATAGCTATTGTGTTACAATTTGAATGAGTGTACAGAGGGCTGGCCACAAATGTGGTGGGAGCCATGGTCGTAGTTAGTAGTGAGGGGGGGTGGAGGAGGGTGTGGATACTGACGAGCTTGGAACTGTCAGCCGACTCCCAGTGTGTTAGTGATTTTTACATATAATTGTTACAGGGTCTGTTTTGGTCGTAACAAGAAGTGCTAGAACTGTTGTAAGTCCATTAATAATACGGGTTGTAACTTCTTAATGTCATCAGTAGGGTATACTTGTTATCAGTGTGGTGACGTCATTGACTCCATTGTCCCCATTAGCATTGTTCTATTAATTCATCATTAGCAATATTTTATTATATTTAATTGTACAGTATGAGGTAAATTGTAAGTCAACTCATCTGTGTCATACATAACTATATCCTAACAAGTTTACCATTTGTTATTGGCACATTATGAGTGGGGCAGGTAATTGTGCCTGTATTAATAAATATATATATTATATATTTTTTCCCTTGCATCACTTAAAATGACTTATTTTAAACAGGTACTAATACCTTAACCATTAACTGCAATGTGCTGAATGAGTTCTAGTACTTTTTGAGTTGCAGTACTCGGAACGGGTAGAAACACTTGTCTCGCTCATAATGTGTTAGTATTACATTGTTGTTATCTGATACTTATTGTATTTTAAAAAAATCAAAAGGGTAAACATATTTGGGACAATTTATATATTTAATATATAATTTATATATCAATAACATCAAAAGTATTTTACCCATTGCTTGTCTATTTTACAAAATGCTTTTCTCTCATATTCACTATACATTACACTCGGCTGTATGTTCACTGCAGTGCTGGTTTTTATCTATTTTATAAAATCTACAAACAGAACAATTTAATCAAACTATATTATATACATCTCTCTAAACATAATAAAAATACCATTAATTGCTATCTGTACATAAAACATAAACATTATGGGTGATTCTATAATTACATTTATAATGTTATGAGTTTTTATGAATATATGTTTATTTAATGGTATAAATTGTTGGTGCTCTTAGAAGAAAGATGGTAAGGGCTCCACTGAGTTCTGCTGTGGAGATAGCAGTGCCATTTTTCCACAACAACTATCTAGAGTTGATGTGTCTGTGGAGTACTAGCAGAAAATAATGCTCTTGAGTGGACTCTTGGGTCTTTTGGGTCTTAACAGTCAGGTGATCAACTAACTGCCACCACTCGAGGGAATTAAAAAATCATCAATAATGGTTTTTATCCAAAATATCAAATAAAAATAGTGATTTTTTATCGAATTTTTATCGAATAATTGAATGTTTTTACTGAAATGAATTCGTCACATTTGTTATAAAATAATAAGTGTTATAATACTGCATTGAATTACAAGTTCAGTTCTCCCCATACTTTGATAACTTTATGCACTGTGCAGCCATCAAGAACCATTTCTATTCCTTGATAATAAACAGACAAGAGTACTCACTTTATAATTTATATTGACTGTCAATTCCATGGTTTTTAAATAAGAAATATTCTGAGTCAGAAATAGATGCCATGGAAAGTTCAAGGACCCACTTTGTCTTAAATTTCATACCAATGTCAGTTGTTGTCATAACATTTACTATTATTTCTAGTTCCTAATATTTCTACTAGAAATAATTTAGCTTGGAAATTATTTGTATCGCTGTAGTTTCTTTTGGTCGTTGTGGAACAAGCGTCCCCCGGACCGCGGGTCCGTGGCGGGCGCTGCGTGTGTGCGGTCGGTGTGTGTGTGCGCGTGCCGAGTGTGTGCGTGTGTGCGGTCGGTGAGTGTGTGCGCGTGCCGAGTGTGTGCGTGTGTGCGGTCGGTGTGTGTGTGCGCGTGCCGAGTGTGTGCGTGTGTGCGGTCGGTGTGTGTGTGCGCGTGCCGAGTGTGCGGGTGAGCGGTCGGTGTGTGTGTGCGCGTGCCGAGTGTGTGCGTGTGTGCGGTCGGTGTGTGTGTGCGCGTGCCGAGTGTGTGCGTGGGTGCGGTCGGTGCGTGTGTGCGCGTGCCGAGTGTGTGCGTGTGTGCGGTCGGTGAGTGTGTGCGCGTGCCGAGTGTGTGCGTGTGTGCGGTCGGTGTGTGTGTGCGCGTGCCGAGTGTGTGCGTGTGTGCGGTCGGTGAGTGTGTGCGCGTGCCGAGTGTGTGCGTGTGTGCGGTCGGTGAGTGTGTGCGCGTGCCGAGTGTGTGCGTGTGTGCGGTCGGTGAGTGTGTGCGCGTGCCGAGTGTGTGCGTGTGTGCGGTCGGTGTGTGTGTGCGCGTGCCGAGTGTGTGTGTGTGTGCGGTGGGTAAGTGTGTGCGGTGTGCAGGCGCATGGCGCGGGCGCGGTGGCGCGCGGCGGCGGCGCTGGCGGCGGTGGTGCTGGTGACGTGGGCGTGGCGCGGCCGGGGGGCGGGCGCGGGGCCGGGGGCGGGCGCGGGGGCGGGCGGGGGCGCGGTGGCCGGCCGGGAGCTGCCGCTGATCTTCATCGGCGGCGTGCCGCGCTCGGGCACGACTCTGATGCGCGCGATGCTGGACGCGCACCCCGACGTGCGCTGCGGCCAGGAGACGCGCGTGGTGCCGCGCATCCTGCAGATGCGGCAGCACTGGACGCGCTCGCAGAAGGAGAGCGTGCGCCTCGAGCAGGCCGGCGTCTCCAAGGCGGTGCTGGACAACGCCATCGCCGCCTTCTGCCTCGAGGTGATCGTGCGCCACGGCGAGCCCGCGCCGCGCCTCTGCAACAAGGACCCGCTGGTGCTCAAGATGGGCACCTACGTCCTCGAACTCTTCCCCAATGCCAAGTTCTTGTTCATGGTGCGCGACGGCCGCGCCACCGTGCACTCGATCATAACCAGGAAGGTCAGTTTTATCTATGTAAACGGGTTAACTCTTAACAATATATTTCTATAGCGCATCTCATGGATGGTCAATACAGTAACATGTAACAACAGCTGCACTCACGTGTGTATTCCTAGTGCGTGTCTGCTGCAATCATATCATATTATACTTGTTGAGGTAGTGCGGAGTCAACATCAGTTGGCATTAGAGTTGCTAGATTTTTTTTTCAGTCTATAAGGGCCAAACTCTTAAATAGACAAAAAAATACGGGATTTTAGTTAACCGGGACAAATTATCTTTAAATTAAATTTAATAATAAAAAACGGAGCACGATTCGAATACGGGACAGAGTCAGTCCCATCGGGACATCTTAAACTAAGCTTAAAATGTGGGACGTCTGACAACGCCAGTTGATATCTATAATGTCCAGGATATACGGAAAAACCTATTCCACACATTTTGTACATTCATAATACGATATCAAAACTGTTTGTCTGTCTATTTATCGGTCCGTTTGACAGTCTTGTGGTCAGTGTTAGACGGTGATAAAAAGTCATTGTCTCAATGTATTATATAATACATGTGGGTGTGTGTACTGTACACTGTACATAGCTAGTGCATGCAGGTTATTACTACGCCCTGTGTATCCATGAAATAACCATAAAACGAACAACCAGCACATGTTCGTGATAATGTTTTGTACTAATGATAGTGTAATGGTGTGGTGCGTAGGTGACTATTACGGGATTCGACTTGACCAGCTACCGTCAGTGTTTGACTAAGTGGAATCACGCCGTGGAGCTGATGTACCAGCAGTGCAAAACGATGGGCCCCTCCAAGTGCCTGATGGTGCGGTACGAGTCGCTGGTGCAGGCGCCGGAGGTGACGCTGCGGCGCGTGCTGTCGTTCCTGGAGCTGCCCTGGGACGACGCCGTGCTGCACCACGAGCGGTACATCAACCAGCCCAACGGGGTCGCCCTCTCCAAGTACGTACACACACACACACACACACACACAGACAGACATACAGGAATGTGTCTAGTACTCTAGTGTCTAGTTTAGCAGGGCCTCATTCTTATAACTTGATTAATTTTGGTCATTTACCAAATTTAAAAAAGTCTCGGCACGCGACTCTTGAAAGTCAATATTAGTTCGACATATATACATTTATTATTCTATTTGTGCATTAAAGTTTAAATATATAAATAAAAGTAAATAATTGGTGACTAAACATCATAATCTTATTAATAATATTATAAACGAGAAAGTTTGTGAGTATGGACGGATGTTTGTTACTCTGTCACGCAAAAACTACTGAACGGATTTTGATGAAATATTACAGTATAAAATTTATATAATTAATATTTTTGTATAAACTTTATATATTGAAATTTAATGCGGATGAAACCACGGGCACAAATAGTAATCATATATTTTGTATATAAAAAGCGCCTTGGTATCTACCTAACCGCTTAAAGCGATATTATGAAATAGAAATAATCAAGTAAACTTAATATAAACACTTTTGAATACTCATATTTATTTATTCTATCACTCATTCGGAACGTAGAATTATCACAAGAAGAATGAGCAAGTAACTTGTGCGTTGCTCTTTTATATATTTAGCAGTAATGTTGAGGAGTAGGTCCTCCTGTTGGGGTGTAGGTACACTCTGTCATCAGTTCAGAAACTCAAAACATCTGCCAGATAGGAGAATAGAAAGGTTTTTTTTGTATAGATGTAAAATATGTAAGTGTGTAATTAATTAAGAAGCTAACAGGGAGCTAACACGGTCACTATTGTGATTCTAAGCTCCTAAATAAATAAAGAGAAAAAAACTCATATTGCTTAAATAGAAATAGAAATAAGAAATAGAAAATCATTTATTCAAATAAATTTAATTGAAGCACTTTTGAATAGTCATTACATTTTTTTAATCTACCGCTCGTTCGGAAAGCTGTCTCATCACAAGAAGAACGAGCAAGAAACTTGCGTGTTGCTCTTTTAAATAATTTTATTATTACTTTACATTTTTAAGTTTAAGTGTGTGAATACAAACCACCAATTAGCACTAATTCAATTAAATACTCAAAAAGAAAAAAAAAATTGAATACATAACCAACTGGTTAAACAATTAATAATAGGAAATCAGTCATAGTGATTAGAGCAGACCAGTCCCTACAAGCAGCACCCGTTCACGAGTATGACGGATGAGCCAGCCATCACTGCGCTCGACCATATTTTACGTCAAAGCTACTCACAATTGTCATCTGATAGTTATAGTATTCACATTTTACATGAGAATGCATGCGGCAATTAATACAAAAACCGCTACGCTTTCATATTTCTAAAATCAATCAATTAAATCAAGAAAGCAATGAGAAAATAAAATTAAAAAACGTCAATCCCAATGCCGCGATATAATGAACACCCGATCTGTACTGATTCGGTGTGTATTATATCACCGCTCGTGGTGACTCAGCAGTCTCAACGGTGGTGGTGGTGGTGATGATGATGATGATGATGGTGGTGGTGGTGGTGTGTCGCAGCGTGGAGCGGTCGTCGGACCAGGTGGTGCGGCCCGTGAACCTGGACGCGCTGGACAAGTGGGTCGGGCAGATCCCCAGCGACGTCCGCGCCGACATGTCGGAGCTGGCGCCGATGCTGTCGGTGCTGGGCTACGACCCGTGGGCCAACCCCCCGCCCCGCGCCCCGCCCGCCGCCTCCGCCGCGCCGCAGCCCCCGTAGCAGAATAAATGAATTATCACTGTTACATCGCTGCTTTTCATTCGCACCTGTCCTCGAGTAAATTAAACGGTCATCGAACTCGCGAAGCCGAATTTTAACTCCCATTGCTGAACGGAACCGTCGTTTCACTAAGAATTTGCAAGGATCGTTTCCAGGGGAAACCTTATGGCGGTTGACAGGGAGGGTACACTGGTACCGATGAGTTCACAAGCTCACGTTACTAACAATCCCCCTCACCCCGACATGCTGGTACATTATACAAAAATTAATTCAAAAAAATATGGGAAATATATTAATTTAACATCTGGGTGACAGTAACCTAGTAGAGCAACAGCCCACGGTGTCCAGACATACGTCTTATTAGTAAATGTGTGTCCCCAACACAGGTAGGAACGATCCCCACACATCACACCTGGCTCGTGGTTCCTTTGGCAGATAACAGGTAATAAAGGTGTAAAAATTTTCATACTAAATTCATTATTTTAAGAAACTCTATTTTTTCATATATTATTCGTAGCAGTATTATAACTTGCGCTGCTCATTGCCAGACACTTAGTATGGTTCCAACCCCCCGCCGGACCCCCCTAAACTATATTATTTTATGAATGAACTTACGTTAATTTAATAAACTTGAAATTTATTTATATTATTCAGAGAACCATACTAAGTGTGACCAACGAACAATATGCGTCAAAATTAGTTTCGCAAATTAACGAATTTGATATGAAATTATATACACCGTTGTTACCCAATATACACTTTCTATGCGTCTGGTAGGACGATAGAACCAATAAAACTGGCAATTTAGGAAACAGTTTAATACTGTTTAGTATTTAGCGGGTAAGATGTGGCCGCTATTATGTGTATTAGTAATGTGTTCAATGTATGGTGGCAGCAGCAGGAAAGGAGGAGATGGAATGATGAATCCGAATTAGCTATGCACATATTTATAATAATTAAAAGTATTTACAATGGATATATATGTATGTACAAGAAAGTGATTCGGTCTCGAATCACAACTTGTTATTTTTGCTGTCGCATCGTAACTAGGCAACGGTGTTGCCGCACGATGATAGTAGATTCGCCACAAGTACTAACACTACCGCCTCTACAATCGAGAAGTCCTACGTAGCATCATATAACTTCCCTCCTCCCCAATTTACGTAAGGTTTAGTAGTGTATAATAATTATACAATAGCCATAGCTATAATCACTTTAAAACGGTAACAAATAAGTCATCATTGAAATTTATCCAAGATATTGTTCAATAAGGAAATGAAGTAAAAAAGTAAACAAATATAGACGTTGTTACACTGGACTTATGTGCCATTTTGGATAGAACGCATTTACCTCTTACATTTTACATGATTTTAAAATTCTGTATAGTTTGCAACATAATAGTGTCTATAATTTTAATATGAATCTTCAATTAAGTATTCATTTTAAATTCTGTGACGTTTGAATTATAATGTAAGCGCCATCTATGTTATTCACTACGAATTTCTAAACGATAACTGCTAAGCTTAACTACAACTACAATAAAACGCTGAAGGTTCTACATACGGTTCACGTACGAGAATACTAGATGGCACCACGGGTTGAAAATAAGCAAATTATAATTCACTAACAGCTGTACAGTATAATACTCATAATATTTGTATTATATATAAAATAAGCCATTTGTCTACAAAAACTTAAACGTAGTAGTATTTTATAAAATTCCATACAATAGGTATATCTTATTATATTCAAAACTATTTCATTTATAACAACCACACCGGAATCAAACCAGAGACTTTATCCACGTAAATAGAGAACTTATATCAAATGGAAATCGCGCTATAAGGCTTTTTAGGGAAATAGCAAAAAGTTTAGTCGACGTCACAGGAGACCGAAGAGCTGGCAGCTACCTCGGACAAAGAATTAGTCTAGCCATTCAAAGGGGAAAACTGCCAGTATCTTCGGAATTTTGCCTAAAGGGACTCCATTTAATAATATATTTTAGTTATTATATTATATTTTTTTAATGGAAATTCATATTTATTATACCACGATGGGAGCAAACATTTTCATTGTTATAAATTAGAGCGAAGCGTAATTTCATCAGGCAGGATTATACAGACCTAAAAGTTGTTTGAAACGCAAAATGAAACGAAATAAAAAGATAGGGACCTAATTATCCGAAAAATCTGTCCCTTCCATGTTTAATAAACATTTGCTACTTTTTTTTATTATTTTAGGTAATATCTGTCACTTACTTTGTGGCAACAACCTTCTGGCCTATGTTTTATTATTGTCACCTGTTATGCGTATTCGTAAGTTTTTTTTTAAACATTTGCTATTCAGGCAGAGTGTGAATTATCAGTTTTGCAATTAACAGGTTTTCTTTGTGACAGTGTATTCATTCAGAATGAGGAAGAAAGGTATACGCTATGGAATTTCGCATACAAATCAGTACAATGATAAAGAATGGGTAATTTTAAATATTACCTGCTAATACAATACCTATTCTAAGTAGGCATGTGGATTTGTGAGAACGGCTCAATACACGATTGCTGTACAACGTTTCTATTTGTTGTTGGAAGAGTTTAGAGCAGAGTTATTTATATAATATTATATCAATACATTTTTTAAATATAATATCATAGTTATTTATTCTATTAGTTATTTTGTAGTTATGTTCCACTCCTGTGTTGGTCGCACACACAGAACGGAACAGAGGGGTCGGGTCGCACAGAGATCCAGAAACAAAGAGTATCAATATTTCCCACGGGGCCGGACAGACAGATATTAAATATTATTATATATATAAAAGGCATCATTGCTTTAACTGTTATTAGGGTCGGCGCGGTGTCTGCTCCTTTCATATAATATAATAAAATTTTATGCACTGTATCGTCTGTATCTGAAACTGAACAATAATACATAAGTAACTTGTACGTGTATCAACGCTATAATCTACAATATATGTATACATAGTATTCAGGTTCTCTACATAAATATATGTTGTTATATATTCATTGTAGCTTTTCTCTGCATTTAACAGAATATTCTATGATTTTTATAAATCTTTTATTTGATGTATAAAGCTTCTATTAATGTAGACGGTTATATTTTAATCAGAAATTTATATTTTAATGGCCCCGTTAAATATGTACTTTTACCTAATATATATTTATTTATTTGCAGAATACAATGTTACAAGTAGTACAATATGTACTACTTATTCATGCTTTAAAAAGTCGTGGTATTTGATATTGAGAAAGTTATATCTATCGTATGGGGTACATCCCAATTAGTGAATGTGTCACGATCACGCTGTCACTTAACATTATCTGATGTCACAGACCGACAAAGTCTCGGCTCATATCTAGTAATAATAAATATTAGTAGAGCTCGCAGTGTGTACAGTGTACACGTACCCGTGCAGTATCGTCGCATGCAGCGTGCAGCGTGCAGTATGCAACGATTGCATTGTCATGGCGGCGGGCGTGTGAGTGTTGGCGGCGGAGCAGTCAGGTGTGGGGCGGCCGGGCCGGGCGCGGCGGCTGGCGGGGCGCACCGCCGCCGTCCGCCACTCGCCGCCGAGCAACCAGTGCCGTGTTTGCTCTCGGGGAGGAAACTTGTGTCGCCGACGATTTGAGCTTTTACGCACGTGTTCATTCGTTCCTCGTCTCACGCTAACATGTCTATTCCGCGGCTCGCGGGTTTATGTCACGACATTAAATGTAACAAGTTAAACAAACGGCATTCGGTCATTAAAAATTATTCATAATAGCGAAGTGTTCACGATGCTGTACTATTGACGAGATGCTGTGCGGTTTACCGTTGGACTGTGGTCGGTGAGCGCGATCCGGCCGAGTGATGTTCGGGACGGTAACTCTGGCCGTGGTGAGCGTGTGGTGGACGGCGGCCGGGGGAGTGCAACCACCACTACTGGACGTACCTTTCTGCTGTCCGGTCGGCCAAGAATTGGGACAGGAGGTTTTGTTAACACAAGTGCTGTCGCCTGTAGATGCTATCAAATCGTGCCAGAATGTCGACGGAAGGATCCCCTGGACGCCTCGCATCTATGCACCGGCGAGAGGATCGTTCATGGTGCGGCTGCCGGCTCACTGGCACCTAGCGTACGGGGTCGTGCCCGACTGCGAGAAGGTGCGCGTGCTGCCCGAGCATGCGGCGCCGTACGCGCTCCTCGCCAACAACGGCTCGCTGTGGCTGCGTAGTGCGGCTCTCGCACTCTCCACCAAAGTCTACTGCGCCGATGCGACCGCTGCGCTCGTTTGCCTCGACTACGCTCCCCATCTGCCGTCCAAATGTTGTCCAGGAAACAGGACGTTCGATGGAATCAGATGCATCGATGACGAGCGCCGCGCGGCGGAGACCCTGGCCGAGTTGAGAGTCCTGGCTAACGGCACCGCGGTGGGGAGCGGGTGGCCGGCGTGCTCGGAAGGTTTACGTTATGCGGTAGCGGGAGCACTACGAGGGGCGACCCTGGACACGGAAGGAGGCCTTCAGCTAGCGCAAGGAGAAACTCTGGCAGCGGGAGCATGGTGTGCGGAAGCCGTGGCTGACGAGGAGGAATCGAGAATACTGGCGTGCGAAGCGGCGGCGCGGGCCACTCGGCCGTCGCAGGCGACGCGGCACGCGCTGTACGGCGCCGGGCTGGCCGTGGGCGCGGCGTTCCTGGCGGCGACCCTGGCCGCTGGCTTCGCGCTGCCGGCGGCGCACCACGCGCTGCACTGGCGCTGCCAGACACACTACGTGGCCGCGCTGATGCTGGGTGACGTGCTGCTCGCCGCCACGCAGCTGGCCGGGGACAAAGTGCCTCCGACACTATGTCGCGCTCTCGGTGAGTGTAGCATGTCAGTTGCGAATACGGCTAAAGTGCTCCGTTTGCGTAAACTCCGTATTTCTGTGCGTCCCTTACATTGGCTCGTTTTGTCTTGCATGGTATGGAGCAGCGGTGTGTATGCACTTCCTGTTCCTGTCGGCGTTCTTCTGGCTCAACACGATGTGTTTCAACATCTGGTGGACCTTTAGGTGAGTGAGGTTTAATGTAATCGGAATCAAAATGATCAAATACCAAAACTAATTCCATTAATCAGAAGCCACAGGCGGGTAAATCTCGTTTAAATCTTTTGTTTCCCTAAACATAAACTAGACAATTGTAATGGAATATAACTGAATTGTATATCAACTATTGACTGACAACAATATATGTATGTTTTAATGACATCAACAATTATATTGTTACGCACATATAAAACTTTAAATGTAACAAGTATCGTTGAATGTGATTTGTTTTAAAGAGATCGGGCAAGTTTCTCGCATTCTTGTGCTAAATCTACTTTCCAAATGAGTGGCAGAACAATAAAAAAAAGACTATTTCTATTAGTCTGCTATCATCTCACCGGTACAATGTTTTACTTTTAGCGCCGCTCCCTTCGGAGCTGTGATATGCTTTGTTCCTTTAGTATAAAGAATAGTAGTTTTACACAAAGGTTAAACTAAGTCAGGAATGCGTCCGTCCGTATATAACCAACTTGAAATTAACTCCCATACAAATATATAACAAAATGCCGCTGGCAATTAGAGAGGTGTCATTAAATAGGTTTAAAATAGAATAACACGAGTCACTTGTGTAAAAAATGTTGTTACTAAATATGTGAATTGACATACTTACTTAACATTGAATTATTTAATATTTATTATTTTGTACGTCATTAAGAAATTGTAATTTGCATGCCTCCTCATAATGACGCGTACATTTGCATCTAAATACTTGTAAGACCTCCACTGTAATTTTTTTCTTCACCAGGCGCATGGCCTGTCATATACGTATTATTGACCAAATTTCAAATTCAAATTCAAAATATCATTATTCATGTGACCTACATATTACAGACTCTTATGATATGTCAAATCTACTGTCGGTTCGGAATGATTCCGAGATGAGAAGAACTGACAAGAACTGACCTGTTTTGTATTAATAACTTATCGTTAATACTTCAATCATGTTTTGCTTGCGATTGTTATATTAATGTAGCGCGTAAGCAAATTACATTCCATGTTGTAATTCTATTGTCGAGGTATGTAGGTGCCTATTTGAGTAGAAAGTATTGCCAATCAAGTAAATAACGACACGGATAGCATGCGCTCTCTGTATCTGTAGCGATAGCTATGTACACTCATTTCTTTGTGAATACTAAACAGCCGTAAAACAGGTTTAATGAATCAGCCTTGTGTTGCCACAAGGACGCACGAGTCGAGTTAGTGGATCCAGTAATACCCATTCAAATTATTGATTGACATTTGTGAAATTCTACTTTTAAACGAAATGTGAAATTAGGAAAATAATGAGATATTACGAAACTCAATCATTGTATGCAGTAGTACCTATGCTATGTCCGAATATTATATTAGGTTCCTTACCTTAGGTACGAGTATGTACTTGACATTGTGAAAACACAGGAACGTTTATTAACTTAATAATGAATGTATAGTTTTATTGCATTTTAAATTTATTTGTACTAGTATTATTTAAAGTGCAACTTATAATTTAAAAATATAATGTTTAGGTCTAAATGCTTATTTTTAAATATTATTGAAATCAGATTCCTGTTACATGCATTACATTTTGGAGTAGTTTAAACCCCCTACAGTTTTATTACTTTGTATGTAGTAGCAGGTAGCAGGCGTGTAATATTACACTTACAAGAGCTAGCCCATCAATTGACAGCAGTGCTTGATGACGATCAATCACAGGAAATTATATGCTAGAAGTTGTCTTTATACATGAATAGTCAGTTAACATTAAATTAATCACAATATAAATATGACAATATAACGTAAATTGCAATTAAAAATGAATTATGTTGTAATTAGCTATGTAATCACTACCTGCTCTATTTAAAAAGAACGTAATAGAAGATTTCAGGTTGGCGATTATAACTTTGTAATTTGGTCGTATTATGATATATATCTGGCCTACGCCCAGCAGTGGACGTCTTCTGGGCTGCGATGATGATGATGATATATAGTGATTGTATTAATACGCAGTAACCAAAAAATAGAAACGGAGGATACAAAGCAAAACACAAGCATTAGGAGGAATGTCCGATATTATATTTGTTAAGCCCCCTGTCGGACGTGATGATAACCTAATACGCATTGTAAATAAACTGCCTTTAAAATAATAGTAATTGAATTGAGTTCATTGCCAGTTCTTCTCAATTGGATCTATAGACCGACCTGGACGGTAGGGAAAAAATTAAAATTAGAATGGAAAAATTTGACGTTCTTAAGCGGCTAAAATGTCCTACATGAATATATGATTTTTGAATTTGATAGCAGGCTAATGTTAGCGATATTTTTTATGAATGCTAATGGACTGCACCCGCTTGCGCAAACGGTTTAGCTTGGCGGGGCACCAGTGGGGGTGATGAGATGAGCATGAGGTCAGGTCAGCTCGCCCATTGTGACAAATTCACCAAGAATTTATCACGATGGTTTCCATGGAGTACCGCGTGGGGTCAACCTGACATTGTACATTTCTAGTATTACTAACAATCACTTTCCCCCTGTTAGCGATATTCTCCCATGTGGCTAGAGCGTGTGCGCCCAACAGAGGGAGTGTTAGTATGTGGGCCTCGTGTGGCGGCGCCGCGGCGTGGGATGAAGTGCGGTGAGGTGCGGTAGTGACGGGCGGTGTGTCGCAGGGACTTCCGGCCGACGAGCCTGGAGCGCGGGCAGGAGGCGTGGCGGCTGCGCGTGTACATGCTGTACGCGTGGGGCGGGCCCCTGGCGCTGGCGGGCGCGGCCGCGCTGCTCGACCAGCTGCCGCCCGGGGCCGGCGCCGCGCCCTTCCTGCGCCCGCGCTTCGCCGTCCAGCGCTGCTGGTTCTACGGCGACATGGAGATCCTCGTCTACTTCTTCGGGCCCGTGGGCGTGCTGCTGCTCGTCAATTTGGCCCTGTTCATATCCACTACGCGACAGCTCACGTGCGGCCTGTGGCGGCGCGACGAAGTCAAATCGACTTCGGAGAGGTACATTGTCCTCTTAATTGGTTCCGACTTTGCTCATCTTACGATGGCAGTTTTTTCGATCCAACTATTCTGATGCCGTTGGCTCTAGCTAGGTTTTACAGCTTCAATTTATGAAAAAAGGGGCGAATGCAAAGTTCTCTCCTAGAACTTATGGACCGGCTAAAGACACACTACGTCAGTCTGAGGGCATCGCTAGGGGTTCAAACTTTGGTTTGGTTCGTCATAATTTCGATCTCCATGTGAATGGGATGGCCGTGTTCAGAACGTAATTCATATTACAAGCCAACTTTCTCTTGCATACCCACGGACTCGGGTGCTATCTGACGTACCGTACGTACTTACGTACGTGTAATAATTTGGAGCGTGTGAATGATTCCGACGCGTGGTTTGCAGGGCGGCGCTGGGCCGCGTGTGCGCCAAGTTGGTGGTGGTGATGGGCGTGACGTGGGGCGCGGACGTGGTGTCGTGGGCGGCCGGCGGGCCCGACTACGTGTGGTACGCGACGGACCTGCTGAACGCGCTGCAGGGCGTGTTCATATTCCTGGTGGTGGGCTGCCAGCCGCACGCGTGGGCCGCGCTGCGGCGGTGCGCGGCGGCGCGCTGCTGCTGCGGGGGCGGCCGCGGGGGGGGCGGGCCCGCCGCGCGCGCCACGCACTCCTCCACGCACCTGCCGTCCTGCGGGGAGTCGCTCACGCACACCACCGCCGCGCCCGCAGCCCCCGCCGCCGCCGCCCCCGCCGCGCCCCCCGCCATCCCCATGGAGACCGTGTGCTGAGCAGTGTAGCCGCCCAGGCACAAGATACAGCTTTAATGTACTCTTCGTATGTTATACGTGTATTTATTCTACAGTATTATTTTTGTATTTGCGTCTAACGATTACGATTACAGTGTCGTATGATTGTGTGTAAACGGTAGATAGTGGTCGTATCTACGAGGACGAGGACGAGGACGGTGAGACCGTCCGTCGGTCGCTATGAGAGGCTCTACTGATCGTTTGTTGTGTTCGTGAAGCGACATCGTGTGCTCCGGTGAAACAAATTGTGTAATTAATTAGTGACTAAGTACTGTAAGTAGTGGCGCACGCTCCGCGAGTACTCCGTCTAGATGTCGACCAGATGTTCGCTCTTGCCCGTTCGATTGGCTGTTAAATAAAATTTTATGATGAACTGTATATGTTTTATTGCTCCCGCTATCCTGTGTCCCCTGCAATCGATCCCCCGTCAAATTCAAACGGGTATCCGTACCCTAAAACTAAAGTCGTATCCGTCAGACGAAAGTTGGCATTCAGCCACTCCAACTTCCTTTGGTTTGGAGTGTCATCTGCACGCGCCCCCTATCGTCGGTGAAGCTGTAAAGGCCAGCTGCGGCCAACAGCATTAGAGTAGTCTGATAAAAATTCTGTCGTGTGTCAGGTGGCGGCCACGGGCCCGCAGGCAGCGCGCGGCGCGCGTTTATATCTTTTGTTGGCAGGGTGGGCCGCGCGGCCACTTTCTCGGCTGCATTACACACCTGACATTGCTGTGTGTATGTGCTATGTCCGCGTGCCTACATCGCCAGCGAGTGGTTACACTCCCCCCTCCCCCCCCCCCCCTCACCGCCTCCCTGGCGGCCACCTCGACGGTCCGGTTGCGCTTTCTCTTGTGTTACGTAAGCTCGCAGCACGGCGCACGTCCTTGCGTGAACGACGTGCGACGACCGTCACGTCCGCAGTGACGCGCCACATTCTTGGTGGCAACGACGAAGTGACCGTCGCCATACCATCGAATGGACTCATTCGACTTATGATACGCTATAAAGTATTCAACATATTGAATGAATACCTACCTATTGACGGCTTCGATGGTCCAGCGGTTTAGCACACCGCTTTACGTCCGATGGTCGCGGGTTCAATTCTTCGCACGGCACAAACATTTGTATTCATGAGTATGTTTGTTTGTATTGGTCTGGGTGTTTTATATGTATATAATGTATGTATTTACAAAAAAAAATATCTATATATATGTATCGGTTATCTAGTACCCATAACACAAGCTTCTGCTAGCTTAAGTTGGGTCTAGATGGCGCTGTGTGAATTGTCCTGAGATTATTATTATTATTATTATTATTATATTATTATTGAAAGTATTCACTTTATGATGATGACCACATATTTTTGGTGGATAATAATGATTTAATGACGCGGCATCCGCGACAGAGGTTATCTATATCACTGCCGAAAGAATTTTTATATACGAGTACCTACATTATATTTCTTCCCTCCGCAGACCGATATCAATATTGTTACATATATCTATATCTATGTCTACTTTATATGGATTTAAGATACTTACTAATCCAAATCGCAATTCTATACCTGTTCACGTTTGTTGGTCATTGGGCTCCCTAAAATATCGAGTCGAGCGCAGTGATGGCTGGCTCATTCGTCATACTCGTGAACGAATGCTGCTTGTAGGGACTGGTCTGCTCTTATCACTACGACTGATTTAATCTTATTGTATACTTATATTTAACCCTAATAAATTAGTGCTGGTTGGTAGTTTGTATTCGCACGTTTCGACATGTAAATGTGAACTTACAAGAATAGTTTAAAAGAGCAAAATACAAGTTTGTTGCTCGTTCTTCTTGTGATGAGACAGCTTTCCGAATGAGCGCTAGATTAAAAAAAACATTGAAATGACTGTCCAAAAGTGCTTAAATTAAGTTTATTGGAATAAATGATTTTCTATTTTCTGTTCTATTCTATTCAATGACAGAAAAATATCTCGTCCTACTTAACAATTAATATATTTGCACATGTGGTTCGTTTGTGTGACTGTGTGTGGTGTGACGTCACAGCGAATTGCGACATGCATCCTGGTGTCCGAGCCGAGTGTCGGCTGCGAGGCTGTGTTCTCTAGTTAGTACCCACAACACAAGTCACTCACTGTCACGGACGCTGCTGGAAATTGAGGTCGCTGATGCGGAGGTTCATTTTTTATAACAAATAACTACCGGTAATGTGATTGTGATGTATTCCAACCATAGTATCGATTTTATAGCTTAGAATTAAAATAAAATATTTACAATTAATGAAATATAGACATTCTTTTATATTCCATAATGTTTTTAAAGTAAGAAGTTGTGATGACAGACTAATGTTTAGAATTTATAATATATTTATTAATGCTTGGATTCCAGAATTAATATTTGTACGCTGCAAACAGCACAATATTATTAAAATTATATTACACACTAGGAATTTAACTTTATTTTTCTAAAATAAAATAATCTTTCTCAAGATAAAAGTAGCCTAAGTTACTCCTTATTACATCAGCTACCTGCCAAAAAAGTCCCGTCAAAATCGATCTAGCCATTTCAGAGATTAGCCGAAAGAAATAGACAGACAGAGAAAAATGGTAAAAAATGTTATTTTGGTGTATGTACCGTATTTATATTCATATGCATGTAGTAAAAACCGGTTATTTCAATATTACAAACAGACATTCCAATTTTATTTATATGTATAGATTTTTAATATCTGTGTGTGTAGCTGTACATACCATGTTCTGACAGTTTTGTTTTATATTATTATTATTTATATATATTTTATATATCACACTTTTATATATATATATATTTTATATCAGTTGTCTAGTACACATAACACTAGCTCTACTTGTGTTAATTGTCCAGGGTTTTTATAATTATTATTATATCTTTAGAAATTCAGTATGCACCTATTCGTGTGAGTCGCAATTGAATAATAATAATAATAATAATAATAATAATAATAACGATTCTGACTATCCAGGGCGAGCGATTGACGGATGCCGCTGATCGGATTGAGATTAAGAGGGGAATATTCCAGGGCGATTGTTTGAGTCCACTTTGGTTTTGCCTGTCCCTGAATCCTCTCAGTACTTTACTGGAGAATCCGGGGACTGGATTTCAGTATCGGAGAGGAGGTACACGAGTGTCTCACCTTCTGTACATGGATGACTTGAAACTACTAGCTCCGAGTGTCGAACGCCTGACAGAGCTGTTAAATATTGTAAACGATTATAGCAGCTCTGTTAGGATGGCACTCGGAATAGACAAGTGCGCGGTTCTCCATGTGCAGAGGGGACGAGTCAATCAAACTGAAGGGATCGTTACAGATCCCTCCAACATCAAAACCCTCTCCGAGGCTGAAACATACCGGTATCTGGGCATGTCACAAAACATCGGTGTGAGGGAGACGGATATGAAACAGTCAGTCCGTGAGGAATTTTTTGCGCGCCTTACAAGAGTACTGAAAAGTTCCTTGTCGGGTGCCAATAAGATCCGAGCATATAACGGCTGGGTCATACCCGTACTCCTTTACACTTTTGGCGTACTCAGATGGTCTCAAACCGAACTCGAAGCCCTGGATCGAAAAGTCCGCACAACTATGACCCTCCATAGAATGCATCACCCGAAATCGTCAGTCATGAGGCTGTACATCCCGCGGAAGGCTGGTGGTCGAGGCTTGTTAAGCGTTAAGACCATGCACAACCGCGAGATTGACAGTCTCAGGACATATTTTCTGAAGAAAAGAGACGAGGGTTTGCATAGAGAGGTCATAGAATGTGACAAAGGATTCACCCCTCTTTCTCTGGCTAAAGAGGACTGGCGAAAACCCGAAGTCCTGGGTACCTCTCAGCGGGAGGCCGTATGGAAAGAGAAGGAGTTGCACGGAAGGTTCTTCAAAGCCCTTCACGGGCCGTACGTCAACACGAAGACCTCCGTGCACTGGCTACAGTTCGGTGATCTCTTCGGAGAGACCGAGGGTTTTGTCTGTGCAATACAGGATCAGGTGGTTAAGACGAACAATTACCGAAAGCACATTCTGAAGGATGGCACTGAGGACATCTGTCGGGCATGTCGCCATCCCGGAGAGTCACTCAGACATGTGCTTTCGGGTTGTTCAGCTCTTGCCAACACTGAGTACTTGCACAGACACAACCAGGTAGCCAAAATACTCCATCAAGAACTAGCTCTGAAGTACGGCCTCGCGAATGAGAGGTTGCCGTACTATAAGTACGAGCCCCAGCCGGTCCTCGAAAGCGACAGCGTCAAGCTCTACTGGGACCGATCCATCATCACGGACAGGACCGTTCTTGCGAACAAACCTGATATCGTGGTGATGGATCGGGCACTTTCGAGGGTGTTTTTGGTGGACATCACCATACCGCACGACGAGAACCTCGTGAAAGCCGAAACTGAGAAAAAGAGAAAGTATCTCGACCTGGCTCACGAGGTGACCGAAATGTGGGGGGTGATGTCCACCGAAATCATTCCAATCGTTATGTCGGTGAACGGTCTTATCCCAACCAGTCTGGAACAACATCTCAGACGGTTGGGATTCCGGGGCGGTTCACTCCCGGGAAAGATGCAGAAAGCGGTGCTGTTAGATTCTGCCCGCATTGTACGCCGGTTTCTCTCCTTGGGGCCCTGAACTCCGGCCGACTGTGCTTCTGCCGGGGGTATGTTGCCATCTCCTCTCCTTAAGAGGGGAGATGAGAATTTTTGGACAAAAAAAATAATAATAATACATCAGCCTGGTAAAGTCTGACAGTGTTATATAACTTCGATAACAATACGCGAGCCAATGACAGTGAGTGGCCGGCGATTGTCTCGCCCATTATATTTATAATTGTCATTGTGGAGAGACATGTACATATACGATTGAGTAACGCGTGACTCATTCGTATTCAACAATGCAGGTATCGGTGAAATGCTTGGGAGCCGTCCGCAGAGATATTCTGTAAGCATCACTTAGGCCATCCATTAATCACGTGACGCGACAAAGGGGGGAGGGGGGGGGGGGTTGGCAAAAATCACGAAATATCACAAGGGGGAGTGGGGTCTTTATATTATGCCAATTAAAAACAATCTGCAATCTGCCTTAATTTCAGAATAAAATAAGATTATACTTTATACCTGTATTTAAAGATAATATTCTAAAAATTTTAAGATTTTTGTAGATACTAAAAATACTCGTGATGTTGGGTGGGAAGGGGGGGGGGGTAGTTTTAAACCTCATCACTTATCACCCAAGGTGGGGGGGGGGAGGGGACGTTAAAAAATGCTTAAAACAAGATTACGTGATTAATGGACGGCCCCTCACGAATTTGAAAGCTGAATCCGCGGTGAGATTGTACTTTAGTATTCTGTAAAACTCGATGGCGACAGCAGCGCCACACGCTCCAGATCTGGATGGAGGTATGACAGACACTAGTGATTTCTTTAGACATAAAGACAAACTCGATAGCTCAGTAGGAATTTTATATTTACAAATGGATACGAGTGCCTTCAGTGAAGCGATGAGTCAAATCTAAATATATATAACTCAAAGGTAACTGACTGACATAGTGATCTATCAACGCACAGCCCAAACCACTGGACGGATCGGGCTGAAATTTGGCATGCAGGTAGATGTTATGACGTAGGCATCCGCTAAGAAAGGATTTTGATTAATTCTACCCCCAAGGGGATAAAATAAGGCATGAAAGTTTGTATGAAACTGTCAATTTTAAACCGATCGGGCTGAGACTTCGCATGCATAAAGCTACTATGACGTAGGCATCCCCTAAGAAAGGATTTTGATAAATTCAACCCCTAAGGGGATAAATTAACGTGAGCGAAGCCGCGGGCATAAGCTAGTGAGTTGATAAAACGCTTACGGAATACCAATACTGGTCCGAGCGAGTAGCTGCCCGGCGCGCGGCGGCGCGCTGTAAACAATATCACCTCTTATATGTGACGAGTATAAATAACTAGTAATTACATGTTACTTAGATAAAGGGCTCTGTGCTAGAGGTTATCGGATGCACGGAACACTGCGCTGTGTGGTGCCGCAGCACGCCGCTCGCCGTCAGTCAGCGTCAGTCAGTGGGTTGACATACCACTCGTACAATCCACACTGATACCAGGTCAAGTCCTCTCCGATCGATCCCCGTCCAATTCAAACGGGGATCGATATTACGACGGCCTGAGCCGAGGTTCGAACCCCTAGCGGTGCCCTCAGACTAAAGTCGTATCCGTCAGGCGGGAGTTGGCCTTCAGCCGCTCCATAAGTCCGTCCTTTGGTTTGGAGTGCCATCTGCACTCGCCCCCTATCGTCCGGTGAAGCTGTAAAGGGCAACAGCATTAGAGTAGTCAAAAAAAAAAAACTAGGTCAAGATGGCTGTGTACGCGACGTATTATACTAATAACCGGCGCGCCGTATGCGTCACTCGGATGAGCGAGGATGTAACTTACTGCCCATTACCAGTATCTCATCCCAGATAAGGAACATAGCCGCTTGTTTGGTTTAACAATTAGTTCTTTTTCGTTTATCAATATGTAGGGTCGTCACTTGGACTGCGGTCTGTAGCTATGTATGGATGTTCGTTGCATCAACATTGGCTTATCTTTTAACGGAGATATTGAGTAATGGAATCCTAGTATACTATTGTATGTTGGTGATTATTAAAATCACCTCATTTGAGTTACCTGGATTGAGCTGTGAGATGAGTTACACGATGCTCTCTGCAGTGCTATTCAATCCATCTTATATTTGTACGCACGGGCGCGTGCCCTACACTGCGAGGTAATCAATGCAACTATATCCACGTAGAAGTGTACTCCACTAATGATTATAAAACATGGAATATTTCCACTACTTTGTAATCCGGTCAATAAATACGTGAAGTCATCCCGCAAATGATTGCTAAGCATTTATTACCAAGTTGAGGGAACTATCGCAATTTTTTTATGGATGTAAGACGACCTTCTATATATAATTAAGTATATCAACTACAACCCAATGTTAATTTTGCTAGATTTTACATTCAATAATACCTAAATAAGTTGCTTAGGTTATTCATCTGTATCCACCGTTTTTAGTTTTAATAATTTCTCTTGAAAGAGATTATACATCGAGTGACAGACTAGCTGATTCCCAAGAAAGTAATATGTTATATATTTGCAATAAAATAATATTGCGACTACAAATTGAGATGTAAGCTATACTATCTTTCAAGTTGGATCAAATTGCACACAATGTGCAAATCAAATTTGCAATCGGTTCAGTAGTTTAGGAGTCCATCGCAGACAAACAATGTGACACGTCATTTATATATGTATATATTTATTGAATATAATAGAAAGTCTTTTATTCAAATAAACAGAATGTAAGCACTTTTGAATAGTCATAACATTTTTTTAATCTACCGCTCATTCGGAAAGCTGTTTCATCACAAGAACAACGAGCAAGAAACTTGTGTGTTGCTCTTTTAAATAATCCTTGTAAGTTCACATTTTACAAATCGAAACGTGTGAATACAAACTACCAACCAGCACTAATTTATTAGGGTCAAATATAAAAACACAATAAGATTAAATCAGTGGTAGTGATAAGAGCAGACCAGTCCCTACAAGCGTGGTCCTATACACAGTACAGGTACAGGTACAGGTACAGGTACAGGTACAGGTACAGTACAGAGATGTGATCCGAGCGAGGTGTACGCACGGCGGCGGTGGTCACTGTCACGTGTCCGCCTGCACTACCACGATCTACTGACCAGCAGCCTGTTTGAAACCTCCACTTGTCAGTGCTCTGAATCAATTGAATACTTTGACTGTTTTACTAGTTGTACCCGCGACGTCGACCGCGTGGAATTTTAGTTTATTTTTCTAAAATAAATGTAGCTTAAGTTACTCCTTATTACATCGACTATCTGCCAATAAAAACCCCGTCAAAATCGGTCCAGCCACTTCAGAGATTAACCGAAACAAACAGACAGACAGACAAAATTGTATAAAATGTTATTTTGGTGTATGTACCGTTACCGTATTTATATTCATGCATGTGCATAGTGCATGTAGTAAAAACGATTATTTCAATATTACAAACGAAGACTCCAATTTTTTTGTATATGTATAGATAAAAGCCTGAAAAGACTGCCAAGTAGGTACACATTTCTCTTCAGTGCGGCGCGGCGGTCAATAACAGTATAGAGATACCATGACAAGAGTCGGCGGGCGCGCGTGGCGATTGAAAGTGGAAGTGATGTTTATTGTTTTCCATGTAATTTACAATAGCGTAGTGTGTAGGTATGACTGACAGTAACATTTAGAGTATTTTTTTAAAAAGTGTAAGTATAGCGCATGCGCTAGGACTCCTGCGAATGAGGAGCAAATTAGTCTATAGGTTATTATTATTTACTAGCTGTTCCCGCGATTTCGTCCGCGTGGAATTTAACATTATTTTTCTAAAATAAAAGTAGCTTAAGTTGCTCCTTATTAGATTAGCTACCTGCCAATAAAAGTCCCGTCAAAATCGGTCCAGCCATTTCAGAGATTAGCCGGAACAAATAGACAGACAAAAATTGTAAAAAATGTTATTTGTATGTCTGTATACGGTACAGACATACAAATAACATTTTTCTTTTCTTTCTTATATTCATATGTATGTCGTAAAAAACTTATTTCAATATTACCAACAGACACTCTGTTTTGTATAGATTTATTTCAGACAACCAGGCCCATATTTTAAATACCTTAAAGATACATATGAATTAATATATTGATGTGGTCTGTGTGGTCACGACACTGACGACGGCAACCTGCCATGGTAGCGCCATTACATCACACCACACACCCTTCGGGCAGAAGTCCTGCTTCATGAAGGTGGGCAGCATGTTGGTTTGGACCAAGGCCACGAACGCCTAGAGACTCGCGTTGTGGCTCGACTCCAGCTGCGTCACCCTCAATGTCAGGTTACTCTTGGTTCGTATATAATCAACAATATCCTGCTCCTTATTGTGACTGGTTTTCTATGGAGCCGAGTGAAGTTAAACAGAGTTTATTGCTAGCATGAGATAATTTCTTTGTTCTTTCCATTGTTGACAATCCTCGTCCTTTAAAGTAAAGTAGTGACTTTACTTTACTCGGCGTTGGTGATCGTGTGCAACAATGACAGCATGTACCTGTGGTACCTACACAATGACCAGTACAACCACTACTCGGACGGTCAGTGCAGTGATGTACGCAAGTCAAGTGTAACTCACGTAGCGACCTATCTACTACGTATAGCACTACATATGTGAAATTAGCACAAGCTAGGGCTGCCACCAGATGTCATTTGTTCTAATTCATCACACATTCATCATCACAATCATTATCGGAATACTCTGTTGAGAAAACATTTTCATATGTGTGGTACTTTTATATTGCTAAAAGCAGGAGGGTTTTATTTAGAACTAGCTGTTCGTGGTGGAATATTACTTTATTTTTCTAAAATAAAAGTAGCCTAAGTTACTCCTTATTACATCAGCTATATGCCAATAAAAGTCCCGTCAAAATCGGACCAGCCATTTCAGATAGTCGCGGTAACAAACAGACAGACATTAATGGTAAAAATTGTTATTTTGATGTATGTACCGTATTTATATTTATATGTATGTAGTAAAAAACGGTTATTTCAATATTACAGACACTCCAATTTTATTTATATGTATAGATTTTTAATATCAATAAACTGTCTGTTTAAACTGTCTATAAAAGTAACGAGGGTTCGTGACTTTTCTCGACAGTTTAAATTCACGTTGCAGAATATAAGTTAAGTAAATAACTGATCAAATAACAGTAACAGTGTATTGTGATGGAGGCCCTGAGGCCACCGAGCGGCGGTCATCGCGCTCCAGTCAATTGCTAATAATTGTAGGTGCGCCTCGCCGCGCTACTACTACGCGTCTACAAGTCGCTCCATACACGTACATACATACATACATACATACATACATACATACATACATACATACATACATACATACATACATACATACATACATACATACATACATACACACATACATACATACATACATACATACACATATTTCTATATTCTTTATTGCACTGATAATACAATGTCATTATAATTTAGAGATAATGTGAGCAAAGGTGGACTTATCACTAGAAGTGATCTCTTCCAGTCAACAGAAAACAATGGCCGATGTAAATGAAATTTGGTACATAGATAGTTTAGATCTTGAGAAAGGACATAGGCTATTTCTTGAAGTGAAAAAAGGGTTGTAAGGGGTTGAAAGAGGAGATGAAAGATTGTGTGGAAGTATCGTCGTTTTTAGATGCTTGGAAATTATTTCTTAAGCTGGCGATTAAATATAAGTAAATATGGCATTCAAAGTTTGTAAAAAAATTACACTTAAGTAAAAGAGGGGATGAAAATTTAATTTTCATAAAATTCGTCATTTTTGTAGCTAGAGCGATGAAACTTTTTTCCTTAGCTTTTTTGGGTTAGATTATGAAATTATTTTGGACCAGACCATTATTTCACACGGACGAACTCGCGGGCACAGCTAGTATAATACCTAAATATTTTCATCATAATAAACAAATAAATGATAATGTTCATAACAATAGACAATACATAATACGACATAAGATTTATAAAATTGTGTTATTATGTGTGATCTGTAGCAACACAGTGGTAGTGCTCTGTTGGTTGGGACGCGTACACATTCGGATACAATTACAGCTACACCAGTACCACAGATAATGTTGTCGAAGGCAACCTTTCTTTTTTCTCATCTCGAAATCATTCCGAACTGACGGTAGGTTTGACATATCAGAGTCTGTAATAGAACTACGTGAATAAAGATATTTTGAATTAGAATATAAAATAAATCGATGCAAAAAGGAGTAAAACAAAATCGTATATTTTCTTGTGCAACAAAATAAAGAAATCAAATTATATATATGCTTTTTTAAGTAAAAATAGTGGCTTTTAAGTGGCCAGCAATGAACTATGAAGTCCATAACACCAATGTTCTGACGGCGCGGCCCTGTGAAGGCGAACCACCGAGCGATTACTGAGCAATTTAGAATCTAGATAATCTATTCAATAATAATAGGACTGTACTCTATACCAGCATCATGGTATGCTGACCTTACCTGTTTCCCGTTATTTGTGGTCACCGCACGATTTCCAATCAATTCTTCTCCATCAGCTGTTGTTTTAGTATAAAATAAATAGTTCAAAGTAAAACAAAATGGGATTGTTTAATGTGGACAAAATAATGAACCCATTACTAGCAATGTACCATATCAGGTTGACCTCCACGCGATTCCCCCTGGAAACCATTGTGTTAAATTCCTGGTGAATTTGTCACGATGAGCTAACTGACCTGACCTCATGCTCATATTATCATCCTCCACTGGTGCCCCGCCACCGTAAACCGTTAGCGCAGGCGGATGCACCATTCCATTATCATCCACAAAAAAAAACTAGTTCAAAGTGTAATGTGTTAACTTAATTCTGTACCACTTAATACGAGTTTGTTTTCTTTTGTTCGGATACATTTTACTTCCTACTTCACAGTCATGTAAGGCCTGACGCAAAAGCGCCACGTGTCTTGGAGGGGCCCCGTATAATAAAATATTTGAGGCGCGTACGAAGGGTAAAGATTGCACACAAAAGAAAAAAAATACAACTAATATTTATTTATCATAATTACCTATCTGTTACTTTTTCCAAAATTATTACAAACAATTCAAATTAAATCTACACTCTCCTTGCCATTTTGACCGCACGTTTTGCGGGAATTTTTTTTTATTTTACTTTTATCATTTGTGAAATAACAAAAAAAGAATTGGGAAGTGAATTTTGTTACGCACGTTGGGGGCCCGCGTGGCCCAGGGGCCCCAATTGATACGGCAGATAAGGCGGTAGCTACGCCCCTAGCCTGACGCCTCTCATTTCTATTTATTTGAACCATAATTGTTTGGTTAGATATCCATTCACTCTTTCGTCTCCATTCATTCATACAGCCAAGTTTAAAATCCTACATGTAGGCAATAAAATAGTTAGTGGCCACGTATGAGTACATGTACGAGACGGTTCCTCACTGCAAGCGGCGCGAATTTGTTAAAACTAGGAAGTGAGTAGGTAAGTGTGGTTTCAACATTGCTTGGAAGGCAGGTAGGCAAGTACAGGCTCATGGGCGCGTCGCCGGCCGCATTCCGACTGGCAGCGGACTATACGGTGTCTTAAATAGATTTGATATTTATTGGACTGAAATACCTTTTATAATTGGGATTACTGATTACGTTTTTACTACATAAATACGTACAGTAGATTAAAGTTGGGCAAAATTCTTTTTTTTTAGTCTTCTAAAGTTTAGACTTTATATTTGCTCTTCAGATAGTGCGGCTAAGGCAATTTGTTCACTGATGTAATTAGTTTTAGGGTACAATGGAAGTGGTACTTTTGGATTGTACAAAAGTTCCTAAATTTTAAAGGAAAAAAAATTGGATTATGCAATTCATAGAATTATTACTCAGGACTTCAAAAATAATACCCAGAAAAAATTATAGCAACACGGTTGAAACGATCATTACAGGGTGTTGATATATATATAAACCTTCCTCTTGAATCACTATCTATTAAAAAAAACTCCTTAAAAATCCGTTGCGGAGAATTAAAGATTTAAGCATACATAGAGACAGACAGACACCGAAAGCGACTTTGTTTTATACTATGTACGTACATCAGCTAACTGCCAAAAAAAGTCCCGTCAAAATCGGTCCAGCCATTTCAGAGATTAGCCGAAACTAACAGACAGACAGACAAAAATTCTAAAAAATGTTATTTTGGTGTATGTACCGTATTTATATTCATATGCATGTAGTAAAAAAACGGTTATTTCAATATTACAAACAGACTCTCCAATTTTATTTATGTATAGATATGAAAGGCACTTTAAAACTGCCTATGTTTTAAAGCATATTAGCAAATCGTCACCTGTTTATAAAAAATATGGTCTAACGTTACAAAACATTACAGAATTTGCAATTCCCCTGGTGTTGCGGGTGCTCATGGGCGGCGGTAATCACTTACCATCAGGTGAGCCGCAAGATCGTTTGTCTCCTACGCCATAAAAAAGACAAATGATCATAACATTCTCAGACAATTTTCTCCCATACTTACTTTGTTTAACTATCTCGCTGGCTCTCAATCTGCTATGACCCAACGATCACCCATCCGGTACGTCAGAGCACGCAATGTGTACTTAGGCTAATTATAATTATTTAAATTTTAGATTGATTTTCAATGTGACCAAACTTCCATATCCCCTGGACCCAGCCTCCTCGACGTAATTAATGTTTGGAGATAATGAAGATTGATTGATTATACATAGTGATGTAATCGGGAGTATGGACGTTTCTGGTCCCATTAGATATCAGGGAAAGTACGTGAGTGACACCCAAGTCTGTTACTAACTGAGTTGGACATTTAAAGTGTTTCCCGTATCTAAATATTGTAGCAGGATAATCAAGGATTATCTACGCAATATAAATATATATTTATTAAAAGTGGCCGAGAGTTGATCCGCGTAAATTGTCGATCATCATCATCTCAGCCCGGAACACGTCCACAGCCGAACATAGGCCTCCATGACGATCGGTCCTGCGCTGCTCGCATCCAACGCCTTCCAGCGATCTTGATCAGATCGTCCGTCCACCTTGCTGGAGGCCTTCCCACGCTGCGTCTTCTAGTTCGCGGTCACCACTCGAGGACTTTACTGCCCCAACGGCCATCTGTGCTCATTGCCACAGTTTTGCAATTCTTCGGGCTATGTCGGTCACTCTGGTTCTTCTGCATCTCCACATTTCTGATTCGATTAAGCAGAGAAACTCCGAGCATAACCCTCTTCATTGCCCTCTGAGTGACTCTGAGCGTGTTCATGAGGCTCATAGTTAGTGACCACGTCTCTGTGCCGTAAGTAGGCAGAGTGTAGTAGTGAAAAGTAATCAAATCTAAATGCATGAAGCAAGTAGTTCCGGGGTCGGCGCTAGTGCGGCGCGGGGCATCGATCGCGGCCGCTTTCTCCGAGCCGGTTACAGCAGCCCACCGCACCGGTCCTCCTCACTACGACTAACAACAATCCTACAACACAGCAGAGCTACCTTTCATACATTGTGACCCATTCAATACTGTGAGGCCTACTTTTAAACAGAGTGCAATAAAGATGTGTAATGCTATGTATTATATGTATATATATAATTTAATATATATATATATATATATATATAATAATGACAGTATAACATAAAGTGGCTGTCGCTGTCATACATAGGGACGGACCCTATGTATGCTTAAATATTTAAAACTACATAACGGATTTTGAAGCTTTTTTTTAAATAGATAGAGTGATTCAAGAGGAAGGTTTATATGTATAATACATGTACACCTGTGCGAAGCCGGGGCGAGTAGCTAGTATAGTATAAAATAAATGAATACATTAAGTTATTATTCTTTAAGTCAATTGGGTCCTTTAATTTATAATTTTCTTGTACAATAACGTATTACAAACAAACAAAAAAACATTTTCTAAATAATAACAGTAGCTAAGTTACTCTTTATAACATTAGCTATCTGCGAGTTAAGTCCCGAAAATCAGTCCAGCCGTTTCAGAGATTAGCAAAATCAGAGACAAAAAAGTTTTAAAATATTTTTCTTTATGTAAATACCGTATATATTTAACTAGCTATCTACCCCGGCTTTGCACGGGTGTACATGTATTATACGTATAAACTTTCCTCTTGAATCATTCTATCTATTAAAAAAATAGCTTCTGAATTCGTTGCGTTTTAAAGATTTAAGCATCCATTGGGACGGACAGACAGCGACAGCGACTTTGTTTTATACTATGTAATGATATGCGTTTAGTGAAAAGCTGTTAATTTAAAATTACAAACAGACATTCCAATTACTAATAAATAAATTTGTGTAGTTTACCCAATTGTATGGAGCTGCAAAGAATAAGCAAAGCCGCGGTGCATATTACTACCGGCTACACACCGTGCTGGTTGCACTCTTGTTTTGAGAAAGTGTTGTGATTGTCGGTTGTTTAACAACACATTTGAAAGTGTCTGTACTCGTGTAAGTACAATGCAAGTTGATTAAGTATGCGATGTACATATCTATAGGTCGCCATCTATTTGAGGTAAGTGTGTATTGTGTATACACTGACGATGTACTCGTATGATTAACCTTACCAGACGTCCCGTTTTAAACGGGACTGTCCCTTGTTATAATTACAAGTCCCGGAGTCCCCAAAATAAAATGTGGGACGCAAAATTGTCCCGTTTTTGGACACTCCGCGAAAATTTGTGTGGTCGAGCGGGCCGGTTGTGATGTTGATTATAGTTGATAATTGAAGTGAATAGGTATAAAAAATCGTGCCAAAATTTTTAGTCATGTAAATCGGTCTTATACGTTGTAAATCTGTCTATAATTGTGTCTGTCTGTGGTCTTCACTACCTATATTAAAACAAGTTTGTTCATCCAATAATACTTACCTTTTCCTGAATAAATAGCTTTAAGAATTTGTTTTGTTCCGTTTTGAGTCAAAGTGTAAATGGTTACGTTACGTGTGCAGCGCGGTGTGGACCCGAGGCGGCGGATCGGTTCCGATCGAAGGTCAACTACGCACAACGGGTTTACATTTTTGTACAGAGCCGAGCACACACACACACACACACACACACAGAGCAGTGCACATTCGCAGCTGCAGCCGTGGCGGCGTGGTACCGATCGAGCATACAGCGCCGGGGCTGGACGTATATATTACCTAGACACGCGGGAGCGTGTCAAAGCCAAGTTCAAGTAAGAGAACTGGCGAGCAGCACCGTGTGTAGTTTTACACGAACCATTTGGAGCCACTTTTGACCCCCTCATAACTCAAAAACTCTTTCACATAAACTTGTCAAATTTGGTTCATATATTGAGACTTGCGAGATAAATATGTTATTTAGTTATCTATTTTTGTTATTTATTTCAAACGGTTATTTAGATATTAACGTCCAAACATCGTCATTTTGATCACTGACTCAACTATCGATCAAAATTATAACCCACTTCCAGATGACCTAGGAAGTTCAAACTTGGCATGCAGATAGGTTATTGGGTGAATACAAAGGAAAAAATTATAGACCTTAGGCTACAATACATTATCCTAAGTTATAAGTAGAAATGATATTTTATATTGTTATAGATAAATTTTAGGACTCACCATTGAACTTGGTATCCATTTAGATATCACTTCTTTTGTCGTTGAAGTCAACAATCAAGGCATATATCATAATATTGAACTTGGTTATCATTTCACATTTATGTTTTTGACGGGATTATAGTTTTTTTATAATTTTTGTCTGTCTTCACTGTCTGTTTCCACGCGGAAGAAGTCGCGGGTACAGCTAGTAGGTATCTATAATTCTGATGCATAAACTATTACGATATAATTTTACAACCAAAAGTAAATTAGTGCCATTTAGAATTGTAATTAAAGACGCTTATGTCGTAAATAATTAGAGAGTGCAGTGTAACAGTTTACTCAACACAATATTACCTAAGAGTTCAAGTAAGTGTACCCGCGACTTCGTCCGCGCGGTCGCGGGTACACTACTACTAGTACTAAAAACTACTACTAAAGGTAGCCTAAGTTACTCCTTATTACATCAGCTACCTACCAATAAAAGTCCCATCAAAATCGGTCCAGCCATTTCAGAGATTAGTCGGAACAAACAGACAGACAGACAAAAATTGTAAAAAATATTATTTTGGTCCTTATTATATGCTACCTGCCAATAAAAATCCTGTCAAAATAGGTCCCCGGCCATTTCAGAGATTAGCCGGAACAAACAGAGGGGCAAAAATGGTAAAAAACGATATTTTGGTATATGTACTGTATTTATATTCATATGCATGTACTAAAAACTGTTACTTCAATATTACAAACAGACACTCCAATTTTATTTATATGTATAGATTATATGAGCGGTTACGATGATATGAGTAATCATTTAAGTTTGCTATTCAGAGTGGAACTAAGATAACTCTGTAACAAGTATTTTTAATTCCACAAACATAGAACCAACAACCGATACTGATTTTAAGTTACTATTGTATCTTTGGAAATATTACTATAAGAATTTATAGAAATAGAAATAATCTTTATTCAAATAAACTTAATGTAAGCACTTTTGAATAGTCACATTTTTTATTGTACCGCTTATTCGGAATGCAGACTCATCACAAGAAGAACGAGCAAGAAACTTGTGTGTTGCTCTTTTAAATAAATATTGTTTTAATTATATTTTTATTTTTATATTTAATTATATTAACAGTATTAGGCATGCGACAATCAACATAGAAACCGCTACGCACTTAATCTCTGTTCAATCAGATAACATTGTCAGCGCTATGAATTTTAAGTTAGATATTTTCTACAATAAGATTATTATTATTTCATAGTATAACTATAAACATGTGGCGCGACGTGGAGCGACGTGAAGCGACGTGGTGCGACGTGGAGCGACGTGGCGCGACGTGGCGCGACGTGGAGCGACGTGGTGCGACGTGGAGCGACGTGGCGTGGGCGACGGAAGACGCATAGCGGTGCCTTCGGTTGACATTAGCTAAGATAGTCAAATGGGGCTTTTAAAACTAGTACCTGCACTAATGGGAGATACCACAGGTGAAGTGCTCTCTCTGTCTACACTTACGACACATCTTTAATCTGTACTTCATGCCTTATTATTAACATCAGGGGCGGATCTACCTAAGGGCTATTTGGGCTGCAGCCCAGGGCCCCGACGATATGAAGGGCCTCCACTCATAAAAAAATATCTAGAATGTTAAAAAACCTATCATAAGGTTGGCAACCCTGAGATCAATTAACCAATGCAAGTGGATCTATCGAAAGGGACGGGGAATTTCTGATCGCTTGTTTTTGGTCGGTGTATTTTTTTAGTTGATTAATATAATTAGGTAGATCCCTGAGTAGATTTAGCCCAGGGCCCCACAAATTCACGATCCGCCCCTGGTTAACATTATAGGGAACCCGATTGTGCATTGAAGGTAGGTAGTACCTTGAATGGAATATTTAAAGTTGCGTGTAATCTATCGACTGCAACCAAAATAGATGCTAATGAAGTAGTGATGTGCGTTTGTCTGTTTAGTGGCCGATAACACGGCGTGTGTCATGTTGCTTTGTATTTAGGACATCAACATTTATATAATTGTTTGTAGTTTGCTGAGTAAATAAGCTGACGTAGCTAAGTAACTAACAATAAATTTTATAGATAGGTATATAGATATATAGTTTATTTGTTTGTTACTAATCATACACAACACGTTCATAAGAATAGACAATACATAATACGACATAAGATTTATAAAATTGTGTTATTATGTGTGATCTGTAGCATACAAACAGGTCGAACTCAGCGTGGGACATTGTTCAGGGAACAAAACACTGTATTTCAGCTCTAACCCATTTGAGGGTACGTGACAATAATAATTAAAATGAATATAAAATAAAAAGAGCAATATTATTGGTGACTGTCTGTGCGGTGTGTGTATAATAAAAATTTATGTACATATTATTTTTATATACAACTAGCGAGGCCACGGTTTCCATGGATATTTCAAGCAATTTACACAAAAATATTAACAAATTATACATCTAATATTCTTCAGTGATTATCGCGGACATACAGACAAACGCAGCGGGGAACTGTCTTTTACTGCATGAGCAGATACATACATATTCCTGAATATAAAAAAAATAAAATATATGAAAAAACTGCTATCGCTATCTGTCCGTCCCTATATATGCTTAAAACATTAAAACTACGCAACGGATTTTGAAGCGGTTGTTTTTAATAGACAGAGTGATTTAAGAGGAAGATTTATATATATAATACGTGTACACCCGGGCGAAGCCGGGGCGAGTAGCTAGTATTTTTATAAAACTTGAGATGGCAAACTGAGTGACAGGCCATTCCTTCAGGATTTGGTAATTAATACTTGATTATAATAATAATAATCTCAGGACAATTCACACAGCGCCATCTAGACCCATGTAAAACTAGCTAGAGCTTGTGTTATGGGTACTAGATAACTGATAGAAATAGAAATACATAGATATATTGTTTTTCGTAAATACATACATATTATACATAGAAAACACCCAGACTGATACAAACAAACATACTCATGAATACAAATGTTTGTGCCGTGCGAGGAATCGAACCCGCGACTATCGGAAGTAAGGCCGTGTGATAAACCGCTAGACCACCGAGGCCGTCGAAAATATAATAAAGATGAAAGTTTCTATGGGAATTCATCATTTTTGAAGCTATAACGATATCATGCACGTCTTATTAGTAAAACAATTAAAATTGCTGTTCAAGGTCGCCATTCCACGCAGACGAAGTCGCGAGCACAGCTAGTTAAACAAAAAGAAATTGATATTTAGTGTACATTGAATATGATTAAAACGTTTTGTTTTCTTTTTTTTTTATAACACGGGGTACAACGAGAACTCACCTGATGGTAAGTGTTTACCGTCGCCCATGAGCACCCGCAACACCATGGGAATTGCAAGTACGTTGTCGGCCTTTTAAGAAGGAATAGGCTAATGTTTATCTATTTATGTATTCACGTCACATACGTACACTCGAGGCAGTGGTGTGTTGTAGGTACGCCACTGTCTCAATCATAATGTTTTACAAGCATTTAGTTACCGTTCACCGTCATTAAACTTTGATACCTTCAATATATTATTCAATGCTGCGGCGTGTTCTTGAAGAGTGAGGTGACCATCGTAACCTAATTGTATAGGATACCTTATTAGCTTTCTTGTTATAGAATAGAATAGAAAATAATTTAAATAAACTTATTTTAAGCACTTTTGAATAGTCATAGTGATTCTTTTAATCTACCGCTCATTCGGAAAGCTGTCCCATCACGAGAAGAACGAGAAAGAAACGTATGAATTCAAACTACCAACAAGCACTAATTTATTAGGACCAGATATTCAAATTCAAAATATCTTTATAAATGTAGGTCTATTACAGACTTATTATGTTAAATACACAATACAATTAAAACAGTCGTAGTGGTTAGAACAGTCTCTACAAGCAGCACTCGTTCACGAGTATGACGTATGAGCCAGTCATCACTGCGCTCGACCATATTTTAGAGAGCCCAATAACCCGGCCCGGCGCCCCCTCTGATCGATCCAATTCAAACGAGGATGCGCATGTTACACATTTATGTATGTTTAGAGATATTACTGTAATAAAAAATACTATAACATCTTTACAATATTATACACACTCCAATTTGTTTAGTAGTTGGTTCAAAATATACATTTAAATTTCCGCAATATTTATGCCATCGCTGGACTCTGCATCCGAGATTTGCTATCACCGCGCTGGTCAGGCGGCTTGATGGAATTTTATCTGGAGTTTGCAGCGTCTTGCCCTGATGTCGAAGCTCGTGTTTTTTTCTCCTAGCTGCTTTCTCCGAGATACTGGCGAGGAAGTTGTGGTGTTCCTCCATACTCACAACGATATTGAATGTTATTAGAGTACAATAATTGTTATATTGTACACTGCACAATACACTGATGTATCTAATCATAGTATCAACTCAGCCTGAATTTAATTTTGAATCTGTGCAAAAGTTCGAACCTCGTTAGCTAAGTTTGTGACTTGACAACTACCCAATAAACTTTTCATTTGTAATTGCAGTCCTCTCACAAAGGTGGTCATTAATTTCTCGCTCTACCGATCACTTTCATCCCGCAATCCTGTAGCGATTGAGACAGCTTTATTATTCTGTTGATCAATTTTCATTAGGTATTAATAAACATAAACTGGTGGCGAATTAACTAATATAAAATAAACAGGCCTGTGTCGAGACTGAATCGCCTTCTTGTATATATATTCATTGTAAATATTTCGTTATTATAAACATGTAAATAGACATCACTGGACTCATCCTTTCACCGCCCTCTTCCTGCCGCGGCCTGTACCAAACGAACACTCAATATACAAATATTTGAGCTCTATCATAGCCGCTAAAAATTCTATATTTAATCGATTTAAGTGTTATTTTACGATAGTCCATTTCACTACTTGGATTTATATTATTTTGTTTAATTCCGCTATAATTAGCCTCGACTGGTCGCGGTTTGGTCCCCGAAGTCCCCGAATTATTGAGTCTAGACTTCCAAGCTACATCCGAACTCTATTCAACGCCAGAGGCGAAACAATTGTCGCAATATGGGTGTAGACTCAATAATGGTCGGAATTTGATACCCATTAGAGGTCGTAAGGTAGTAGTCGGTAGTCGGTAGTCAAGTTTCCGCACTGACTATTTGTGATCTCACACATGCTAATTGTAGCGGAATTAAACAAAATAATATAAATCATTGAGTAAATATAAACTTACATCAATTGATATTATTACAACCTCACAATAAAGATTTGAAAGGACTCGTGTGTGTAGTGAGTCTGCTGTACTGACTGTGTAAGTATAAAATACTAGTTAATGGGGACAATTATATCTTTAATATATTTTATTTTTAACCATAAATATGTGTTAATAGTAGGACTAAGGCAAGTGCTTGAAAACAATTATTACACATTTTTGGTATAAATCAAAATGGCGAACTGACGGTAGATTTGACATATCATAAGAAGAAGATATTTTGAAGATATAAGAATGAAGATATTTTGAATTTTGAGTGTGAGGGTGTGAGAGGCACATCATGTAGGGAGTTGAGAAGACCAGTACACACCACGCCGTCACACCGGATGAACAGCGTTAGAGTCAGTTCATGCAGCCAGGAATTAGCGCATTTTCATTCCCTTTTAAAATACATTTACTTGCGACAATATTTATGACGGAAAATAAGTAGCATATCTAATTTCCGGCGTTCTTCGCAGCTGTGACAATTTCCTTTGAATTGATAATTGACATCGGTTGAGTAACAACGCAACGTGATGATATAATAACATATGCGTAAAACGGAGGCAATGTTACGCAGGACCGATCGTCATGGTGATCTTTGGAGGAGACCTTTGTGCAGCAGTGGACGTCTTCCCGGCTGAGATGACGATGATGAATGGTATTTGTACCATACATAATAATAATAATAATCTCAGGACAATTCACACAGCGCCATCTAGACTCAAGTTGAGCTAGCTGAAGCTTGTGTTATGGGTACTAGATAACTGATACAAGTACATAGATTTTTTTTTCGTAAATACATACATATTATACATAGAAAACACCCAGACCGATACAAACAATCATACTCATGAATACAAATGTTTGTGCCGTGCGAGGAATCGAACCCGCGACCATCGGATGTAAAGCGGTGTGCTAGACCGCTATACCATCGAGGTCGTGAATACATAGAACAACGCAATGGTCACAGATAAAATATGAAATTTTAGAAAATCTTACAATCTATAATCATTGCTTACGTTTTTGTATGTATGAGTATGACGGATGAGCCAGCCATCACTGTGCTCGACCATATTTTAGGGAGCCCAATAATGGACGTGAATATTTGGGTGCTGATGCAGTAATGAACTAATCGGTCTGCTCGTAGCCTGTCAGCCGTGTCAGCGTGCTCGATTTTAATGGAGCAGCATTCTTCAATAAGATTTCCATGAATATATCATTTAGATCAGTGATTCCCAAAGTGGTCTATATCGACCCCCAGGGGTCTACGTCAGCGGTCATCTTGTTGTTTTTACTTTATGTTTTTAACACTAAACTTTACTACAGTTAGAAATTTACAAAAAAATCAGTACCAGGTAAGAATGGGGGTCTACCCAAAACCGAAAAACATGGCAAGGGGTCTACGACACAAAAAAAATTGGGAACCTCTGATTTATATATTTGAACGTCTATATTTTAGTATAGTTTAAAATAGATTTCAATACAATAATTAATTAAAAATAATAATAATAATAAACCTGAACAAGTACATCTAGTCCCACGGTAATCAAAACTTGTGTTTTGGGTACTAGACAACTGATATAAACACATACAAATTGATATAGTTTAAAATAGATTTCAATACAATAATTAATTAAAAATAATAATAATAATAAACCTGAACAAGTACATCTAGTCCCACGGTAATCAAAACTTGTGTTTTGGGTACTAGACAACTGATATAAACACATAGATATTTTTGTAGTAAATACATACTATACATAGAAATCACCTAGACCGATACAAACAATCATATGCATGAATACAAACGTTTGTACCGTGGAATCGAACCCGCGACCATCGGATGTAAAACTGTGTGCCAAACAGTTAAACCACCGAGGTCTAATTAGTTATCACAACTTAATTCAAATTCAAAATTCCTTTATTTAGGTAACACAATATTTACTAAGTTCTTTCTTTCTTCTCTCCTCATAAAAATGCCAGTGTCAGGAGACGCCACTCTTCTATAGCTCTTGTACTATGTTGTGAACTAATGTGTTCTTTATTTATCTATACATATAAATAAAATTGGAGTGTCTGTTTGTAATATTGAAATAACCGTTTTTTACTACATGCATATGAATATGAATAAAATATATTTTTTTACAATTTTTGTCTGTCTGTCTGTTTGCTACGGCTAATCTCTGAAATGGCTGGACCGATTTTGACGGGACTTTCATTGGCAGGTAGATTAAGTAATAAGGAGTAACTTAGGCTACTTTTATTTTAGAAAAATAGAGTTAAATTCCACGCGGACGCAGTCGCGGGTACAGCTAGTGCGTAATATACATCGTCTCAACCGACAACATCGTATTATTACCCGCAATAAGTACTATATAGTCTTGCAAATAATAAAAAAGACGTGAACACTGAATTTCTACTTGTAACTGGTCTTTATCATTGACACCGCCATCGCGCCAGTGTAGCGGTGTACCAAGTACACGAAGCGAGAGAAGGTTTTAATAATATACGTCGTGAAATGAAACCCACTGGAGGAGGGCGTTGCTGCGGGCGATTCTCGAACGAGTAAAATGTGGAAAAATATAACACAACTAGCTTTTACCCGCGGTTTCGCTCGCGTTAATTTATCCCCTTAGAGATGGAATTTATCAAAATCCTTTCTTAGGGGATGCCTTCGTCATAGTAATATTATGCATGCAAAGTCTCAGCCCGATCGGTTTAAAATTGACAAAGTTTCATATAAACTTTCATCCCCTATTTTATGCCTTTGTGGGTAGAATTAATTATCCTTTCTTAGCGGATGCCTACGTCATAACATCTACCTGCATGCCAAATTTCAGCCCGATCCGTCCAGTGGTTTGGGCTGTGCATTGATAGATCATTATGTCAGACACCTTTGAGTTATATATATTTAGATGTGAACACGTCACAACGCTACCAAGCTCTATCCAGCGACACTGTTGTAACCTGTACTATGTACTGATATACACGTATATAGCCCCCTCCGATCGATCCCCGTCTAATTCAAACGGAGATCGAAATTCGAATCTGAGCCAACGTTCAAACCCCTAACGGTGCCAGACTAAAGTCGTATCTGTTAGGCGGGAGTTGGCCTTCAGCCGCTCCATAAGTCCTTCCGCGGGGTTGGAGTGCCATCTGCACTCGCCCCCTATCGTTCGGTGAAGCTTAAAGGCCAGCTGCGGCCGGCATTAGAGTAGTCCGAAAAAAAACCCAGCTGTACAACCTTCACAACTTTATTGCCGGTAATTGCATATGAAAGAAGTGTAATATTGCCAGCGAAGTTTGATATGGACTTGTCCAATTGTTATTTCATTGGAGGGCTCAATAAAGAAGTCGAAACGGACGGACAGAATTGATTGATGTAACGACTCAGCCCTGAAATCTGTATTGAAGCACAGTACAGTTCCGACTTTTGATGTATAATGTTAGTTACCATACTCCTCCCAAACGGCTTGATCGATTTTTATGAAATTTTATATGCATATTCAGTAGGTCTGAGAATCGGCTACTATCTATTTTTCATACCCCTAAGTGGTAAGGGATATCCACCCCTAAATATATATATTTTATTTTTTCGACATAATATTTTATTTTCATTCTATTATTATTTAGGATTGAAAAATACATAGAACCCTAATTTTTAACCCTTCTAGCATCAACCCCTATTTTTTAATAGCGATTTTAATTTATATGGCAAATCAACATTTGCCGTGACAGCTAGTAAGTATATAAAATACTCGTGTCACGTTGTTAGTTGTAATAATTTACCGGAACGATGAAATCCCATTTTATAAGTTGACTTAGTAGGTCTGACAATAGGATGTTATCTTTTTTTATATCTCTAAATAAAGAGCCACCCTTATTTCTTAGGGGTATAAACTCTACAATACTCTACAAAATAAAATATTTTTTAAACAATTTTTTTTCTTTTAAATTTTTTATGATACGACATTAAAAAATACATACAACTCTACATTTTCTCCATTCCACCCCTAATTTTTAATATCGATATTAATTTGTATGGCAAAACAAACAGCTAGTATATATGTATGTATATATGTTAAGTGAAATTTGATAACGTTATATTCGCCTCGTGCGGTTCGTCTCATTTATATTTTATTCTGCGCAATATTGTGTACAAAAATATATACCAATATGTAATTATTCATTATACAGGGTGCGAAATTGTACTCAAATATTGAAACAAATAAAATTTACAACCACAAAGGAGACTACAATTGACTGTACATATATTTCTGTGTATTATTTTCTATATCTTATGTACAACTGGCTACTCGCCCCGGTTTCGTCCGGGTGTACATGTATCTAAATATAGATAACTCAAAGGTGACTGACTGACATAGTGATCTATCAATGCACAGCCCAAACCACTGGACGGATCGGGCTGAAATTTGGCATGCAGGTAGATGTTATGACGTAGGCATCCGATAAGAAAGGATTTTGATAAATTCCACCCCTAAGAGGATAAATTAACGCGAGCGAACCCGCGATCAAAAGCTAGTTATATATGTAAACCTTACTCTAGAATCACTCTATCTGTTAAAAAAAACGCTTCAAAATCCGTCGCGAAGTTTTAAAGATTTAAACATACATAGGGACGGACAGATAGCGACAGCGACTTTGTTTTATACTATGTAATGATACAATATTAACATATTGTATATTGTAATACTATATATAATATAGTATAATACATTTATTTAAAAGAGCAACAGACGAGTTTGTTCAACGATGGGCTAACTGACCTGACCTCATGCACACCCTATATTCGAGGGGAAAGGGGGTTGTTATTGTTGTGAGCTGATGATTCCATTGCTAGAAATACACCATGTCAATTTCACTATCAGGTTGTTACCCTGTAAATTATCATGATAAATTCCTGATGAATTTGTCACGATGTGCTAACTGACCTCACCTCATGCGTGCCCTACCTTCGGGGGATGGGGTTTGTTAATAATGTGAGCTGATGATCCCATTGCTAGCAATGTACCATTTCAGTGTATTTGTGTTTGACGACCTCGGTGGTATAGCGGTCTAGCACACCGCTTTACATCCGATGGTCGCGGGTTCGATTCCTCGCACAGCACAAACATTCATGCATAATTGTTTGTATCGATCTGAGTGTTTTCTATGTATAATATTTATGTATTTACCCAAAAATATCTATGTATATGTATCAGTTATCTAGTACTCATAACACAGGCTTCAGCTAACTTAACTTGGATCTAGATGGCGCTGTGTGAATTGTTCTGGGATTATTATTATTATTATGTATGGTACACATACCATTCATCATCGTCATCTCAGTCTGGAAGACGTCCACTGTTGCACAAAGATCTCCTCCAAAGATCACCACGACGATCGGTCCTGCGTAACATTGCCTCCGTTTTACGCATATGTTATTATATCATCACGTTACGTTGTTACTCAACCGATGTGAATTATTAGTGTAACCTTCAAACGGTTCTCCCTGAACTGACCTCAACTCAAGCACACCCTACCTTCCTCCACTGGTGCCCCGTCAGCGTATACCATTGGAGCATGGGGGAGCCCCATTCCATTATGGAGCATGTGAGAGCACCATTCAGTTACCACCCATTAAAAAACAATCCGACGCAACTGCACGATCGACGGCAGCAGTATCTACGCGCTCGCAGATGTCTACCAAACCACACCGTTACCATCCACATCGTGCGGCCCGCGGTGAGCATAACTGTTGACACTACACTGTTGTAAATATAAGTAGTATTGAGTCGTGAGAAGGTAACGGTCACGAACAAAACAATTCCGAGCTCGGGCCGGGACCGGCAGCCGTGCACCGGTACAGGGTTCGCAACTTATCGACGACAAAAATATATTTTTTTTATAAAAAAAAACATAATATATCCGACATTGTTGCTTATCTCTGTCTGTACCGTCCGTGTAAATTCAAATTCAAATTCAAAATATCTTTATTCATGTAGGTCTATTACAGACTCTTATGATATGTCAAATCTACCGTCAGTTCGGAATGATTTCGAGATGAGAAGAATTGACAAGAAACTCAGCTCGTATTTTTTCAAATAATAGTGGAACATGTTTAAAATAAATATAGTTTTTAAAATTCAAATTTGGGAGAATAGAGTGACCTCCAGCATATGCTATCGCAAAGAACAAAAAATTTAATCACTTTTGTTCACAAATTTGTTCACAACCTGAACAGACCAGTAGTACCCCACAAGTAGCACCCGTTCACGAGTATGACGTATGAGCCAGCCATCATTGTACTCAACCATATTCGACCCGGCCCACCACGCCGCCACAAGTTTGAACTTTATAGCGAGCATGACTGTTTCAGGTTACTCCACTACGTCAATTATACTATTTACAGCATAAACTGTACCAATCACAGTTTTCACCCATTACAATATTAACCGTAGAGACCTAGTATGAAAACAGTTTGACAGTGTTAAATATAATAGAATCTCGTTGCCTAATTTCTACTAGCCCAAGAGCCCACGACGGCCAGACATATGTCTTATTAGTAAATGTGAAAGTTCTTGTATGTGTGCCCCAATACAGGTAAGTTATAATACTGTTATGAACAATATATGAAAAAGTTGAGTTATTTAAATTAACGAATTTGATATGAAAATTTTTACACCGTTGTTACCTGTTACCTGCCAAAGGAACCACGAGCCAGGTTTCATGTTTGGGGATCGTTCTTACCTGTGTTGGGGACACACATACAAGAACTTTCACTTTTACTAATAAGACGTATGTCTGGACGTCGTGGGCTCTTGGGCTATATGTTTAATATATATTCCTAACGGAATATATATTTTATATATATAATCCAGGAGTAGGCCCAAAGGGCGAAAGGATCCCAGATTGGTATAGTCCCGGCTCATGTATAATTAAGTTTATATATAGACGTAACTTAGTCATTCCTTCGAAGAAAAACACATTAAACATTGTATATATAAATAAAATTGGAGTGTATGTTTGTAATCTTGAAATAACCGTGTTTTAAAACATGCATATGAATATAAATACGGTATATATACCAAAATATGTTTTTTTTACAATTTTGTCTGTCTGTCTGTTTGTTCCGGCTAATCTCTGAAAAGGCTGTACCGATTTTGACGGGACTTTTTTTGGCAGGTAGCTGATGTAATAAGGAGTAATTTAGGCTACTTTTATTTTAGAAAAAATAAAGGTAAATTCCACGCGGACCAAGTCGCGGGAACATCTAGTATATATATACACCACAAGTTTTAATTTGGCCAATAACATACGTCTAGTACGAGGAACCGAGAAGTTCGTTATTCGACGTATCAAAGAGAATATAATTAACTTTTCATAAGATTTCCCTAATCTGTAATTGCCTAAAAGTAATTTGCGCAACTAACTTGATCGCTGTCTATGGATATTTCCATGTAAGATAACAGTATGTTCTATTACTTGAACATGTTTCTAGAAATAGTAGATAGTAATCTCCTAGATCGCAAATAGTAACATTCACAAACAATTTATATATATATACTAGCTGTACTCGTGACTACGTCTACGCGGAATTTAACTTTATTTTTCTAAAATAGAAGTAGCCTAAATTACTCTTTATTACATCAGCTACAGGCCAAAAAAAGTCTCGTCAAAATCGGTCCAGCCATTTCAGAGATTAGCCGAAACACACAGACAGACAGCCAAAATTGTAAGAAATGTTATTTTGGTGCATGTACCCTATTTATATTCACACGCATGTAGTAGAAAACGGTTATTTCAATATTACAAACAGACACTCCAATTTTATTTATATGTATACATGTAATTGCACAATTTTATAAGTGCAATAAAATAATAAATATATATAACACTGGTTGTGGGCAGCCCTGTCCGCTGTCCGCTGTCCGCTGTCCGCTGGACCACTCTCCGGAGCGACGACCCAACTATATAACATTATCCGTTTGTATTTTCAACTCTCTGAAAACTCGAGAATTGTATTTTCAGACGGTTAAATGCTTTCTAATCGCATTGACAAAACAACTTGACAATATTTATTCTCTTAATACGATTTCTGTACAGAAAGTATTTGCTAAATTTCAGGGATGTTATATATATGAAATTTCGGATACGGATAAGTTTTGGATATAGGATTCAAAAACTCAAAATTCAAAATATCTATTTTCATGTATGTCTATTACAGACTCTTATGATATGTCAAATCTACCGTCAGTTCGGAATGATTTCGAGATGAGAAGAACTGACAAGAAACTCAGCTTGTATTTTTTTTAAATAAATGTTGTGATTGAATATTATACGGATACGGATATAGATTGTGGAAAGTGTATACAGCGAAGGGCTCTTAGTAAAGATGGTGAGTAGTATTTTAGTAGGTCTATATGTAGGCAGATTGTGTTTTTAAGGAAATTTTGTACTATGTTTTCTTCTTAAAGTGAACAAAATAAGTACTTATTTACTTCCAGTTAACGATCAAGAATGGCCAATTAGTTTTAAATATCTGCCAAAGTAGAGAGTGCTTAAAACAAAGGGGTTTATAGAGAATAAACCTTAAAAGTTATATGTTTTGTTAATTTATTTTGAATGTTGATAATTTAAAATAAAAATTATTTGTATAAAAACTTTTACACTTTTTGTTTACTATATTTATTAAACACAATGAACGAAGCTTTACGAATCTGTGCCTTGATTACTTTTAATATTCCTTGAGAACCGATGACTACAGAAATATCTACTCATATTTCACTCGAGCGAAGCCGGGTTTTCATCTAGTACATATATAAATGCTTGTATTGAGCAGGGATCGGAATGTAGCGCAGTGTATTGAATCGTTGCATTAACAAGGTCGACATGTACATATGTTTATACTGCGGTCAGACCTGACATTCTGCATGTCCTCGAGTATCACTTACGGCTCGACATGCATGCCTGTACCCTCCGGCCGCCGCACCGCGCACGTGTGAAGGGACATACAGTCTAAAAAATCGAGGGAATTTTATAAAATATAAATATTTATGCTCGGTGCACACGTGTACTGCACCTCATGTGCTCCGTAACTTACGCCTGTTGGAAACATTTAGTTCCTTTTAAGATACAGTAAGGACTGGACGGTAGGAAAAAATAAAAAATTCTAATGTAAAAACTTGACGTTCATAAGCTGCTAAAATGTCCTACATGAAAAAAAGATTTTTGAATTTGAATTTGATTAAATTCTTCGTATATTGTCGCGCGACACTGTTGTAACATGTACTATGTACTGACGGGGATCAACCGGAGGGGGTATATACACCTATATAGCCCCCTCCGGTTGACCCCCGTCCAATTCAAATGGGGATCGAAATTACGACGGCCTATTATAATAATAATCTCAGGACAATTCACACAGCGCCATCTAGACCCGAGTTAAGCTAGCTAAAGCTTGTGTTACGGGTACTAGATAACTGATACAAGTAAATAGATATTTTTTTTCGTAAATACATACATATTATACATAGAAATAGCTAGCTACTCACCCCGGTTTCGTACGGGTGTACATGTATTATATATATAAACATTCCTCTTGAATCACTCTATATGTTAAAAAACCGCTTCAAAATCCGTTGCGTAGTTTTAAAGATTGAAACATACATAGGGACAGACAGCGAGAGTGACTTTGTTTTATACTATGTAATGAAAACAAGATAATAGACGAATTTATAAAAGATACTGATCTAAATTATTTGGAATGGAAGTAAATCGCAATGTAATGGAGTTCTCGCAATGATTTGTTGAAGTTATTTTGCTCCAGTGCTTTCTGTCTGAACGGCTCCATTATCGGAGATCAGCTATTTTCCTATAATGTGGAGGCTGTAGTAAAGGCCGGGCCAAGGAGAAGTGACGTGCGTATCGACGTCTCATTCTTCTGTCCATTTATCGAGGGCCAATTAACTTAGTTAATTTGTGTCGGCGCCAATGATTTAATTAACCGAATAGCACTCTATGATTACACTTAATAATGACGAGCGTGCTTGGCAATAGTTGTTCATGTGACATGTGGCGGCGTGGTGGGCCTGGTTCATCCATTGGGTTCCCTAAAATATGGTCGAGCGCAGTGATGGCTGGCTCATCCGTCATACCCGTGAACGAGTGCTGCTTGTAGGGACTGGTCTGCTCTTACCACTACGACTGATTTAGTCTTATTGTGTTTTTATATTTGTGCCTAAATAAATTAGTACTGGTTGGTAGTTTGTATTCACACGTTTCGACTTGTAAAATGTGAACTTACAAGGATTGTTTATAAGAGCAACACAGAAGTTTCTTGCTTATTCTTCTTGTGATGAGACAGATTTCCGAATAAGCGGTAGATTTAAAAAAAATTGCTGACTATTCAAAAGTGCTTAAATTAAGTTTAATTGTATAAATGATTTTCTATTTTATTTCTATTCTCTATTCATGCACGGGATTTTCATTTAACGTCTACCAAAAAGAGGTGGATGGACTGTATGAAAGATGGTATAATAAGAAAGGGAGTAAATAACGAGATGACTGCGAACAGAGATGAATGGAAGAGAAAAACATATTACGACGACCACAAATAAATGGGATAAGGAAGAAGCAGATGTTAATGATGATGTTAGACATAGACACCTATAAATATACATTGTAAATACACTGGCTTTTAAAAAAAAGTAATTCAATTGAGTTTCTTGCCAGTTCTTCTCAGTTGGATCTATATACTGAACTGGACGGTAGGGAAAAAATTAAAATTACAATGTCCTACATGAATAAATGATTATTGTGTTTTGTGAGGTACTATTTGCAATGAATAATTGAGAAGAATACCAATACATACATATATATATCTATATATGGAAGTTATTAGATTAAAGGTCACAAGTAGCGTGTCGGTATTCAAGTGGGATGCATAGGTGTCCGCCGCCAGTGCTCTCCTCCCACATAACATGAGACGGTAATCAAGTGAAATGTCAAGCGGGGCCGGGCGTATAATCAATATATGACACATTTTAACTGCCCCCTATACCATCCGCCACAAAATTGCAATAAAATAACAAAGTGTTTCCGCGCTGTGTATGATATACGAAATTCTTTAACTCAATATATATTTCAGTCCGTATTATAGTTAGGATAGTTTTTCATTTTGTTTTGAAATAATGTAACGTTAAGAGAGAATATTAAGTACAAAAATAAGCTATATCACTAATATTATAAACGCGAAAGTATGTGGGTATGTATGGATGGATGTTTGTTACTCTTTCATGCAAAAACTACTAAACGGATTTTGATGAAACTTTACAATTGTATAGCTTATACATCAGAATAACATAGGCTAATTTCATGCCGGTTAATACGCTCGCATAACTAGTTTATAATATAATGAAGTGAAAATTATACTAGTATCATAAAAGCGAAAGTTTGTGATCAAGTGTGTATCAACAATCATACTCATGAATACAAATGTTTGTGCCGTGCGAGGAATCGAACCTGCGATCAACGTACGTCAAGCAGTGTGCTAGACCGCTAGACCACCGAGGTCGTCTTATAATAATAATAATCTCAGGACAATTTACACAGCGCCATCTAGACCCAAGTTAAGCTAGCTAAAGCTTGTGTTATGGGTACTAGACAACTGATACAAATACATAGATAATTTTTTTTTTCGTAAATACATACATATTATACATAGAAAACACCCAGACCGATACAAACAATCATACTCATGAATACAAATGTTTGTGCCGTGCGAGGAATCGAACCCGCGACCATCGGACATCAAGCGGTGTGCTATACCGCTAGACCACCGAGGTCGTCTTATATAACTGCAGATTAACTTATAATGTCAAAGTTTGTGGAAAATTGTGTGAGGTGTTGCCGGCAAACTGGGATCCGCCTTATAATTCACAAAGAACCTGTACATTACAGTGTTTGAAGCTGTAAATCCGGCAACACGACGCCGGGGCACGTCCCGGGGCGTCCCGGCGCGTCCCGGCGCGGCGCGGTGCCGGCTCTATGTACTTGTAGGCTACCAACCTCCTTGCATAAACTAGCCATATAACACAAACACATTTAATAAAAAGTATATTGTAAAAAAAGTCAAAATCATTCGCTTGCAAATTACTGATCAAAATGAGTTGTTAAATTAATTATTATTTGTTATTTTTAATTCTGTTATTATATACACTGTCATATATTCAATCTTTTATTAATATCACTCCTTCTGTATATCAACACGCCAACCATAACCACACTGGTGACCCCGACGTGATTTGAACATGCAACCTTCTGATGACACTGGTGACACCCTATTGAACATTTTTATTTGGAAAATTTGGAAGATAAAATATGACAGAGAGCAGCACTACATCTACAGTACGAGACGGTATGTCATCTGAAAATTTTAAAGTAGCAATAAAAGTACCACACTTTTGGCCCGAAGAGCCGGAAATATGGTTTGCTCAGGTGGAAGGACAATTCGCTATTTCAAAAATTACCAATGATTTAACCAAATTTAATTACGTAATAGGTCAACTCGACCAACAATTTTCTAAAGAGGTAAAAGACGTAATTATCAATCCGCCTGTAGAGGGAAAGTATGACAAGCTCAAATCAGAACTAGTTAAGCGTCTCACTGCATCAAAGGATAAAAAGGTGAAACAATTATTAATGCATGAGGAGCTGGGAGATCGCAAGCCCTCGCAGTTTCTAAGACATTTGCAGAGTTTAGCTGGACCGAAGGTACCGGATGAGTTTCTTCAAACGATTTGGACCAGCCGTCTTCCTGCACGTATTCAGACCATCCTTATAGCACAACCTACGGCTGATTTAGATGTATTAGCGGATCTAGCTGATAGAATCATGGATCTCACGCCATGTTCACCCCACGTTGCTGTCATGAGTCGTGATGGTGCAGGCCCTAGTTCCAGTAATATGGCGAATGAAATAGCGGAGTTGCGTAAACAAGTGAAGTCACTCACTATGCAATTGGATCGTCGTCAGCGCTCTAGTTCTAGGAATTCACATTCACAACGTAGCCGATCATCATCAAGGTCCCATAACAATTATAAAAAGTTTCCCGTATGTTGGTATCATCATCAATTTGGTAGCAAAGCGAACAAGTGCGTAAAACCATGCGACTATAGTCAGGAAAACTAACAAGGCAGTCGACAGTGGCGACAAGCGATTGCCCAATTTCCAGTAGTCGCCTTTTCGTTACGGATCGGAATACAAAGACTCAGTTTCTCGTTGATACCGGAAGCGATCTCTGCGTCTTTCCTCGATCACTACTACGAGAACGTCGCACCAAGACTAATTATCAACTGCGTGCCGCCAACGGAAGCGTCATCGATACCTACGGCTACGCACATTTGAATCTGGACTTGGGACTACGTAGGCAATTTCCATGGAGATTTGTAGTTGCTGATGTAACTAAGTGTATTATAGGTGTAGATTTTTTATCATTTTATAATTTAATTGTTGACTGTTATAATCAATGTTTAATAGATAATACCACTACACTTACTGCGAAAGCTACACATTCACATCCTTCCAACACAATTCAATCTATTAAAGTTTTAATAGGTGATACTAAATTTCATAATATTTTGGCTAAATTTCCTGAAATTACTCGACCAGCAGGTGTACATAGAACCATTACACATAACACAGTTCATCACATACGCACCACACCTGGTCCACCCGTTCATTGCAATCCTCGACGTTTAGCTCCAGACAAGTTAAAAATTGCGAAACAAGAGTTTGAGTCAATGTTGGCTAATGGTACAGCTAGACCTTCAGAGAGTCCATGGGCATCCCCATTGCATTTAGTAGCTAAAAAAGATAACGGTTGGCGTCCTTGCGGTGATTATCGCATGCTAAATGCCAGGACGATTCCTGATAGGTATCCGATTAGACACATTCATGATTTTACTCATTCTATCTCCGGTTGTAAAGTGTTTTCTACTATTGACCTTGTTAAAGCGTATAATCAGATACCTGTCAATATCGAGGACATACCGAAGACAGCTATTACAACTCCTTTTGGTTTATACGAATTTCCGTATATGACCTTCGGGTTGCGTAACGCAGGTCAATCTTTTCAAAGATTTGTTGATGAGGTGACTAGGGGACTTGATTTTTGTTATAGTTATTTAGACGATTTCCTTATTTTCTCCCGATCTGATGCAGAGCATGAACAACATTTACGTACAATTTTTACTAGAATGAGAGCGTACAGTATAATAATTAATACAAGTAAATCAATTTTCGGTGCATCAGAAGTTACATTTTTAGGTTATCGAATTTCTGAGAAACTTACAAAGCCACTTGACACTAAGGTGAAAGCTATTAAGGATTTTCCTCCACCAAAAGATGTCAGGCAGCTTAGACGGTTTTTGGGCATGATAAATTTTTATAGGCGTTTCTTACCTCATGCTGCTCAAACACAGGCACCCCTCAATTCTCTTTTAGCAGGTTCAGTTAAAGGTTCTAGTCCTATAAATTTAACAGGAGATACTCTGAAAGCTTTTGAATCTTGCAAAGAAAGCCTTTCCAATGCTACACTTTTAGCCCATCCTGATTGCGAAAGTAATCTCGCGTTAGTGACTGATGCTTCAGATACAGCTATAGGTGCAGTATTACAGCAACTTAGGAATGGCGTTTGGGAGCCTTTAGCATTCTTTTCTTAAAAACTCAGTCCATCTCAACAAAAATACTCACCATATGACCGGGAACTGTTAGCAATTTATGAAGCAATAAAATACTTTCGTCATATGCTTGAGGCTAGACATTTTATAATTTATACTGACCATAAACCGATCAGTTTTGCTTTTCATGAACGGAAAGTTAACTGCTCGCCTAGGCAGTATAGGCATTTAGATTATATTTCTCAGTTTACCACTGATATCCGTCACATATCCGGCAAAAATAATGTGGTAGCTGATACATTATCTCGTGTTGAAGAGCTACAATCACCAAGCAGTTTAGTGGCTATAGCACAAGCACAGGATACTGATTCCGAATTATCTCATTTCTTAGTTAATCCAAATTCTTTGCGTCTTGAAAAACGAGAATTACCTGGAAGTTGCGTTTCCTTGTATTGTGACATCAGTACAGCAACTCCTAGGCCGTTCGTACCCAAGACATTTCGAAGAGAAATCTTTAACAGTCTGCATTCTCTGAGCCATCCTGGTCCTAACGCGTCAGCTAAATTGATAGCTTAGCGTTTTCTTTGGCCTGGCATCAGAAAAGACTGCAGATTGTGGGCTAAGTCATGTATAGCTTACCAACGTGCTAAAGTAAGTCGTCATGTATCCACTCCATTAGGCACGTACGATTTACCTCGAGCATGATTTAAAATAGTGCACATTGACATTATTGGTCCTATGCCTTCATCTCAAGGTTATCGGTACTGTCTCACTGCTGTTGACCGATTTACAAGATGGCCGGAAGCAATACCTATAATGGATATTACAGCAGAATCTGTCGTTAAGGCGTTACTTTCTGGCTGGATTTCTAGATTTGGCTGTCCTGAAGAAATTGTTACAGATCGTGGTCGTCAATTTGAGTCGGCAATGTTCGAACATTTGTCTAAGATGACCGGGTTTCAGCACAAACGAACTACAGCCTATCATCCAGCTTGTAATGGTCTTGTTGAACGATTTCACAGGCAACTTAAAACTTCAATCATGTGCCATGCAAATAGTTCTTGGACGGAATCACTTCCGTGGGTACTATTAGGTATTCGAAGTTCTTTTAAGGAAGACTTACAAGCTTCTCCGGCAGATCTTATTTATGGAGAGCCGATAAGACTGCCTGGTGAATTTTTCGATCGTTCTTCAGAAGGATCGACCGATGTAACAGATTTTCTTGCACGTTTACGTACATTTGCAGATAAAATTAAACCTGTTGCTGCTTCACGTCACAGAAGTGACAAAATATTTATTTTCAAGGGTTTAGCCACTACCAATCACGTTTTCCTCCGAGAAGATGCTTTGCGTAGTTCACTTCAACCAGCATATACAGGTCCATATGTTGTAACACATAGAGGTGATAAAATTTTTAAATTGCTTGTAAAGGGTAAAGAAGTTACTGTGTCTATCGATAGGCTTAAACCCGCTTTTATTCTCAGTGACCAACACGAGTCTACCAATCAGGATTACAATATTACCACAAATCGTACTACTCGTTTTGGACGTCGTGTACATTTTCCAGACTTTTATCGCCCTTAGCCAGGTCTCAAGGGGGGAGTAATGTAGGCTACCAACCTCCTTGCATAAACTAGCCATATAACACAAACACATTTAATAAAAAGTATATTGTCGAAATGTCAAAATGAATTCGCTTGCAAATTACTGATCAAAATGAGTTGTTAAATTAATTATTATTTGTTATTTTTAATTCTGTTATTATATACACTGTCATATATTCAATCTTTTATTAATATTACTCCTTCTGTATATCAACACGCCAACCATAACCACATACTTGTATTATGTACATTCTACATACTCAGCTGAATGACACCATGTGACAAGACAGGCCTCGTATCAATATTTAACATGATCGGCCCATTACACGTATCATTATGTTTAACATTCTTATACTTTTAACTATTTTTCTAAAATAAAAGTAGCCTAAAGAACTAAAAATTATTTTGTTCGTCTTAATTTATTCGTTCCATTAGGTACTGATAGGTTCAAACTAATACATTTACATCCTGCATCATCCCTTATTTTATCTCCATGGGGGTTGAATTTATCTATCTATTTAAGCGAACGTCTTCATCATAGTAGCTCCAATCTTTAATTTCAGTTCAATCAGTCGAAAATCTAAGAAGATTTATACAAACTTTCATCTCCTCTTTTATCCCCTTATGGGGTGGAATTTATCAAAATCCTTTCTTAGGGGAAACCTACGTCATAGTAGCTTTATCATGCAAAGTCTCAGCCCGATTGGTTTAAAATTGACAAAGTTTCATATAAACTTTCATTCCCTTGGAGGTAGAATTAATCAAAATCCTTTCTTAGCGGATGCCTACGTCATAACATCTACCTGCATGCCAAATTTCAGCCCGATCCGTCAATTGGTTTGGGCTGTGCGTTGATAGATCACTATGTCAGTCATCTTTGAGTTATATATATTTAGATTCTATCGCCATATCAACGTCGCTTTACGTCCGATGGTCGCGGATTTGATTCCTCGCACGGCACAAACACTTGTATTCATGAGTATAATCATTTGTGTCGATCTTGGTGTTTTCTATGTATATATGAATGTATTTACGAAAAAATACTCGAATTGGGTCGAGTATTATAAATGCGGTTGTTTGTTACTCTTTCATGCAAAAACTACTGAACGGATTTTGATGAGACTTTACAGTAATATAGCATATACATCGGATTAACACACAGCCTATAAATTTTATGTCTAATTAAATAAACAACATTGACGTCTGTACAGACGCGAGTATATGTGCCGTGTAAATTTAATATTGAAACAAAAAATTACCAATATTAAAGTAAAACCAAAGTAAATATTTTTTCTTTGTGTAAAGTTACATTATTGTGTGGCGGCAGATGAGCGTGGGCAGTGTGAGATACAAACACACAAAGTAAAACTGTACAAGACTGACCTTAGAATGACCAGCGATGCATTCTCAGTTACAATCAGTATCAGATATAAAAATATAAAGTTTTATCTATACATCATCATTACATAGTATAAAACAAAGTCACTCTCGCTGTCTGTCCATCCCTACGTATGTTTAAAGCTTTAAAACTACGCAACGGATATGGAAGCGGTTTTTTTTAATATGATTCAAGAGGAAGGTTTATATATATAATACATGTACACCAGGGCGAAGCCGGGGCGAGTAGCTAGTATACAATATAAAATAAAATTAACAAAGATTTAAGAATCTGTCTGTGTGCCTACGACAGAATAAACTTTTGTAATATAAATGCTATATAAAGGTAAGAGATGTTAAATATATTAAGACATTGTTTTATAAAAAAAAAACATCTACAACTTATAACAGAGAGTTAAATCAGAACCGATCAAGTAGAGAATGATAAACTTTCTTTAATATCTATACGTATAAATAAAATTGGAGTGTCTGTTTGTAATATTGAAATAAATACGGTATATACACCAAAATAACGTTTTTTACAATTTTTGTCTGTCGGTCTATATGTTCCGGTTAATCTCTGGGCCGATTTTGACGGGACTTTTATTGGTAGGTAACTGATGTAATAAGGAATAACTTAGGCGACTTTTATTTTAGAAAAATGAAGTTAAATTCTACGCGGACGAAGTCGCAGGTACAGTACATATATGAAATCACTGCAGGCGTAGCCACTGGACAGACTAGCAAATAATTATATGAGCATGATATTGTCAGTCGGTTCAATACTTAGTTACAGACAAAGTCAGACCTTAGAAAGTACAACGAACTCAGCCCTTACATAAGTGATCATCAAATATTAATTTACTACGATCCTCTAACCCTTTGGCGTTAAGGGCCATGTCACAGGCTCATAATCCCGAAATAATTATGCATACATAATGTACAATAGAGAGGGCTGTGCTCGGAGTTACTCTGCGTGATCGAATCAGAAATGAGGAGATCCGCAGAAATCGGAGTCACCGACATAGCCCGAAGAATTGCGACACTGAAGTGGCAATGGGCAGTGCACATATCTCGTAGGACAGATGGCCGTTGGGGCAGTAAAGTCCTCGAGTGGCGACCGCGGACCGGAAGACGCAGCGTGGGAAGGCCTCCAGCAAGGGGGACCGACGATCTGGTCAAGATCGCTGGAAGGCATTGGATGCGAGCAGCGCAGGACCGATCCTTGTGGAGATCTTCGGGAGAGACCTTTGTTCAGTAGTAGACGTCTTTCGGGCTGAGATGATGATGAAGAGTGTCTGTTTGGTATTTAAAAATAACAGTTGTTTATTGACTAAAAAATTTTGTCTATCTGTCTGTTTGTTCTTGCTAATCTCTGAAACAGCTTGATCGATTTTGACGGGTCTTTTACTCGCAGATAACTAATATTATAAGGAGTAACTTAGGCTACTTTTATATTCAAAATCTTATTTATTCTAATAAAAAGTAACTAAAATTTTACAAGGACGAAGTCTCAGGTAACAGCTGGTGCGAAACAATAAGAGAAAGTTAAATTAATACTATGCCTAAAATAAATAAAAAAACATGAATGAAACATGTTTGTATGTGTGTGTACAATATTATTACGTGCTATATACTGCACTGTGGTGTTGCTTGTAGTTAATTTCAAGTTGTAGTCATCTCGTTTACCCAGCCGTGTTTCAGCTTTGAAAATTGCATTAAATATGTATCCTCCACTTAATATGGTGCGTATACTACGAGTAGTATTTATAAGATGTTTTTTTTATTTGTATTAAATTAGATATTTGAGTGAAATGATTTTTCCGTGTCAAACAATAAGGCAATAAAATAAATAAACCTGGACAATTAACACCCCGCCATCTAGTCCCATGGTAAGCAGAGGTAGTGTTGTGGGTACTAGACAACTGATATAAATACTTAGATACTTCCTTTGTAAATACGTACATAGAAAACATCCAGACTGATACAAAAAATCAACTCATGATTAGAATAAATTGCACCATGCGAGGAATCGAATCCGCGACCATTAGAAGTGAAGACGTCAACGATTTCAAACTTCAATGTTTCGGCTACAACTTAATTTCTAGAAATGTACGTAAAGATCAGTTTTATTGCTGAAATTTTCCCCAATGGCGATAGTGGTTACCGTCCAGTAAATTGTTGTCAGTACTAACTATAATAGACTTTTGAACGCACTCATCGAGTTATTTAACGAAGTTTTGTTTATAGTAAACATATCTCCGTCCCAACCGTACTTTTACACATACACACGACACCGTCCTCGCCGGCGAGGACGACGACCCCAAACATACCATACCGCGCAGTCAACCGGGCGCCTGAACGCGCCCGGCCGCTGGTGCCGGTGCCCCCGGTCGCCTCTCCGAACGATCTCCCGTCGAATTCAAACGGGGATCGATATTACGACGGCCTGAGTTTAGGTTCGAATCCCTAGCGGTGCCCTCAGACTAAAGTCATATCAGTCAGGCAGGAGTTGTCCTTCAGCCGCTCCATAAGTACTTCCTTGGTTTGTAGTGCCATCTGCACTCATCCCGTATCGTCCGGTGAAACTGTAAAGGCCAGCTGCGGCATTAGAGTCATCATCATCATCATCATCGCAGCCCGGAAGACGTCCACTGCTGGACATAGGCCTCACCCAAAGATCTCCACGACGATCGGTCCTGCGCTGCTCGCATCCAATGCCTTCCAGCGATCTTGACCAGATCGTCGGTCCAACTTGCTGGAGGCCTTCCCACGCTGCGTCTTCCGGTCCGTGGTCCGAAAAAAAAGTATTGTTAATAGTTTATTAGGTTTATTACATTTATAGAGGCTTTAAAACTGACTTATACGACGGAGTTAGACATCCAAATTACTACACACTAATTATGTATTAAAGATATATACCGTATATAGATATTGATCGTGTAAACATACACGATCGACCGGTCGAGAATAATAATTGATATAATTTGTTTTGGGCCATTAGTATCGATTGTGAAGAATGTTAATTGAGAATACCATTATGTCCAGGATGTGTTGTGAGACATTTACTTACGGACCGAGTGAAGGCCGAGTGGTAGGCAGATCAGTTTCCAGTTTATGTGCGAATACCACGCTGTAGAGACCTCCACACGGTGTCCTCATTGTACCATCCAAGAAAGGACAAACATAGGAATTATCCCACGGATTTAGTTTGTTTAATTCAGCAAACGCATTTTTGATTTATTATGTAATTAACTTTATATTATTTACTAGCTTTTACCGGCGCCTTCGCTCGTATTGTATCAAAAATATTTGTTTTTTTTTAATAAAAGTGTACATTTATGTACCATGTTCATTCTAATACCTCCAAGAATATGCCGATGGCCACCTTTTACCGTCGCACCGCTCGCCATCGACAGGGAATTCATCCTCACACGCTTGAATCTAAGTGGTCTCGAACAGTGCGGTTTCAGAGGAGCTTCCTCCCGCGTACACTTACATTGTGGAATGAACTATCTGCTGAGGTTTTCTCAATAGACTACAGCATGGGTTTTTTCAAGAAGAGTATATTAAGGATTCTTAAGAGTCAGCAACGCGCACGTGATACCCCAGGTGTTTCAGGTGTTCATAGGCTACGGTTTACCATAAGATGGGCCGTATGCCTGATTGCCACCATCGTATTATAAAAAAAAATATGTACATAATTTCATAATCGGTTCAGTAGTTTTTACGTGAAAGCATAACGAACCACGACAAGAACTTTGCTCTTAAATTTATAAATGAAAGTATTTATTTGTCTGCAGAATACAGTATTACAAGTATGTCTTACAATATGATTATTCGTCCAAGGTGTTCAGCATGCAAACAGGCGTGCAAATAGAAATAGAAATAATCTTTATTCAAATAAACTCATTACAAGCATTTATGAATAGTCATATTTTGATTCTACCGCTCATTCGGAACGCAGATTCATTACAAGAAGAATGAGCAAGAAACTTATGTGTTGCTCTTTTGAATAGATGTTTTTTTTTTATATAATAATTACAGTAAGTAGTAAAGTAAGAGGCATGCGATAAGCAACATAGAAATCGCTACGCACTCAAAATTTATATACATTATAACTTTTAAGAATTGAAATATTACAATTAAAATATTACAAATAATTTTTTCAAATTCAAATTCAAAATATCTTTATTCATGTAGGTCTATACTCTATAGGTCTATAAGAGTCTGTACTCTTATGATATGTCAAATCTACCGTCAGTTCGGAATGATATCGAGATGAGAAGAACTGACAAGAAACTCAGCTCGTATGTCAATTAACACGTTAATCACTATGTCAGTCATATGTGTCTGATGCTAAGAAGTTCTACCTGAGCCATCTCAGACGTATATGTCTCCCGCACGCGATTTGGTAGACGACCACGGCAATCACAGATGTCCGACGCAAACAATACATTTGCATTATGTTTCGAAAGCTTGGCCTATCAGGAAGAAAAGCTGAAAATTTCTTGGCTTACTACAAACAATAAAACGTAATAAAATGAAATAAATAAACGTCAGACAGATTGATACGGCCTGTCGAGAAAAAAGTTTTAATATAGGGCCATGTCCGTCATAAAATAGAGTTTTCCGGGAATTTTGGCAAAAAAAAAATCAGTGATACATTAAGTTTCCTTGATACATTTTTAACTAAATAATCTAATAAAGTCACCATGGCCCGTGTGATTTTTTTTCTGAGATTATCGCGGCAATTAACTTGTTAAATTAAACGGTGGCTCGTTGCACCCGCCAGCTGCAGGGTGACGCTGGCACGGGCTGTTCAACTCAATATTTATTGCGAGGGTTTGTTTATTTCATTAGTTGAATTTATTGTTTGCGTGGCACACATTAATAATTTACAGTTCTTTGTATTAAAATTTCATAAAACAATGCAGACTTTACCTTTTATTAGAAGTAATTAGAGTTCATTATCTAAATATATATAACTCAAAGGTGACTGACATAGTGATCTATCAACGTACAGCCCAAACCACTGGACGGATCGGGCTGAAATTTGGCATGCAGGTAGATGTTATGACGTAGGCATCCGCTAAGAAAGTATTTTGATTAATTCTACCCCCAAAGGGAAAAAATAGGGGAAGAAAGTTTATATGAAACTTTGTCAATTTTAAACCGATAGGGCTTAGACTTTGCATGCATAAAGCTACTATTACGTAGGCATCCCCTAAGAAAGGATTTTGATATATTAACGCGAGTGAAGCCGCGGGCAATAGCTAGTTCATAATAAATTGGTAGATTTGAAAGGGACAGAACCTGCAACTGTATTTATAAAAACAGCTTGTGTCACCTGCACAAAAATCGGCGATTATAAATAGCTTATAACTGGAATCGCTGTTTTATGTTATAACTATCTGTTCCCGCGACTTCGTCCGCGACCTTGACCAAATAATGAAAAAATATTTATTAATCTATTCCAATAAAAAAGTTTCATCGCTCTAGCTTCAAAAATGAAAATTTCCATACAGAATTCTATACAACTCAATCAACAGCCTAAAAAATAAGTTTCAAGCTTCTAGCTTTGAAAGTGACGATACTTCCAGGATTATATCTATGCATTTTTATTAAATAAAATTGCAGAGCAAACGTTTATATATTTTAATTTTTAAGGAGACAACTGATTGGTAATAATTAGTTGCGCGCGCAACATGGCATGCGCGCTGCCTATACAAATGACATATGCAACGCGTTTATATGATTCAACTGCATAAGATAACTTTGCACCTCAACTTTCAACCCCGTACAACCCTTATTTCGCATTAAAAAGTAGCCTATGTCCTTCCTCGGACATAGGCTACTCTATCTCTAGACTCTAGAGTCTAGACTATCTGCGTACCAAATTTCATTTCAATTGGTTCAGTAGTTTTGGCGTGAAAGCGAGACAAACAAACAGACTATATAACTATAGTATTAGTAAGGAAGTAAAGATTATTATTATTACAAAAAGCGTATTTGTTACTAGTACCGCACTGGAAAAGATTCCGAGGGTTGTTTGAAGTGTTAGATTTCAGATAACTTTATAAATTCAAGTACATTAATTAATGTATACTTTTTTCTTAATTCATCTTACTAAACCTAGTAACTGTTAATATAGTGTTACTCGTAGATTATAAAACGCAATTTGGTTGGGCGCTGTTGAAAAACATATTTATACCTGCAAAATGGTATTTTGCACAAAATTTAGCCGCGTATTTTTAGGGAGCCCATACTTTAGAGCAATGGTTTTCGTCTCCGTATTTACATATATGTATATAACTTATTATATTTTCCAGGCCACGGGATGCACCGCTATTACGACGCACGCAACACACAAGTTTCTTGTGATGAGACAGCTTTCCGAAAGAGCGGTAGATAAAAGAAATTGTTATGACTATTCAAAAGTGCTTCAATTAAATTGGCGGGAGTTGGCCTTCAGCTTCCGCTCCATAAGTCCTTCCTTTGGTTTGGAGTGCCATCTGCACTCGCACCCTATCGTCCTATGAAGCTGTAAAGGCCAGCGGCGGCCAACAGCATTAGAGTAGTCCGAAATTAAAAGTTTTACATGAAATTATTCATTTTATAAATTCAACCAATTAATCTATTAATCTTATAGGTACACATAGGGAACAAAAGATTGAAATAATATAAAAAAGGTAAAACGAGTGCAATTATTGTACAAGATGTGTTGAGTACCAAATCGGTAACGCTCGCCGTCACCACTCGCCCCCCGGTGGTAGGTCGTGATAAATACAATCTTGACCACGAATTGAAGCGCCATCGGTCACGGTTGATGTTCATCGTTTCGATATGGACAACAAATGATAACAGAGTTGCATGCAAACAATTAAAAGAGCAACACGCGAGTTTCTATGATAAGTCTAAAAAAAAAATTATAAAAGTCTATTTGAATATAGAGTATTTCTATGTCTGCAATCTAGGTCCATATTTAACTGGGGCTGGGTTATTATATTTTTTTCATAGATTTAAGATAAATCTTAAAATTAAGTCTAAAAAAAAATTAGAAAAGTTTATTTGAATATAGAGTATTTGTATGTCTGCAATCTAGGTCCATATTTAACTGGGGCTGGGTTATTATATTTTTTTCATAGATTTAAGATAAATCTTAAAATTAAGTCTAAAAAAAAATTATAAAAGTTTATTTGAATATAGAGTATTTCTATGTCTGCAATCTAGGTCCATATTTAACTGGGGCTGGGTTATTATATTTTTTTCATAGATTTAAGATAAATCTTAAAATTAAGTCTAAAAAAAAATTATAAAAGTTTATTTGAATATAGAGTATTTCTATGTCTGCAATCTAGGTCCATTGTCATATTTAACTGGTCCGGTATTACAATAATCTCATGGATTTATGATATTATTAAACTTTTGTACATTTAACATTAGATCTTAAGATAAGAAAGATTTTATATTTATTGCTGGAAAGTGACAACGCTGACGTATAAAGATCTGTAACAACGTCCATTTGAAGAAGATTCATCAAAGTTTATTGAGAGCTGGAGCACAGATAATATAATATTACATAGAGTACTGGAGTCATTCCTCTAATAATACTCTCAACTACTGCCACGTCTCGTGGTCAATGGTAAAATCGGTCCAGCCCTTTCAGAGATTATCCGGAACAAACGACCGACAGACAGACAGACAAAAATTATAAAAAATGGTATTTTGGTATATATAGGCTACTTTTATTTTAGAATAATAAAGTTAAATTCCACGCGGACAAAGGCGCGGGTACAGCTAGTTTTAAATACAATTTTAGATATAAACCACATTTCTTATTAGCCAGTTGTAACATAAATAAAAAGAAGTTTGTTATTTTTATTGGAGAACACCAAGAAACCGTATTTATTACTGAGAACGAGACGTCGAACAAAAGACTGATAACACGTTAAGAGCTGACGTTATCAAAGTACGAATGATAGTGAGTCACAGAGTAGCACGATAGCAGCATTTGGCGGAATTCCTTATCAGCTGCCACTACTGGCTCCCACTAATGAGGTATGGTAATTACTTTTGTAGTTGCGACGATAATAGGAATAAAATAAAGTTTCTAAGTGGGACAACATATTACACTCTCGATGGAAGGAAAATATATTACAATTAATTCTTAGGGAAATGTTATTTGCCCTGCATTAATTGTACATTTTAGTCGTTTGAAAGATAAATAATGGATTTTAAATTATTTTCTATTACAATAAATTAGATCAGTGATTCCCAAAGTGGTCTATATCGACCCCCAGGGGTCTGTGACAAACAAGGGGTCTAGGACAGCGGTCATTTTGTTGTTTTTACTTTATGTTTAAACTTTACTACAGTTAGAAATTTACAAAAAATCAATACCAGGTAAGAATGGAGGGTCTACAAAAATCTGAAAAACAAAATAACATTTTTTATAATTTTTGTCTATCTTTTTTTCTTTATGTTTCGGCTAATCTCTGAATTGGCTGGACCGATTTTGACGGGACTTTTTTTGGCAGGTAGCTGATGTAACAATGTATTTTTTTTCAATCCAAGCTATAAAAGGCACTTTTCTTTTATCTTTGAAACTCGCGTATGTCTCTGGGCAGTGCCTGAATATCATGCTACGTTTACATTCAGCCGCTTCCCCTGCCGGAAATATAGCCGGGCGACAACTGAGCGAGAGGGCTGAATGTAAAAACACGCGTCCACTCGCGCTGCTAGTCTTTTGACTGGCGCACGAAAAACCGACAATCGAGGGAGCGCCGGGCAGCGCGAGTGGCAGCGCCAATGGCATGGGAAGTGTTTCCACTCGTGTTTACACTCTCGCGCTGCTCACTTCCCTGCCCACTCGGGCTGAGTGTAAATTGGGCATCAGTGGTTTGCAGCTTGTATGCAGCAAACAATACACTGAGGTGCTACCTTTTTGCGAATGGGCAATGCAGACACACTACGCTACTCATACCGTTTTCTCTTTTGTATCTGTATTACATTTTATTTTATCTGTATTTTATTATATTTTGTTAGTAACCAATGTAATTGTATATCTGTTTTTATTTTTGTGATTAATATTACAGTTCCTTGTGTGTGTGTACCTAAAAGGTGAATAAAATTTTGATCTATCTAGATAAAGTTAAAGGCAAACAAACAAAAGGCACTGTAGATAGATAGATATATGTCTATCTAAATAAAATACAATTTAGATAGATATCTATCTATCTAAATTGTAATATATGGTTAAAATAAGGTAGTTTATTGTCATAAATAGGTAGTTGTAACTTGTAATGGTATAAATAACTGTTGTATGATGATCAACCCTTGTCGGCCAATAAATGCGTTCCGAGCAAGAGGTGTATTTATTACAGAAATATAGAAATTAAATATAGAAATACAGAAATACAGAAATATAGAAATTGTATAGATAAAGATAGAGTGGGAGAGAGAGATGCCGGCGCGTCCTCACCTATTTTTAAATGCTTGAATTAACGCAATGTAATCGATAAAAGGTGTAGCGAGCATCACGTCCGACTTCATTCCTTATTCAGGGGCTCCGCTGGCGGAGCCAAATAGAGGGTCTCTGTTATTTAAGGGCTTAGGCCACTGTAGAGGGTGAGAAATAGGTTTGATTACATTTTTTTTCTAGATAGAGTCATAGTAGCTTTATGCATGCAAAGTCTCAGCCCGATCGGTTTAAAATTGAGTTTCATACAAACTTTCATCCCCTATTTTATCCCCTTGTGGATAGAATTAATCAAAATCCTTTCTTAGCAGATGCCTACGTCATAACCTCTACCTGCATGCCAAATTTCAGCCCGATCCGTCCAGTGGTTTGGGCTGTGCGTTGATAGATCACTATGTCAGTCACCTTTGAGTTATATATGTTTAGATTAATATAAATGAACTATGCGATTAAAAAAAACCCTACATACTTCTATAAAGAATGTATTTTTAAGATATATTCAAAATTTCAAGTAATCGGTTGAAAATTGAGTTATGTTTCCCGCCAACTTAAAAAATACAGTTATGAGATAAACGCGATTGAAATTTTGAGTAGTAGAAAATAATGAATAATTTTCAATACCTTTAATCTGCGATGGCTGCACCATACAATCAACCTTCCAGGTTACCATCTTGCTCTTGTTTTGCTTTTCTGCTGGATCTTGAAGCGAAAAGATTTTTCGAAAATTCTAGAGTGTCCTAACCCCTTAAGTAGCCCCACTGGTTTAGTGACACTTGATGTGTTAATCCTGACATGGGTCGCGTTCTATTACCGACTCGACCAGACCCGGGGTAGCTACTTGAGAGACAACACGTGACCTCATTGTCTACCAACTGAGCCTGTGACATAATAGCCAATTGAACAATTTTTATTTTTAAACCGATTGGAATAAAACTCTCAAAATCTGTTAAGTCGTTTCAAAGTCGACGTGGTGGACTGGGTCATTGGGCTCCCTAAAATATGGTCAAGCGCAGTGATAATAATGGCTCATCCGTCATACTCGAGTGCTGCTTGTAGGGACTGGTCTGCTTTTATCACTACGACTGATTTAATCTTATTGTATATTTTTATTTGACCCAAATAAATTAGTGCTGGTTGGTAGTTTGTATTCACACGTTTCGACTTGTAAAATGTGGACTTACAAGGATTATTTAAAAGAGCAACACACAAGTTTCTTGATTATTCTAATAGGTAATTATTAGATTGTAAATATAATAAAATATTTATTATAACATCAAACACTGCAATTATTAGAAAAGAGTGGGAATAAAAATATAACGATAAATTATTACTGTTCGTGACAGTTTTTGCGGTAATGCATTAAAAACAACTTACACTATAAGAAAATGTTATATCGGATTATAAATATAAGGAAACCTGTACAATAATGTGCAATCATTACATAGTATAAAACAAAGTCGCTGTCGCTGCCTGTCAGTCCGTATGCTTAAATTTTTAAAACTACGCAACGGATTTTGAAACAGTTTTTTAATAGGTAGAGTGATTTTAGAGAAATGTATAATAATATATGCAGCTAGTATAGTATAAGTGTAAGATTTTTAACAATAAATTAAAACTATTTTTGAAACACACTATCAAAGTTACTTCACTATAAAATACTCCAGTACAGACATCAGAATCTCAACAATAGTATAACTATATATATATATATTGTATCTTTTATCAATTCAATATTAAAGTTACTACACTTTAAAATTCAATGTTTAAATTTAAAGTAAGACATTTCGCAGTAATGTCTAGTTCGTTCAAAATTAAAAAAAAATCCTAATTAAAAAATGATCTATTCATGTAGGACATTTTAACCGCTTATGAACGTCAAATTTTTCAATATAGTTACAATATTGGAGCTCTTATTTATTGGTTGAGAGTAACTCTGTATTATTAAACGTTTTTTTTGTACCTCTCATCCAGTATTAAAGTTACTACACTTTAAAATTCAGTTTTTAAAATTAAATTAAGACATTTTGCAGTAATCTCGCGTTCGTTCAATGTAGTTACAATATAAGAACTGGTATTTATTGGTACTTTCAATTCTGTATTAAACGTTTTTTTGTACCTGTCATCCAGTATTAAAGTTACTACACTTTAAAATTCAAATTTTAAAATTAAATTAAGAGATTTAATTAATGGTTAGTTAGTTCAATGTAGTTACAATATTGGAATTATTAATTGGTACTCACAACTGTACTGTGTAAGTACCGGCGGGTGTCGGTAGGGTTGCCAACTATTTTTAACAAAAAGAACGTATGAACTGAACTGGTTTGGATAGGAAAAAAAATCCTAATACTTAGGAAAAAAAAACTCAATGTGAATTGTCATCAACATCTAACATTTCGTTCAGTAATTATAAATCGTTAAGCACACATAATGAGTATTTTGTTTTACGCATCACAGTAAAGGTTGAAAATAAGGTATTTTTGCATACTTCATGTAAATATATATATATTTTATAACACAGGGGACAAACGAGTATGCGGCTGACCTGATGGTAAGTGATTACCGCTCATGAGCACCCGCAACACTAGGGTAAATACAAGTACGTTGTCGGCCTTTTAGAAATAACATTGCTGGAAGGTGATTCCACAATGTGGTTGTGCGTGGTAAAAAGTTTCTAAAACCGCACATTCATCCAGATGATCAGGATGGTATTTCAATTTCTGGTGGGTGGTACGGTGGTGAAACTCAGCAGCTGGTATTAATCTGAACAATTCCTCAGAACACTTCCCGTGATATATGCGGTAGAAAATGCACAGAGATGCAATATCACGCCGCAAAGCCAATGGGTCGAGTCTGTCACATAGACGTTGATTACCAATGATTCTGGCTGCTCGGTTCTGAATGCGGTCAAATGGAATGTGGTCCCGCCTAGAGAAGAGATCAGTATTCCATACGCGGCCATACATAAAGTATAATTACCAAAAATAAAGTAGGATACGTCATTATAAAGTATGGTTGGCAACCCTAGGTATCGGTGCGCCGGCGCCGCGAGGGGGGCATGTTCGTGCCATTTTGCAATTAGGCCACCAGCGGGCGCGGCCGCTGTTTGATCTCACATGACTTATTGTTACTTTGACTGCCCGCGCTGTACATTTGTTTCCACGAATAGGAATAAGCACCACGTATTAGGTCATAGAAAGATGCTTATCATTTTTTTTCGTACTACTCTAATGCTGTTGGCCGCAGCTGACCTTTACAGCTTCACCGGACGATAGGGGGCGAGTGCAGATGGCACTCCAAACCAAGGAAGGACTTATGGAGCGGCTGAAGGCCAACTCCTGCCTGATGGATACGACTTTAGTCTGAGGGCACCGATAGGGGTTCGAACCTCGGCTCAGACCGTCGTAATATCGATCCCCGTTTGAATTGGACGGGGGATCGATCGGAGGGGAAAATTCCATCGTCTAATAAATATATCACTAAAAAACTTAGTTACATGTTAAAGAAATGTTTTAAAGCGCGATTTTCTTACAAGTTTATGTCAGACTGATTTTTTTTATGGATGATAATGGAATGTTGCACCAGTGGAGGATGATGAGATGAACGTGAGGTCAGGTCAGTTAGCCCATCGTGACAAATTCACCAGGAATTTATCACAGTAGTTTCTAGGGGGAACCGCGTGGAGGTCAACCTGACATGACACATTGCTAGTAACGGCCTCATGTCCACATTACTAACACTTATCTCTCCTCCTGACAGACTGGTAATATTCTTGAAATACCATCCTGATCAGTTGGACGAATGGCGGTCTTCCACAGTGCGGTTTTCTAGAAACTTTTTGCCTCGCACAACCACATTGTGGAATCACCTTCCAGCAATGGTATTTCCGAACCGATAAAATATTGAAACCTTCAAGAAAAGAGCTTATTCCTTTTTAAAAGGCCGACAACGTAACTGCAATTCCCCTGGTGTTGCGGGTGCTCATGGGCGGCGGTAATCACTTACCATCAGGTGAGCCGCATGCTCGTTTGTCCCCTGTGTTATAAAAAAAATTTCTTTACCAGTGCAATAGTTTTGGTTTATGTGTAGGTTATTAGATTCTTACAGCTTCCTTACTTAATCCGATAGGAGGTCCCGTATATGAGGACCTTTATCTTTATCTTTATCTTCATCATCATCAGTCTCGCGGAGCCTATCACCATATCAATATATATGTAATCCTTGTTATAGTATTTATGTAGTATAAGTAGTTTAATAACATAAATCATCACATTGTTTATGTATCAGTTTATTCCTACTTTATATATTTTGATAAAGAGCTCGATGTAATTTTTTTTAGTAATAAGTATAGTATAAGTAAGGAGCCAACAGAATATCAGCGCTGCAGAGTTATCTGTAGCATTATGCTGAGTTGGCTGCCTTTTCACTTTTGCGGCACATATAGTCACCTACATTTCTTTTATTAATTAATGTTTTTTCTGTATCTCATGTATGTTGTGTGTCTGTAATTGTGAATAAAGAATTTTTCTATTTATCTATCTATCGTTCTGGCTTCATTTAAAAGGGTTTGCAGCGCGGTTTTGACTGGGTATCCTTCTCTCAGACGTCTCAGCACTAAATTACACACACAGAGTGACAAGTGACAGTGAAATGATTGGAAACTGTACATAATGGTCACGTCACGAGGGTAAACCACATGTGTAGTTTTGGTAGTGTATATTGCTATCTACTGCCCGAAAATCCGTTTCAAATATTCGACGGCCTCGATGGTCTAGCGGTAAAGGACACTGCTTTTGTTCCTATTGTCGCGGGTTCGATTCCTCGCACGGCCAAACAGTTGTATTCATGTGTATGATTGTTTGTATCGGTCTGGGTGTTATGTATAATATGTATGTATTTACGAAAAAAATGAATTTGTATCAGTTATCTAGTGCCCATAATACAAGCTTTAGCTAGCTTAACTTGGATCTAGATGGCGCTGTGTAAATTGTCCAGGGGAAAAAAAATATGGCGTTAAAATTCTTGAGTACTTAAAATGAAGTTTATTTGAAAAATATTTATTTTAGCTTTCCCGCGACTTCGTCCGCGTGTAATTTAACTTTATTTTTTTAGAATAAAAGTAGTCTAAGAACTAAACATTATTTTGTTCGTCTTAGTTCATTCTTTCCATTAGGTACGGATAGGTTCAGACTAATACATTTACATCCTGCATCATCCCTTATTTTATCCCCATGGGGGTTGAATTTATCAAAATCCTATTCAAACGAACGTCTTCGTCACAATAGCTCCAATCTTTAATTTCAGTTCATTCAGTCGAAAATCTAAGAGGAATTATGCAAACTTTCATCCCCTATTTTATCCCCTTAGGGGAGGAATTTGTCAAAATCCTTTCTTAGGGGATGCCTTACGTCATAGTAGCTTTATGCATGAAAAGTCTCAGCCCGATCGGTTAAAAATTGACAAAGTTTCATATAAACTTTCATCTCCTATTTTATCCCCTTGGGCGTAGAATTAATCAAAATCCTTTCTTAACGGATGCTTACGTCATAACATCTACCTGCATGCCAAATTTCAGTCCGATCCGTCCAGTGGTTTGGACTGTGCGTTGATAGATCACTACGTCAGTCACCTTTGAGTTATATATATTTAGATTGTAACAATATATTATATATATGTATATATATGTATATATATATATATATATATATATATATGCATATATTACCCAATTGTATATATATACAGCGACAATGATCAACGAGCTCAATATGACTGGCTCTCAAAATATGCCACACCGTATGATGTACTGGACTGATATTTTTAGATCTAGATCGGCAACTAGCGACGTATTTAATTTATGCAACGGTTGTCGACCGTCCTCCAGGACCGGCGCACGCGCACACACGAGTACACGCTTGTAACACGTTATTTATGATACTAGCTGTACCCGCGACTTCGTCCCTGATAAATACATAGATATATATTTTTTTCGTAAATACATGCATATTATGTATAGAAACAATCGTACTCATGAATACCAATGTTTGTGCCGTGCGAGGAATAGAACCCGTGAACATCGGATGTAAAGTTGTGTGCTAATCCGCTACACCACCGAGGCTCGATAAGTATAGTTATTATTCCAAAACTCCAAATTAACAATAAACAATCTCTCATACTTGTTATGAGAGAATAACCGTTTTTTACTACTTGCATATGAATATAAATATGGTACATACACCAAAATATTTTTTTTTACAATTTTTGTCTGTCTGTCTGTTTGTTCCGGCTAATCTCTGAAATAGCTGGACCGATTTTGATGGGACTTTTATTGGCAGGCAGCTGACGTAATAAGGAGTAAGTTATGCTACTTTTACATTAGAAAAATATAATACTTTTATTTTAGAAAAATAAAGTTAACTTCCACGCGGACGAATTCGCGTGTGCAGATAGTTGTAAATAAATTGCTGATTGAAAAATCAACATAATTGAAATGTTCAGGAGTATGTTGAAGTACGACGAGTCATTGAACCTCTGATCTCATCTCAGGTGCCACTTCCCGCAATATTGTTCAGATACCGTCTCATTTAAATGCCTGAGTGGGATAGCGAATTTAGTCTATACATATACATAAAATTGTAGTGTCTGTTTGTAATATTGAAATAACCGTTTTTTACTACATACATATGAATATAATAACATACACCAAAATAACATTTTTTACAATTTTTGTCTGTCTGTCTGTTTATTCTGGCTAATCTCTGAAATGGCCGGAACGATTTTGACGGGACTTTTTTTGGCATGTAGCTGATGTAATAAGGAGTAACTTAAGCTTCTTTTATTTTAGAAAAATAAAGTAAAATTTCACGCGGACACGGTCGCGAGAACTGATGGAGATATTCAGTGATGGAGATATTCAGTGATGGAGATGTTCAGTGATGGAGATGTTCATTATATACAGCAGCAAATATAATTTGTTCTCGTTCCGATCAGTTGCACGTTACATATCACCTGTTACTTAGCAACATGTGTACTTATTTTAAATGTGATGGATTACACTTTTGCTTCTAAAATCAATGTGCCTAGTAGGATCAGCTAGTAAATAAATGGATTTGACTCTGAGTCTGAGTCGACATTTGTTGTACATAGATCAGACGCCTGCATCGGTGGAGGCATATATGTTTAGTCATATCTTTTCTAGTGCCTTTTTAATATTGTCGTGAAAAATATCGACCTCTGGCTGCTCCGAAACCAAGCTATTGAGCAGCGACATACCTTGATAAATGGGAGCAAACTGGGCAGTGCACCTTCCTCGTCAGATAATCCATTTGGGATTATCTGACACAAAAATAATTTTTCAATTCGTACCAGTAATACCTGAGTTTAGCGCGTTCAAACAAACAAACTCTAAAAGCTTTATAATATTAGTATAGATAAAAAAAATTGACTCTGAGTCGATGTCGGTTAAAACATAATTGCACAGTTTGAATTCACAAATAAGTACATAATATTGAGTAATTTCCTTTGTACTGAGGTGGTGTGGGTTAGAGCGACTACGGAGCCTGGGATGCACCTACCTACCATCTACTGTCGAAAGGTTACAACACGTGGGCACGCATCAAAGAGATCGAGTGGGCATATATATATATATTTTTATAATGTCAGTGAAAGTGTCTGTAGTCGTTAGTTTGTACATTGACGGAGGAAGGACACATAGAGATGTGTCAACTCGAGTTAAATCGAGTCATGTTTATTACGAGTTAGCACATCTCTAAGGACACAATGTTTCACTAGGTACGTACTTGTTCTCTTTTTCAGATGATTGATAATAATAATAATATATTCAGCATCACAGTACAGAGTAAAAAAGAAAACATAAAAACTAATATTTCGCTATGAACTGTAAGGGCCTCCACTCAGCTGGTGCCGCAGCGTGTCACTACAGCACTGATTTTCAGTGGAGCCACTTGAAAAAAATAAATAGAATTCGTGTGGAATTTAAATATATAAAATGAAGAATCAGTTAAATGGATGAATTATAAGTATGTGTGATAAATATAAGAAACATATAAAGGATAAAATTTCGTAAACGTGTTTTTTGTGTAATATAATATCGCTTGAATATAATATAAGTAACATATTTATTTATTTATTCAATATATATGTATATATGAGTACTGGATTTATCTGCCACGTTTAAGATTTTTGTACTTGGAGTTAAGAGAATAAAGGACGTATATGAAGATATGGAACAAATACTCCAATAGACTACTGCTATTGAGTAATAACAACATATGCATGATAACTAGGGCCCTCACTGGATACTACAAATTAAACAAGCATATAGCAAAACTAGGCCTATGCACGACAAGAATTCTGCAGATTCTGCCAAACTGAAAAGGAAACGCCACTACACATCCTATGTGGTTGTAGCCCACTCATGCATAAACGAAATATCTCCCTTGGAAAGTTTACACCCTTTCCCGAGGAGATAAAAACCATCGCTCCTAAGAATATCCTTCAATTCTTGTCCCTGACGGGTCTAGGTAGCGAACTTTGAAAAAGGGCGAGCACAATGTATGTAGGTCGCAGTGCTACAGGTGCTACAAACATCTGACAATAGCCCGAACAACATAATAAAAAAAAATGTAACAATTCTTGGCATAGTTCTGACGACGAACAATCTCGGAATTTACTCCAAGGAAATAAAATAGAAAATTTATATATTTATTGAGCCTTATTTAATATTTGTTATATTTACAGAGTTATACTAAATAATTAAATATATATTTCAATTAGAGTTATTGTTAAATATCCCACTTTGAATATTGTCTCATTATTATAGCTGTTTGGGTTTGTTCCGTTGCTTTTAAAAAGGTGAAATAACTTTGGCGCCAAAATGTAAAAAACATAATATTATAGAGATCAGAAGTGAACTGTAGATAAAATACATATATTGTCATATTTATTATATAAATAACTTATAACAGTTTTCAAAGTGATGTAATGTACAAATATATTTAAGGCTACAAATTAAAGATATATGTTTAGTGATTACAGTTTTAATTGTTAGTATAGAAGATTCCCTAATTAAACAGTTATTGTTGTTTAATTGTAATATTAACTAGTTGAAATGCTAAAAATGTTTACTGTAAAACGAATTCTCAAAACCAATGAATAAGAGAAGAAATATTGTTTTGCTATATGCGAAAAGTAGAGTCTACAACCTCTTCCCTTTTTGACTCAGTTGTAGGGTTGCCAACCGTACTCTAAAATAGAGTATTGTACTCTACATCACGCAGGCGTACTCTACATATAATCTATAATACTCTACATATAATTAAGGATGAGTTTAATTAAATTTCGGTAACATTAAGATTGTTGAGTGAATATATCGCTGCACGCGATCGCGTCACCGCTGGGCTGCTACTGGAAATCAGTGTTTTGCTCGCTGAGCAACTTTTTCACTGAGTAGCTCAACCCTTTCGTAGCCCTGTGGCACCTAATATGTATTTTAATGTTTTAATTTTATGTGCAAGTTCAAGTGTTATGTGTTTTATTATTTATTATTATTATGTGTTATTGGAATTTTGTTTGTACTATCTTTGTTTGTGTTATCGGGATACGAATAAAGATTTTTATCTATCTATCTATCTAATAGAGTATACTAATATACTAGTTTTTTACACAAAGTGTACTATACTAGTGCCAATGCCTAAAACAATGAAAAATTGTTAGGAATACAGTTTCCTTTAAAAATACCCTTAATAAGGTATTTCTTGTATATAAAAAAAATAAATTATACTAATATATAAAATAATAATACTATAATAATACTAATAAATGATATTTATATATAAAATAAATGATTCTCTTCTAAGTTCGTACCTTTTATTTACTTCTTTTGAAATCAGATATACTCTCTTTGGTTTCTTTAGTTGACAACCCTAGTTGGTTAAAGATAGATAAAAATAAGAACAAAATTACAAACGATACTATAACATAACTGCACGTGTCCTGGATTCAGGTGGGTAGATACACACATACACATATGGAGAAGAGTGGCATCCGTTCTGCCCGAGGGCAGATTTAAGAGGTACAAATATATTCGTTCCATCAAATATAATTTGCTCGTGCCTCCGTAACCTCGAAGCCAAAGTGAAAAATGTAGTAAGCAAACAGTCACATTAAGGTCGGATTTCACCATAGAAACTGATCGCGTTTAGTTCGAACTGAACGCCGTTAAAACGTTTAAACGTGTTCAAAGCTTCATTTTGCATTCCACCACTACAAATTTCGCTAAACACGTTTATAAATTGTGAACGCTCGATTCCCTACAGTTAACTTTTTAAACGTATTTAAAGCAGCTGTCAGTTATCAAACAGTCACCTATAAAATTTTTGATAGTATAATATCTATACATATAAATAAAATTGGAGTGTCTGTTTGTAATATTGAAATAACCGTTTTTACTACATGCATATGGATATAAATACGGTACATACATCAAAATAACATTTTTTACAATTTTTATCTATCTATCTGTCTGTATGTTTGTTCCGGCTAATCTCTGAAATGGCTGGACCGATTTTGATGGGACTTTTTTGACAGGTAGCTAATGTAATAAGAACTTAGGCTACCTTTACTTAAGAAAAATAAAGTTAAATACCACGCGGACGAAGTCGCGGGAACAGCTATAAGAAGAAAATTGCCAGTAATGTAAAAAAAACCTCAATAAAATAATGTTTTACCTTGTAATATATATTATAGGTAAAGGTTGTTGTTATATATTTTGTAGTCGTCGGTACTTATTAAATTAAAATCTAAAAAACTTATCCTAATTATTACATTATGGATTACAAATATTTCTTAAAATTATTTTAGTTAAATCACCCATTATATCAAATATTATATTATGAGCGTGTAACACTGTAAACGAATGAAAATCTAAACTTCATTTTGGTGAACGCGATCTGTATAACGCTGGTGAATTCTATTTAAAATAAAACGAGATTAACGTCGTTCTTTTTCTCGAGTTTACGCTGAACTCCGTTTCCTTGAACGTGTTTATACTATGATTGGTGAAATCCAGCCTAAATATGTTGTGTCTAGCCGCAAATACACATGCCTGATATTGTTGTTCTTACAGTCAGTCAACATTCCGTTATATTCAGTCTCTTACACGTGAAACTAGTAAAAAACATAGTTAAAAATAGTAAAGCCACAAGTCAGTGCTCGTTTTTTTTCCGTCAGGCGTGAGTTGGCCTACAGCCGCTAAACAAAGTACTCTATAACTCCTTCCAAACCAAAGGAAGGACTTATGGAGCGGCTAAAGGCCAACTCCCCCCTGACGGATACGACTTTAGTCTGAGAGCACCACTAGGGGTTCGAACCTCGGCTCAGGCCGTCGTAATATCGATCCCCGTTTGAATTGGACGGGGGATCGATCGGAGGGGTAAGTCAGTGCTCGCAACGTAACTGATCTATAGTGAAATCTTAGTACATTCGTTTTTTGAAGCATACGGCTCGACTGAAGGTTAACGGTTACCATAAACTATGGATGTCTGAAACATCGGAAGTGTCACGCGCCCCACCTTATTATACTCTTCTTGAAAAACCCCATGCTATTGTAAATTGTATCATAACAGCAGGAAGTTAAAGTTGAAATCGACTGTTCCCCATTACGGTAATGTGCTGTATTCTTGAAATCCTACTCCTTAAACATATGCATTTTATTATATAGTAGCTATACTCGCGACATCGTCCGCGTGGAATTTAACTTTATTTTTCTAAAATAAATAAAAGTAGCCTAAGTTATTCCTTATTACATACGCTACCTGCCAAAAAAAGTCCCGTCAAAGTTTATTCAGCCATTTCATCTATACATACAAATAAAATTGGAGTGTCTGTTTGTAATATTGAAATAACCGTTTTTTACTACATGCATATGAATATAAATACGGTACAGACACCAAAATAACATTTTTTACAATTTTTGTCTGTCTGTCTGTCTGTTTGTTCCGGCTAATCTCTGAAATGGCTGAACCGATTTTAACGAGACTCTTTTTATTTTAGAAAAATAAAATCAGATCCACTTGGACGGAGTCCCGTTAACAGCTAGTATTTTTATAAAAATATGACATGAAAGCATATTTTACTGTAGGTCGCCCAGAACGGAACCAATTATTGTAAGGCAACACCATAACACCATTCTGTGCATTAGTTTATTGATGGAAACCAAACAAACATATCGTTTGCAATTCCTGCGTACAACAGTCGGCAAAACACGTGTTGGCGAGACGGGACGGCGCGCCGCGAGGCTGCCACCGCGCCGCCGCCGCCGTCCGCTGACGGAGTACCATCCGACAGAAATAAAACAACAGCTAACAGATGGTCACTGTAGTGGTCGGTTTACATATTTGCTTTTACAACACAAGTAATGATCATAACATATTGGTAACCTAATTTTAACGCGGATGCTGTGCTGAGATGAATTTAGTTTATTGAAAGCGTGTCAGAATAAGCTGTCAATGTTGCTCAATAAATTACATTGTCCTTAATCTACCATTTTTATGGCAGTCCATCTGATGGTATATGTTTACCGTAGCCTATAAACGCCTAAAACAATAGGATCATCCCATAATAAACCTATGGAGGTAATAGGATTTATAGTAATGCGGACAAATAACACCATAGCATGTACCATATCAGGTTCCCTCCACGATCTATCCGCGGAAACCATCATGATAAATTCTTGGTGAATTTGTCATGATGGGCAAACTGACCTGAACACATGTTCATCTTATATTTCTCTGGCGCCAGCGTTAACCGTTAGAGAAGATGGGAGCACCATTTCATCATCATCCTTTAAAAATAACCTTAACATATACACTTCTTGAAAAATTCCACATTGCTCCATCCATCTAAAGTCGTTTATGTTTCGTCCGCTGCCCCAGAAGGGGGAGACCGCTACAGGAGGGACAGCTAATTATTTCCACTGCCCTCTTCAGCGCACATTCCCCGTAGATTTGGTCAGTATAACCAAGAGGTTGGTATAACCAGTGAAAGGTTGCTCCATTCATCTCTAGAGAAAACCTCGGCAGGTTCATTCCACTATCTGAGCGAAAATTCCTGTGGAATCGCGCTTACCGTGACCACTAAGATTCTAGGGTATGAGCATTAGTTCCTTCTGGATGGAGACGTTATGTCAAGAGTCCCGCAAAATATGAAAATATTTTCACATTCTACTGCAGTGGCAGCCAGCGAGGCCATGCTATATCGCATTTCCATAATTTTGTTGATCCCCCTGTACCGTGGGCGATAATATATGGAAGTTGAAGATAAGTATTACAACTTTGAGTGTAAACAGCGCGTGGTTTGAAACTTAAAATCTCTTAAGTATGTCCGTAAATATTACTTTTATCGCAACCAGGGGCGGATCGTGAATTTGTGGGGCCCTGGGCTAAATCTATTTAGAGGCCTACCTAATTATATTACTCAACTAAAAAAATACACCGACCAAAAACAAGCGATCAGGAATTCCCCGTTCCTTTCGATAGACACGCACTTGCATGAATTGATTGATCTTAGGGTTGCCAACCGTATGATAGGTTTTTTAACATTCCAGATATTTTTTATATTCTAAATCCTTTCAGTGGGGACTGGGGCCCTTTGTATCCTCGGGGCCCTGTGCTACAGCCCAAGAAGCCCTTAGGTAGATCCGCCCCTGATAGCAAACATATTACTTTGCGGCGATAAGCGTGCGCTCAAACAATTTGCTTTTTGTTATATTACTCCAAGTTTTATTATTAATAAAAGGCTTACGCGCTAACTAACATTTTCTTAGTTTAAAGGACATAATCCAATGGTCTATTTATTTATCCATGTATACTAAAAAGGAGATATATAAAACATATAAAATAGTAATAATAATAATAAAAGAGCTAAACACAAGTTTCTTGCTCATTCTTCTTGTGATGAGTCTACGCAGATTCATCACAATCACCGAATAATTAAAACAATATTTATTTAAAAGAGCAACACACAAGTTTCTTGCTCATTCTTCTTGTGACTGTGAAAAATGTGACTATTCAAAAGTGCTTATATTAAGTTTTTTTTTAATAAAGTTTATTTCTGTTCTCTTCTATTCTATACTGAAAAAGGTATTGGGAGTTTTCCACGAGCCATTAAATAACAAGGTCAGTGCAATTGAAGTCGTGCGCGGAAAATTTCCTCGAGCTCGGAAAATACAGACTGATCTACTGTCGCCAAGTACTACTAGGAAATTAAAAAAAACACCAGCTGAGTTTCTTGTCAGTTCTTCTCATCTCGATATCATTCCGAACTGACGGTAGATTTTACATATCATTAGAGTCTGTAATAGACCTACATGAATAAAGATAATTTGAATTGAATTGAATTTAAATTTGAATTGAAAAATCTTTAACTTCGAAACTCCGCATTTGAACTGCAGTTTTTTAATGTCGGACGGATTCGAACTGACGATCTTTACAAAAATTTTATCATATAATTTACTAAATAATATATTTGGTAATAATCTATACATATAAATAAATGGAGTGTCTGTTTGTAATATTGAAATAACCGTTTTTTATACCGTACATACAACAAAAAAAACACTTTTTACAATTTTTGTCTATCTGTCTGTCTGTTTGTTCCGGCTAATCTCTGAAATGGCTGGACCGATTTTGACGGAACTATTTTTGGCAGGTAGCAGATGTAATAAGGAGTAACTTAGGCTACTTTTATTTTAGAAAAATAAAGTTAAATTCCACGCGGACGAAGTCGCGGCTACAGCTAGTATAGATATATAATTACATCATTCATGGTATATGGGTCGAATAAAGCGATGCCAACTATACATAATGTATAGGAGTAGCGTGCCAGCGCGTCACGCTGAATTATGTATGTATGTAATAGTTCTCATAAGTCAGCGTAACTCAACATTTGCTCGGGCTATGTTTGAGCAGCAAGCAAGCAAGCAATCACACATACAATATGTGTACTGTGGAATCATTACATAGTATACTACAGCTCTTCAATGTCTCATTTGCAAAATACAATAAATAAATACATATTATATATAGAAAACACCCAGACCGATGCAAACAATCATACTCATGAATACAAATGTTTATGCCGTGCGAGGAATCGAACCTGCGACCATCGGAAGTAAGGCCGTGTGCTAAACCGCTAGACCACCGAGGTCGTCGTAATATTATATATTAAGACCGCGATTGTATATGCCCGGTGAGTTCTCAGTTCAATGCTGTACCTTTTCTCCTCGTGGAGTATGGTAAAATGATATTACGGTATTTCACAACAGCGTATAAATTCCATCACGTAGTGGCCTCTAAGCTTGACCTTCCGTAACATAGAAAGATACTTAGTTACATGTCAAGTGTAACACTTTGTGGTTATTGCAGGCACTGTGTAAATTGTTGCTCTTAAAATAGGCATATAACGCCCCAATGTATATGTGTAAAGCAACGTAAATAAAGAAATAATTAAATGAATGAATGAATGAATAAATAAATAAATAATTGCATCTATAAAACTTTTATAACTGCCATAGTTTAATGCAAGAGGTAGTTTGATATTAACTGATACGTTTTTTAATATACAGGGAAGTGGAAAAAAGTGGCCCCAAATGGATATAAATACGGTAAATACACCAAAATAACATTTTTTACCATTTTTATCTATCTGTCTGTTTGTTCCGGCTAATCTCTGAAATGGCTGGACCGATTTTGACGTGACTTTTTGAGGCTACTTTTATTTAAAAAAAAAAATGTTAAATTCCACGCGAACGGAGTAGCGGGTACAGCTGGTATATTATATAAATGTCCCCCAATGTACATAATATCTTATTGAATTATAGCCTATGTGTTATTCTGATATATAAGCTATATTACTGAAAAGTTTCATCAAAATCCGTTTAGTAGTTTTTGCGTGAAAAAGTAACAAACATCCATCCATACATACCCACATACTTTCGCGTTTATAATATTAGTGATATAGCTTATTTTTGTACTTAATATTCTCTCTTAACGTTACATTTTTATATATACGGACGGAAATATATATTGAGTTAAAGATTTTATTCGTATATCATACACATATATACATCCATCCATCCATACTCACAAACTTTCGGGTTTATAACATTAGTAAGATTGTATCGAATTTGGTGTTATTTTACGGAAGTCCAATTCATTACTTAAATGAATTTATATAAAATTGTTTAATATCTCTACCGCGGGGGAAAGGAGATTGTTAGTAATGTGGACTGATGATCTTATTGCTAGCAATGTACCATGTCAGGTCGACCTCCACGCGGTTCCCCTTGGAAACAATCGTGATAAATAATTGTTATATTTGCTCATGTTCATCTTATCATCCTCCACTGGTGCCCCAGCGTCAACTGTTAGCGCAGGCGGGTGGGGCAAACTCATGCTCATGCTCATCTTATCATCCTCCACTGGTGCCCCAGCGTCAACCGTTAGCGTAGGCGGGTGGGGCAAACTCGTGCTCATGCTCATCTTATCATCCTCCACTGGTGCCCCAGTGTATCCCTTAGCGCAGGCGGGTGGGGCAAACTCATGCTCATGCTCATCTTATCATCATCCACTGGTGCCCCAGTGTAAACCGTTAGCGCAGGCGGGTGGGGCAAACTCATGCTCATGCTCATCTTATCATCCTCCACTGGTGCCCCAGCGTCAACTGTTAGCGCAGGCGGGTGGGGCAAACTCATGCTCATGCTCGTCTTATCATCCTCCACTGGTGCCCCAGCGTCAACCGTTAGCGCAGGCGGGTGGGGCAAACTCATGCTCATGCTCGTCTTATCATCCTCCACTGGTGCCCCAGCGTCAACTGTTAGCGCAGGCGGGTGGGGCAAACTCATGCTCATGCTCATCTTATCATCCTCCACTGGTGCCCCAGCGTAAATCGTTAGCACAAGCGGGTGCAACATTCCATTATCATCAATAAAAAAAACCGCTACCACATGTGAGACCACAACTATTCAGGATAAAGTTTGGATATAAATATAGAATCTTATTATTGACTGTTCGATGACCAAACTGCGACTCGCCGAACATTCAACACTTCCGAGCTATATCCGAACTCTATTCTTATTCAATGTCTGATGATGCCTCGTTCAGAAGCGAAACATGTGTCGAATTATGGGTGTAAACTCACTAAATATGAAACAATAGGTTGTTAATTAAACTTATTAGTCTGTAGAAATTAATCATAGAAAGACAGATGTTAAAGTCATATATATAGATAGACAAAAAAAATTATGACTATTCAAAAGTGCTTAAATTAAGTTTATTTGAAGAAATAATTTTCTATTCTATTCTAATACTTTAACTTTACATAAAAAACATATTGAACAATTGAATAGAATAGAAAATCATTTATTCCTTAATTAAAGTACTTATTTATTGTAAAACAGCTTATTGGGAAAGCTCTCTCATCCAGGGGCGGATCTATCTAAGGGCTTTTTGGGCTGCAGCCCAGGGCCCAGAGGATACAAAGATACCTTTGTATCTCCACTGAAACGATATTTAGAATATAAAAAATATTTAGAATGTTAAAAAACCTATCATAAGGTTGGCAACACTGAGATCTATCAACACATGCAAGTGCATCTATCGAAAGGAACAGGGAATTTCTGGTCGCTTGTTTTTGGTCGGTGTATTTTTTTAGTTGAGTAATACAATTAGGTAGATCCCTGAGTAGATTTATCCCAGGGCCCCACAAATTCACGATCCGCCCTGCTCTCATCACAAGAAGAGCGAGCGAGAAAATTGCGTATTGCCGTTTTAAATAATTTAGTTATAACTTTACATTTTCAAGTTGAATTGTAGTTTAGAATATCGTGTAGTTTTCACCTTACGATGTCTTTGTGTGCGGACAATTAATAAACAGTCTGCATGTTCAGTTGACAGTATTAGAGAGTACCCAACAAAGGGGCGGTCGGGGGGCGGTGCAGCCGACCATTTCAGTTCAATATCCGTTGTCTGTAATCTTCTCTATGAGATGCTCCTTTATATTTATTTATTTATACTCTTTATTGCACCAATTACAGAACAAAAAAAAAAACAATTAAACATTGATACAAAAGGCGGTATTATCGCTAAGCAATCTCTTCCAGACTACCTTTAGGTGGATAGAGAAATAAAAATAAGAACAAAACTTTATAGTGTCCTTCTCGTACCCACTAAACAGTAGATAGATAATAATAATCTCAGGACAATTCACACAGCGCCATCTAGACCCAAGTTAAGCTAGCTAAAGCTTGTGTCATTGTTACTAGATAACTGATACAATTATATAGATATTTTTTTTTGTAAATACATACATATTATACATAGAAAACACCCAGCCTGATACAAACAATCATACTCAAGAATACAAATGTTTATTTGAGTACTTATCTAAATATATATAACTCAAAGGTGATTGACTGACATAGTGAGCTATCAAGACATAGTGATCAACGCACAGCCCAAAACACTCGACGGATCGGGCTGAAATTTGGCATGCAGGTAGATGTTATAACGTAGGCATCCGCTAAGAAAGGAATTTGATTAATTCTACCCCCAAGGGGATAAAATAGGGGATGAAAGTTTGTATGAAACTTTGTCAGTTTTAAACCGATCGGGCTGAGACGTTGCATGTATAAAGCTACTATAACGTAGGCATCCCCTAAGAAAGGATTTTGATAAATTCCACCCCTCAGGGGATAAAAATTTGTATAAATCTTCTTAGACTTTCGACTGATTCAACTGAAATTAAAGATTGGAGCTACTATGATAAAGACGTTCGCTTAAATAGGATTTTGATAAATTCAACCCCCATGGGGATAAAATAAGGGATGATGCAGGATGTAAATGTATTAGTTTGAACCTATCAGTACCTAATAGAACGGATAAATTAAGACGAACAAAATAATTTATAGTTCTTTAGGCTACATTTTTTAGAAAAATAAAGTAAATTCCACGCGGACGAAGTCGCGGGAACAGCTAGTTCGTAGTATAAAGTGCGGCGTCGGTTGCAAGCGACGTAATTAAATGCGAGACACAACCGTTCATAAGGTCCAGTTTGCGCTGGCAGCAAGTTAATCTTCCCCGACGATCAATTGTAGTTGTACCTTGAGAATTATAAGGAGCCGCTCTCCAGCTTTATTCGGATGAAACATAAATTTTACTAATTAATTTTGAAGCGGATGAAGCAGGGTTTTTGTTCAGATAAATTGTATTTTTATGGATGTTACCGCTCCGGTGTATAGCGATATATTGGCGAGTAATAATAATAATCTCAGGACAATTCACACAGCGCCATCTAGACCCAAGTTAAGCCAGCTAAAGCTTGGTTAGCTTAAAATTTAAATATTATTGGATTAACAAATTTGTTTAATATAGTTATTGAAGCCTTTCAGTATGACTGACATTCTTGGTACGTTTTCTTATATTCATCTGAATTATCAACAACAATCACCAATACAACCAGTCTACCGACTACACAAATTTTCGAGGAGTTTTCAAAAACGGTACAATTTTAATAATTATCTCAGGACAGTTCCCACAGCGTCATCTAGACCCAAGTTAAGCTAGCTAAAGCTTGTGTTATGAGTACTAGACAACTGATACATATACATAGATATTTTTTTCGTAAATACATAGATATCTATATATAGCATATAAATAAAACTGTAGTGTCCGTTTGTAATATTGAAATAATCGTTTTTTACTACATGCATACGAATATAAATACGGTGCATACACTAAAATATCATTTTTTACAATTTTTGTCTATCTGTCTATTTGTTCCGGCTAATCTCTGAAATGACTGGACAAATTTTGATGGGCCTTTTTTTGGCAGATAGCTGATGTAATAAGGAGTAATTTAGGTTACATTTATTTTAGAAAACTAAAGTTAAATTCCAAGTGGATGACGCTGCGGGAACAGCTAGTTATACATAGAAAACAACCAGACCGATACAATCATACTCACGAATACAAATGTTTGTGCCGTGTGAAGAACCCGCGACCATCGGACGTAAAGCTGTGTGCTAAACCGCTAGACCACCGAGGTCGTAAAGGTGAGAATTGTTATTATTTTGGAATTATTAGAGAGAAGAATGCAAATTTTACTGATTTCTTTAATAATAACTATAATTATTAATTTTATTTGTAAAATAATTGTTACAATTCATGCTCCGTCTTACGTTTTAAACGGAAGAATATTAATCAACCGATTTTCATGAGTCACGGCCAGGAGATATATTGGCAAAATTGTATACTGATTTCGATATTTCTTTTGTTATAAACAGGGTGATAAATTCAAATTAAAAAATCATTTATTCATGTACGACATTTTAGCCGCTTATGAACGTAAAATTTTATATATTACAATTTTTCCCTACAGTCCGGTTCAGTATAATAATAATAATCTCAGAACAATTCACACAGCACCATCTAGACCCAAGTTAACCTACCTAAAAATCGTGTTATGGGTACTAGATAACTGATACATATACATAGATATTTTTATTTTGTAAATACATACATATTATACATAGAAAACACCCAGACCGATACAAACAATCATACTCATGAATACAAATGTTTGTGCCGTGCGAGGAATCGAACCCGCGACCATCGGTCCTAAAGCCGTAAAGTATATATATATATATAGATGCAACTGAGAGGAACTGGCAAGAAACTCAAATGAATTACTTATATGTTTTTAAAAGCCAGTTTATTTACAATGTATATTTATATAGGAGTTTTTGATAGTAAAGTGTAATGAATAAATTTGCATTTACGTCCATGTCTAACTATAGAAGAATTATAAATTGCAACTAAATAAAAACCGAAAGTATCGTGGCAATTGCAAAATATCACGATGAAACTTGGGTATGCCTTCAGTTCAAGTTTCAGGACGTGGACTTGTTTTTTCACACAAAAGGTACATTTTCATGGTCATTGGGCTCCCTAAAATATGGTCGAGCGCAGTGACGGCTGGCTCATCCGTCATACTCGTGAACGAGCGCTACTTGTAGGGACTGGTCTGCTCTTATCACTACGACTGATTTAATCTTATGTGTTTTTATATTTGAGCCTAAATAAATTAGTACCGGTTGGTAGTTTGTATTCACACGTTTCGACTTGTAAAATGTGAACTTACAAGGATTGTTTAAAAGAGCAACACACAAGCTTCTTGCTTATTCTTCTTGTGATGAGACAGCTTTCTGAATAAGCGGTAGATTAAAAAAAAATGTTGGCAATTCAAAAGTGCTTAAATTTATTTGAATAAATGTTTTTCTATTCTATTCTATTTAAAAAACACATTGTTAAATATATAAGTGACAGTTCTGAATAGCGATAGTCTAGTATCTATATCTATACACACTACATACATTGTATAGACTAGTTACAGGCATCAGTATATAGTATATACTAGCTGTCCCGTCAAACATTGTTTTGTCATATAAATTAATAACGCTATAAAAAAATAGGGGTTGATTATAGAAGGGTGAAAATTTAGGATTGTATGTATTTTTGTATGTTGTATCATAAAAAAATAGAAACTAAAAATATTGTCTAAAAAATAAAAAAAAATTAGGGATGGACTACCCCTAACATTTAGGGGGATGAAAAATAGATGTTGGCCGATTCTCAGACCTACTCAATACGCTCACAAAATTTCATGAGAATCGGTCAAGCCGTTTCGGAGGAGTATGGGAACGAAAACTGTGACACGAGAATTTTATATATAAGATTATATGGAGATGTATAGCTTCCACACTAATTCATTCATTCAATCATATATTTCATTCATTTTTTTTATGTGTTCAGTTGATTCAATTATTTCCTATTTGGTTGTTTTGTTTTAACGCAAGCCAATACAATATACTTTGTGCAATTAAGTGAAACCTATAGTAACTTTAATATTACAACATCCATTAATGTAACGCCGTTGGTTTTTCTAATAAATATAAAAAATAAGTGCATGCAAGTGAAGTGACAAACTGCGAGTTCGAGATTGCTGTCGGCGTCGATTTGCTAATAGTGGGGCCCGGGGGCCCCGCGGGGCAGGTGCAGTGTCGGCAGCTCGCTCGCTTTTTATTTCCCCGAGGGTGCGATGCAATTTAACTTTGAAAAACTAAAGCCGCTCACAACAAGCTCTCATTGTGTTTATTTTGGAACCGCGTCAATGTACAATCTGTGGAAATGAACAACATTAGCATTTTAGTGTTGCACATACAAACAGATTTACACTGATTCCTGTGTGCTCTCTGTGATGGTGACTGCTAAGTGTATATTTGTATATAGGCGTTCACTTACCGTCAGGTGGACCGTCAGATTGTTGGCAATTTCAACTCTCTATATAAATAAATATAAAATTGAAGAGTTTGTTTGTAATCATTTCAATCATTCATCTGGACATTTTAGCCGCTTAAGAACGTCAACTTTTTTATATTATAATTTTTTTCCTACCGTCCAGTTCAGTATAGAGTTCATATATATATAATATATAATTCAATTGAGAACTGGCAAGAAACTCAATTGAAGTACTTATTTTGTTTTAATGCCAGTTTATGTACAATGTATATTTATATAGGTATCTATGTCTAACATTAAATGAAAATCCCGAACATGAAAACTATTGCCATGCACGCTTGTCATTCAAGTAATCGTTTAGTGAGTAATAGGCCTTGCTCAGTAAATATGATTTAACAGATGTTTTGAATTTATTTAAGGGTATTTCCAGTATATTAGTATTTAATTTGTTGCTGGATCGTTCTTGATCTGTCACTAAATTAGATTTGCTAAAAAGTGGCAACATTATATAATTTAAGGAGTTACTTTTGTTTTTTTTTTTATTAATAATGGGATTGCGCTTGGTCTCACCTCATCTGATGGTAAATGATGGCAAGACCTAGGATGTAGTGCGCTTACCCAGAAGATATCTATTCACCATAGACTCGAAGATCCGGGGTTGTATTTCTCCGGGAACACAAAAGCTGGAAGTGTGTTCCACTGTTTGGCAGTGCGTATTAGGAGGACGATGCCTGTTGTTTGTTTTGTTTACCTTCTTCTTAATCGTTCCCTCACTGCTGAGGATCGCGACTCTACAGTATCTTGTCGACCAGCTGTCGCCATCGGTTGCGCTCAGACCCCTGGTGTATAGGGAGGCGATGACAGTAATGTTTAGTTGACGGGATACCTGGTCTGACCATCGAGTGGAACTTCGGCCTTGAGGTCTTTTACCCGAGGTCTTTTTGTTTGACTAGCTGGAGAGAAAAGGGCGGGCCGGCCATGACGAGCGTTGTTCCCGAGTCCGTTAGGACTTGATACTTTCCATTTAACAATTCTCAGTGTATACAGTTAGCAATGTGCGTTAGTTCAAAGATATTAAACGTCAACTATAAATTACTATTAACGTCTTGTCTTTGTTAATATTTTATCAGTGTATATCGCCAGTTGCAGGGGCGGATCGAGAATTTGTGGGGCCCTGGGCTATCTGCTTAGGGGCCTATCTAATTATATTATTCAACTAAAAACATACATTATGACTGTAATTTCATTGTATATCTACTACAGTATATATATAATAATAATAATAATAATATTTATTGCAGTTATAGGTTATGTTACATAATTAAGTTGTACATAAGAGTCAATAATTTTAACATACATGTGTAATTGTGCCATCTGAACTAGTATAGAATTATACTGTATCTCAGATGACACATACCTCCCCAGGGTGCATATTATTTCTTTTATTAACATTTACTTTTACACAATACAAAATCATACATACTACTTAACATAACATTACATATTCGATAAAAAAAAAGGAAATAATAAAAAGACATAAAGCCAGATAAAATAAAGTATACTTATGTACACGATAAAAGAAATGAGCTAAGTAAGATTTCAGATAAACACACGAAGTAAAGATAATATATACAATTGCCGAAAACTACACTCGATAAAACTTTTAAACAAGGCTTTAAAAATAAAAATATATAAGCTACCTATTACTATCAGACATTTACCCACAAAAGAATTTAAATTGAAAATAAAATATTATGTTGAAAAACATCCTTTTTATAATATTACAGAATATATGAATCAAAATGTAATTATACCGTAATTATGATTTTTAAACATTATTATGACGTGTTGTAATTAGTTATACCGTGTATTGTGTACGTAATTAATTTATTTTATTGTATTTAATAATATAATTGTAATCAAATTTAAAGTTTACAAATATCATTATTGTATATTATGACTTGCCATATATGTAGAGATTTTTTTACATTAGTCAATAAATGAAACTAAACTAAACTAAACTAATACGCCGACCAAAAACAAGCGACCAGAAATTCCCCGCTCCTTTACGATAGATGCACTTGCATTGGTTAATTGATCTCAGTGTTGCCAACCTTATGATAGGTTTTTTGGCATTCTAGATATTTTTTATATTCTAAATATCGATTCAGTGGGGACTGGGGGCCTTTTGTATCCCCGGGGCTAAAAAGCCTTTAGGTAGATCCGCCCCTGGCCAGTTGGATACGTAACTGTGCTATATGAGCTATTATATATTACTGCATGTTCCGCGGAGTATGATTCTATTTAAAGCGAGGTGGTGAGCCCGCACTATCGCTGACCTATGTCAATGCATTGCCAGACCTGATATAAATCGTCGGCAGCCAAAGATTGATGGCGTCACGTTTGACGGCGCGATGCAAAAGTGGCGAACGAACAAATAGATAAACAGCCGACGCGACGGTACGGCAGGGAGCTATGGAGCAGCATATTGATGTTCCGACGACGAGTCGTGATTGCGTGCGTCATTTGTTACACGTGCGACATGGGAACGTAATGCAAATGGAAAGATTAAGTCAAATTACATTGCCGATTGAACTATAACTCATAACACACACACACACACACACATACATACATACATACATGCATACAAACACACACACAAACGCACGTTCCGATACCCGGTCTACATACATACTTTACCTTTATTTTAGTTATTATTATTCTTTGTAAATTACTTACCGATATAATATTAGTTAATTTTGAACTGGAGCCTGTTTTAAGATAATGTTTCTGTAATTAAATAGTTCTGATTCCTGCGACACGAGCCTTGAGCTTAGTGCGGGTATTACCTGTCAAATATTTTGTCTATAACCATATAAATAAAATTGGAGTGTCTGTTTGTAATATTGAAATAACCGTTTTTTTTACTACATGCATATGAATATAAATACGGTACATACACCAAAATAATGTTTTTTGTTCCGGCTAATCTAGGAAATGGCTGGACCGATTTTGACGGGACTTTTTTTGGCAGGTAGCTGATGTAATAAGGAGTAACTTAGGCTACTTTTATTTTAGAAAAAATCTTTTATTTTAGTTAAATTCCACGTGGACGAACAACTAGTAAATAAATAAATAAATTGAATAAAAACTGAAATATATAAGCGATTATAAAATAATATCAGTATGTTTATATAAACGCAAAAAATACACAATCGCAAAAACAATACTCTCATTAGTTTCGTCAGATGCATCAATAATATTTATCGACTGCATCAACGATGTCAGACAAGTTATTATTTACTTGAACGTCATTATCAAAGCGAAGAAAAACTATTCTTTACGTCTAAGATATAAATGTAATCGTTAGATTAACATTAAATATGGAAAAAATGTAAAGAGAAGGGGCAGTAAAGTCCTCAAGTGGCGACCGCAAACCGGAAGACGCAGCGTGGGAAGGCGTCCAGCAAGGTGGACCGACGATCTGGTCAAGATCGCTGGAAGGCGTTGGATGCGAGCAGCGCAGGACCGATCGCCGTGCACATCTTTGGGGGAGGCCTTTGTTTATTATTATTATTCATTTATTTCAGGCAACTAGGCCCATATCATAAATACCTTATAGACTAACATACATATGAAATAATATTTAAAAACTAATATATTGACATTGTCTGTGTGGTCACAGCACTTTCGACGGCAATCTGCCACGGTAGCGCCGGTACACTACACGCCTTATAACTCGCGTTAGAAATAGAAATAATCTTTATTCAAATAAACTTAATATAAGCACTTTTGAATAGTCACATTTTTTATTCTACCGCTCATTCAGAACGCAGACTCATCACAAGAAGAATGAGCAAGAAACTTGTGTGTTGCTCTTTTAAATAAATATTGATTTAATTATATTTAATTAATAACAAGGATTAGGCATGCGATAATCAACATAGAAACCGCTACGCACTTAATCTCTAATTGTGCCTCGACTCCAGCTGCGTCACGTGCGATTAGCAGTGGATGTCTTCTGTGTGGGCTGAGATAATAATGATGATGGTGACAGAGATGACTGCGAACAGGGATGAATGGTAGAGAACACATATTACGACACCCCAAATGAAGAGGATAAGGAAGAAGCAGATGATGATGATGAGCAGCCTACAATAAACAATAATAATTACTAAGACGCAATTTCGCTTGACGCAAATGTAACTGTGGCATGACATCACATACAAGGATCTGCTGATACGTACGTGTTATATCTAAATATGTATAACTCAAAGGTGACTGACATAGTGATCTATCAACGCACAGCCCCAACCACAGGACGGATCGGGCTGAAATTTGGCATGCAGGTAGATGTTATGACGTAGGCATCCGCTAAGAAAGGATTTTGATTAATTCTACCCCCAAGAGGATAAAATAGGGATGAAAGTTTGTTTGAAACTTTGTCAATTTTAAACCGATCGAGCTGAGACTTTGCATGCATAAAGCTACTATGACGTAGGCATTCCCTAAGAAGGATTTTGATTAATTACTACACTTAAGGGGATAAAATAGGGGATGAAAGTTTGTATGAAACTTTGTCAATTTTAAACCGATCAGGCTGAGACTTTACATGCATAAAGCTATTATGACGTAGGCATCCCCTACGAAAGAATTTTGATAAATTCCACCCCTAAGGGGATAAATTAACGCGAGGAAATAATAAGAAAAGAATTTGGTATACGGAGAAAAAATTATATTAAAACAGTATACTGACATAAACAGAATAGAATGAAAGTAACAAAACAAGAATGTGCAATAAAAGGAACTATCCATTTAAATATAAATTTAGAATATAAAACATTTCTTCATTAACCAGTTACAACAGTACGCATGCATCTTACACGATTATTAATAAGTACGTGACAAACTGCTAGTGCAGTTGGCAGCTCTCCGCGTGGCAACACGTATGTATATTTAGTATCAGAATTAGACATGATCTGTACGATTCCCTGGAAGAAAACATCATTACATAGTTGAAATTATTAACCGGGTCTTAACACGAATAATTTTATGGCAAATAAAGGTATTTACCTCTCTCGACGTTTCGACTAGGTTGCACAAGCCACTATTAAACACGAAAGTTTAAAATTAACTATAATTACATAGTATAAAACAAAGTCGCTGTCGCTGTCTGTCCATATGTATGCTTAAATCTTTAAACTACGCAACGGATTTTGAAGCGGTTTTTTTAGTAGATAGAGTGATTCAAGAGGAAGGTTTATATATATGATACATGTATACCCGTGCGAAGCCGGGGCGAGTAGCTGGTGTATAAAATCTCGTGTCAGAGGTTTCGTGTTTATATTCCTCCGAAATGGCTCGACCGATTTTGATAAAATTTTATATGTCTATTCAGTAGGTCTGAGAATAGGATTATAACTATTTTTATATTCTTAAGTGTAAGGGGTAGCTCACCTCAGAATTTTTTTTTTATTTATTCGACGAAATTTTTTATTTTTATTTTATTATGTTAAAAATACATACAGACTTAAATTTTCATCTTTCTAGCAACACGATTTATACTTAACGATTTATATTACTGAAAGAAATGTTAGATGTCAATTGTGAGTTGTGACATTTGTCATTGCTCTAGTGTTAGACACACAAAAATACGTTTTAAAGTAAAAACACAAAATTTTTCCCTACATTTTATATTTTCCCATCCAAATATGTTTTTGTCGTTAAAGAAGTTGGCAACCCCAGGCCCAGGTGGGGCTGCGTATTCGGTTTTACGTGTGTGGAATTACTGATCACTTTCCATAATATCATCTACAAATTAGGAATGTAGTCAGGGCCGACGGCCGCATGCAATCTGCGCAATTAATGATGGAGGCCGCCTCGCAACTGACTATGACTTATACACACGGGTGGTCACTAACTGCAACCTCAATTATACTACAACTAGCTTTTACACTCAGCTTCGCTCGCATTACTATTGCACCACCTACTTTTTGCAAATATTCTCTTTCCGACGGTTGTCTGTAAGAGATTGCATTAGCGATAAGACTTTTGTACTTAATTTTATATTTTTCTAGCTGTCCCGGCAAACGTTGTTTTGCCTAAAAATAAAAAAAAAATTTAGGTGTGGACGACCCCTAACATTTAGGGGTATGAAAAATAGATGTTGGCCGATTATCAGACCTACTCAATACGCTCACAAAATTTCATGAGAATCGGTCAAGCCGTTTCGGAGGAGTATGGAAACGAAAACTGTGACACGAGAATTTTATATTTAAAAAGTAAATGTAACTGGCAGCCTACAAACATGTGCGTTGCCATGTCCGTAAAACATAATAAAAAAAGAAAGTTAAAAAAGTAAAAATTCAAAATTAACAGAGACATTAACACAACATTACATTTTTTTTTCATGAATATTATTAAATATCTATCAACCATCTCTCAAATCCTCGATTAGGTTTAAACAATATCTTACAAGAGAACATACTTCGTATATAATTCTACTCCTTCTTTCGTAACTAACGTTTAGTTACCTGCGAATTTTAAAGAATTAAAGAATTTATTTAAACCGAAAAACAGTTATAACAATAACATATTAAACGTAAACAACTACATTAGTTTACAAAAAACTGTGTTGCAGTTATTTGCGCCCATCTCCATGAATGAAAGTCTTTTCAAAATCTGTCCAGTCCTTTCAAAGATGAAGAACAAACAGAACTTTTTAAAGTTAATTTCTTGATGCAATTACTGTACTAATACTTTCATATGCATTTAGTAAAAATGCTATTAAATTTGAAATTCAAAAAATTAAAAAGTTCGAAGTTTTTTATTTAGGCAACACAATTTTTACTACATTCTACAGTTGTTGTAGAATCTTTTTAAGCATAAGGTCAGGAGGCTCCACTCTACCATAGCTTATATATACTGGCTGTAACCACGACTTCATCCACGTGGCATTTAACTTTACTTTTCTAAAATAAAATATTAAAAAAAAAAGATATCCTAAGTTACCCCTTATTACCTATAAAAGTCCCGTCAAAATCGGCCCAGCCATTTCAAAGATTAGCCGGACAACCAGACAGACAGGAATTGTAAAAATGTTTAATTAATAATTAGTATATAGTTTAATATCTGGCATTTCCCAACTCATAACCTTAAGACGTAAAAATGTTATTTTGGTGTATGTACCGTATTTATATTCATATGCATGTAGTAATAAACGATTATTTCAATACTACAAACAGACACTCCAATTTTATTTATATGTATAGAAACCTACATTTTAATTTCATTTACTTGTATATTACTAACTTCTCTTTCCGAATGAGTGGTAGAATCAAAATATGACTATTCAAAAGTGCTTGTAATGAGTTTATTTGAATAAAGATTATTTCTATTTCTATTTCTCAGTTTACCTTATGGTTGACCCTTAGGTGTTAAGTTCGCCATATGTACATTTATATATGGTATTTGTGCATTAAAGTTTAAATAAATATATATATATATATATAATTGTACAATTGCTACAGCCAGCTGTTCGAGGTCTCGGAAGGTCACCACCAAGCGTTGGCCGCACTTTATTGTGCTGTTTCTTACGTCTCAATGGGTATCAGATTTCGTTGATGTATCACGCTGTATTTGGGTCAGTACGTACGAGCCGTACCTATAATCAGTGTTGCCAATTTAGTACATTTTATACTATATTTGGCATATTTTACGTTGTTTATTAATTTGTTGTTTAGCATATAGCATATATAGATATAAATAAAATTAGAGAGTCCGTTTGTAATATTGAAATAACCGTTTTTGATTAATCTCAGGAATAACTTAACTAGTAGTTCCTGAGATTAGCGCGTTCAAACAAACAAACTCTTCAGTTTTAATATAGACTAGCTGTTCCCGCGACTTCATCCGTGTGGAATTTAACTTTATTTTTCTAAAATAAAAGTAGCCTAAGTTATTCCTTATTACATCAGCTACCTATTAAAAAAGTCCCATCAAGATCGGTCCAGCTATTTCAGAGATTAGCAGGAACAAACAGACAGACAGATTTTTTTAAAAAAAATGTTATTTTGGCGTATGTACCGTATTTATATTCATATGCCTGTAGTAAAAAACGGTTATTTCAATGTTACAAACAGACATTCCAATTTTATTTATATGTATATATGTATAGATTTAAAATTAAATGACGTTTTTTTATGACATTAAGTGTTAGCATATTTATTTAGCATAATTTTATAACAAATACCACAATTTTAGCAAATATTTAACAGCAATTTTAGCAAATTTGGAATAGTCATGTTGGCAACACTGCACCTATTAGTAGGTACATTGTATTACGATTGCTCAATTCACCGCGACGTAGGTGGCTGTCAATATTACTCATGGGATAAGAAAGTGTTACATACCGGATCTGTTGAGATAATAACGTAAAATCCTATAACACGGATGACTGCTTTTTTTATGGATGATAATGGAATGGCTCACCCGCCTGCGCTAACGGTTTACGCTGGCGGGGCACTAGTGGGGAATGATAAGATGATAATCTCAGGACAATTCACACAGCGCCATCTAGACCCAAGTTAAGCTAGCTAAAGCTTGTGTTATGGGTACTAGACAACTGATACAAACACATAGATATTTTTTTCTCTTAAATACATACATATACATAAATAAACAGACCGATACAAACAATCAAACTCATGAATACAAATGTTTCTGTCGTGAGAGGAATCGAACCCGCGATCATCGAACGTAAAACGGTGAGCTAGACCACTAGACCGGTCGACGTCAATTTTGAGTCCCAGAGTTTCTTTTGGGGACACCGGGACGCGTAATTATGAAAAGGGACAATCCAGCCATTTCAGAGATTAGCCGGAACAAACAGACAGACAAAAATTGTAAGAAATGTTATTTTGGTGTATGTACCGTATTTATATTCATATGCATGTAGTAAAAAAATGTTATTTCAATACTACAAACAGACACTCCAATTTTATTTATATGTATAGATGTATTGCAACTGCTAAGAAATTCCCCAACACTTGAGTCTCGAGTCGTGCAGCAAGTTGACAATGTATCTAGAAGTTTGACTACAACAAAATAAGTTTGTTTGTTTGTAATTATTTATGTACAATAAATAATTACAAACAAACAAACAGATTATTAACAGAAGCATACATAGATCTTCATTACATAGTCTATACATAATAAAATTGGAGTGTCTGTTTGTAATATTGAAATAACCGTTGTTTACTACATACATATGAATATAAATACGGTACATACATCAAAATAACATTTTTTACAATTTTTTTCTGTCTGTCTGTTAGTTTCGGCTAATCTCTGAAATGGCTGGACCGATTATGATGGGACTTTTTTTGGAAAGTAGCTGATATAAAACTTAGGCTACTTTTATTTTAGATAAATAAAGTTAAATTCCACGCGGACGAAGTCGCGGGTACAGCTAGTACATATATGTATGCTTCGGTAGTACATATTGTAAAGACGCTCGTATTGCGATCTTCCACGAAGCTCGTTATTGCCATAACACGCGATTGTTACAAGTTTCACGTTCCTGGAAATAATGTCAACTTACACTGTCACATTGCATCCATTCTAGAAACACTTGCAATGTTTATTTATTAGGAAGAAGCATATATGAAATTCGTGTTAAGTGTCACGGAACAAGTTACGGTTAAGTTAAACATAATGCAATTTTGTGACACAACATTATGTCTGTTCGCTCTACTAATATTACAAACGCGAAAGTTTCTGACTATAGAAGGAAGTGTTTTATATAATACTAGCTTTTGCCCGCGGCTTCGCTTGCGTTAATTTATCCCCTTAAGGGTGGAATTTATCAAAATCCGTCTTAGGGGATGCCTACGTCATAGTAGCTTTATGCGTGCAAAATCTCAGCCCGATCGGTTTAAAATTGATAAAGTTTCATACAAATTTTCATCCCCTATTTTATCCCCTTGGAGGTAGAATTAATTAGCATACCTACGTCATAACATCTACCTGCATGCCAAATTTCAGCCCGATGCGTCCAGTGGTTTGGGCTGTGCGTTGATAGATCACTATGTCAGTCAGTCACCTTTGAGTTCTATATATTTAGATTTAAATATTTTTTCAGACACATTTATAACAGACTCTGGTATTTTTTGGTAAAATCTTACGCAATTGCCATAAAATAATTACTAACTTTCATTAAACGACATTTAGGTAAAATCAGTTTTTTTTTCGGAGTACTCGCTGTTGGCCGTAGCTGGCCTTTACAGCTTCACCGGACGTTAGGGGGCGAGTGCAGATGACACTCAAACCAAAGGAAAGACTTATGGAGCGGCTGAAGGCCAACTCCCGCCTGACGGATACGACTTTAGTCTGAGGGCACCACTAGGGGTTCGAACCTCGGCTCAGGCCGTCGTAATATCGATCCCCGTTTGAATGGACGGGAGATCGATCAGAGGGCGGCTCTCTTTAACGCTGGTATATGACAAACTATCGAAAACATATTCAGAGACCCCGAGGGTGTGTGACTCCATTACTGGCCTCACTACACGTGCTCGTAAACATCCCGCCAGAGCCTGGGATACATCAAAACGGACATTTTATAGCTGTTATCCTTTCTACACTACAACCGTTATTACGGAAACATTTTGTTCAAGGATTTCTCTAAAACTATCATATTTTTATATAAAATTGCAATGGTATACAAGCTGGCAACCTTCCTGACATGTGACACCTGACATACTTATATATACTGTATTTATATTCATATGCATGTAGTAAAAAACGGTTATTTTAATATTACAAACAGACACTCCAATTTTATTTATATGTATAGATGATATATATATATATAGATAACTGTGACTATTCAATAGTGCTTAGATCAATTTGAATAAATGATTTCTATTTTATTCTATATCAGTATATAGAAATAATGGATGAGTACTAGAAATTTATTTTGTTATTTCATTCAAGAACAAAATTTTTTTTTCTTTTTTTTATACCTTGCAGGTGGCAAACAAGCATACGGCCCATCTGATGGTAAACGGTTACCGTAGCCTATGGACGCCTGAAACACCAGGGGTGTCACATGCGCGTTGCCGACCCTTAAGAAATCTTAATATACCCTTCTTGAAAAACCCCATGCTGTAGTCTCGTGAGAAAACCTCGACAGGTAGTTCATTCCACAATGTAAGTGTACGCGGGAGGAAGCTCCTCTGAAACCGCACTGTCCGAGACCACTTAGGTTCCAGCGTGTGGGGATAAAACAAATTTAAATTCTGCATTATTATGTTTCAAAGGCCATCAACCTTTTCCCTTTACTTGTGTATTGAGGTAGTAAAACAATTTTTCGCGAGACATGTTTTGTGCCTTACCCTCAGATCTTTTCCACTTATAATTCCACTATTTTTTATCAAGTCCTCGTTTCCTCTTTTCGTTTCAGTCATCTAAAACAATTTCTAAATAAACTGCCCTAAAAAAACTACACACAACCAACAATATACTCGTTTTAACCTTACTAATATTATAAATCGAAAGTAACTCTGTCTGTCTGTCTCGCTTCAATTGAGTTTCTTGCCAATTCTACTCAACTGGATCTATATACTGAATTGAACTTAAAAAAATATAATATAAAAAAATTTTACGTTCATAAGCGGCTAAAATGTCCAACACGAATAAATGATTTTTGAATTCTAAGATGAAGCTGTCAAAATTAAATTCATATGTTATTAAAATCCAAACTGGGCCTGTTAGCGAGTATAGTATAAAACAAAGTCGCTGTCGCTGTCTGTCCGTCCCTATATATATGTTTGTGGGTGCACCATTCCTTTGTCGTCAAATAAAAAATCGGTGTTACAGTAATATAAATAAAACCAGCTAATCCACAACGACTTGTTTTGACATGTCTGGCGAAAACTAGGCAGAATTTACGGCTACGCTAATATATGTATTCATCGAGATGTTTTTATTTAATGTTTCAAAGTTATAATGTTATAAAAAACAAGACCGGAACGCGTGGTTACTGGGCCACAGGAAAGCTGTACGCAAATAGATGTGTGTGATAAATAAACGGACACATTCCGGTTAACGAACAAGTGATCCAATGTCACGGCGGTTTTATTAAAAATACTAGCTGTGCCCGTGACTTCGCTCGCGCGGAATAGTGACCTTGAAGAAATAAAAAAAAAAAGAAATATATTTCATCTTAAATATTAATTTTAATTCATCTTTAATATTTCAGTTCAAATTCTAGTCTCAAAAATGACGAATTTCGGTACCAACATTAATTGCTTATTTTATTTAAGGGTAACTAACATTTTAACAAGTTTGTTAAAATGTTAGTTACCCTTAAATAATATATATTCATAGTTATGAATGTCTATATATAACTATGAATTTATTTATATTTAATCAACAGCCTTTCAAGCTTTCAAGCTTCTAGCTTTAAGTCCATACAACCTTTCATCTCCTTTTTCAACCCCTTACAACCCTTTTTTCGCATTAAAAAGTAGCCTGTCTTTTCTCAGAGTTTAGACTATCTGTGTACCAAAATTCATTTAAATCTGTTCTCTAGTTTTGGTGTGAAAGTGCGACAGACAGACAGAGTTACTTTCGCGTTTATAATATTAGTAACTAGCTGTACCCGCGACTTCGTCCGCGTAAAATAGAGACCTTGACCAAACAATGAAAAAAATATTTAATGAACTAACCTAATAGAAAGCAAAACGAAAAAGTTTCATGGTTTTAGCTTTAAAAATGACAGCACTTCTATACAATCTTTCATCCCCTCTTTCAACCCCTTACAACCCTTTTTCGCATTAAAAAGTAGCCTATGTCCTTTCTCGGGATCTAGACAATCTGTGTACCAAATGACTGAAGTAACTCGCAGCCAGAGAGACGTAGCTTAACGCGCGGCTCTGTTTACATAACCTTTGTAGAATAATTAGGTGGAATAATCAAACAATACCGCCTTTTTAAATTTAACAGAAACTTCAAGCCAGCCAAATAACAGTTTGTTCTCTCCTGGAAAGTTATCCTAACGGGCGCACCCATCGAGAACGTAATATTTATGCGGCTCATAATTTTTTTTTAATCGAATTTATATATACCTAGCTACCAAGGTCGGATCCAGCTTTGGCGCAGGCAGGGGGTCACATAGTCGTGGTCAAGTCAAGAACTTATAATTTAATTTTGATAATAGATACAAGTAAAAAGTAGGTATTTTATTAATGTACGTAAGTACTATACTTAATGTTCCGGATCACCGCCTAAGCATTGTAAATGTAAGGAATTCCGGAATAGAAGAAATAATAAAAATCTCCTCGCCCCTGCATCCTGAAAATCAAGAATCATCGTTTATTTATTTATTTATTTGCAGAATACAATGTTACAAGTAGGTCTTACAGTATGAATATTCGTTCAATGTATTCAGCCAGCTAACAGGTGTGCAAAATTTATACACGTTATTACTTTTATAAATTGAATTAATTTTTAAAGTATTTCTAATAATTAAATTAAATTATTTATATATTAAAATATGTCAAAACTAACAATTTTACATGTCAAAAAAACCCTTAATACTATAAAAACAATTTTCTAATAACCAATTATAAAGTCTAGATTTAAAAAGTCTAAAATTATGCATTTTTATGTCCGTTGGTAATTTATTGTAAATTTTAATCATCATGTTGTAACTATTTTTTTCAAAGATTGCACTTCTATATATTAGTTTTAATAATCGTGTTGGGTCTCATGGTCTAAGTAAGGGATTATTAGATTTAAGTTTAAATATATCAGGGTGTGTTTTCACAAAACAACTACACTGATGAATATATAAACCAGATAGGGTCAGCAATTTATATTTTTTAAATAGGGGCCGACAAGAATGCTGTTTTATTTACAACTCATCCACAATCGCCGTCTTCACGCATCGTGTCATCGCCGTGTCACCATCGCATCGTCATCGCTTCACCGAACCTCCTTCTCAGGACGACTCATCGTGGTGCCTGTTGTGAGGCACCTGGTCCTTCACCCGCAACGCGCCAGCGGCGTTGATTGAGGCCCTTCAGGTAGGGAGTGCTTTGAAAAGGGCACTCTCTCACCTCGAGGAGGATAGATTAACGCCCGGGCGTACCAGCAACTCGGTGCCTGCCGACGCGTCTTCCGACTCCCGGGGGCAGCGGCCAGCACACTTAAAAATATTTATTCTTTATTGTACACTTGAAAAACTTAACACATAATAACTTGTACATATACACGTACATATCGCCATCTTCTTTTGAAGACATTCACAGAAGCACTATTTAAATATAATTAATTAAATATTGAAGGTATGTAGTTACATAAAATCTGTATGGTGACAAAATATATAAATAAAATCATTATGTTCAATTAGTGGTCCACCTAAGTCCTGGGCTCAGGGGGTCATGACCCCCATGACCCCCCTCTGGATCCGCCGCTGCTAGCTACCCACTCCGGCTTCGTATGGGTGTACATGTATTATACATACAAATCTGCCTCTTGAATTACTCTATCTATTAAAATAAACTGCTTCAAAATCCGTCGTGTAGTTTTAAAGATTTAAGCATACATAGGGACAGACAGCGACAGCGACTTTGTTTTATACTATACTTGCTGACAGGCCAAGTTTGGATTTTAATAACATTTGAATTTAATTTTGACAGCTTCATACATCTGTTCAAATTAAAATTAAAATTCAAAAATCATTTATTCGTGTTAGCAGCATTAGCCGCTTATGAACATCCAATTTTTTATATTATACTAGCTGTCCCGGCAAACGTTGTTTTGCCTTAAAATAAAACAAAATTAGTAGTGGACTACCCCTAACATTTAGGGGGATGAAAAATAGATGTTGGCCGATTCTCAGACCTACTCAATACGCTCACAAAATTTCATGAGAATCGGTCAAGCCGCTTCGGAGGAGTATGGGAACGAAAACTGTGACACGAGAATTTTATATATAAGATTTTATTTCCTACCGTCATTAAATATGATTTAACAGATGTCTTGAATTATTTAAGGGTAATTCCAATATATCCTTTGGTATCTTATTAGAATTTTTTATGCCCTTTGACTTTTTCTAAACGTACTTGGAGACAGCAAGTTTGTCTTCAAATGGTTCATACTAAATCCACACCGATTGCGCTACACGTTTATTTGCGTCTGTGTGTGTGCGTAAATCCATACGATTAAACCTAAAGTTGAGCGGCATCATTTTGTAATAGTCCTCTTAATATTATATTGCCATCATGACTAGTTATCATGAAGGTTTCCAGGGGTAACCGCGTGGAGGCCAACCTGATATGTAATGCCGGTTACCTTAGACGTTTGTGGCTACAATAACGTGCAGGTATTTTTATTATTCAGGGAAGCGTCAGGAATTTTATTGCTCAGCAGGGAATGGACAATAAATAACTGCCTACAAATGATGGACAGCCGCAACATCACATATATACTATGTCGTCCTTGGTATGTTGCTCCTGGGGAATAACGTATTGTATATCTTGACTTCCAGTTTGTACTCAGAATATTATCTTTGTTAGGGAAAATACTCTCTGCTACCAAAATGTTAGGGAAAGTACTATGTATATATATATATATATATATATATATATATAGGGAAAAATATGTGTGGAAACGTCTGTCACGTACCTGTATGGTTCTGCGGATTTCTTGGGCTTCAGGGTCTCGAAGATATCTTCGCTAGCTTTCCAGTTTCACAGTAGGTTTAACACAGTTCTAATTTATTTTAATTCACAACACAATGCGCGCGCGCGTCAAGGTCGCTGTACGGTCAGTTCAGTACTGTAGGTATGGGAGGGGAACAGAAACCGCGGGAACACAAACTAACGGACTCTAATATAATAATCTGTGATACAGGGTAGATTTTGAACAATCTTTCTTATAATAATAATAATAATAAGATTTTTTTTTAAGTTTAAAAAAAAAAAATGAAATCCGTCGTGGCACCAGTTATAAGTACTAGACGCCATTACACATTCTCTGCTCAGATTAATAGTTATAATAAAGGGATCCCGAGGCGGCTCACTCCCGGGAAAGATGCAGAAAGCGGTGCTGTTAGATTCTGCCCGCATTGTACGCCGGTTTCTCTCCCTGGGGCCCTGAACTCCGGCTGACTGTGCTTCTGCCGGGGATATGTTGCCATCTACTCTCCTTAAGAGGGGAGACGAGAATTTTTGGGAAAAAAAAATAATAATAATTTCAGGACAATTCACACAGCGCCATCTAGACCCAAGTTAAGCTAGCTAAAGCTTGTGTTATGGGTACTAGATAATTGATACATATACATAGATTTTTTTTGTAAATATATTATACATAGAAAACACCCAGACCGATACAAACAATCATTCTCAAGAATACAAATGTTTGTGCCGTGCGAGGACAAACCCGCGATCATCGGACGTAAAGCGTTGTACTAGACCGCTAGACCACCGAGGTCTCTAGTGATGTTTTTTTATAATGTTAAAGTAAAAAAAATTGATTTAAATTTGGTCGTACTATCGCAGTTGGAAATAGTTGCAAGGAAATCCCAGTTCTAGGCTCTAAAAAATAATGTACAAAGTATAATATAATGATTAAAAGTTATTATTTTTGTTATCTATGCATGTAAATAAAAATTGGAGTGTCTGTTTGTAATATCAAAATAACCGAAATACATACATATTATATATAGAAACAATCGTACTCGTGAATACCAATGTTGTGCCGTGCGAGGAATCGAACCCGCGACCATCGGATGTAAAGCGGTGTGCTAATCCGCTAGACCACCGAGGCTCGATAAGTATAGTTATTATTCCAAAACTCCAAATTAACAATAAACAATCTCTCATACAAGTATGTAATAAGTTATGAGAGAATAACCGTTTTTTACTACATGCATATGAATATAGATACGGTACATACACCAAGATAACATTTTTTACAATTTTTGTCTGTCTATCTGTTTGTTCCGGCTAATCTCTGAAACGGCTAGACCGATTCTGACGGGACTTTTTTTGGCAGGTAGCTGATGTAATAAGGAGTAACTTAGGCTTTATTTTAGAAAAATAAAGTTAAATTCCACGCGGACGAAGTCGCTGGTACAGCTGGTTAGAAATAGCATTATGTATAGTAAAGAGTACGTTTGTGGAAGTCAATATTTGACGACCTCGATGGTCTAGCGGTCAAGCACACCGCTTTATGACCAATGGTCGCGGGTTCGATTCCTCGCACAGCACAAACATTTGTATTCATGAGTATGATTGTTTGTATCGGTCTGGGTTTTTTCTATGTATAATATGTATGTATTTACAAAAAAAAAATATCTATGTATTTGTATCAGTTATCTAGTACCCATAACACAAGCTCTAGCGCTGTGTGAATTGTCCTGAGATTATTACTATTACTATTACAATATGGTTGCTGTTTTACTAATTTCTGCGAACAAAGACTGTTGTTTGTATAAAATAGGTGTGAATAGTCTTTGAACGTGGACTCATGTAGATCCGTGTAAAGTTTATGACATCCAATTAGGACTAGTTAACGCTTACGCAGTTGTGGAGGTAAGGAAATGCTACACGTAAGCAAATAACATAGTTTACTGAAGTAATTTTATTATTACTGCTCTTATGGACATTGGTTGAGAGTAGGTTATACTAAATATGACTCTGTAATCTGTGTATCTTATCCTATATTTTACCTAAACGTCTTTTAACTAAAGTTCGTTTTATGGCAATTGCCAGAGTCTGTTATAAATCTGCCTGAAAAAGATTTAATGTCATATAAAACAGTTCCTTTGTAAAAAAGCTTACTATAAAATTGAAGAATTCGTTAACGATAATAATGTTTTTATAGAAACACTTAAAATCCATAGCACTGACAATATTATCTGATTACACTATAATGAGTGCGTAGCGATTTCTATGTTGATTATCGCATGCCTCTTACTTGTTATACTGTAATAATTTATATAACAAAAATCATCTATTCAAAAGGGCAACACACAATTTTCTTTCTCATTCTTCTTGTGATGAATCTGCATTCCGAATGAGTGGTAGAATCAAAATATGACTATTCAAAAGTGCTTGTAATGAGTTTATTTGAATAAAGATTATTTCTATTTCTATTTCTATATCACATCTTTAAGGAAGAGTATACCGTCAGGATGATTGCTCAGTATCCTATATTATACAATAAAAATTTTCATAACTCGACTAACAAAAAATGAAGTTTTTTTTCTCTTTTAAGTAGAATTGCAGCTAGAGAAAAACACACAAGAGAAAAAAACTACATTTTTGAAAAGCGGCGCGCTGTGCGTGAACTGAATAACCTGTCTTAGCTTCTATTTTTTCAATCTATGTATATAGATAGATAGATAAATCGTTTATTAAATTGTTTCTAATCACAGACAATTACATGAACATAAATATAGACTATAATGTTAATATATATATATATATATATATATATATTTATAGCACATGGGACAAACGAGCATGCGGCTCACCTGATGGTAAGTGATTACCGCCGCCCATGAGCACCCGCAACACCAGGGAATTGCAAGTACGTTGTCGGTCTTTTGAAAAGGAATAAGCTCTTTTCTTGAAGGTTTCAATATCGTATCGGTTCGGAAATACCATTGCTGGAAGGTGATTCCACAATGTGGTTGTGCGTGACAAAAAGTTTCTAGAAAACCGCACTGTGGAGGACCGCCATTCATCCAGATGATCAGGATGGTATTTTAGAGATATACTATATATACTAATAATGTTCAGTATATAATTTGATATAATTTTAACTAACTGTCTTGTACTGTTGTAACATGTTTGCTTTTGTTTAATAATAGTTGTTTACCTTTAAACAATAATAATATAAATGTCGTGACATAAAATAAATTAAGAAATGTTTAAATTGATAAAAACACTACCACAGATAACATTTTCGTGTAAAGCATTGGTATTAAAACTATTTCTGTAGCGAAACGTATGGTTTTCATATAAATTGTGGTAATTGCGTCATCAAAGCATGGCAGTGATATGAGGTATCTGTTAACGATACATCAGTTCTCTGTGGGCATTCTTTCATTTCTATATTCTCTTTGTCCAACCCATGTAGCCAGTTTATTGGTCGGGTCTCCCTAGGGTCGAAAATCTTCGTAGAAGCACCGGCTTAGGGGCCAAATGGGGACCGCCGGATTCTTACCGGCCAAAAACCCGACCACTATTCTTCCTCCTACGTAACAATAACAAGCTGATTTTACCTAAATATCGTTTGGCTAAAGTTAGTAATTCGTTTTATGGCAATTGCGTAAGATTTTACAATAAAATACCAGAGTTTGTTATAAAAAAGCCATCCAGAAAAAAGATTTAAATGTCAAATAAAACTGTTCCTTTGCAAAAAAGCTTACTATAAAATTGAAGAATTCGTTAACGATAATAATGTTTTTATAGATACACTTAAAATCTCTAGCACTGACAATATTATCTCATTACACTAATAATGAGTACGTAGCGACTTCTATGTTGATTATCGCATGCCTCTTACTTGTTATACTGTAATTATTTATATAACAAAAACATCTGCATTCCGAATGAGTGGTAGAATCAAAGTATGACTATTCAAAAGTGCTTGTAATGAGTTTATTTGAATAAAGATTATTTCTATTTCTATTTCTATTGTCCTCGAACATATCAGCGTAGCCATGGGATCGCATATACATTCTCCAAGACCACCGCCATGGTTCCCATCGAAGGGACCTTTCATGTAGGCGTGCAGTAGGGCAACCATGCTCCTTCTAATTATATAATTAAAAATTAAGTATACATGTTTTTTTTTGTCAATTCAAACATCTATACATAAATGAATTGCTGTTCGTTAGTCCCGCTAAAACTCAAGAACGGCTGAACCGATTTGGATACTTTTAGTCTTGAAATTTTCGTGGCAGTCCAGGGAAGGTTTAAACGGTGATAAAATTGCATGTAAAATAGTAAAAACAACAATTTTACTTTCGTATACAAACTGCTGATACCTGTCAAACAGGGTGCGTTCAGAAATTTATTAGAATAGAATAGAATAGAAAATCATTTATTCAAATAAACTTACATTGAAGCACTTTTGAATAGTCATTACATTTTTTAATCTACCGCTCGTTCGGAAAGCTGTCTCATCACAAGAAGAACGAGCAAGAAACTTGCGTGTTGCTCTTTTAAATAATTTTATTATTACTTTACATTTTTAAGTTTAAGTGTGTGAATACAAACCACCAATTAGCACTAAGTCTATTAAATACTCAACTAGAAAAAATATTGAATATATAACCAACTGGTTAAACAATTAATAAGAGAAAATCAGTCATAGTGATTAGAGTAGACCAGTCGCTACAAGCAGCACTCGTTCACGAGTATGACGGATGAGCCAGCCATCGTTGCGCTCGACCATATTTTAGGGAGCCCAATGACCCGGCCCACCACGCCGCCACATGTCTGGACATTTTAGTGAGCATGACTACTCAAAACACTAGACCACGTCAAAGCTACTTACAATTGCCATCTGATGGTTATAGTATTCACATTTTACATAAGAATGCATGCGGCAATCAATACAAAAACCGCTACGCTTTCATATTTCTAAAATCAATCAATTAAATCAAGAAAGCAATGAGAAAATTAAATTATAACGTTGTATGCTAATAAACTAATTATTTACTTGATTTATTTATTGTGTAACTAAACTTAAAAAATCTTTGACATATAATTTTAAGGTAGATTGGAGTTCGCTGGGTCGGTTAGTATGTCATAAATATGTAATGTGGCAGTTGTTTGTGGCGAATGTGACGAGTGAGTTAGCGCGGCGTGCCTCGTGCCCTGCTAAATGCTGCGTGAAATTTAATGGGCCGCCGAAGGTGACTATAATTGTCGTCTGCTAACCTCTTCCGACATTTTTATTGGCGATAAATTATACCAACGTTGCGGTTTGATTGCATGTTTGAAATATCGTGATCTATGTATTGTTTTAATGTCAATTTATATGTCAGTTTTATAGTTAGAAAGTAAAACTGCTTGTAGGGACTGGTCTGCTCTAATCACTATGACTGATTTCCTCTTATTAATTGTTTAACCAGTTGGTTATATATTCAATATTTTTTCTATTTGAGTATTTAATAGAATTAGTGCTAATTGGTGGTTTGTATTCACACACTTAAACTTAAAAATGTAAAGTAATAATAAAATTATTTAAAAGAGCAACACGCAAGTTTCTTGCTCGTTCTTCTTGTGATGAGACAGCTTTCCGAACGAGCGGTAGATTAAAAAATGTAATGACTATTCAAAAGTGCTTCAATGTAAGTTTATATGATTTTCTATTCTATTCTATTCTAAAATAGTAGCCAACAATGGACGAGCTATTAGTGGTAGAAAGCGGCTTCTTGTCGTACACTTGGACAAGCCAATTACGTTATCTGTGGACAAGCTTAGATCTACTATAAGGTCATAGTCATGTGAAATGTTGTTTTAAATAAAAATAATACAGATAATGTTTTTAGATAAGACAGATAATTGATTTATTGCCAACATAACAGCAGTAGATTAAAAAAATGTAATGACTATTCAAAAGTGCTTCAATGTAAGTTTATTTGAATAAATGATTTTCTATTTTATTATTTATATACTTTTCTCTTGATATTATTATTTTTATTTTATTTGTGTAATATCTGATTTATTAAGTTAATGTATACGTATTTTTTAATTGTAATATTTGCGCGGCCGTACTGAGGGCCCAACTGAAAATCAGCGCTGGAAACTATTTCCAGCATTATGCTGAGTTGTGGCCCACATTGACTCCGTTTTTTAATGTGTAAATTATTCTTGTATTTCTTATGTTATTACTGTAAAAACGTGTTAATAAAAATTCTATTTATTCATTCTATTCTATTTCTATTTCTAACACAAATAATACAATTTACAATTACACACAAAATAAAAAATAACACAGAAAGTTGTCAATAGGAGCTGCCTCAGCTGTTGCTGATGTAAGTATAACCTTAATGAGGTGCAGCTATACAGCGCTGGTTTTCAGCATATACCAAAATAACATTATTTACAATTTTCGTCTGTCTGTCTGTCTGTTTGTTCCGGCTAATCTCTGAAATGGCTGGACCGATTTTGATGAGACTTTTATTGGCAGGTAGCTGATGTAATAAGGAGTAACTTAGGCTAGTTTTATATTAGAAAAAAAAAATATTTTAGAAAAATAAAGTTATATTCCACGCGGACAAAGTCGCGTGTACAGCTAGTTTCCTGTATATTTATATCAGTTGTCTAGTAAACAACACAAGCTTTGCTTAATTGGGATTAGATGGCGCTGTGAATTGTCCAGAAATTATCTACAACAATTTTTTTAATTTGGGAATGTTATATTCGAGTGTATGGTAGAACACGTGGCCCTGGTCGAGGGCCGGCGCCGCGTCGCCGGTGCCGATTGCTCTGGAAATAACGTCCGACTACAAATTAACAGGGCAGCACCTTCAATGTTTGACGCCTTGACACTACATTTATAACGTCGAATAAATATACATGATAAAAATAAATCTCTCCACGCACTGTCGGCTATAACCGGTGCGTCCTTGCGATGGGCCGCCATTAATAACTGCGACCCTACCCGACTTTCCGCCGGCCATCTTATTTTTAAAAGCAGTTCCCGCGACTTCGTCCGCGTGGAATTTAACTTTATTTTTCTAAAATAATTGTTACTGGCAGTTTGTCTACCATTCTTTTTATAAATATTATATTTTTTTATATCTATTTTTTATATGTCACTTTTGATGAACTTATTGTTTTGTTACTTCTCGCTGTGAGCCCTTTTGGGAAGAATACACATTTTTACTAGTATTTGGTTTTTATTAAAATATTAGTTGTGTTCCCGCTCCAGTAACAATAATAATATAATAATAATAATAGTCTCAGGACAATTCACACAGCGCCATCTAGACCCAAGTTAAGCTAGCTAAAGCTTGGTACTAGATAACTGATACAAATAAGACATATTGTTTTTCGTAAATACATATATATTATACATAGAAAATACCCAGACAGATACAAACCATCATACTCATGAATACAAATGTTTGTGCCGTGCGAGGAATCGAACCCGAGACCATCGGACGTAAAGCGATGAGCTAGACCGCTAGACCACCGAGATCGTCAAATCAAAAATAAAATTCTAAAATAATAGTCGCCTATGTTACACCTCATTACATCAGCTGATATTAAGAATAATATTATGAATCTGTGGCCCGTTGCGTTTGGGCGGGAAATACTAACTAAAAAAAATAAAAATTTTCGCGTTGCGTTTGCGCGGGAAATACTAACTAAAAAAAAAATAAAAATTTTCGCGTTGCGTTTGCGCGGGAAAAACTAACTAAAAAAAAAAAAATTTTCGCTTTGCGTTTGGGCGGGAAATACTAACTAAAAAAAATAAAAATTTTCGCTTTGCGTTTGGGCGGGAAATACTAACTAAAAAAAATAAAAATTTTCGCTTTGCGTTTGGGCGGGAAATACTAACTAAAAAAAATAAAAATTTTCGCTTTGCGTTTGGGCGGGAAATACTAACTAAAAAAATAAAAATTTTCGCTTTGCGTTTGGGCGGGAAATACTAACTAAAAAAATAAAAATTTTCGCTTTGCGTTTGGGCGGGAAATACTAACTAAAAAAAATAAAAATTTTCGCTTTGCGTTTGGGCGGGAAATACTAACTAAAAAAAATAAAAATTTTCGCTTTGCGTTTGGGCGGGAAATACTAACTAAAAAAAATAAAAATTTTCGCTTTGCGTTTGGGCGGGAAATACTAACTAAAAAGAATAAAAATTTTCGCTTTGCGTTTGCGCGGGAAATACTAACTAAAAAAATAAAAATTTTCGCGTTGCGTTTGCGCGGGAAGTACTAACTAAAAAAAAATTAAAATTTTATTTTTTTTAGTTAGTATTTCCCGCGCAAACGCAACGCGCCACAGATTAATAATATTGCACGGCGCGCAGCCGCAGTAGGATGGCGAGTGCATCATGGCAGTATGTTCGATGTTAATACTATGAGTATTAAAACTTATCATTACAGTGCTCTGCTCTTTGCTGGAATTAAACGATGGCCTGTTCGATGAGTGTTGCCCATTTGTGTCGCATATTTTGTATAGCATAGTGTTTACAAAAATATATGTGCCGTGTAAGTCGATTCGATATTACGACTCGTCTGGTCTTGAGTTGTATAATTCGAGACCAGATGTGGACTCATATATTAGAGTTTTATTTATATTATCATTACATAGTACAAGAAAGTCGCTGTCTGTCCGTCCCTATGTATGCTTAAATCTTTAAAACTACGGAACGGATTTTAAAGCGGTTTTTTTAATAGGTAGAGTGATTCAAGAGCAAGTGGGATGAGTAGCTAGTAATTTATATATAGAACTGATAGAATAAAGTTTGTAGAGAAAAATTCAAAGAAATAAACTTATTTTGAACAAGACTAGACTCGTGGATTTGTTCATCATTCAATATGAATATTTTTTTATATTATGATTTATATATAGAACTGAATATAAAGTTATTTATTCAAATAAACTTACATTGAAGCATTTTTGATAGTCATTACTTTTTAATCTACTGCTCATTCGGAAGGCTGTCTCATCACAAGAAGAACGAGCAAGAAATGTAGCAAAGAAACATGCTGATCTTTTAATTATATTTAGTTGCACATTACATTTTTAAGTAGAAATATATATACAAACTACCAACTACCACTGAATCAATACGCAAATTATATTTATTTTCTCATATACTCGTTTAGCGTAAGATATATACATATCTAGAGATACAGTTTCCCCTTGGGGTTGTGTAAATTAGTCTAAGGTAAATGATCGTTACCCACTTCATTAAAACATGCCTACTTCTTCTCATCTACTTGCATCTATTATACATTCTCATCGTCTACTTGTCTAATGAGTAGTTCCAGATGATTGTGCATCACAATAATTTTTTTCGGACTACTCTAATGCTTGGCCGCAGCTGTCCTTTACAGCTTCACCGGATGATAGGTGGTGAGTGTCTGGCTTTCCAAACCAAAGAAAGAACTTACGGACTGAAAGTCAACTCCCGCCTGATGCGACTTTAGTTTGAGGGCACCGCTAGAGGTTCGAACCTCTGCTCAGGCCGTCGTAATATCGATACCCATTTGAATTGGAAGGGGGATCGATTGTATGAAATTGCATATGGCGTATATAAGTGTTGTAGAGTGAGTAGGTACCTGTTATCTCATAACGCCAGATCAAGGCTCCGGCGAGCAATAATAGATTGCCTGTAACGGGGTCACGTACGGTTATTTCTCAGATATTGGTATAATTTTAGTGCCGGCACATTTATATTATAAGGAGTAATATCTGTCCACTGTCTCTAGAAAAGTTGCGAGGTAACAGATTGCGCTGGTATGAGCATGTTATGTGGAGGAACGAGGACCATGTCTTATGGAAAGTGTGTAATATGAATGTGGATGGATGTAAAGGGAGGGGACGCCCTAAGAAAAGATGGATGGATTGTGTGAAAGATGCCAATACCATGCAAGGCCTATTACTCACTAAACGATTACTTGAATGATGAGCGTGCATGGCAATAGTTTTCATGTTTGGGACTTTCATTTAATGTTAGACATAGACACCTATATAAATATATATTGTAAATAAACTGGCATTTAAAAAGAAAAAAAAAGTTATTCAATTGAGTTTCTTGCCAGTTCTTCTCAATTGGATCTATATACCGAATTGGACGGTAGGAAAAAAAAATTATAATGTAAAAACTTGACGTTCATAAGCGGCTAAAATGTTCTACACGAATAAATTATTTTTGAATTTGAATTTGATGAAATGAATAAAAGAATAGTATGTTCAGATATTAGAGAATGACATACTACGCCGACCACAAATAATGGGATAAAGGCAAGGCAATGATGAATCTCTGTCCTAACATGATGCAAGAACTGCACTTCTGTGTGCCATCTGATTTGCCAGATCCTGAGATTTGAACTCAGCGGATGACTAATATATGCTTGTTTGTATTTATATATTGTTATGGCTCTCATAAATACTGTATGAATCAAATACGAACGTTTAGATAACCGCACCAATAAAATGCCAATATATAAAAAGACAGCGTAGCTTATGAAACGTGCCACATGGCCCGGCTGCGGCGCGGGCCGCGGATTTATCTGTTGGCGAACTGCGCTGTAACAAATCCCAACTCGTGTATCATCTTAGAGCAACAAAAGAGAAGGTCCAAATAAATAAATACATTGGTAAATCTAGATACTAGAATATAAGTCTTATATTCACAAAAGATTTAGTTTTTATTATGTGGTTAGAAAATAGTTTTACGAGCGTGTATGGCGATAGTTGTTCATGCACAGGATTTTCATTTAATATTAGACATAGACACCTATATAAATACTAGTATTTATATGAGCGAAGCCGCGGGCAAAAGCTAGCTTTTGCCCGCGGCTTCGCTCGTTAATTTATCCCCTTAGGGGTGGAATTTATCAAAATCCTTTCTTAGGGGATGCCTACGTTATAACATCTACCTGCATGCCAAATTTCAGCCCGATCCGTCCAGTGGTTTGGGCTGTGCGTTGATAGCTCACTATGTCAGTCACCTTTGAGTTATATATATTTAGATACATTGTAAATAAACTGGCTTTTGTAAAAATAAGTAATTCAATTGAGTTTCTTGACAGTTCTCAATTGGATCTATATACTGAACTGGACGGTAGTGAAAAAATTATAATGTAAAAAATTTGACGTTCATAAGCGGCTAAAATGTCCTACTGATTTACAAATTCACTTATCACAATTTCAAATATTAATTAATTCATTCACTATTTATTTTTACGTCGCCTTTACGGGGATATCTTGCAGTTTCTAGTAAACTGGAGAACTTGATGTGTTTGCCGGCAGCGGTGGCCAGTTAAGATAATCTCGACTGGAAATGTACAATCACTTCAGTAACTATTATCTTTCAACGGTAACAATTCGGGTACGGTTATGTTTGTAAGATGAGCGAATTAAAACATATATAGAGACCACAACAACACGCATAACCACATTGTGGAATCACCTTCCAGCAATGGTATTTCCGAACCGATACGATATTGAAACCTTCAAGAAAAGAGCTTACTCCTTTTTAAAAGGCCGACAACGTACTTGCAATTCCCCTGGGGTTGCTCGGATTAATACCAGCTGCTGAGTTCCACCACCCGCCAGAAACTAAAATACCATCCTGATCATCTGGATGAATGGCGGTCTTCCACAGTGCGGTTTTCTAGAAACTTTGCCTCGCACAACCACATTGTGGAATCACCTTCCAGCAATGGTATTTCCGAACCGATACGATATTGAAACCTTCAAGAAAAGAGCTTATTCCTTTTTAAAAGGCCGACAACGTACTTGCAATTCCCCTGGAGTTGCGGGTGCTCATGGGCGGCGGTAATCACTTACCATCGGGTGAGCCGCATGCTCGTTTGCCCCTGTGTTATAAAAAAAGACCATAGAGAGAATCTGAAACAAATACGTATGAATTTAAAAAAACGTATCCCTAACAAAGTATTATCATCACAGAGCTAGCCAAGATCTTTCCGTTTATATATTATAGTTACAGTCAAATTTTGAATTTATTTTTATTTCATACTAGCTGTTCCCGCGACTTCGTCCGCGTGGAATTTAACTTTATTTTTCTAAAATAAACCTAGCCTAAGGAGTAACTTATTACATTAGCTACCTGCCAAAAAAAGTCCCTTCAAAATCGGTCCTGGCATTCCAGAGAATAGTCGAACATATAAACCGACAGACAGACAGACAAAAATTATAAAAAATGTTATTTTGGTGTATATACCATAATTATATTCATATGCGTGTAGTAAAAAACGGTTATTTCAATATTACAAACATACACTCCAATTTCATTTATATCTATAGATGTATAGATAATAATTAAAATATAATTTTGAAGTTATTTTTAATGAATATTTAGAACATGAGTTAGGTAAACTAGTTAATATAATAACACCCATGAGAGCCTAAATGCTAAGAATAGAGTCCATATCATTATATTTCACCCGCTTCAGCGTCCGCGCCGCTCATGACCGTGTCCTGACCGCGGCGGTCTTCTCGTAAAACTTTAACAGCACCATAAACCCGAGTGCGTGTAATGCGCCGCTCCGCTCCCGCCGCCCGCCCGCACTCAGGACTCGCCCGTACGTTCCACCAGTTTATACTCACGCTCTGTTTATGTTGATAGTGATTTTTATTGGTTCCATGTATAACCATATGTCGTAAACTATTTATTTCTCAATTTCGTTTGCATCTATCAAAACAGCAATAGAAATTGCAAAATCTTCTGTTCGCTGACAATGTTATCTGATTGAACAGAGATTAAGTGCGTAGCGGTTTTTATGTTGATTGTCGCATGCCTAATCCTTGTTGTTAATTAAGTATAAGTAAATCAATATTTATTTAAAAGAGCAACACACGAGTTTCTCGCTCGTTCTTCTTGTGATGAGTCTGCATTCCGAATGAGTGGTAGAATCAAAATGTGACTATTCAAAAGTGCTTATATTAAGTTTATTTGAATAAACACTATTTCTATGTATATATATGTAAGTTTATTATATTATTTTGTATTGTATTATGTTATATGTATATTTATAACAATCCTTCCAATATTGTTACCATCATTACACTTCTATCAGACGCAAATCTAAACACTTCTCTCCATCCTAAGGTTGCCTGGAAGAGATCGCGTTTTAGCAATAAGGCCGCCCATTGTTACCCCTTTGTCTTGTTTATTGTAATTTTTTTTTATCATTTTATACACAATTGTATATGTAATTGTATTTTCTGTGAGAGGAACAATATAGAGTTTCATTCATTCATTCTATTTCGATTATTTTAACGTATCTGTTATATAGTTTCTTCAGTTCGTTCATTTCCATTCAGTTCAGTTCATAGTGTTTATTACTCTATGGTAGAGTGGTATGTACAGTCGTTTTAATTGTTTGTCAATGGTTTTAATGATTATTTTTATTTCTGTTTATTGATCTACTATACTAATATCTACAGTAATAAATGTAAAAAACTGTGTAGATTAAATAGAAATAATCTTTATTCAAATAAACTCATTACAAGCACTTTTGAATAGTGATATTTTGATTCTGAATGCACCACCCATTCGGAATACAGATTCATCACAAGAAGAATGAGCAAGAAACTTGTGTGTTGCTCTTTTGAATTTTTTTTCGTTTTAATATTTATATAAATAATTACAGAATAATAAGTAAGAGGCATGCGATAATCAACATATAAACTGCTACTCATTATTAGTGCGATCGGATAATATTGTCAGCGCTTTGAATTTTAACCTTTTTTATAAAAATGTTTCTATCGTAAATGAACTCTTTAATTTTATAGTAAGCTTTTTTACAAAGGAAGTGTTTTATATGACATTTAAATCTTTTTTCAGGCAGATTTGTAACAGACTCTGGTATTTTATTGTAAAACCTTACGCAATTGCCATAAAACGAATTACTAACTTTAGCCAAACGACATTTAGGTAAAATCAGTTTGTTATTGTTACGTAAGCTTTTATTAATGCAATCACTAACTCTTTTGACATTAACATTAACATTGAGAGAATCTACACTCTTTAATCTATATATATAAATAAAATTGGTGTGTCTGTTTGTAGTATTGAAATAACCGTTTTATACTTCATGTATATGAATATATATACGGTACATATACCAAAATAACATTTCTTAAAATTTGTCTGTTTGTTCCGGCTAATCTCTGAAATGGCTGGACCGATTTTGACGGGACATTTTTTGGCAGGTAGCTGATGTAATAAGAAGTAACTTAGGCTACTTTTATTTTAGAAAAATAAAGTTAAATTCCACGTGGTCGTAGTCGCGGGAACAGCCAGTCAAAAATAAGAAGTTATGGACGTTACTAGGTCATAACTATTATCCAAATGTACTTAACTAGACACATTTTGGAGATATATGTAAAGTATAAACAAAATAACTCCCTCGTTCTGTGTTGGTACTGTAGTTATAGTCCAGTCAGTGGGTGACAGCACTTTGGTGTGAAACACGTACATTAGTCAGTCCCCATGCCACGAGGTCGTTCTGTATTACGAGCAAATTCATTGACGCGTGAGCTGACTCTCGTTTCAAACGCCTACACATGTTTCTTTCCCAGACATTGTTCTTTCAAAACAACACAATTTTATTATCAAATTTTATCTCTGTATTCATTGGAATAGTGTTGAAAATCGCTGGCAGGTGAAAATTTATAAAATTCTTTGTTTTATGAATGGAGGTAAATGTTTAAATATTGAAAGTATGTAGACTACTGGGCCGGTCGTTAAAAACTCACGTGTGATGGTTAGTTTAAGCAACTAATCATTGTATAGATATGAACAGAAGCGTCTTTGTTACAGAATGGATACACTATCACGCATACTTCTTATATATACATCTATTCATAAATAAAATTGACGCGTCTGTTTGTAATATTGATATAACCGTTTTACTACATGCATATGAATATAAATACGGTACATACAACAAAATAACATTTTTTTACAATTTTTGTCTGTCTGTCTGTTCCGGCTAATCTCTGAAATAGCTGGACCGATTTTACATTTATACATATGAACAAAATTGGAGTGTCTGTTTGTAATATTGATATAACTGTTGTTTACTAGATGCATATGAATATAAATACGGTACATACACCAAAATAATATTTTTTACAATTTTTGTCTGTCTGTTTGTTCCGGCTAATCTCTGAAATAGCTGGATTTTGACGGGACTTTTTTGGCAGGTAGCTGATATAATAGGGAGTAACGTAGGCTACTTTTACTTTAAATTTTTGTCTGCCTGTCTGTTTGTTCCGGCTAATCTCTGAAATGGCTGGACTAGTTAATTTTAAACTTTCGTGTTTAATATACATTTAATATACGGATACCGTGAGTGCTGTGTGTCGCGAACTTTCGTTAAACAATCTAGTGACGGTAGATGAAGAAAAAACTGCTGTCACCTATCTACATTGACATCGCTGTTACTCCAGTCAGCTCGTGACCACGGCTAGTGCAACCTAGTCGAAACGTCGAGAGAGGTAAATACCTTTATTTGCCATAAAATTATTCGTGTTAAGACCCGGTTAATAATTTAAATAATGGCTGGACTAATTTTGCCGGACTATTTTTGGCAAGTGATGTAATAAGGAATAACTTAGGCTACTTTTACTTTAGAAAATAAAGTTAAACTCCACGCGGATAAAATCGCGGGTACAGCTAGTATATAATAATATAACACTAACATATGTTCATTGGTTCACGTCTGTATTTAACAGCGTCAAACATCGCATAGTCTACCATAAAATTTGTTACCTGTTTGAGGTTAGAGTCTTCGTTTTATTGATTTGGATACGACACTCTTCTTTGGAGTATACATGATCAGTTCACTGCTAATAAAAAATCTTGATTGCTATTAATCTTTTATTTTTATTATATTTTATAGTAAGTGACAATAAGTGGTACTTAAATGTAATCCTTGTTAATGGAAATCTACTTAAAACAATATTTATTTAAAAGAGCAACACACAAGTTTCTTGTTCATTCTTCTTGTGATGTGAAAAATGTGTCTATTCAAAACTTATATTATGTTTATTTGAATAAAGATTATTTCTATTAAACATAATTAAAAAAAATAATGTACCAGTTGAGTTTCTTGTCAGTTCATCTCAACTGTACTCCAGTTGAGATGAACTGACAACTAACACCCGTATTAAATTTATAGCCTATATGTTACTGTGATGTATAAGCTATATTATTGTAAAGTTTCATCAAAATCCGTTCAGTAGTTTTTGCGTGAAAGAGTAACAAACATCCATCCACACTCACAAACTTTCGCGTTTCTAATCAAGTCCTGCATTTGTATTATTATGCAACATGTGTGTCACAAAAAAAATGTATAAGATCAGTTTTTGGTGCAGATGTACTAGAATCTTGTCGCCCGTTATTTATAAAAAAAATAAACTGCTTACATTAGCATGTTTATATATTAAACAATTATGCATATTCGTTAAAGAACAACTAGAATATTTTCCTCTAAAACAGACAACGATGAATAAATCAGTACGCGACAGCCATACAAGTAAAATAAAAGTACCTACAATAAAACTATCTATAACAAAAAAGAGTCCATTTTGTATGGCGATACAAATATTTAATAAGCTTCCTGACGATATAAGAACCCTCTCTGGAATATTATTTAAAAGAAAACTGCATGAATGGTTCGTTTCCAAGTGTTTTTACTCAATTAAAGAGTTTTTGGAATATTAAAATAATAAATTGTTCCTCATGACATTTAGATTTATATACAAATTGACATATACCTACATACAATTATATAAACAATCCTGATTTTGCAAGGGTCATGTTTTTGTATAACATCATATATGTATGTACCCAAAATCTATTGCAAATAAATTTATTATTATTATTTAATATGCACTTATTGATAATTACCAATGAAACAAGAGCAAAATACCAATTAACAGGGGCTACTTTGATGCCGAAGAAACGGTCACGTAATCCTGGAGTGCTTGCAGTGGCCACACAACGAACACAAATCCTCGGAATGGTGAGGTCGCTCCGCGATGCCTGTGAGGAATCTTCGCTTCTGAGAGGCTTGGAATCTGGAATTGGCTACGTTAGTAGTCTCGGCTCTACACGCACTACGGCCCAAATGAGAGTCCACATTACATTACCAACTTAGCAACATAGAAATCAAGTTAGAAATTCAAATGCCATTGTAAGGCCCGGCTTCGACAAGGGAAATATATTGCAACACGTTCTAAACTCTATCGGGGTATTTCATCTGGGAAGCTGTGAGCGGCGTACCGGTCGAGCGGTGAAAGCAATTCTCAGCGGGTACACGTACCGTAGGATTGCCAGCATCCAAATTGAATAACAATAAGATTATGATTGTCGATAATTGAAAATAGATGCTGAGCAGATTTTTTATATTCATCATATTTTTAGTAGATAAATCTGGATGAATGGCGGTTTTCTAGAAACTTTTTGCCTCGCACAACCACATTGTGAAATCACCTTCCAGCAATGGTATTTCCGAACCGATACGATATTGAAACCTTCAAGAAAAGAGCTTATTCCTTTTTAAAAGGCCGACAATGTACTTGCTATTCCCCTGGTGTTGCGGGTGCTCATGGGCGGCGGTAATCACTTACCATCAGGTGAGCCGCATGCTCGTTTGTCCCGTGTTATAAAAAAAAAAATAGATAGATAATTGATTTATTGCCAACATAACACAAATAATACAATTTACAATAAGACATAAAACAAGAAATATATAATAAGATGGAAGTTGGCAATAGGAGTTGCCTCAGCTGTTGCTGATATAAGTACAACCTTAGTGAGGTGCACCTATACAGCGCTGGTTTTCAGGCAGCCCCCATTACTCATAAAAAAAACTAAGATGCGAGTCTTTTACTACATACAGATACATATAATTTAAACACAAAAAAAATATATTAAATAAGATCTAGGATACACAAATATAAATATATATAAAATGAATTACAATATTCAATGCTCACAAAAACCAAAATCAGTTACAATAACAGTATCAAAAGGAAAACAAATAGTACCTATCAGAGCAACACGATACGATGAAGGTCTCCTTTGTGGCGACATCCTTTCGGGCTATATTTTTTATTAACCTGTACATGTGTTCTGTAGTTTTTTTTAATGAATATCCTTATACTATATATTATATGTATCTGTAATATGCGTGCCTACCTATATCTCACTTATTTCAATCGCCAAGGATTTTTTTTAGACTACTCTAATGCTGTTGTCTGCAGTTGGCCTTAACATTATCACCGGACGATAGGGGCCGAGTGCAGATGCACTCCAAATGAAAGAAATAGAAATAGAAATAATCTTTATTCAAATAAACACAATATAAGCACTTTTGAATAGTCGAATTTTTTTATTCCACCGCTCATTCGGATTGCAGACTCATCAATATCGCTCTTTTAAATAAATATTGATTTACTTATATTTAATTAACAACAAGGATTAGGCATGCGACAATCAACATAGAAACCGCTACGCACTTAATCTCTGTTCAATCAGATAACATTGTCAGCGCTATGAATTTTAAGTTAGATATTTTCTACAAAAACATTATTATCATTTATAAATTCTTCAATTTTATAATAAGCTTTTTTACAAGGAAAATATTTTATAACACATTTGAATTTTTTTCTAGCAAATTGAGTACTGACTCTGGGAGTTTGTTGTAATACATTAGGAAAAAAGTCCTACCTTTTATGCAGCAGCTGAAGGCCAACTCTCGCCAACGGTTATGACTTTATTCTGAGGGCACCGATCGGGGTTCGAACCTCATGGTGTCGTAATTTCGATCCCCGATTGAATAGATGGGGGATCGATCGAAGGGCTGTTTCGATTTAAGAGTGTTGAAATACAGTGAAATTACAAGGTATGGTATAACTTTGGTTACTTTATATATTTTGATAAAGAGCTCAATGTATTTTTTTTTACTAATAAGTATAGTATAAGTAAGGAGCCAACAGAATATCAGCGCTGCAGAGTTATCTGTAGCATTATGCTGAGTTGGCTGCCTTTTCACTTTTGCGGCACATAAAGTCACCTACATTTCTTTTAATAATTCGTGTTTTTTCTGTATCTCATGTATGTTATGTCTGTAATTGTGGATAAAGAATTTATCTATCTATCTATAACACTTTAGTCCTCCAGAATGACAACGAGGTACCATGGGTACTGGATGACGTGATGTTTCCAGGTTTGAATTCACGCCATTGAATTTAGGTAAAAATATGTTTTAATTTCTATATGTTTTAGGAATTTTTGTACAAAATAGACGTACATGTGAGTCTCAGTGTATCCTAAAACGTATACCTATATCTATATACTTCACCAGTGAGCAAATTGTCTTTGCCGCAAGCACGCAATCTGAAGGGTCAGCTGAAACACTATGTCAGACACCAACACACAATATATTCAATTTCAAATTCAAAATATCTTATTCATGTAGGTCTATTACAGAGACTCTTATGATATGTCAAAATATCTTTATTCATGTAGGTCTATTACAGGCTCTCATGATATGTCAAAATATCTTTATTCATGTAGGTCTATTACAGAGACTCTTATGGTATGTCAAAATATCTTTATTCATGTAGGTCTATTACAGACTCTTATGATATGTCATATCTACCGTCAGTTCGGAATGATTTCGAGATGAGAAGAACTGACAAGAATCTCAGCTCATATTTTTTTTAAATGTTGTAATTTACCATAATACTATTTCATTTAAATTTGGGAGAACAGAGACCACCAGCATATGCTATATAAAAAATCTAATCAGTGTTCGCAACCTGAACAGACCAGTCCCCACAAGCAGCACCCGTTCACAAGTATGACGGATGAGCCAGCCATCATTGGCTCATCCGTCATCATATAAATTTTAAGGTCTGATCTTATTTTATGTGGTACACTATGCTAGTAGTAATAGCTTTTTAATAATGTCATATTATGTGCCATGTAAATTCAATTATATTGGTTGCAGGTACATGGCAACCCTAGCTGCTGCGGGTGGGTGGGACAGGCCGGCGCAGGCCATTCAAAAGCTCCGTCTAGAAAGTGTTGCTATCAACAAATAAATTAGCTCTACGTGTCCGTACAGCCAACTCTCCTGTAATCTGTGACAAAATCTATACATATAAATAAAATTGGAGTGTCTGTTTGTAATATTGCCATAACCGTTTTTTACTACATGCATATGAATATAAATACGGTACATACACCAAAATGTAATTTTTTAACAATTTTTGTATGTCTGTCTGTTTGTTCCGGATAATTACTGAAATAGCTGGACAGATTTTGACGGGACTTTTATTGGCAGAATAGTATAGAATAGAAATCATTTATGCACATAAACTTAATTTAAGCACTTTTGAATAGTCATAACAATTTTTTTTAATCTACCGCTTATTTGGAATGCTGTTCATCACAAGAAGAATAAGCAAGAAACTTGTGTGTTGCTCTTTTAAACAATCCTAGCAAGTTCACATTATACAATTCGAAACCTTGTGAATACAAACTACCAACCAGCACTAATTTATTTAGGCTCAAATATAAAAACACAATAAGATTAAATCAGTCGTAGTAATAAGAGCAGACCAGTCCCTACAAGCTGCACTCGTTCACGAGTATGACGGATGAGCCAGCCATCACTGCGCTCGACCATATTTTAGGGAGCCCATTGACCCGGCCCACCACGCCGCCACATGTCTGGACATTTTAGTGAGCATGACTACTCATTCCACTCGACCACGTCACAGCTACAAAAATTTATTATATGGTAGTTACAGTATTCGCACTTTACATAAGCAGGTAGCTGACGTGATAAAGAGTAACTTAGGCTACTTTTATTTTAGAAAAATAAAGTTATATTCCACTCGGACGAAGTCGCGGGTCCAGCTAGTTAGAAATACAACAGAACTTGTATACTTTCCACTCGATACGACGGAACACAATACTATCTACTACGAAAGCAGTTATTGGAATACTATTGGAATGGGAAGCTGCGACGCCGAGCTGAAATTTATGTGCATTTATCGTAAAGAGAATATTATTATAATAATTAGAATAGAATAGAATAGAATAGAAAATCATTTATTCAAATAAACTTACATTGAAGCACTTTTTTTTTTTATAACACAGGGGACAAACGAGCATGCGGCTCACCTGTTGGTAAGCGATTACCGCCGCCCATGAGCACCCGCAACACCAGGGGAATTGCAAGTACGTTGTCGGCCTTTTAAGAAGGAATAAGCTCTTGTCTTGAAGGTTTCAATATCGTATCGGTTCGGAAATACCATTGCTGGAAGGTGATTCCACAATGTGGTTGTGCGAGGCAAAAAGTTTCTAGAAAACCGTACTGTGGAAAACCGCCATTCATCCAGATGATCAGGATGGTATTTTAGTTTCTGGCGGGTGGTACGGTGGTGAAACTCAGCAGCTGGTATTAATCCGAACAATTCCTCAGAACACTCCCCGTGATATATGCGGGGAGTGTTCTGAGGAATTGCACTTTTGAATAGTCATAATTTTTTTAATCTACCGCTCATTCGGAAAGCTCATCACAAGAAGAACGAGCAAGAAACTTGCGTGTTGCTCTTTTAAATAATTTTATTATTACTTTACATTTTTAAGTTTAAGTGTGTGAATAATGTGTTTAATCCGAAATACAATGATGATAATAAGCTAAGTCGATTCACACAGCGCCATCTAGTACCAAGCTAAGCAAAGCTTGTGTCATGGGAATTAGACAACTGATATAAATAATTAGAGACTGCTTTGTAAATACATATTTAATAAAGAAAAAAGCCAGACCAATACAAACAATCATACATAAATACAAGTGTTTGTATCGTCATAAATATAAGAATCGAACCCACGACCACCGATAGTAAAGCAGTGTGCTAAACGTGTCAGTCAATGCGATGTACAGTGAACGTGAAAATGTAATATTTTTATACGTTTTAAGAAAAATCACGAGATCTTACCATGTTTTAATGTTTAATTATTTTAATTTTTTTTGTATTATATTAAAATTCAAATTTTATATCGTGTTTTATATTAAAATTCAAATTCAAAAATCATTTATTCATGTAGGACATTTTAGCCGCTTATGAACGTCAAGTTTTTAAATTATAATTTTTTTTTCCCTACCGTCCAGTTTAGTATATAGATCCAATTGAGAAGAACTGGCATGAAACTCAATTGAATTACTTTTTTTTAAAAGCCAGTTTATTTACAATGTATATCTATATAGGTGTCTATGTCTAACATTAAATGAAAATCGCGTACATGAATAACTATTGCCATGCACGCTCGTTATTCAAGTAATCGTTTAGTGAGTAATAGGCCTTGCTCAGTAAATATGATTTAACAGATGTTTTGAATTTGTTTAGGGGTAATTCATATACTCCTTTGGTATACAGATAAATACTTTATTAATATAAATAACTACCACGTTTTATTTGTTTTGATTGAGTTCCTGAAATTTCGATTAAAACGTTTTAAGAACCCGTGATTTTTCCTAATTTTATGTATAAATTTTTAAAACTACTCCATGTCAAGTTTTGTGTTTCCAACAACGCCTACATTCTTAAATGCCTCTGACTACGCCATCTGGGATTGTAGTCTTGAATATACATTTTAGTACCTACTCGATGTCAAGTTTTTTTGTTCGAAGCAACGTCTACAGTTCTAAATGTATCTGAGCACTCCATCTACTACCTCAATACTGGTCTATTTTTATTTCTTTTGTTATAATAATAATCTCAGGACAATTCACACAGCGCCATCTAGACCCGAGTTAAGCTATCTAAAGCTTATGTTACGGGTACTAGATAACTGATACAAGTACATAGATAATTTTTTTTTTCGTAAATACATACATAATATACATAGAAAACACCCAGACCGATACAAACAATCATACTCATGAATACAAATGTTTGTGCCGTGCGAGGAATCGATCCCGCGACCATCGGACGTTAAGCGGTGTGCTAGACCGCTAGACCACCGAGGTCGTTACATTATGTATCACGTATTATGTAATATGTATGTTCTAAGACCATATTACGCTTGGGTAGATTACGATCTCTCCAGAGGTACCTAAGGTTCAGTAGTGCGATTGCATGCATTATTCAATTGTGTTCAAGAAATGCAATGTCCAATAAAATATTTTTATCTCTCTCATAGTTTAGCGGTTTAACTGTTGACCACATCGTATTACTTCCACTGGTCGCCGGTTCGATTCCTCGCACGGTACAAGCATTTGTATTCATAAGTATGATTGTATTGATCCGGATGTTTTCTATGTATATTATATGTATGTATTTACGAAAAAAATATCAGTTATCTAGTACTTATATTGGCAGGTAGCTGGTATAATAAGGAGTAACTTAAGCTACTTTTAATCTAGAAAATTCTTTTAATTTAGAAAAATAAATTTAAATTCCACGCGGACGAAGTCGCGCTTACAGCTAGTATTATATAATGGCGCTGAATTGTCCTGGATTTTTATTAATATCAAAGCTAAGTTAAATCCAATAGAGATTAAAAATATTTAAACTTAAGTAGCAACAAGGAGCAAGAACCGTAGAATCCCACGAGGGTTGCACCCTCATCACACGCTACCCTCGCTTTCAGCATCGCTAAGCTATCTCTATGAGGATTACTATTGCTATTGTGTGAGATAATTAATAATACAGGACCTCTCGCACAATGACGAAATCCGTGCGCAACACTTAATAAACATCCCCTAATAATTTTAAATCTGGAGGGGTTGCCCCGGGGTGGAGACGAGGGTCGTTACGTCTTAAATCATTCGACACCACTTTATATGGAGATGTAGACGTGCGTACGCGTGGCACATTGACCCCGCCTGGTATGTGCTGCTAGGTACGTGGGTTACATCTATACATATAAATAAAATTGGAGTCTGTTTGTAATACTCGTGAAACGAGTGCTTTTACATACATTTTTGATCTGCTCTTATCACTACGACTGATTTAATCTTATTGCATATTTATATTTGACCCAAAAATTAGTGCTTGTTGGTAGTTTGTATTCACACGTTTCGACTTGTAAATGTAAACTTACAAGGATTATTTAAAAGAGCAACACACAAGTTTCCTGCTCGTTCTTCTTGTGATGAGACAGCTTTCCGAACGAGTGGTAGATAAAAAACAAATTGTTATGACTATTCAACAGGGCGTAAATTAAGTTTCTTTGAATAAATGATTTTCTATTCTATTCTATTCTATTCTAATACTGAAATAACCGTTTTTTACTACATACATTTTTATTTTATTTTATTTTGTTTATTTGAGCGACCAACAAGACATACACCACGAGGTTACAATTATTATAACTTGCAAAGAGTGTTATAGTGTTGACTTAATTACTGGTTGCCACGGCATGCGATTTTGTTTACAGAAGTTTATATATATCTCACATAAGACTCTGTGTACAATATATTATTCATATATTTACAAAATACCAGTAATTGCACAGTCTTATGTGCGAGATATATCTTATATATAAAATTCTCGTGTCACAGTTTTCGTTCCCATACTCCTCCGAAACGGCTTGACCGATTCTTATGAAATTTTGTGAGCGTATTGAGTAGGTCTGAGAATCGGCCAATATCTATTTTTCATCCCCCTAAATGTTAGGGGTAGTCCACCCCTATTTTTTTTTATTTTAAGGCAAAACAACGTTTGCCGGGACAGCTAGTATATATATATAAATGTATCTCGCACATAAGACTCTATGCAATTACTAGTATTTTGTAAATAAACATTCATTTGATTTCCTTTTAAACCCTGAAAGAAGAGAGTTAAAAAATGTCAGCTGTTTTGTCGGGTGTATACAAGGAGTGCTATGAGGAAGAAATCTATCAACGAGCATGCAAAGCAGTGGCGCTGCAAATGAATAAATTACAGGCCCGTCGGCACAGCATCCCGCATCACTTTAATCTCCCAGCGGCACGTGTCTCAGAGAGCAGAGCGCCGCCCGCCGATGCTAGCTTCCAGTCGAGGGATATTCGTTATCTCATATCATTACTTTATTTTATTACCCTTAATAAAAATAATATTTGGTTTACAATATCGGTATTAAAAATCGCTCATGTAAACTTGCAGTGCTTGCGGTTGTTACACAACATACACCACAGTAAAATCGGTGAAGTCACCAGGAGGCTGCTGAGCGTGTTGTCTCAGAGAGCAGAGCGCCGCCCGCCGATGATAGCTTCCATTCGAGGGATATCAGTTATCTCATCTCACTATTTTGTTTTATTGTCCTTCACAGAATAGAATAGGGCAGGACAGGACAGGACAGGATAGGACAGGACTGGATAGGACAGGACAGGACAGGACAGGACAGGACAGGACAGGACAGGACAGGACAGGACAGGACAGGACAGGACAGGACAGGACAGGACAGGACAGGATAGGACAGGACAGGACAGGACAGGACAAGACAGGACAGGACAGAACAGGACAGAATATAAAATCATTTATTCAAATAAACTTAATTTAAGCACTTTTGAATAGTCATAACAATGTTTTTTTTAATCTACCGCTCATTCGGAAAGCTGTCTCATCACAAGAAGAACGAGCAAGAAACTTGTGTGTTGCTCTTTTAAATAATCCTTGTAAATACATTACACAATTCGAAACGTGTGAATACAAATTAGCATAATATTTTTTTAATATCGGTATTAAAAATCGCTCATGTAATATTGGAGTGCTTGCAGTTGCACACAATGTACACAAATGCTCGGAACGGTGAGGTCGCTCCGTGAAACCTGTACTGAACACCAGGAGGCTTCTGTGCTTCTGGGAGAAAATTGATGGCTATTTTAGTATAGGCTCTACACGTACAACGGATAAGATCCCAGATGAGAGGAATTAGGAAATGAAAGTCAATACAATGTAGATATTATCTTATATATAAAATTCTCGTGTCACAGTTTTCGTTCCCATACTCCTCCGAAACGGCTTGACCGATTCTCATGAAATTTTGTGAGCGTACTGAGTAGGTCTGAGAATCGGCCAACATCTATTTTTCATCCCCCTAAATGTTAGGGGTAGTCCACCCCTAATTTTTTTTTTTATTTTAAGGCAAAACAACGTTTGCCGGGACAGCTAGTAATAATATAATATTACAACAATTTAAATCATTACATGGTATAAAACAAAGTCGCTGTCACTGTTTGTTCCTATATACATAGGGACAAACAATGAGTACATACTTAAATCTTTAAAATTCCGCAACAACTTTTGAAGCGGTTTTTTTAAATAAGGTTTAAGATTTTTTAGGAAGGTTTTATATATATATATATAAACTATAATACATATACATCTGGGCGATTTGCAGGGGCGAGTAGCTAGTTATATACTACTACTGCTATCGCCCTGGCGTTCAAATATTATACTATGTAATGATTGTGAATAGAATAGAATAGAATAGAAAATCATTTATTCAAATAAACTTAATTTAAGCACTTTGGAATAGTCAATATTTGATGATCCACCAAGTCAAATGCGGAGCTTAAATCAAGAAACAGTCCACTTATTTTTTGTTTTTGATTAAGTTTTACGATTATATCATCAATTAGTTGTACGATAGCACAATTTGTTTTTTATCTACCACTCGTTCGGAAAGCTGTCTCATCACAAGAAGAACGAGCAAGAAACTTGTGTGTTGCTCTTTTAAATAATCCTTGTAAGTTTACATTTACAAGTCGAAACGTGTGAATACAAACTACCAACAAGCACTAATTTTTGGGTCAAATTGTACTAGTTATCAACCGCTATAATACATATAAACCTTCCTCTTGAATCACACTATCTGCTGCTAAAAACTGCATTAAAATCAGGGACGGACAGACAGCGACAGCGACTTTGTTTTATAATATGTAATGAGACCAAACCATTGGCGACAGTTCCAATAAAAAGAGTGGTGCAGGCGTCGCCGCGTCGGCAATACAGTGTAAATGAGACTCGAGAGTGATTAGTTTTATCTCAGCGCCACACGCAACTGTTATACATACGACTTTTGTAGCGATAGCGTGTTATTCTTTCTCATATATAATTCTAACTATACCTACTTTTGTTGTTATGGGATAAATACGCACAAATCTTTATTTACCTGTATTTTTATTTATGACTAGATGTATCCGCGACTTCGTCCGCATGCAGGTAGATGTTATGACGTAGGCATCCGCTAAGAAAGGATTTTGATTAATTCTAACCCTAAGGAGATAAAAGTTTGTATGAAACTTTGTCAATTTTAAACCGATCGGGCTGAGACTTTTGACGTAGGCATCCCTTAAGAAAGGATTTTGATAAATTCCAACCCTAAGGGGATAAATTAACGCGAGCGAAGCCGCAGGCAAAAGATAGCTTCCTCTAGAATCACTCTATCTATTCAAAAAAACACTTCAAAATCCGTTGCGTAGTTTTTATTTAAGCATACATAGCAACAGACAGACAGCGACAGCGACTTAGTTTTATACTATGTAATGATTAAGATTGTTTGCAAAACATTAAACAAACAAGTCTTACTTAAGTAAAAAAATACATCAAACCTTATAATTTTTGTGAGTTTATTGCGTGCAATATATATAAAAATAGGTAGGACTTGAACCTCTTAGCGAAAATTAGATTAAATATTTCTATATTTCCATCAACTTTCTTAAAGAAATGTTGTTGAGTTTCTTGTATTCAGTTGCCGAGTATCTGCGTACCCTTTCCTTTACCTGATAAATTAGTTTATGTTTCAGCCAACTTCAGACAGTTAACAAACTTGTGTTTGCGGATTGAACTCAAAAAGTATCATGAAAGCAACTGATTTAGTGTCTTGTGGGTATTGTAATAAATCACATAATGGATCACATGTCTATTTTTTTTTTTTTTTATTGGGTTATTGTCAGCTGCCTGTAGCATTTGTAGCACTGCGACCTACATAGATCTATTGTGCTCGCCCTTTTTCAGAGTTCGCTGCCTAGACCCGTCAGGGACAAGAATTAAAGGATATTCTTAGGAGCGATCGTTTTTATCTCCTCGGGAAAGAGTGTAAACTTTCCAAAGGAGATATTTCGTTTATGCATGAGTGGGCTACAACCACATAGGATGTGTAGTGGCATTTCCTCTTCAGTTTGGCAGAATCTGCAGATTTTTATCGTGCATATGCCTAGTTTTGCCATATGCTTGTTTAATTTGCAGTGTCCTGTGAGGGCCCTAGTCATCATGCATATATTGTTTTTACTCAATAGATCTATTGGAGTATTAGAAATAGAAATAATCTTTATTCAAATAAACTTAATATAAGCACTTTTGAATAGTGAAGTTTTTTTATTCTACCGCTTATTTGGAATGTAGATTCATCACAAGAGGAATAAGCAAGAAACTTGTGTGTTGCTCTTTTAAATAAATATTGATTTAATTATATTTAATTAACAACAAGGATTAGGCATGCGACAATCAACATGGAAACCGCTACGCACTTAATCTCTGTTCAATCAGATAACATTGTCAGCGCTATGAATTTTAAGTTAGATATTATCTACAAAAACTTTATTATCATTTATAAATTCTTCAATTTTATAATAAGCTTTTTTACAAAGAGAATATTTTATAACACGTTTGAATTTTTTTCTGGCAAATTGAGTACAGACTCTGGCAGTTTGTTGTAAAACATTATGCAATTTCCATAAAACGAATTACTAACTTTCGTCAAACGGCACTTAGGTAAAACTGGTTTGTTGACATTTGTTCGTGTAGCCCGATATTAGGGATTTTGAATGTACCAATCCTGCATTTCCTGCCAGTGATTCAGTGCTTATCGTTTGGTTAAACATGTCTAAGTAGATCGTTGTATCGGTGTTAATGTGTGGAGTATCGTTCGACTCGGGTCGTATTCTGGCGTCATTGAAACTCCATTACGTCGGCCGTAAATCACGACACGTTGCTTTGATGACTGTGCCCCGGGTACGGGCTCGGACGCAGTTCATCTAATTTTAGATGAATTCAATTAACCTTTTATATGAACTATCGCTGGGGTCTATTAAGACAGAGATAATAATAGTAAAATCTCAGGACAATTCACACAGCGCCATCTAGTCCCAAGCTAAGCAGAGCTTGTGTTATGTGTATTTAGCGGCTATGTTGGAGCCGCTATTACTTATGAATATTCTATTTATTATACGTAATAACATACAATATATATACATACATACGTAGTAACATGCAACAAATAGAATATTCATTAATAAAGTTAACTCGAGTTAACTCGAGTTGATGTTTATTACGAGTTAGCACATCTCTAGTTGTAGCAGCTGTAGGAAAGGAGGAGAAGTGATGAGTCCAGATTGTGGACATGTTTATAATAACGAAATATTAAAATCGATATATATACAAGCGAGCGATTCGATCTCCAATGTCAGACCTGTTATTCTTCTTGCCCCATCGTAACTAGCCAACGGTGTTGCCGCACCATGATAATAAATTCGCCGTAAGCACTAGAAAACTGACGTCAATATGTGGATGCATTTTTTTTTAATAAATACATACTATAAATTGAAAATACCCAGACAGATACAATCATACTCATAAGTACAAATGTTTGTACCGTGCGAGGTATCGAACCCGCAACTATCGGATAATAAAGCGATATGTTAAACCACTAAACCGAGGCTGTCAAGACTGTGCGTGTCATATAAAAACTTTCTCGTGACTTTTAAAATCACGGGTTCACTACCTGCTTTGAACGCATATGCCCAGGGACCTGTGGGCGTTTTTACCTGGAGTCCGGCAGTACTCACTCTACCGAGCCTTCATGATAGATTATCCTGATTTCACTCACGATAATAAAAATCTGAGGGAATGCAGATCTAAGGTAGTTTTTTTTTATGGATGACAATGGGATGGTGTGCGCTAACGGTTTACGCTGGTGGGGCACCAGTGGAGGATGATAAGATGAACATGAGGTCAGGTCAGTTAGCCCATCGTGACAAATTCACCAGGAATTTATCACGATGGTTTCCAGGGGGAACCGCGTGGAGGTCAACCTGACATGGTACATTGATAGTAATGGGTTCATTTTTTTTTATAACACAGGGGACAAACGAGCATGCGGCTCACCTGATGGTAAGTGATTACCGCCGCCCATGAGCACCTGCAACACCAGGGGAATTGCAAGTACGTTGTCGGCCTTTTAAAAAGGAATAAGCTCTTTTCTTGAAGGTTTCAATATCGTATCGGTTCGGAAATACCATTGCTGGAAGGTGATTCCACAATGTGGTTGTGCGGGGCAAAAAGTTTCTAGAAAACCGTACTGTGGAAGACCGCCATTCATCCAGATGATCAGGATGGTATTCCCATTCCCCCTGATCTAAGGTAGTAGCTGCCGTCGGTTTGGGGTAGAATATACATTGGGAATCCACTGGCACAGGAGGATAGGAGTTTGGCATACTTGGACTCCGGCATACGAGTGTGCAGGTACACCGTATGGTTTTTAGAAGGAAAAATTCCCACACACCTCACCGTCCCTCAGCCAGGGCGAGGGTCATGGGAAAATTTTCCATACGTTAAAAAAACGAAGGTAGTAGGCTCGCCCCTAACCACATAAGATTCAAAGTGAAATGTGGGCATGTTAAGATGACTTACTGTGACTTACAATTCACAATGACTTCTGTCTACTTCTTCCAGGATTAGTCGTGATGGTATGTTTTGTTATTTTTTTATAACAAAAATTTATTGTTATGTTATGATGAAGATATTTTTTGTATCCACTGTACCTATTTTTCTCGTTTGGCATATTACTACCTGTTGTATAATTAAAACCGTTTCCCTAAGGTTGCCTCAAATAGGTTTCAGTAATGAGCCCGCCTCATATATATGTTCATTGATATATCTTTTCCTCACTGTATGTTACAAATATAATATATTACATCTATTTATAGTTTGACTGACGGGTTTACTCGTCGTAAGAGAGGATTCACTCTATTATTGTCTGGAAATGTTATAAGGTAGATTTCGAATTACCTTCACGTGTTTATTCTACTTAGTGTCAAGTCTCAACATCCTAGGATGAAATAGAGACTACGAGTAATAATAATAATCTCAGGACAATTCACACAGCGCCATCTATACCCAAGTTAAGCTAGCAAAAGCTCGTGTTATGGGTATTAGATAACTGATATAAGTACATAGATATTTTCTTTCATAAAAACATATTGTACATATAAAACACCCAGACCGATACAAACAATCATACTCATGAAAACAAATGTTTGTGCGAGGAATCGAACCCGCGACCATCGGAAGTAAAGCGGTGGACTAAACCGCTAGACCATGAGGTTGTCAATAATGTACATAAACAGCATCACGGATACTGCGGCATCATGTTACGGCCCTACTACGTGCTGTTTTGCCATTCAGTAAGATTAAGATCTTAGGTGTCTAGAGTGTCTAAGTACTCTGCAATTTCTTATGTCTCTGTAGTACGTAAGTACTCTGGAATTTCTTATTACTTACAATGCCTCGAGACGACCTCGGTGGTCTAGCGGTTTAGCACACAGCTTTACTTCCGATGGTCGCGGGTTCGATTACTCGCACGGTGAAAACATTTGCATTCATGAGTTTGTTTATATCTTTTTGGGTGTTTTCTATATATATTATGTATGTATTTACATAAAAAAATATCTAAGTATTCATATCAGTTGTCTAGTATCCATAACACAAGCTCTACTTACCGTGGGTCTAGATGGCGTTGTGTTAATTGTCCAGAGTCTTTTTATAGCACAGGAGACAAACGAGCTTGCGGCTCACCTGATGGTAAGTGATTACCGCCGCCCATAAGCACTCGCAACACCAGGGGAATTGCAAGTACGTTGTCGGCCTTTTAAAAAGGAATAAGCTCTTTCCTTGAAGGTTTCAATATCGTATTGGTTCGGAAATACCATTGCTGGAAGGTGATTCCACAATGTGGTTGTGCAAATTCAAAAAAAGTTTCTGAAAACCGCATGTGGAAGACCGCCATTCATCCAGATGATATAATGGTATTTCAGTTTCTGGCCGTGGTACGGTATATGAAATTCAGCAGCTGGTATTAATCCGAATTGAATTCTTTTTTTTTCAGAAATCCCCGTGATATATGCGGTAGAAAATGCACAGAGATGCAATATCTCGCCGCAGAGTTAAAAAATTAAGAGTTATTTATTATTTATCTAGCTATTCGCCCTGGCTCCGTATGGGTGTACATGTATTATATACATGAACCTTCCTCTAGAACCACTCTATATATTTAAATATAATTCAATTTTTTTTTAAGATTTTAGCAAACATAGGGACGGACTGTGACAGCGACTTTGTTTTATACTATGTAGTGATTGTACTAGCTATCAACCCCTATTATACATTTAAATATAATAGTATTATACATATAAACCTTCCTCTTGAATCACACTATCTGCTGCTAAAAACTGCATTAAAACAAGGGACGGACAGACAGCGACAGCGACTTTGTTTTATACTATGTAATGAAACCACACTATTACAACAGTTACAATAAAAAGAGTGATTAGTTTTATCTCTGCGCTATTTTCTATCTTTTATTTTATTTCTATAAAATAAGGGACGGACAGACAGCGACTGCGACTTTGTTTTATACTATGTAATGATTATACTAATGATATTTATCGGACCCATTATATGTTTACATACACTGTTCTAGAGAAAGTTAAACAGTTTGTTTAAAAAAACAAACTTAATGATTACTCACTCAGTGCTTCATCACTGTATCTAAACACTCGCAAGTTTAACTAGTGTGTTTTACAAAACACAGATCTATTCCAAAATGAGGTGAAAATTAACCGGCTCCTGTTTCTGGTACACGTCGATCGTCGACTCGTATGTATAATTCAAATTCAAATTCAAAAATCATTTATTCATGTAGGACATTTTAGCCGCTTATGAACGTCAAGTTTTTACATAGGATTTTTTTCCCTACCGTCCAGTTCGGTATATAGATCCAATTGAGAAGAACTGGCAAAAAACTCAATTGAATTATTTTTTTTTAAATACAATTAATTACAATGAATAGTTATATATATAGGTGTCTATTTCTAACATTAAATGAAAATCAACATACATGAAAACTATTGCCATGCACGCTCGTCATTCAAGTAATCGTTTAGTAAATAGACCTTGCTCAGTAAATATGATTTAACAGATGTTTTGAATTTATTTAAGGGTAATTCCAATATATCCTTTGGTATGTTATTGTAAAATTTTATACCTATTCCCATAAAAGACCTATTGACTTTTTCTAAACCATACTTGGGGACAGCAAGTTTGTCTTTAAATAATTATATAATAATAATAGTAAGATAGGACCATTCTCACAGACAAGACAAGTACACTTCAATAGGCCAGATATTTATTTATTTAATTAACACAATATTAACATCAGATAATTGCCAACACGTTTATATTTTAAAACTATTTTACTACTTAAACTAGCTTTTGAAAGTATATTTATAGGTATGATCTTTTATCTCGAGGGAGTGTCCTTATTATAACTTATTTATTATCTCTATGTTTAAGTGTAATTAAATAATAAATTCGTGGTAAATATTTGTCTGTTTGTGTGTTTTTTTAAGTATGATAATGGAATGGTGCACCTGTGTAAACGATTTACGCTGGCGGGGCACCAGTGGAGGATGATAAGATGAGCATGAGGTCAGGTCGGTGAGCCCAGAGTGATAAATTCATGCGGGAATTTATCATGATGGTTTCCAGGGGGAACCGCGCGGAGGTCAATCTGACATGGGTCACTGCTAGTAGTGGAGTCATGAGTCCACATTACTACGCTGCCGGAAATATTGCCGGACAACTGAGCGAGAGGGCTGAATGTAAAAACACGCTGCCACTCGCGCTGCCAGTCCTTTGACTCGCGCACGAAAAACCGACAATCGAGGGAGCGGCATGGGAAGTGTTTCCACTCATGTTTACACTCTCGCGCTGCTCACTTCCCTGCCCACTCGGGCTGAGTGTAAATTGGGCAATAGAACCAGTTATAATCACTACTGACACTATTTATTTATTTAGCTAGCTTTATTGTCCATATATTAGAATTATAACTAATATTTTAAGTTAGGATTAATTTATTTTCTTTATATATATGGCCCCATGTGGATAAGAGACTCCTCCAGCTTGTTCCATTGTCCTCTATTCGCAGCCACACTCATCCAGTTTTCCCCGGCCACTTCTTTAATGTCATCAGACCATCTCTTTCTCTGTCGACCTACTCGCCTTTTTCCTGTCGGTCCCCGCCACTTTGTTAGTTGGTAAGTCCACCTTTTGTCTTTGTACCTAGCTACGTGACCTGCCCATTTCCATTTCTGTCTTAGACCATGTTGAAGTGCATCTTTTATTTTTGTCTTCTCGCGAATGACTGTGTTCCTTATTTTCTGTATTCTGCGTAGCTTTAGTACACTTCTCTGCATTGCGTGCTGACAGGACAGGACTTTGTTTTTTAATTTTTCCGTATATACCCATGTTTGGCTTGCATAAGTTAAGCTTGGCAGGATGCAGGAATCCATTATTATCTTTTTCATTTTCAAGTTGTAGTTCCCTTTTAGAATTTCTTTCTGTGCCCAGTATTTCTTCTATGTTTACTGACACACTGACACTATACAAACTAGCAAATATTCAACAGTATGTATATTCGTTATAGTTATTCATTCTTATACTCGAGGTAAGAAAGTTGTATAATAAAAGAAAAATAGGATTACGTGGCTTTACGTCACGCGAGTGTTTCTAAGACACGTGGCTGTAATGAGATGTCTCTACAGAATACATAATACCTAATATTTATCACATCGTAGACAAAGTCATCTAAAGATAAATATATATTAATACTAGCTGTCCCGGCAAACGTTGTTTTACCTTAGAATAAAAAAAAAAAAAATTAGGGATGGACAAACGATGTTTTACGCTCACAATATTTTAAAATCGGTCAAACCGTTTTTGGGAACGAAAACTGTGACACGAGAATTTTATATATAAGACTAACTGTCCCGGCAAACGTTGTTTTGCCATATAAATAAAAAATTATAAATAAAAATTTTTGGCCAAAAAATAAAAATAATGTTAAAGGGGATGTCTCAAAAATAGATAGTAGCCGATTCTCAGACCTACTGAATATGCATATAAAATTTCATAAAAATCGGTCTAGTCGATTCATTGGAGTATGGTAACTAACATTGTGACACGAGAATTTTATATATAAGAAAGAAAAGATAAATAAAAAGTGATCTATTTTTATTTAATATACTTTTTGTATATACAGTTTCAAATTTGACGCGATCTTTATTTATATGTATAACTAACTAGCTGTACACGCGATTTCGTCCGTGTGGAAATAAATTTAATATTTCTAAAATAAAAGTAGCCTAAGTTACTCCTTATTACATCAGATACCTACCTATAAAAGTCCTATTAAAATCGGTCCAGTCATTTCAAATTAGCTGGAACAAACAAACCGACAGATAGACAGACAAAAATTGTAATAAATGTTATTTTGGTGTATGTACCGTACTTACAATCATATGCATGTTATAAAAATCGGTAATTTCAATATTACAAACAGACACTCAAATTTTATTTATATGTTAGTAAATCACGGGATCTTACCACGTACCTTACCTTTTATTTTTATTGAGTTCCCAATATTTGGGCAGTGTTTCAACCGCCATGATCACGGGTGAACTGAAGAGCAGCTGGTAGATGGTAAATAAATCTTTTATGGGCAGACACATTCATTTACCTTCACACGTCTCCGTTTGTTGCTACTATTGAAACTCGCTCGATATTCATCTCGGCAAACTCACAGTATCTTCACGTAAACTGAATACACTATCAGTCACGTTTTATGTAGAGATGTGTCAACTCGAGTTGCGCATAATTCGAGTTAAATCGAGTTGAATTCTGCCAACTCGAGTTGGAAGAATTCAACTGGTAAATGAATGAATCAAGTGAAAGAGCGAGAGCATGATTCTGTCATCGAACCGACAATGACTTGAAATTTTCCGATCATTTCATATCATACAATTTTCACTCGTCACAAATATTTCAGTATTGATTTGAGGTTGTTATCATTTTTTTTTCTCATATTCATCCGATTATGTTATCATTAAAATGATTTCAGCGGCTTTAAAGTGACATTTCTACTCGCCCCCTATAGCTCGGTGAAGCTTTCAAGGCTAGCTGCGCCCAAAAATTAGAATTGTTCGAAATAATAAAAAAGAAACTTTTTATTCCAGTTAACTCGAGTCAACTCGAGTTACATGAATTTAAACTCGAGTTAACTCGAGTCATGTTTATTACGAGTTCCATCTCTAGTTTTATCACTGGATTCCAGGCATTTTATCACTGATTTCCTATAACCATCTAAATTTATGCATTTCGATGGCCTCTAACTATTCTTGAAATATAATAATAGTATTAATTTACTAACTACTCGCACCGTCTTCGCACGGGTGTACATGTATTATATATACAAACCTTCCTCTTGAATCACTCTATCTATTAAAAAAAAACCGCATCAAAATCCGTTGCGTAGTTTTAAAGATTTAAGCATACATACGATATTGAAACCTTCAAGAAAAGAGCTTATTCCTTTTTAAAAGGCCGACAACGTACTTGCAATTCCCCTGGTGTTGCGGGTGCTCATGGGCGGCGGTAATCACGTACCATCAGGTGAGCCGCATGCTCGTTTGTCCCCTGTGTTATAGTTATAAAAAAAAAATACATAGGGACAGACAGCGACAGCGACTTAGTTTTATAATATGTATTGATTTGAATCTTTTTTCAGGCAGATTTAGAATAGACTCTGGTAGTTTGTTGTAAAATCTTACGCAATCACAGTAAAACGAATTACTAGCTTTAGTTAAACGAGATATAGTACGATATGATTGTAGATTTAGCGTAACGTGAATACGAACTTGTACTATTTTCCCAACAGCTATAATTATCTATAAATATATAACTACCGTACACAGTTTTAAAAAACATCACAAAGAAAACTTATTAAAAAAACAAATTTTAGGCATTCCACAGAAATTTCTTGGTTAGCGGTTGCAATCTCACGTAGTGATTTTTAATTTAATTTTTCTATGTTTTTCTTATTAATATTTTCTTTATTCTCATTCAATCCTTACCACTCAGTTAAAATTATATCAAATTATACTCTGAACTATTTACATTAATTTTGTTATACGCACAGACAGTTACCAATAATATTGCTCTTTTTATTTTAATTATTATTTTCACGTACCCTCAAATAGGTTAACGCTGAAAATCAGTGTTTTGTTCCTTGAACAACGTTCCACGCTGAGCTTCGACCTTTTTGTATTGCTACAGATCACACATAATAACACAATTTTATAAATCTTATGTTGTATTATGTATTGTCTATTCTTATGAACATGTGTGTGATTAGTAACAAACAAATAAACGATATCTATCTATAATTTAGTTAAATAAAACTCGATAAACAAATCGTTAGAGACAACAAAATGAACAGTACTTAGTATAAAGCAATTTATTCGGAGCGTATTCTTGTGTAGAGCCAGCTCACGACCAAATAATTTCCTGCACTTAACAACCGGCCATGTGGCTGAGATCTTTTTATCTGTCTGTAAATTGCGTCCAACTCCAATTGGTATGTTCTCGAGAATATTAGAGGCAAATACTCTGTTAGCGAGTCTCGCTCACTGTAATTATAAAACATTAACTGATCATTCGGAAATGTTTGCGTTGCGCCCGATTATTTATTTATTCATTTACATTCCATAGAGTTTTAATAGAGGTTGACAAAATCTAAATATATATAACTCAGAGGTGACTGACTGACATAGTGATCTATCAACGTACAGCCCAAACCACTGGATAGATCGGGCTGAAATTTGGCATGCAGGTAGATATTATGACGTAGGCATCCGCTAAGAAAGGATTTTGATTAATTCTACCCCCAAGGGGATTAAATAGGGGATGAAAGTTTGTATGAAACTTTGTCAATTTTAAACCGATCGGGCTGAGACTTTGCATGCATATAGCTATTATGACGTAGGCATCCCCTAAGAAAGGATTTTGATTAATTCTACCCCCAAGGGGATTAAATAGGGGACGAAAGTTTGTATGAAACTTTGTCAATTTTAAACCGATCGGGCTGAGATTTTGCTTGCATAAAGCTATTATGACGTAGGCACCCCCTAAGAAAGGATTTTGATAAATTCCACCCCTAGGGGATAAAATAAGGGATGATGCAGGATGTAAATGTATAAGTTTGAACCTATCAGTACCTAATGGAACGAATAAGTTAAGACTTCTTTAACCTGCTTTTATCTTAGAAAAATAAAGTTAAATTCCACGCGGACGTAGTCGCGGGTACAGCTAGTATTATAAGAGCACTATGGACTATAAGTTATATAGTCCGTACAGTGGCTTTAATAAATTTTATTTATTTTGTACATTAATTTTGTTTCGGTTTGTGTTGTTGCTGACGACTGTTTCAGTTAAAGTTGGTCACACTATTCTCCCAAATTTGAATTTAAAAATGAATCTGTATTATTGTAAACATGTACAACATTTATTTGAAAAGAATACGAGCTGAGTTTCTTGTCAGTTCTTCTTCGAAATCATTCCGAACTGACGGTAGATTTGACGTATCATCTATAATATCATATAGTATCAAGAATATAGATATTTTGATTTGAAGAGTAAAATAAAATGTCATACTCTGTAATTTTAATACTTTATCCTTCAAACAATTCAAAATATCTTTATTCATGTAGGTCTATTACAGACTCTTATGATATGTCAAATCTACCGTTAGTTCGGAATGATTCCGATATGAGAACTGACAAGAAACTCAACTCGTATTCTTTTCAAATAAATGTTGTACATGTTTACAATACAGATTCATTTTTAAATTCAAATTTGGGAGAATAGAGTGACCACCAAATCTCTCTACAAAATTCTAATGAGACGAACTGACTAGAAATTCAGCTCGTATTCTTTCCAAATAATTGTTACACATTATTTATATTATTAACCGGGTCTGAATACGAACTAATTTTATGGCAAATAAAGGTATTTACCTCTCTCGTGTCGACTAGGTTGCACTAGTGACCCGTCTACGCGTGCGGAAGTGCTCGCGCGCAAGCAGTAGAGGTACACCTTGGGGTTTTAGACGGTAGGAGTCCGGCAGTACCCGCTCGTTACCCCTGGAGCGGGCGGGCCTCCATGACGGATTTCCCCAAGAAGAAAAAAAAAAAAAAGCCGTGGTCACGAGCTGACTGGAGTAACAGCGATGTCAAGGATATAGGAGAATTTGGGAGAATAGAGTGACCACATTCAAATGAAACAGTTCAGTAATTAAGTTTCTTGCCAGTTAAAAATTATGTGTAACAAAGATATATGTATTGACCACTTACTTTACCTAATTTATATACTCGTATATCAAGTTGTGAATATAAACTTTACCTGCGAAGTGAAATCCGAGGCTCTACCAAAGTGTATCACGAAAACGGTGTGTTTGCATTGTATAATATAAAAATATATCTTCATTATTGTCCGTTTATTGTCCACAACTGTATAAGCCTTGTAATATCTCTCATAAAGAATAGCCCTAATCTACCCACATTCACCAAATAATGGTATTGTACTGTATTATAATGGCATGTCTACACATATAAATAAAATTGGAGTGTCTGACTGTAATTTTGAAATTACCGTTTTACTACATGCATATGAATATAAATACGGTATATGGACAAAAATAACATTTTTTTACAATTTTTGTCTGTCTGTCTGTTCCGGCTAATGTCTGAAATGGCTGGATCGATTTTGACTGGACTTTTTTTGGCAGGTAGCTGATGTGATAAGGAGTAACTTAGGCAACTTTTATTTTAGAAAAATAAAGTTAAATTCCACGCGGACGAAGTCGCGGGAACAGATAGTAATAGTAATAACTGTGTATATTTCCGAAAAGGGCTCACAGCGAAGAAGCTGTTCTTTGTAAAAAAGCTTATTATATAATTATTTATAACTAGCACTTTGCCCGCGGCTTCGCTCGCATTAAGAAGTATTATTATTAGGTATAGTTTTTGCGGCTTTACAGTACTTTCATACAAACTTTCATCCCCTATTTTATCCCCTTAGGGGTGGAATTTATCAAATCCTTTCTTAGGGGATGCCTACGTCATAGTAGCTTTATACATGCAAAGTCTGAACCCGATCGGTTTAAAATTAACAAAGTTTCATACAAACTTTCATCCTCTATTTTATCCCTTTGGGGGTAGAATTAATCAAAATTCTTTCTTATCAGATTCCTACGTGATAACATCAGTGGTTTGGGCTGTGCGTTGATAGATCACTATGTCAGTCACCTTTGAGTTATATATATTTAGATATAGGTACTAAGTAGCCTGATTTAAAGAAATAAATAAATCTGCAGTACTGGGAGGAAAAAACCTGCTAACATCTTCTGAGTACACCTTTCTCTCCTCGCAGAATATAGGTTCACTATTATACTTCTGCACACTTCTGCCACAACTCCAGTGGGTACAATATATCAATTACCCCATTTCTACAATTTCAACTCACTCGTATTTTTTTTCCAACATTTACTCACACTATAGTCTCATAAATTCTCGTGAAATTCAATAAAAAAAAATTTTTTTCGACTACTATAATCTATATGCTCGTGATATAGTTGAAATTCTATTTTTTTTTGACTCCTCTAATGCTGTTACTCGCAGTTGGCTTTTACAGCTTCACCGGACGTTAGGGGGCGAGTGCAGATGGCACTCCAAACCCGCGGAAGGACTTATGGAGCGGCTGAAGGCCAACTTCCGTCTATACGATACGAGTTTAGTCCGAGGGCACCGCTAGGGGTTCGAACCTCGGTTTCAAATTTCGATCCCCTTTTGAATTGGACAGTTGATTGATTGTATATTTATTTATTTACATCAATAGATTTACACAAATTACAAAGGCCACAGCAAAAGGTTGCAAAAAAAATGCAATTTCTAAATATATATTTAATTATAATATAAAATGATTACATTTAATATTCTTATAATTAATTAAAACCATGTGATCATTCCACGATTCATCCAATCAAATCTGCTGTGTTTTTGTGAGGTGTCCACCTGGACGAGGGAGGTCAGGTGTTCACGGTGGTGCCTTTGATTCGCAACCTTCTTAGAAGCGGACCGAACACGGAACCCTGACTGTGCTGTATTGATGAGGCAATATGACAGGGATGCCACTGTTTGCAGATTCAGGGTTGTCACTCTATGTAACATATTTTATCTTATATATAAAATTCTCGTGTAACAGTTTTCGTTCCCATACTCCTCCGAAATGGCTTGACAGATTCTCATGAAATTTTGTGGGCGTATAGAGTAGGTCTGAAAATCGGTCAACATCTATTTTTCATCCCCCTAAATGTTAGGGGTAGTCCACTCCTAAATTTTTATTTTAAGGCAAAACAACGTTTGCCGGTACAGCTGTCCCGGCAAACTTATATTGTCTTAAGACAATATAAATTACAGTAAAAAACAGAGTATATTAAAAAAGAAGAAATAGATACTATATATAAGTCTCAACATAACATTATGTGACTGCTGTCCTTACTAGGTCATTATAATTACCTGTATGAAGGGCATCCAGTTACATTCCCTAGGTGAAAATTTTGTTTAATTATTACGAAATAACAAAAGTGTGAGAATTTTGATTTCTAGATATTAAATACTAATAATAATACTGTTGTTTTAAGATGCAAATGTGTGTGTGTGTGTGTAAGATGTACTATTATTACAAATCGATGGATTGTATAATAATAATAATCTCAGGACAATTCACACAGCGCCATCTAGACCCAAGTTAAGCTAGCTAAAGCTTGTGTTATGGGTACTAGATAACTGATACATATACATAGATTTTTTTTGTAAATACATACATATTATACATAGAAAACACCCATATTGATTCAAAATTCAAATTCAAAATTAAAAAATCATTTATTCATGTAGGACATTTTAGCCGCTTATGAACGTCAAATTTTTACATTCTAATTTTTTTTTTCCCTACCGTCCAAACAAACAATCATACTCATGAATACAAATGTTTGTGCCGTGCGAGGAATCGAACCCGCGACCATCGGTCGTAAAGCGGTGTGCTACTGCTAGACTAGCGAGGTCGTCGTCGTAGAAATTGCATATGGCGTATATAACAGTGATGTAGAGTGAGTAGGTACCTGTTATCTCATAACGCCAGATCAAGGCTCCGGCGAGCAATAATAGATTTGCCTGTAGCGGGGTCACGTACGGTTATTTCTCAGATATTGGTATAATTTTAGTGCTGGCAATAATGGATATTGGCGCCTTTAGGTGCTTTCAAGTTGGACATTACCGATGGCGATGGAAACCAAGCAAACAGACAGTCAGCAGACGTGACGCATACACTATATTTTTAGGCAGGTACATATCTATATCTATATATATTATATTTTAATGGATGATAATGGTATGGTCAGTTAACAGTATAAAATACTAGCTACTCGCCCTGGCTTCGTACGGGTGTACTTGTATTATAAACATTTCTCTTGAATCACTCTATCTATTTAAAAAAACCGCTTCAAATCCGTTGCGTAGTTTTAAAGATTTAAGCATACATAGGGATGGACAGACAGCTATAGCGACTTTGTTTTATACTATACTAGCTACTCGCCCCGGCTTCGCCTGGGTCTACATGTATTATAGACATATAAACATTTCTCTTGAATCACTCTATCTATTTAAAAAAACCGCTTCAAATCCGTTGCGTAGTTTTAAAGATTTAAGCATACATAGGGACACACAGCGACAGCGACTTTGTTTTATACTATGTAATGAAGCGGAGGTTACTAATGTGTCTGATGAGTGAGGGGTGCTGAGGGTTTTGATAAGGAAAATACGGAGATTAAATGAAGTGCGACTAGTATGACAGTGATATATAATAGAAAGTAACAAAAATAATATATATAATGATAAAATTAAAAAAGAATATAAAAACCTATGAAGGAGTTTTGCTACATTGAGTATAAGAATAATTTCTAATCGAGTTCAACTCTCATATTACGCCGACCCCAATTAAATGGGATAAGGAAGCAGATGATGATAATGGGTTCAATCCTCACTATGACTTTGTATTTAGTAATTTTTTATTTAATCTCATTTGATTTCGTCGTCATTTGGAGGAAATAGAAATAAAAAATAATTTATTCAAATAAACTTAATTCAAGCACTTTTGAATAATCAACAATTTTTTTTCAAATCGGTGAAGTCACCAGGAGGCTGCTGAGCGTGTTGTCTCAGAGAGCAGAGCCCCGCCCGCCGATGCTAGCTTCCATTCGAGGGATATCCGTTATCTCATCTCACTATTTTATTTTATTGTCCTTCATAGAATATAATAGAATAGGACAGAACAGGACAGCATAGAACAGGACAGACAGGACAGGGCAGGACAGGACAGGACAGGACAGGACAGGACAGGTCAGGACAGGTCAGGACAGGGCAGGACAGAATAGAATAGAAAATCATTTATTCAAATAAACTTAATTTAAGCACTTTTGAATAATCAACATTTTTTTAAATCTACCGCTTATTCGGAAAGCTGTCTCATCACAAGAAGAATAAGCAAGAAACTTGTGTGTTGCTCTTTTAAATAATCCTTGTAAGTTCACATTTTACAAGTCGAAACGTGTGAATACAAACTACCAACCAGCACTAATTTATTTAGGCTCAAATATAAAAACACAATCGGCCTTATTACAAAAAGATAAACCTGGTTTAGCACTAGTAATAAACCATTCACCAATGTATTCCTTATTACAAAATGAAGTTTATCTCTAAATCGTGATTCGTCTATGGTCTAAAGTTAGACCTGCGATGCCCCTAGTTTAACAGTGGTCTAAATGCAAAAAGTCAAACTCCATTTTAAAAATTGTATTTTAAGTTGTTGTTTTTCGAAAAATATTCTAACTAAATTAAAAATATATTAACTAAAAATATTTAAAGCTAATTTTACGATATTAAAAATATATAAAAGACGGTATTTGTTATTTTTTCACTCATTTGACTTTGAAATAGTCACCATTCGCATCGATCCAATAAATATATCCCGCCGTTCCTTTTCTCCGTATAGGACTCCTACTTGTAATTTAAAACTGATTTTCAGCCTATTAGTACATTAACAAATATTACATATTAATGAAATAGTTATAATGAAGACATAGATAAATAGAAATAAATTTATTTTTAGTTTATACATTTTTATTTGAAGTAATATTATTTTTGATCTTTTCATATTTCTGGTAAAACGGAACGTAATTGTACGCTAACAGACATGAGTGACTGATTTCTGTATGGAATACATAATGAACGATTTAACTAGTACTAAGTAGTCCTCTGTTAGATCTGGATTCATAATAATGTTAGGTTTATTCCAAGTATTAACTTTAGGAATGGTTTAAACCACGACCATTTAGACCACGTTTCGTCCGAGTTTTAACAGATTTTTTGTAATAAGACCGAATAAGATTAAATCAGTCGTAGTGATAAGAGCAGACCAGTTCGAGTCAGGCGCAGATCCGAGACAGTCACAAATTAAGATTCACACATACTGACACAATTTTGTTTATATACGAATCTAAAAGCATCCCATATATTAAATGAGGAGATGCTACAAGTGTATGTGTGTACTAAATTCCATCTAAATCCGGCCAAATATTATTCAGCAGTTGAGAAACAAACATGTGAACATTATAACAAACTTCCGCATTTGTAATATAATGTCGGTTACAACAGTAAATATGCAACACTGTTGAACGGTAAACACTCGTATAATAGAACCAGCTTTTGCCCGCGGCTTCGCTCGCGTTAATTTATCCCCTTAGGGGTGGAATTTATCAAAATCCTTTCTTAGGGGATGCCTACGTCATAGTAGCTTTATGCATGCAAAGTCTCAGCTCGATCGGTTTAAAATTGACAAAGTTTCATACAAACTTTCATCCCCTATTTTATCTCCTTGGGGGTAGAATTAATCAAAATCCTTTCTTAGCGGATGCCTACGTCATATCATCTACCTCCATGTCAAATTTCAGCCCGATCCGTCCAATGGTTTGGGCTGTGCGTTGATAGATCACTATGTCAGTCACCTTTGAGTTATATATATTTATATAGTACTACATACGCACTACAAGCATTTTGTGAGGTATAGCAACGTGAAGGAGAGGCGGATGGTAATAATGAATAACTGTGGACAGTTAATACAGCGCCATCTAGTCCCACGGTAAGTAGAGCTTGTGTTATGAGTACTAGACAACTAATACACTGATGAAATACTTAGATATATATATATATCTTATACATAAAATTCTCGTGTCACAGTTTTCGTTCCCATACTCCTCCGAAACGGCTTGACCGATTTTCATAAAATTTTGTGAGCGTATTGAGTAGGTCTGAGAATCGGTCAACATCTATTTTTCATCCCCCTAAATGTTAGGGGTAGTCCATCCCCTAATTTTTATTTTTATTTTAAGGCAAAACAACGTTTGCCGGAACAGCTAGTATATATATATTATAACAGAGCACGCAATGTTGAACAAGTTGTCGTATAAAGTAACTGTTTCATAGTATCTCAACCGGCGCCCCCGGGCGCCCCTCCGATCGATCCCCCGTCCAATTCAAACGGGGATCGAAATTACGACGGCCTGAGCCGAGGTTCGAACCCCTAGTGGTGCCCTCAGACTAAAGTCGTATCCGTCAGACAGGATTTGGCCTTCAGCCGCTTCATAAGTCTTTCCTTTGGTTTGGAGTGCCATCTGCACTCGCCCCTAACGTCCGGTGAAGCTGTAAAGGCCAGCTGCGGCCAACAGCATTAGAGTAGTCCGAAAAAAAAAAAGTATCTCAATCTGAACAATGTTGTCGAGTCGCGGTTCAGTGAACTTATTCCGGCAAACAATGGAAATTATTAGGATAGAAAGAGATAATAATTGCGTCCGACCACACTGTCTAGTACTTTCACCAGTATTGGTCGATGAACGTTTGTAGATCTCGTGTGGGACAGAGTGTAGGATTGTAGTCAATATTTCCTGCATCCCTATATAGTTATTTCTCCTTTTTTTTTACACACGGGGGACAAACGAGCATACGGCTCGCCTGATGGTAAGTGATTACCGCCGCCCATGAGCACCTGCAACACCAGGGAAATTGTAAGTACGTTGTCGGCCTTTTAAAAAGGAATAAGCTCTTTTCTTGAAGGTTTCAATATCGTATCGGTTCGGAAATACCATTGCTGGAAGGTGATTCCATAATCTTTTATTACAGGTATACAACAGGATCCTAAGTGAACAACTTCTTACGGTTGCTACTGCTCCAATATGGCTCATCAGGGGTGAAACGGGATTGGTAGTGATGTGGACTGATGATCCTATTGCTAGCAATGTACTACGTCAGGTCGACCTCCACGCGGTTCCCCCTGGAAACCATCGTGATAAATTCCTAATGAATTTGTTACGATGGGCTAACTGACCTGACCTCATGTTCATCTTATCACCCTCCACTGGTGCCCCGCCAGGGTAAACCCTTAGCGCAGGCGGGTGCACCATATCATTGTCATTTATAAAAAAAATATGGCTCATCATGTGTTTACACCACTACATATATATATAAATAAAATTGGAGTGTCTGTTTGTAATATTGAAATAACCGTTTTTTAGTACATGCATATGAATGTAATACGGTACATACATCAAAATAACATTTTTTACAATTTCTCTCTGTCTGTCTGTTTGTTCCGGCTAATCTCTGAAATGTCTGGACCGATTTTGACGTACTTTTTTGGCAGGTAGCTGATGTAATAAGGAGTAACTTAGGCTACTTTTGTTTCAGAAAAATAAAGTTAAATTCCACACGGACGAATTCGCGGGAACAGCTAGTTACTAATATATCACTCGTCCATTGTCCACGAGCTGGCCTTGACTCTCCAAATAAAATGTCGACAACCGCTAGAAAGTTACAAATTGAAAATTAACACATGAATAGGTAATAATGTTGAAGACGGCATTAGAACCCACGACCTTGGGAGTCGTGTTAGTAAACTACTAGACCGTGACGTTGTCCGACAAATGGAATTGTTATAAATGACGAGCCGACACGCAACGTAACATTTGTGTGTACCTACTTCACTATACTTCATTCATTTATTAAAATAGTCATACATAGAGATGTGCTAACTCGTAATAATCGAGTTGACTCGAGTTACCTGGAATAACAGTTTTTTTTTTTTAATTTTACGAACAAATCTAATGTTTTTTTTTTCGAATCTAGTGTGTTTGGCCTTGAAACTTCACCGAACCATAGGGGGCGAGTATGATTGTATTGAGTTAGCACATCTCTATATATAGATGCGCTAACTCGAGTTAATACGAGTTGACTCGAATTACCTGGAATAAACAGTTTTTTTTTTAATTTTTCGAACAAACCTAATGTTTTTTTTTTTCGAATCTAATGTGTTTGGCCTTGAAACTTCACCGAACCATAGGGGGCGAGTATGATTGTATTGAGTTAGCACATCTCTATGTATAGATGCGCTAACTCGAGTTAATACGAGTTGACTCGAGTTACCTGGAATAAACAGTTATATTTTTGTTTTTTTTTTTTAATTTTTCGAACAAATCTAATGGATTTGGCCGCTGCTAGCCTTGAAACTTCACCGAACCATAGGGGGCGAGTAGAAATGGCACTTCAGACCCGCGGAAAGACTTATAGAACGCATAATCATTTTAATGATAACATAACCGGACGAATATGCAAAAAAATAAATGATAACAACCTCAAAACAATATTGAAACATTTGTGACGAGTGAAAATTGTATGATATGAAATGATCGGAAAATTTCATGTCATTGTCGGTTCGACGACAGAATCATGCTCTCGCTCTTTCACTTGATTCATTCATTTACCAGTTGAATTCTTCCATCTCGAGTTGGCAGAATTAAACTCGAGTTAACTCGAATTATGCGCAACTCGAGTTAGTAACTCGGGTTGAGACATCTCTAGTCATACAATATTTTATTAGGTCCTCACATATGAAATTGGCGTTTTGTCGTACTGGCCACTTTGATCTCAAATACCTCCTCTTTGGTTAGGAATTACAATTTCAAATTTATACAGCTATTTACTGATGCATTTGTTTTTCGAAAACCGTAAACCATATGGTTTTTCCATCTTTGGTTTTTTCTGTGCATCACTCAGTTTACAAAATGGAAAACTTAAATTATCGCGTTATTTACGAGTACCAGTTCCGTCGTGACACCAGTTATGAGTACTAGATGCCATTACACATTCTCTGCTTAGATTAATAATAATAATAATAATAATGATCTCAGTACAATTCACACAACGCCATCTAGACCCGAGTTAAGCTAGCTAAAGCTTGTGTTACGGGTACTAGATAACTGATACAAGTACATAGATTTTTTTTTCGTAAATACATACATATTATACATAGAAAACACCCAGACCGATACAAACTCATGAATACAAAATGTTTGTGCCGTGAGAGGAATCGAACCCCCGACCATCAGACGTAAAGCGGCGTGCTAGACCGCAAACACAAACACAACCGGTACGCTCTGCGCTCGTCGACTGAATGCCGCGGCTCACGCAACCAAAGAGGATTATTCAACTACCGACCTCCGTATTTATAGACCAAAGTCAGTGTAGTAGGTTGGTCTATAAATACTAGATGGCGCTATTTACAATATTTGTAATAATCTTTACATTGGGTACTTCATTAGTACTAAACACAAACTACCTTCTTTTAATATATTTTTAAAATATCGGATTTTTTTCTACAATACGATGTGAACTCTAACACTTGCCAGGCAATAGGCAATATATCTTCTGTAACTGATAACAGAATTAGTAACATTGGCAATATATAATATTTATGTAAATATACACGTACCGATGGTACTTGGCTGACATTTTATGGACTTCTCTCCATTTAGATCCGTTCAGATTGTATTTATTCGAGGCAATTCGCCTGTATTGATCTCGGTTTTCATTCAGGTTTACTGTCCGGCGGTGATTCACTCGCCGCTCGTTTTCTTTATTTATAAACTTTTTGCTACCGGCTTTTTTTTTCGGACTTCTGTAATGCTGTTGGCCGCAGCTGGCCTTTACAGCTTCACCGGACGATAGGGAACGACTGCGAATGGCACTCCAAACGAAGGAAGGACTTATGGAGCGGATGAAGGCCAACTCCCGCCTGACGGATACGACTTTAGTCTGAGGGCACCGCTAGGGGTTCGAACCTCGGCTCAGGCCGTCGTGACATCGATCCCCGTTGAATTGGATGGGGGATCGATCGGAGGGGTTGCTACCGGCTACGGATACGTTATTTCACAACGTTTTGTCGAAATATGATATTGATGTTTAAACTGGGAACTCAAATTAAACATTTACAGCGTGGGGTCATGCGGTAAAAGGGTCAATTAAAAAGATATCATACCCTGGCTCTCTCACTTAAAATTATGATATAGAGGGAGGGATGGAGGAGGGAGGGCCAGGTTGTGATATTTTAAAATCAATTTGTCGTAATATTATTATTATTTAAAATACAAAAATTCTCATCTCCCCTCTTAAGGAGAGGAGATGGCAACTTACCCCCGGCAGAAGCACAGTCGGCCGGGGTTCAGGGCCCCAGGGAGAGAAACCGGCGTATAAATGCGGGCAGAATCTAAGAGCACCACTTTCTGCATCTTTCCCGGGAGTGAGCCGCCTCGGAATCCCAACCGTCTGAGATAGAAGTCGCTACGTACTCATTATTAGTGTAATCAGATAATATTGTCAGTGCTATGGATTTTAAGTGTTTCTATAAAAACATTATTATCATTAACGAATTCTTCAATTTTACAGTAAGCTTTTTTGCAAAGGAACTGTTTTATTTGACATTTAAATATTTTTTCTGGCAGATTTATAACATACTCTGGTATTTTATTGTAAAACCTTACGCAATTGCCATAAAACGAATTACTAACTTTAGCCAAACGACATTTAGGTAAAATCAGTTTGTGATTGTTACGTAAGCTTTTATTGGTGCAATCACTAACTTTTTTGAAACTGTCTATATTTTTCCTGGTATAGAGATATTGTCATAAATGTATTGAGATACAAATATATAAAAGAAGATAATTAAGGAATTATTTAACACAATATAATTGTTTTTGATGAAAATATACACTGTAGAGTGCGTGGCCACTAAACAGTACTACACATCGGGACGTTCCTGAGCAACGGTGAGTAAGTTTGGTGTTACATTGCTTACTTTGGGGTGTTCGGAGTGTGGAAGACGTTCTTCCAGGTCGAAATTGTATTTTTACTTCCTTTTCCATTAATTATTTTCTTTTTAATAAATACAGTCCACTCTCTATTTTATATATTACTTTCTAAGGATTCGTAATACAACATTTTTTGGTTCACTTATTATATCGTAATTAGATCAAGCATGCACAGCGGCGTGTAGCAGTTAGGGTTGTCAACTATATTTTATAATAACTTTACTTTTGGTAAATTCAAATTCAAAATCATCAAACAGAAACTCAATTGATTTTTTTTTAAAACCAGTTTATGTAAAATATATATTTATATAGGTGTCTATGTCTAACATTAAATGAAAATCCCGTGCATGGACGCTCGTCATTCAAGTAATCGTTTATATAATACTTTTCTCTGTATAATTATATTTTTACATTATATATATGTATGCGAAATGATTATTTTCAACCTTCACTGTGATGCGTAAAACAAAATACTCATTATGACGATTTATAATTACCGAACGAAATGTTAGATGTCCATTGTGAGTTGTGACATTTGTCACTGCTCTAGTGTTAAAAGCACAAAAAAATACGTTTTTAATGCAAAAAAAAAATGTTTGATAAATACTTTTTTATTTTTAATTAGTTTGATAAATACTTGAAAAAAAAAATATTAAAAAAAAACATATATTGAAGCAGTTTATACGTTTTTTTTGTCAAGTAAAGTTGGCAACCCTACATGCAGCGGTGTCCTTGATCTGAACATTAGGGGGCACCGGTAGCAAGGTCGACGGGCCGTGGCGACCGAATATCGAGGTCAGACTGCCCACTGTCGGCAGTTCAACTCTCGGACAGTGCATCTGTTTGATGTCAACGCATACTCCGACTGGCGACTGCTGACTCGCTGTAAACAAGAATGCACTGTTTAATGTTTGTGTGACGACTGCGGTGCTAACCTATTTCTGACTAGCTGTACTCGCGACTTCGTTCGCGTGAAATTTAACTTTATTTTTCTAAAATAAAACAAATTTACTAAAATAAAAATAGCCCAAATAGTTACTGCTTATCACATCAGCTACCTGCCAAAAAAAGTCCCCTCAAAATCGGTGCAGCCATTTCAGAGATTAGCCGGAACAAACAGACAGACAGACAAAAATTGTAAAAAATGTTATTTTTGCGTATGTACCGTATTTATATTCATATGCATGTAGTAAAAAACGGTTATTTCAATATTACAAACAGACATTTGAATTTTATTAACATACAAAATATTTAAATTATTATTTCTGTTTATCATTCATGTGGCATATTTAGTAAACTATCTTTTCAATGGACTGACAGACAAATATACAGAAACACCTACATGAATTAACTAATAAGAAACACTTCTTTTCTATCTGTTTGTCATTTAAAAAAAAATCATAAATAAAATTGGAGTGTCTGTTTGTAACATTGAAATAACCGTTTTTTTATACATGCATATTAATAAACACGCTATATACACCAAAATAACATTTTTTACAAATTTTATCTGTCTATCTGTTTGTTCCGGCTAATCTCTCAAAATGGCTGGACCGATTTTGACGGGACTTTTTTAGCAGGTAGCGGATGTAATAAGTAGTAACTTAGAGTACTATTATTTCAGAAAATTAAAGCTAAATTCCACTCGAACGAAGTCGCGGAAACAGCTAGTATATTACTAACCTTTACCAATGGGAAAGTTATATGTTTCATAACAAAAGTTAAAATTGTAATTAAGTCACGCATTGCAGTTACTCAATATATGGACAGCTGTTGTTTTGTGGACACGGTAGTGTAAAAGTACAGGCCATCTGTGCAGTTCATATACCAACAGATATTTTTTATTTTTATTGTGTTGTTTGGGCTATTGTCAGATGTGTATACCTTTTTTGCACCTACACGTTATTGTGCTCGACCCTTTTTCAAAGTCCGCTACCTAGACCCGTCGGGACAAGAATTGAAGGATATTCTTAGGAGCGATGGTTTTTATCTCCTCAGGGTATAATGTATACTTTCTAAAAGAGATATTTCGTTTATGCATGAGAGGCTACAACCACATAGGATGTGTAGTGGCGTTTCCTCTTCAGTTTGGCAGAATCTGCAGATTTTTGTCGTGCATAGGCCTAGTTTTGCCATATGCTTGTTTAATTTGCAGTGTCCTGTGAGGGCCCTAGTCATCATGCATATGTTGTTTTTACTCGATAGCAGTAGTCTATTGGAGTATTTGTTCGAGTAGCCCGATAATAGAGCTTTTGAATGTGTTAATCATGGCATTTCTTGCCAGTGATTCAGTGAGAATGCCAACAGATAACGCAAGTCGATTGTTATTTATATAAGAGGCGAGATAAATTAATCAAGTGGTCAATATTGTAAAATGTTTATTAGACTAATTTAGATAGAATTAGATAGATAATTCTAATTTATTTGCTTCAACGTTTACAACAATAGTACAAATATTCGTCTCATATTATGTTCGCCAGCAAATTATAATTCATAACAATTACTTTTACAATTATATTACATTATAAATAATATTCAAATTCAAATTCAAATTCAAATTCAAATTCAAATTCAAAAATCATTTATTCATGTAGGACATTTTAGCCACTTATGAACGTCAAATTTTTACATTATAATTTTATTTTTTTCCCTACCGTCCAGTTCGGTCTATAGATCCAATTGAGAAGAACTGGCAAGAAACTCAATTGAATTACTTTTTTTTTTAAAGCCAGTTTATTTACAATGTATATTTATATAGGTAATATCAGTTAATAATATCAGATGTCAGGTCAATTCCCGCAAAGAGTAACATCATTTTTTAACGAGCCATTGGAGTAATTCTTTTTTAAATCTATTTAACGGCATCTCTCGAATTACATGTGATATTTTATTATATATTTGTACGGAGCTGAAGTGTGAGTTAGTTATGCGAGTTAGTTCTACACGGTGCCATTTTTAATTTAGTAGGGTCTCTTTGTGTAAATTTGCTATTATCGTTTATTTGTTAACTGTTTAAGTTTATATTGTTAGAAAGTATATTACTGTAGGTAGAAGACGTTTGCTGTTGTGCTATGGTGGATAGTATAATTATTCTTTTATACTATCCACCGCTACCATCCGCGTGGAATAACTTTATTTTTTTAAAAATGAATTTAGCCTAAAGAATTAAAAATTATTTTGTTCGTCTTAATTTATTCGTTTACATCCTGCATCATCCCTTATTTTATCCCCATGGGTAATGTTTTATCAAAATCCTATTTTGCGTATAGTTTTTATCATAGTAGCTTATTTAATTTCAGTTGAATCATCGAAAATCTAGAAGATTTTACAAACTTTCATGTATATTTTATCATCTTGGGGGTAAAATTAATCAAAATCCTTTCTTAGCGGATGCCTACGTCATAACATCTTTGCATTCCAAATTTTTATCTGTCCAGTGGTCTGGGCTGTACGTTGATCGATCACTATGTATGACCTTTGAGTTATATATATTTATATGTTTTAGAATATAAGTCTTCCTTTATGGTTGTTTTTTATAATAGTCAAAGTTTCGTCTCATCTCCTTGTTATACCATTTTTATTTAGATTAAACTATGTTTTATTCTGTAAAATACGTAAAAACCTTTTATCTCCAAAGTTTAGACATAATCATATGTTTAAAAATTTTATAGCCATACTAGCTGTGCGCGCCATTTTACCCGGGTAAAATTTATAATTAGATGAGTTATTCTGATGTATATTAGCTATATTGCAAAGTTTCATTAAAATCCATTAAGCACTTTTTCCATGAAGCAGTAATATACACACATCCATCCACACATACAAACTTCCACTAATATTAATAAGAATAAGATTAGATATAATCGTAGATTTATTTTTATGTAATAGAACATACTTATATATCAAATATTTCCATAACGATATAGTTACACAAACGCACCGATATCTCCACTGTAGGTATTGCATACATTTTCCAAAGTTAAGTGTAATTGTATTGCGCCGGTTATAGAAAAGTTGCGAGGTATCAGATTGAGCTGGTATGGGCATGTTATGCGGAGGAACGAGGTCCATGTCTTATGGAAAGTGTGTAATATAAATATGGATGGATTTTAAGAAAAGATGGATGGATTATGTAAAATATATATTTATATAGGTGTTCAGATATGACGACCGATAGAGATCAGTGGAAGAGAATGACATACTGCGCCGACCACAAATAATGGGATATAGGCAAGGCAATGATGAAGTGTAATTGTATTCACGAGAAGTTCTACAAGGAAAGTTAATAATTATACATTTATTGCGAAAACCAATTAGACATGAGCCTCGTTACGGTCGGCGGGGGGCTGCAGGCGGCTGCAGGCGCCACGCTACCGCTGAACTTGACCTGCTTTACTACAACGTTTCCGTTCATTGCTCGCCAGCAGTGTTGCCAGATAATCGTCTTAATTTCCCCAAAATGTTGCTCAAAATCTCCCCAATAAAGATGGTCTGTATTAGTATAATAGTGAATATGGAACATGACTATTTTCTAATAAATTGTTGTACTTTAATGAACTCTAATATTTTTATGTCGTTAGTTTAGTTAACCTACATTAACATACAAAATCTCTCGAAACCCTTGTTTAAATCCGCTCAAACATTTGTGTTTTTAATATGTAAAACTAAAAATAGAAATCTTTATATCGTCAGAAAATTACCGAATTTGAGGTAAAACCCTCAATCTGGTAACACTGCTTTCTATTTGTCGATGTTACGACTTTTTGGCGGGAAGTCAAATTGAGCGGGTGTTATAAATTTTCTCCTTTTTGATTTTTTATTTTAATTGTAATTTTATTGTAAATATTGTATATCTTATTGTAAATACCTAAATAGTAAATCAAGCAAAGAAAATGAGTGATAGTAGCGACTGCGGGGAAACCCCGTCGACGTGGAAAAAGTCAACGCGGCAAAAAACGGAAGATGTCGCCGAATCATTTAATTATATCCGAGGACTATAAAATGTATAAAAAAATTACAAAAGAAAAAATCATATAGATTGTGTTGTCTATGTAGAATCTACAGAAAATGAAAAAGTAGGGAATAAAAACCCCATTACTTTAACAAAGTTATTCACCGAAAATGTGAAAGGCATTGCAGGTGTACAAAAGTAAACGCCTATAAAATAGGTGTATTTTGGTATATGTACGCACCAGCCAATAATTTATAAAAATGGACAATTTTTTAGTATAAATTCAAGGCTTTTGTACCAGCATATATCACAAAAAAACATTTAAGATTTTATTAACATGTCCAACGAAATATTTATAAAAGTATTAGTTGTGATATTCAAGTGATATCCATCAAACGTTTTATGAAGACTGAGAGATAAATATCCAGAAACTGTACCGTCACATTTGAACTACCACTTTACCACAAATGCTTTACATACAGTTATTTAGATATCCTAAACACACTTATAAATAAAATTGGAGTCCAATGTTACAAATGTCTGAAATAACCATTTTAAAGTACATGCTCACAGATGAATATCATGTGCTGGTCAACACTCATACAAAATATGTTTTTAGAAGAAATTTTTGTATCAATTGTAGTGGTAACCACTTGTTTTTCGAGAGATCTCTCAAAAAGAAGAAAATTGAAGAAAACCGAGTAAATATGTCAATCACTCCTATGCCGCTGTTGTGGTATGCCCTCAAGTAGTACAACCCCAAAAGTATATATTATTTCAGAAATCTTTAAATGTATATAATTCACAATTTAAACAAAATGTAAATAATAATAATACTGCATTCAATGCAGTATCAAATTGTAAATAATGAAATTATAATTAATGCATTAGTTAAATCTCTTGTTGCTCAGTTATACAATATATGAGAAAATGTCAATGTAATAAGACAATAAAAGAAATATTGTTGTCAAATTTAATTTAATGAATACATACAGATAAATATAGTCGAGTTTAATATTTATATACAGAGTAAAAAAGCTCTGATGCAAATTAATCATGAATGGTCAAAATATTGATAATGTTCATTAATGAGAATTTAAAAGAACAGTAATAATTCTAATTTATTTCCTATAATTTCATTTCAAAAATAGTACAAATACACACAATATTATGTTTAATAAAAGAAAATTTTAAATATAATATCATAATTACTTTTACTTTTTATGAATATTAGAATATATAAATAATATTCAAACATCAAATTCAAATTAAAATCATGTGTATTCATGTATGGAACATTTTAGCCAACTTATGAAAAACGTCAAACTTTTTTACATTATAATTTTATTTTTTGCACCGTCATATTTTGTTCGGTATATAGATACAAACAATTGAGAAGTAATAACATATACAATCTCAATTGAATTACTTTTTATGTGTTAAATGAGTTTATTTACAATGTATATTTATATAGGTAATATCAGTTAATAATATAACATGTTAGTCAATTCCTCTCTGTGAGTGGAACATCATTTTTTAATGGGCAGCCATTGATGTAATTCTTTTTTAAATCTATTTAACGGCATCTCTCGAATTGCATGTGATATTTTATTATATATTTGTAAGCAGACTGAAGTGTATTTTTAGTTATGCAAGTTAGTTCTACACTTAAATGCCATTTTTAATGTAAATAATGGTCTCTTTTTATAATAATTTTGTTAATATTTTATATGACATTAGACTGTTACCAAAATTATATTGTTAAACAAACTATATTACTTTAGGTAGACGACGTTTGCTATTGTGCTATTGAATGATGCTGTTTTATACTGTCTAAGAGAGCCATTACAATATAGAGTCCGCCAACAATTTTATTTTTTTTATAAAAAATTGATGCTAAAAAAAAAAGAAATTAAAAATTATTTTGTTCGTCTTAATTTATTCGTTCCATTAGGTACTGATATTTCAAAAATACATTTACATTAAAAATTTAAAAGCATCATCCCTACATCTTCCAACAAAATTTTAATGATTATCAAATCTTATTTTGAACGTCTTCATCACAATGCAATGATCCAATCTTTAATATATTGAATCAATCGAAAAAATGAAGATTTCTACAAACTTTCACTGGCCTATTTTATTCGCTTAAGAGTAGGAAGATATCCAACATCCTTTCTTAGGGATGACAATATTACATATAAATTAATAAAATGCTACATACAATGTCAATTAAAATACTATAGATATATAAAATTGACAAAGTTACATACAAACTTTCATCCAGTGTGTTATTCCAATTTTGAAACCTAATAAGGATATTAACTGTGCATCATCTTATAACATCCTTGTCATCGTGTCTAGGCAAACTATTTGAAAACATGTTACCCGTCCGTTTGGACTACTTTACTGAAACACTATGTTGCCAGATATTCAGTTTGATTATATATATTGTTCTATATATATATTTATATCCCTATTAAAAAAAGCAAAATTTTTCCAATGTTGTGTGTGTTTTTAATGTCAAAGTTTCGATAATGTAAATATCTCCTTGTTCATACCATTTTTATTTGCAAAATATTAAACTGGATGTTTTATTTTTTAAAATACATAATGCTTTATGTTAACTTTTTATCCCACATGGACCTAAATATGTTAAAAAATTTTATGCCAGGGACTACTAGCTGTCCCCGCCACTTTATGGCTTGTAAATCTTAAATACGTATGATTATGTGGATGTATATTAACATATACAGTTTGCAGATGATTTCATTAATACACTGAGAGTCAACTTTTTCCTTTGGCTATAAATACATATAAATACACACATAAATCAATTACAACATTTATAATATTTAAAAGAAATCAGTTAGAAAAATCTGATGTTAGTATTTAGTAGAGATACATATATATATATATATATATATATATATATATATACAAAATAAACGATATAGTACACACAACACAAATTTTTACTGTATAGTTTTGGACAATAAATTTTGATAAACATATAGATTACATTTGTCAAAATGCAATGGTTATAGAAATATTTTGAGATGTTCAGATTGACTTACTGGGGCATCTGATGTGGAAAACACTCAATATACTGTATAAAAGCATAGTATAAATTCATTTTGATTATAGTAGTTTAGCCTATATGACTGCTAGTCGTTGTTGTGAAATAGATGTTATACTAAAATATAGATGGCAATTGAATCATTAGTGGAGCTATGACGCCTATAAATAGTATGGAAGTTGAAAATTGTATAACTCCATTGTCTCTAAGACGTTTGCAACTGGCAGAAAGATTTTGTATAAAGGAATTATCTTCCAGTAATAGTATTGTGCTTAAAAATATTTTATATCCTGCACAGCTTTCTCAGTTAGTTGTAGGACTGGTCTGCCCCAATCATCTGTTATTATTTCAGGATCATTATTAATTGTTTAATGACACATGTTAAAAATTATGTATGGAATATATATTGACTTTTTGAGTATTTAATGTGAATGATTCACTAATCGGTGGTTTGTATTCACATTTCATTTAGATTTAATATATAACAAATATGAATAAATTATTTAAAATAAGAAACACACATTTTATGTTATCTTGCTGATGTTCTTTAAATGATGTTAAAGCAGCTTATTATGATCCACAAAAGAAAAAAAATGTATTACTATTCAAAAGTAATTGCAGCATCTTTACAGCTGAAAGTTATTTGAATAAATGTGCTTTGTTATATTTAATTCTATTGTAATAATGTAAATATACTAATAGTGTGTAATATGAATGTGTATTGGATGACTTTATCCAGTGGCAATTGTACATATAAACAAAATTATATTATATATGAAATAAAAAATAGTTAATAACTTTAATAAAAATAAGAATGTAGAATTTGTACGTACCCTCAGACAGTGGCATAGAGAATGAGGTCGTAGACTTGGCCTCGTCAACAATATGATGAAGATCAGACAGACATTTTGATGAAGTGTAATTGTATTCACTACTACCAATATTTTAAAAGTAAAGTGAATAATTAACATTTACTGCGAACATAACCACAGAAAATAAAGGAAAATGGTATGCAGAATTACAGCCAGACTTACCAGTGACACCTTGGTACAGCAAATTCAAATATTACAATAGAAAATTTATCACTATCATCAATCGTCTACGTTTCGGCCATTGTTTAGTTCCATCCCATCTCAGCAGAATTAAAATCACAAATGACAACAGATGCAACCACTGTTTCAAGATAAATGCTGACATAAACCATATTATATTTGAATGCCAAGTTTTCAACATACAACGGTTGATTCTTATCAGTGACATTAGTGACATCGCAATGGAACACTCACTATTCCCCGCCGCGTTCAAGATTTGCTTTCTCACTTTGCATATTTTATTCCAATATATAACTACATTGTACATATCTCTGGAAAAAATTTAATATTATGAATTATTACTAAAATTGTGTTGTCTAATATGTATATAAAAGTTTATTTCTTATGTTTTGTATTAAATTCATTATAAAAATGTATTCGACTGAAGGACTTGTATCCATGGTCATGAATAAAGCATTATTAAAAAAAAAAAATTTGTCGATGTTACCATATCATAGGTACTCATGTGTAAGTACAACAAGTGTTTATATCCAACTATAGACTTTTTTTATGTATTTTATAAATGATTTATTATTTTACTATTACATTAAATAATATTTAAATTATATTTATTACTAGTATTTACATAACCTAATTGTACAACTAAGAACCTAAAATTAAAAAGTTTAAAAAAATATATAATATGATGACTAAAATATATTATTAAAAGGGGTCCCTTTAGGCAACGTTCCGAAGATACTGGCAGCGTTCCCTCTTTGAATAGCTAGACTAATTCTTTGTCCAAGGTAGCTGCCAGCTCTTTGGTCTTCATGTGATCTTCTTTTATAAATTGTATAGAAAGCTATTGAAGTTGTGACTGTGGAACCAAAATATTTGACTGGAGACTGACGACCCACTGGACAAAGTGGGTCATCAGCTCGCTTGCATTCCAATGACATAGAAAATGTAGTATATAATTACCTAAAACTTACAACACAAACACTCTTGTTAGTAATGTGGACTCTTAACCTCATTGCTAGAAATATACCATGTCAGGTTGACATCCACCCGATTCCCTCTGGAAACCATCATAGTAAATTGCCATTTGCCAAGATGGGAAGCTAACTTGACTTCATACTCATTTTATTATCCTCTACTGATCAGCCAGTGTAAACAGTTAGTGCAGGTGGGTGTACCATATCATTATCACGCATAAAAAAACCTTTGCCGACACGGCAAGAGTTTATTCAAGCATATTAGTCTCCACGTGGTGCCCCTGGAAACCAAATCAAAACTGGAAACCATCGTGGTAAATCATTTGTCAAACATGGACTAAATGACCTGACTTCACGTTCATTTTATCATCCTCCACTGTTGATCAGTAAGCGTAAAACGTTTTTTTATATAGATGATAATGGAATGGTGTACCCGTCTGTGCTAACGGTTTACACTGGCCGGGCACCAGTGGAGGATAAGATGAACATGAGGTCAGGTCAGTTAGCCCATTGTGACAAATTCACGAGGAAGTTATCACGATGGTTTCCAGGGGGAACCGTGTGGGAGGGAGATCAACCTGACATGGTACATTGCTAGTAATGGTCATGAGTAATATTACTGACAATCCTCTTCCCACCGAGCATGCGGGTGCATCATTCATAAGAAAAATTCCTGTCGTGTTATATTTAAACATATCTTTAAGTCCGGCACAAAATCAGAGCCATGTCCAAAACTTGAGATATTTTCAATTAGACTAGCGATTTGGCCTTGATGCTTTATTTTTTAACTATTTAAAGATAATGCTATGCGTCTATTATAGACGATTTATGGCATGTGAACAGAAGAAATATGAGATCACAGTTGTAGATGGACCACAGGAATCTACAAATGTAAAACAATTTATTAAAATATTGCCAAAAAAGGACATAAAAGTGGACCCTTTAAAGAAAATAAAAAGAAAGTCATTACCAATACCTAGGAATATACCTCCTATAAAAATCCTGCCGAAACCTAAACTCTTAAATCAACCATCCCTCAAATCCTCGATCAGGTTTAAACATAATTAAACCATTTTTAACCTGATCTAGGTTTTGAGGGTTGGTTGATAGATATTTAATTATATTTTACAGAACCTGATGAAAAGAACGCGGATAATCTTTTTGGGTTACTCTCTGCATCATTGGTAGTAGCATTAGAATAGAATAGAAAATCATTTATTCAAATAAACTTACATTGAAGCACTTTTGAATAGTCATTACATTTTTTAATCTACCGCTCGTTCGGAAAGCTGTCTCATCACAAGAAGAACGAGCAAGAAACTTACATGTTGCTCTTTTAAATAATTTTATTATTATTTTACATTTTTAAGTTTAAGTGTGTGAATACAAACCAGCAATTAGCACTAATTCAATTAAATACTCAATTTCATTCGTTTTACCGCTAGAATCTGAAGTATCTACATTATTAGGGTGCAGTAATGAGTGGTATGTATTGCTAAATACCTATGTGTATACACAAATAAGATATACATTAAATCCGCATTAGAATCACACAGTCAGACTCAACAACCGTACATTGCTATTATCTTGTCACGGTAATTCAAATTGAACTGTTTTGACGGCACACGCGGTTCTAATTTATTCCTCATTGTCAGTCATTTTGACTCATCCGCTTTCATTATAATAAGCCGTTAGTCTTGATTAATGGCCGTAATGCGCAGCGTCACAATCTTTGTCGTTATGTCTTTCGTTAAAGTAATATTTATGTCTAAATTAGAACACGTCAAGGAATTTCATTTGGTTGCCTTGGATTCGTATCATATTTACGAAGAAATTTCCCGTCTTGTTCGCGAAAGCAAACAAAACGACAGATTTATATATATGTTTGTACGGCTGGAATGTGGGATTAATAGATTTGAACCATTTCGTTTGTAATCAAAAAGAGTTTCTAATGGAGTCAACATAAAACTAGTTTTCTGAACTTCATCATCATTATCATCTTAGTCCGGAAGACACCCACTGCTGAACAAAGGCCTCTCCCAAAGATCTCCACGACGATCGGTCCTGCACTGCTTGCATCCATCGCCTTCCAGCGATCTTGACCAGATCGTCGGTCCACCTTGCTGGAAGCCTTCCCACGCTGCGTCTTTCGCTCCGCGGTCGCTACTCGAGGACTTTACTGCCCACGGTTATATGTCCTACGAACTTTGCCCTGTCCATTTCCACTTCAGTATTCTTACTGTTAATTATTTTGAGTTCAGTGTTACTGCAGATGTTACACGATATAACGATTAGAATAACTTAGCGTATTTATCAAAATCAGTTGCTACTAATGCAAAGAGGTATAGTAGGAAGCTCCTCTGAAACTGCACTGTCTGAGACCACTTAGGTTCTAACGTGTTGGGATGAATTCCTTGTCGATGGCGTGCGGTGCGATGGTAAAAGGTAGCCGTGGGCATCATGTCGAACAATTCTTCAGAACGCAGTCCGTTGCATATTTGGTGGAACACTCAATGTAGTGTCTCGTTTAAAACTAAATGGTTCGATATCGCCAGAGAGATAGGTATTTAGAATTTGTACAACACAATTATACTGTCACGATTTGCTATAATTTATTAATACTGCTTTATTAATGGAACAAAATGTAGGTTGTTGCTACTACCCTAAGAAAATTGATAGAGGGCGCCACTAAGTTTTGCCGTGGAGATAGTAACATCATATTTTCCAGACTATATTTCTTGGATGAATATCTGTGCCTGTAGTTAGTATATCAGGGGTGGCCAACTTGATTAGATCCAAGATCTTCTGTTTCCTATTTATACCCTGTGCGAACTACCAATGACATACTTATTGAAATCTTAAATGAATCAGCACAGTTCAGTACACGATCATGTAGTATTTTTTTATTTTATTAAGAGAGAAAACATAAATGTGAAAATTATTCTTAGTGTGAGTATTGCTTTTGAGAGTCTTCCACTAGTTTATCATAATCAGGTTTGTAGTTGGAAATTGCGAACCTTTTTTACAGTTACGTTGCGCAGTCTGGTCTATGTATTTATATTTTTGCCTTGCGACGATCTACTGAACTAACTGTCATGATAGACCAGTCGATTGCTCTAGACCTGTTGGCCAGCTCTGATCTATACCATGTCATACTGGTGGTGGGGCAATAGCGACTCGACGTCGAGTTGTGAACATTTAGTACCTATAGGTAATACAATAACACAGATACATGCAGATAAGGTTCCTAATTGCGGTGAATGCGCGTGCAGAGCACGTAGATACTCACCTCCGTCGTGATGTGCTCGAAATTGGACGAGTAACGTTTGGAATGTAGTGAAAGTTTACGAGTCCAGAAGTTGTTTGGGTTATCGCTAGGGCTGTCAGCCACACCAGACACTAGTTCGAATATTACGTTTCTGTACTTCGTGCAAAGCAACTTAGATGTGACTTCTTGAATTTTAGCAGAATAATATTAATAATAATAATGCAGAAAGCGGTGCTCTTAGATTCAGTCCGCATTGTACGCCGGTTTCTCTCCCTGGGGCCCTGAACCCCGGCTGACTGTACTTCTGCCGGGGGTATGTTGCCATCTCCTTTCCTTAAGAGGGGGGATGAAAATTTTTGAAAAAAAAAGAAAATAATAATAATAATATTTCAGGACAATTCACACAGCGCCATCTAGTCCCAAGCTAAGCAGAGCTTGTGTTATGTGTACTAGATAACTGATATAAATACATGGATACATTTTTTTTGGAAACAAATACATATTATATATAGAAACTACCCAGACCGATACAAACAATCATACTCATGAATACAAATGTTTGTACCGTGCGAGGAATCGAACCCACGACCATCGGATAGTAAAGTGGTGTGCTACCACTAGACCATCGAAGCTGGCAATGGATTACCAAAATAATATGTAAATTTGTAGGTTATTAATGTTTTAATACATACGCGTTTTGTAATTATTAATGTATAATATTCATTGACAAAAAAACTAAGTGTGCCTTACAGCATCGCAATATGTTCACTTAGGAAAAAATTACACAATTATTATTTCCTAAGTAAGCATATTGGGATGCTGTAAGGATCACTTAGTTTTTTTGTCAATAAATAAATAAGTAGATATAGAAACAAGTTATACGATATCAAATTGTGTGAGAATGCCACAGTGGGACCCGTACCTAGGTATATAAATAAAAAAGATCCGCAACTAAAAACTGTACCTATATAACAAATTCTTAGTATTTACAATATTCCCGAAGGAAAGTAATAATTTAATACATTATGCGACGTGGGAGATACAAATTTCAGTGACGTATGTGGAACGTGCCTAAGATAGGTATGAACTAAACATTAGTTAGGAAAATAAGTAAATATATATAATGTATATTAACCGACTTGATGAGAAAAGAGGTGATCCTGTGAAATGATTATATAATACTACTCGCCCCGGCTTCAGGTGTACATATATGTATTATACATATAAATCTTCCTCTTGAATCACTCAATCTATAAAAATAAATCTCTTCAAAATCCGTTGCGTAGTTATATATTTAAGCATAGGGACGGACAGACAGCGACAGCGATTTTGTTTTATATTATATAGGGATGATATAGACTATATACTACACTAGACAGACTGCTACTACCACAGACTAGATAAATTCAAATTTAAATTAAAATATCTTTGTAGGTCTATTACAGAGTCTTATGATATGTCAAATCTACCGTCATTTCGGAATGATTTCAAGATGAGAAGAACTGGCAAGAAACTTAGCTCGTGAAAGATATATATGTCTCTATTACTAATTTATTTTCTAACACTGGTCACTTTTGTAACATCAGCGCTGTTGCTGACGTACTGGCCACATACTTTTATAGTTGATATATTATATTTTTCTAAAGAATTTTATTATATACTAGCTGTACCCGCGACTTCGTCCGCGAAAATAGTGACCTTGACCAAATAATGAAAAAAATATTTAATGACCTAACTCAATAAAAGCCAGATGAAAAAGTTTCATCGTTTCATCTTCAAAATTGACGACACTTTCATACGTAACTCTTTCAACCCCTTACAACCCTTCTAATGCATTCAAAATTAGCCTATGTCCTTTCTCAGGGTCTAGCCTAACTGTGTAGCAAATTTCATTTAAATCGGTTTAGTAGTTTTAGCGTGTAAGTGAGACTGACAGACAAACAGATAAAGTTACTTTCACAGTTAGAATATTAGTGAAGTATTTTATAAACTAACCCAAAAAAGCCAATGGAAAAAGTTTCACAGATATGGCTTCAAAAATGACGAATTTACATAAAAACTTTCATCTCCTATTTTATTTTACCCCCTAAGGGTAATATTTTTACAAACTTAGTATGTCATATTTATTTATATTTAATCAACAGCCTCGAAAATAAGTTTCAATCTTCTAGCTTCAAAAATGACGATTCTTCCATACAATCTTTCATCCCCAATTTCAACCCCTTACAACCCTTTTCGCATTAAAAAGTAGCCTATGTCCTTTCTCAGGGTCTAGACTATCTGTATACCAAATTTCATTAATCGGTTCAGTAGTTTTGGCGTGAAAGCGAGACAGACAGTCAGACGACTTCAATCCAGACAGACAGAGTTACTTTTGCATTTATAATATTAGTAGTGATAAGGATTTTTTGTATACAGAACTTTAATATGAAATTAACATTGTTACAGACAACAACGAGCGCCATTATGATTATATTATTGTTCCCTGTGATTCTCTTTTTTTCCCTTCTCCCATGGTGAATGGATATCTTCTGGGTAAGAAGGCTACATCCTAGGTTTCGCCATCATTTCCCACCAGATGAGGTAAGACCAAGCGGAAACTCATTATAATAATAATAAAAAAATAAGTTACTGTATTTATGCTCAACCTAGCATCTTCCACTGGTACACCACCAGCATACACCGGAGGCACTATTTCATCACTATCTATTAAAACTCATTCCTTTGAGCATCACACAGAGAATAAAAATATTTTAGTAGCTTTATTTATCTTTACATAACATAAAACAAGACGAAGGTTTACGACCAATGTGTGTTGCCAGTGATGACTTACGGAACAGAGACGTGGTCGCTAACTATGGGCCCCATCAACAAGCTCAGAGTCACTCAGAGGGCAATGGAGAGGGCTATGCTCGGAGTTTCTCGCGTGATCGAATCAGAAATGAGGAGATCCGCAGAAGAACCAGAGTGACCGACATAGCCCGAAGAATTGCGACTTTGAATTGGCAATGGGCAGGGCACATAGCTCGTAGGACAGATGGCCGTTGGGGCAGTAAAGTCCTCGAGTGGCGACCACGGACCGGAAGACGCAGCGTGGGAAGGCCTCCAGCAAGGTGGACCGACGATCTGGTCAAGATCGCGGGAAGGCATTGGATGCGAGCAGCGCAGGACCGATCGTCGTGGAGATCTTTGGGGGAGGCCTATGTCCAGCAGTGGACGTCTTCCGGGCTGCGATGATGATGATGATGAACATAAAACAAAATCACCGCCGCCGTCTGTAGGCTTATATCTTTTAAATTACGCAACTGATTTTAATGCAGTTTTCATCTCTTAAAATATTCTTATTAGTTAGTCATCTATATATACTGAATAACTTATAAAAGAAAAAAATATTGAAACCTAATTAAATGTAGAGTACATAAGATAATGTACATACAAAATTACTGCTCACAGTTCAGTGATTTAAGTAAAATTTAGTTACAAGATTTCTCCAAAATAATGTACGTAAATTTTGAATTAATTCAATTTGCTAATATACAATCGGCTTCAGATAAATTGTCAACATAATTTTAGTGGAATTCAATTTAAAGCAGACAATTAAAATAACCATGTAAGTGTTGCAATCCAAAATTGACAATAATAAATTTGCAAATGATTCTAATACGATAGAATGAATTGGACGAAAAAATAAAGAAATGGGTAAAAATATATGAATATTATACACTAAACTTGACGTGAATAATTGATTAAAATATAAAGAAATGGGTAAAAATATATGAATATAATAAATTAAACTTGACGTGAATAATTGATTAAAAAATAAAGAAATGGGTAAAAATATATGAATATTATACACTAAACTTGACGTGAATAATTTATTAAAATATGAAGAAATGGGTAAAAATATATGAATATAATAAATTAAACTTGACGTGAATAATTGATTAAAAAATAAAACATGAATATATGAATTTTTTGTGAGTGACTGAATAATTTTTTAAAAAATAGAATAGTATAGAAAATCATTTATTCAAATAAACTTACATTGAATACTTTTGAAATGTTTAAAAATATATGAATATTCTACGCTCGTTCGGAATAATTTCATAACAAGAAGAACGAGCAAGAATATATGAATATAATAAATAATTTTATTATTACTTTACATTTTTAAGTTAAAAATATATGAATACAAACCACCAATTAGTGAATAATTCAATTAAAAAATACTCAAATAGAAAAAATATATGAATATATAACCAACTGGTTAAACAATTAATAAATTCGGAAATCAGTCATAGTGATTTGTGTAGACCAGTCCCTTACAAGCAAATCTCGTTCACGAGTATGACGGATGAGAAGCCATCACTGCGCTCGATTTTTTTTAAATGTTAAATGATTAAAATACCACGCCGCCACAAGTAAAAATATGGACATTTTATATTAAAGTGAGCATGACTGATTCAAAACACTAGACTACGTCAAAGTTGTGTTTACAATTGCCATCTGATAGTTATTGATAACTTCAAGTGTCAATACGATGGTAAAGTTTGCTGTTAATATATTGTTGATCACATTGTCATTTGACATTTTTATGAGGCCGACTGTACCTTCTCAAACTATAGTTGAAAGGGGAATAAACTCTATTATGGTATTTTTGTTTATACCAAGGTAGAAGTTTTCCGCTTAGAGGTTTTTTTTATGCATAATAATAGAATGGTGCACCCGCCTGGGCTAACGGTTTACGCTGGCGGGGCACCAGTGGAGGATGATAAGATGAGCATGAGGTCAGCTCAGATAGCCCATCGTGGCCATTTCACCAGGAATTTACCGCCAAGAGGTTAGTTTCATAAGCTGAGCTTCGGTTGGTGGTGACATAAGATTCTAATTTTTAGTCGTAGCTACCTAGGAGCTAGGCGGGGCATTGCCCGGGACCCTCAAGCTCAGGGGGCCCTCGAACCCTTACCAGAAAATCTTGAACGAACTAAACTTTTGAAAATTTCTCCCATTTTCAAAATAAAGACAGGTTGCAACCAAAGAATAGAATAGAATAGAATAGAAAATCATTTATTCAAATAAACTTACATTGAAGCATTTTTGAATAGTCATTACATTTTTTTTAATCTACCGCTCGTTCGGAAAGCTGTCTCATCACAAGAAGAACGAGCAAGAAACTTGCGTGTTGCTCTTTTAAATAATTTTATTATTACTTTACATTTTTAAGTTTAAGTGTGTGAATACAAACCAATTAGCACTAATTCAATTAAATACTCAAAAAGAAAAAATATTGAATACATAACCAACTGGTTAAACAATTAATAAGAGGAAATCAGTCATAGTGATTAGAGCAGACCAGTCCCTACAAGCAGCACCCGTTCACGAGTATGACGGATCTTTACACGAGTATGACAAACTTTAAACATGGCAACTCAGTTGGGTAAATTCGAAATTTATGCCTTTGGAATTCCGCTAAAAAACGTAGAGTTTTGTCTGTGAATTCAAAACATTTAACTTACTTTTTTTTCTTGGGGAAAAATCCCAAGGTGTACCTCTACTGCTTATTGCCGGAGCTCCGGGTGTGCGCGAGCATGCTTCCGCAGCTCCGACGGCAAGGACCCATCTCAGTAGACGGGTCACGACTCTTCTTCAGGAGGAGTAGCGTACACACGCGCACCTTCTCAAGGCTGCGATGTCGCGGGGAAGCAGCCGCTCCTGGCCCTTGCGGAGGGAGAGGAACAACATCCTTCCTCCGTCTAGCTCGTCTCCTACGAATTGGTTCAGTGGAGGTAGCAATTTCACGTCCTCTCTCTACCGCCTCCTTCTTGGTCATTACCGACTCGCAGTATGCGACGACGGCTGACCAGGACCTCTCGTTACTCACCATCTCACGTGTAACTGCTGGCAACGAGACGTCATTTCCTATGACTGCAATCAGGACGCGATGCTCTTCGGCGAAACTTACTGCGGTCTGCACCAACCAATAAAAAACGTAGAGTTTCGACTGTGGAATCAAAACATTTAACTTACTCATGTCTGCACCAACCAATAAAAAACGTAGAGTTTCGACTGTGAAACCAACGGACGGTAGGAAAAAAAAATTATAATATAAAAACTTAACGTTCATAAGCGACTAAAATGATTTTTGAATTTAGAATTTTTAAAAAACGCACAGTTTTGACTGTGACACCAAAACATTTAACTTACTAGGGCCTGCACCGACCAATAAAAAAAAGAGTTTTGAATGTGAACTCGAATTAATCTACTGAAAGAAAGAAAGAAAGAAAAACATTTATTGTCAACCATTTTTACATATACATATATACATACATACATACACACTTAGAACAATTACAATAATTTATCTTATATTATTTCTAAATATGGTTGGCAACATGGCTGACACTCAGCATATGTCGTGACAACTAACTGTCACGGCGCTGGTATTCTGTGCCTACCATTAGTGACAACACGTACAGCTCGATGTCAGTTTTTTGCTGCTTTACTGCTGTTTGCACTAACCAATTAACACGAGTCATCCCTAGCGAGTTCTCAGCAAACATTGAACAATGATCTTGATAGTCTCAATGTAGTTGGTATGCGTTTAATACTGGTCGGGTGGTATTTTGCTAATTGATCTAGCTATTAACAAACCTGCTCACTTGTTTGTTTGGTCTGTGGAAATCTGATGAACGGGTTCAAACTTAAAACGCTCGTGAACAACATCTTACGGTGATGAGGTTTATAATTAGGCACATGTACTTTCACTTGTGAATTGGCAAATAAACAGAGCTACCTCGTTCTCTCTAATTGCACTTTCTTTAATGACTACGATGAAATTAGGCGTAGTTTTAGCAGAATCATTATTAATTTCTTGTTGCTTGTAAGTAAATAGATGGTAGAAATTATTTATTTATTTTTGTCATACGTAGGTAATACATACATACGTACATATGGCGGACTTAAGACCTAATGGCATTTTCTACCAGGCAACCATGAGTTGTGCAGAGATAAGCTGTGGCGGTGCAAACAATATTATAATATTTTTATAGAATATACATAAATAAATAAAATATATATATGTATATATATAAATATATATACATACAAAAATATACCATACATACATAAATACATGCCTAATAATCTGACAATGAAAAAGTAATTACAGCCGACAGTGAAAACATATTACAACATAGTAATACATATAACATAGTATATATATATATGTTTGTATCTATTGCAATTGTTGTAATAGTACAATATACTAGCTGTCCCGGCAAACGTTGTTTTGCCTTAAAATAAAACAAAAAATTAGGGGTGGACTACCCCTAATATTTAGGGAGATGAAAAATAGATGTTGGCCGATTCTCAGACCTACTCAATACGCTCACAAAATTTCATGAAAATCGGTCAAGCCGTTTCGGAAGAGTATGGGAACGAAAACTGTGACACGAGAATTTTATATATATATAATCTATACATATAAATAAAGTTTGAGTGTCTGTTTGTAATATTGAACTAACCGTTTTTTTACTACATGCATATGAATATACATACGGTAAGGGTACGTACACCAAAATAACATTTTTTACAATTTATGTGTGTCTGTCTGTTTGTTCCGGTTAATCTCTGAAATGGCTGGACCGATTTTGACGGGACTTTTCTTGGCAAGTAGCTGATGTAATAGGTAGTAACTTAGGCTACTTTTATTTTAGAAAAACGTCAAAAAACGGACAATGTCACGGGTACAGCTAGTTTATAATATTAGTAAGTATTGCAACAAGTATTATTTAGAAGCTACTGTCACTGAAAATTGGACAAACATATTAAATATACGATTTTATTCGCTCTATCTCATTCCGCGTAACATATATTATTCAATATTAACTTTTTATATAATACTAGCTGTACCCGCGACTTCGTCCGCGTCGAATTTAACTTTATTTTTCTACAATAAAAGTAGCCTAAGTTACTCCTTATTACATCAGCTTCCTGTCAAAAAAAAGTCCCATCAAAATCGGTCCAGTCATTTTAGAGATTAGCCGGAACAGACAGACAGACAGACAAAATTGAAAAAAAATGTATGTGTATGTACCGTATTTATATTCATATGCATGTAGTAAAAAACGTTTATTTCAGTATTACAAACAGACACTCCAATTTTATTTATATGTATAGATTTATATTCCTGGAATCCACGGAGCACTCGGCGCAGTATGTTGTACGTCTGTTAATATTTATTACACGTACCTTTATCACAGGAGATGCTGCCACACCGTGTCCATATTGTATATGGTTATCCTATTTATCTTTGTATATACTAAAATCGTTATGAGTTATGAAGAGAAAACTGTTTGTTTGTATTAAAATTTCCATCATCGCAGTCCGGAAGACGTCCACTGCTGGACATAGGCCTCCCCCAAAGATCTCCACGACGATCGGTCCTGGGCTGCTCGGATCCAATGCCTTCCAGCGATCTCGACCAGATCGTCGGTCCAGCTTGCTGGAGGCCTTCCCACGCTGCGTCTTCCGGTCCGCGGTCGCCACTCGAGGACTTTACTGCCCCAACGGCCATCTGTCCTACGAGCTATGTGCCCTGCCCATTGCCACTTCAGTGTCGCAATTCTTCGGGCTATATCTATTGGCTATGCTATTAAAGTTTTACTTATATTAAATTACAGTTAGTCTGAAATATTAATAAGCAGAGTAAAGTGACAAATCTGTACTTAAATGCTTTTTTTTTATTTTTTTATTTCATTATTATTAACCACAGATATAAAATCCGTGCTCTTATATCTTATATAAGTTAAATTTTACATTTTTGTTTGACTTAGATTGATTTATTTAAGTAAATCTATTTTGGTCAGGCCCCATATAACAATTTTATAGATGTCAATATAATATAAAAATAAAATATTAATACAATTTTACCAAAACTAAGTACAAATATGTCAAGTGGAATTGACTAACTAATCAAATATAAATGCTTATGTATGAGTAATCTCTAAGGTCTTTAAGTCGCACTTTAAGCTGGCAACTAAGGTCGGATTTCACCAACCATAGCATAAACACGTTCAAGGAAACGGAGTTCAGCGTGAACTCGAACAAAAGAACGACGTTGATCTCGTTTTACTTTAAATGGAATTCACCAACATTATACAGATCGCGTTTACCAAAATGAAGTTTAGATTTTCATTCATTCACAGTGTTACACGCTTTTTTTTTTTATGGATGATAATGGAATGGTGCACCCGCCTGCGCTAACGGTGTACGCTGGCGGGCCACCAGTGGAGGATGATAAGATGAGCATGAGGTCAGATCAGTTAGCCCATCGTGACAAATTCATCAAGAATTTATCACGATGGTTTCCAGGGAGAACCGCGTGGAGGTCGACCTGACATGGTACATTGCTAGCAATGAGATTATCAATCCACATTACTTACAATCCCCTTTCCCCCCAGTGTTACACGCTTATAAAATAATATTTGATGCAATGGGTAATTTAAATAAAATAATTCTAAGAAAGATTTATAATTCAATCATGTGATAATTAGGATTAGTTTTTTAATTTTTAATTTAATAAGTACCGTCGACTATAAAGTATAAAACAACAACCTTTATCTATAAACTAGTAAAAAAATATTTTATTGAGGATTTTTTTTATATTACTGGTAATTTTCTTTTTATTACCGATATTGTATTGTCCAAAATTTGATTGATGACTGTTTGACAACTGACCGCTGCTTTAAATACGTTTAAAGAGTTAACAGTAGGAAATGAGACGTTCAGAATTTATAGACGTGTTTAGCGAAATTTGTAGTGGTGAAAAGCAAAATGAAGCTTTGAACTCGTTTAAACGTTTTAATGGCGTTCAGTACGAACTAAACGCGATCAGTTTCTTTGGTGAAATCCGACCTAAGATCGCTATCTACATGGCAGACCTGCTGCCCAACATCCTATATTCTGCCGAAACGTGGACAGTATATCGCAGTCACATCTGTATGCTAGATCGATTCCACCTCAAGTGCTTTGGAAAACACTCCACATACGATGGTACGACCGAAATAGGGAAGTGCTGTAAAGGGCCAATGTAGGTGACATTGAGTCGTATCTTATGCGGCGTCAGCTTCGGTGGTGAGGCCATGACGGAGGACGTGACACGTATTTCCAAAAAACAGAAATATTCATAATATTAATACTAGATTTAAAGACAAACTTGCTGTCCCCAAGTATCGTTTAGAAAAAGTCAATAGGTCTTTTATGGGAATAGGTATAAAAATTTACAATAAGATACCAAAGGATATATTGGAATTACCCTTAAATAAATTCAAAACATCTGTTAAATCATATTTACTGAGCAAGGCCTATTACTCACTAAACGATTACTTGAATGACGAGCGTGCATGGCAATAGTTGTTCATGCACGGGATTTTCATTTAATGTTAGACATAGACACCTATATAAATATATATTGTAAGTAAACTAGTTTTATAAAAAAAAAGTAATTCAATTGAGTTTCTTGCCAGTTCTTCTCAATTGGATCTATATACCGAACTGGACGGTAGGGAAAAAAATAATGTAAAAACTTGACGTTCATAAGCGGCTAAAATGTCCTACATGTATAAATGATTTTTGAATTTGAATTTGGAGGAAAGAACAGCTAAACACATCTTTTACTCAGAACTTGAGGAAGGCAAGCGGAAGCATGGCGGACAACTCCTCAGGTACAAAGATGTGCTGAAGCAGTACATGAAGCAGTGCGACATGAATCCTTCGCTGTGGAAGCAGTAACTGCCGGACGGTCGGAGTGGAGAGCGCTTGTTAAATCTAGCTTTTTGAAAACCTGTGGCTCCTTGAGCTGGATGCCAGACACGACGAGCTGAAAGCCCGACCACCTGCGGCTCTCAGCTATTATGTGATGGTGTGCTCTCATGCCCGCAATGTGCGAGGATTTTCACAAACAAAATTGGCTACATAAGCCACATGCGAGCACATCAACGGCAAAATCGGAGTTGAAGACTGTCGCGTGACCGAAATCGGTCGGGATTACATCACATCATCATGTTTGCACCTTTTACTGAGAAGAGGGTCTTGTGGTGTAATTAAAGTCGACCATTCCAGACTAGTTTTTTAATTTATTTGAAAATGGTTTACAAAGGTTGCGTATGATTTCAAATATGAACGTTAGCGGTTTTCTTTTATGGATGATAATGAAATGGTGCACCCGCCTGCGCTAACGGTTTACGCTGGCGGGGCACCAGTGGAGGGTGATAAGATGAGCATGAGGTCAGGTCAGTTAGCCCATCGTGACAAATTCACCATGAATTTATCATGATGGTTTACAGGGGAACCGCGTGGAGGTACCTCCTGACATGGTACATTGCTAATAATAAGATCATAAGTCCACATTACTAACAATCTCCTTTCCCCCCAGTGTTATAGGTTCTGATTAGCCTGTTTAAGGAGTAGAAGGCCAAATTACTTCGTGCGAGATTTTCTACAAATATATTATATTTGCCAGGTCTAGGATGTTTAGGTTAATGTACTAATAGGCTGAAAATCAGTTTTAAGTTACAAGTAGGAGTCCTATACGGAGAAAAGGAACGGCGGGATATTTTTATTGGATCGATGCGAATGGTGACTATTTCAAAGTCAAATGAGTGAAAAAATAACAAATACCGTCTTTTATATATTTTTATTATCGTAAAATTAGCTTTAAATATTTTTAGTTAATATATTTTTAATTTAGTTAAAATATTTTTCGAAAAACAATAACTTAAAATACAATTTTTTAAAATGGAGTTTGTATTTTTGCATTTAGACCACTGTTAAACTAGGGGCATCGCAGGTCTAATTTAGACCATAGACGAATCACGATTTAGAGATAAACTTCATTTTGTAATAAGGAATACATTGGTGAATGGTTTATTACTAGTGCTAAACCAGGTTTATATTTTTGTAATAAGGCCGTTTGCCTTTCCATTACGGATAAATAAAACAAAAAAAAAATTGACGTCTATCTTTAGAAGGTAACATTTAACATTACAGATTATATTAATCGAATAAATATCTATTTTAAATATATGTATGTTTTATAGAAAATAAATTATAATTAATAAATTATGTTACAAGTTAGAGGGTTCATTTTAAAGTATAGTAATATATAATAATAGTATTAAGTTTGTCTGAGTTGTGATGTAAATAGTATTTATGACTAGATAGAGTAGTGTACACCCTATTTCTACATTCTCGTGATCATTACATTATAAAATAAATGAATATATAAGCAAGTGTCATAATATTTATTTTCCAGTCATCATATAAATTTTATGAAAGTACCAAGGTTACTCGAGCATTACTCGCCAGGAATAAATCACGTTCGTCGTAAATTATCACACGTCCATGTTTATAATAACTGAACTTTAAAATATCCAAAAAATAATAAAGTATATCCATATTTTACACTTTCAGTGTACGCCAACCCGACATATTTACAATTTTTTTTACTGCCTCGTTGGTCCAGCGGGTTAGCGCACCTTACTTCCTTTGTTATCGCAGGTTCGATTTCTTGCTCCTTTTACCTTCCTCCTTTTAACCATCAGATGATCTGTATGCTAGTTTGCTACCATCGTAGCATAAAAAATCAATCTAAAATTAATAAGTAGGTCGCGGGTTCGATTCCTCGCATTGCACAATTTGTATTGAGTTTGATGATTGATATGATGATTTTGGTCACTCTATTCTCCCAAATTTGAATTTAAAATGAATCTGTATTATTGTAAACATGTATAACATTTATTTGAAAAGAATACGAGCTGAGTTTCTTTTCAGTTCTTTTCATCTTGAAATCATTCCGAACTGACGGTAGATTTGACATATCATAAGAGTCTGTAATAGACCTACATGAATAAAGATATTTTGTTTTTTTTTTATCAATTGGGTTGGAGACAGCTGCGTCTGTACAATGACTCTGTAGAAAGCGTGTTTATAGTTTTTTCTTTTTATAATAGTCTCAGAACAATTCACACAGCGCCATCTAGACCCAAGTTAAGCTAGCTAAAGCTTGTGTTATGGGTACTAGATAACTGATACAAATATATATATATATTTTTTTCATATATATATATATATACATAGAAAACACCCAGACCGATACAAACAATCATACTTATTAATACAAATGTTTGTGCCGCGCGAGGAATCGAAACCGCGACTAAACCGCTAGACTACCAAGGTCGTTAAATAACATAAAGAATATGTTGCAACAAAGTACTTTATAGAGTTTAAATTAAATTTATACATATAAATAAAATTGGAGTGTCTGTTTGTAATATTGAAATAACCGGTTTTTACTACATGCTCATGAATATAAATACGGTACATACACTAAAATAATATTTTTTACAATTTTTGTCTGTCTGTCTGTCTGTTTGTTCCGGCTAATCTCTGAAATGGCTGGACCGATTTTGACGCGACTTTTATTGGCAGGTATCTAATGTAATAAGGAGTAAATTAGGCTACTTTTATTTTAGAAAAATAAAGTTAAAGTCCATGAGGTATATTTAATTCGTAGTACGGTTATTGAGATGAACCATGGTGACCTGCTGCCGGGCCGAGTCACGGTGTCACGAGATATGTGTGTCAGCCGCGACACGGCATCATTGTCGACAATTAAGGGCCATTATCGCAGCGGGCCCATTGTCAGCGGGCAGTGGAGCGTGCGCACCGAAACAATGCCCGCACTTGATGATTCACTCAATTTATGTCACTTTCTGATGCGGTATACTAAGATGAGAAGACGCCGCAGGAAGATGCTGCCCGGCACAGAAGCTGTCCATGTTTCATCTCCAACCCCATAAGCCCCTCTTATGGGGATTGTTAGTAATGTATACAAATAGCCCCATTGTTAGGAATTTACCATGTTAGATTGACCTCCATGCAGTTCCCCCTGGAAACCATCATGATAAACTGTTGAATGTGTAATGATGGTTTCTCTTTCTTTCTCTTTATTCATCTTAGCATGCTCCTTCTGGTGCCCCGCCAACACATACCATTAGCGCAAGCGGGTGGACCATACCAACATCTCAATTAGATCTGTATACTGAACTGGACGGTGGAAGGATAAAGTAACAAACGAAGAAGTACTACACAGGGTAAAAGAAAAAAGACAAATATTGAACACCATAGAAAATAGACGAGGAAAAATGTTAGGGCACTTGATACGGCACGATGATTTCATGAAAATTATTATTGAGGGGAAAATAGAAGGAAAGAGGGGGAGGGGAAGACCAAGGAATAGCTACATCAAACAAATTGAGGACAAAATGGGAGTCGTGTCGTATCAAGAATTAAAGAGCATGATGGAAGATCGCGGAAAGTGGCAAGAGCTCCACCGACAAGAGCGTAGCTCTTAAATTATGAATGAATGAATGACTGAACTGGACGGTAGGGAAAAATTAACGTTCATAAGCGGCTAAAATGTCCTGCATAAATAAATGATTTTTGAATTTGAATATCTCTTAGAGATATGTCTACCTTTGCTCACTATGTTTGTAATTAAGTTACCACCTTATTTCAATGTGCAATAAAGTATAAAATGTAAGTAGCACTAATTAATGGTGATGACTTAGGCTTTGAAGCCGGCTACCGCAAGGGAAACCCCAAGTAGCGCCCGTGACTTGTGACACGGGTGTAGGTTTAAAAGGCCCTTTTAGAATGCATTAACACTCACCTTCACTACTTACAGCTTCCCCCCAGGCCCAATTAAGACCGAGAAAAACCCATTTCTAATACAATTCACTGTAGTATCCAAAACACAACCGGCACGCTCTGCGCTCGTCGACGGAATGCCGCGGCTCACCCAACGAAAGAGGATTATTCAACTACCGACCTCCGTATTTATAGACCGATATCAGTGAACTCTAACAATAATAACAATTATTTTTATTGCTAATCTAGATATTTATAAATTATGTATGTATTTACAAAAAAAAATGTAAACATAAATTTCAATATTTGAATCAGTTTGCTAGTAGGTACTCCCAGTAGGGGGCCTTCCCCCCTACTGAGAGTACCTACTAGCTATTATTGTTAGTAATGTGGATTGATGACCCCATTGTTAGCAATGTACTACGTCAGGTCGACCTCCACGTGGTTCCCCCTGGAAACCATCGTGATAAATTCCTGGTGAATTTGTTACGATGGGCTAACTGACCTGACCTCATGTTAATCTTATCATCCCCCACTGGTGCCCCGCCAGCGTAAACCGTTAGCGCAGGCGGGTGCACCATTCCATTATCATCCATAAAATAAACTCCCAGTACAAGCTCTGTTGAATTTCGGACCAGATGGCGCTGTTTGAATACTGGGTTATTATTTTATTATCATTGTATTGTAGTAAGGATATATTCATACAGCAGGACTTAAGTAACTTGTATGATAATCTTAATATATATATAATATTATAATCGCGAAAGTTTATAATTATGGATGTTCGTTACTCTTTCACGCAAAAACTACTGAACGGATTTTGATGAAACTTTACAGTAATATAGCTTATGCATCAGAATAACATATAGGCTATATTTTTTATTCAAATTCAAATTCAAAATATCTTTATTCATGTAGGTCTATTACAAACTCTTATGATATGTCAAATCTACCGTCAGTTCGGAATGATTTCGAGATGAGAAGAACTGACAAGAAACTCAGTTCGTATTTTTTTTTAATGTTGTACATATTTACAATAATACTATTTTATTTAAATTAAAATTTGGGAGAATACCACTGGGAGGGACCACCAGCATATGCTATAAAAAAAATCAAAAAATCTAATCAGTGTTCGCAACCTGAACTTTTGAAATGTATTGTTTGTTTTTATGTATGTTGTGTATGTGTTATGTATGTTTTTATGTAATTTAATGTGGATGAAACCGCGGGAAACAACATTTCATTGAAACAACATATATACATATATATATATATGTTGTTGACAACACCGTTAGCTCGCTGCATCCGCTCTATTCTAACTGGTTAGTTGGCAGTTCAAACCCTTCGCCTTTTGTGTCCATTGAATGTATTAATGAGTTTGCACTTAATCCAGTCCACATACGCTATATCATTTGAACACTAGCTGTGTACCGCAGTCTTGCTTGTGAATACATATCTACATATTCTTTGGGTATTACAAAATTTTGTACTAAATCTTTTTATAGCAAATGTTTACGTTTTGGAATGAGTAGTTAAAACATTAACTAACAGTTAATACATCTATACATATAAATAAAATTGGAGTGTTTGTTTGTAATATTGAAATAACCGTTTTTTACTACATGCATATGAATATATATATATTACATACACCAAAATAAAAATTTTTGTAGGTTTGTTTCTTCCGGATAATCTCTGAACTGGCTGGACCAATTTCGACAGGACTTTTTTTGGCAGGTAGCTCATGTAATAAAAAATGCCAGGATAAACATATTCAAAAGCCCTGATATCGGGCTACTCGAATAAATACTCCAATAGACTACTGCTATTCAGTAAAAATAACGCATGCTGACTAGGGCCCTCACAGGACACTGCAAATTAAACAAGCATATGGCAAAACTAGACCTATGCACGACAAGTATCTGCAGATTCTGTTAAAACTGAAGAAATATATATTCACATCCTATGTGGTTGTAGCCCACTCATACATAAACGAAATATTTCCTTTGGAAAGTTTACACTCTTTCCCGAGGAGATAAACCATCGCTCCTAAGAATATCCTTCAATTCTTGTCCCTGACGGGTCTAGGTAGCGAACTTTGAGAAGAGTTAGCACAATAGATCTATGTAGGTCGCAGTGCTACAGGTGCTACAAACATCTGGAAATAGCCCAAACAACAGAATAAAAAAAAATGTAATAAGGAGAAACTTAGGCTACTTATATTTTAGAAAATAAAGTTAAATTCCACGCGGACGAAGTCGCGGGAACAGCTAGTAATATAACATTGTTGAAAAGCACTGTATAAATGTTTTTTCTTTCCTTCTTACAGCGTCTGTCTGTCTATCTATCTATCTACCGCAGTGTGGAAGCTATAATGGAGACGGCGACGAAATTGAAACATCAATAGATATCATTGATGCGTGAAATTGAACAACAAATCTTTTCCCGTGCAATCGTATGAGATACACAAAACATATTTTTCATATTTATTGTTTCCGGAGTACGTGCTTAAAAGATAGTAATATATATTTTTATGATTTTTAACTGTATACACTCAAAAATATTTTTTTTGTTTTATATAGTTTATACAATGTTTTTTTTTGCGATAAAAAAAATATTTCTTTTTATTTTCAGAGAAGCTTGCGTTGCAATCTGTATCAGTTTTGAAGAGATACAACAGTAATTTTTAAGGCTGGCAACATTATTGCGATTCCCCTGGTGTTGCAGGTGCTCATCTCCTCCTAATCGACTCCTTATTACGTCAGTTGCCTGTCAATAAAGGTCCCGTCAAAATCGGTCCAGCCATTTCAGACATTAGCCGGAACAAACAGACAGACAGACAAAAATTGTAAAAAATGTTATTTTGTTTTATGTACATATATTTATGTATTTATATTCATATGCATGTAGTAAAAAACGGTTATTTCAATATTACAAACAGACACTCCAATTTTATTTATATGTATAGATGTATTAACTGTCAGTTAATATTTCAAATACTCATTCCAAAACTTAAGCATTTGCTATAAAAAGATTTTGTAATTCCCAAATAATAATAATCTCAGGACAATTCACACAGCGCCATCTAGACCCAAGTTAAGCTAGCTAAAGCTTGTGTTATGGGTACTAGACAACTGATACATATACATAAATATTTTTTTTTGTTTGTATCGGTCTGGGTGTTTTCTATGTATAATATGTATTTATTAAAAAAAAAATGTATACATGTATTTATATCAGTTGTCTAGTACCCATAACACAAGCTCTGCTTAGCTTGGGACTAGATGGCGTTGTGTGAATTGTCCTGAGATATTATTATTATTATTACACTGCCAATTTATAGTTGCCACTATCACTTATATGTTCACAAAGCAATTTCACAACATCCCCAAGTTAGTTAATTTGATACGTTAATATATTAAATTTAAACCTTAAAGTAATTAATGTGAAACCTTTCATCGACAAAGCCGGTTCATGTTTAATTCTTTCTAAGAAAGCATATCGAAAATCCTGTCTGAGAAGAACATAACTTTATTTAAATTGGGACGAAGGTGGAATGATGATTACTACGCTACTGATGATAACTGGATTTTTTTTTTATAACACAGGGGACAAATGAGCATGCGGCTCACCTGATGGTAAGTGATTACCGCCGCCCATGAGCACCTGCAACACCAGGGGAATTGCAAGTACGTTGTCGGCCTTTTAAAAAGGAATAAGCTCTTTTCTTGAAGGTTTCAATATCGTATCGGTTCGGAAATACCATTGCTGGAAGGTGATTCCACAATGTGGTTGTGCGAGGCAAAAAGTTTCTAGAAAACCGCACTATGGAGGACCGCCATTCATCCAGATGATCAGCATGGTATTTTAGTTTCTGGCGGGTGGTGGAACTCTGCAGCTGGTATTAATCCGAACAATTCCTCAGAACACTCCCCGTGATATATGCGGTAGAAAATGCACAGAGATGCAATATCACGCCGCAAAGCCAATGGGTCGAGTCTGTCACATAGACGGATGGATGACGGATGGATGGGTTATATAGTATAAAACATAGAATATTTCCTCTGCCCCGGTGCAGAACTGAGGTGCTGATCATGCACCAATCCCAAGAGCACTTCGTCTGCGAATGAGGTATCTGTAATTTGTGCACTTGACATATTTAACTGTACTGCTCCAGAGTTTCACAGAGCGGTAACAAGTTGTGAAGTCCCAATATTAGAATTGGTATTAAACTTGTCTAAATTATTATTATTATTGACATTTCTATAATAGTTTCTATCTTATATATAAAATTCTCGTGTCACAGTTTTCGTTCCCATACTCCTCCGAAAAGGCTTGACCGATTCTCATGAAATTTTGTGAGCGTATTGAGTAGGTCTGAGAATCGGCCAACATCTATTTTTCATCCCCATAAATGTTAGAGGTAGTCCACCCCTATTTTTTTTTATTTTTTAGACAAAATTTTTAGTTTCTATTTTTTTATGATACAACTACAAAAATACATACAATTCTAAATTTTCACCCTTCTATCATCAACCACTGTTTTTTTATAGCGTTATTAATTTATATGGCAAAACAACGTTTGCCGGGACAGCTAGTATATATATACATAAGTGGAATAAAAATATTTAATCATTTGCCTGATAGCATCAAGTCACTGGATGCTGGACAATTTAAAACAACCTTAAAACAATGGTTATTGTGTAAGTGCTTTTACAACTTATTATGATTATATTACCTTGGTGGAGGAGTGACAAATTGTTTGATCTAAGTTGTGTTGTAGATAGTTATTTTATATATATATATTATTTGTTTTTGTAATTTGGTTATTTGATGTAATTGTATATTCTAATTTCATATTGTACGTCCGAAATGGATAAACTGGTCGTTTCCATATATGATGTAACACAGTTATAGACAATAAATGCTTATCTTATCTTATCTTATCTTATCTTATCTTATCTTATCTTATCTTATCTTATCTTAGAAAACAACTATTGTTATTGTTATTATAATTATTATTACTCTTAATGTATGTATTGTGTAAGTTTATGTATGTATTCCTTGATGAGTGCATTTGTATTATACTGTAATACTCACCGAGAGCATGTAAATAAATAAATAAATAAATCAATAAATCAATAAAACAAAGTCGCAGCCCTACCACCATTATTATTATTATATAATATAAAACAAAGTCGCTGTCGCTGTCTGTCTGTCCCTATGTATGATTAAATCTTTACGCAACGGATTTTGAGGCGGTTGTTTTGAAAGATAGAGTGATTCAAGAGGAAGGATTATATATATAATACATGTACACCCGTGTGAAGCCGGGGTGAGTAGCTAATGAGTAATAAATTCAGTAATAATTATTATTAATGTCTTACTAATATTATAAACTGAAAGTTTCTGTGTGTGGATGGCTGTTTGTTACGCTTTTACGCTAAATCTACTAAGTTGATTTTAATGAAACTACATAGCTTATACATCAGAATAACATATTAAAATTAAAATTCAAAATTCATTTATTTATGTACGAGATATTAGCCGCATATGAACATATTTTTTTTTTTCATTAATTTCAATTTTTTTTTTCCCTACCATCCAGTTCAGTATATAGATCCAATTGAGAAGAACTGGCATGAAACTCAATTGAATATTTTATTAATTTTTTTTAAAAGCCAGTTTACAATGTATATTTATATAGGTGTCTATGTCTAACATTAAATGAAAATCCCGTGCATGAACAACTATTGCCATGCACGCTCGTCATTTTTTTTTTTTTTAGTTAGTAATAGGCTTTGCTCAGTAAATATGATTTAACAGATGTTTTGAATTTATTTAATGGTAATTCCAACATATTGACTTATTTAGAAGATTGACTTTTTCTAAACGATACTTGGGTCAGCAAGTTTATCTTTCAATATTATGAATATTGCTGTTCTTTGGAAATAAGTCTAGAGATACACGTTTTAGTACAGAACTATCTGCAATTCTAGACGGGCAAGATCTCTTAGAAGATTATAGAAACATTTGGTGGTCACTCTATTCTCCTAAATTTGAATTTAAAAATGAATCTGTATTATTGTAAACATGTACAACATTTATTTGAAAAGAATACGAGCTGAGTTTCTTGTCAGTTCTTCTCATCTCGAAATCATTCCGAACTGACGGTAGATTTGACATATCATAAGAGTCTGTAATAGACCTACATGAATAAAGATATTTTGAATATTTCTTTAGTATTTTAAAAGTAGTATAATACAAAATATAATGTGTAAAACATTCCGAAGTATAGTAAATATTGCTATTAGCGTATTTAACACGAATAGAATCCAGAAATTAGCATTCTTGATATAATATCTCGACATTTGTATGAACAATTAACACGTAAAAACAATGTTTGAAACCGAGTGACAAATAACTGAGCCCGTATGGAAATTCCACGTGTGACCGCAGTGACCTGACTGCTAAATCTTTGTGACATTTAGGCCTTTTGGTTACGTGGTGAGTACATGACCAAATATGTTACATACCAGCTGTACACGCGGCTTCGTCCGCGTAGAAATTAAGAAGCCTTTTCAGCATAGACGATTATTAGTATTTAAGTTTTCTTTTTTACTCTGTACTCTTTTTTATGCTAAATAAATGATTATTATTATTATTATTATAAAATAAAAGTAGCATAAGTTACTCCTTATTACATCAGCTACCTGCCAATAAAAGTCCCGTCATAGTCGGTCTAGTCATTTCAGAGATAAGTCGGAACAAACGGACAGACAGACAGAAAAAATTGTAAAAACGTTATTTTGGTGTATGTACCGTATTTATGTTCATATGCATGTAGTAAAAACGGTTATTTCAATATTACAAACAGACACTCCAATTTTATTTATATACCTAATTTGTGCATTAAAATTTGAATAAATAAATGACTTTGTAACATTTTGATTAGATATTTATATTTCTATTACATATATTTTTAATAGGTGATAATGAACTGGTCCTGCTGACTGCACTAACTGTTGTATTGGTTTTGATGCATCTATAACGGTATGATAGGATGAGCATGAAGTGAGATCAGTTAACACATCGGGGCGAAGTCATCAGAAACCAACCAAGGTGGTTTACAGGGGACCGCGTGGTGGTCGAGCCAACATGGTACATTACAATTGAGCTATTAGGGGGAAACTGGAATGTTAGTAATGAGAACTAGTAACTCGCATTGCTAGCAGTGTACCATGTCAGGTTGACCTCCACGCGGTTCCCCCTGGAAAACATCGTGATAAATTCTTGGTGAATTTGTCACGATGGACTAACTGACTTGACCGCATGCTCATTTTATCGTAAATCATTCCGAATTGATGGTAGATTTGACATATCATAAGAGTCTGTAATAGACCTACATGAAATAAGATATTTAATAATACGAGCTGACTTTCTTGTCAGTTCTCTCATCTCGAAATCATTTCGAACTGACGATAGATTTGACATATCATAAGAGTCTGTAATAGACCTACATGAAATAATACGAGCTGAGTTTCTTGTCAGTTCTTCTCATCTCGAAATCATTCCGAACTGACGGTAGATTTGACATATCATAAGAGTCTGTAATAGACCTACATGAATAAAGATATTTTGAATTAGAATTTGAGTTTCTTTCCAGTTCTTCTCAATTGAATCTGTATACCTACTGAACTGGACGGTAAGAGAAAACGATATTAATACAAAAAACTTGACTTAAAAGGTTATTGATTTCCTATCCTTTACATTGTTATTGTAGAGTTTGATTTCGGAGAAAATAAAATAGGAAAGTCGCCAAGTGCATTGGAGTGTGAAGCTGAAGATAGCGAAGGCTCAGTGCCTTTAGTTACCTTAGTTTATCGAATACCAAAACGATGATGAACAAAACAAATATAAATATATATTTGGACAGTGTTAATTTAACTGACAATTTTAACCGCTATGGTTATTATATTGTATTGTTATATTATGTTATATTGTTCTACCAGCCTAATACGTACAAATTCAAATTCAAAAATTTATTCATGTAGAACATTTTAGCCGCTTATGAATGTCAAAATTAGTACGTTATATTTTTACCGTACCGTCCAGTTCAGTGTACAGATACGATTGAGAAGAACTGGCAAGAAACTCATTTGAATTCAGTTTATTTACAACTAGCTTTTGCCCGCGGCTTCCTCGCGTTAATTTATCCCTTTAGGGGTGGAATTTATCAAAATCCTTTCTTAGGGGATGCCTACGTCATAGTGGATTTATGCATGCAAAGTCTCAGCCCGATTGGTTTAAAATTGACAAAATTTCTTACAAACTTTCATCCCCTATTTTATCAGCTTGGAATGAATGAATGAATATGAATTAATGGAATTCATGAATGATTGAATCATGAATGAATGAATGATCATGAATGATTATGGAATGAATGAATGAATATGAGTTAATCAAAATCCTTTCTTAGCGGATGCCTACGTCATAACATCTACCTGCATGCCAAATTTCAGCCCGATCCGTCCAGTGGTTTGGGCTGTGCGTTGATAGATCACTATGTCAGTCACCTTTGAGTTATATATATTTAGATATTTATATAGGTGTCTATGTCTAACATTAAATGAAAATCCCGTGCATGAACAACTATTGCCATGCACGCTCGTCATTCAAGTACATATTGGGATGTAGTATGTGGTCACTGCATTCTCCCAAATTGAATTTAGAAATGAATCTGTATTTTGTATTTATGTACAAGCTGATTTAAAAGGAATAAGAGCTGAGTTTCTTGTCAGTTCTTCTTAACTCGAAAGCACTCCGAACTGTAAGTAGATTTGTTATACGATCATAATACGGGTCTGAATCGATTTGTATGAATGAAGAAATGAAACCCAATTATCATTAAAAAATATTTTTAGTGATTTTCAAATACCTTGGAATGTTGAAATACTACAAATAAATAAATAAATAACCCTGGACAATTAACTTGTGTTATGGATACTAGACAACTGATATAAATACTTAGATATTTTTTTTATCAATACACATACACATAGAAAACACCCAGACTGATACAAGCAATCGTACTTATGAATACAAATGTTTGCACCGTGCAAGGAATCGAACCCGCGACCATCGGAAGTAAGGCGATGTGCTAAACCGCTAGACCACCGAGGACGTAAATTTTTTTTATCTATCTTGCACACCAGGATCATTATTATCTATCTAACAATAGTTTTATGTGCAAAGAAGTCTACACTGTAAATAGAGTGCAAAAAATTTACCGTTGTTTGTGACCATTCGAAACACTCAGTAACGAAAAATTATTTAAGTGTTATATATGAGTACAAGATTACGAGTGGCTGCAATCCACATTGTTAGAGGGCAGCCGCAGCCATTAATCCTACAGCTTATCAGGAGCTTTCTTTATGGTATGTGGAGTGGCTTTATCAAGCTCTGACGATAGTCAACTGCTGGAATTAGCTAAATATGTTATAAGCGTAGATTTAGAAACTCTGCGGCAAGATAGGAATGCAACAGATAAGAACGAATGAATGGATTGAAAAACGAATGATCGGTTACGTTTTAAGATAAATTGTTTCCCTTCATCAGTTGTTTAATACCCATAATACAAGCTTTAGCTAGCTTAACTTGGGTCTACATGACGCTGTGTGAATTGTCCTGAGATTATTATTATTTTATTTATTTATTTGTATGTTAGGCCCACTTGGACGAGACTGGATAAAGATAGACAAGTGGAAAAGGTTGGAAGAGGCCTATATCGTTAAATAGATACCTAAATAAAAAAAAATCTAAATATATATAACTCAAAGGTGACTGATATAGTGATTTATCGACGCACAGCCCAAACCACTGGACGGATCGGGCTGAAATTTGGCATGCAGGTAGATGTTGTGATGTAGGCATCCGCTAAGAAAGGATTTTGATTAATTCTACCCCCAAGGGGATAAAATAGGGGATGAAAGTTTGTATGAAACTTTGTCAATTTTAAACCGATCGGGCTGAGACTTTGCATGCATAAAGCTACTATGACGTAGGCATCCCTAAAGACGACGCATGCTCGTTTGTGTTATATAAAAAAAAAATCAAGTAATATTGTCAGCGCTATGGATTTTAAATTTTTCTACAAAAACAGTATCGTCAATTTTATTTTTATTATAAAGGTAATAATACCATAAGTGTAATAATTGCATGTCGACGACCTCGGTGGTCTAGCGGTCTAGCACACCGCTTTACGACCGATGGTCGCGGGTTCGATTCCTCGCACGGCACAAACATTTGTATTCATGAGTATGATTGTTTGTATCGGTCTGGGTGTTTTCTATGTATAATATGTATGTATTTACAAAAAAAATCTATGTATATGTATCAGTTATCTAGTACCCATAACACAAGATCTAGCTAGCTTAACTTGGGTCTAGATGGCGCTGTGTGAATTGTTCTGAGATTATTATTATTATTATGTGGTCAGGTGTATAAGGCATTACAGGTGTGCGTCCGTTAACGGTCAGCCGACCAGCCACCAGCGGGAACCTGTACTGGCACTGAGTAACCTGTTCTATATGAGGTTACTCAACCCTACTAGTTTTTGTTGGGTCCGTTACTGGATAATATTGGATATCGTGCTCGACGATAGTTTTTTTCCTTTTTTTTGTTTATTGTGTGTTATATTAGTTATTATTAATATTTAATATCTTGATTTACTACCAAAGTTTTAAGTTTAAACTGTCTTCAAAATTATGACTGGCGTTAATTACCTGCTATGTACATAAATACCTATCTAATAATAGTATGTATCTATAAATATATATAACTCAAAGGTGACTGACTGACATAGTGATCTATCAACGCACAGCCCAAACCACTGGACGGATCGGGCTGAAATTTGGCATGCAGGTAGATGTTATGACGTAGGCATCCGCTAAGAAAGGATTTTGATTAATTCTACCCCCAAGGGGATAAAATAGGGGATGAAAGTTTGTACGATACTTTCTCAATTTTAAACCGATCGGGCTGAGACTTTGTATCCATAAAGCTACTATGACATAGGCATGCCCTAAGAAAGGATTTTTCAAATTCAAATTCAAATTCAAAAATCATTTATTCATATAGGACATTTTAGCCGCTTATGAACGTCAAGTTTTACATTATAATTTTATTTTTTTATTATTTTGATAAATTCCACCCCTAAGGGGACAAATTAACGCGAGTGAAGCCGCGGGAAAAAGCTAGTGTATACTTATTGTTAATTTAATTTGAACTATAACTATTTGTAGTCAATAATATTTATTAAACAAATGTATATTTTATTAAAAACGGGGTATAAAGTTTTTGCTTCACGTATTAATCTATACATATAAATATCGGCTGGGCCGATTTTAATGGGACTTTCAATCTCAGGTAGCTAATGTTAGGAGTAACTTAGGCTACTATTATTTTAGAAATTTTATTGATTTGTATAAGAAAACTAGTTACATTCCACGCATACAAAGTCACGCTACTAACAGCTAGTCTATACATATAAATAAAATTTGAGTGTCTGTTTGTAATATTGAAATAAGCGTTTTTTACTACATGCATAGGAATATAACGGTACATACACCAAAATAACATTTTTTACAATTGTTTGTTCCGGCCAATCTCTGAAATGGCTGGACCGATTTTAACGAGACTTTTTTTGGCAGATAGCTGATGTAAAAGGAATAACTTAGGCTACTTTTTGTAAAATATGTACTGATATCAGTTATTTGAGGAGCACAATAAAATACGTCCGTTCACTATATAACATTTAATTCGAGAGAGCGCAACCTACAACAATTGTATTTGTGATTCACTTAACTACCTACATATATTACACTTTTATTTTAGAAAAATGAAGTTAAATTCCACGCAGACGAAGTCGCGAGTAAAGGTAGTTAGTTAGTATTAATGTAAATGATGATAAAGTAAGTTACGGATCGTCATGACTTATCAGCTGCTAGCTCGGTGTGGTCCCGCGTTGCGGAACCTTCTGGAACGTTCCGGCGGCGCTGTTTGACTACGATAATCCGACGTACCTGATGCTGTCAAAGAGATTAACCACCGCACACGGAGGTGTCTACTTCATACTGCATGAAAGTACTGTTCTTATTATATAGCTGTGCCCGCGACTTCGTCCGCGTGGAATTTTACTTTATTTTTCTAAAATAAAAGTAGCCTAAGTTACTTCTTATTATATTAGCTACCTATAAATTTCACCCCTAAGGGGATAAATTAACGCGAGCGAAGCCGCGGGCAAAAGCTAGTAAATTTATATTTTTGAAGAGTTCTTTTTTATATGTAATGTTATTTGATATACTTTATTGTATTATTCACTCATTGTCTTTTTGTTAGTTCGCAACTGTATATATATTTTACTACCACATTCTATACGTATTTTTATCATTTTGACGACCTCGGTGGTCTAGCGGTCTAGCACACCGCTTTACGACCGATGGTCGCGGGTTCGATTCCTCGCACGGTATAAACATTTGTATTCATGAGTATGATTGTATTGGTTTGTGTGTTTTCTATGTATAATATGTATGCATTTACAAAAAAAAAAATATCTATGTACTTGTATCAGTTGTCTAGGACCCATAACACAAGCTTTAGCTAGCTTAACTTGGGTCCAGATGGCGCTGTGTGAATTGTCCTGAGATTATTATTATTATTAATTAGACACACATACAGTCCACTGATCCATTACACCTACAATTCACTGGTGAGAATCATCACATCTTATAAAACAAGATAGATAGAGATAGACAGACAGATAGTAATTCAATTCAATTGTCAGTTATTGATATCTACATGAATGGTCTAGGACTTTCATTGCAAAGAGCCAATATAAGAGTCATTGTTGTAAGTGAAAGTAATTCACTTTCAATTCGGCCTGATTATGCAGATTTATCTTAAATTTATCTATTCGGAAACTCACTCACTTTCATTGTAATATTTTAAGAAATCGTAAGTATATAACCAACACTATGTATAATAATAATAATAATAATCTCAGGACAATTCACACAGCGCCATCTAGACCCAAGTTAAGCTAGCTGAAGCTTGTGTTACGGGTACTAGATAACGGATACAAATACATAGATATTTATTTGTGAATACATACATATTATACATAGAAAACACCCAGACCTATACAAACAATCATCATAAATACAAATGTTTGTGCCGTGCGAGGAATCGAACCCGCGACCATCGGTCGTAAAGCGGTGTGCTCGACCGCTACACCACCGAGGTCGTCTACTACCGAATGATAAGACACATGTGTGAACAATTACCTTCCTATGTACCAACTTTTCTTTCACTTTGTCTAGTGAAAAGAAACTGCTTAGCTAGCAGATTGCTGTTCACACTATTTACTTTACTATCTGTACCCGTGACTTCGTCCGCGTGGAATTTAACTATATTTCTCTAAAATAAAAGTAGCCTAAGTCATTATTACATCAGCTACCTGCCAAAAACCTGTCAAAATTCCGTCAAAATCGGTCCAGCCATTTCAGAGATTAGCCGGAATAGACCGACGGACAGACAAAAATGTAAAAATACTATTTTGGTGTATGTACCGTATTTATATTCATATGCATCAATTTTATTTATGTGTATAGATTACAAAAGCCGCAATACCATAAAAGATGTTGCATATGGTAACACTGTAAAATATATAAACTATAATATATATAACTAGCTTTTGCCCGCGGCTTCGCTCGCGTTAATTTATCCCCTTAGGGGTGGAATTTATAAAAATCCTTTCTTAGGGGATGCATACGTCATAGTAGCTTTATGCATGCAAAGTCTCAGCCCGATCGGTTTAAAATTGACAAAATTTCATACAAACTTTCATCCCGTATTTTTTCTCCTTGGGGGTAGAATTAATCAAAATCCTTTTATAACGGATGCCTACGTCATAACATCTACCTGCATGCCAAATTTCAGCCCGATCCGTCCAGTGGTTTGGGCTGTGCGTTGATAGATCACTATGTCAGTCACCTTTGAGTTATATATATTTAGATGTCTGATGTTTGATACGTACGTCACAATTACGTGCAACTCCATTTGCCGTTGTTGTATATTATATTGGAAAATTCCAAGTCCGGATGTTGCAGTAGAACTAGCGCATGCATTTACAAGATTCACGTCCCACGGGATGGAAATAGCAACGTTTATTTGTTGTGGAAACGTAAATATATTAAATTACTTACAATTTGTATTATGTTCTGTACATTAACATATATATACTAGCCGATATAATATTCTGCGGAAGTACTTTACTATTATTTATAGTATTTATATACTTTGTTGGTAAAGGAGAAAATTTATACATCTATACATATAAATATAATTGAAGTGTCTGTTTGTAATATTGAAATAACCGTTTTTACTACATGCATATGAATATAAATACGGTACATACACTAAAATAACATTTATTACAATTGTTGTCTGTCTGTTTGTTCCGGCTAATCTCTGAAATGGCTGGACCGACATTGACGGGACTTTCATTGGCAGGTAGCTGATGTAATAGGGAGTAACTTAGGCTACTTTTATTTTAGAAAAATAAAGTTAAATTCCACACGGACGTAGTCGCGTGTACAGCTAGTTAAAAATAAAATACATTTTAAATGAAATCTTTTTATTCATTTAAGTGTATATCTTCATTTATCTGAGGTGGATTGTAATTTTTTTATCTAAATATATTTTTTTTTATTTATCTAAGTCTATATTTTTATTTATTTGACGTTTGCACTAATAAAAGCTTACGTAACAATAACAAACTGATTTTACCTAAATGTCGTTTGGCTAAAGTTAGTAAATCGTTTTATGGCAATTGCGTAAGGTTTTACAATAAAATACCAGAGTCTGTTATAAATCTGCCAGAAAAAAGATTTAAATGTCAAATAAAACAGTTCCTTTGCAAAAAAGCTTACTATAAAATTGAAGAATTCGTTAACGATAATAATGTTTTTATAGAAAAACTTTAAATCTATAGCACTGACAATATTATCTGATTACATTAATAATGAGTACGTAGCGACTTCTATATTGATTATCGCATGCCTCTTACTTGTTATACTGTAAAAAGAGCAACACACAAGTTTCTTGCTCATTCTTCTTGTGATGAATCTGCGTTCCGAATGAGCGGTAGAATCAAAATATGACTATTCAAAAGTGCTTGTAATGAGTTTATTTGAATAAAGATTATTTCTATTTTTTTTTTAGATATTTAATAATCACCTGCGTCTGCGCTTCAGTCATTAAAGGGTATGGAGCCATGTCATCTGTTCTGAGAAATGGCACTGTGCCATTCCAATCGCATATAAATAATAGTCGATGGTGTGTATTTTACTTTTTTACTAATTTTACAAACTAGCTGTTAACTCGGCGCCACGAACCCGTTATGTTCTGTTCCCGTGGGAAGTTCAGAAAGTCCGGTCTTGGTACGCGCCCACATAAAAGGAAGGAGTTGCGAGTCCAGTTTTTAGACCCAGCCTGAGTTGACTTGTCCTGAGTTGACTGATCTATCTGCGAATTTATTAAATTCTAGATCAGTTAACTCAGGCTATTTAAGTCTGTACATTCATCTATACATCTATACATATAAATAAAATTGGAGTGTCTGTTTGTAATATTGAAATAACTGTTTTTTACTATATGCATATGAATATAAATACTGTACATACACCAAAATAACATTTTTTACAATTTTTGTCTGTCTGTCTATCGGTCTGTTTGTTCCGGCTAATCTCTGAAATAGCTGGACCGATTTTGACGATACTTTTATTGGCAGGTAGCTAATGTAATAAGGTATAACTTAGGCTACTTTTGTTTTAGAAAAATAAAGATAAATTCCACGCGGACAAAGTCACGGGAACAGCTAGTTGTTAATAAAAATAAGCTATGTAAAATAGCTATTTTACCTAAATGCCGTCTGCACAAAGTCAGTAATTCATTCTATGGTAATTGCGTAAGATTTTATAATAAACTGCCAGAATCTGCACTAAATCTGACAGAGAGGCAATTCAAATCTTATATTAAACAATTTTTGTGTAAGAAAGCCTATTACAGGATAGACGAATTCATAGCCGACAACATATCAAGTAAATAATTAGTTTATTAGCATACAACGTTATAATTTAATTTTCTCATTGCTTTCTTGATTTAATTGATTGATTTTAGAAATATGAAAGCGTAGCGGTTTTTGTATTGATTGCCGCATGCATTCTTATGTAAAATGTGAATACTATAACTATCAGATGGCAATTGTAAGTAGCTTTGACGTAGTCTAGTGTTTTGAGTAGTCATGCTCACTAAAATGTCCAGACTTGTGGCGGCGTGGTGGGCCGGGTCATTGGGCTCCCTAAAATATGGTCGAGCGCAGCGATGGCTGTCTCATCCGTCATACTCGTGAACGGGTGCTGCTTGTAGGGACTGGTCTGTTCTAATCACTATGATTGATTTCTTATTAATTGTTTAACCAGTTGGTTGTATATTCAATATTTTTTCTATTTGATTATTTAATTGAATTAGTGCTAATTGGTAGTTTGTATTCACACATTTAAACTTAAAATGTAAAGTAAGAAAAAAATTATTTAAAAGAGCAACACGCAAGTTTCTTGCTCGTTCTTCTTGTGATGAGACAGCTTTCCGAACGAGCGGTAGATTAAAAAAATGTAATGACTATTCAAAAGTGCTTCAATGTAAGTTTATTTGAATAAATGATTTTCTATTCTATTCTGTTATTATGAATAATAATATAATATCTTAGGATAACTCCACCACGGTGGTCTAGCGGTTAACACACCGTCTTACTTCCGATGGTCGCGGGTTCGATTCCTCGCACGGTAAAAACATTTATATTCATGAGTTTGGTTTCTTGTATCGGTCTGGTTATTTACGGTCCTTAGAACAATGATTCATATTTTCATTAATGTTGTCAATTAATTATTAGTTGAATTGTGTCATAACAATCGACCTACATACACACGGCAAATATTTAATAAATAATCCAGGATGTGACAGAGTGAAAGGCCAGTTTGCCATCAGCGGCGGCAGTAATTGATACCAATTGGAGACAACGGATGCTGGATATCATTTCTGAAACCATACACGCAATAAAACTGTAAACTAGTCCTGTCTGTATATTGAAATTTATAAAAGAACTAGCTGTACCTGCGAATCCGTCCGTGTGGAATTCAACTTTATTTTTCTAAAATAAAAGTAGCCTAAGTTACTTCTTATTACATCAGCTACCTGCCAATAAAAGTCCCGTCAAAATCGGTCCAAAAATTTCTGATATTAGCCGAAACGAACAGACAGATAGACGAAAATTGTAAAAAATTATATTTTGGTATATGTACTGTATTTATTTTCATCATCATCATCATCGCAGCCCGGAAGACGTCCACTGCTGGACATAGGCCTCCCCAAAGATCTCCACGACGATCGGTCCTGCGCTGCTCGCATCCAATGCCTTCCAGCGATCTTGACCAGATCGTCGGTCCACCTTGCTGGAGGCCTGCTAATGAGGAAGGTATTTTAATGGGACTTTTATTGGCAGATAGCTGATGTAATAAGAAGTAACTTATTCTACTTTTATTTTAGAAAATGAATGTTAAATTCCACGCGGACGAAGTCGCGTTAAACAGCTGGTGCTTCAATAAGATCGGCTTACGTCTCGCAAGTAGCTAATTGCAACTACCGGTTCTAAATGCCGTCTGAGAACTATTATTTAATCTGTTCCTATTAATCTGTGGTAACACTCTACCGCAGGAACAGGAAATTGACGACGCCACCGCCGATTAACAGCTTCAGTAATAAATTCTAGAGAATGTAGAGCACACTCTAAATCAATATTTAATAAGAAATTTCAAGAAATAAACAATATCTTGTTATCTTAATCTTATTCAACTATTCTAAAATAAAAGTAGCCTAAGTTACTCTTTATTACATCAGCTACTTGCCAAAATAAGTCCCGTCAAAATCGGTTCAGTCATTTCAGAGATTAGCCGGAAGAAACAGACAGACAGACAAAAATTGTAAAAATATGTTATTTTGGTGTATGCACCGTATTTATATTCATATGCATGTAGTAAAAACGGTTATTTCAATATTACAAACAGACACTCCAATTTTATTTATATGTGTAGATTATAAATGCAAAATTTTGTATGTGTGGATGTTTGTCACGCAAAAACTACTAAACGTATTTTGATGAAAATTTACAGTAACATAGCTTATACAAAAATATTCTCAGCCCACTATTATTACGTCTAAATCATTGACGTGCAAATCCGGGACGTCATATATAGTTAATGTGGTAGAATTGATTAAACCTTCTATACCGTTACGTGGCGGTCGAGGAGAGTTACGATGTCAAACAGTGTTGCCAGGTGTCTGTCAATTTCTCCTCACAAATGTTGTCCAAAAAAATATATTATTGTGTTGTTTGGGCTATTGTCAGATGTTTGTAGCACCTGTAGCACTGCGACCTACATAGATCTATTGTGCTCGCCCTATTTCAGAGATCGCTATCTAGACCCGTCAGGGACAAGAATTGAAGGATATTCTTAGGACGACGTGACTGACGTGGTCGTGTGGAATGAGTAGTCATGCTCAATAAAATGTCCAGACATGTGGCGGCGTGGTGGGCCGGGTCATTGGGCTCCCTAAAATATGGTCGAGCGCAGTGATGGCTGGCTCATCCGTCATACTCGTGAACGAGTGCTGCTTGTAGGGACTGGTCTGCTCTTATCACTACGACTGATTTAATCTTATTGCATATTTATATTTGACCCAAAAATTAGTGCTTGTTGGTAGTTTGTATTCACGCGTTTCGACTTGTAAATGTAAACTTACAAGGATTATTTAAAAGAGCAACACACAAGTTTCTTGCTCGTTCTTCTTGTGATGAGACAGCTTTCCGAACGAGTGGTAGATAAAAAACAAATTGTTATGACTATTCAAAAGTGCTTAAATTAAGTTTATTTGAATAAATGATTTTCTATTCTATTCTATTCTAGGAGCGATGGTTTTTATCTCCTCGGGAAAGAGTATAAACTTTCCAAAGGAGATATTTCGTTTATGCATGAGTGGGCTACAACCACATAGTCCAAAATATAGAGGTGAATTTTGGTGTTAAAAAAACCGGCCGAATTAGAAAGTCTGTATTATGAAGACTTCTTTTTTAGGTCGCTTGTTCTGCAACAATTATTTAGTTTTATTTAGAATTTTGATGAATGTCTTAATCATCCGAATGTTTGTATTATAGTATGTAATAAAAATGGCTAAAACAAATAAGAAATAATTGGATCCAGTTTAGTTCTTCTTTATATTAGTCAAAAAGCTTCTGTTCTTATTGTAAACCATCACGTACAAGCTGATCATGAACATTATGAACTTGAGCATCATGAACTTAAGTTTTTACCCTACACGTCTCTCCAATTTTTCCTATATATCTTTTTTTTATAACACAGGGGACAAACGAGCATGCGGCTCACCTGATGGTAAGTGATTACCGCCGCCCGCAACACCAGGGGAATTGCAAGTACGTTGTCGGCCTTTTAAAAAGGAATAAGCTCCTTTCTTGAAGGTTTCAATATCTATCGGTTCGGAAATACCATTGCTGGAAGGTGATTCCACGATGTGGTTGTGCGTGGTAAAAAGTTTCTAGAAAACCGCACTGTGGAAGACCGCCATTCATACAGATGATCAGGATGGTATTTCAATTTCTGGCGGGTGGTACGGTGGTGAAACTCAGCAGCTGGTCATCCGAACAATTCCTCAGAACACTCCCCGTGATATATCAGAATCCCCTAAAATTTGGGAATAAAATCCTGGAACTGGTATCACTGCTGCCATCTAACTTAATTCCCTCGATCGACTGACACGATTAGTTCAGCGTCAGTTGGTGCTTACAACTTATTTTGTGCTATTTCAAGATATTTCTGCAGATTTTATTTTATTGAGAGACTAGCTGGTCCAGCGATTTCGTCCGCGTGGAATTTAACTATATTTTTCTAAAATAAAAATAGCTTAAATTACTCCCTATTTCATCAGCTACCTACCAAATAAGTCCCGTTAAAATCGGTCCAGCCATTTCAGAGATTACCACCGGACCGCAATTGTAACATTTATGAAACTGTACATCTTTACTGGGTAAGTATGGTAGGATGTGAAAATATTCCACTAATCTTTCATATCCCGGTCAGTCTGATGTCGGTCACGGGGACGAAGTAGCGGGTATAAACTAGTGATAAATTATATTTAGAACTAGCTGCACTGCACTGCACTGCTGGAATTTAACCATGTTTTTCTAAAATAAAAGTACTCCAAGCCTAAGTTACTCCTTATTACATCAGCTACCTGCCAAAATAAGTCCCGTTAAAATCGGTCCAGCCATTTCAGAGATTAGCCGGAACAAACAGACCGACAGATAGACAGACAAAAATTTTAAAAAGCGGCTTTTTTTGTTCCCTATTTATATTCGTATGCGTGTAGTAAAAAACGGTTATATCAATATTACAAACAGACACTCCAATTTTATTTATATGTATAGATTATTATTTGAAAGTCTGTGGTCGGTTTGTGTCAACAGTTATTTGAATTTATATTGATATACATTTAAATTAATATTATTATATTTGTTAAGGATGAGTTTAATTAAATGTTGGTAACATTAAAATTGTTAAGTGTATGTCGCTGCACGCGATCGCACCACCACTGGGCTGCTACTGGAAATCAGTGTATTGCTCGCTGAGCAAATTCTTGATCTCAACCACTCCTACCCCTGTGGCACCTAATATATATTTTAATGTTTATTTTATGTACAAGTTAAAGTGTTATGTGTTTTGTTTCTTTATTATTTATTATTCGTCATTGCCTTGTCTTTATCCCATTATTTGTGGTCGGCGCAGTATGTCATTCTCTTCCACTGCTCTCTATCGGTCGTCATATCGGAACATACTCTTCTTTTATTCATATCATCTTTCTCACGATCCTTCTATCTTTTCTTAGGGCGTCTCCTCCCTTTACATCCATCCACATTCATATTATTCGTTTTTTTATTATTTACAATTATGTGTGTTTTTTTTATTTTTTTTTTATTATCAAAAATCACTGCCGTCAATTAATTTAATTATGATATATAGTTTAGCAATTTAGTTGTTAATTTAATTTTGTTTGTACTATCTTTGTTTGTGTTAACTGGATACGAATAAAGATTTTTATCTATCTATCTAACATAGCTTATATATGAAACTAACACATAGGTTATACATACCACGCGGATGAAGCCGCAGGCACAGCTAGTATAGCTAGTTCTTTTTTAAATATTCTCTCCATTCATAGTGTAGAAACATAGTTACGCGTATTATGTGAAATGCCCTCGAGATATATATACATATAGTCACTGTCACTCAAACTGACGTGCGCTGTACTCAAAGACAAGACAGATTGACAAGCACTGCCATTAGTATATTGCTAACATGAATAGTACATTACTGAAAACCGCAGTGGTGTAGCGGTTTAGCTCGTCCTCACGTTAAAGGCACAGGTTCAATCCAGTTGAATATATTTATTGGTTTGGGTGTTTTTAAGTGTTTTTAATATAAATAATATTTACACTAGCTACGACCGCGGTTTCTCCCGAGGGAAATTTATAGCCGATATGTTATATATACCTATAAATAAAATTGGAGTGTCTGTTTGTAATAATGAAATAACCGTTTTTACATGTAGTAATAAAGCATATGAATACGGTACATATAACAAAATATCATTTTTTACAATTTTTGTCTGTCTGTTTGTTTGTTCCGGCTAATCTCTGAAATGGCTGACCGATTTTGACGGGACTTTTTTTAGCAGGTAGCTGATGTAATAAGGAGTAACTTAGGCTACTTTTATTTTAGATAAATAAAGTTAAATTCCACGCGGACGAGGTCGCGTGTACTGCTAGTATATATATATATATATACATATATAGAAAATACGCAGGATTATACAAAAAATCATATTCAAGAATACAAAAGTTTTAGTGAGAGGAATCGAACCCGCGACCAAGTCACGCGGTGTGCTAAACCGCTGTACTACTGGGGTCAACATAATTGAACGTTGTATTAAATTGAACAGTAATTACTAACTTCGTTTCTAATCAGTTGTCAAAAATGATTACTGTAATCAAACTGAGATAGCCAGTGGCTATAATCAAATCAATTGACGGCCTCGATGGTGTAGTGGATTAGCACACCGCCTTACTTCCGATGGTCGCGGGTTCGATTCCTCGCACGGCACAAACAATTGTATTCATGAGTATGATTCTTTGTTTCGGTCTGGGTGTTTTCTATGTGCATTACGAAAAAAAATGCATGTATCTAGTACCCATAACACAAGATTTAGCTAGCTAAACTTGAATCTAGATGGCGCTGTGTGATACGACCAAAAAATAATTAAGTCAAATCAAAATATCTTCGCTGATGTAGATAAATAATTGATTTATTGCCAACATAACACAAATAATAGAATTTACAAGTAAGTAAGTAAGTAATTTATAGAATAGAATAGAATAGAAAATCATTTATTCAAATAAACTTACATTGAAGCACTTTTGAATAGTCATTACATTTTTTTTAATCTACCGCTCGTTCGGAAAGCTGTCTCATCACAAGAAGAACGAGCAAGAAACTTGCGTGTTGCTCTTTTAAATAATTTTATTATTACTTTACATTTTTAAGTTTAAGTGTGTGAATACAAACCACCAATTAGCACTAATTCAATTAAATACTCATATAGAAATAATATTGAATATATAACCAACTGGTTAAACAATTAATAAGAGGAAATCAGTCATAGTGATTAGAGCAGACCAGTCCCTACAAGCAGCACCCGTTCACGAGTATGAGTACGATTATTCGCATTACAGACAGATATACATAACAATGAAGCCCCAGTGACAGTAGTACTGCACAATGAGACTCAATTAATCAATTTACAATAAGACTAATATGTAGGTCATTAAGATACTCTTTTGATCAACTCTACCGTCAGTTCGGAGATCTTTCCAGATAAGAAGAACAGACAAGTAACTCAGCTCTTATTCTTATCAAACGAGCTATTACATGATGATATGACATGATATCATGATAAAATCAATTAGTCAGGATATCGTGATCACCAGCATATACTGTTGCATTTTTGTCAAAAGGAAATAATCCAATAATAATTATAATCTCAGAACAATTCACACAGCGCCATCTAGACCCAAGTTAAGCTAGCTAGAGCTTGTGTTATGGGTACTAGATAACTGATACATATACATAGATATTTTTTTTGTAAATACATACATATTATACATAGAAAACACCCAGACCGATACAAACAATCATACTCATGAATACTAATATTTGTGTCGTGCGAGGAATCGAACCCGCGACGTCGTAAAGCGGTGTGCTAGACCGCTAGACCACCGAGGTCGTCACTAATCAGTGAATAGTCTCCAATTATAATTATTTGTTCGATCACATAATGGCCACGCTCCGCTGCCACTCATGGTCACCTCGATAGACAAAAAACCAAATTGCTATAATTCTGTCCCGACTCTGTTAACAACACACACTGTTTTTTACAGAACGAATATCGTTGGACCGATTTATAAAACCGACTGATTACAAGGTCTTTCCGATATAATTTTACACCTTTGAGAAATATTTGAAATCGCTCGCATTAAAGAGTATTCATTGATGAACATGTTTATTCGATTCCATAAGTTCTTGTAGGTAGATTCGATAATAATCTCAGGACAATTAACACAGCGCCATCTAGACCTAAGTTAAGCTAGCTAAAGCTTGTGTTATGAGTACTAGATAACTGATACAAATACATAGATATTTTTTTTTGTAAATACATACATATTATACATAGAAAACACCCAGACCGATATAAACAATCATACTCATGAATACAAATGTTTGTGCCGTGCGAGGAATCGAACCCGCGACCATTGGTCGTAAAGTGTGTGTTAATGAAATTGCAGCGCTGCGGATGGTAACAACTTTATTTATAAGGGCTCAGCCCGTGATGGCAGAAACTGATTAAAACGGTCGGTCGACCGTTATCGATACCGTAGGCCTGAGCTGGACTTAATCATTCTAGGCTATCAGTGTTGCCACATGTAGGTTAACTTCCCCTACAAAATTTAGTTAAAAATACAGATCTTGAAGTAAAATCCATCATATGAGTCATTTCTTGATTTTGAAATTACGACTCTGATTTTCTTATGTTTTTTTACACCAATATTATACTATACTATCCTATGTGTTATTCTGATGCATAAGCTGTATTACTGTAAATTGTGTTTTCCGAAAAATAAATAAATAAATTACTGTAAACTTTCCTCAAAATCCGTTTAGTAGTTTTGCGTAACAAACATCCGTACATACAAACTTTTGCGTTTATAATATTATTAAGATATGTTTTATAGCCATCCATAATAATAAAATAAAATAAAAAATAATTTATTCATGTAAGACATTTAGCCACTTATGTTCATAAAGTTTTTGTATTATAATTTTTTTTCTAATATGTATGTATTTACAAAAAAAATATCTATGTATTTGTATCAGTTGTCTAGTGCCCATAACACAAGCTTTAGCTAGCTTAACTTGGGCCTAGATGGCGCTGTGTGAATTGTCCTGAGATTATTATAATTATTATGTGGTCAGGTGTATAAGGCATTGCAGGTGTGCGTCCGTACTAAAGATTTTCAGAAACCTAAAGTAACTGTACTGACGGTCAGCAACGACCGTATGACACTCATGGTCTAGTCTACGTAAACCGTTTACCATCAGACAGGCCGTATGTGTCACAAGTACAGCATATATCAGTCAGGCCGTATGCCTGAGTGTCACCAGCATAAAAATAGTTATATTTAACGAGGCAATTACGTTACGCAACAGATGTCGACACGCCACGCCGCTCGAGACACACGAGCAGGAACGTCACCGCTATGTAACGGGACTGATCTGAACCGTACTCGTGACACACGGGTAATATGTTCTTGATGACTGTGATTAGTCGCGGCAGGCCGACAGTGTTGTATGTACATCCAGATAGAGCTGTATATATAAAAAATTGTACCATAAAAGTTGGCTAACTATCAATTTTGATGTCATGGTTTTTTAAACAGCGGTTTATGTTTAGTGTGGTGTACTATGTTTTATACGCAGTTTAAAGTGTGTACACAGTAAAATTCGACTTCTTTCGGTACTTTGACAACTCTGTAACGAAAACTGTATCTGTGTCTGTTTGGGAAACTACTCTGCTACCAAAATATTAGGGAAAATACTATGTATATATATAGGGAAAAACGTCTGTCTCGTACCTATAGGGTTCTGCGGATTTCTTGGGCTTCAGGGTCTCGAAGATATCTTCGCTAGCTTGCCCGTTTCACAGTAGGTTTAACACAGTTCTAATTTATTTTAATTCACAACAAAGGCGCGCGCGCATCAAGGCCGCCGTACAGTCCGTTCAGTACTAGGTAAGGGAGGGGAGGTAACTGCGCGGGAACAGAGACTAACGGACTCTAATATAATAATCTGTGCTTACGATGGTACAGGGTAGATTTTGAACAGTGTCGAAACTTGTAGATTTATTTCGACGGCGTCTACATCTATCAAGTCGAGACTGGTATTTTTTAAGTTTCTTGAACAATTTCTTCTCATATATATATATATATACAAACAATTTAATAATTTATTTAATAGCCGCGATACAATGTTTCAAGCGCAAAGAATATTCGTTTTTCTTTAAAAAAATTAACACGTTTTTTTTTCAAATAACTTTAAAATCGCGATGCCATAGAGTAGCGAATAGGAATCAATTATATTTCAGATCAACGTGAAATAAAATAGAATAATAATTATTACATCACAGCACAACAATTATGTTGATACACAAAGTAGCATATAGAAATAGAAATAGAAATAATCTTTATTCAAATAAATTTAATATAAGCACTTTTGAATAGTTTTTTTATTCCACCGCTATATATCGGAATGCAGACTCTATATACACATATATATGAGCAAGAAACTTGTGTGTTGTTGAAATAGTATATATCATAGTAGCTAACGTTGTTTTGCCATGTAATTAAATATTCCTATTAATATATTATTATATTAACCCTAAACAATTCACACATTTGCCATCTAGTCCCAAATGAAGCAGATGATGTGATTTGCTAATTCCGTGTTATGCGGTACCATACAACGCGGTAGCCGGATATAAATACATGGATGCCTGGTTTTTTTTGTAAATAAATACATACTATAGATAGAAAACACCCAGACCGACACAAACAATCATACTCATGAATACAAATGCTTGTACCGTGCGAGGAATCGACACCCAAACCACCGTCGGATAGTAAATATGTGATAAACCATGTTAGACCACGTAGGCATCCGATTAAAAATAGGGGTTAATGGTAGAAGGGTGAAAATTTAAGGCTGTAGGTATTATTTTTATTGTCACATTTTAAACAAATCTTTGGTGGAGACCTATGCATTCAGCAGTGGACGTCTTCCGGGCTGAGATGATTTTGATGATCACGACGATTTTTTTATCATCATCATGATGAAAAAAAAATATAAAAAAATTTCGTCTGTTTGTAATATTGAAAAATAGCCTAAGCTTTTTTACTACTATGCATATGAATATAAATACGGTGCCAGTCAAAATATCATTTATTTGTTATTTTTTTGTCTGTCTGTTTGTTAATATAATATATATAATATATGGACCGATTTTAAAAAGTTTTTAATCGTAATCTTTTGATGATATTGAAGTTGACTTTTAAAACAAAATATATTTTAGAAAAATAAATATAATTCAGTCGTGGTTTGTATTCTGTAGTATTGTATCGTCTGTAAAGTGTGAAATTGTTAAATTGATTGGAATAAAAATTTGTCTGATTAATAAATTGGTGTGTTTGAGTTTTGAAGGTTGTTTTTTAGTGACAAACATTTTGTATTCAGATATATTGTTTGTATATATTTGATGAAATATGTATGTATTTACAAAAAAAAAACTGTAAATTTCATTGAAATTGGAAACACAAGCTTTAATAATGCAGATGGCGCTGTGTGAATTGTCCTGAGATTGATTATTATTAATAATCGTGTCAAAAATCTCGCTAAAGATTTTCAGAAACCTAAAGTAACTTTACTGACGGTCAGCAACGACCGTATGACAATCATGGTCTAGTCTACGTAAACCGTTTACCATCAGACAGGCCGTATGTGTCACAAGTACAGCATATATCAGTCAGGCCGTATGCGTGAGTGTCACCAGCATAAAAATAGTTATATTTAACGAGGCAATTACGTAACGCAACAGATAGTGTCGACACGCCACGCCGCTCGAGACACACGAGCAGGAACGTCACCGCTATCTAACGGGACTGATCTGAGCCGTCCTCGTGACACACGGGTAATATGTTCTTGATGACTGTGATTAGTCACGGCAGGCCGACAGTGTTGTATGTACATCCAGATAGAGCTGTATATATAAAAAATTGTACCATAAAAGTCGGCTAACTATCAATTTTGATGTCATGTTTTTTTTAAACAGCGGTTTACGGTTAGTGTGGTGTACTATGTTTTATATGCAGTTTAAAGTGTGTACACAGTAAAATTCAATTTCTTTCGGTACTTTGACAACTCGAACTCCGGTCGAAATTTGTAGATTTATTTTGTTGGCGTCTAAACTATCATGTACTGATATTTTTAGAATATTCTTCAACAATATATATATATATATCGTTTATTTGTTTGTTACTAGTGTGTGACATAACATGTTCATAAGAATAGACAATACATAATACAACATAAGATTTATAAAATTGTGTTATTATGTGAGATCTGTAGTAAAAAAAATCTGTGTATTTGGAACATTGTCTAGAACAAAACAGTGATTTCAGCTTTAACCCATTTGAAGGTACGCGAAAATAACAATTAAAATAAATATAAAATTATTATTATTATTATTAGATTGTAATGCGGTGTGTTTATAATAAAAATAATGTAAATAGTTCAAGTATAATTTGATATAATTTTAACTGAGTGGTAAGGATTATGGAAAAAGAAAAATAGAAAATATTAATAAGATACCAAACATAGTAGATAAAAAAAATTTTTTTTAAAAACCATTCGTGAAAACATCTGTTAAATTATATTTCTGAACTAAAATTTCTTCTCACTTGGCATTCATTAAACAATTTAATAATTAATTCTAATAGCCGCGATGCTGTTTCAAGCGCGAAAAGAAAAGTGATCCATGGGGTTGCCACATCACAGAGAAAAATTAACATTTTTTTTTTTCAAATAACTTTAAAATCGCGATGCCATAGAGTAGCGAATACAACACTGTAAATCAATTATATTTCAGATCAACGTGAAATAAAATAGAATAATGTTTATTACATCACAGCACAACAATTATGATGATACACAAAGTAGCATATAGAAATAGAAATAGAAATAATCTTTATTCAAATAAACTTAATATAAACACTTTTGAACAGTCAAGTTTTTTTATTCCACCGCTCATTCGGAATGCAGACTCATCACACGAAGAATGAGCAAGAAACTTGTGTGTTGCCGGGACAGCTAGTATAATCATAGTAGCTAACGTTGTTTTGCCATGTAATTAAATATTGCTATTAATATATTATTATATTAACCCTAGACAATTCACACAGTGCCATCTAGTCCCAAATGAAGCAGAGCTTGTGTTATGGGTACTAGACAACTGATATAAATACATGGATGCATTTTTTTTTGTAAATAAATACATACTATACATAGAAAACATCCAGACCGATACAAACAATCGTACTGAATACAAATGCTTGTACCGTGCGAGGAATCGAACCCGCGACAATCGGATAGTAAAGCGGTGTGATAAACAATTAGACCACCGAGGCTGTCGATTAAAAATAGGGGTTGGTGGTAGAAGGGTGAAAATTTAAGGCTGTAGGTATGTATTTTTAATGCCACATAAAAAAAATCTTTAGTGGAGGTCTTTGTTCAGCAGTGGACGTCTTCCGGGCTGAGATGATGATGATGACGACGATTTTTTTATCATCATCATGATGATAAAAAAAATTCGTCGGCAAAATGAAAAATAGCCTAAGCTACTCCTTGTAACATAAGCTATCTGCGAGTGAAAGATCAGTCAAAATTGGTCCAGTCATTTCAGGCATTTACAAAATTAGTTTTTTGATCCAAATACCCTTAATATAATATATGCATTTGGTGAAAAGTTGTTAATCGTAATCTTTTGATGATGTTGTAGTTGATTAAAAACAAAATATATTATAAACTAAAAATGTAATTCGTCTGTGGTCTGTATTCTGTAGTATTGTATAGTCTGTAAAGTGTGAGTTGTTAAATTGGTGGAATAAAAATTTGTCGAGAATAAATTGGTGTGTTTGAGTTTGAAGGTTGTTTTTTAGTGAAAGAAACTTTCAGATATACTTTCGTATATATTTGATGAAAATCTATAAATTGAAACTGAAATTTCATTGAAATTGGAAACAGAAGTTAATAATGCAGGTGGCTGTACTGGTCTCGGAGCATTGAGATGTAATAATCGTGTCATCTCGCTTGTAGTACCTGCATTACTATAATAACTGCCGGGTTGTTAGGTTGTTAGCAGGCTCAGCGACGGGGCACAGGCGGCAATTACATGAACTAACTGTTAAATTTAACTAACTGTTCTTTACATCTACATTAATTAACTCACTATCTGTTACTTTAATTGTTTTATTGACGACCTCGGTGGTCTAGCGGTCTAGCACACCGCTTTACGACCGATGGTCGGGGTTCTATGTATAATATTTATTTATTTTAATCGCACGGCACAAACATTTGTATTCATGGTATGATTGTTTGTATCGTTGGGTGCAACACCGTATGTATAATATATATATATATTTAAATAAAAACCACAAGCTTATATATATACTTAAGTTAGTTCAAAAATATGGCGCTGTGTGAATTGTTCTGAGATTATTATTATTATTATTAGAGTAATACTAGATTTAAAGACAAACCCGCTGTCCCCAAGTATCGTTTAGAAAAAATCAATAGGTCTTTTATGGGAATAGGTATAAAAATTTACAATAAGATACCAAAGGATATATTGGAATTACCCTTAAATAAATTCAAAACATCTGTTAAATCATATTTACTGAACAAAGCCTATTACTCACTAAACGATTACTTGAATGACGAGCGTGCATGGCAATAGTTGTTCATGCACTGAATTAATTTCATTCAATGTTAGACATAGACACCTATATATAAATTGTAAATAAACTGGGTTTTAAAATAAAATAAAATATTCAATTGAGTTTTTTGCCAGTTCTTCTCAACTGGATCCATATACTGAACTGGATGGTAGGGAAAAAAATAAAATTACAATGTAAAAAATTTGACGTTCATAAGCGGCTAATATACTTTACATGAATATAGGCCCTACATGAATAATTTTGCTTGTTTCTATACCTCTAAATATTACAAAAACATATATGCAGAAATGTGACTGTTTCACCTTTTAAAGAAACGAAAGAAAAGTCGACAGCTAAACTTAAAATAGAGTTATCCATGCAAATTACTCAGAATAAACTCTGGTAAATAGCAAATACGAATACAAAACACTGCTGGCATAAAACCAACATAAACATCTATTGTTTTTTCTATTATTATTCAGTGCAGGCGTATAAAATATGCATTTGATACCTTAGAAGCGGAGGGAATGCAGCGGAGCGTGTCAGGTCGACTAACGTTGCGCAACACCGTAGGAGGATATCGCCATTTTGAATTTAAATAAAAACCAAAGCACGAGGAAGTTAGTCCATCCAATATGGAGAGCTACTCGTTAATTGGTCCTTCTGTGTGTAAGAATCTGTAACGAGTACGTAGAATGAGCTAGTATACCATATAATAGGAAGGAAGGTATGTGAATGCCGAGTAATTGATTCGATATAGCTCGGAGAGACGGTTGGAAGAAGTTTTTGAATTCCGTAAAGCAGCGGTCTTCAACGAATCATCATTACAAATCATCATCGTCATCATCATCATCATCATCATCATCATCGCAGCCCGGAAGATGTCCACTACTGGACATAGATCTCCCCCAAAGATCTCCACGACGATCGGTCCTGCGCAGCTCGCATCCGACGCCTTCCAGCGATCTTGACCAGATCGTCGGTCCACCTTGCTGGAGGCCTTCCCATGCTGCGTCTTCTGCTCCGTGGTCGCCACTCATCCGTGGTGCCCATTGCCATTACAAATCAAGAGTCAAAAATTTTTTTTTCTGTAGAGAGGGCCGCGCCATAGGTTTTTTTATAAGGATTTTTCATTTTACAATAAAGTTATTTTTTATTACTTCATTGTTGTCATTACATATGTTGTAAGCCGCAGAAAACACACGGCTGGCCGTAAGCGGCCCGCGGGCCGCGGATTGAAGTCCCTTGCCGTGAAGGTAAACGTATTTAATTGAATTAGTGCTAATCGGTGGTTTGTATTCACACACTTCATTTAATTATTTAAAAGAGCAACATAAAATGTTCTTCTTGTGATGAGACAGCATTCCGAATTATATATCACTATTCAAAAGTGCTTCAATGTAAGTTTATTTGAATAAATGAATTCTATTCTATTCTATTCTGTCTGTCCGTCCTATGTATGTTTAAATCTTTAAAACTACGCAACGGATTTTGAAGCGGTTTTTTTAATAGATAGTGTGATTCAAACGACGAAATAAAGTTTGCGCAATACCTATAAAGTACTTAAACAATTTTGAAAGGGCTTTTTAGGGAAATAGCGAAAAGGTTAGTCGACGTCACAGAAGACCGAAGAGCTGGCAGCTACCTTGGACAAAGAATTAATCTAGCTATTCAAAGAGGGAACGCTGCCAGTATCTTCTGAACCTTGTCTAAAGGGACTCCTTTTAATATTTCAGTTATTATATTATATTTTTAAGTTTTAGGTTAATTGTTTTAAATTAATATATCACTTTAGTTATGTATTTTGACGACCTCGGTGGTCTAGCGGTCTAGCATACCGCTTTACGTCCGATGGTCGCGGGTTCGATTCCTCGCACGGCACAAACATTTGTATTCATGAGTATGATTGTTTGTATCGGTCTGGCTATTTTCTATGTATAATATGTATGTATTTACGAAAAAAAATATCTATGTATTTGTATCAGTTGTCTAGTACCCATAACACAAGCTTTAGCTAGCTTAACTTGGGTCTAGATGGCGCTGTGTGAATTGTCTTGAGATTATAGTTATTTATATTTTAAATACATACAGGTATATACATGAACAGTAACGAACCCGCGTTTTTTTATTTTCGATTTTTTTCGTTTATTGTTTTTATTGTATTTTTTTTACATTGCACTGAATAAAATATTTTTCTTTCTTTCTTTCTTTCATACTACAAAACCACCACACCACAACGAGTCTCACCAAAAATATTGATATAACCTTCCTGCTCTGGATAAATAGGGATAGAAAAGTAATAAAATAATAGATCGAGAAAAACAAGAAGCTGCAAAAACATATGGTCGGTGTCTGCAGATATCAAAGTGTGCGGTGAACCCATTTATTTTAATTAAAAGTAAACACGGTTCAAACGGGAAGTTACCGGCTTGTTTGTGAGTATCGAGATGCACACGTGTATTTCGCCGCTGTTCTGATCATCTGTGTGTAATTTACTCCTAAACGCAGACTTACCTTGAGAGTGTTATGTAAACAGATCTATTTACTAAATACATGTATAATATAAACTAGCTTTTCCCCGCGGCTTCGCTTGTGTTAAGAAGTATTATTATTAGTTAGGTATAGTTTTTGCGGCATTACAGTACTTTCATAGAAACTTTCATCCCCTATTTTATCCTCTTAGGGGTGGAATTTATCAAAACCCTTTTTATGGGGATGCCTATGTCATAGTAGCTTTATGCATGCCAAATTTCAGCCCGATCGGTTTAAAATGGACAAAGTTTCATACAAACTTTCATCCCCTATTTTATCCCCTTAGGGGTAGAATTAATCAAAATCCTTTCTTAGCGGATGCCTACGTCATAACATCTACCTGCATGCCAAATTTCAGCCCGATCCGTCCAGTGGTTTGGGCTGTGCGTTGATAGATCACTATGTCAGTCACCTTTGAGTTATATATATTTAGATTATGGATCTGGATGCTGTTGACAGTAACATAGCTTATACATCAGAATAACATAGGCTACAAATATCATGTGAGTGAAACCGCGTGCAGTCATTACATAGTATAAAACAAAGTCGCTGTCGCTGTCTGTCCCTATGTATACTTAAATCTTTAAAACTACGCAACGGATTTTGAAGCGGTTTTTTAGTAGATAGAGTGATTCAAGAGGAAGGTTTATATACGACCTCGGTGGTCTAGCGGTCTAGCACACCGCTTTACGACTGATGGTCGCGGGTTCGATTCCTCGCACGGCACAAACATTTGTATTCATGAGTATGATTGTTTGTATCGGTCTGGGAGTTTTCTATGTATAATATGTATGTATTTACAAAAAAAATATATCTATGTATATGTATCAGTTATCTAGTACCCATAACACAAGCTTTAGCTAGCTTAACTTGGGTCTAGATGGCGCTGTGTGAATTGTTCTGAGATTATTATTATACATGTACACCCAGGCGAAGTCGGGGCGAGTAGCTAGTTCTTATAAATGACAAATGTAACACAGTAACTTCATATATCGGTAACTAATCACTTGAGTAATTGTACTCTCCCGGGTATATCTCTAATCTAAGAGTTTCACATCACAAGTTATATCCAACACCAATTAATTATTACGAGATATGAACCTGGGAACTTGTGTGACCTTCACCGCTCCTCCCGCGCCGTACCATACAGATATTGTGTCAACAAATCAGGATTTCACTCTATTCATCTTAAGTTAGTCTCGGTGGTCGAGTGGTTAAGCGTACCGCCATATTTTTAATGGTCGTTCGATTCTTTGCAGCGTACAAATAGAGTATGATTGTTTGTATTGGTCTAGGATAGCATACCGCTTGCTTCCGATGTTCGCAGGTTCGATTTCTTGCAGTGTAAAAATAGACTATGTTTGTTTGTATTGTATTGGTGTTTTATATATTATAGCTGTTCCCGCGATTTCTACCGCGTGGAATTTAACTTCATTTTTCTCAAATAAAGCAATTCTAAGTTACTCCTTATTACATTAGCTGCTTGCCAAAAAAGTCCCGTCAAAATCGGTCCAGCCATTGCAGAGACTAGCCGGCACAAACAGACAGACAGACAAAAATTGTAATTGTAAATGTTATTTTGGCGTATGTACCGTATTTATATTCAAATGCATGTAGTAAAAACGGTTATTTCAATATTAGAACCAGACACTCCAATTTTATTTATATGTATTTAACTATTCGTATCAGATGTCTAGTATCCATAAGATAATTTGATAGCTTGGCACTAGATGGCGCTGTATGTATAGTCTTGGGATTATTATCTTTACATAGTAGAAATATGGTCCCCCACAATGTCTGTTCGCTTAGATCTTTTAAACTACGCAACGGATATTACTACAGTTTTCAGTAATAGATTCAAGAGGAAGGTTTATATTCGTAACCATAACCGAAACTATCGGATATCAGATATAAAAAAATATCCGTAACCGTAACCGAAACTATCGGATATCCGATATGAAAAAATATCCGTAACCATAACAGAAACTATCGGATATCCGATATAAAAAAATATCCGTAACCGTAACCGAAACTATCGGATATCCGATATAAAAAAATATCCGTAACCGTAACCGAAACTATCGGATATCCGATATGAAAAAATATCCGTAACCATAACCGAAACTATCGGATATCCGATATGAAAAAATATCCGTAACCATAACCGAAACTATCGGATATCCGATATAAAAAAATATTCGTAACCGTAACCGAATCCGAAATAAAAGTTTGAGCCTAATAGAGACACGAAATTAATAAAATTAACCGAAATTATCCCAAACTAACGGGTAATGCGAAATAATTTCATATCCGCATCCGTATCCGTATCCGGTATAATAATCATTCCTATATCCGAAACCTATCCGTATCCGAAATTTCATATCCATAACATCCCCGATTTATATGTATTATATATGCGTGTTATAGTATATATGGGATAAGAAATTCATTTGCAAAACATCCGTGCGAAACCGGGACGTGTCGCTAGTATCATCATCATTACATAGTATAAAACAAAGTCGCTGTCGCTGTCCGTCCCTATGTATGCTTAAATCTTTAAAACTACGCAACGGATTTGAAGCGGTTTTTTTAATAGATAGAGTGATTCCAGAGGAAGGTTTATATGTATAATACATGTACACCCGTACAAAGTCAGGCGAGTAGCTGGTATTGTATAAATTAAATGATAAACTATGAATTTAATAAAACATAATCCTTATTTGTTTACTCTAGTCTAATCTAAATATAATACGAGTGAACGAGCGAAGTAACAAAGTGCAAAATAGAATCTCGCAAACATTGCATTTAACGATGCTCGAACAGAATGTTTTATTCCGAGTAACTGTTTAATTCTCATAACATAACAATTTATTTATGTTAGAATTCATAACAATATTGTAGAAAAATCCTATATTTTAAAAAAGATATTAAGAGAAGGTACTAATGAAGTACCCAAGTATCTTACCCAACAGAAGTATCCTGGAAAGAAATGCCAGAATTAACACATTCAAAAGCCCTAATATCGGGCTACTCGAACAAATACTCCAATAGACTACTGCTATTGAGTAAAAACAACATACGCATGATGACTAGGGCCCTCACAGGACACTGCAAATTAAACAAGCATATGGCAAAACTAGGGCTATGCACGATAAAAATCTGCAGATTCTGCCAAACTGAAGAGGAAACGCCACTACACATCCTATGTGGTTGTAGCCCACTCATGCATAAACGAAATATCTCCTTTGGAAAGTTTACACTCTTTCCCGAGGAGATAAAAACCATCGCTCCTAAGAATATCCTTCAATTCTTGTCCCTGACGGGTCTAGGTAGCGAACTTTGAAAAAGGGCGAGCACAATAGATCTATGTAGGTCGCAGTGCTACAGGTACTACAAACATCTGACAATAGTCCGAACGACATAAAAGTACCCAATGTAAAGATTATTACAAATATTAGAATAGTAAATAATAATAATAATAATAAGTAAATAGTATTTATAGACCGAACTAAGTTGTTTATCATAAGATTGCCGTTACATATATATACGACTAGCTTTTGCCCGCGACTTCGCTCGCGTTAATTTATCCCATTAGGGGTGGAATTTATGAATATCCTTTCTTAGGGGATGCCTACATCATAGTAGCTTTATGCATGTAAAGTCTCAGCCCGATTAGTTCAAAATAGGCAAAGTTTCAAATAAACTTTCATCCCCTATTTTATCCCTTTGGGGGTAGAATTAATCAAAATCCTTTCTTAGCGGATGCCTACGTCATAACATCTACCTGCATGCCAAATTTCAGCCCGATTCGTCCAGTGGTTTGGGCTGTGCGTTGATAGATCACTATGTCAGTCACATTTGAGTTATATATATTTAGATTGAGTTGCAGAACATAAAAAAAAATCCCGTGGCAAAATGGGGAAATCTATTCCTAGAAGGTGCTAAATAAAAGTAAAGATAAGAGAATATAAAAAAAATAAATCTACAAAGTTCAAGTGCCTTAGCTTGTTGATTTTATCTGGAAATCCTTTCCTAGAAGACGCTTAATAAAAGCAGAAATAAAGATATTAAAAGATGTTTAAAATTTCATAAATCCAGTTTTAGTTTATTTTAGGCTCTGATCTAAAAAGCAACATTTTGTTATGAAGATATAGTCGTAGAGATAATAGTAAATATATTTTTAGTATGGGTTATAATATTAAAAATATATAATAAATATAGGTAATTAGTTAATCTGTTTAAGAAGGTCGAAACAGAGACATGTGTTACATATATAGTTGAGAGTGGAGATAGAAATATCCCTAGTTTGGTGTTATTGTTCTAGCAACAATAACACCAAACTAGGGATATTTCTACTAAGTAAAAACTCTATATATATATATTTGCCCGCGGCGTCGCTCGTGTTAACTTATCCCCTTAGGGGCGGAATTTATCAAAATCCTTTCTTAGCGGATGCCTACGTCATAACATCTACCTGCATGCCAAATTTCAGCCCGATCCGTCCAGTGGTTTGGGTTGTGCGTTGATAGATCACTATGTTAGTCACCTTTGAGTTATATATATTTAGATTTATCTCAGGCTTGTATGAAAACTAAGCTAAAAATTCATTCAACTCAGTTTTTAAAAAAGAAAAGCTCATAAAAATACAGACAAACCACTCCAAAATGTTAAAACTTCAATGGCAAGTCTCAATTCTTGGGAAATTCATTTTCGTTTCGCGCTGCTCAGTAAGGAACAAACTACCTTTACATATACAGGAAAGTTCGTCAATTGGTTGCTTTCAGAAAAGTTTAAAGTTGCACTATTAAAAAAAAACCGCTTCAAATTCCGTTGCGTAGTTTTAGTGATTTAGGTATACATAGGGACGGACAGACAGTGACAGCGACTTTGTTTTATACTATGTAATGATATTAGAACATTATTTAAGTTTTCGAGTTTTTAATGTTTATTTTTTTAATTTTGGACATTTCAACGTTTAATTGTTAGTTACACTAGTGTCACCCACTCACTAATAGCTATGCCACACTCTAACAGTGTGTTGTGTCAGTTGATTGATAGAGATCTATTTTAGAGATAAGTACACATTTGCCCACTTTGTATATAATTAAATTTTCTACTCTATTTAAAATTGCAATAAAAAATATACATATATTAAACTAAACACCCGGATACACAGGTCGTTCCGCCCCGACCACACTTTTACACACACACGACACCGTCCTCACCGACGAAGACGATGATCCCAAACACACTATATCGCGCAATCAACCGGGCGATTACGTGTGCTCGGGAGCTCCACACGGGCGCCCCCGGTCGCCGCTCCGATCGATCTCCCGACCAATTCAAACGGGGATCAATATTACGACGGCCTGAGCCGAGGTTCGAACCCCTAGCAGTGCCCTCAGACTAAAGTCGTATCCGTCAGGCTTCGCCTTCAGCCGCTCCATAAGTCCTTCCTTGGTTTGGAGTGCTTGCACTCGCCCCCTATCGTCCGGTGAAGCTGTAAAGGCCAGCTGCGGCCAACAGCAGTAGAGTAGTCTGAAAAAAAATACAGGTCATTAATATTAATAACTAAAAAATAAATGAAAGTGTTGAATATTATATATTAAAGCAATAATCCAAAGGTTGAACATTTAATTAACTGAAAGGTTTTATGAGAATTATTAATGACTTTTAGATAATCTGCCGGGAGCGGCCACTCGTACGTACAAATAGTGGATTCTATGGTTCTTTTATAGACGTACGGCAGTTAATTCGAAGAGGCGTGTGGATTGGATGCTATATTTTATGATCTATTCGATTTACTCGTCCCACCCAAATATGAAATTGCCAAATTGAAATAAACTAAGACTATTATTAATATCGGACCAGTGGCCGGAATATATATAAATAATTTTCATTCAAATAAAATTAATATAAGCACTTTTGTACAGTATTTTGGATTGTAACATTCATTCGGAACGACTCATACAAAAAGAATTAGCAAACGTGAAATTGCGTGCTGCTCTTTTAAATAAATGTTATTCTAAGTAAATATGGTATTTTTAAATGCCCTTAGATGGGAACCATGGCGGTTTTTGAGAATGTCGATATGTTCGAGGATAGTCAAGAAATTTTGGCCGGTAAGAATCTGGCAGTCACCATTTGGCCCCTAAGCCGGTGGGTCTCTCTTTTATTTTTGGATCGGTTTTTCCCGTTTCAGGGAAGGAAAATCTTCATAGAAACCCAGGGTAGGTTTCCATGAAGATTTTCCTGACAAAAAAAGGTCGATGTGTCAACTCCGTGGGAGAATATGGAGAAGACTAATGTGTTTATATAATGCAATATTTATATTAATCTAAATTTAAGTCCGATCATCATCATCTGCTTCTTCCTTATCCCATTTATTTGTAGTCGTCGTAATATGTTTTTCGCTTCCATTCATCTCTGTTCGCAGTCATCGCGTTATTTACTTCCTTTCTTACCATATCATCTTTCACACAGTCCATCCATCTCTTTTTCGGCCTTCCTCTGCCCTTATAATCCACATTCATATGTAACACCGTCCTTAAAATATTATCCTCATTCCTACACATTACATGTCCATACCACGATAGACGATTACTCTTCAACCTAAAGTCTTAACCTGAATCTTCGAAACTAAAGTTCAATATTGAAGAAATAAGTATAGAGTTTTTCTGAAAATATACCTTTTAATTTATTACATAAAAATGTTAAATGACTCAATAGAACTTCATTTAAAAAAATCTCTCTTTGATTTTGTCCGCATTGTACCCGTGTAGTGTTGCCAGTTTAACATAAAAGCTTTAGTGAGTAAAATACAAAATGGTGCACAACGATACGCGTAGGTGCAAGTTGGCATGCAGTTGCAGTCGGTTGCATTGTCCGAGTTGTTACTGTACAACTGTATGCAACTGTCCGTGTATTGATCCAGATAACTTTGTCCCAGACAGTATGTCGGGACTATGTAGTATGCTGTACTGCTCCCACACGCCATTAACTATCTATAGGACTACAGAATATACATATCTTAATATATTATAAACGCGAAAGTTGTAAGACAAAATATTTCTTTCAAATGCTCTGAAATAGCCATTCTGCTTTATAATAGTTTTGTACGGAGTATTCTTGAATATAGCCCCGTTTGGAATCCTAAGTACCAGGTCCACAATATCAGATTAGAGAAGTACAAAAAAGAATTCTTTATCATCTTGCTTTTTCGGATAATCAATGTAAACATCTTACCTCGTATAATTCTAGATTCAAATATTATGGAATTATTTCCCTCTCAAGACGTCGGGAAACATCTGAATTGGTACTTTTATATAAAATCTTACACGGAATAGTCGATTGCTCTGATATTCTACAAAATATTGGTATAGTAGTTCCACGATCATGTAGCAGACTGCTCAATAGAAAAACTTTTAATCTCCCCAAGTGTAGAACTAACTATGGCAAGTACTCCCCGGTATATCGAATGTGTGAGAATTACAATAATGTCAGACACATATTTGATATTTTCGGTGCATCAGTCAGTAATATTAAACGGACATTAAATTGTAATTTTCTTGAAATACAAGAAAGCTTTATAACATTATTCTCTATTGATGCAAATTATTATTGTATAGTGTCATTATGTGTGTGTAAAAATTAAGTTATGCATGCTGTGTCACATCTGGAAGGATGTGTTACTTAAATAGTTTATTTTATGTGTATTAAGTTATCATTAAGACATCCAGTTTTTTAGGCCTAATAAATCGAAAAAAAGTTTGAGAGTATGGATGGATGGATACTCTTTCACGCAATAACTGATTGGGTTTTAAACTTTACAATAATATAGATTATGCATCAGAACAGCATATTGGCTTTAAATTTCACATAATGAAATAAATATGATATATGTACATATATACCCATACACACATATACAACTATATTATACAGATAAATTTTGATTCTTCTTCTTTCTCGCTCTTTCTTCTCTTGTCCAGGATGGACATACTAAGGCAATAAAGCCAAAAACACATGTAGATGAAATAAAAGGTAAACGTGAAAAATAAAATCGATTGTTTGATTTAATAATTTTAGTAGAATTTATAGTTTGAACGTGTGCCACGGCAAATATAACTGAGTATAATATTTACTACCCCATACTTGACTATGATCGTATTGTACATGTAAAGGCGCCGGATGAAAGACGACTGCCTGCAACTGAAATGCGAATGTTGAGGTGGATGTGTGGTGTGACAAGAATGGATAAGATAAAGAATGAATACATTAAAGGAAGTATGAAAGTGGCGCCGGTGTCAGAGAGGTTGAAGAGTAATCGACTATCATGATATAGACATGTAATGAGTAGGAATGAGGATAATATTTTAAGAAAGGTGTTACATATGAATGTGGATGGTTATAAGGGCAGAGGAAGGCCGAAAAAGAGATGGATGGACTGTGTGAAAGAGAATATGGTAAGAAAGGAAGTAACGCGATGACTGCGAACAGGGATGAATGGAAGAGAAAAATATATTACGACGACCACAAATAAATGGGATAAGGAAGAAGCATGTGATGTGATTGGACTTAAGTTTCGATTAATAAAAATATTGCATTATATAAACACATTAGTCTTCTTCATATTCTTCCACGGAGTTGACACTTCGACCTTTTATTTTGTATTTTGTCTTCCCTGAATTTTTTTTTCCTGGATTTTTCTTCCCTGAAACGGGAAAAACCGGTCCAAAAATAAAAAAGAGACCCACCGGCTTAGGGGCCAAATGGTGACTGAGAAAAACATATTACGCCGACCACATATAAATGGGATAAGGAAGAAGCAGATGATGACTTGACTATGACTGTATTGTGGAAGTCATTCCAAAAGATTATTTTTGTAACAAATCTCGAAATGAAGGGTAATTTATATTATTTTTATGTCATAAATCCGTTGCTACCGTTGTATCTATTAGTAGGCTAAGTCCTTCTTATAAGAGACACGTGCCAAGCAGTGGGGGTCTGGATGATAGATGATTCGTAAATCATTTGTGACAGCTACTCAATTGGATCGTAACGGGTTGCATTACACGCTATCATCATCGGTTCTAGTATTGTCATATAATAATAACTATTTAGGATATATTTAACATTTTGTAATCTAAATATATATATGAATTGCTGTTCGTTAGTGGTTCTGTTCTCCCGAGTTTGAATTTAAAAATGAATCTGTATTGTAAACATGTATAATATTAATTTAAAAAAGAATACGAGCTGAGTTTCTTGTCAGTTCTTCTCATCTCGAAATCATTCTGAGCTGACGGTAGATTTGACATATCATAAGAGTCTGTAATAGACCTACATGAAAGATATTTTGAATTTCTATTTTTTATTTTTGTCTCGTTAAATCTTGAGGACCGCTGAACCGATTTGGGTAATTTTAGTTCTTAAATATTCGTGGAAGTCCAGGGAAGGTTAAAACGGTGATACAATAGGAAGATATTGCATGGAGAATAGCAAAATACATTTCTATTTTCTTATACAAACTGTCAAACGCAATAAATTTCATTTTTAAGTATAAACGCAGATTCATCACAAGATTAATGAGCAAGAAAGTTGCGTATTGTTCTGTTAAATAAATATTGTTTTAAGTAAATACACATTAACAAGGAAGAGGTACGCGACAAACATAGAAATAATAGAAATAGAAATAATCTTTATTCAAATAAACTCATTACAAGCACTTTTGAATAGTCATATTTTTGTTTCTACCACTCATTCGGAATGCAGATTCATCACAAGAAGAATGAGCAGGAAACTTGTGTGTTGCTCTTTAGAATAGATTTTTTAATATTTTTATTTTACCACCTATTTTTAACGCAGATTTATCACAAGAATCATTAGCAAGTAACTGGTGTGTTGCTCTTTTGAATAGATTTTTTATTTTCTATTAATAATTACACAACAAAAAGTAAGAGGCATGCGATAATCAACATAGAAACCGCTACGCACTCATTCTTTATAACTTATAACTTAGTGGTATGTTATATTCAATTGTATGCATAGATATTCGTAAATACTTATTACAAAACAGTGCATGCACAAGTCCTTCTACACACGTTGCTAATATGAAATTCAAATGTAGTCATTAGTTAGTACTTACCGTTTAAAACCCCGGTTTTACACTTGATGTAATAAGTATTGCATGTACACTTCTCGTGTACCAAGTTATGTAAAGTTATCTGACTGCAGTTGAGAATGGTCACGCGTGTACCACCATGCTAATGTGCTCTGTCGGTTGTGGAATAATAATGTATTATGATCGACACACGCCAGAGAATCAACCTGTTATATGTTATGTTTGTTAGGGTTCACATCAATATTGTAGAAAAATCCGATATTTTAAAAAGTATATTGTTGACGCGCTAGCAACAGTAACGAGGGTGCGGGGGGAGCGGGAGGACGCGATCGACCGTTGACATTATTATTAAGCCTAAAAGACGCGAGCGCAATGCAATAAAAAATTGTAATTATCTTATATCTTTAGAAAATAAAAAAGTACGTAAATTCATCTTAATTTCAATCCATAACCCATTGTACAACCTCGTACAGATATTAAAAGGAGGTAGTTTGTGTTTAGTACTAATGAAGTACCCAATGTAAAGATTATTACGAATATTGTAAATAGCGCCATCTAGTATTTAGAGACCGAACTAAGTTTGTCATATCATAACCGTTACCCCCGCTTCTCTTCCTACTACACTGACTTCAGTCTATAAATATGGAGGTCGATAGTTGAATAATTCCTCTCCGATCGATCCCCCGTCCAATTCAAACGGGGACCGATGTTACGACGGCCTGAGCCGAGGTTCGAACCCCTAGCGGTGCTCTCAGACTAAAGTCGTATCCGTCAGGCGGGAGTTGGCCTTCAGCCGCTCCATAAGTTTGGTTTGGAGTGCCCTGCATTCTGCGTGTTCTGCACTCGCCCTCTATCATCTGGTGAAGCTGTAAAGGCCAGCTGCGGCCAACAGCATTAGAGTAGTCCGAAAAAAAAATGTATAATCCTCTTTCATTGAATAAGCTACGGCATTCAGTCGACAAGCACAGAGCGTGCCGGTTGTATTTCGGATACTAAAGTGGATTGTATTGGAGACGGGTTTATCCCGGTCTTAGTTGGGCCTGGGGGGAAGCTGCAAGTAGTGAAGGTGAGTGTTAATGCATTCTAAAAGGGCCTTTTAAACCTACACCCGTGTCACAAGTCACGGGCGCTACTTGGGGTTTCTCTTCCGGTAGCCGGCTTTATCATAGTTAGTGGATCTTACTTGCTACGTTATCATATAGGTTCTTACATATGAAATGGGCGTTTTGTCGTACTGGCCACTTTGATCTCAAATATCTCCTCTTTGGCTAGGAATTACAATTTCAATTTTAAACAGCTATTTACTCATGCATTTGTTTTTCGAAAACAGTTATCGATATGTTTTTTCCATCTTTAGTTTTTTCTTTGCGTCACTCAGTATACGAAATGGAAAACTTAAAATATCGCACACACATCACACACACAATTTTTCTAATGGAAAAAGATAAATTATGTAGTTAAGAAGTAACTAACATAAAAAAAACATCTGGCTTGAGAAGCTTCTCCTCCTTTGGAATCGGTTAAAAATAAAGACAATTACATGATATAATAGCAAAGGCATATATATTTTGATCAATAGCACATATATTTGCTATTTGCGCACTACAACTTAATTTAACGAAGATATATCTATGTAAGCAGAAGATATTGACTGTATATGTTAGGGGGCGTCCATAATTTACGTGAGATGTTTAAGGAGGGGAGGGGGTCGAGTCAAATCTCATCTAATCTTATGTTGGAGTGAGGGGGGTCTCGGTAAATACCACGCAATTTTTTTTCAGTTAAAAAAAAATTAGTTTGGTCCATTTAATCCAGATTATACATGCTTATAACTCTCAGCAATATTGATTACTAGTCTTAACTAGTCGTAAATAAAAGCACGAAGCATTTTTTTTTCTTTTTTTTACAATAACACTTCCATTTGACCGCATTCAGAACCGAGCAGCCAGAATCGTTGGTAATCAACGTCTATGTGACAGACTCGACCCATTGGCTTTGCGGCGAGATATTGCATCTCTGTGCATTTTCTACCGCATATATCACGGGGAGTGTTCTGAGGAATTGTTCGGATTAATACCAGCTGCTAAGTTTCAACACCGAACCACCCGCCAGAAACTGAAATACCATCCTGATCATCTGGATGAATGGCGGTCTTCCACAGTACGGTTTTCTAGAAACTTTTTGCCCCGCACAACCACATTGTGGAATCACCTTCCAGCAATGGTATTTCCGAATGATACGATATTGAAACCTTGCTTATTCCTTTTTAAAAGGCCGACAACGTACTTGCAATTCCCCTGGTGTTGCGGGTGCTCATGGGCGGCGGTAATCACTACACCATCAGGTGAGCCGCATGCTCGTTTGTCCCCTGTGTTATAAAAAAAATTAACAATACTAGTCTTAACTAGTCGTAAATAAAAGCACGAAGCATTTTTTTTTCTTTTTACAATAACAATCCAGCGCGTTTACGTAAGAAACCCACATTTTGAAAAATCTCACGTGAGATTGGGGGATAGGGGAGGGGATTGAATAAAATCTCACGACATCTCACCAGGGGGGAGGGAGGGACAGAAAATTCAAAAAAACACCTCACGTAATTTATCGACACCCCTTTAGAAACTCTTTGCACATTTTTATATATTTATTTTTCTTTCAATTTTTAATGTATTTTTTTTTTATCCTTATACGAAAGGCAAAGAGTCTAAGCTCATACAGCCGTTGTCTTTGGTAATTTAATTTATTTTTCCTTGTTCAGATATCTTCTACTTTAGAGATAATATATTCATAAATAGGTTTGTATGTGTCTTGATTTTTAAGTAAAATCTAAATAGTATAAAATTGTCACTCTTTGTCTTACAACCGTTTGTACAGGTATCTTCATTATAAGTATTTACCATTTTCTATCCATTGTTTGATTTATATCACGCATACAGTCCATTCATTCTATCGCTCACAGTGTACATAAGAGTTATTGAAGAATCACTATAAATATTGACGTAGGATATAGCAATCAAATGGGAATACATTTTCACAGGGGCGGAACGTGAATTTGTGGGGCCCTGGACTAATTCTAAGTACTTAGGGGTCTACCTAATTATAATAATAATAATAATCTCAGGACAATTCACACAGCGCCATCTAGACCCCAGTTAAGCGAGCTAGAGCTTGTGTTATGGGTACTAGATAACTGATACATATACATAGATATATTTTTTTTTGTAAATACATACATATTATACATAGAAAACACCCAGACCGATACAAACAATCATACTCATGAATACAAATGTTTGTGCCGTGCGAGGAATCGAACCCGCGACCATTGGTCGTAAAGCGGTGTGCTTGACCGCTAGACCACCGAGGTCGTTATTATATTACTCAACTAAAAAAATACACTGACTAAAAATTCTCCGTTCCTTTCAAAAAGACGCATTGTATGAGTTGATTGATCTCAGGGTTGCCAACATTATGATTGGTTTTTTACAATTTCAAATATTTTTTTGTATTCTAAATATGTGGGAGTGCTAGTAGCTAGTGGGGACTAGGGGCCCTAGGCTGCAGTCCAAAAAGCCCTTAGGTCGATCCGCCCCTGTATTTTCATTATTCACAAGAATACCTACCATCTCAAATATTGCCTATAGATACCGGCCGACAAGTGTGGACCTGTTGACTTTTACTCAGTTATTTTTAGTGCGATTTAAATTGAATACTTTGGAATCCACTACCTTCTAAGCTATTTAGGAAATAGAGCCTTATGGTTACTATGCATATAGTATATTATTATAAGATAGACGGACACTGTAGTTTTTTTTTTATTACTATTTATGATAAGTACCACCGTCACCGCCAAAAACTGAAATACCATCCTGATCATCTGGATGAATGGTGATCCTTCACAGTGCGATTTTCTAGAAACTCGCACAACCACATTGTGGAATCACCTTCCAGCAATGGTATTTCCGAACCGATACGATATTGAAACCTTCAAGAAAAGAGCTTATTCCTTTTTAAAAGGCCGACAACGTACTTGCAATTCCCCTAGTGTTATTATTTCGGATCATCCGTTAGTTTCGGATAAGGATATAATCGTTTGTCCCCTATGTTCAAAAGTAAAATACGAAAAAAAAGATAATATAATAGGGCTGATTAGAAGCTTGTCTTGTTTGCAGCTTGTATTTTTAAACAATACACTGAGGTGCTGCCTTTTTACGTATGGGCTATGCACACACATATATAAATTACCTATAAGCTTGTATGTCCCTAGTAGGGTTGTTATGGATATGAAATTTCGGATACGGATATTTTTTCATATATATATGGAAAGATTATTGTACTAGATACGGATACGGATGCGGATATGAAATTATTTCGGATCATCCGTTAGTTTCGGATAAGGATATTATTATTTTAAGAAATTTCAAAAGTAAAATACAAATAACTAATAAAATTTACATAACGTCCGTCTCAGTGGTTTAGGCTCCTATCCGATATTGTCCGAAACTTGAGATATATATTCGGATTCGGTTAAGATTAGAGATTGAAAAATGTCTTCCTAATATCCCTGGTCCCTACGATCTTCTTATAAACCGTCCTAATATGAAATTTTCTACAATAACCAATTAAACTCGATAACATTTTATTCATATATATATGAATAAAATTTTATCATAATTCAATTATTTCTCAAAATTCTATGGGGATGCCTACGTCATAGTAGATTTATGCATGCAAAGTCTCAGCCCGATCGGTTTAAAATTGACAAAGTTTCATACAAACTTTCATCCCCTATTTTATAGAATAGGAATAATTTAATCAAATTCCTTTCTTAGCAGATGCCTACGTCATAACATCTACCTGCATGCCAAATTTCAGCCCGATCCGTCCAGTGGTTTGGGCTGTGCGTTGATAGATCACTATATCAGTCACCTTTGAGATATATATTTAGATTAAGTTTAAGATTAGAGATTGAAAAATGTCTGTCCTAAATACTTTATACCTTCAAAAATGTAATATCTTTTTCTATATATATTTTAATTACGCACTTAATTATTAATAAATTAAAATCGACCCGGCCCTTACTAATGATCCTCTTGTACTGTTACGTTTCTTCTCTGCTATGATTAGACGTTGTACCTTCCATTAAAACAAATTAACAATGCCATTAGGTATGAATTTCAACTGTGTGTTTAGGACAGCTCCACTAATGAAGGGTTAATTAATAGAAGATATAGTATAGTATATGTAATGTTTAGAGGTATATACAATTCTACCGAAATGTCAATTGCACTAAGACAAGTATGTCCATACAATAAGAATAGAATAGAAAATAATTTATTCAAATAAACTTCATTTAAGCACTTTTAAGTCATAACATTTTTTTTTTAATCTACCGCTCATTCGGATTGCTGTCTCATCACATCATTTCTTTTTGCCTCGCACAACCTCATTGTGGAATCTGTGCATTTTCTACCGCATATATCACGGGGAGTGTTCTGAGGATGATTGAAATGATTACCATAGCCTATGGAGGCCTGAAACACCAGGGGTGTCACGTGCGCTTTGCCGACCCTTAAGAAACCTTAATATACCATTCTTGAAAACCCCCATCTCGTGAGAAAACCTCGGCAGGAAGTTCATTCCACAAACTAAGCGAACATTTGTTTTGTTAGTATCACCGCTGGAGAATCTTTCTTGTCCACCTGTTTTTGTCTACAATATATCTACAGATTTCTTTACAAAAGTAACAGGCGTCCATCTAAACTTTATAATGATCCGATAATTATGGCGCGGAGTGACATCTTAAAATTGTAAACAACACTTTAAATAAAGTATCCTAAATAAAATTTACCGTTTTAATACAGCCCATAACGGTTAACGTGACAAACAATTAATATAATGGATTGATCCAAAGGGGGTGCGAAGCGGAGGGCTGTTTCACCCCTTCAGGATTTCAAGTACATTAGGTGTACACGATCAAGTCGTTTGCGGTTTTGTTGAAGTTAAGTTCTTTTATAGGTCGTCGGCATCTTCATTACAGTATAAAAAAAGTCGCTCTCGCTGTGTGCCCGTATGTATGGACTAGCTTTTGCTCGCGGCTTCGCTCTCGTTAATTTATCCCTTTAGGGGTGGAATTTGGCAAAATATTTCTTAGGGGATGCCTACGTCATAGTAGCTTTATGCATGAAAAGTCTCAGCCCGATCAGTTTAAAATTGACGAAGTATAAACTTTCATCCCCTATTTTATTCCTTTGGGGGTAGAATTAATCAAAATCCTTTCTTATCGGATGCCTACGTCATAACATCTACCTGCATGCCAAATTTCAGCCCGATCCGTCCAGTGGTTTGGGCTGTGCGTTGATAGATCACTACGTCACACCTTTGAGTCATATATATTTAGATATGTAAGAAACATATGGTAACAGCTGTACTGCGTCTATAGTAGATACTTGAACACAAGTACCTTATACAATAGCGTCACATAAGAATACCACGGAAGTGGGCATCCGAGCCGTGAATGAGATCTCAATAGCTGCACTTCATCTCAGCATAGGTGATGTGTTTACGATATCCGCCGAGCTGTTCGCGGGTCAGCGACCCCGCATTCATCTCGTGTTTCAACAAGTCGCCCTTCCCGGCCTCCAGCATCCGCCATCGGTGAAGATAATTGGAGATCCGCTCGTCTTAGACGGGCTTTGTGCGCTCGCGTACGTTTGATTGGCTTTCCGTTGAATTTATAAATGTCATATTTAAATGGAATTAAACAAATGGAATTTTGGAACATCGCTAATAAGATTCCATTAGTTTTTGCAGCTTTATTTTTTAATTGTTTTCGTAAGGAGGTTCTCAGTTCGACTGTTTGTTTATTCATTTACTAGCTATTCGCCACGGCTTCGCACGGGTGTACATATATTATATATATAAACCTTCCTCTAGAATCACTCTATCTATTAAAAAAACCGCTTCAAAATCCGTTGCGTAGTTTTAAACATTTAAGCATACATATGGACAGACATATTGTGACAGCGCCTTTGTTTTATAACAGAGGTCCCCAAATTTTTTTATGTCGTAGACCCCTTGCCATATTTTTCGGTTTTGAGTAGACCCCCATTCTTACCTGGTACTGATTTTTTGTAAATTTCTCTCTTTTTTCTAACTGTAGTAAAGTTTAGTGTTAAAAACATAAAGTAAAAACAACAAGATGACCGCTGACGTAGACCCCTTGTTTGTCACAGACCCCTGGGGGTCGATATAGACCATTTTGGGAATCGCTGTTTTATACTAAGTAATGATTAAGATACACCATTTACCTCAATACAACTAAATACAATAAATTTGCACAATTTCTCCCTTTTCCAACATCGAGTAAATACAGATAACTCGTTGAGAAAAAGTCCAGAAATTTTTCTCCGAAATTCTTTCTGTTTATTTACCCATTGCCCGTACTCACGGCTAGGGTTGCCAGCTTTTTTTGACAAAAAAAAAATCGTATAAACTGGTATATATATATAGGAAAAAAAAAAGTATTTTTCAATTGTTTTCTTGTTGCATTAAAAACGTATTTTTGTTTGCTTTTAACACTAGAGCAGTGACAAATGTCACAACTCACAATTGACATCTAACATTTCGTTCGGTAATTATAAATCGTTAAGTACCCATAATGAGTTTTTTGTTTTACACATCACAGTGAAGGTTGAAAATAAAGTACTTTTGCATACTTTATGTAAAAATATATATTTTTTTTTATAACACAGGGGACAAACGAGCATGCGGCTCACCTGATGGTAAGTGATTACCGCCCATGAGCACCCGCAATACCAGGGAATTGCAAGTACGTTGTCGGCATTTTAAAAAGGAATAAGCTCTTTTCTTGAAGGTTTCAATATCGTATCGGTTCGAAAATATCACTGCTGGAAGGTGATTCCACAATGATATTGTACGTGGCAAAAATAATGTAGAAATCCGCACTGTGGAGGACCGCTATTCATCCAGATGATCAGGATGGTATTTCAGTTTCTGGCGGGTGGTACGGTGGTGAAACTCAGCAGCTGGTATTAATCCGAACAATTCCTCAGAACACTCCCCGTGATATATGCGGTAGAAAATGCACAGAGATGCAATATCTCGCCGCAAAGCCAATGGGTCTAGTCTGTCACATAGACGTTGATTACCAATGATTCTGGCTGCTCGGTTCTGAGTGCGGTCAAGTGGAAGTAGCTGGTATTGTGGTGTTCCCGCCCAGGGATGAGAACAGTATTCCATATATTTTTTACATTGCACTGAATAAAATATTTTCTTTCTTTCTTTCTTTCTTTCATATATAAAGTATAATTAAAGTAGGATACGTTATTATAAAGTATGACTGACAACCCTACTCACGGCGTCTTTGCTTTATGGAAGTTTGAAAGATAAAGTGAAATATGTTTGTCTGTATGTTACAAAAACAATTACTTTTTCAACATTTCAATTCGGAAACACAAATGTATTTATTACTAATATTATAAACGCGAAAGTTATTAAGTATGGATGGATGTTTGTTGCTGTTTTCACGCAGAAACTACTAAATCGATTTTGATGAAACTTTATAGTAATATATATTAGAATAATACATAGACTATAATTAAACAAGATATTATGTAAATCGTGCGAAATCATCATTATATAGTATAAAACAAAGTCGCTGTCGCCGTCTGTCCCTTTAAAACTACGCAACGGATTTTGAAGCGGTTTTTTTAATAGATAGAGTAATTCAAGAGGAAGGTTTATATGTATAATACATGTACACCCGTGCGAAGCCGGGGCGACTAGCTAGTAAGTTAAAAAATTTGAGATGAAATTTTATGCACCGTTGTTACCTGTTACCTGCTATAGGAACCACGATCCAGGTGTCATGTTTGGGGATCATTCTTACCTGTATTAGGGCACACATACAAGAACTTTCAATTTGTCAAGGTCACTATTTCACGCGACTTGACCAAAAAATATTTTATAATCTAACTCAAAGAAGCTAAAGAAAAAAGTTTTATCGTTATAGCTACAAAAATTTCAAATTTCATACATATTTTCATCCCCTATTTTATTTAAGGGTAAAATTTTCAATAACTTTGAATATCATATTTAGTTTATAAAATAGTTTTCAAGGTTCTTAAAATGACGATATGTACTTCCATACAATCTTTCATCTCCTCTTTCAACCCCTTACCACCCTTTTTTCGCTTCAAGAAGTAGCCATGTCCTTTCTCAAGATCTAGACTGTCTCTGTAACAAATTTCAATTATATTGGGTCAGTAGTTTAGGCCTGAAAGCGAGACAGACAGACAGACAGAGTTACTTTCGCATTTATAATATTAATAAGGATGTATCTACATACGTTCATTTAAGCGGTCAAATTTGTGAATTTAGCGCATCTCAGTCCCATAGAGTAACTCAAGAGGAAGGTTTATATGTATAATACATGTACACCCGTGCGAAGCCGGGGCAAGTAGCTAGTATAATGATAAATGTCAAGTAAATGTGATATAGACGAAGTTGCGAGTGCCAGCTAATATAGTATATTCCCATGGGATTTCAATGGAGTTTCAATACTATAATCTCATGAGACTTGAATGGAATTTCAACATACAGGTACGAGTAACGGTGTACGGCCACGCAGCCATTATGTTCTAGAACTTTATTTATTTATTTATTTACTTTGCATTCCATAATTTTATAGTAGAAAAATAGATAGGTATATTTCAAAGTAGGTTAATTATGGACCCTGATGGGCAGCAAGCGGAATAGAAGAGAGGTGGACGAGTTATTTTTTATATAATATATAATAATAATAATAATAATATCAATGAAAAACTAACAAAGTACACAGATCTAGCAATAGAATTAAAAAAACAATGGAAAGCACACACCATCCACATAGTACCCATAGTTTTGTCATCCACAGGAATTATACCAAAAAGTCTGAACAAACATCTAGACACGACAAAAAGCCGTCATACTAAACACATGCCGAATAGTCAGAAAATTTCTATCTTCATCACATAACTCATTCATGCTTGGCTAAGGCCCGCGTGTTTGAATATATTTAAAAAGGGAGATATAATAAATAAAGATAAAGATATATAATAATAATAATAATAATAATAATAATAAGGATCAGATAATTTGTACCAGAAACTATACAGAACACATCTTAAAAGACAGAAATTTGGATAATGATTGGCATTGCAATAGTGTTTCCGAGACCATACAACACATCACGGGTGCTTGTAAGACATTAGTTCAAAATGATTATAAGCACCGCCATGATCAAGTTGCTACAATTATACATCAATATATAGCACATAAATATAAATTCATAGAAAGCAAAGTTCCATATTACAAATACAGCCCTATTAATGTATTAGAAAACGATCACTGTAAACTGTACTGGGATTTTACATATATAATATATAATAATAGATATAATCCCAAACACACACATTATACAAAGCACATCAATGAAAAACTAACAAAGTACACAGATCTAGCAATAGAATTAAAAAACAATGGAAAGCACACACCATCCGAATAGTACCCATAGTTTTGTCATCCACAGGAGTTATACCAAAAAGTCTGAACAAACACCTAGACACGTTGCACATCCCCTCCTCTACAATAGACCTATTACAAAAAGCCGTCATACTAAACACATGCCGAATAGTCAGAAAATTTCTATCTTCATCACATAACTCATCCATGCTTGGCTAAGGCCCGCGTGTTTGACTATATTACCCCCGTAAAAAGGGAGATATAATGAATATATATATATATGTAATAATAATAACAATGGAGAAAACCAGCAATAGCTGAGAAAAATAAAGAATATACTAATATACTACAAATATACACCAGAAACCCTGTTAGAAAATACATCTCATAAACTATATTACGATCGTGCTATACTTACTGATAAGACTATTCATTACAACAGACCAGACATAATACTACAAGATAAAGTAAATAAAAAAACCTACCTCATAGATATTGCAGTTCCTAATACCCACAATCTCCAGAAGACAATTGCTGAAAAAATAAACAAATATGCAGAGCTAAAGGAAGAAGTAATAAGAATTTGGAAACAGGAAAAAGTTTATATAATACCCATAGTACTCTCATCTACGATATCATACCCAAACACCTACATCATAGCCTAAAACAATTAGATATACAAAAAACACTTTACATCACCCTTCAAAAGGCTGCCATCTTAAATACCTGTCGTACAGTCTGAAAATTTCTCGAAATCGATGAAAAGGATATAGCACCAGTCACACCAGGCACACAATAAGTACACACACACTCACACATACACACACGCGCACACACATACACACTTACTTGGTTTCGGCCCGTAAGTGTGGAGAAAACCAGCAAAAGCTGAGAAAAAATAAAGAATAATAATAAAAACAGTAATAATTAATAGATTGAAATTGTATATATTTAATTATTAAAATTGTATAATAACATTTTTTAATCAACAATGTCTTGAGATTTCTTATAAAAATATTTTATAATTTTTTTTCTCTTTTAAAGAAAGTGGTAAGTGGTTATATATATTTATGGAGGACACCAGAGGACCACTTGGATGTAGTGCTAACGTGGAACTTTCTAAATAGAGTCACGTAATCTGTCTTACTTTCATCCTAAAGAAGGATTCAATATCTTCATAAACTTCAAAACTGCTGACTGTGATTAATTACATTTCGACACTTATAGTTCCCCCTATGTATAGTTAATAGATATGTCTTTTAATGTAATTTATACCTTGAAAACAGACCCTTCCAATCGATCCCGTCCAATTCAAATGGGGATCGAAATTACGACGGCCTAAGCCGAGGTTCGAACCCCTAGCGGTGGCCTCAGACTAAAGTCGTATCCGTCATCGGGAGTTGGCCTTCAGCCAATTTATAAGTCCTTCCGTGGTTTGGAGTGCCATCTGCACTCTCTCCCTCGTCCGGTGAAGCTGTAAAGGCCAGGTGCGACCAACAGCATTAGAATAGTCCGAAAAAATAGCTTATTCTTTCTTAAAAGGCTGGCAACGCATTTTCAATTCTCCTGACGTTACGGGTGCTCATGGGCGGCTGTAAACACTTACCGTCACCTGATCCGCAAGCACGTTTGTCCCCTATACTATAAAATTAAATAATTAAAAAAAAATACGAGCCGAGTTTCTTGTCAGTTCTTCTCATCCCGAAATCATTCCGAAATGACGGTAGATTTGACATATCATAAGAGTCTGTAATAGACCTATATGAATAAAGATATTTTGAATTTGAATCTACATTATCATTGCATAGTATAAAACAAAGTCGCTGTCGCTGTCTGTCCCTATGTATGCTTAAATCTTTAAAACTACGCAACGGATTTTAAAGCTATTTTTTAATAGATAGAGTGATTCAAGAGGAAGGTTTATATATAATTAGCTTTTGCTCGCGTTATTTTATCACCTTAGGGGTGGAATTTATCAAAATCCTTTCTTAAGGGATGCCTACGTCATAGTAGCTTTATGCATGCAAAGTCTCAGCCTGATCGGTTTAAAATTGACAAAGTTTCATATAAACTTTCATCCCCTATTTTATCCCCTTGGCGGTAGAATTAATCAAAATCCTTTCTTAGTGGATTCCTACGTCATAACATCTACCTGCATGCCAAATTTCAGCCCGATCCGACCAGTGGTTTGGGCTGTGCGTTGATAGATCATGTCAGTAAGTTACCTTTGAGTTATATATATTTAGATACATGTACACCCGTGCGAAGCCGAGGCTACTCGCCTAGTATAGTTAGTTGCATTATGCAATGAACATCTGACTGGAATAAAAATAATGCTGTTCATTTATATTGGTAGGTAATTGATAATAAACTATCAGGAAGATATTTGCAAACACTTCGAGAGATGTGTTAGAAAAATGTTAACTGAAACAATCCAGCACGCAACGTTGTATGTTGGAATCTAAATAAACCTAATCAGAACGTGCTAACAGGGATCCGTATGTGTTTTCAGTATTTTCTACATTTTAATAGCATTGCTTATAAAAGTCAGAGTTATCTGTCTGTCAGTTTTTCTTTTTGTTTCGGTTAATCTCTGAAATGGTTGGACCGATTTTGACGGGACTTTTTTTGGCAGGTAGCTGGTGTAATAAGGAGTAACTTAGGCTACTTTTATTTTAGAAAAATAAAGTTAAATTCCACGCGGACGAAGTCGCGGAAACAGCTAGTATGAATTAAAACCACAGTTTTAGATTGTTGGTAATTTTTTTATCATAAACCACAAATAAAGAAGAAATAGAAATAGTTTATAAATGTAATATTCTTTTTTATGAGCAGTAACCCTCGTTTTTATATATTGTGTACTTTTTATCATTACATAGTATAAAACAAAGTCGCTGTCGCTGTCGCTGTCCGTCCCTATGTATGCTTAAATCTTTAAAACTACGCAACGGATTTTGAAACGGTTTTTTTAATAGATAGAGTGATTCTAAAGGAAAGTTTATATATATATAATACATGTACACTCAGGTAAAGCTAATAAATATATAAAATATACGATTAACATAAAAGGTACAGTTTTATTGATTTTCAAACTTATGAAAAAGGAATTGGGCTGAAAATATTATATCATTATTTTGCCAACGGAACCCTAAAGATAGTATGTTAATCTCTTTAGCTTTCGTTGTACAAAAAAACAAGCGCTATAGAAATTGGTATTCTGTGTTGTGCCTTCAGATGTTCCACGTCCCGTTTCACATACCACACTGCGTCCTAGTTCCAAAGCAAATGCCCCGATAAAATGGTCATTCATCACAAGATTTCTCCTGCAACTTCGTTTGCTTATATATTTTAGCTTTTAATTACCTCGCGTTAATTTATCCCCTTAGGGGTGGAATTTATCAAAATCCTTTCTTAGTGGATGTCTACGTTATAGTAGCTTTATGCATGCAAAGTCTCAGCCCGATCGGTTTAAAATTGACAAAGTTTCATACTTACTTTCATTATGTAATATTATATTATCTGTGCTTTCATCCTCTATTTTATCCCCTTGGGGGTAGATATATCAAAATCCTTTCTTAGCGGATGCCTACGTCATAACATCTACCTGCATGCCAAATTTCAGCCCGATCCGTCCAGTGGTTTGGGCTGTGTGTTGATAGATCACTATGTCAGTCACCTTTGAGTTATATATTTAGACTAGAGGGTGCGTGTGTGCGCGGGCCTCAAGAGGCCCGCGAGGCGTTGTCGCTGATTTTTTTTGTGAAGACGGTTTTCTTTTCGAATAGACTTGGTTGGCAAGTAGAGTTGTCTGTTTTGATACGAAATCATTCATGTGACTTCAAATTGTAACAGTGTGGCAAAACTTTATGTTGTAATGTTCACAATACAAAACCTAACCTAACCTACCTTTCTGTATACTATATTAGTCTAGGGTCAAGTTTTTAATGTAGAGATTAACCTACCTTTTTGTTTACTATATTATTCTGAGGGCATAATTTCTACTGTAAGAGTCGCAATAGAAATCCTAACCAAACGTAACTTTCAGTATACCATTTCGACCTGTGGCTTTAATTTTTATTGCAATAGGCACAATACAAAACCTCACATTACCTACCTTTCTGTATACTATATTAATTTGGGTTCACAGTTTATAATGTAGAAATCATAATACAAAACCTAACCTAACCTACTTTTTTGTTTACTATATTATTCTGAGGCCATAATTTCTACTGTAAGAGTCGCAATACAAAACCTAACCTAACCTACCTTTCTATATACCATTTCGACTTTTTATTTTTTTTTATTTTGGCTTAGCTACCCGGGTGACAAAAACATTTCGTCCATACATTGTCAACTCCTTCTAATAGTTTACTATGAAAACCGATGTATCAAACTTACATCGGTTTTCATAGTAAAGTTTTCCAAATAATTTTGATAAAAGCCTTAGGGTTATTATTTATCGTAGGTAAAGGACCTATGATAAATAATAACCACTCAACACTCTTTTAATTAAAATATCATAAATATTAAAATCGGAGAAAGTTTTTAGCGCTGGCAATACTAAGATTCAATGCCATCCCATAAAAGCGGACTCGCTGCATGGTTACAATGTACCAAAATAAAAAAATCTTCCAAATTTTGTTCAAAGCCAACCTCGGCGACCATCTTGGATTTTTCCATTTTGATACTTCTGACGTATATATTACATGACGACAGATATATTTCGTCCATATAATGTACAGAGACACGGTCCTTTTAAAATATTCGGTCGGTTCCTTAGTAAATATTACTTTCTACGAAAATCTATGCATGGTGTTGCCCCCTAATTTTACAAAAAATTGCATAAAACTATTAAGATGAGATTTATTATAGATACCCGTCACTTTTATGTTTAAATGTCGAAAAAAAATTCCCACATTTAAGGTTTGCAAAATTACCCAAAAATCGGGGAAAATTTGTAGCCTATATAATACTTCACGTCTTTGCTCCATAGAAGTAACTTGCTGTAAGAAATAAAATACTACCCCAAAAATGAGTTTTAAAACGTCCCTAAACTTGTCATCGGGAATAAAGTACCCTAACTCGGCCGCCATCTTGAATGATTCCATTTTAAATAGTTGTTTTAACATATACACCTTGGTGAGAAACATTTCGTCCATACATTGTACAGAGCCAAGGTAACTCCTTCTAGTAGTTCCTAAGTACTGTTTACAATGGAAATCTATATATGGTGTTGCCAGCTCATTTTAACAAAAAACACCTAAGACCCCTTGGGGATTATTTTTGACAGATCGTCATCATTGTTTGGTCTAAAATGATGAAACAAAAAATTCCACGTTTTTTTTTACTTCTCTCCGATATTACCCTAAAATCGGGGAAAATTTTTAGACCAGATAGTGCTTCGTACCCAGAGTTTCCACTGTTCCATAAAAGTCAACTCGCTGCAGTGACGATGGGTACCTGAAAATTGAATTTAAAAAAGTACCCTAACTCGGCCGCCATCTTGGATTTTTACTTCTTAATACTTTTGACGTATTCACCCTAATAACAGAAACATTTCGTCCATACATTATGTAGAGTCTCGGTGACTTCTTCTTGTACTATTCCCTAAGAAAACTGATCTAAGATGTTGCCAAATAATTGTGACAAAAACCAATAAGGGGATGATTTTTGACAGATATCCATCATTATTTTGTTTGAAATATCGAAAAAAAAATCCCACATTTTGGACTTGTCTTCTAAATTACCCAAAATCGGGGAAAATTTTCATACCATTTTTCCTTTTTCGTCCATATATTGTACAGAGACACGATCCTTCTAGTGGGTCCTTAGTAAATATTACTTTTTACGAAAATCGATGCATGGTGTTGCCACCTAATTTTACAAAAAATCGCATATAACTATTAAAATGATATTTATTATAGATCTCCGTTGCTCTTATATATAGTTTGTCGAAAAAAAAATCCCACATTTTGGGTTTGCAAAATTACCCAAAAAACGGGGAACATTTGTAACCTAGGTAATATTTCGAACCGAAATCTACCACGGCTCAATAAAGGTCGACTCGCTGCAGGGAAGCCAGGTAAATTTATCATCAGAGAAAAAATACTCAAACTCGGCCGCCACCTTGGATTTTTCCTTTTTTAAATACTTTTAACTTATCCACTTTGGTGACAGAAACATTTTGTCCATACATTGTACAGATGTAAGGTGACTCCTTCTAGTACTTCCTTAGTACTGTTTACTATGAAAATTAGTTAATACTTCGCACCGAGAGTTTCCATTCCTCAATAGAAGTCAGTTCGCTGCAGGGTTGATAGGTGCCACAAAACTGAATTTACTAAAAAGACCTTAAAATTGTCATAATAAATAAAGTATCCTAATTCGGCCGCCATCTTGGATTTTTCCTTTTTAAATACTTTTAACACATACATTTTGGTGACAGAAACACTTCATATATACATTGTACAGAGCCCAGGTTACACCTCTAGTTCCTTAGTACGGTTTACTATGAAAATCGATGTATGGTGCTGCCAGATGATTTTGACAAAAACCACCTAGGATCCTTTGGGGGATGATTTTGAACCAATGCTCATCACTGTTTTGTTCAAATTAACGAAAAAAAAATTCCCACGTTTTTTTACTTTTCTCCGAAATTACCCCAAAATCGGGGAAAATTTTTAGACCAGGTAAAATTTTCCACCGAGAGTTTCCATTGCTCTATAGAAGTCAACTCGCGTCAGGGATTAATTGTACCCCAAAATTGAATTTTAAAAAGTCCCTAAAATTGTCAACATAAATTAAGTACCCTAACTCGGCCGCCATCTTAGATTTTTACTTTTTAATACTTTTGACGTATTCACCTTAGTGACAGAAACATTTCGTTCATACATTGTATAGAGCCTCGGTGACTCCTTCTAGTACTATTCTCTAAGAATACTGATGTAAGGTGTTGCCAGATAATTCTGACAAAAACCACCTAAAATCAATAGGGGGATTGTTTTTGACAGATTTTCATCATTCTTTTGTTTGAAATATCCAAAAAAATTTTTCCCACTTTTTAGGACCTATCTCAAAAATTACCCTAAAATCGGGGAAAATTTTTATACCAGGTAATACTTTGTATTGAGACACATCATCTCTCCATAGAAGTCGACTGGCTGTGGGGTTGCCAAGTGTCCTAAAACTACATTTACAAATATCCCAATTTTTCTCCGAAAAGCAAAACTCCCCTATCTCTGCCGCCATCTTGGATTTCTAAAATTTCATAATTTTCCCTAGAGGCCGGGTCCTTCGGCTATCCGACGCCGCACAGTGCGTTGAGCTAGCATACTCGTAGGTACCCTATCAATTTCAGTTTTTGAAGCTAGACCTCAATTTCAAAATTTGTATCATGATGTATGGGTGTTGCAAGCAAATTCTGAAAAAATCCACCTAAAACCCTTCAGGGGACGATTTGTGGTAGACCAAAAAGAGTTCTTCATTTAAAATGTAAAAAAAAAAATTTCCCACTTTATGGGACTTTTTTCCAAAATTATCCCAAAATCGGGGAAAAATTTTAGCCCTGGCAAATCTTCCTACTCAGACTTACCCATGTCAGTAGGTGGCGTTTAGCTGCAGGGTTGGCATGTGCAGCAAAAACTCGATTGAAAATATCCCAAAATTTTTCCAAAAACTAAATCTCCCATAGCTTGGCCGCCATCTTGGATTTCTGAAATTTCATAATTTTCCCTAGAGGCCGGGTCTTTCAGCCTCCCAATGGCCTACAATAGGGATCGGTAGCATCCCCGCAAGTACCCTAGGAATTTCAGTTTATGGAGAGACACCCCAATTTCTATTTTGGTCAAACCATGTATGGGTGTTGCCAGCAAATTCCAACAAAACCCACCTAAAACCCTTTAGGGGATGTTTCTCGATAGGCCTTGATGCCTCTTTTGTCAAAAATGTCGAAAAAAATTTTTCCCACTTTTTGGACCATTTCTCCCAAATTACCCCAAATTCGGGAATTCTTTTTAGCGCTGGCAATACTTCTTACCGAGACCCATCATCGCCCCATAGAAGCCGACTCGCTGCGGGGTTGCCCTGTACCTAAAAAATGACTTTGGAAATAATCCGGATTTTTAGGACCAATTTCACACGCCCCCAACTCGTCGGCCATCTTGGATTTTCGAAATTTCATAATTTTCCCTAGAGGCCGGGTCCTTCGAGTTTCCTATGCCCCACAACCGGAGTCGCCAGCACCCCCGCAACTACCCTGGGAATTTCGGTTTTTGAAAGCCTCGAAAAATTACAATTTTCATTTTCATTTTTCACGCCGCCATCTTGGATTTTATTTTTTTCTTTTAACCTGAAATGCAACTGTTTGCGGCCCGCTACGAACTACCGCTTGAACGAAATCGATCCGACGGAAATTGACAAAGTTCAGCCGCCATCTTGGTCCGCCATCTTGGATTTTCCCAACTTTCGGAATTTTCTCGTGGTCACCCTAGCGAGAGGTACACTTCCCCCATACAACGTCACGACCCCCCGGCACTGCTTCTGGGAGAACAACTATGTCAATCAGTCAGTGACCGTAATGCAGCTTTATATATTTAGATAGAATTAGGTGTTATTTTGTGGAAATCCATTTCATCACTTAAGAGTCTGTAATTGACTTACATGAATAAAGATATTCTAAAAGATTTATATTATTTTATTTACATCCGCTCATTAGCATATGTGCGATCACAAATATTCTCATAACTATACATATAAATAAAATTGGAGTGTCTGTTTGTAATATTGAAATAACCGTTTTTTACTACATGTATATGAATATAAATACGGTACATACACCAAAATAACATTTTTTACAATTTTTGTCTGTCTATTCGTTCCGGCTAATCTCTGAAATGGCTGGACCGCTTTTGACGCGAGTTTTTGACAAGTAGCTGACGTAATAAGGAGTAACGTAGGCTACTTTTATTATAGAAAAATTCTCTAATTAACTTTTTTGTTAAATTTCATGCGGACGAAGTTGCGGCTACAGATACTATACAATATATATACTATGACAGGATATATATATATATATATATACTTTTACTTTAGAAAAATAAATTTAAATTCCACGCAGACAAAGTCGCGGCTATAGCTAGACATCTGTAACAGACGAAATCATCGACAGTCGAGTTCAGCAATTGCATGAGTCGAACCGTAATTTCATTGCATAATGATTTATTCACGGCCGATTTCCACTCAGGATGTTGTTAGTTGTTATTTTCATATAAAACTAATTTTCTACGCGATCCACATTCCGAGTGTTGCTCTGTATTTATATGTGTACCTAGAGATGTGCTAACTCGAGTTAAAATTCAGGTAACTCCAGTCAACTCGAGTCAACTCGAGTGTTTATTACGAGTCAGCAATAGTGTTGCTGTGTATTTATATGTGTACCTAGAGATGTGCTAACTCGAGTTAAAATTCAGGTAACTCCAGTCAACTCGAGTTAACTCGAGTGTTTATTACGAGTCAGCAATAGTGTTGCTGTGTATTTATATGTGTACCTAGAGATGTGCTAACTCGTAATAAAGAAGAAAGAAATAAAGAAAATAATTTTATTCAGTGCAATGTAAAAAATAATATAATTATAATTATAATATAATACTATAATACTAACAAAGAGATCAAAAAAAAAAAAATTACTAACAATTTATTTTTATGTTTTTTTTATTTGTACAAACTTCTGGATGGTTATGGAAATAAAAGGCTTTATTATTATTATTATAATGTAAAAAATACAATATAAACAACAAACGAAAAAAAAACAGCAAATAAAATGTACATATAATTAAACCTAATTTACCGTGTAGATAATTAAAAATAAACATAAAATAATCATTTTTTACATCCAAAAATGCACTGAAATGGCTCCACTCAGCTTTAATATACGTCCTAGGTGAACATACAGCTGGTTTTCAGTAAGCATAACTCGAGTTAAAATTCAGGTAACTCGAGTTAACCCGAGTTGACTCGAGTTACCTGGAATAACAAGTTTTTTTTTTTAATTTTTGAACAATTCTAATGTTTTGGGCGCGGCTAGCCTTGAAACTTTAGGGGGAGAGTAGAAATGGCACTTTAAAGCCGCGGAAGGACTTATAGAACGCATAACTATTTTATTGATAACATAATCGGACGAATATGCGAAACAAAAATGATAACAACCTCAAATCAATATTTAAATATTTGTGACGAGCGAAAATTGTATGATATGAAATGATCGGAAAATTTCAAGTCATTGTCGGTTCGATGACAGAATCACGCTCTCGCTCTTTCACTTGATTCATTCATTTACCACTTGAATTCTTCCAACTCGAGTTGGCAGAATTCAACTCGAGATAACTCGAATTATGCGCAACTCGAGTTAACTCGAGTTCACACATCTCTATGTGTACCGGATATGTGACGCTCACTCGCTTGGTGTTTCGGAGAATTCTTGGCTAAAACAGTCTAAATCAGGAGCAATATCAGAACCAATGTTATTGTAGCTCTAACACTGATTCTATATTATTTTTGTTTCATTGTTATATTATGGAGGTATATCTATAAAACCGTACATAAGGTTGCCTGGAAAAAATCGCTTTTTAGCGATAAGGCCGCCCATTGTCACTTCTTAGTCTTGTTTATTGTATTTTTTTTTTATCATTTTATATATAATTTTATATGTAATTGTATTTTCTGTGAGAGGAACAATATAGAGTTTCATTCATTCATTCTTAAATATTTTTAAAGAGTTAATTATTGATCGTCACATTTATTGAATACTAGCTACTCGCCTCGGCTTCGCTCGGGTGTACATGTATTATGCATATAAACCTTTCTCTTGAATCACTATATATTACTAGCTTCAAAATCGGTCCAGCCATTTCAGATTAGCCATTCATTCATTTTAGATTATTCAATTCATTTTAGATTAGCCGTAACAAACAGACAGACAGACAAAAATTGTAAAAAATGTTATTTTGGTGTATATACCGTATTTATTTCATATGCGTTATTTCAATATTACAAACAGACACTCCTATTTTATTTATATATATATATAGATATTGTCTATTCGTGGACGTGTTTAACAACTATTTTATGTATTTATAGCGAACTGTATGTATGTATTTAATTCGAAAAGTATACCCAAATTGGTAGAGGTAGTGTTTTTTTTTCGCACTACTTTTTACACGTTACTTTTTATACTTAAATAAAAATAACTATGTCGTTAAACCAGCTTTCCTTTGCTTTAGTTTTATTGCCAGCGTTGAAGCTTAAAAGATTGTATACGATATGAATAAAATGTTGCAAATCCAATTTTAGAGTCGTCGCGAACTGTTAGGGCCAAACGTGACTGGACAACTTGTACACTAAACCTTACATCGGACCAGTGTTTCCCAAAGTGGGGCCCACGACCCACAAGTGGTAATTCGAAAATTTACTCTTTTTTAAGATTATATAGAACTAGCTGTATCCGCGGTTTAATTTAAATACATCAATTTCAATAAAAAATATAGCCTACGTGTTATTCTGCTGCATAAGCTATATTACTGTAAAGTTGCATCAAAATTCGTTCAGTAGTCTTTGCGTGAATGAGTAACACACATCCATACTTACAAAATTTCGCGTTTATGATATTAAATACTAGCTTTTATCCGCGGCTTCGCTTGCATAACTTCATTACTGGCTGCAAGATGGTGCTGAAGTAGCAAAATGTTGATATATATTTTTTTTATATAATATATTAGTTTTTTTTAATAAAAAGTATCTGTTCATTTATATATTCATTCTAATACCTCCAAGAATATGTGTACAAAATTTCATGTAGATCGGTTCAGTAGTTTTTGCGTGAAAGCGTAACAAACATCCATACTTTCACATTTATAATATTAGTAAGGAAAATAAGAATAAGATATTAATTTCAATTATTCATTATATGTTTTGAAAATTCACTTACTGTTTCATTGACAATATGCCATTGAGTTCTTCCTAAAACCTATTATTAAAGTTTCTTCAAGAGAACATTTTTTTTTGTGGGGCAAGCCACTTAAAGGTTGAGAAACACTGCATTAGACTGTATCACGCTGTAGTTTCTTCACTTTCAGCGTATAAAATAAATGGTATCACTCAGATGCGAGTACGTGATCGCGGTACAGCATCCCATATTACAAAATCCGTGCCACTTGTATAGAATATATCGTACAAGAATAAGAATAAGAATCTTTGACTCTCTCTCTCATTGAGCCTGTATCAATGCAAGTATAACAGTTAATGTTATATTGGTACGGCGGTCTGAGTGTGTATAATAATTTTGCGTTTATAATGAATTGAGATGAGGTGAGGTGAGGTGAGGTGAGATGAGATGAGGTGTGGTGAAGTGAGGTGAGATGAGGTGAGGTGAGGTGAGGTGAGGTGACGTGAGGTGAGGTGACAAATATAATTAATACTAGTAATAAAAAAGAATTTGACTAAACTACTACTAGGTATGGCCATTCATTCATTCATCATTCATAATTTAAGAGCTACGCTCTTGTCGGTGGAGCTCTTGCCACTTTCCGCGATCTTCCATCATGCAAATGTGAATACTATAACTATCAGATGGCAATTGTAAGTAGCTTTGATGTGGTCTAGTGTTTTGAGTAGTCATGCTCACTAAATTGTCCAGACTTGTCGCGGCGTGGTGGGCCGGGTCATTGGGCTCCCTAAAATATGGTCGAGCGCAGTGATGGCTGGCTCATCCGTCATACTCGTGAACGGGTGCTGCTTGTAGGGACTGGTCTGCTCTAATCACTATGACTGATTTCCTCTTATTAATTGTTTAACCACTTGGTTATATATTCAATATTTTTTCTATTTGAGTATTTAATTGAATTAGTTCTAATTGGTAGTTTGTATTCACACACTTAAACTTAAAAATGTAAAGTAATAATAAAATTATTTAAAAGAGCAACACGCAAGTTTCTTGCCCGTTCTTCTTGTGATGAGACAGCTTTCGGAATGAGTGGTAGATTAAAAAATGGTATAACTATTTAAAAGTGCTTCAATATAAGTTTATTTGAATAAATGATTTTCTATTCTACATATCTATCGGCTCTTTAATTCTTGATACGACACGACTCCCATTCTGTCCTCAATTTGTTTGATTTAGCTATTCCTTGGTCTTCCCCTCTCCCTCTTTCCTTCTATTTTCCCCTCGGTAATAATTTTCATGAAATCATCATGCCGTATGTATAACCATACTAACATATGGCCATTATCATCCATAAAAAAATACCTAATGTTATTTGATTTTTCCATATGTAGACCCCTACATATGGAAAAATCAAATAACATTGTGTAATAATTCTTGACAAAACGAAAATCGTAATGTCTTTAAACATGTAAATAAATTTAGGACAAATTCTGTTCAGAGATTTTTTCCCTTTTTGGGACCATATTTGTACAATATTAACAAGAAGCTTCATATATATCCTAAAAGCAAAATAAAATGCAAAAAATTGTTATTAAAATGGTTATTAACCCTATCGTATGAGGATACCGAAGGCTTGTTGTCTGTTCTGAGGTGATAGATTAGGCTAATCTTATATATTTGATTTGTTACTTTGGTGGGATGGACAAGAGATTTTCGGTAGTATCTAAATTCTTTACACACCCTCTCTCATACAGACACTCACATTCATTTCACACACACAGAGAGGTTTCACGCAGTCACACATATCATTAACTATATTATATACCGCAACTAGCGACACATTATACAACTTTACCTCACAAAAACATTTGTTAGATTTATTAAATACCAGTAAGTCCTCGGAGAGAGCCTGGAGATCTGTAGTACAGGTTTCGACTTAGTTCAGACTCCATACTCTCACAAGAAATAGCTTGTAAGATTAGAAATAGAAATAGAAATAATCTTTATTCAAATAAACTCATAACAAGCATTTTTGAATAGTCATATTTTGAATCTACCACTCATTCGGAATGCAGATTCATCACAAGAAGAATGAGCAAGAAACTTGTGTGTTGCTCTTTTTAATAGATGTTTTTTTTTATTTAAATAATTACAGTATAACAAGTAAGAGGCATGCGATAATCAACATAGAAGTCGCTACGCACTCATTATTAATGTAATCAGATAATATTGTCAGTGCTATAGATTTAAAGTTTTTCTATAAAAACATTATTATCGTTAATGAATTCTTCAATTTTATAGTAAGCTTAAATACATACTTTTGTTACTTTGTTCAATATTGTAAGTTTCCTTGTGAGCAGTAAATAAAGATTATTATTATTATTCTTTATTTTTTCTCAGCTTTTGCTGGTTTTCTCCACACTTACGGGCCGAAACCAAGTAAGTGCAGAGTGTGTGTATGTGTGTGTGCGTGTGTGTGTATGTGTGAGTGTGTGTGTACTTATTGTGTGCCTGGTGTGACTGTTATATCATTTTCTAGAAATTTTCGGACTGTACGACAGGTATTTAAGATGGCAGCTTTTTGAAGGGTGATGTAAAGTGTTTTTTGCATATCTAATTGTTTCAGGCTATGATGTAGGTGTTTGGGTATGATACCTATAGATGAGAGGACTATGGCTATTATATAAACTTTTTCCTGTTTTCAAATTCTTGTTACTTCTTCTTTTAGCTCTGCATATTTGTTTATTTTTTCAGTAGGTTTTTTTATTTACTTTATCTTATTATTATTATTCTTTTCTTTTCCTTTTATTTTTTCTTTTCTTTTATGGATTTAAAAGAAGGTAATACTCACCTACACGGGCCTTAGCCAAGTGTGGGAGAGGTTGTGCTGGGTGAAGATATTGTTGAGGAGGTTAAGAATTTTCGGGTTATGCGACAGGTATTTAATATTGTGGCTTTCTGTAGGAGATATGTTTTGGATGGATGAATGTTTAATGTTTGCAGACTATTTTGAAGTGTTTTGGGTACAATACCGGTAGAAGAAAGTACAATAGGTACAGTGTGTACAGTATCAGCTCGCCATTGTGTTCTTACCTCTATTGCAAGATCCTTATTATTATTATTATTATTAATTTCCCAGACCAGTAATATTTGCAGGCACACAACACAAACATTACGCCCAGACGCCGTCTTATTATGTACAAAGGAGTTAGCACACAGTTAATATTTACTTAGTTCACAAATCCCTGGTTGTTTAGCTAACAAACAAATACATATATGTTAACCAAAATGACACATTTGAATGTATAATATATGTAATTATGAATGTAAATAGATAATTCAATTTTAAAGACACTTTTAGTTTTATGGGAATTGCGTAAGGTTTTACAACGAACTGCTAGTCTGTTCTCAATCTGCCAGAAAAGAGATCTCAGATCAGATCAGAGCAAAGAGAGAATGCAGAAACATCGGAACCTCTATAATCATTACATAGTGTTAGAATTCACATCATTATTGTAGAAAAAATCCGATATTTTAAACATAAATTAAGGTAGTTTGTTTTCAGTACTAATGAAGTACCCGATGTAAGGATTATTACGAATATTGTAAATAGCGCCATCTAGTAGTTATAGACCAACCTACTACACTGAGTTTGGTCTATAAATACGGAGGTCGGTAGTTGAATAATCCTCTTTCGTTGCGTGAGCCGCGGCATTCAGTCGACGAGCGCAGAGCGTGCCGGTTGTGTTTTGGATACTAAAGTGAATTGTATTAGAAATGGGTTTATCCCGGTCTTAGTTGGGCCTGGGGGGAAGCTACAAGTAGTGAAAGTGAGTGTTATTGCATTCTAAAGGGGCCTTTTAAACCTACACCCGTATCACAAGTCACAGGCGCTACTTGGGGTTTCCCTTGCGGTAGCCGGCTTCAAAGCCTCAGTCGGCCATCATAATTAATGCTTCTTACAATAGTATAAAACAAAGTCGCTGTCGCTGTCTGTCCGTCCCTAGGTATGCTTAAATCTTTAAAACTACTCAACGGATTTTGAAGAGGTTTTTTAATAGATAGTCTGTTTCAAGAGGAAGGTTTAAATATATAATACATTTACACAGGTGCAAAGCCAGGGCGAGCAGCTAGTATCTTATAAAATATTTGATTTGTAAAAAAACTTGAGAATTTATTAACGATAATAATGTTTTTGTAGAAAATATCTAACTTAAAATTCATAGCACTGACAATATTATCAGATTGAACAGAGATTAAGTGCGTAGCGGATTCTATGTTGATTGTCTCATGCCTAATCCTTGTTAATGTGTATTTATTAAGAACAACTTTTATTTAAAAGAGAATCTCATAAGATTCTTGCTCGTTCTTCTTGTGATGAGTCTGCACTCCGAATGAGCGGTAGAATAAAAAAACTTGACTATTCAAAAGTGCTTATATGAAGTTTATTTGAATAAACTCATTAATTCTTGAATTCTTTAACATGCTGTGAGTGTGTCAGGTTCTAGTGTATATATATATATTTTTATTTCTGTAAAAATAAAGCTTTGAATAAACTCATTAATTCTTGAATTATTTAACATGCTGTGAGTGTGTCAGATTCTAGTATATATATATTTTTTTCTGTAAAAATAAACCATTGAATAAACTCATTAATTCTTGAATTATTTAACATGCTGTGAGTGTGTCAGATTCTAGTATATATATATATATTTTTATTTCTGTAAAAATAAAGCTTTGAATAAACTCATTAATTCTTGAATTATTTAACATGCTGTGAGTATGTCTGCAAACTCTTTAACATAACCCATATTCAAGGCGCCGTTTGAGACATCAAATAATGAAGTATGTCATTAAATACAATAATGAATTGCTAGGGTTTACGAGCGAGGGCATTATAATCTAACCTCGACACTTGTTATATCGGCGCAGCAAACTGGATGCAGGTCAGTCGGTCACCACCAAGGAGCTTATAAGCTCTTTACCCTCGAAGGACACGACTGAAGGAAAGCCCTCTAGATTACGTCATCCAACGACACGGAGACTCGGGTGCAAATTACTTCGAGTTAAGGCAAGCGTTCGTATGTATATAAATAAAATTGGAGTGTCTGTTTGTATTATTGATATAACTGTTTTTACTACGTGTATATGAATATAACGGTACATACATCAAAATAACATTTTCTACAATTTTTGACTATCTGTTTGTTCCGGCTAATCTCTGAAATGGTTGGACCGATTTTGACGGGACTTTTATTGGCAGGTAGCTGATGTAATTAGGAGTAACTTAGCCTAAGTTACTCCTTATTACATCAGCTACCTGTTAATTTTATATTTTTATTTTAGAAAAATAAAGTTAAATTCCACGCGGACGAAGTCGCAGGTACAGCTAGTCTTTAATGAGAATATCCAATGAAATGAATGTATGAATTCGTATTTGTTGTAGTTTTATTTTATATTAGTTGCACCCGCGACTTCATCCGCGTGGAATTTAACAAAAAAGTTAATAAGAGATTTTTTTTAAATGAAAGTAGCCTAAGTTACTCCTTATTACATCAGCTACCAGCCAATAAAAGTCCCGTCAAAATCGATCCAACCATTTCAGAGATTAGCCGGAACAAACAGACAGCCAGACAAATTGTAAAAAATGTTACTTTGGTGCTTGTACCGTATTTATATTCATATGCATGTAGTAAAAAACGGTTATTTCAATATTACAAACAGACACTCCAATTTTATTTACATGTATAGACGTACAGATGAAGCGAACATAGGCCCATGTGTTCAAGTCGCGAGCAGGAAGCACTCGGCCCGCCTGATGGCTGACTGCCCAGCTCCCGGTTATTGCAGACTAGTTGCAACATTACCAACCTTTATAGTTCAGCCATAAACCTCTGAGTATAACTAACCAACCATAAACTGCTGGCACAGATCACCCATTCACAATACAGAAACTTGGTTATGTTTCAAGTAACTTTCCAATTACATCCGGAATAAATTGAACTAAATCTATACATAGAAACAAAATTGCATAGTATCTGTTTGTAATATTGAAATAACCGTTTTTTACTACATGCATATGAATATAAATACGGTACAGACACCAAAAAACCACTTTTTACAATTTTTGTCTGTCTGTCTGTTGGCCTGTTTGTTCCGGCTAATCTCTGAAATGGCTGGACCGATTTTAACAGGACTTTTTTTGGCAGGTAACTGATGTAATAAGGAGTAACTTAGGCTACTTTATTTTAGAAAAATAAAGTTAAATTCCACGCGGACGAAGTCGTGGATACAACTAGTCTTATATATAAAATTCTCGTGTCACAATGTTAGTTACCATACTCCTCTGAAACGGCTTGACCGATTTTTATGAAATTTTATAGTTAAATTCGCGGACAAAGTCGCGGAAACAGCTAGTTATATAATATAATGAATTATTTTAGCGTCAGTTAGACATTGGATCTTTTAAATTACGCAATGTTAGTGATTCAAGAGGAAGGTTTATATGTAAAATACATATATATATATTATAAATACATATTATTGATGACCTCGTTGGTCTAGCACACCGCTTTACGACCGATGGTCGCGGGTTCGATTCCTCGCACGTCACAAATATGTGTATTCATGAGTATGATTGTTTGTATCGGTCTGGATGTTTTCTATATATAATATGTATTTATTTACAAAAAAAAATTATCCATGTATTTATATCAGTTGTGTAGTACTCATAACACAAGCTCTGCTTAGCTTGGGACTAGATGGCGCTGTGTGAATTGTCCTGAAAAAAAATACATATTATTGACGACCTCGTTGGTCTAGCGGTCTAGCACACCGCTTTACGACCAATGGTCGCGGGTTCGATTCCTCGCACCGCACAAACATTTGTTTTCATGAGTATGATTGTTTGTATCGGTCTGAGTGTTTACTATATATAATATGTATGTATTTACGAAAAAAAATATTTGTATCAGTTGTCTAGTACCCATAAGCTTTAGCTAGCTTAACTTGGGTCTAGATGGCGCTGTGTGAATTGTCCTGAGATTATTATTATTGTGCTATATAAGGAATATATTAAATTTGCTGATTTTCTTAAAAAGTGATACTTTCTCTGAGAAGTGGAGACCATCGCTAAATGTATATGAGGAGCAGCACAGACATCACGTTATCACGGCTATCACATGATAGTGATGAAATCTATCTATATGTATAAGTTATTTAGTACCCATAACACAAGCTTTATCTAGCTTAACTTGGGTCTAGATGGCGCTGTGTGAATTGTTCTGAGATTATTATACGTCGAGAAATTCAAAGATTTAACACTATTTGCGTGTATATTACAACTGAACGGATCCTGATATTGCAGGCAGTTATTGCTTTCCTTTATCATTTTAATGATCTATAAAATTTATACGGCGCATCAAACGAGGTTATGCATAAATATTTTCCTTCGTAATCTTGTTTTGAAAGTTTAATGTATTATTAATAATAGTCATCTATACATATAAATAAAATTGGAGTGTCTGTTTGTAATATTGAAATAAACATTTTTTACTACATGCATATGAACTTGGCAGATAGCTGATGTATGTACCATACACCAAAAAACCACTTTTTACAATTTTTGTCTGTCTATCTGTTTGTTCCGGCTAATCTCTGAAATGGCTGGACCGATTTTGATGGGACTTTTATTGGCAGATAGCTGATGTAATAAGGAGCAACTTAAGCTACTTTTATTTTAGAAAATAAAGTCAATTTGCGGACGAAGTCGCTGGTGCAGCTAGTTTCATAATAATAATAGTTATTAAATAATAATAAATTGTTATTTATTAATAAAAATTATATAGTTAGAACATGCTGTTAATATGATGTTATATGTACAAGTAAATATTGGAAATGACGTTATTTCAAGGGTGACATGAATGATGATGATGATGATGATCAGTCTGACGGTCTACCTGATGAGAACCATCATCATGTGACATCCTTGGTACCTGTCATGTCATGAGTTTCCATTCCAGGGGACTATGATGTCGTTCAGATATCATATTTAGGTTTATTCGTGTAGAGGTACCCAATTATTTCACTGTCTTATGTCACCCTGCCATCAGCACATTTGACTAATTGAACGGGTTCAATTCCTGCCCGATACAAACATTTTCATTCATGAATATAATTATTTTTCTTCACCTCATTACATAGTATAAAACAAAGTCGCTGTCGCTGTCTCTCCGTCTCTATGTATGCTTAAATCTTTAAAACTACGCAACGGATTTTGAAGCAGGGTTTTTTAATAGATAGAGTGATTCAAGAGGAAGGTTTATATATATAATACGTGTACACCCGTGCGCCGGGGCGGATAGCTAGTGTAGTATAAATGACCTTGTAGAAGATACAAAAAAATATATTATTTTTTATATATATATGTTGGTAAGGTATTTTCTTCTTGGGTCATTAGCGAATAAGATATTTTTCGCTAATGACCTAAGAAGAAATGATGTAGAGGAACCGACTGAAAACAAAAAGCGAAGAAGGTGTGTGTGAAATATTTTCTCTGTAAAAAAGCTTATTATAAATTGAAGAATTTATAAATGATAATAATGTTTTTGTAGAAAATATCTAACTTAAAATTCATAGCGCTGACAATGTTATCTGATTGAACAGAGATTAAGTGCGTAGCGGTTTCTATGTTGATTATTGCATGCTTAATCCTTGTTAATGTGAAACAATATTTATTTAAAAGAGCAACACATAAGTTTCTTGCTTATTCTTCTTGTGGTGCCGGTCTGTAGTCCGCATTCGTAACGAGCGGAAATTAAAAAAAAAACAATTTTTATTTCTAATACAGTTTAGTTCTTACACTGTGACTATAGTGATCATCATTAGGTTTTTTTATTATGATAATGAAATGGTGCATCCGCCTGAGGTAACGGTTTACGCTGGCGGGGCACCAGTGGAGGATGATAAAATGAACATGAGGTCAGGTCAGTTAGCCCATTATGACAAGTTCACCAGAAATTTATCCATCACGATGGTTTCCAGGGAGAACCGCGTGGTACATTGTACATTGCTATTTTTTTTGTTTTTTTTTATATTAAAATTTGACCGCGTTTGACCGCAATCTCACCTGATGTTAAGTGATGATGTGGTCTAAGCTGTTACACAAGCTTAAATAATGCCTATCACTCTTGACTTGAAAGCCCCAATGTTGTAACAGGAAAAATAGACGCTGGTAGAGAGTTCCACTCCTCAGCTGCTCGCATAAGGAGAGATGATGCAAAACGATTAGTTCGAGCAGCTGGGATGTCAATAGTGTAGGGGTGGAGCCGCTCTGTACGTCTTGTTGTACGTTGATGGAACGGTGCTGGAGGAATGAGGTTGTGCAGTTCTTGAGCACATTCGCCAAAATGGAGCCTATAGAACACAGATAGACAAGCCACTTTACGTCGGTGATTAAGATCTTGAAGCCTCGTAGCTACAAGTGATTCATCGCCGATAAGTCTCCTTGCTCGTCTGTCGATTGAGTCTAGAGCGAAGTTGGCACTGAGCGGATCCATCCCACAAGTGGGAACACGTAATAGGGTCATGAGTCCACATTACTAACAATTTGTAGATTATATCATGTAGGTAACTAACAAAACAAACAGTGAGTAAGTAACAGCAAATACTCTTATATACCGTAGCGATGTTGAATTTATAGTTGTACCAACAGAAACATCATTAGCTATTGTATTTTATGTGAGTTTTGTTTGCTTTGTACACGGAGGCGTTGTACGAGTACTAGCCGTGTGGCCTGCCTCTTCATAGTCTACGATGGCCAACTAACACGATCTTTTCGGTATTTATTTTATTAGCAGCTATAAGTTCTTTATATTTAACTTCGTTTTCTAAAATAAAGGTAGCCTAAGTTACTCTTTATTACATCAGCTACCTACCAAAAGTCCCGTCAAAATCGGTCCAGCCATTTCAGAGATTAGCCTGAACAAATAGACAGATAGACAAAAATTGTAAAAATTGTTATTTTGGTGTATGTTCTGTATTTATATTCATATACATGTACATTTGACATACATTAGACACTCCAATTTTATTTATATGTATAGATTAGGTTCTCATATACAAATGTTTAATACATCACTAGTTTTTACACTGACTTCATCAGAGTTATCATAGTATGGAACAGGCTAAAGTCGGATTTTTATATCTTTATTAGGGGCTGCCTACGTCATAATAGATTTATGCATGCAAAGTCTCAGCCCGATCGGTTCAAAATTGACAAAGTTTCATTCAAACATTCATACCCCTATTTTATCCCCTTGGTAGTAGAATTATTCAAAATCCTTTCTTAGCGTATGCCCACGTCATAACATCTACCTGCATGCCAAATTTCAGCCCGATCCGTCCAGTGGTTTGGGCTGTGCGTCGATAGATCACTACGTCAGTCACCTTTGAGTTATATATATTTAGATTGATGAAATCCAGCCTAAAAGTTCTAACAAAACTAAGTCTAAACGTAAACTAGCTTACCTGTGACTTCGACTTACGAGACATCGTTAAATTTAGAGTAGTTTTTATTCGATTACACTTTATTAGGCATTTTTTTATTTTTCTCTCTACAAGAATCAACATCGTACCTCAAGGAATATACTAAAAAAAGAATTAGCGAAATCGGTTCAGTAATTCTCGACATTCAGCGATTCATTTTTATATTCTAGAAGATATAATTTTCTACATAGGACTAATCAATCGATAAGTAGCACGCGTTCACGAGTATGACGGAGAAGTCAGCAACCGTTAAATGGTAGAGATGAAAAGATGTGCTGACACTATATACACAGTCACAGTTTTTGATTTGTGAATTTTGATGACTCGCGTGTTGTTTCTGGGGAAATTGTTTTGATGTCGGACAAACGAGACGAGGCAAATAAATATATTTATTTAAATGAGACATCTCTCTGTCTACGTATTTCGTAGCGTAGCAAAACAATCTAAATAAAGTGGATTTAATATTCCATTGCGAATGATTGGAAAGCAGTCTTGATAATGAACATGTAGAGCATGTGTGATGGTGTAATGTAGCTTTATGATATTTACATTTTTGTTGTAATAAGTCACGAAGAATAGAATAGAATATTCAAATAAACCTAATTTAAGCACTTTTGAACAGTCATAACAATGTTTTTTTTAATATATAATATTATAAAATGTTCCACTATTATTTGAAAAATATACAAGCTGAGTTTCTTGTCAGTTCTTCTCATCTCGATATCATTCCGAACTGACGGTAGATTTGACATATAAGAGTCTGTAATAGACCTACATGAATAGAGATATTTTGAATTTGATTTTGAATTTAATTTACCGCTCATTCGGAAAGTGTCATCACAAGAAGAACGAGCAAGAAACTTGTGTGTTGCTCTTTTAAACAATCCTTGTAAGTTTACATTTACAAGTCGAAACGTGTGAATACAAACTACCAACCAGCACTAATTCATTAGGGTCAAATATAAGTATACAATAAGATTAAATCAGTCGTAGTGATAAGAGCAGACCAGTCCCTACACGCAGCACTCGTTCACGAGTATGACGGCCAGCCATCACTGCGCTCGACCATATTTTAGAGGGATAAGATAGAATCCTTTCCGATTTTATATTTACATTTTCGTATCAAGATTTTATCTTTTTTTTTCTGACTACTCTAATGCTGTTGGCCGCAGCTGGCCTTTACAGCTTCACCGGTCGATAGGGGGCGAGTGCAGATGGCACTCCAAACCCGCGGAAGGACTTATGGAGCGGCTGAAGGCCAACTCCCGCCTGACGGATACGACTTTAGTCTGAGGGCACCGCTAGGGGTTCGAACCTCGGTTCAGGCCGTCGTAATTTCGATCCCCGTTTGAATTGGACGGGGGATCGATCGGAGGGGCTGATTTTATCTCCGATTATGGTTAGTCGCATGTGCATTTAGTTGTTATAATAAATTCCTTCTTCGGTAGATGAATCTTTCTTTTTATATCTAGATTTTCGTATCACAATTTTATCTCCGCTTATGGGCCACGTGGCAGTGAGGGATTTTTTATGCATTATTGTGAAATGGCAAGTGACAAAAGAGGGTTTTTTTATGCATTAATGTGAAATGGTATAACCGAGTAGGTTAACGCGCTGGCAGCTCAGCAGTAGGATGATAAATTGAAGATAATGTCAGGTCAGAATTCACGAAGGGATTTGCATGTAGACTGATGTTTATCCGTCGAGACAATAATCACTATTTACATTTATTTACATCCTTTTAACTATATATTTAACTAGATGTACACGCGACTTCGTCTGCGTGGATTGTGACTTTTTTTTTAATAAAAGAATTTTTCTTAAATACGGGTAGCCTAAGTTATTACTTATTACATCCGCTACCTGCCAAAAAACGACCCGTCAAAATCGGCCCAGCCGTTACAGAGATTAGCCGGAACAAACAGACAGACAGAAAAAAATTGTAAAAAATCTTATTTTGTATATACATATATTCATATGCATGTAGTAAAAAATTGTTATTTCAATATTACAAACAGACACTCCAATTTTATTTATATGTATAGATTTCACACAACCAAGTCTCAACCTAAGTATATCTTGTGTTATGGGTACTAAACACCTAATATAAATACTTACGATACATTTTTTTTATACTACGATGGTGGCAATGAAGCATACGGCTCATCTGATGGTAAATGGTTACCGTAGCCTATGGACTTTGAAAAACCCCATGCTGTAGTCCCGTGGGATAACCTCGGCAGGAAGTTCATTCCACAATCCATTTTTTGTAAATACATACACAATAGCAATCATACTAATGAATGCAAATGTTTGCACCGCGCGAGGAATCGAACCCACGACCATCGGAAATAAAGCCATCAAATATAATGGTTCGATTCTGGTATAATTTGTCACATTTCAAGTTTTTCTATATATAAAATGTAACGGACAGTCATATGGGATACGCATATTAGTGTTACAAAGGTTTCATCGGAAATTGTTCGAGAAAGTTCGACTGGATGCCAAACAGTTAACTCCTAAACTGATGCTGATCATGTGATATTGTAAAAGTTTTACCAGCTACTAAAAGTAGGTCAGATACTTCAGTAATTGATATAACTAAATTAATGTAATCATCTCTATTGCTGGCAGTTTGTTCACCATTATGATCAGCATCAATTTTGTATTATTTTTTATATAGTAATAATAATCTCAGGACAATTCACACAGCGTCATCTAGACCCAAGTTAAGCTAGCTAAAGCTAGTGATATAGGTACTAGATAACTGATATATACATAGATATATATTTTATTTGTAAGTACATACATATTATACATAGAAAACACCCAGACCGATACAAACAATCATACTCATGAATACAAATATTTGTGACATGCGAGGAATCGAACCCGCGACTATCGGTGGTAAAGCGGTGTGCTAGACCGCTAGGTCACCGAGGTCGTCAGTAATATAGTATAATAATATATTCTTTATTGCACAGATAATACAAAGATATTATAATTTAGAGACAATGTGAGCAATCACACTTACTACTTGTGTGGACTTATCACTAGAAAAGATCTCTTCCAGTCAACCCAAAACTGTGGGATATGTGGTACTGAGTGGGTAATAACTGGTGCTAATAAAAAAATATCATTAGCTACTTACTTACGCCCCGGCTTCGCCCGGGTGTACATGTATCATATATAAACTTTCCTCTAGACTCACTCTGTCTATTAATGTATCATGTTCAAACTTTCCTCTAGATTCACTCTGTCTATTAAAAAAAAACGGTTCAAAATCCGTTGCGTAGTTAAAGAATTAAGCATACATAAGGACAGACAGCGACAGCGACTATTTTATACTATGTAATGATTTCACTACTATACTTCGCTGTGAGCACTGAGTTAATTGCATATGAGTGAATGAATGTGTTTGTATGTTGATAGCCGTATGCTTCCTTTTTGTTAATTTGTACTTACTTAAAACAACATCTATCTATACATATAAATAAAATTGGAGTGTCTGTTTGTAATATTGAAATAACCGTTTCTTATTACATAGATATGAATATAAATACGGTACATATACCAAAAAAACATTTTTTTCAATTTTTGTCCATCTGTCTGTTTGTTCCGGCTAATCTCTGAAACGGCTGGACCTATTTTGACGGGACTTTTTTTGGTGAGTACCTAATGTAATAATGAGTAACTTAGGCTACTTTTATTCTAGAAAAATAAAGTTAAACACCACGCGAGCGAAGTCGCGGGAACATTGAATAAAAATAGTGATACTGAGCAAATATGGTTAAAAAACATCGTCTTTATCAGAACAGTAATTAGATAAACTGTTGACTGACCTCAACTGGTATTACAGGGGTATGTGGCCATGTTTTTTTTTAACACACTAATAAATTTATATAATTGTGTCGCGCCGGTGCCCTCGGCAGGCGGCGGTGTCCAGCTCACTCACTAATCCGGCCCTGCTATGCTCTAATTTTATTTAGTGATTGATGAATGTTTTTATCGTAAACAGGGACTAAATAAACAAACAATATATAAATAAATACGAATTCCTATCCAGTTAGTCAAATCATAGTGATGGTAGAGTATTTTATATGAAACTAGCAGGGAATTTAACTTTATTTTTCTAAAATAAAAGTAGCCTAAGTCACTCCTTATTACATCAGCTACTTGCTAAAAAATGTCCCGTCAAAAACGGTCCAGCCATCTCAGAGATTAGCCGGAACAAACAGACAGACAGATAAAAATTGTAAAAAATGTTATTTTGGTGTATGTACCGTATTTATATTCATATGCATGTAGTAAAAAACTATTATTTCAATAATACAAACAGACGCTCCAATTTTATTTATATGTATAGATATGCAGATACAGTTTTTTGTTTATATTAGACATATTTTTAATTTTACTCGTTGTAACTCGTTGCAAAAGCATTTGATCTCTTGATTTCAACGTGTGAAACCACAAAATTATGGTTTATACAACGGTTATTGCAGGCAGGAAAATCTTATACTTCTCAGTAGCTAGTTAACTGTGTAACCTAACTGCGTTTAATATTTGAAGGTTATTCGAGGTAAACTTGTTAACTCTTGTTGAGCGTACATTATAGTTCGTTATAGCTAGCGTGGAACGCCATGGGCCCGGCACCAGGCCTGAGCACTGCGCTGGCTGGGCCAGAGCTTGCCCCGGATTAGAAGCGGAGTACCGACCTGCAGACGTCGACATCATGACCTTCGTCCGCTGCGCAGCCCTTCAATTAATTTACTTCAAATTCTATAGTCAGTAGTCTATCCAAATTAGGATTCATAATTTCTCGAGCTTTTCAATTTCTCGGGTCTCGAGAATTCTCAAAGTTAATTTCTCAGGTCTTCTCGGGTTGTCGAGAAATTTACGTTTACGTACGTTTTTTTTTTTATACTACTATGGTGGCAAACAAGCACACGGCCAATCTGATGGTAAATGGTTACCGTAGCCTATGAACGCCTGAAGCACCAGGGGTGTCACGTGCGCGTTGCCGACCCTTAAGAAACCTTAATATACCCTTCTTGAAAAACCCCATGCTGTAGTCTCGTGAGAAAACCTCGGCAGGTAGTTCATTCCACAATCTAAGTGTTTCACTAATTTGGTTCCAATAACGTAAAAAAACTCAGTGGTTTCATTTGAGAGGAAAACCACTGCATTTTTTCTTAAATACTAAATATAAAATTTAACTATAAAATTAATTATAAAACTTTTATTGATTAAATTAAATTGTTATATTATGAAAAAAAAAATACATCTGGTTACTTACTCCCTTACAAAACACCACTTTCATATGTTAGGATCTAATATTATTCAGACTTATATTTATAATGACAGCACCATTTTTGGCTGGTTATTTATTAGAAAAAATCTACCTTAAACTTGTAAACAAAAATAGTTTCTGTAAAATAAAAATAAAAATTACATTAAAGAAAACCTTAATATCTTGAATTATTGCGCCGCCACGCAACAAGACAAACGACAATTTAATTTCTATATAGGTACTTGATTTCTCGAGTTATCGACTTTTCTCGAGCTTGTTTTCCCGGGAACAAAACCCAACGATTCTCTGAACGATCTCGACTCGAGAATTCCCGGGAATGAACCTTAATCCAAATATATCTGTCTGTAATGGACCTACATGAATAAAGATATTTTGAATTTTGAATATATATTTTTTTTCTCTTTTCGTATACCAAGTCTTTATTTCTTTTACCTATATACAAATATAATAAAACTGCAACAGTCACTAATTACAATCACTCAAAAACTCATTTAAATAAAGGTGGAAAGGAGCAATAGAAGAAGCTGAGAATCGGCTACTATCTATTTTTCATACCCCTAACTGATAAGGGTTGTCCACCCCTAACATTATTTGTTACTCTTTGGGCAAAAGTTTATTTATATTTTTTATTGTGTCATTAAAATATACATACAACCCTAAATTTACACACTTCTATCACCAACCCCTATTTTTTTTATAGCGTTATTAATTCATATGGCAAAACATAATGTATATATATATATATATATTACACAACACTGATATGGAAGAAATCCCCTAAGGGAAGGACCCTTAAATACCCGTTAACACAACACCATACGGGAAACGGGAAACGGGAAGAGACAGATTCTTGGCTATGTTTGCATTTACAAAAACAAATGGGCAATATCATGTCAAGGGAATATTTATATGGGTCAAGTTCATATATATTTCGTGCTTTTGTTACAACTTTTAATCGGGACTTCTGGAATTAAATATAATGACGTCGAAATGATAAGGTACTGTTTTTTTTTAAATTTACAAGTATTAATAATGTATGTTAAGGTATAATAATGTAATGTTTTACAACAAACTCCCAGAGTCTGTAGTCAATTTGCCAGAAAAAAAAGTCAAATGTGTTATAAAATATTTTCTTTGTAAAAAAACTTATTATAAAATTGAAGAATTTATAAATGATAGTAATGTTTTTATAGAAAATATCTAACTTAAAATTCATAGCGCTGACAATGTTATCTGATTGAACAGAGATTAAGTGCGTAGCGGTTTCTATGTTGATTGTCGCATGCCTAATCACTGTTGTTAATTAACTATAAGTAAATCAATATTTATTTAAAAGAGCAACACACAAGTTTCTTGCTTATTCTTCTTGTGATGAATCTGCATTCCGAATAAGCGGTACAATAAAAAAAACTTGACTATTCAAAAGTGCTTATATTAAGTTTATTTGAATAAAGATTATATCTATTTCAATTTTAATATATTTGTTTATTTTAATCTGTTTGGAATGTTAGATACATTCTTTTAGTGATGACGTCAGTGGTGTAGCGGTTTAGGACACCATGTTAGTACCGAAGATCGCGGGTTCATTTCCTTATACTTATTCATGAGTATTATTGTTTGTAACGGTCTGAGTGTTTTCTATGTATAATATGTATGTTTTTACGAAAAAAATATATCTATGTATCTGTATCAGTTATCTAGTACCCATAACACAAACTTTAGCTAGCTTAATTTAGATAGCGCTGTGTGAATTGTCCTGAGATTATTATTATTATTATCTTTTCTTTCTCTTCTTTTATGAATTCCCCTCCGATCGATCCCCCGTCCAATTCAAACGGGATCGATATTACGACGGCCTGAGCCGAGGTTCGAACCCCTAGTGGTGCCCTCAGACTAAAGTCGTATCCGTCAGGCGGGAGTTGGCCTTCAGCCGCTCCATAAGCCCTTCCGCGGGTTTGGAGTGCCATCTGCACTCGCCCTCTAACGTCTGGTGAAGCTGTAAAGGCCAGCTGCGGCCAACAGCATTAGAGTAGTCAGTTTATGTATATTATTGCGAATTTTAAAAGATCTAAACGTACAGACAACGGCTCTGTTGTTTCATATATGATACGAAATATATTGACTAACTAGCTGTACACGCGACTTCATCCGCATGGAATTTATATTATTTTTCTAAAATAAAAGTAGCCTAAGTTACTCTTTATTACATCAGCTACCTGTCAATAAAACTCCCGTCAAAATCGGTCTAGCCATTTCAGAGATTTATCGACAGAGTTAGACAGACAGGCAAAAATTGTAAAAAATGTCATTTTGGTGTATGTACCGTATTTATATTCATATGTTATTTAGTATGAAAATAAATACCGTATAAAATATAAATATATAATATATAAATATAGTATAGTTTAACAAACGGTTATTTCAATATTACAAACAGACACTCCAATTGTATTTATATGTATAGATATAAAACATAATTATATGTACTCAAGGTATACTTAATGCGTGCTGTTCATTATCACTTAACGACCGGTTAGCTACTGTGCACTGTCATTCTGCAAATTATATATGATGACGAATAATTACAGGATTATATATATATTCAGATGGATGTACTGGAATTACCCTTAAATAAATTCAAAATATCTGTTAAACTATATTGAGCAAAGTATATTACTCACTAAACGATTACTTGAATGACGAGCGTGTATGGCAATAGTTGTTCATACACGGGATTTTCATTTAATGTTAGATATAGACACCTATACATACATTGTAAATAAACTGGCTTTTAAAAAAAAAGTAATTCAATTGAGTTCTTCTGGCCAGTTCTTCTCAATTGGAAGTTGCCAGTTGCCAGTTATTCTCTTCTATATAATGAACTGGACGGTGAGGAAATAAAATTAAAATTATAATGTAAAAAATTTGACGTTCATAAGCGGGTAAAATGTCCTACATGAATAAATTATTTTTTAATTTAAATTAGAATTTGATAGATTTAATATTTAAACGTACTTATTTTATTTTACAAATATAAACATATTCTACCTTTGTAATTTTTTTTATGCATTATATGTGTAAGAAGCACTAATTAATGATGACGATTTAGGCTTTGAAGCCGGCTACCGCAAGAGAAACCCCAAGTAGCGCCCGGGACTTCTGACACGGGTGTAGGTTTAAAAGGCCCTTTTAGAATGCATTAACACTCACCTTCACTACTTGCAGCTTCCCCCTAGGCCCAACTAAGACCGGGATAAACCCATTTCTATACAATTCACTTTTGTATCCAAAACACAACCGGCACGCTCTGCGCTCGTGGACTGAATGCCGCGGCTCACCCAACGAAAGAGGATTATTCAACTACCGACTATCGTTATCTCATGATAAACAATTTAGTTCGGTCTATAAATACTAGATGGCGCTATTTACAATATCTTTAATAATCTTTACATTTGGTACTTCATGAGCAGAGCAAGTTATAATACTGTTACGAACAATATATGAAAATATGGAGTTTCTTAAAATAACGAATTCGATATGAAATTTTTTACACCTTTGTTACCTGTTACCTGCCAAAGGAACCACGATCCAGGTTTCATGTTTGGGGATCGTTCTTACCTGTGTTGGGGACACACATACAAGAACTTTCACGTTTACTGATAAGACGTAAGTCTGGCCGGCATCGTGGGCTCTTGGGCTAAATAGAATCTGAAAGTAGTTTCTGTAGTTGTTTCCACGCGTGTGAAACCGCGAGTATAACTAGTAATTATATATACGTATATACATATTTAGTAGCCCGAATCGTCTGCTGTCGAGGCACGACGCCTGACTACGTTGAATTGCTCTTAAAAGATAACAAGCATGAAGTAACGAGCAAAAACTGGATACACAAATAGCTCGGCCAGTTGGTAAATGGAACGTTCAAATAGAGATGTGCTAACTTGTAATAAAATGACTCGAGTTAACTCGAGTTGAAATTTAGGTAACTAGAGTTAACTCGGCTTAACTCGAGATCATCATCATCATCATCGCAGCCCGGAAGACGTCCACTGCTGGACCAAAATCCCCCAAAGATCTCTACGACGATCGGTCCTGCGCTGCTCGCATCCAATGCCTTCCAGCGATCTTGACCAGATCGTCGGTCCACCTCGAGTTTGTCGAAATGTTTCTACTAGGTAACCCGAGTTACCATTTTTATTGTAACTACCATATAGTCATTTTTGTAGCTGTGACGTGGTCACTAAAATGTCCAGACATGTGGCGGCGTGGTGGGCCGGGTCATTGGGCTCCCTAAAATATGGTCGAGCGCAGTGATGGCTGCCTCATCCGTCATACTCGTGAACGAGTGCTGCTTGTAGGGACTGGTCTGCTCTTATCACTACGACTGATTTAATCTTATTCTGTTTTTATATTTGAGCCTAAATAAATTAGTGCTGGTTGGTAGTTTGTATTCACACGTTTCGACTTGTAAAATGTGACTTTACAAGGATTGTTTAAAAGAGCAACACACAAGTTTCTTGCTTATTCTTCTTGTGATGAGACAGCTTTCCGAATAAGCGGTAGATTTAAAAAAATGTTGACTATTCAAAAGTTTTTAAATTAAGTTTGAATAAATGATTTTCTATTCCATTCTATTCTAGTCTTAATTTTTTCTTAATTTTCCGAACTATTCCATAGTTGTAGGATGCAGCTGGCGTTGACAGTTTCACCGATCTATAGAGGGGAGTGAATTGGCACTTCAAACCCGAGGAAGGACTTATGGAGAACATGTATGGCTGCTAGGTAACTCCTGGACTCCTCCTATGTAGGAGTCTGTTGTTTTAATATTTTTCAATAACGAGCTCGACCTCCAAACGGTTCCTCTTGCTAACCATCGTGATAAATTTCTAGTTAATTTGTCAGGATGGCCCAACTGACCTTTTTTTTCAGACTACTCTAATGCTGTTGGCCGCAGCTGGCCTTTACAGCTTCACCGGACGTTAAGGGACGAGTGTCGATGCCACTCCAAACCCGCGGAAGGACTTATGGAGCGGCTGAAGGCAACTCCTGCCTGACGGATACGACTTTAGTCTGAGGGCACCACTAGGGGTTCGAACCTCGGCTCAAGCCGTCGTAATTTCGATCCCCGTTTGAATTGGACGGGGGATCGATCGGAGGGGACAGCGCTCGCTTTTCACTTCAATCCTTTATTTACCGGTAGAATTCTCCCAACTCGAGTTGGGAGAAATCAACTCGAGTTAACTCGATTTCAGCCTAACTCGAGTCAACTCGAGTTAACTCATCTCTACGTTCAGATCTCTGTAATGTGCTTATACAGTCAAGTGGATGGAGTAATTCTTGCCAATATCTGGAGAGGCAGTGGCGAGGTTACACGTTCGTTTAACATGATTTATATCTAGTTCATATCTCCGTAGCCGATCCAACACACTCAGTGGTTTAGTGGCACAACGCCTTACTTCATGGTCGCGGGTTCGATTATGTCGCACTGTACAAACATTTGTATTCATGAGTATGATAGAATACAAATGTTCGTGCCTTGCGAGGAATTGAACCCGCGACCATCGCACGTAACGCAGTGTGCTAAACCGCTAGACCACCGAGACTGTCAAAATAAATATAGGCTAGTAATTTATCCCACTGTTATTTTGATACACGCGGATGAATGGAGTCGCGGATTATAGCTAGTATATATAAAAACATATTTTTATTATATAGTACAGACAAAGTCGCGGGTACAGCTAGCTGTACCTGCGACTTCGTCCACGAGGAATTTGACTTTATTCTGCTAAAATAAAAGTAGCCTAAGTTACTCCTTATTACATCAGATACCTGCCAAACAAAACCCGCCAAAATCGGTCCAGCCATTTCAGAGATTAGCCGGAACAAACAGACAGACAAACAAAAATTGTAAAAAATGTTATTTTGGTGTATATTCATATGCTCGTTGTTTCTGGCTTGTCTACCATTCTTTTTATAAACTTCATATTTTTATATCTTTTTTTATATATCACTTTTAACTTCTTGTTACTTTCTTGTTCGCTGTGATCCATTTTGGGAAATATATGCATTTTTTTACTATTATTTGAGTTATAATTTATATAGTAGTTGTATTCCCGCGCCAGACACACATGTAGTAAGAAACGGTTATTTCAATATTACAAACAGACACTACAATTTTATAGAAATAATCTTTATTCAAATAAACTCATTACAAGTACTTTTGAATAGTCATATTTTGATTCTACCGCTCATTCGGAATGCAGATTCATCACATGAAGAATGATCAAGAAACTTGTGTGTTGCTCTTTTGAATAGACTTTTTTTTTTTATATATATAGAGATTATGTATGTATGTACTTGTGTACAATAATGTGCGTGTTGCCATAGTCAAGTGACGTCACTCGGTAAACACAATCGCGCCCGGCGCCGCTCGCCTCTCGTCATACACCATTATTTATTTCCGTACAGCGGCCAGCAGTTATTTTTGAACGCATTATGTACGGTACTTTTATTTCGGTCAGTCGGGGAATTATTAATCATTTCGTTTATGACGCGGCCGAAAATATACGGCCAGTGTTCCCGAGGGACTCGGGAAATCGTGTTGTAAAAAATACGTGAATGCGATGAACTCAACGAGACAAGAGCAACTTTAATGTGATTATTTTTGTTGCATATAGTCCGATGTAATGCTGGCCCGTAGGTTTGAACTGTGTAATAACGATGTGAAGATAACGTTGTTTAAAACGTATTATCAGTTGTTTTACACATGCGGCCTATGGTTTAGTTATACGCAGAGGGCATACACCGCTCTTCGTGTACAGTATAATAATGGGTTTAGGATGTTGTTGGGGCTACCTCGGTTTTGCAGCGCATCAGAGATGTTTGCAGCGGCGCGGGTAGATGGATTTCAAGCCATAATGCACAAGAGCTGCATCTGATGTCTAGAATTCGAGGAAGCTCAAACAGCATCCTAACAACTGTTGCGAGTATACCTGATTGTCCGCTCCAGAGGCACTGGATATCGTATGTGGACCCAGTGCTTCTGGACGTGGACACAGATATATAAATTAAGTGTATATAAGTGTCTCTGTATCTGTATGTTATATGTTACTAACATAGTTGTGTAAGTTGTTTATTAACACAATATGGATGTAATCCGAATTAAAATAAAATAAATAAATAAATAGGGGACAAAATAAAATAGTTATATGATGACCTCGGTGGTCTAGCGGTCTAGCACACCGCTTTACGTCCGATGGTCGTGGGTTCGATTCCTCGCACGGCACAAACATTTGTATTCATGAGTATAATTGTTTGTATCGGTCTGGGTGTTTTCTATGTATAATATGTATGTATTTACGAAAAAAAAAAATATCTATATATCTGTATCAGTTATCTAGCACCCATAACACAAGCTTTAGCTAGCTTAACTTGGGACTAGATGGCGCTGTGTGAATTGTCCTGAGATTATTATTATTATATTAGGCTGGATTTCACCAATCATAGTATAAACACGTTCAAGGAAACGGAGTTTAGCGTAAACTCGAGAAAAAGAACGACGTTAATCTCGTTTTATTTTAAATGGAATTCATCAGCGTTATACAGATCGCGTTCACCAAAATGAAGTTTAGAGTTTCATTCGTTTACAGTGTTACACGCTCATGAAATAATATTTGATGCAATGGATGATTTAACTAAAATAATTTTAAGAAATATTTGTAATTCCATCATGTGATAATTAGGATAAGTTTTTTAGCTTTTAATTTAATATGTACCGTCGACTACAAAATATAACAACAACCTTTACCTATAAACAAGGTAAAATGTTATTGTATTGAGGATTTTTTTACACTACTGGTAATTTGCTTTTATTCCCGATATTATATTGTCAGAAATTTGATTGATGACTTAACTTTAAAGAGTTACCGTAGGAAATCGAGCGTTCAGAATTTATAAACGTGTTTAGCGAAATTTGCCGTGGTGAAATGGAAAATGAAGTTTTGAACACGTTTAAACGTTTCAATGGTGTTCAGTTCGAACTAAACGCGATCAGTTTCTTTGGTGAAATCCGACCTAAATTTATTATCCAGTCTTGGTTAAAACAAATGTTGACAAATAAAACATATTACAAAATCGAAGAATATTTGCAAGATGTAAATGATATAGTGAGAGAATAATATCGTCCGCATCTCTTCTTACGCCAGCAGGCCATTAATATTTAATACTAGTCGTACTCGCGACTTCGTCCGCATGGAATTTACCTATATTTTTCTAAAATAAAAGCAGCCTAAGTTACTCTTTATTACATCAGCTACCTGCCAATAAAAGTCCCGTCAAAATCGGTCCAGTCATTACAAAGATTAGCCAGAACAAACAGACAGACAGAATTTTTTTAAAAAATGTTATTTTGGTATATGTAGCATATATATATATATATATATTCATAAGCATGTAGTAAAAAAGGGTTATTTCAATATTACAAACAGACACTCTAATTTTCTTTATATGTATAGATATGGTCGAGCGCAGTGATGGCTGGCTCATCCGTCATACTCGTGAACGAGTGCTGCTTGTATAGACTGGTCTGCTCTAATCACTACGACTGATTTACTAGTTGATTATATAATCAAAATTTGCTCTATTTGATTATGTAATTGAATTAGTGCTAATCGGTAGTTTGTATTCACACATTGAAACTTAAATTGTAAAGTAAGAATAAAATTATTTAAAAGAGCAACACACAAGTTTCTTGCTCGTTCTTGTGGTGAGATAACTTTCCGAATGAGCGGTAGATTAAAAAAAAATGTGATGGCTATTCAAAAGTGCTTCAATGTAAGTTTATTTGAATAAATTATTTTCTATTCTATTTTATATTCTGGAGTGCCATCTGCACTCGCCTCCTATCGTCCGGTGAAGCTGTAAAGGCCAGCTGCGGCCAACAGCATTAGAGTAATCCGAAAAAAAGTTGACTCTTCTAAATTATCAGATAGGGGGGGGGGGGGGGGAAGTAGATTGTTAGTAATGTGGATTGATAATCTCATTGCTAGCAATATACCATGTCAGGTTGACCTCCACGCGGTACCCCTGGAAACCATCGTGATAAATTCTTAGTGAATTTGTTACGATGGGCGAACTGACCTGACCTCATGTTCATCTTATCATCCTCCACTGGTGCCCCGCCAGCGTAAACCGTTAGCGCAGGCCGGTGCACCATTCATTATCATCCATAAAAAAAAATATCAGATAGAAATCATATACATGTAGATGCATGTTACGATCAGTCACGGTTCATAGTGAAATTGAAATATCCAAATGATATTGCTGTCAGAGGAAATCATGTTGGGGATTTAGACGCGGGTCCTGACAGTTATTGAATTAAAATATGAGGATATTAGTTTTATGGTGATTTATTTCTGTTAGAGTTCACATCAATATTGTAGAAAAAAATCCGATATTTTAAAAAGATATTAAAAGAAGGTAGTTTGTGTTTAGTACAAATGAAGTACCCAATGTAAAGATTATTACAGATATTGTAAATAGCGCCATCTAGTATTCATAGATCGACCTACTACACTGACTTCGGTCTATAAATACGGAGGTCGGTAGTTGAATAATCCACCCCTCCGATCGATCCCCCGTCCAATTCAAACGGGGATCGAAATTACGACGGCCTGAGCCGAGGTTCGAACCCCTAGTGGTGCCCTCAGACTAAAGTCGTATCCGTCAGGCAGGAGTTGGCCTTCAGCCGCTCCATAAGTCCTTCCGCGAGTTTGGAGTGCCATCTGGACTCGCCCAATAACGTCCGGTGAAGCTGTAAAGGCCAGCTACGGCCAACAGGATTAGAGTAGTCCGAAAAATAAAAAAAAAATTGAATAATCCTCTTTCGTTGGGTGAGCCGCGGCATTCAGTCGACGAGCGCAGAGCGTGCCGGTTTTTTTTTTTTGTGGATGATAATGGAATGGTGCACTCGCCTGCGCTAACGGTTTACGCTGGCGGGGCACCAGTGGAGGATGATAAGATGAGCATGAGGTCAGGTCAGTTAGCCCAACGTGACAAATTTACGGAATTTAACACGATGGTTTCCAGGGGGAACCGCGTGGAGGTCGACCTGATATGTTACATTGCTAGCAATGGGGTTATCAATCCACATTACTAACAATCCCCTTCCCCCCAGAGCGTGCCGGTTGTGTTTTGGATACTGAAGTGAATTGTATTAGAAATGGGTTTATCCCGGTCTTAGTTGGGCCTGCGGGGAAGCCAGGGAAAGGGAAGGGAAGTGGGCTACAATCACATAGGATGTATAGTGGCAGTCTGTGGTTACTCACAGAAACAATTATTTTGTTACTATTTTATATTGACAGCTTCGATGGTCCAGCGGTTTAGTACACTGCTTTACTTCTCATGGTCGCGTGTTCGATTCCTCGCACAGCACAAAAATTTGTATTCATGTACTCATGAATACAAAAGAGCCAGACTGATACAAACAATCATATCATATCTAAGTATTTATACCTATCAGTTGTCTAGTCTATCTATATTACAATCTCTACTTATTTTGTCACTAGATAGCGCTGTGTTATCTTTTGTTAATTATTAAATTAAAAATACATTTATATAATAATTTGGGCCAGACATTGATAAACAGTTGATATCATTTATAACTTGCAGACTGCTTGGAGTCTGATAATAATATACGAGTATGTATCTATTTAGAAACAGTTATCAGTAATTTGTCAATGATTTGTATTGAATCAAGAAATTATCTCTACCTCTTATGCATAGAATATTTCATTGATAAGACATCGTTCTGTTTATATACAAGAACTAGCTTTTGCCCGCGGCTTCTCTTATTTATCACCTTAGGGGTGGAATTTATCAAAATCCTTTCTTAGGGGATGCCTACGTCATAGTAGATTTATGCATGCAAAGTCTCAGCCCGATCGGTTTTAAATTGACAAAGCTTCATACAAACTTTTATCTCCTATTTTTTTTTTTTTGGAGTGCCAGACACTCGCCACCTATCGTCCAGTGAAGCTGTAAAGGCCAGCTGCGGCCAACAGCATTAGAGTAGTCCGAAAAAAAATTACAGGCATTTGGAATAACAGTCAATAATATTTTTATATATTAGCTGTTCCCGCGACTTCGTCCGCGTGGAATTTTATTTTATTTTTCTAAAATAAATGTAGCCTAAGTTACTCCTTATTACATCAGCTACTTAAGACTAGCTAAAAAAAGTCCCGTCAAAATCAATCTATCCATTTAAGAGATTAGCCTGAACAAACAGACCGACAGACAGATAGACAAAAATAGTAAATAATATTATTTTGGAGTCTATATTGTATTTATATTCATATACATGTAGTAAATAACGGTTATTTCAATATTACAAACAGACACTCCAATTTTATTCATATGGATATATATATATATATATATATATATATAAATACTAGCTGTCCCCGCAAAGGTTGTTTTGCCTTAAAATAAAAAAAAAATTAGGGGTGGACTACCCCTAACATTTAGGGGGATGAAAGATAGATGTTGGCCGATTCTCAGACCTACTCAATACGCTCACAAAATTTCATGAGAATCGGTAAAGCCATTTCGGAGGAGTATGGAAACGAAACTGTGACACGAGAATTTTATATATAAGATATAAATATATAGAATATTGATAAAAAAACATAGGTAGTAATTTTATTGTCATCGACAGCAATGTATCTAGAATTCAGAATCGATATTTACATTGAATTATTAATTTCTTGTAACCAAGCTCAACCTTAATTTATTATTTAGTACAGCCAATACATTTCGTGCTCGACAACGGAAATTTTGAATGATTTCCATGAAAGATCGGCCGAGATAACATCACTTCTCAGTATCACATCTGTAGCTGAGTGATTTATTCCATCAAAAATATAAATGTGAAATGATAGCCGAGTTTAATATTATGATATATGCCTTGATTGTTGACTTCTACGACAAAAGAGGTGAGATCTAAATGGGTGCCAAGTTCAATGGTCTGTCCTGAAATGTATTTATAACAATATAAAATATCATTTCTTCTTATAACTTAGGATAATATACTGTATATTTAAATAGCCGTTTGAGATATCTATTTATCTCGCAAGTCTTAATATATGAACCAAATTTGACAGGTTTGTGTGAAAGAGTTTTTGAGTTATGAGGGGGTCAAAAGTGGCTCCAAATGGTTCGTGTAAATATACACACGGTGCTGCAGGCCAGTTTACTTGAAACTCGGCTTGACACGCTACCGCGTGTATATAATAATAATATGATGCGCATGAATATAATAATAATAATAATAATCGTTATATCGGTGAACGGTCTTATCCCAACCAGTCTGGAGCAACATCTCAGACGGTTGGGATTCCGGGGCGGCTCACTCCCGGGAAAGATGCAGAAAGCGGTTCTCTTAGATTCTGCTCGCATTGTACGCCGGTTTCTCTCCCTGGGGCCCTGAACCCCGGCCGACTGTGCTTCTGCCGGGGGTATGTTGCCATCTCCTCTCCTTAAGAGGGGAGATGAGAATTTTTGAAAAAAAAAAATAATAATAATAATCTCAGGACAATTCACACAGCGCCGTCTAGACCCAAGTTAAGCTAGCTAAAGCTTGTGTTACGGGTACTAGATAACTGATACATATACATAGATATTTTTTTTATAAATACATACATATTATAACATAGAAAACACCCAGACCGATACAAACAATCATACTCATGGATACAAATGTTTGTGCCGTGCGAGGAATCGAACCCGCGACCATCGATCGTAAAGCGGTGTGCTAGACTGCTAGACTACCGAGGTCGTCTAAATAATATATTAGAATAGAATAGAATCATATTTATTACAATCACACGTCACAACACAACAATGATGGTGTTCATAGCAGCATATAAATTATTATAACATATAACATATAAGAAATAACAAAATGCATAAAAAAATGAACCAGTTAAAAATAAAAAAAACACATGTACCAAAACAATAACCCCAAACAAGTGACTCTATTTATATATTAACTTGCTGCACCCGTCTTCGTTCGCGTGGTATTTAACTTTATTTTTCTAGAATAAAAGTAGCCTAAGTTACTCCTTATTACATCAGCTACCTGTCAATAAAAGTCCCGTCAAAATCGGTCCAGCCATTTCAGAGATTATCCGTAACAAACAGAGAGATACACAACAATTGTAAAAGATATTATTTTGGTGTATGTATATATTCATATGCATGTAGTAATAAACGACTATTTCAATATTACAAACAGACACTCCAATTTTATTTATATGAATATATGAATACTCCTTATTACATCAGCTACCTGTCAATAAAAGTCCCGTCAAAATCGGTCCAGCCATTTCAGAGATTATCCGTAACAAACAGAGAGATACACAACAATTGTAAAAGATATTATTTTGGTGTATGTATATATTCATATGCATGTAGTAATAAACGACTATTTCAATATTACAAACAGACACTCCAATTTTATTTATATGAATATATGAATATAGAATGAACACAAAGATAAAGGGGTGCTTACCCCTATTAAAATGGTTAAGTGACTTTACCAACGAGCACTCATGCTGTATGATAAGATTGCGAATCTTAAAACACTGCCTCGTACGAACAAATAAACAATCTGATAATATCTCGTATATTGTCTTATTTTGCTCATATATCATAACATAACATTTTGAATAATTTTCTTAACAATAATGTATTTACAATATTTTGTTTAATTCCATTACCATTAGCATGTGAGCACCATATTGCATATTGCTTTATGAGTTCCACGGTCGCAGATTCGATTCTTCATACGTTGCAAACATTTCTATTGATTGTTTGTATCGATCTGGTTTTCTATACCTATATAATATAAAAAAGTATTTAATATCTATCAGTTGTCCCATAATAAAAGGTCTATGTAGTTTGAGATTTTTAGCGCTATGTGAATTGTCCAGAGTTATATAAAAATATGTAACAATTCACAATTATTTATCACTTAAATAAATTAATACAATGGGATTTGCTCATCATATGAGTTATTTAAGAATAGAATAGAATATCATTTATTCAAATAAACTTACATTGAAGCACTTTTGAATAGTCATCACATTTTTTTTAATCTACCACTCATTCGGAAAGCTGTCTCATCACAAGAAGAACGAGCAAGAAACTTGTGTGTTGCTCTTTTAATTAATTTTATTGTTACTTACAATTAAGTTTAAGTGTGTGAATACAAACCATCAATTAGCACTAATTCAATTAAATAATCAAATAGAAAAAATATTGAATACACAACAACTGGTTAATCAATTAATAAGAGGAAATCATAGTGATTAGAGCAGACCAGTCCCTACAAGCAGCACCCGTTCACGTGACGGATGACCATATTTTAGGGAGCCCAATGATCTGTCCCACCACGCCGCCACAAGTCTGGACATATAATTACATATTAAAAGCGTTTTTTTTAGTTTATTTCTGAAGTATTTTTTGAGTATCAATTACAAAATTACACGACACTTTGGTCTATTTTCGACCAATATTGATGATATAAATTACACTATCCTACTTCGCATGGGTGTATATGTATATACATATAAACCTTCCTCTTGAATCACTCTATCTATTAAAAAAACTGCTCCAAAATCCGTTGCGTAGTTTTAAAGATTTAAGCATACATAGGGACGGACAGCGACAGCGACTTTGTTTTATACTATGTAATGATTGTACTAGCTATCCACCACTATTATACATATAAATATAATAGTATTATATTTATAAACCTTCCTCTTGAATCATTCTATCTGCTGCTAATAAAATCAGGGACGGACAGACAGCGACAGCGACTTTGTTTTATACTATATAATGATGATAATGATATTAAAACTGTTTTTTTTGAGCTGATTTCAAAAACTATTTTTTTTATAAACGTTTATTATACAATACCTTATTCCATCTATTTTCGACTAATGTTGATGATTATTTTTGTAGTTTCATCATTCATTACAATTGTCCTAACATTTTTTAAATAAAAAAAATTCTAAATAACTTTGTAATAACAATTATAATATAGAGAGTAAATTATTTGGACTGTGAAATTGTAAATGTTAATTTTCCCTTCATAATACTTTGTATTCAAATTTAGACCTTTGCTTTGCATAAACGAGGTCCTTGGTTTGATTCTCTTCCTTATTACAATTACATCTTAAGAAAGTATTAAGTGAAGGCGTTTTTTATGTTAAAGTTTTCTTGTACTTTTGGAGTTGGAATTTGAGTTTGTTTACCGATCGGTGGAGAATAAATAGTTATAATGAAGACATAGATAAATACAAATATACATATATATCCCATTAAAACATAAATGTGAAATGATAGCCGAGTTTAATATTATGATATATGCCTTGATTGTTGACTTCTACGACAAAAGAGGTGAGATATAAATGGGTGCCAAGTTCAATGGTCTGGCCTGAAATGTATAAATGTATATATATATAACAATACAAAAATCATTTCTTATAACTTAGGATAATATATTGTAGCCTAAGGTCTGACTTGAATAACAATTTACCAGTTTCAGTTTTTCCTTTATATTCACGTAATTACCTATCTGCATGCCAAATTTGAACTTCCTAGGTCATCTGGAAGTGGGTTATAATTTTGATTTATAGTTGAGTCAGTGATAAAAATGACGATATTTGGACGTTAATATCTAAATAACCGTTTGAGATATGTTTATGAAATTTGGAACACATATTTATCTCGCAAGTCTCAATATATGAACCAAATTTGACAGGTTTGTGTGAAAGAGTTTTTGAGTTATAAGGGGGTCAAAAGAGACTCCAAATGGTTCGTGTAAAACTACACACTGTGTTGCTCGCCAGTTCTCTTACTTGAACTCGGGTTTGATACGCTCCCGCGTGTCAAATTTTTTTTACTTTATACATTTTTCTTTGAAGTAATATTAGTTTTGATCATTTCAGTTTTCTGGTAAAACGGAACGTAATTATACGCTGACAGACATGAGCGACTGATTTCTGTATATTATCTGTGGGGAATATATAATGAACGATTTAACTGTAGTACTAAGTGGTTAAGTTAAATCTGTTCATAATAATGTTAGGTTTAATCCAAGTATTAACTTTAGGAATGGTAACCTCAACCATTTCGACCACGTTTCGTCAGAGTTTCAACAGATTCTTTGTAATAATACTGACGATGTTTATTTACGTTGTAGATCAGTCTACTTGTTGTGGTGTGGTTCTTTTGTGTTGAGATGTGTTAAATAATATGTTCCTACGTTTGCAGCAGAATAATTGTATTGTCCCTTTTTATAATATATTTTACAACAATGTCAATCTATATTTGACAACTATTACTCGTAATAAAACTTGTTCTTGTGATGAGACAGCTTTCCGAATAAGCGGTAGATTTAAAAAAATGTTGACCATTCAAAAGTGGTTAAATTAAGTTTATTTGAATAAATGATTTTCTATTCTATTCTATTCTATACTTAATCTGTGAGGAGGTCGTATACAACTAACACTACTTGATGACTTTCTTACCTCTAGTTTTTCATTACTAGTCGCTCTTTTTAAGGAATCTTATCTGATTATATCCACTAAACAAATTACCTTCAGGTGCTGTTGTTTACATATTATTTAGATGTCAAAATTATTTATTAGACGGTCGCCCAGACTAGACAGTAAACCCCGTACGCACTGCTATTAACCTATTTTTCGTTTCGTTCATAGTAACTAGCGATTCGCCCCGACTTCGCACGGGTGCAATCCTGATACTAAAGAGATAGACATATAACATCACGGACTTTTTTGTTAATCTTTTTAAGGTTTACAATACTGTAGTACATTATTTTGATTTATCTGTGGGGTTCAGACAGCGTATGCAATGTAAGCACAAAAAAATGTGTTATGTACGATATCACATTAGAAAGCTATAAATTTATCAGTGTTTCTCTACAATATTATGCATGTATTATACATATAAACCTTCCTCTTGAATCACACTGTTTATGAAATAAAAAACACTTCAAAATCTGCTGTGAAGTTTTTTCAAATTCAAATTCAAATTAAAAAATGTGTAATATGTATGTAAATAAAAGTTAAGATTTGTAATTCAAAAATCATTTATTAATTATTTTAGCCGCTTATGAACGTCAAGTTTTTACATTATTTTTTTTCCCTACCGTCCAGTTCGGTATATAGATCCTGGCGGCGCGGGTGAAATAAATAGTTTGATTGAAATAAATAGAATAGAAATAGAAAATTGATTGATTTAAGTGGACTGTATCTAAATAATCTGACGGGTACGTGGATTGACACGATACACTGTTAGGTTGGTGATTGAGAACTGCTTGTGAGGATGGAACACAAAGAAAGACAGTTCTGGTAAGGAAGGAGGCACAGTACCTTTGAATTGTAGGTTGCAGTGCGGCGGCTATCGGTGTCTCCAGGTCCCAGCGACTTGCTTCACAACAATGGCACAAACACAATGGTCTTAAACACACTAGAGAGATGCGGTGGATTAAAATGTTTAGTAATTATCACGATTACAAAAAACTTGATCTTAAGCGCGATCAAGGCGGGAATTCAATGTCAAAGCGCGATATGTCACTTCCGATACAAACGAATCTTATCGCTCGCACTTAAAACAAAGGTATGTGCGGGAATAGGAGGGGATGAAGGAATTAGTGTAGTGCCAATCCTTAGAAAATCAACGTTTCGTACCACGTTAAATTATTTATTTCAACAAACTATTACTAATAATTATTATATAATAATAAACAAAAATGTAATGTTATATGGCGCAACCAGATCCAATTGAGAAGAACTGGCAAGAAACTCAATTGCATTACTTTTTTTAAGATTTAAGCATACATAGGGACGGACAGACAGCAACAGCGACTTTGTTTTATACTATGTAATGATTAGAGCGGGCCAGCATACTTTACCTGCTATCTGCACCCGACACTTGTGTACTCAGGACTATGTCAATATTGACTATAGTAAAATTAAATACGACAAAATGAACAATGTGGCAACCAAGAGGTCGGTAAAACAGTTAATTATTAAGAAGCGATGAAATAGAAATAGAAATAATCATTATTCAAATAAACTCATTACAAGCACTTTTAAATAGTCATATTTTGATTCTACCACTCATTCGGAATGCAGATTCATTACAAGTAGAATGAGCAAGAAACTTGTGTGTTGCTCTTTTGAATAGATGTTTTTTTTTATGTAATAATTACAGTATAACAAGTAAGAGGCATGCGATAATCAACATAGAAATCGCTACACACTCGTTATTAATGCAAGCAGATAATATTGTCAGTGCTATGGATTTTAAGTTTTTCTATAAAAAACATTATTATCGTTAAAGAATTCTTCAATTTTATAGTAAGCTTTTTTCCAAGGAAGTATTTTATATGACATTTAAATCTTTTTTCAGGCAGATTTATAACAGACTCTGGTATTTTGTTGTAAAACCTTACGCAATTGCCATCAAACGAATTACTAACTTTAGTTAGACGACATTTAGGTAAAATCAGTTTGTTATTGTTGCGTAAGCTTTTATTGGTGTAATCACAAACTCTTTTGAGACTGTCTATGCCCTTTGTGATGAATCTAAAGAATGTTAAGATTTAATAAAAGTGAAGCCATTTTGTGTAATAATAATCCCATCAAAAATATAAATGTGAAATGATAGCCGAGTTCAATATTATGATATATGCCTTGATTGTTGACTTCTACGACAAAAGAGATGAGATCTAAATGGGTGCCGAGTTCAATGGTCTGTCCTGAAATGTATTTATAACAATATAAAAATCATTTCTTCTTATAACTTAGGATAATATACTGTAGCCTAAGGTCTGATTTGGCCAGTTCTCATTAACCAATTATTACTTTCGATGGCTCGTTACTTCTAATAATAAAATAGGAACTGACAAGTAACAGGTTTAGAACTTGCGAAGGCTACAGTATATTTCGTATATGAAAACTAGCCAAGTCAGACCTTAGGATAAAATATATGTGTAAAACTACACACGGTGCTGCTCGCCAGTTTTCTTACTTGAACTCGTCTTTGACACGCTCCCGCGTGTCTAGATAATAAATTATTAACCAGAAGAACACTCTTACCAATATCGGGTGATTCAAAGGAAACCTTTAGATGTAGTATATAATATTACCACCACTATAATAGTATACTACCACCGTAGCTGGGAAAAGCTCGCAACCAATAAATCAGATTGGCGCAAACGCGTAGTGGAGGGTCGAAGGGTTGGAGATGATGCCTGGCTTCAAAGGCTTGCTGACAAGAGACTACTGCCAATAGTTTCCCTTGCCGGGCCTGTGGTAGGCCATGCCGTTCTCGTATCGGTTTATACAGCCACGAAAAAAGCTGTTCACGGACCATTACGTCATAAATCGTCTATAATAGACGCATAGGCCATTATATATGGATGTAATGAATATAGTTTTATTTCTATTAAACTAAATAAAATTTCTAATGTACAGTAGCCTAAGTTACTCCTAATAAAATTGGCAATGTGTTAGCGAAAGTTTCGTTAAAATTAGCCCCGCCGTTTCAGTGATTAGCAAGAACAAACGGATAGACAATAATAAGTAGCGTATATTACATTGAAAAGCTATTAATTTGAAATTACAAACAGAATCTTAAATTTAATTTTTTAAAATTTCATTAAGATCCGTTTGTCGTATAATAATAATCTATCTACAATTCACACAGCGCCATCTAGTAAGTTAATTAGCTAAATTAGATAACTGATCCTTTATCAGCTTTTGTAACATCACATTAAGTAATAATAATATCAGGACAATTCACACAGCGCCATCTAGTCCCAAGTTAAGCTAGCTGAAGCTTGTGTTATGGGTACTAGACAATACAAACACATAGATATTTTTTTTTGTAAATACATACATATTATACATAGAAAACACCCAGACCGATACAAACAATCATACTCATGAATACAAATGTTTGTGCCGTGCGAGGAATCGAACCCGCGACTATCGGACGTAAAGCGGTGTGCTAGACCGCTAGACCACCGAGGTCGTCTAGTCATCTAAATATAACAAACAGACAGACAAACACACTTTTTTATAATGTCACTACAAATTTGAAATTCAGTTACAGTTAATTTTAACGTAAGATATTTATAGTAAGCGTGCCTTGCTAACACGTGATGTTTATCTATCTAATTTCGAAACGTTATCAAAAAATCTATATGCTATATGATATATAGGTATTTTATGATAACGTCATTCACTGTATCCAGACGTAGATATATCTTATCACAATCTACAAGTCAGTTTTTACTTCGCTCGATGATCTGAGAAGAAAATAAGAAACAAAATGTTTTGTGGAATATATACACTATATTTTGTACTATTAATAAATATTTCTGTGTGTTTGGGAGCTAAAATATTAGTAATATTCCCGGTCAATGCCAGGAGTCACACTAGTCTCGGAGACTCTATCGTTCACACGCTGTTGGAAGCTGGTCATGAGGTATGCAGTTTCTATATTCTATACATATAAATAAAAATAAAGTGTCTGTTTGTACTATTGAAATAATCGTTTTTTAGTACATGCATATGAATATAAATTGCATACACCAAAATATATTTTTTTACAATTTTTGTATATCTGTCTGTCTGTCTGTCTGTTTGTTCCGGCTAATCTCTGAAATGGCTGGACTGATGTTGACGGGACTTTTATTGGCAGGCAGCTGATGTAATAAGGAGTAACTTAGGCTATTTTATTTTAGAAAAATAAAGTTAAATTCTACGCGGACGATGTCGCGTGTACAGCTAGTCTAACTATATATTCGTATACAAAATTCTCGTGTTACAATCTTAGTTGCCGTACTTCTCCGAAACGTGTTAACCGATTTTTATGATTTTTTCTATTTATCTCATATAATTTATTCATGTAGGACATTTTAGCGGCTTAGGTACGTAATATTTCTATATTATAACTTTTTCCCTATATTACGCACACACACACATACACATAACTTCAGTATATGTGTATGTGTGTGTCTGTGCATATATATATATATATGTAAAATGTACACATGTCAAATGTGTAAATGTATATTTATAGCAATGAATGTTTTTCTTTCTTTCTTATATAGATCCAATTGAGAAGAACTGGCAAGAAACTCAATTGAATTACTTACAAAGCCAGTTTATTTACAATGTATATTTATATAGGTGTCTATGTCTAACATTAAATGAAAATCCAGTGCATGAACAACTATTGCCATGCACGCTCGTCATTCAAGTAATCGTTTAGTGAGTAATAGGCAACAGTGAGTATTATACAAACGTTTGTTGTATCCCGATTATTGAAATTAAGACAGTGTACGAAACCACTAGACCAGAGGTTCTCAAACTTTTTTGGGTCATAGACCCCTTACCATATTTTTCGGTTTTGGGTAGACCCCCCATTCTTATCTGTTACTGATTTATTGTAAATTTCTAACTGTAGTATAGTTTAGTGTTAAAAACATAAAGTAAAAACAACAAGATGAGCGCTGTCGTAGACCCCTTGTTTGTCACAGACCCCTGGGGGTCGATATACACTCACAATATAAAATCACTGACTTATAGATATTATATTATATTTTTCAAGGTTTCACTTTTAGGTTAATAATATTGTTATGTATAGCAATTACTTATCATTATTGCTGACTGGATGTGTACTAATAACATCGTAGACCCTTTGCAGTTTGTTATAGACCCCTGGGGTATATACCCCACTTAGCCCAGTCAAAATAGACATTTAAGTTAGCTGAATTTTTGACCTTTGACCTTAGATAAAGAAATTTGCAGAAGTAGGATCGAAGGAATTTTTGACATTTCATTTGTAATGATTTATTTAACGTCTATACCAAGTTTCAGCTCTATGCGATATTTTGGCTAAGTTATTAGAATAGAATAGAATAGAAAATCATTTATTCAAATAAACTTACATTGAAGCACTTTTGAATAGTCATTACATTTTTTAATCTACCGCTCGTTCGGAAAGCTGTCTCATCACAAGAAGAACGCGCAAGAAACTTGCGTGTTGCTCTTTTCAATAATTTTATTATTACTTTACATTTTTAAGTTTAAGTGTGTGAATACAAACCACCAATTATTTTTTTTGTTCTATTTTGACTGGATGAACTTTGGGAATCACTGCGCCAGACCATCGAGGTTATATTATTCTATTTTGTCTATTCCATCAACACATTAATGCTGTTTAATAATATGTGATTGTCATCAGGTAACATACGTGTCGACGTATGCATTGAACGTGACAGATTCTCGGCTTCAATTCGTTGACATCAGTTCCGCCCGCGAGGACGGTCAGTAATTTATATATATATATATATATATATATATATATGTCATCAATATTATATTTAAATATAAAACAGACGTCAATCGTGATAAAATTAGTACTAGAGCATCACTAGTTTATTTTCGTTTAAAAAGACTCATCGAAATCTGATTTGGCTACTATATATGTACAGTGTAGAGAAAATGCAGTTATTTCAGCCGTATGAGGTACTAGCTTTTGCCTGCGGCTTCGCTCGCGTTAATTTATCCCCTTAGGGGTGGAATTTATCAAAATCCTTTCTTAGGGGATGCCTACGTCATAGTAGATTTATGCATGCAATGTCTCAGCCCGATCTAAAATTGACAAAGGTTCACACAAAGGTGACTTACATAGTGATCTATCAACGCACAGCCCAAACCACTGGACGGATCGGAAATTGGCATGCAAATTTGGCTAAGAAAGGATTTTGATTAATTTTACCCCCAGGATGAAAGTTTGTATGAAATTTTCTCAATATTGACGTACCTTGCATGCATCTGCTAAGAAAGGATTTTGATAAATTCCACCTCTAAGGGGATAAATTAATGCGAGCGAAGCCGCGGGCAAAAGCTAGTTGAATATATGTATATACTCATTTGATAGAAATAGAAATAATCTTTATTCAAATAAACTTAATATAAGCACTTTTGAATAGTCAAGTTTTTTTATTCTACCGCTTATTCGGAATGCAGATTCATCACAAGAAGAATAAGCAAGAAACTTGTGTGTTGCTATTTTAAATAAATATTTTGTTTATTTATATTTACATTAACAAGGATTAGGCATGCGACAATCAACATAGAAACTACGCACTTAATCTCTGTTCAATCAGATATCACTGTTTTACACAGATTTATATAAATCGCATCTGAGTCCAGTAAAACTGAAGGAGATTCCCCTACCTCTGCACTATGCGTTAAATATTGGATCCTCGTATGCGCAGCAAGCATTGCAGCATCCAGCCCTGCAACAACTGCTGCAAGATCCTTATGAGCATTTCGATCTCGTTTTGGCTGAGTGGTTCTACAGTGGTCTGTTAGCTCCGTAAGTAAACTGATGTGTTATATTTATTCTTTCCCATCCGTACTATATAATTATTATTATTATTTATAGGGCTAATATAAACTTACAGCTTCTTTTTACTTCTCTAATGCTGTTGGCCGCAGCTGGCCTTTACAGCTTCACCGGTCGATAGAGGGCGAGTGCAGTAGCACTCCAAACCCGTGGAAGGACTTATGGAGTGGCTGAAGGCCAACTCCCGATGACGGATACGACTTTAGTCTGAGTGCACCGCCGACCACCGTGCAATTTCCATCCCCATTTGAATTGTACGGGGTATCAACATCATTTACCGAATGAAAAAACTATTCAAAAGTGCTTAAATTAAGTTTATATGAATAAACGATTTTCTACTCTATTGAGGTCGTGATACTGTCTCTTTCAGATTAGCAGCGGTGTTTGACTGCCCTCTAGCGTGGTATTACTCGGGTGATATCTTCTGGCAAGTGCTGCAGATGGTCCACGAGCCCAGCAGCCCGGCTTACACCGCTGACTTGAGGTCCTTCAACATACCTGTAGTACCTTTTACTCCGCGGGAGAGAGCGCACCAATGGTGGCTGCAACTATACTTAGCAGCTTGTATTTAGTAGGTATATTTTGTTTTAATTAATTCAGAATTTAATTAGATTACAATACAATGCAATACAATACAAGACTGTGCGATACAATATAAGACTGTGCTATGCAATGTAACATAATGTTATGTAATGCAATGCATAACAATATTCCTCGACAATTCACACAATGCCATCTAGTTCCAAGCTAAGCTGAGCTTGTGTTATGGGTACTAGACTACTGGTAAAATATTTTTTTTTAATAAAAATACTTAGATATATTTTTTTGTACATATATGCATAATATATATAGATACAGTCAAACAACAATCATACTCAGGATTACAAATGTTTGTATCACGTGAGGAATCGAATCTGCGAACATCGGTAGTAAAGTGATAACACAGATAAAATAAAAAAGAATTTGAGACCTTCCTTCTTTTTTGAAGATGATCGAAAGATAAACATGTACAACTTTGAATATAGTTTACAAGTCCGCAAAATAAAGGAACAATGACTGGCTGTACCCGCGACTTCAACCTCGTGGAATTTAACTTCATTTTTCTAAAATAAAAGTAGCCTAAGTTACTCTTTATTACATCAGCCAATAAAAGTCCCGTCAAAATCGAGCTAGCCATTTCAGAGATTAGCCGGAACAAACAGACAGACAGACAAAAATTGTAAAAAAAATGTATTTATATTCATATACATATACTCTCTTTAGGTTTTTGGTGTAGCGATAAGACCGCCTTTTGTACTTAGTTTTTTTTTTGTTTTTAATTCGTTCATTTATATTCATATGCATGTAGTAAAAAACAGTTATTTCAATATAACAAATCGACACTCCAATTTTATTTATTTCTATAGATTTTTTTTTTTAATAGTAATATAACTTTTATATTTGAAGTTACTTTACACATTATGTGGAGAAGCCGGTGTATGATGAAGTGTATGGAACAGCGATGAACTTGCGCGGGCGCATGCTACCAGAATATGAGTCGCTGGTATACAACGGTTCATTGCTACTGATCAATTCACACCCACCACTGGGACAGTCGATGTCTCTACCACAAAACGTGAAATATGTGGGAGGACACCACATTGATGTTCCTATGAAACCATTACCCAAGGTACGACTTTAATAATAATAACAACTTAACAATTAACACAGCGCCATCTAGTTCCAACTGTGCAGATTTTTAAAAATAAAAATACTCCTCCTCACTTAGAAAACTGTGCCGTGATGTGTCTGCACTCCAAAAGCGAGGTAAAGCAAGGTGTCAGCCTACTAGTGTCACCAGAACTTATGTTTATTTTATGTTTCAGTGTGTAGTTATGTTTGATGTTTATTTATATATATGGTAGTATATCGTAAATGTTTACTCTGTGTTATCCGCCTAGATTTATGTATGTATGTGTATTATTATTATTATTTTATTCTATTTATTATATATGAAGGTATCCACTGAAAACCAGCGTCGTGGCACGCTGACATATGCTGAGCGGAGACCTATTTGGTACTGTAATTATTAATATAAAAATGTAAATTAAATTTTAAAAATTATTATCAGTGTACCAAATAAACAAATTTCTTTCTTTCTTTTTTTTCTTTTCTTTTCTTTTCTTTTCTTTTCTTTTCTTTTCTTTTCTTTTCTTTTCTTTTCTTTTCTTTTCTTTTCTTTAGTTCCAAGCTAAAAAGAGCTGGTATTATGGGTATTAGACAACTGATATACTTAGCTACATTCTTTTGTAAATACATAGCTAACAATCAAATATAGCATCGTTCGAGGAATCGAACCCGCTAATTATTTTTGGTATGTTTGACCAAAAATAATTCGCGGGTTACGCTAACTCAAAACGCAGACACGAGCTATAAATATAAATATTGTTTTATTTTATTTCTGTTTAAAGTAAGATCTATCTAAGTATATCTATAAGGATATCTATCTATTTAAAGTTCTAGTTTGAGACTAAATGGTGCTGTTTGATATAAATTTATATTAAGTTTTTCAGAAAGTAATTTCATATTTTCCTGATTTAATTATATTTTTTGCATCCAACTTCACACTTAAGCCATATAATTTTTATATGCTTTGAGTGCTCATATAGCAAGGCTTGTGTGTGACAAATTCCAATTAAATCTATGCAATAGTTTTTGGTTGGTGCCCTTTGCCACTTTTACATTCAGTCCCTGCCACTCGCGCTGCCGAAAATTCGCCGCGTCAGCGTCGACGGGAGTCGACGCGAGTGAGTGTCGTTTACACTCAGCCCTCATACTTATTTACCGGGTACTCGCAAAGATGGCGGACGTCGAGGTTGTTGCGGCAACAGCTGCATGTCTGCTTAGTGTAATGAATTAATTCAGCGAGAGGGCTGAATGAACACGCTGCCACTCGCGCTGCCAGTCCTTTGACTCGCGCACGAAAAACCAACAATCGAGGGAGCACCGAGCAGCGCGAGTGGCAGAGCCAATGGCATGACAAGTATCGTGCTTACACTCTCGCGCTGCTCACTTCCCTGCTCGGGCTAAGTGTAATTTGGACTTTAAATATGAAGAGCGAGAAGCAGCATTTTCGACATATCCTACTATTTTACTACAGAAAGGGCAAAAATGCTGTTCAAGCCAGAAAGAAATTGACCGATGTGTATGGAGAGGGTGTGTTAACATTTTATTAATTCTTACTTTGCATTTCCATAAATTTAAGGATTTCGAACGAGTTCTGGACAAGGCAAGAAATGGAGTCATCTTCTTCAGTATGGGCAGTATTGTTAGAAGTACAGACTTCCCAGAGTCTGTAAAAGAACAGCTGGTGGATGTGTTTCGAGGGTTGGACCAGACAGTAATATGGAAATTCGAGGAAAGAATGGACGATATACCACGAAACCTGCATATGCTGGAGTGGGCACCGCAGCTAAGCATATTATGTACGGTAACATTTGAATGTTCTATTAACATTTTAACAGTTAACACAACTACAGAAGTTAAATCAAATAAAAAATCATGTAGGTCATTTTAGCCGCTTTTGAACGTTAAGTTTTTTGTATTAATATTTTTTTCCCTACCGTCCGTACCTTCATCATGAGCCGTGGGCGTGTTTGCTAATCGAATTACAGTGGACAATCATTTTACAGGGCAGTGTCGGACTATCGAATTTGTCGGATTATAGAGTACTGCCTAAGACCCCTTATAGTCCGAATTTTTTTACAAAAGAGTACCTTGTAATCCGACAAATTATAGATCCAATGATGATTCTTTATATTATATACATATACAGTGGACCCCCGGTTATCCGACAAACGTTTTGCAGGGCAGTGTCGGACCATCGTATTTGTCGGATTATAGAGTACTGCCTAAGAGCCCTACTTATAGTCCGAAATTTTTTACAAAAGAGTATCTTGTAATCCGACAAATTACAGATCCAGTGATAAGATTCTATATTATATATGTATGTATGTATATGCACTCTGAAGTATATTGTCAAAGTAATATTCAATAACAAATAATAGACAATGTCGGATTACAAGGGGGGCCGGATTACCGCGGGTCCACTGTACATGCATTAAACCTTCAAGACGTAATAATAATATATATTAATGTATGTTTTATTGAATTAGATGTTATGCGGAAGTTCATTTCATTGCTTAATGTATTTATATTATTTTACACACACTTAGACTGTGGAATGAACTACCTGCCGAGGTTTCCTCGAGAGACTACAGCATGGGGTTTTTCAAGAAGGGTATATTAAGGTTTCTTAAGTGTCGGCAATACGCACGTGACACCCCTGGTGTTTCAGACGTCCATAGGCTATGGTAGTCGTTTACCATCAGATGGGCCGTTTGCTTGTTTGCTACCATGGTATAAAAAAAAAGTTGTTACCATTAGCATGTGTGAGACCACAAATATTTTTTACGTTAAGATCTTTCTCTATTAGATCTCTATTATGAAATTCTGATCGTTATTGGATCTACACCCATATTGCGACACAGGTTTCGATTTAAAATACAAAATCTATTCAATAAACGATTCTAAACTTGAATCGATCGTGCATGACAATAGTTGTTCATGCACAATATATAGACACCTATATAAATATACATTTTAAATAAAAGGGCTTTTAAAAAAAATATTCAATTGAGATTCTTGGACAATTCTTCTCAATTGGATCTATATACTGAACTGGACGGTATGGAAAAAATTATAATATAAAAAATTTGATGTTCATAAGCGGCGGTTATTTTTGAATTTGAATTTGAATATCAATCCTACGTCCAATTCAAACGGGAATCGAAATTACGACGACCTAAGTCGAGGTTCGAAACCTTAACCGTGCTCTCAGACTACCATCAGGCAGGAGTTGGCCTTCAGCCGCTAAGTCCTTCCGCGGGTTTGGAGTAAATGATCATCGGGCAATTAAAAGAGTATATAGCTTACAGATCTAGTGCTGACTGTTGGGTAGTTCAGTCGTAGCTTTAGTTTTTATTTATTTATTCATTTATTTCAGGCAACTAGGCCCATATTATAACTAATAATAATAATAATAATAATCTCAGGACAATTCACACAGCGCCATCTAGACCCAAGTTAAGCTAGCTAAAGCTTGTGTTATGGGTTCTAGACAACTGATACAAATACATAGATAATTTTTTTTTCGTAAATACATACATATTATACATAGAAAATACCCAGACCGATACAAACAATCATACTCATGAATACAAATGTTTGTGCCGTGCGAGGAATCGAACCCGCGACCATCGGACGTAAAGCGGTGTGCTAGACCAGCCAGTATACCAGGCTCCGATTAAACTGCCAAATAGTAAACTTTAGATCTCCAAGATATACCAAACTCTATTCATTGCCTGATAATGTCTTATTTATACTCGTGAATGGGTGCTGCTTGTGTGGACTGGTCTGCTCTAATCACTATGACTTATTTTCTCTTATTAATTGTTTAACCAGTTGTTGTATATTGAATGTTTTTTCTATTTTATTATTTCATTGAATTAGTGCTAATTGGTGGTTTGTATTCACACACTTAAACTTAAATTGTAAGTAAGAATAAATTATTTAAAAGAGCAACACCCAAGTTTCTTGCTTGTTCTTCTTGTGATGAGATTGTTTGTATCGCTCTAGGTGTTTTCTATGTATAATATGTATGTATATACGAAAAAAAAATCTATGTATTTGTATCAGTTATCTAGTACCCATAACACAAGCTTTAGCTAGCTTAACTTGGATCTAGATGGCGCTGTGTGAATTGTCCTGAGATTATTGTTATTATTACTTAATGTGATGTTACAGATGCTGACAGTAGCGGAATTAAAGACAATAATACAAAACAATAAATTCACATCAACAGGTCATCCAAACACTGCGGTTATGATAACCCACGGCGGACTGCTGTCTTTGATAGAGGCTGCTTACTGTGGAGTGCCAATAATTGCGATCCCACTGTTCGGAGACCAGTTTTTCAACGTGGACCTAACGGTGGCGAGGGGCGGTGGTCTTCGGGTAGACTTCACTGATGATTTGCCTCTAAAGATTTCTGAAGCGATTCACGAGATAACTACAAATCTGAGGTATTATTTTGGCATTAATTATTTGGTTGGCTCGGTGGTCTAGTAGTTTAGGATACCGCCTAAATTCTGATTGTTGCTGGGTCGAGTCTTTGTTCGGTGTGTTTTATAAGTATACTGGCTGTACTCGCGGTTTTTGCATGAAATTTAGAATAGAATAGAATAGAATAGAAAATCATTTATTCAAATAAACTTACATTGAAGCACTTTTGAATAGTCATAACATTTTTTTTTAATCTACCGCTCATTCGGAATGCTGTCTCATCACAAGAAGAACAAGCAAGAAACTTGTGTGTTGCTCTTTTAAATAATTTATATATATATACTTACAATTTAAGTTTAAGTGTGTGAATACAAATCACCGATTAGCACTAATTCAATGAAATAATAAAATAGAAAAAACATTCAATATACAACAACTGGTTAAACAATTAATAAGAGAAAATAAGTCATAGTGATTAGAGCAGACCAGTACACACAAGCAGCACCCGTTCACGAGTATGACGGATGAGCCAGCCACCATTGCGCTCGACCATATTTTAGGGAGCCCAATGACTCGGCCCACCACGCCGCCACAAGTCTGGAGATTTTAGTGAGCATGACTACTCAAAACACCAGACCACGTCATAGCTACTCACAATTTATAATGTATATATTATTCTGATGTATAAGGTGGAAAGATAAAATTTCTTTCATAGATATTATTGAGAATAGGCGGGGATACGACACGACGAACTAATTAACAACATTATAGAAGGAAAAATAGATGGAAAGAGAGGAAGGGGAAGTGAGCAAGTTAAAGAAAAAAGCTAAAGGGACTGATAGAAGATCGTGGAGTAACGTAAATTATGAATGAAATATTATCCATCCATAGTCACAAACTTTATGGTTCGTAACATTAATAAGATTATGTGTGTTTACAATGAAGTGTTTAAGTACTTGTATCAGTTCTCTAGTACCAATAAAACAAGCTATGCTTATGATAGCACTTAACACCTTGAGGAATTTCTCCCAGTCAACTATTGAGCAGACAGAGATTCATTTATGTTTCCTCTATCAACTAACATATCATCTATCTGATCACGAATGAACAGTTGCCCCTTATATTTTAAATCTGTTTCTTCACTCGAAATTCTTCCTGCATCCCGGACTGATAACAATGTTATCATAACATTTCTTCCAGCTACAGCCGCAACGCGAAATTGGCATCTACTATATTCAAGCGACGCACAACACCCGTCCAGACTGATCTGCTCCACTGGCTGCTGTTAGTAATGGACACTAGAGGAGCTCCTCATTTACGCTCCCCCGTACAGCATCTTCCCTTCACAGAGAAGTACTGCCTGGACCTATGCGTCATCGTATTATTAGTCCTTTGGTTCCTATCCAAAGTGGTGAAACTGATCAAGATTCATTTACGAAGTATAGACTTTGAGGATACGAGTAAAAAAGATCAATAAAAAACCATTCAAAATTGTTTTGTAGTGTTTTCTTCAATTACCTACTTATTTATCAATTCATTGGAAGATTTATAAGCCTAAGATATTTATTTTTATTTATTCATTTATCTATCTAAATATATATAACTCAAAGGTGACTGACATAGTGATCTATCAACGCACAGCCCAAACCGCTGGACGGATTGGGCTGAAATTTGGCATGCAGGTAGATGTTATGACGTAGGCATCCTCTAAGAAAGGATTTTAATTAATTCTACCGCCAAGGGGATAAAATAGGAGATGAAAGTTTGTATGAAACTTTGTCAATTTTAAACCGATCGGGCTGAGACTTTGCATGCATAAATCTACTATGACGTAGGCATCCCGTAAGAAAGGATTTTGATAAATTCCATCCCTAAATTAACGCGAGTGAAGCCGCGGGCAACAGTTAGTGGTCTATATATTGTTTATATAAACACCTAGGCCCATATTATAAATACCTTATATACTAACATATATATATACCTGAATATATAAAAACTAATATATTGATATTGTCTGTATGGTCACGGCACTGAAGACGGTAATCTGCCACGATAGCTCTGATACACCACACCCTTCGGTCATTAGTCCTCCTTTATGAAGGTGGGCAGCATGTTAGGGACCCTGCCCACAAACGCTTTGAAACTTGCGTTGTGGCTCGACTCCAGCTGCATCACCCTCAATGTCTTACTCTTGGTTCGTATATAATCGACAATGTGCTGTTCCTAGTGGCGTAATATAGACGGGACAGGTACAGCAGCGGTCAGTCGGTGTAGCAGCACGCAGCAGAAAGTTGGGACCAGTGAGTGCAGTGCCATAATGGTGAACTGCTCATATTTTTAGTATGATTGACGTTATACTACAGATACAAAAGTTAGGAAGCGTCACAGCATCGCTAGATATTATATTGTCTAATCTTGCAATAGAGAAGGAATAATAACTCTTGATTAACGCCGGAAGAATTCTAGAAACCATAAACCTGATCTACCTACTTCCTATATTACGAGAGTTACTCCAAAAACTCTATCGTTGTACATAAAACAACTAAATATCAAAGTTTGACACGTTTAAAGAAAATCTGACTATTTTCTTTAAACAAGGTTTTTACAATTAAATGTAACTGAAAAACTCGATAATCACCAAAAAATACCTATGTGTAACTCATTTGTGTGAACAATTCAAATTCAAATTCAAAATATTTTTATTCCTGTAGGTCTATTACAGACTCTTATGATATGTCAAATCTACCATCAGTTCGGAATGATATCGAGATGAGAAGAACTGACAAGAAACTCAGCTCGTATTTTTTTTTTAAATGTTGTACATATTTACAATAATACAATTTCATTTAAATTCAAATTTGGGAGAATAGAGTGACCACCAGCATATGCTAATCAGTGATCGCAACCTGAACAGACCAGTCCCCACAAGCAGCACCCGTTCACGAGTATGACGAGTATCAATCGAAATAAGAATTTGAAAAAATATTCAATACATCGAAATGTTTAGAATAAACAAAAAAATACTTTTAAACAATGTAACCTACATTACTAAAGATATTTTGATTTGATCACAGTTCAAAAGGTTTAAAGGTATTTTTTTGTTTATATTTACAGATTCTTGTGATATGTCAAATCTACTCAAATCTACCGTCAGTCCGCAGAGGTTTCGAGCTAAGAACTGACAAAAAAACTCAGCTCTTACACTTTCCAAATGTACTTTGTAACTTGTACATGATTACAAAAATGAACATTTTTTTCTGTTAGCATTAAACAAAACTCCACTGGTATAGATGTCAGTAGGCAGAGCATATTTATGCGGCTCGATCCGACCGTGGCACCGGTGGCAGCGAACTTGAACTTGTCTCGATTAAACGAAGGCCGGGCGCTTTTTATAGCGCACTAAAATGTCAGTAGGTAGTCGATTCAATTCAAGGTACTGAGTAGAGATGTGCTAACTCGTTATAAACATGACTCGAGTTAACTCGAGTTGAAATTCGGTATCTCGAGTTAACTCGTGTTGACTCGAGTTACCTGGAATAAACAGTTTTTTTGTGTTTTTTTTTTTCGTTGAATTTTTGATTAATTCTAATTTTTTTTGGGCGCAGTTAGCTTTGAAAGCTTCACCGAACTATAGGGGACGAGTAGAAATGACACATTAGCTGGAAAATTCCATCCTACGGCTACTGGAATGGAATTTGCGCAAAAGTGGATCACAAATATTAAAATAATTTCTATCCCAGACATCTCAATCCAGGAGCTTAAAATATCTTTAGCTACTAAACCGGATACATTTCTAAACGATTTCGAACTATTCTAATGTTTTGGGCGCAGCTAGCTTTGAAAGCTTCATCGAACTTTAGGGGGCGGGGGGGGGAGGGGATTGTTAGTAATGTGGATTGATAACCCCATTACTAGCAATGTACCATGTCAGGTCGACCTCCACGCGGTTCCCCTGGTAACCATCGTGTTAAATTCCCGGTGAATTTATCACGATGGGCTAACTGACCTGACCTCATGCTCATCTTATCATCCTCCACTGGTGCCCCGCCAGCGTAAACCGTTAGCGCAGGCGGGTGCACCATTCCATTATCATCCCCAAAAAAAAAAAACTTTAGGGGGCGAGCAGAAATAGCATTTGAAAGCCGCGGAAGGACTTACGCAACGTATAATCATTTTAATGGTAACATAACCGGACGAATATGCGAGAAAAAAAAATGATAACAACCTCAAATCAATACTGAAACATTTGTGACGAGTGAAAATTGTATGATATGAAATGATCGGAAAATTTCATGTCATTGTCGGTTCGATGACAGAATCATGTTCTCGCTCTTTCACTTGATTCGTTCGTTTACCAGTTGAATTCTTCCAACTCGAATTGGCAGAATTCAACTCGAGTTAGTAACCCGAGTTGACACATCTCTAGTGCTGACTAAATAACTTAAATTGTCACAAATCGGACAACGGTATTAAAATCCAATTTGTCATTATATAGATAACATCTTCAGTCCATATCCTATTTGTAATTGGATGCGTGGGTGATATATTTAGTTAGTTTTGTATTGAACAAACAGTTTATTTATTCCTAAATTAATAAAAATAAATACCTAAAAAAAAAAAAATTTACTAATTAATTAATTTTTTTTAGCGAATATTATATACGTGGCCGAATTCTAATCCAATCTAATCTAATTTTATTCACTTTTGTTAATTTTGCTATTTATAAACTATATAAAACAAAGCAAAATTTTTTGAGGGTATACAGTTAAAAATCATTACCTCTCGTGCTAGATAACTAGAAATTAGGTATTGTAATTAAATAAAAATCTAAATTTCTAATTATACATTACTTAAATGCATATTTTTTTATAGTCATTGAAGTCATCATGAATATTTCATCATCAGTCAATAGCAATAGTCATGAAGCAAGGTTTATATGTATAACTAGCTTTTGCTCGCGGCTTCGCTCGTGTTAATTTATCCCCTTAGGGGTGGAATTTATCAAAATCCTTTCTTATGGGATGCCTACGTCATAGTAGCTTTATGTATTGAAAGTCCCAGCCCGATCGGTTTAAAATTAACAAGGTTTCATATAAACTTTCATCCCCTATTTTATCCCTTTGGGGGTAGAATTAATCAAAATCCTTTCTTAGCCTACATACCTACGTCATAACACCTACCTGTATGCCAAATTTCAGCCCGATCCGTTCAGTGGTTTGGGCTGTGCGTTGATAGATCACTACGTCAGTCACCTTTGAGTTATATATATTTAGATACGTGTACACATACGTAGGGTTGCTGGTAAAAACTGGAAAAGCCGGGGCGAGTAGCAGTGGACTGATATATAATGTATTATTCAGTTATAAGATGAGTTCCGATTGCAAGTGAGTATCTAAATATATATATTTAGATACGTGTACACCCGGGCAAAGCCGGGGCGAGTAGCTAGTATATAATGTATTATTCTTATATGTAAAATTCTCGTGTCACAATGTTAGTTACCATACTCCTCTGAAACGGCTTAACCGATTTTTATGAAGTTTTATATGTATATTCAGTAGGTCTGAGAATCGGCTACTATCTATTTTTCATACCCCTAATGATAAGGGTTGTCCACCCCTAATATTACTTTTCGGGCAATTTTTTTTATTATGCATCATTAAAAAATACATACAAACCTAAATTTTCACCCTTCTATCACCAACCCCTATTTTTTTATAGCGTTATTAATTTATATGGCAAAACAACGTTTGCCGGGACAGCTAGGAATATATAAAACTAATTTCCTTGCCGCCATTACGTCCTCTATTCGGTAGATAAACGAATATAATTACAGAAGCCGTATTGTGGTACCACTCAAAACAATCAACAGACCACAATGAAAACATACACATTAACAAAAAACAATAATAAAAAACATCAGAAAAAAATTAATAACAAACATAACATAAGGTTGAATGGAAGTGTCGTCATTTTTAAAGCTAGAAGTGTGAATCTTATTTTTTAGGCTGTTGAATAAATATAAATTAAGAAAAGTTCCAACGTGTGGGAATGAATTCTCCGTATAAATAAGAATATCGATCCCCGTTTGAGGACTGGGGATCGATCGGAGGGGCTGGGGTGTTACGTGCGCGTTGCCGACTCTTAAGAAACCTTAATATACCCTCATGAAAAACCCATGCTGTAATCTCGTGAGAAAGAAATAAATAGAAAACCAAAAAAATTTTGTTATCGACAGGGAATTCATCCCCACACGCTGGAACCTAAGTAGTCTCGGACAGAGCGATTTCAGAGGAGCTTCCTCCCGCGTACACTTAGATTGTGAAATGAACTTCCTGCCGAGGTTTTCTCATGAGACTACAGCATGGGGTTTTTCAAGAAGGGTATATTAAGGTTTCTTAAGGGTCGGCAACGCGCACGTGATACCCCTGGTGATTCAGGCGTCCATAGGCTAAGGTAACCATTTACCATCAGATTGGCCGTATGCTTGATTGCCACCATCATAGTATATAAAAAAATACAAGCTTCATAGTTTGGAAAGAAAGAAAGAGAAGGCGTTTTCTGATTGTCTTGGGTTTATTGTCAATTTATTAATATAATGTTTTTTTATTTGGATACAACAGAACAATTTTTGCGACCAATTCCAGTTTAAAATTAAACTTTAATATCTTTGTATAAAGTTTAATTTTAAATAGTTTTTAGATCAACTAAGTACTAATAATTACCTATACATATAAATGAAATTGGAGTGTCTGTTTGTAATATTGAAATAACCGTTTTTTACTACATGCATATGAATATAAATGCACCAAAATATCATTTTTTATCATTTTTGTCTGTCTGTCTATCTGTTTGTTCCGGCTAATCTCTGAAATGGCTAGACTGATTTTGACGAGTTTTTTATTGGCAGGTAGCTGATGTAATAAGGAGTATCTTAGGCTACTTTTATTTTAGAAAAATAATGTTAAACTCCATGGAAACGAGTCACGGAAATAGATAGTTAATAGTAAAATCCTATTTTAATCTATATTGGTTGCGTTATCACAGAAACTGTTAGCGGTTACTTTGTAACTAAGTATAGCCGACCCCCGCTAACAGCGAAGGTAGAAAGTCACCAGAACTATTCCTGTGTTGGTAACTTCCGGGATATAAACGAGAGTTTTACAATTACGGAACCAGCCGACACAAACAATTTAAACAAGAGGTCAGCAAATGTGTAAACGCAGTTGGTCTCATTCACACTGACAGGAACTAAAAACTATTCGAGTTATGAGAAATTATCACCAAAGCTTCCAGCAAAGGTACTTGCGTACTGATACGGTATTGAAACTTTCGAGAAAAGAGCTTATTCTTACTTAAAGGGCGGGCAACGCTAACCGTTCGGTGAAGCTGTAAAGGCCAGCTGCGGCCAACAGCATTAGAGTAGTCCGAAAAAAAAACTTGCATTTCCCCTTGTGTTTCGGGCTCGTTTGTCCCCTGTGCTATAAAAAAAATATGATTATAGTAATAATTTTTCCAGAAATTGCATTAATAAATCTAAATATATATAACTCAAAGGTAACTGACTAACTGACATAGTGATCTATCAACGCACAGCCCAATCCACTGGACGGATCGGGCTGAAATGTGGCATGCAGGTAGATGTTATGACGTATCAATCCGCTAAGAATGGATTTTGAATATTTCTACCTCCAAGCGGATAAAATAGGGGATGAAATTTTGTCAATTTTAAACCGATCGGGCTGAGACTTTGCATGCATAAATCTACTATGACGTAGGCATCCCCTAAGAAAGGATTTTGATAAATTCCACCCCTAAGGGGATAAATTTACGCGAACGAAGCCGCGGGCAAAAGCTAGTTATTGTATGTAAAGTTTCATCCATCTGTGTGTAGAAGAAAACTCGCGTATAAAATATTAGAAAGATAGAAACATACATTTAAATAGATCATATAGAAATATTTAAATTCGTTTTTAAAGTAAAAAATAATAAATTAATTAGTACCTGAGAATTTATTTCGTTATCACGTATAAAAAAGACGTCGTACATATCTGTCAGTGTGAATATGGCTCTCGATTTTATGCATTTGCCGTTACACACTAGAAGCGATTACTGTCTTTCACTTAAGCATACAAATAAAATTAATGTCACTGCATTCCGTAGTCCGAATGCCGCAGTATTAGAAAAATAAATAGAGGACGAAGTTTCGGAACGAAATCATCGTTTAATCTCGACCTCGGTGAATCGAATAATCGTTAAATAGAGCGGAATGCTCGAAGCTTCCTTAGAATGCTACGTATTTTTCGTGACCTAACTCGGGCCAGTCCTCTGCCTGGAATTAAGGTCGGTATATTACTAATAGATAGGAGATAGTGCTGTAAATGATACGACAAATAAAGTAACTACTCGTTACTGAACCATGTAGTAATAGTTACTACAGTATCGTTACTTTTGAACTAACTCGGGCCAGTCCTCTGCCTTGAAATAAGGTCGCTATAGTACTAATAGATAGAAGGAAGAGCTGTAAACGTAACGACATATGAAATAAATACTAGTAACTGAACTAAATAGTAATAGTTACTACAATATCGTTACGTTTCTAGTTACTTTTGAACATCAATGCATCATTTAAATATAACACTTGATTGTTATATTTATCTGTCATGTTTTTTTAAAATTCTATCGTATGACATAGGTTCCTAACTTATTTGATGACTTTTATGTTTGTTATCTGATTGAACAGACTAAGTGCGTAGCGGTTTCTATGTTAATTGTCGCATGCCTAATCCTTGTTGTTAATTAAATATAAGTAAATCAATATTTATTTAAAAGAGCAACACACAAGTTTCTTGCTTTATTCTTCTTGTGATGACTCTGCATTCCGAATAAGCGGTAGAATAAAAAAACTTGACTATTCAAAAGTGCTTATATAGTTTATTTGAATAAAGATTAGTTCTATTTCTATTTCTTTTTGTATATCATCATTATAAATACCTAACTAACTTGTTCTCGTTATTCTTTCTAGATTATAATTATAAGTTATCTCACTTCACAGCAATTATGTAAATAGTTAATCACGTAAGTAAAGTCCTAGTTACTTTAAGACCTGTAACTATAAGTAACGAGTAACTAAAACACTAGTAACTAAGAACTTCAAAGTACCGGTAAGGTACTTCGTTACAGCACTAACAAGGCTTTGCCCAAGCCGAACCTATTATCTTTACTAAGAAATGTGAAATTTCGTGTAGTAATCCGTGAGATTTTATGTGAAAGCCATCCGGCTGGGTGGGTATTTCTGTTCGCCGTTAATAAGGTGCTTGTGTTTTTTATTTATCGCCAGTTCGTGGGATATGAGTATCTGTAGCCACAGCATTTTGTAATCTAAAGACTTTTAGTACACAGAGGTCCAGGTGACCTCTAAAGGTAGACAGTGACTCGACTAAAAATGGGGATGGGGTCTAAAAATGGGGTATTATTTTTTTCTCGCCCAAAATTCTATTTGTCTATTATTTTATATATAAGATATATATAAAATTCTCGTGTCACAGTTTTCGTTCCCATACTCCTCCGAAACGGCTTGACCGATTCTCATGAAATTTTGTGAGCATATTTAGTAGGTATGAGAATCGGCCAACATCTATTTTTCATCCCCCTAAATGTTAGGGGTAGTCCACCCCTAATTTTTTTTTATTTTAAGGCAAAACAACGTTTGCCGGGACAACTAGTATATATATATATATATATATATATATTGTTGTTTCCATTGATGACGTCAACAACCATTACTACTAGGGATCAAGCACCATATCCATATGGATTGCCAACGCAATAACGTCCGCGATAATGCGAGGCAAGTTCCACTGGCGGTCGCTGCACTACTAAATATATAGCACACTAGCTGAACACTAGCTGTTCCCGCGACATCGTCCGCGTGGAATTTAACTTTATTTTCTTAGGACTTAACTTTAGTTTAGACTAAAAGAATTTCTAGAATAAAAGTAGGCCAAGTTACTCCTTATTACATCAGCTACCAATAAAAGCCCCATCAAAATCGGTCCAGCCATTTCAGAGATAAGCCGGAACAAATAGAGAGAAAGATAGAGAGACAAAAATTGTAAAAAATGTTATTTTGCTGTGTGTACCGTATTTATATTCATATGCATATAGAAAAAAACGGTTATTTCAATTTTACAAACAGACACTCCAATTTCATTTATATGTATAGATAATCATTACCATTATCATCATCATTAAATAATATAAATACAAGATTCAAAATTCTTTATAAAATAAAGTCGCTGTCGCTGTCCGTCCCTATGTATGCTTAAATCTTTAAAACTACGCAACGGATTTTGAATCGGTTTTTTTAATAGATAAGAATAGAGATTAATAGAGTGATTCTAGAGGAAGATTTATATATATATATATATATATATGTAATATATGTACACCCGTGCGAAGTCGGGGCGAGTACCTTGTGTAATAATATAATATACACTAAATAACACTATATTGTGTGAATCGCTGATGGTCTGAGGTTATTTCTGGCGTTACTGTCCATTGCAGCGTAAACGAGTTATACTGGTGCAGTGGGACGCCCATGTGGGGCGTTGTAGCGTAAGTCATAAGCAGACAACGTCTAATTTTTAGAGATGTATAACTCGAGTTAGTAACTCGTAATGCATGAGTAAATAGCTGTATAAATTTGAAATTGTAATTCCCAACCAAAGAGGAGATATTTGAGATCAAAGTGGCCAGTACGACAAAACGCCAATTTCATATGTGAGGACCTAATAAAATATTGTATGACTAGAGATGTGTTAACAATGGATAAGATAAAGAATGAATACATTAGAGGAAGTATGTAAGTGGCACCGGTGTCAGAGTGGTTGAAGAGCAATCGTCTATCATGGTATGGACATGTAATGCGTAGGAACGAGGATAATATTTTAAGAAAGATGTTACAAATGAATGTGGATGGTTATAAGGGCAGAGGAAGGCCAAAAAAGAGATGGATGGACTGTGTGAAAGATGATATGGTAAGAAAGGAAGTAAATAACGCTATGACTGCGAACAGGGATGAATGGAAGCGAAAAACATATTACGCCGACCACAAATAAATGGGATAAGGAAGAAGCAGATGATGATGATAGAGATGTGTCAACTCGAGTTGCGCATAATTCGAGTTATCTCGAGTTGAATTCTGCCAACTCGAGTTGGAAGAATTCATCTGGTAAATGAATGAATCAAGTGAAAGAGCGAGAACATGATTCTGTCATCGAAACGACAATGACATGAAATTTTCCGATCATTTCATATCATACAATTTTCGCTCGTCACAAATATTTCAGTATTGATTTGAGGTTGTTATCATTTTTTTTCGCATATTCGTCCGATTTGTTATCAATAAAATGATTATGCGTTCCATAAGTCCTTCCGCGACTTTCAAGTCCTATTTCTGCTCGCCCCCTAAAGTTTTTTTTTTTGTGGATGATAATGGAATGGTGCACCCGCCTGCGCTAACGGTTTACGCTGGCGGGCACCAGTGGAGGATGATAAGATGAGCATGAGGTCAGGTCAGTTAGCCCATCGTGACAAATTCACTAGGAATTTAACACGATGGTTACCAGGGGGAACCACGTGGAGGTCGACCTGACATGGTACATTGCTAGTAATGGGGTTATCAATCCACATTACTAACAATCCCCTCCCCCCCCGCCCCCTAAAGTTCGATGAAGCTTTCAAAGCTAGCTGCGCCCAAAACATTAGAATAGTTCGAAATCGTTTAGAAATGTATCCGGTTTAGTAGCTAAAGATATTTTAAGCTTCTGGATTGAGATATCTGGGATAGAAATTATTTTAATATTTGTGATCGACTTTTGCGTGAATTCCATTCCAGTAGCCGTAGGATGGAATTTTCCAGCTAATGCCGGTGTTATTTTATATTAGCTGTTCCTGCGACTTCGTCCGCGTGGAATTTACCTAACTTTTTCTAAAATAAAAGTAGCCTAAATTACACCTTATTACATCAGCTACCTACCAAAGAAGGTCCCGTCAAAATCGTTCCAGCAATTTCAGAGATTAGCCGGAACAAACAGACAGACAGATAGAGAGACAAAAGTTGTAAAAAATGTTATTTTGGTGTATGTACCGTATTTATATTCATATGCATGTAGTAAAAACGGTTATTTCAATATTACAAACAGACACTCCAATTTTATTTATATGTATAGCTTATAATCGACTAACAGGTTGATATATTGTATCAAAACATGTACATTTGGCATCGTATACGATTTGCGTAGTAGAAATCGTGGATGTATCACCAAAATCCAGGAAATATATATTTCCATAAATTTACTATTTGTTACTGTACTCTTGTTAATTAATTTCATATTCGCTGTTAATTTTGTAACGCCTTTATACGTAGTGATGTAAATTTTTTAAGAATTAGTCTATTGTTATTAGTGAAAGCCTGTCAGTGGCATATTATGACATATATATTGATTTTATTTAAGATGTACTTGAATAGCCTTGGTTTTCCTTTAATAAATAAATAAATAAATAAATAATTTACTCTAAACCTGGAAAATAATCTTAAAATCTTGAAAATCCATAATTCTCCTCTAATAATATAAAACTAAAAACAATAATTCATCAATACATATAAATAAAATTGGAGTGTCTGTTTGTAAGTGTCTGCTTGTGTGGACTGGTCTGCTCTAATCACTATGACTTATTTTCTCTTATTAATTATTTAACCAGTTGTTGTGTATTGAATGTTTTTTTCTATTTTATTATTTCATTGATTAGTGCTAATCGGTGGTTTGTATTCACACACTTAAACTTAAATTGTAAGTAAGAATAAATTATTTAAAAGAGCAACACACAAGTTTCTTGCTTGTTCTTCTTGTGATGAGACAGCATTCCCAATGAGCGGTAGATTAAAAAAAAATGTGATGACTATTCAAAAGTGCTTCAATGTAAGTTTATTTGAATAAATGATTTTCTATCCTAATATTGAAATAACCGTTTTTCACTACATGCATACGAATATAAATACGGTACATACACCAAAATAACATTTTTGTCTATCTGTCTGTCTGTTTGTTCCGGCTAATCTATGAAATGGCTGGACCGATTTTGACGGGACTTTTTTTGGTTAACTTAGGCTACTTTTATTTTGGAAAAATAAAATAAAATTGGACGCGGACGAAGTCGGCGAGTACAGCTAGTAATAAGTAAATGTTCACTTGCACGCAATATTGTATACATGGCATGCCGCCATGTATACAATATTGCGTGTACCAGGTGTATCAGGCATTAAGTTATTGTATACAATAACTTAATGCCTGATGGCTTTCTCTACCAGTCTACCGTGGCGCTAATCAGATTGTAAATATGGTTGATTGTACTGATGTTACGAAGCTCCGTAACCGTAACAGAAAATATCGGATATCCGACATGAAAAAATATCCGTAACCGTTACCTTTTACCGTTTTTAATCCAAAATAGTGTGTATAGTATAGTGAATCAAAAAAAGTGTCGGATAATATCGGATACGAGCGGAGTTTCATTGAGACACGTTACGTAACCATTTTATTAGCTATTCGTATTTTACTTTTGAAATTCCTTAAAAAAATTATATCCTTACCCGAAACTAACGGATGATCCGAAATAATTTCATATCCGCATCCGTATCCGTATCCGGTATAATAATCGTTCCTATATCCGAAAATATCCGTATCCGAAATTTCATATCCATAACAACCCTACTAGGGACATACAAGCTTATAGGTAATTTATATATGTGTGTGCATAGCCCATACGTAAAAAGGCAGCACCTTGTGTATTGTTTTTAAACAAGCTGCAAACCACTGATTATTTTATGCCCATTAGACCAGCGCGAGGACGCATGGAACAAGACCACAGCTTCTAATCAGCCCTATTATATTATCTTTTTTTTATAACATAGGGGACAAACGAGCATGCGGCTCACCTGAAAGTGATGGACGGCCGCCCATGAAATTTGGCAACACCAGGTAGAATTACAAGTACGTTGGCGGCCTTTTAAAGCTCTTTTCTTGAAGGTTTCAATATCGTATCGGTTCGGAAATACCATTGCTGGAAGGTGATTCTACAATGTGGTTGAGCGTGGCAAAAAGTTTCTAGAAAACCGCACTGTGGTGGACCGCCATTCATCCAGATGATCAGGATGGTATTTCAGTTTCTGGCGGGTGGTACGGTGGTGAAACTCAGTTTTTTTTTTATAATCCGAACAATTCCTCAGAACACTCCCCGTGATATATGCGGTAGAAAATGCACAGAGATGCAATATCACACCGCAAAGCCAATGTTTTAATAAATATATTTGATACAGCATGTTCGAGTTTAAATTAAATAGTAAGTATATAGAATAACATCGACTGCATCCGGCACCTGCAACTCATTACTGTGTTAATTAAAGATTTATTACCACTTTAAGGTGAGTGGACTACATTCTCGAAGCGAGATAGTTATTATAGAAATAAACCGGCCAAGTGCGAGAGAATTTTAAGTGATATATTTAATGGGTGATAATGGAATGGGAAGGAAAGAGGGGGAGGGGAAGACCAAGGCACAGCTACAAAGAGAAGATGGGAGTCGTGTCGTATCAAGAATTAAAGAGCATGATGGAAGATCGCGGAAAGTGGCAAGAGCTACACTGACAAGAGCGTAGCTCTAACGATATTGAATATATAATGATTCAAATGGTGCCTTTCTAACATGCGCTAACGTTGTTTACGACTAAGAGGCGAAAAACGGAGTTGTTATTCAAACAAAATAGAAATAATCTTTGTTCAAATAAACTCATTACAAGCACTTTTGAATAATCATATTTTGATTCTACCACTCATTAGGAATGCAGATTCATCACAAGAAGAATGAACAAGAAACTTGTGTGTTGCTCTTTTGAAAAATGTGTTTTTTTTTTACTATTATTTTATTTACATTATACATATGGCTGTTACGTTTGTAAGTTACGCATTATTCCAATTTCCTGGTGTAAGTTATATCTTAATATATATAACTCAGACGTGACTGACATAGTGATCTATCAACGCACAGCCCAAACTACTGGACGGATCGGGCTGAAATTTGGCATGCAGGTAGATGTTATGACGTAGGCATCCGCTAAGAAAGTATTTTGATTAATTCTACCTCCAAAGGGATAAAATAGGGGATGAAAGTTTGTATGAAACTTTGCCAATTTTAAACCGATCGGACTGAGACTTTGCATGCATTAAGCTACTATGACGTAGGCATCCAATCCTATGAAAGGATTTTGATAAATTCCACCCTAAGGGGATAAATTAACGCGAGCGAAGCCGCGGGCTAAAACTAGTTTTTTTTTTATTATTAAAAGATTAACACCTGTAATATTCGCATTGCCATTCTATACTATCTGAAGACATGCTTACATGTGTAAGTTCTGCTTAAAAATCAAACTGTTTAGTTGCTGAAATAAGTGACACAGACGGTACCACGGTATGTTATTAAATAAATAGCCACATACATATGGAAACAAACATTTTATATTACCTTTCAGGGGTGCATCTCCCTAAGGGCTTTTTGGGCTGCAGCACAGGGCCCTGAGGTTACAAAAGGCCAGTGCCCACTGAAACGATATTGAGAATAAAAAAGATATCTATAATGTTAAAAAACCTATCATAAGGTTGGCAACCCTGAGATTAATCAACACATGGAAGTGCGCGTCTGTCGAAAGGAACGGGGAATTTCTGGTCGCTTGTTTTTTGTCGGTGTATTTTTTTAGTTGAGTAATATAATTAGGTAGATCCCTAAGTAGATTTAGGCCAGGGCCCCACAAATTCACAATCCGCCCCTGCTACCTTTTACGATATTCGAATATATAATACATCAATCAAATGCCAGTTCCTTTCTAACATGCACTCTATTGTTGTTTTAATCTTCATAAGAGATAAAAAAACGGTCTGTTGTTATTCAGCAACAAAATATTGGATATTATTCAAATGTACATCCATAACGCAATTTCCTAATCCTCTCAACGATATGAAATACGCACATAAATACAAAAATACTTTAAAGAAATAGAAATGAAACACGTTCATTGCTACCTCCAATCGATCCCAATTCAAATGGGGATCGAAATTACGACGGCCTGAGCCGAGGTTCGAACCCCTAGCGGTGCCCTCAGATGAAAGTCGAATCCGTCAGGCGGGAGTTCCATAAGTCCTTCCGCGGGTTTGGTGCCATCTTCTACCATCACACCCTATCGTCCAGTGAAGCTGTGAAGATCAGCTGCGGCAAACCCGTGGAAGAACTTATGGAGCGGCTGAAGGCCAACGCAAGAAATGGCAAGCAATCGACGTTATTTGACGGCATAATGAATTTTTATTGTTACTAAAGTGGATAGGCCATCTTAAATTTTGATCCCCGTTTAAAATTTTTGTGTGATATATATATTTTGGGCGACTCGGGGGAATACCGGTGTGACACAGTCACTGATACATAAAATATTTATGTTATTAATAATGTCTTAACAAATTATATTGACTAGGCACTGCTGTATCTAAACTGTGTCACCCCACCGCATTTTCCTACTTTTATTTGGTACATAAGATCATTATTTCTATGTACACATTGTCATTTTATTATTATCTGTAATACACATCGTTCGACCAGTCATCGTATTATTCAACATGTATTATATGTATGTATTTACGAAAAAAAAAATTATCTATGTATTTGTATCAGTTGTCTAGTACCCATAACACAAGCTTTAGTTAGCTTAACTTGGGTCTAGATGGCGCTGTGTGAATTGTCCTGAGATTATTATTATTATTATTATTATTATTATATTATTATATGGTAAATAAAGGTATCTACCTTACACGTGATCAGTCTTTTTTTATGTTAACTTTGGTTTAGCAGTTTAACACGCCGTCTTACTTCCTATTGGGTTGCGGGTTCAATTCCACGCAGAATGCTAACAAATGTATTATTGTATTATAATGATTAATATTGGGCTGGGAGATTTTTACTATATTACATAGTTGTACGCAAAAAAATGTGTTTAAAAATCTAACAGCTTAGCTATGTAGTCCCACTACATAGCATTGAGTCCAGGCTTATCATTAGGTATATTAATAATATAATAATAATATAGAAGCAAAAACTTTGTACCGCTTATGACAAAATTCTGCGAACATGCCCGTCCCCATAATTATGAAATTTTGCACATTTACAGTTTATATAGAGAAAGAATGCAGAATGCTAATATTTTTTTTTAATAATACATAAAACATACATTAAATTAATAAAAAAAAAACATTGCACACAATACCATATATTTGACAAACACACGCATAATCTGTTTACAATTCAGACTTTTAATTTAAATTATTTATGATCAGATTTCGGCCCGACTGTTAGACGACCACTAGTTATTATGTACCGACTAGGTAGTTACGAATACAAAGTTCGAATATCTGATACCCAAAATACATATGCATATATGATTCAGTACCGGCTAAAACCGATATTGTCCAAGCCTAGTACACACATATATCATGGCGTTCCTTGACGTCAGTGTAACATTAACGACTGAACCTACCACACATTCCAAGAATCTATACATATAAATAAAGTTGGAGTGTCTGTTTGTAATATTGAAATAACCGTTTTTTACTACATGCATATGAATATAGCTACATACACCAAAATAACATTTCTTACAATTTAGGTATGTCTGTCTGTTTGTTTCGACTAATCTCTGAAATGGCTGGACCGATTTTGACGGGACTTTTATTGGCAGGTAGCTGATGTAATAACGAGTAACTTAGGCTACTTTTATTTTAGAAAAAATAAAGTTAAATTCCACGCAAACGAAGTCGCGAGTACCGCTAGTTATTCATAAATCCAGAATAACACCAGTTCATATGAGTGCTCCATTTGCAGATAATGAAATGGTTGAATTTATTAATATTTTGCCCTAAAATAACATCGTTGAACTGGGACGCGCTAAATTCTGAAATTTGACCGTTTAAATGGACGTAGATAATCAATCTCAGCCCGGAAAATAGCTACAGCTGAACTATTAGGCACATTGATTGAAGTAGAAAAAGTATAATCCATCACATTTAAAATAAGTATTGTTGCTAAGTAAGGTATAGGTCCAACAGAAATTATTAGTATTTTAACAGATTTAATTTTGGATATGTTTTTTGCTAGTAGTTCTATTGTTTACTCTTCTGTATATTGTTTTATATTATGTATGTTATTTAAATGTAGAGATGTAGAATGTCTTAAATGTAATGGATTAAGGGACCGTATTAGGCACATTGATTGAAGTAGAAAAAGTATAATCCATCACATTTAAAATAAGTATTGTTGCTAAGTAACAGTTTGTGTGTAACGTGCAACTGCAATCGGAACGAAATAAATTATATTTACAACTGTATACGTAATCCACTGAATATCTCTATCATGAACAAAGGCCTCGGTGGTCTAGCGGTCATAGCACACCGCTTTACGACCGATGGTCGCGGGTTCTATTCCTCGCACGGCACAAACATTTGTATTCATGAGTATGATTGTTTGTATCGGTCTGGGTGTTTACTATGTATAATATGTATGTATTTACAAAAAAAAAATATCTACGTATATATGTACCATCTAGTACCCATAACACAAGCTTCAAAAAAAAAAAGGCCTCCCCCAAAGATCTCCATGACGACCGGTCCTGCGCAGCTCGCATCCAACGCCTTCCAGCGATCTTGGCCAGATCGTCGGTCCACCTTGCTGGAGGCCTTCCCACGCTGCGTCTTCCGGTCGCAGATAATATGATCATGTAAATATTACGGCAGCAGGGGGAATAGGATTGTTTATTTAAGGAATCTTCTATAATAACAATGAAAACTGTAATCAATATACATCTTTATTTTGATACTTCCAACCATTACATCATATTAAAAAAAACTTTGATAATGTATTTCAGTAATAAATATGACAATATATATATATTCTCTACAGTTCCCTTCTGGTCTCTATAATATTATGTTTTTTACATTTTGGCGCCAAAGTTATTTCACCTTTTTAAAATGGGCTACAGGCAACGGAACAAAACCCAAACAGTTATAATATTAAGACAATACTCAAAGTGGAATATTTAACAGGGATTGTTACTAATGTGGACTAATAACCCCATTACCAATATACCATATCTGTTTGACCTCCACGCAGTTCCCCATGGAAATGTGATAATATCTTGGTGAATATGTCACGATGGGCCAACTGACCTGCCTCGTGCTCATCTTATCATCCTCCACTGGTGCCCTGCCAGCCTGCCTATCATCTATAAAAAAAGCACCCGCTATGTTTACACAGTGTTAACATTTTACGAACATATTTTGTGTTTTTAGACCGTACATGGATGCAACTGGTATTTATTTCACCAGTTAATCGCTCGGAATTTTGGGAATGCAATAATGCGGGTTCACCTGCAATCGGAACTCATCTTATCATCCCCCACTGGTGTCCTGTCAGCGAAAACCCTTAGGACAGGCAGGTGTACCATTCTATTCTTCGTCATCAGTCCACTGCTGGACATAGACCTCTCCCAAGGCACGCCACTGGGCAAGATCTTGAGCTCTTCTCATCCAGTTTTTACCCGCAACCCTACGTATGTTGTCGGTCCACCCAGCTGCTGGGCGTCCTTTACCACGTTTGCCAATTCATTATGCCATTCTATTATCATCCATAAAAAAAAAAGATTTTACGTTCTGTTAAAAGTGACGTAATATACTTCGTATTAAACAGATTAAATTGTCGGCTAGAAAAGTTAATTACCAATTGTTATTATCTAAATCTAAATATATATAACTCAAAGGTGACTGACATAGTGATCAACGCACAGCCCAAACCACTGGACGGATCGGGCTGAAATTTGGCATGCAGGTAGATGTTATGACGTAGGCATCCGATAAGAAAAGATTTTGATTAATTCTACCCCCAAGGGGATAAAATAGGGGATGAAAGTTTGTATGAAACTTTGTCAATTTTAAACCGATAGGGCTGAGACTTTGCATGCATAAAGATACTATGATATAGGCATCCCCTAAGAAAGGATTTTGATAAATTCCACCCCTAAGTTAACGCGATAAAAAGCCGCGGATGAAAATTTGTATAATATCTTATTAAACAGATTTTTCGCTAGTGATTAAAAAATAACCAATTGTTATTATCTATACATATAAATAAAATTGGAATGTCTGTTTGTAACATTGAAATAACAGTTTTTTACTACATGCATTTGAATATAAATACGGTACATATAACAATGTAAATTTTTGTATTGTCTGTCTGTCTGTTTATCAGCTATTCTCTGAAATGGAACGATTTTAACTTTTTTTTAAGACGAACAAAATAATTTTTAGTAACTTAGGCAACTTTTATTTTAGATAAAAAAGTTAAATTCCACGCGGACGAAGTCGCGGGTACACTACTATTATATAAAATTCTCGTGTCACAATGTTAGTTACCATACCTCTCTCACACGGCTTGATCGATTTTTATGAAATTTTATATCCACATTCAATAGGTCTGAGAATCCGTTACTATCTATTTTTCATACCCCTAAGTAAGGGATATCCACCTCTAAATATATATTTTTTATTTTTTAGACATAATATTTTATTTTCATTTTATTATTATTTAGGATTGAAAAATACATACAACCCTAAATTTACACCCTTCTACCATCAACCCCTATTTTTTAAAAGCGATTTTAATTTATATGGCAACACAACGTTTGCAGGGTCAAGTAGTTATATTATAATTTCACGGCTCTGGAAGATAGGTCAATGTTAAAATTACAGTAACCTTTCCCTGAAACAACGTAGTAATAATATTTACAAACAACAATATTATACAGTTACCATCACAGCCAACGAGCGTAATGGAATATTCGTGGAAATTAATGAATACATTAATTTGCATTTATGCAGTAAACTAGAAATTATTTGTAGTTATAATATTAAAAATACATAGTACGGAACCATAATAAATAGACGGCCTCGGTGGTATAGCGGTTTAGAACACCGCTTTACTTCCGATGGTCGCGGGTTCGATTCCTCGCAAGCACAAACATTTGTACTTATAAGTATTATTGTTTGTATCGGTCTGGGTGTTGTCTATGTATTTACGAAGATATATATCTATGTATTTGTATCAGTTATCTAGTACCCATAACACAAGCTCTAACTAGCTTAACTTGGGTCTAGATGGCGCTGTGTGAATTGTCCTGAGATGATTATTATTATTATTTATTATTACTGAATTATTAAATATTTGGTATATATATAATTCGGTTTTCTAGAAACTTTTTGCCACGCACAACCATATTGTGGAATCACCTTCCAGCAATGGTATTTCCGAACCGATACGATATTGAAACCTTCAAGAAAAGAGCTTATTCCTTTTTAAAAGGCCGACAACGTACTTGCAATTCCCCTGGTGTTGCGGGTGCTCATGGGCGGCGGTAATCACTTACCATCAGGTGAGCCGCATGAAGTTATTTCAATATTACAAACAGACACTCTAGCTCGTTTGTCTCCTGTGTTATAAATAAAAACGTATCGAAAAAAAAATATTAATGATTAAATATATATAATTAAATATTCGATGTATGTAATCGATCATTTTCCATCAGGTGTTCAGCGTGTTTCAATTTTCGAAATCGCTCTGCTTTGAAATTCAAATTCAAAATCAAAAATCATTTATTCATGTAGGACATTTCAGTCGCTTATGAACGTGATATTTTTTATATTATAATTTTTCCTTACCGTCCAGTTCAGTATTGGGAAGAATTGGCAAGAAAGTCAGTAGAATATATTTTATTAAAAGCCAGTTTATTTACAATGTATATTTATATAGGTGTCTAACATTAAATGAAAATCCCGTGCATGAACAACTATTGCCATGCACGCTCGTCATTATAAAAATAAATGACTATGTATATCATTGTACATAAGTTTGTAATCGATACGCCTTTTAAACTTTAATTATATATTTTTCTAGCTATTGCCCGCGGCTTCGCTCACGTTAATTTATCCCCTTAGGGGTGGAATTTATCAAAATCCTTTCTTAGGGGATGCCTACGTCATAGTAGCTTTATGCATGCAAAGTCTCAGCCCGATCGGTTTAAAATTGACAACGTTTCATACAAACTTTCATCCCCTATTTTATCCCCTTGGGGGTAGAATTAATGAAAATCATTTCTTAGCGGATGCCTACGTCATAACATCTACCTGCATGCCAAATTTCAGCCCGATCCGTCCAGTGGTTTGGGCTGTGCGTTGATAGATCACTATGTCAGTCACCTTTGAGTTATATATATATATATATATAGATTGATAAACAGACGTGCTTAAGACAAAGGCAATGATAGTGAGACACGCGTCATACTCCTGCGCATGTCTCACCAGCAATGTTTTATTACCGAGCATGATGTAATTGAGCTATTGTTCAGAGCACAAAAGAATGATTGAATTGAGATTTTCTATATTCAATACAATGTACCATTTTGGAAAGCTGAAAAATTATATAGATACTAATAATCATTCGTCATTGCCTTGTCTTTATCCCATTATTTGTGGTCGGCGCAGTATGTCATTCTCTTCCACTGCTCTCTATCGGTCGTCATATCTGAGCATACTCTTCTTTTATTCATATCATCTTTCACACAATCCATCCATCTTTTCTTAGGGCGTCCCCTCCCTTTACATCCATCCACATTCATATTATACACTTTATATAGATATGTATATAATAATAATAGTATTAATAATAAGTCTTATCAAATACGTAGACACTTTATATAGATATGTATATAATAATAATCCCCCTTGTAAGCAAAAGTAAGCAAAGCTCTAACCCCCCTCCCCCCATGCTTACGTAAACATTTTTAAATTACTGTTTTTTTTTTATTAGCAAAGACAATGTGAGGGTTGCCATTCGTGTAAAAAAGTAAATAACGACCGATGACGTAATCATCATACAGCCTCCCCCACCCCCATGTCATCCAAAATAAGCAAAGAAAAGACCCCCCGCCCCCCTATAGTGCTTACGTAAACTTGAAGCCCCTATTACAAAAAGCCTTATATTCATTTCTAAAAAAAACATTAATTAACTAAAAGTCGTCACAATAAGGCATGTGTTGAGACACCTGCCTTATTGTAAGAAAATTTCTTTCTTCATAACTTTTAGCATCCTTATATAAGTTTTAAACTCATCCACGTTTGACTAAGGCCCACGTGTTTGAACGTATTGCCCCCGTAATAAGAGAGATATATAAAACATACATATAAATAAAATTGTAGCGTCTGTTTTTTACTACATGCATATGAATATAAATACGGTACATAATAAAAGTAGCCTATGTTACTCCTTATTACATCACCTACCTGCCAAAATAAGTCCCGTCAAAATCGGTCCAGCCATTTCAGAGATAAGCGGAACAAGCAGACAGTCAGATAAACAGACAAAAATTGTAAAAAAATGTTATTACGGTGTATGTACCGTATTTATATTCATATGCATGTAGTAAAAACCGATTATTTCAATATAACAAACAGACTATAATTTTATTTATATGTATAGATGTACTAGGTTGAAAATTAACTAAATCAACCTTTAGTTTACAGTATTTTAATGTAGCGTTAATTATAAGACGCTAATAAGTTTAGGCGGACCAAAAAGGATTATGCCTGCTATTTGCACTATTAGCAACGTGCCCGTATTTGAGTGTATTCGATAAACCGATAATTACCGATCATCATCATCATCATCATCATCGCAGCCCGGAAGACGTCCACTGCTGGACATAGGCCTCCCCCAAAGATCTCCACGACGATCGGTCCTGCGCTGCTCGCATCCAATGCCTTCCCGCGATCTTGACCAGATCGTCGGTCCACCTTGCTGGAGGCCTTCCCACGCTGCGTCTTCCGGTCCGTGGTCGCCACTCGAGGACTTTACTGCCCCAACGGCCATCTGTCCTACGAGCTATGTGCCCTGCCCATTGCCACTTCAAAGTCGCAATTCTTCGGGCTATGTCGGTCACTCTGGTTCTTCTGCGGATTTCCTCATTTCTGATTCGATCACGCAGAGAAACTCCGAGCATAGCCCTCTCCATTGCCCTCTGAGTGACTCTGAGCTTGTTGATGGGGCCCATAGTTAGCGACCACGTCTCTGTTCCGTAAGTCATCACTGGCAACACACATTGGTCGTAAACCTTCGTCTTGAGACACTGCGGAAATTTGGACGAAAAGATAATTAACCGATAATTAACCGATATTAATTACATAGATACCTATATAATATATTTGTAATATATTTTTTTTTGTGTTTAAATTATATGTATCTGTATGTATTAAAAAACCCGCATCTTAGTTTTTTTATGAGTAATGGGGGCTGCCTGAAAACCAGCGCTGTATAGGTGCACCTCACTAAGGTTGTGCTTATATCAGCAACAGCTGAGGCAGCTCCTATTGCCAACTTCCATGTTATTATTTATTTCTTGTTTTGTGTCTTATTGTAAATTGTATTATTTGTGTTATGTTGGCAATAAATCAATTATCTATCTATCTATCTATCTATCTATAAATACCTATGCATTGTAAATAAACTAAATTAAAAAAAAGAAGTAATTCAATTAAGTTTCTTGCCAGTTCTTCTCAATTGGATCTATATACCGAACTGGACGGTAGGGAAAAAAATTATAATGTAAAAACTTGACGTTCATATGCGGCTAAAATGTCCTACATGAATAAATGATTTTTTAATTTGAATTAGATAGGTTTACATGCCGATAATCCGATACTCAAGCGTAGTAATATAGTATTAAATTATAGATGCAAAGTTATATATCGACAGGGAATTCATCACCACACGCTGGAAGCTAAGTGGTCTCAGACAGTGTGGTTTGAGTAATAACTGCGAGATAAATATATATCCGTCATACTCGTGAACGGGTGCTGCTTGTGGGGACTGGTCTGCTCTAATCACTATGACTGATTTCCTCTTATTAATTGTTTAACCAGTTGGTTATATATTCAATATTTTTTCTATTTGAGTATTTAATAGAATTAGTGCTAATTGGTGGTTTGTATTCACACACTTAGACTTAAAAATGTAAAGTAATAATAAAATTATTTAAAAGAGCAACACGCAAGTTTCTCGCTCGTTCTTCTTGTGATGAGACAGCTTTCCGAACGAGCGGTAGATTAAAAAATGTAATGACTATTCAAAAGTGCTTCAATGTAAGTTTATTTGAATAAATGATTTTCTATTTCTATTTCTATTTCTATTTCTCAATAATATAATTATGATATAGAGTATATGTTATGAATAATAATTATCAGGTAAATAATTGAATCATTGAATCATTATGATTTTAATAAATACGGTGGGATATGTAAAGTAAGGTTGCAGTATACCTTGACGACCTCGGTGGTCCAGCGGTCTAGTACACCGCTTTACGACCGATGGTCGCGGGTTCAATTCCTCGCACGGCACAAACATTTGTATTCATGAGTATGATTGTTTGTATCGGTCTGGGTGTTTTCTATATATAATATGTATGTATTTATAAAAAAAAATATCTATGTATTTGTATCAGTTATCTAGTACCCATAACACAAGCTTTAGCTAGCTTAACTTGGGTCTAGATGGCGCTGTGTGAATTGTCCTGAGATTATTATTATTATTATTATAGTATGCACCATTTGAATATGAGATGGGATGAGTATTCTCAGCACCAAAACAATTTTAATACCTCAATACACAAGTAAAGGGAAAAGGTTGATGGCCTTTGAAACATAATAATGCAGAATTTAAATTTGTTTTATCCCCACACGCTGGAACCTAAGTGATCTCGGACAGTGCGGTTTCAGAGGAGCTTCCTCCCGCGTACACTTAGATTGTGGAATGAATTACCTGCCGAGGTTTTCTCACGAGACTACAGCATGGGGTTTTTCAAGAAGGGTATATTAAGGTTTCTTTAGGGTCGGCAACGCGCACGTGACATATCTGGTGTCTCTGGCGTCCATAGGCTACTAACAATTTACCATCATATGGGCCGTATGCTTGATTGCCACCGTCGTAGTAAGAAATATATATATATATAATCAAGTCCATAATAATTTATGACAGTTTAGTCGCTTATGATAGTCAAATTTTTTGTTTCAATACAAATAGAAATAATCTTTATTAAAAGTTCCGTAATAATCGGTACAGCCATTTCAGAGATTAGCCGGAACAAACAGACAGACAGACAGACAAAAATTGTAAAAAATGTTATTTTGGTGTATGTATCGTATTTATATTCATATGCATGTAGTAAAAAACGGTTATTTCAATATTACAAACAGACACTCTAATTTTATTTATATGTATAGATTGTTTGTAACATTACGTTCTCATTGAAATGTTTTTATATAAATAACTGATAAATTTGTTTGTCTTTCTGCTTTTAGGCCACCGAACTTGAACCGTTTTTCGCGAGTACCTTTGTGCAACTAAGTTAACCACAGGAATGTAACTGCTGCGGTCGTCTGTTCGAGGTTTTCAAGCTAGAAATAACTTTGTAACTAGTTTTGTACCTAAAACACGGTAGTTAGGCAGACGGCGAAGTAAATATGTAGGACTAGCTGTTCCCGCGACTTCGTCCGCGTGGAACTTAACTTTATTATTCTAAAATAAAAGTAGCCAAAATTACTTCTTATTACTTCACCTATCTGCCAAAAAAAGTCCCGTCAAAATCGGTCCAGTCATTTCAGAGATTAGCCGGAACAAACAGACAGACAAAAATTAAAAAAAAAAAAAATTTTGGCATATGTACCGTATTTATATTCATATATTAAAAAACGTTTATTTCAATATTACAAACAGACACCTATTTTTTTTTATATGTATCTACCTAGGGGCTTCTTGGGCTGCCGCCCAGGGCCCCCTGGATATAACTATACTATAATAATAATAACCTCAGGACAATTCACACAGCGCCATCTAGACCCAAATTAAGCTAGCTAAAGCTTGTGAAAGGAGTTGATATAATTGAAACTTAAAATCATACTTTCCGTATAAAGTTTATTCTCCATACACGTGTACAATCTCAGTACATAATGGATACCACTACACTGTTACATATACTAAGCAATTAAGCCTATAAACATATTAAATTAAGTAAAACTGACCTGCTTCCTTGGTTAGTGATGATCCTTTCTGTGATGTTATCCGACAATGTCTTCACACAACAACCGCTACTCGTTTTATGCCCCAATAATCCAATTGTAGTTCCAAAAATAACTATTATCTACAAAGTACGGTACGTGGGGCGCTAAAGTAACGCCATCTATGATACTAACAAGAGAAACTATTGCTACTTTACCAATGTACGCTTACACTTGTGTTACTAGACAACTGATACAAATACATAGATATATCATACATAAAAAACACCCAGACCAATACAAACAATCATACTCGTGAATACAAATGTTTGTGCTTGCGAGGAATCGAACCCGCGACCATCGGATGTTAGGCGGTGTGCTAAACCGCTAGACCACCGAGGCCGTCAAAATCAACATTTGAATGTGTTCATCAAAAGAAACCAATAGCCATGTATATATATTCCATTAAGTAGTTGCGTATTTATGAAATACTAGCTTTTGCCCACGGCTTCGCTCGCGTTAATTTATCCCCTTAGTGGTGGAATTTATCAAAATCCTTTCTTAAGGGATGCTTACGTCATAGTAGCTTTATGGATGCAAAGTCTCAGCCCGATCGGTTTAAAATTGACAAAGTTTCATACAAACTTTCATCCCCTATTTTATATCCTTGGGGGTAGAATTAATAAAAATACTTTCTTAGCGGATGCCTACGTCATAACATCTACCTGCATGCCAAATTTCAGCCCGATCTGTGTAGTGGTTTGGGCTGTGCGTTGATAGATCACTACGTCAGTCACCTTTGAGTTACATATATATATATGTTAAAAAATGTTAAAAAATCTATATATATATATATATATATATAAATATCCCCTTGGGCACTTTGTGGCTCAGACGTGCCGTATAGGTAGTTTTTTGTTGATCCTTTTTCACTTGTTGATCCGGAGGCCTTTTGTTGATCTAATGCCAGATGACCATATATAAATGTTGATCCGTTTTGAGCCACAACTGTCAAGACGAGTAATAATAATAATTAAGCGATTTATACACGATTTTATACAAATCCACCTTTTTGGCATACGACCACTTCTTGATCCAATTCAAACGGGCCAATCAGGGTGCAGCATTTGCCAAGGGCTTCCTCATTGGCACGTTTGGGCTACTACATTATGGCTACAGTAACTTAATAATGTCTAGCTAGTATTTCAAGAATAATAGTCTATCTAATCTAAATATTTATAGAAATCAGTCTGGAGTAACGTGACTCCAGATCAAACCTCAATACTTGTTATTTTTTGGACGGGAATCTTTTCTTTTGTAACAACGTTACTGAGCGAATAAAGAGAAGACGCAACGGCGGATCCAGGGGGTAGCGTCATGGAGGTCATGGGAGTCATGGGGGCGTCATGACTTTCCCCCCTTAGCCCAGGACTTAGGTAGACCACTAATTGAACTAAAAAATAATGAAACAGCAAATTTTTTTGCACGATCGGAATGTTGGTGCAGTAGTATTAATTATAATTAAACATTGTTACTTAAAACATAACAGTTAAAGTACTATAACACTAAAAGCAAAATAGGTATTTTCAAAATACTTTTTCAAAATAAATTACCCTTTGAGTTTTTGTCCAAACCTCAGATATTTTATTTATTTTAGGTATATCAATCATTACATAGTATAGTATAGTATAGTATAAATCAAAGTCGCTGTCGCATCTAACAAGTACATAAATAAAGAAAGAAGACTTTTTGGCTCTGAATATATTTCAAAAATCAATTACTTGTGTTAATCAATTTATATACTCTTTCTTATTTCATAGTACTTGTTTTGATCCGAATATATACAGATACCGTAACGGTCTATTAATTATGAATTTATTATACCTAACCTAGATATTTTATTGTGACGAAACTCCGTGTATTAGTATTATCCGATAAGGGTATGCGAACCCTAAGTATTATTACAAAATGACCAGTAATTTCGAAGAAATAAGCCTTTGAATTTCAAATCAACTTACCAAACGGACGCTCAAGGTTCGATTCCCGCCATAGAATTTTTTTTGTTTTGACTTTATGTTATATTTTAAATTAACTATTTTAATAATGAAATGAATTTAATCGAACAAAAAGTTGTCAAGTATTAAATTAATTTTAATTTACATTAACTATTATACTTTCTAAATTGTAAAGCAGCTAACAATTATAGTAAGATCTTATAAATAATGAACACAACAACATTTCAAATGTATTTTCTTTATTATTACAAAATATTTTTTGTGCATGCTATAATAGTTAATGTCACTTAAAATTTATTTAATATTAAACAACGTTTTTATCGATTAAATTCATTTAATTATTAAAATAGTTAATTTTAAATATTACTTTAAAAAAAACAAAAAAAAAAAAAAGTCAATGGTGGGAATCGAACCCGGGGTGTCTGTGTGGTAAGTTGGTACACAGGTACACTCCTAACTAGTAAAATTAATTTAATACTTAACTACGTTTTTATTATAAATTCATAATCGTATATAATCATAAATTAATTATTAAAATAAAAAATAAAAAAAAAACAAAAAATAAATAATGAAAAAAAAGTGTAGGATTCGAACTCGGAGTATCTATGTGGTAAATTGGTAAACAGGTACACTACTAACTAGGCCATATTGGTGTTGTTTGCTGTGGTGAAAAAACTAGTATATATATAAGTTACACGTACAATTTCAAAGACTTATTTCTTGAAAACTACTGGCCATTCTGAAATAGAAATAGAAAATCATTTATTCAAATAAACTTACATTGAAGCACTTTTGAATAGTCATTACATTTTTTAATCTACCGCTCGTTCGGAAAGCTGTCTCATCACAAGAAGAACGAGCAAGAAACTTGCGTGTTGCTCTTTTAAATAATTTTATTATTACTTTACATTTTTAAGTTTAAGTGTGTGAATACAAACCAACAATTAGCACTAATTCAATTAAATACTCAAATAGAAAAAATATTGAATATATAACCAACTGGTTAAACAATTAATAAGAGGAAATCAGTCATAGTGATTAGAGCAGACCAGTCCCTACAAGCAGCACCCGTTCACGAGTATGACGGATGAGCCAGCCATCACTGCGCTCGACCATATTTTAGGGAGCCCAATGACCCGGCCCACCACGCCGCCACAAGTCTGGACATTTTAGTGAGCATGACTACTCAAAACACTAGACTACGTCAAAGCTACTTACAATTGCCATCTGATAGTTATAGTATTCACATTTTACATAAGAATGCATGCGGCAATCAATACAAAAACCGCTACGCTTTCATGTTTCTAAAATCAATCAATTAAATCAAGAAAGCAATGAGAAAATTAAATTATAACGTTGTATGCTAATAAACTAGTTATTTACTTGAAATAAAACTTTAGGGTTTGTATATGTAATGTTTGCATATAAAATATGATTAAAGGTTACCAGTGTATTTACACTTTTACTGAACAAACAGAGTTGTTTAGTACTGAAAATATTGTGTGGAAGCCATCAATTACTTTCAGTGCACTTATAGCTTTGATCTTTTCCTAATTATTATTATTAAGTTTTAAAGTGGTTGAATTTTGCGTAGAGTGTTTTTATACGTTATTTCTAATTTACCATTTATTTTAAGTTTTTTAAACTCTATTCATCGAGACCAATCTAATGAGTCCAAACACGATATTTCGCCTGTAAGTTTTCGAAGAGTATGTTCATCATCTGATAATACTGGTGCCAGTATGAAGTCAAGGTTAACAGATAGATAGATAACTAATTACTCTTATTTCGTCAAAATCTTTAGATTACGTACAATAAATTCATAATATCGCTACCTATTCGAATCAAAACAAGTATTTTAGGTACTTCATGTACTAGTATATAAATTCATCAACACACAAGTTAATGATTTTTTAAATATATTCAGAGCCAAAAAGTTTTAGTGCATTTAAAAAAATTTGCTGATACGGAGTCACTATTGCAGGAAATTGTTGAAAAAATATATATCGAGTACAGGTACTATCGACGAATACTTTATCTAGGGAACACGCGGGAACGCGGAACGGCAACATGTTGCCGTTCCGCCACGATACCGTTATAGTGGTAGAAAGAGATAGGCAGTGGAACCAGCAAATGTATCTACGGGTCGTGGCTGGATCAACAAAGTGTACAACTAAGTGCGCGTATATATATATATATATATATACACTTGTCTTTAATTCAAAGGAAATATAAATAATGAACACATCACATTTAAAACAGTAATAAGTACGTAATATTATCACATTATCAAACAGTAACTACGTAATATTATCACATGGTAACAGCACGTATTATGGCAAAAATAAACATCGGCTGATTTGAAAAGATTTATTATAGTAATAATAGTAATCTCAGGACAATTCACACAGCTTCATCTAGACCCAAGTTAAGCTAGCTGAACATTGTGTTATGGGTACCAGACAACTGATACAAATACAAAGATTTTTTTCGTAAATTAATATATATTATCTATACATAGAAAACACCCAGACCGTTACAAACAATCATACTCATGAATACAAATGTTTGCAGCGTGCGAGGAATCGAACCCTCGACCACCAAGCAGGAATCAAAGCGGTGTACTAGCTAAATCGCTAGACTACCGACAACTAGCTGTACACGCGACTTCGTTCGCGTAGAATGTAACTTCTTATATTTTAGTAAAATAAAGTTAAATTACACACGGACGAAATCCCGTGTACAGCTAGTCATCAATAAAAAAAAAAACACGTAGATATCTCTAATATATTATACACTAGCTATTCCCGCGACTTCGTCCGCGTGGTTGTTAACTTTATTTTTCTAAAATAAAAGTAGCCTAAGTTACTCCTTATTACATTAGCTACCTGTCAAAAAAGATCCCATTAAAATCGGTCCAGCTATTTCAGAGATTAGCCGGAACAAACAGACAGACAGACAGACAAAAATTGTATCAAAATAAATTTTAGTATATGTACCGTATTTATATTCATATGCAAGTAGTAAAAAACGGTTATTTCAATATTACAAACAACATGCTTCAACATTCTCAAGTACCACAAAAAAGATGTTTTTTCTATCAAATAAACCGTTTTTATTAAAAACAAGCTGGGAACAGCGACTTCGTCCGCGTGGAATTTAACTTTATTTTTCTAAAATAAAAGTAGCCTAAGTTACTCCTTATAAATCAGCTACCTGCCAAAAAAAGTACCGTCAAAATCGGTCCAGCCATTTCAGAGATTAGCCGGAACAAACAGACCGACAGACAGACAGACAAAAATTATAAAAATTGTTATTTTGGTATATGTACCTTATATATATTCATATGCATGTAGTAAAAAACGGTTATTTCAATATTACAAACAGACACTCCAATTTTTATTAAATGTATAGATGTATAGATTATTATTTATTTATTTATTCATCCAAAATAATACAAATTGTGTAGGATAACGTAATAGTAACATTACAGTAAAATTTTGTCACCAACATAATAGCAACTTAAATATTAAATCTCGGTATATCTATAGACTAGCTGGCCCCAGCGACTTCGTCCGCGTGAAATTTTATTTTATTTTTCTAAAATAACAGTAGCGTAAGTTACTCCTTATTACATCAGCTACTTGCCAAAAAAAGTCCCGTCAAAATCGGTCCAGCTATTTCAGAGATTAGCCAGAACAAACAGACAGACAGACAGACAGACAAAACTTGTAAAATATGTTATTTTGGTGTATGTACCGTATTTATATTCATATGCAAGTAGTAAAAAACGGTTATTTCAATATTACAAACAGACACTCCAATTTTATTTACATGTATAGATGTATAGATTAAAAAAAGGTAACAGTCACAAGGCTAGTCGTATGCCTAATATATATAATAATGTAATAAATTCATTTAAACAGAAATTGCGGCAACATTATTTAAATTTGTAACTTTTTTACTGTCCTTCTCCTTTTTTCACATCTTTCTGTTATATCCCTATAGTTCTCTCTATATTTTCTGTTTTTCTTACTTTCAATTTGAGACTGTACTTATAATTTGATTATCGGATCATTATGTATTTATTTATACATTTATGGGTTATATATTTATGTATGTATATTGTTATTTTTTTATAGAAATGTATATTTTGCTTTGTATTTATATATCTTTTTTTGACATTTCTTATTTATATTAGTGCACCGCCAATAATCTTTCGCTGCACCACTCATGGTTGCCTGGTAAATAACGCGGCAAAATATTAAGTCCGCCACATGTACAAATTTGTTTGTGCATTAAAGTTAAAGAAATAAAAAAAATACAATACTGTTTAATGAAAATGCGTATTGTCTAGTGCTTAGAGATGTATCAAAATAAGGTCAACAAAAAAGTCCATGATGGTATATGTCTATCTCTTAAGGATAACCAACAATAACCATTTTTTACCTTTTACATTTTACGGGAATTTTTTTTATCGTATGTTTCCCTTAAAATCATGTAAACTATGTTATTATGTCATAATCTAAAGAAATAATAATATTTTATAGTGACATATCCACTATAAAATACCAAAAAGTAGCAATGTAATTCGTTACGCGCGAATCAGTTGTTATAAGGTCAAAGGTCGGTGCACCCCGCGTATTTGATAAATAGTGCTTCTCTGGATGTCTTTAAGAGAAAATGGCAGTATGTACGTGTATATGTACAAGTCCTTAAGTGTTAAGTTTTTCAAATGTACAATAAAGAATAAATATTTTTAAGTTCAGTACTTACGTACATTAATATAATACCTACTTTTTACTTGTATCTATTGTTATCAAAATTAAATTATAAGTTCTTAACTTGACCACGACTATGTGACCCTCTCTTGGCGCCAAAACGAGTGAAAAAATGAACAGCATACGACGACGACGCAGTACCTATAGAGTGGAGCAAGTGCTTATTCAGTTTTATTCAACTATTTAGTCCCTCCACCGTTACAATGAATGGAGGCGGATATTACAATGTATGTAGCATTGCGAATATAAAATATCTAGATTAGGTATAATAAATTCATAATTGATAGGCCGTTACGGTATCAGAGCCAAAAAGTCTTCTTTCTTTATTTATGTACTGTTAGATGCGACATCGACTTTGTTTTATACTACACTATGTAATGATTGATATACCTAAAATAAATAAAATATCTGAGGTTTAGACAAAAATTCAAAAGGTACTTTATTTTGAAAAAGTATTTTGAAAATACCTATTTTGCATTTAGTATTTGAAATACAAAACACAAAACTATTTTTGTTTTTAGAGTGACATTTCTATGAATTCACTGTCGATAGCGAGCGGTGCGATGGAAAAAGATAACCGTTTATAAAAATATAATAAATAGCCCTGGACAATTAACACAGACTGATACTGAACTGATATAAATAGATATTTTTATTTTGTAAATACATATATAATATACATATAAAACACCCAGACCGATGAAAACAATCGATGACCGATGAGTACAAATGTTTGCACCGTGCGAGAAATCGAACCCGCGACCATCGGATGTAAAGCGGTGTGACCACCGAGGCAGTCGAAATATATAAATAATCTTATGAATTTAATTTATTCTAATTTGTTTGTGTGCGCGGGGTGCGGTGTACGGTCCCCCTGCTTCCCCCCTGCCTCCACCGTTGCTGGAGCTTGCATGTATGGAGCATTGCGAATATAAAATATCTAGATTAGTAAATTAATAAATTCATAATTGATAGACCGTTACGGTATCTATATATATTCGGATTAAAATAAGTATCGCAGTAAGGACCAGTATATAAAGTGATCAACACAATTAATTGATTTTTGAAATATATATACAGAGCCAAAAAGTCTTTGTGTATTCAAAAAATATCTAATTTGTTTGTGTGCGCGGGGTGCGGTGTACGGTGCTCCCCCCTGCAACGGTGGAGTTACTATGTATGGAGCATTGCGAATATAAAATATCTACATTAGTAAATTAATAAATTCATAATTGATAGACCGTTACGGTATCTGTATATATTCGGATGAAAGTAAGTATTGCAGTAAGGACGAGTATATAAAGTGATCAACATAATTAATTGATTTTTGAAATATATTCAGAGCCAAAAAGTCTTTGTGTATACCAAAAATTTAGCCGTTCGGAGCCAGTCAGTCACGAATTATTAGTAAAAAAAGTGTCGAGTATATCGTACTATCGACGAATATATATGGCCACATCGCAAAATAGAATGCGACGTTGCCATACCGCCTGAGATATACGCAATAGGAGTCAAGTTATTCAGTGCAAAAGGTGGAATCAGCAAGTGTTTAGGTTGTGGCGTGATCAACAAAGTGCCCAAAGAGGTGTTTATATATATATATATGTTTTTTTTAACATTTCAAACGTGTTATATCACGGTATCAAACTGCAATATTCGCGGTCGACCTAAATAGTGTTTATTTTACTGTTTTACTGTAATATTCCGTGAAACTGAAAGACAGTCAGGGTTACCTACCTTCATTTTTTTAACTTATACAATATAATCTTTATATAGAAAATATGATAATGACTCCGACGTCTGCTCACGTAGATCTTTTAGCAGTTTTTATTTATTTATTTATTTATTTTAATTCGGATTACATCCATATTGTGTTAGTAAAATCTCTGGTCAAATTGAGAATTTTAACCTTTACAATATTATAAACGCGAAAGATTGTAAGTATGGATGTTTCACGCAAAAACTACTGAACGGGTTTGGATGAAACTTTACAGTAATATAGCTTGAACATCAGAATAACACTTGTGTTGAATTTTAAAGCGGGTGAAAGCGTGGGCACTTTTAGTAGATTAATATTTTTTTTAAACCTCGGAAAACGTAGTGCCAAGCTAAAATTGTTGTCATGTGGAAAACTGAAAATTCTTCGAGGATTCTCGATCTTCTGTGACATCCCTGAAGTGATCCGCATCACTGGAGATGTGGTTTTTATCTCACAAGTAATGTGGGCGATGATATGCGTTACACACAGCTCTGGTTCGATTCCAATGGTAAGTGCCGGCTGGTAAGTAAGGTAATGGTTGGTAATTACCAATGGTTCTGTCTGCAGTTTTATTGCCTAATCGATATATAATCCTTACTTCCTTACTAATATTATAAATGCGAAAATAATACATACAACCAGAAAGAACGTAGGATAATTTTTACCTATATATATAAATAAAATTGGAGTGTCTGTTTGTAATATTGTAATAACCGTTTTTTACTATATGCATATGAATATAAATACGGTACAGACACCAATAAACCACTTTCTAAAATTTTTGTCTGTCTGTCTGTCGGTCTGTTTGTTCCAGCTAATCTCTGAAATGGCTGGACCGATTTTAACGGGACTTTTTTTAGCAGGTCGCTGATGTAGTAGGGAATAACTTAGGCTACTTTTATTTTAGAAAATTAAAGTTAAATTCCACGCGGACGTAGTCGCGGGTACAGCTAGTTAAAAATAAAATAAAGTATGTTTTATAAACAACAATAAATAAAATATCAACATTTTGCCACTTCAGCCAGTAATGAAATTTTACGAGCGACGCCGCGGGTAAAATCTACTAATATTATAAACGCGAAATTTTGTGAGTATTTTTGGTTGTTTGTTACTAATTCACACAAAAACTACTGAACTGATTTTGATGAAACTTTATAACAATATAGCTTATACATTAGAATAACACATAGACGATAATTTAAAAAGATATTACATAGCCGCTGGACCTCCCTGGTGGACTAAAATATCTGTAATTTAACTGCCATTTCTCACCATTCCCATCGAAACCAGACAAGTATATCGTTGGCAGCAGAATTAGGTGAGAATGTATTGTTTAACAGTTATAGTATTTTCCATTCTGTCGACAATATCGTAAATCCGCGCAGCCAATGTTTAGAATGTAGTTAAATCTATTTAACACAGAAAGCTTGTATAAATAAATGCAGTTGGAGCGTGCGGTTCTAAAATATACGTTAACTGAATGAAATAAGTTAATACTGGTTTAAAATTTGTGAAAAGATACAACAACGTAAATAAAAAAGATAAATTTACTAACTTTTTAAAACTGAGCCGGTATAAAAGTTTGTTTACAGATACACGTACTAGGCGACTCGAGCAACTTGGTCTGCATTACACTTACTTGATATTTACCATTGTATAAAGCCCAATTTACATAATATCTTTTTAAATTATATGCTATGTGTTATTCATATCCTATGTGTTATTCTGATGTATAAGCTATATTACTTTAAAGTTTCATCAAAATCCGTTCAGTAGTTTTTGCGTGAAAGAGTAACAAACATATGATATGCTATATAAAAAAAAACAAAAAATCTAATCAGTGTTCGCAACCTGAACAGACCAGTCCCCACAAGCAGCACCCGTGATAAATTCCTGGTCAATTTGTCACGATGTGCTAACTGACCTGACCTCATGCTCATCTTATCATCCACTGGTGCCCCGCCAGCGTAAACCGTTAGCACAGTCGAGTGCACCGTTCCATTATCATTTATAAAAATAGTATGGACGGCCATACTCACAAACATTACGATGTATTGTGTTTGTAACTATATGCAAATCTTTGCAATACGTATAATATATTTATTACTATTTTATTGTTCAGATTACAATATTTTATGTATAGTGACATCTGTGTTATAAATAATGTACTAAGTGAACACAAACATTTGGATAGCACGTTTTGTTCCTGACACCGTTCATGACAGTATTAGTTAAGAAGTGTAATACTAGATGGCGCTTAAACAATTTTTTACATTTGTTGATTTCTTTACACGTTTGTAGTTAATTATAAGTATAAGGTTTTTAATGGATTCTTTCACTAAAACAACCTTCAAAACTCAAACGCACAATTTTTATTCTCGACAAACTTTTTATTCCACTAATTTTTAACTACTCAAATTTTACAGACTCTCTAATACTAAAGAATACAGACCACAGACAAATTACATTTTTAGATTTTTATATATTTGTTTTTTAATCAACTTCAACAATAGGTAACGACTTATTAGTCATGTTGTAAAAATAATATCATTTCAAATTACCTACCAATATAAACACTTTTAAATAGTTAATTTTTTTTATTCTACCACTCATTCGGAACTCAGACTCATCACAAGAAGAATGAGCAAGAAACTTGAGTGTTACTCTATTAAATAAATGTTGTTTTAATTAGATTTTCATTAACAAGGATATACGAATTGCATTTTTTATTCCATTGGAATTGCAAATTAGCTGACATGAACGGCACAGCGGATATCACGTTATCATTATACATTCGTGATAACACTCATGTGTTCCAATTCCAGTTAATATCTCATTTTTGAGGTATTAGACCTCTTGGTGCCTTGGTGCCTCTCAGACGACTTATTACAGTCTACCTAAACTTTATTTTGCTTCTGTCTACAGCTATCACAATGATAACGATTGATAATGGAGGGAAGAAACTGTCAGTAATAGAGAATAACCGCATTGCTAACGGTTTACGCTGGCGGGGCACCAGTGGATGATAAGATGAGCATGAGGTCAGGTCAGTTAGCACATCGTGACAAATTGACCAGGAATTTATCACGGGTGCTGCTTGTGGGGACTGGTCTGTTCAGGTTGCGAACACTGATTAGATTTTTTGATTTTTTTTTTATATATCATATGCTGGTGGTCACTCTATTCTCCCAAATTTGAATTTAAATGAAATAGTATTATTGTAAATATGTACAACATTAAAAAAAAAATACGAGCTGAGTTTCTTGTCAGTTCTTCTCATCTCGGAATCATTCCGAACTGACGGTAGATTTAACATATCATAAGAGTCTGTAATAGACCTACATGAATAAAGATATTTTGAATTTGAATTTGATGGTTTCCAGGGGAACCGCGTGGAGGTTAACCTGACATAGTACATTGCTAGAAATGGGGTTATGAGTCCACATTACTAACCATTCCCTTCTCCTGGGGGGAAAGGGGATTGTTAGTAATGTGGACTGAAGATCCTATTGCTAGCAATGTACCATGTCCTTTCTCAGGGTCTAGACTATCTCTGTACTAAATTTCATTTAAATCGGTTCAGCAGTTTTCGCGTGAAAGCGACACAGACAGACAGACAGAGTTATTTTCGCATTTATAATATTAAGTAAGCAGTAAAGATTAAAAAACCATCAATAATATTTTGGTATGCCATATCAGATTACAGTATATTATTAACGTTAGTTCAATATACAAGTTTATTCGGTCAATGCACTCAACCTTGACCGACTGCGTTATCTGTTTCTTTAGCGTTTACTTTATTTATACTTTGACAGGTGCCTCGTTAGTGAAGGCACAAATATCACGGCTTTTATTTGCCTACGACTAAGAGTCCTCTCAGAGACATTGTCTGAGAATGTTAATGTAATGTCTACTCGTAATAATTGTCACTTCCTGAAATATTCAGGTACATTAACTCAGTCGCTTAATGGTGCATTGCTTTATGTTCCCATAAACACGGGTTCGGTTTCCGTACAATCTATACATATAAATAAAATTGTAGTGTCTGTTTGTAATATTGAAATAACCGTTTTTTACTACATGCAAATGATGAATGTACATACACTAAAATAACATTTTTTACAATTTTTGTCTGTCTGTCTTTTTGTTCCGGATAATCTCTGGTATGGCTGGACCGATTTTGACGGGACTTCTTTTGGAAGGTAGCTGATGTAATAAGGAGTAACTTAGGCTACTTTTATTTTAGAAAAATAAAGTTTAGTAGTTAAATTCCACGCGGACGAAGTCGAGTGAACAGCTGGTATTATATATAATTTTAGTACATATTGGATTGGTCTGGTTGTCTTTTCCCCAAACTAATATTATATATGCGAAAACGTGTCTATATATCTGTTTGCTGATGCGAGCAGCGCAGGACCGATCGTCGTGGAGATCTTTGGGGAGGCCTATATTCAGCAGTGGACGTCTTCCGGGCTGCGATGATGATGATCATGATATCTGTTTGCTATCTTCTCACTACTAATCGGTTGAACACTACCTACAGTATCCCGAGTACAGACTCAATATCTGTCATTGCCTATCTATGTCTATATTTGCCTTAAAATCTGATGGATATATTCAGTACATTATATACAGCAGCAAATATAATTGTTTCTCGATTTTTTTTATATAACACAGGGGACAAACGAGCATGCGGCTCACCTGATGGTAAGTGAATACCGCCACCCATGAGCACCCGCAACACCAGGAGAATTGCAAGTACGTTGTCGGCCTTTTAAAAAGGAATAAGCTCTTTTATTGAAGGTTTGATCGATCGAGGTCGATCGATTCAGTTGCGCGATACATATCAATTGTTATTTAGCATTATTACTTATTTTAAATGTGATGGATTACACTTTATCCTTTAAAATCAATGTGTCTAATAAAACCAGACATAATCGTCGATGATATTTCTATATAGTACAATTAATTTAGCTATAGATTACTTTTTATGAGTTGCGATAAAATATAACAGTCTATGTTTATAAACATTACACTAATATTTGGTAGGTATATTTTGATAAGGAAGTGATTATGTTGAGGAAATTCAATCGACTGACATACATGAATCAAAGGCTTAGTTTTTATCAATAAGCGGTCTGGTGACGACCTCGGTGGTCTAGCGGTCTAGCACACCGCTTTATGTCCGATGGTCGTGGGTTCGACGGCACTCTATGTATAATATATATGTATTTACGAAAAAAAATTATCTATGTATTTGTATTGTCTAGTACCCACATTACAAGCTTTAGCTAGCTTAACTTGGGTCTAGATGGCGCTGTGAGAATTGTCCTGAGATTATTATTATTATTATATAAGTCAAAGGTGACTGACGTAGTGATCTATCAACGCACACCAAACCAAACCACTAGCAGCCCAAACCACTGGACGGATCGGGCTGAAATTTGGCATGCAGGTAGATGTTATGACGTAGGCATCCGCTAAGAAATGATTTTGATTAATTCTACCCCCATGGGGTTAAAATAGGGGATGAATGTTGGTATGAAACTTTGTCAATTTTAAAAAAACCCGGGCCACGAACTCCTTGAAACTCGCGTTGTGGCTCGACTCCAGCTGCGTCACCCTCAATGTCAGATTATATTCGACAATGTCCTGTTCCTTAGACCCAAGATCTCCTGTTTCCTATTGAAACCCTGAGCGATCTACCAATTACATACTTATTGAAATCTTAAATGAAACAGCACAGTTCAGTATACAATCATGTAGTATTTTTTTATTTTATTAAGAAAGTCCCCTCCGATCGATCTCCCGTCCAATTAAAATGGGGATCGATATTACAACGGCCTGAGCCGAGGTTCGAACCCCTAGCGGTGCCACAGACTAAAGTCGTATCCGTCGGGCGGGAGTTGGCCTTCAGCCGCTCCATAAGTCCTTCCGCGGGTCTGGAATGTCATCTGCAAACCCGCGGAAGGACCCTAACGTTCGGTGAAGCTGTAAAGGCCAGCTGCGGCCAACAGCATTAGAGTTGTCCGAAAAAAACAATTAAGAGAGGAAACATAAATGTGAAAATTATTCATAGTAACTAGTTTTTTTTTTTTCGTCCCGCCTGACGGATACGACTTTGGTCTGAGGGCACCACTAGGGGTTCGAACCTCGGCTCAGACCATCGTAACATCGATCCCCGTTTGAATTGGACGGGGGATCGATCGGAGGGGCATAGTAACTAGGTACTCAATTACCTTTATACTAGTGTGAGTATTGCGTGAGCATCCACTAGTTTATCATAATCAGGTTGGTAGTTGTAAATTGCCAACTTTTTTCACGATTACGTTGCGCAGTCTGGTCTACGTATTTATGACAGCCTCGGTTGTCTAATGGTTTAGCACACCGCTTTACTATCCGATGGTCGTGGGTTCGATTTCTCGCGCGGTACAAACATTTGTATTCATGAGTATGATTGCTTGTATCGGTCTGGGTGTTTTCTATGTATAATATGTATTTATTTACAAAAAAAATGTATCCATGTATTTATATCAGTTGTTTAGTACCCATAACACAAGCTCTGCTTAGCTTGGGACTAGATGGCGCTGTGTGAATTATAGATATTATTATTTTTTATACTTAACAAAAATTCTCATCTCCACTCTTAAGGGAGATGAGAATTATTATTATTATTACTATTATATTTATTGCCTTGCCACGATCTACTGGACTAACAGTCGCGAGCGACTTGTAGTCCGCCCCTGTTCGTTAGATAGATAATTTATTTGCTTCAACATTTACAACAATAGTACAAATGTTCGCCTCACATTAAGTTCGCCAGCAAATTACAATTCATAACAATTACTTTTACAATTAAATTACATTATAAATAATAATATCCGATGTCACTAAATGGATACATTATAACTAATAATATAATACAGATGTCAGGTCAATTCCCGCAAAGAGTAACATCATTTTTTAACGAGCCATTGGTGTAATTCTTTTTTAAATCTATTTAACGGCATCTCTCGAATTACATGTGATATTTTATTATATATTTGTATGGAGCTGAAGTGTGAGTTAGTTATGCAAGTTAGTTCTACACGGTGCCATTTTTAATTTAGTAGGGTCTCTTTGTGTAAATTTGCTATTATCGTTTATTTTTTTCATATAAATATGGGTGTTTTTTTACAACTATACCTGTTAACATGTACATGGCATGTTATAGAATAATTCAGTGTATTTTCACCTACAGGTAGGTCTGGTTGCATATTCTTTGCAAATGTCCAAGGTAACCATGACAACGGGCGGTAACATCTCGGCCGTCGACCCCGAACCAGCGTCGGCAGACATCACGTGAGTGTTGCCAGCATATTGCTATTACCACTGAGATTGGTAAATTTAACGAGTATTTGTTTTAGATGGCTAGTGTTTTTTTTAAGTGGGATAGTAGAACGTCACACATTCTGTAAGCAGTAAATAGCGTTCGTATATAAGAAGAGAAAATTGTAAAAATATCTAGAAAGTATATTACAGCGGTTAAAAAGATTAGAGTTAGAGTAGCTGAAGTAATAAGGACTAACTTAGGCTACTTTAATTTTAGAAAAATTTATAAAAATAAAGTTAAATTCCACGCGGACGAAGTCGCGGGAATAGCAACATATAAACATTTAGAAAAAAACATAATAATCCAACGCACACATCGAGGCTGCGTACCCCAGTTACTGGCAGCGTTGTCTCTTTGAATGGCCATATTTACATTTTATTTACTTTATTATATAATTTAAGTTAATATATAAGTTGCACACTTAGTATATCTGTTGCAGGAGCTGGGAAGGCACTTGGAAGCAGAAATAGAACACGGAGACTACTAGAAATTTACGGACCTCAAATTGTGCTGGCAACACTGCATTTGCATTTATATTGTATATTACTCATTCACGAGATTCAAGAGCATATTAATGAAGTACCGAAGTCTCTAGAAGAGATCTTATCAAGGCCTGCACTATTCAAGACTTTATATAAATTTATTTCCAACACTGGGAAGAAATTATAATTTTTTTTTAAGATTTTGTATTTTATGTTGGGCTAAAAAGGACTTGTATCCAGAGCCGTAAAATATTAAGTAAAATAAAAAAATAAAAATAAAAATTTATATTGTAAACCTTTAAGTTGGGCTAAAAAGTACTTGTATCCAGAGCCGTAAAACATATTAATAAGAAAAATAGAAGAAGGAGACATTTTTACTAAAAATTTACGGAACGCGTCGCTTACAGTGGGCTTTCTCAAATTGTGCTGGCAACACTGCGTGTGCGTGGCGCCCGCCCGCCCTAACAGTATTTTGTAAACAAATGTCGCGTACAGTCAGTGTAATAAGGTGTGGGTTGTAATGAGGTGTGCTCGTACAGAGGTCGGAGTCGTGAATAATGGGCGTCGGTGACACGGCCTGGTGTTTGATGATGGCGCGTCGCTTATGGCGGATCATCCAGGATAGTTTACCACCACGATCCCCATAAGGTAATGAAATTTTTGATTTTTTTTATATAGCATTATCATTTCTGTCAAAATCAAGTTTAAATTTATATTAATGTTTACTATTGAATCATAATTTTGAAACTGACGAGCCAAATGTAACCCGTTTTATATGGCAAACAAACAAAATCTGAAATCTGTAAATCATTTTTCAAATTTTTCAAATTCAAAATATCTTTATTCATGTAGGTCTATTACAGACTCTTATGATATGTCAAATCTACCGTCAGTTCGGAATGATTTCGAGATGAGAAGAACTGACAAGAAACTCAGCTCGTATTCTTTAAAAAAACAAATGATGTACAATATACACAGTCAATAATACACAGTCAATATACAGTTCAGATACTCGTGCATAATTTATCTTTCCATTGCTGCAATTATTTTTTATATCGATCAAGTATTACATTAATAATTTTTTATTGTTTTTAATAAAAAGAAAATTTATACAGATAAAATAATATTGGTACAAGTAACAATTCTAATTTCAAATATAATACAATCTATAAATGTATGAGTTTGTATGAGATATTTGAGAGCTGCAGTTACCAAGTTGCATGACTCACAATCGTGAATATTAAATAAACCATTCAAAACGTTCAATTGATGAGGAAAAAAAATCTGTAACATTTTATTAACGTATTACATACTAGCTGTACATGCGATTTCAGCTGCATGAATATAGTCTATATGTTATTCTGATGTATAAGCTATATTCCTTTGAAATTTCATTAGATAGATATATAACATATATAATTGATTTATTGCCAACATAACGCAAATAATACCATTTACAATATGACACAAAATAAGAAAACCCAGTTAATGATGATTCTTTTTCGTAATCTTTTTATATTATACTAGCTTTTGCCCGCGGCTTCTCTCGCGTTAATTTATCCCCTTAGGGGTGGAATTTATCAAAATCCTTTCTTAGGGGATGTATACGTCATAGTAGCTTTATGCATGCAAAGTCTCAGCCCGATCGGTTTAAAATTGACAAAGTTTCATACAAACTTTCAACCCCTATTTCATCCCCTTGGGGGTAGAATTAATCAAAATCCTTTCTTAACGGATGCCTACGTCATAACATCTACCTGCATGCCAAATTTCAGCCCGATCCGTCCAGTGGTTTGGGCTGTGCGTTCATAGATCACTACGTCAGTCACGTTTGAGTTATATATATTTAGATTACTCAACTATTAGCGACTGTTGTTTACGTTATACCAAATTTTAAACTATGTAGATTATTTATAGAGATACAAAAATTTCAAGTTCATCCTCGTGATATAAACCATTTTCACGTCTTTCATTAACGTTCGTTTCCGTATTCATAGCCCTGAAAAAGTAATGTACAGAGAAACAACAAGTTTTTCGTATACTAGCAACAGCTAGTATACGAAAAACTTGTTTAATTAATATTTCATGTGAACGAAGTCACTGATAACAATCAGTGATTTCATTTATTTTTGTATAATACAAGTCACGTAACTAACTCATTATAGTTACTATCTGCGAGTGAAAGTCCGTCCAAATCTGTCCAGCCGATTTAGAGATTCGTTCGCTAGAAATATTTTTTATTTTTTGTAAAATATAAGTAGCGTAAGTGACTTTTTATAATTACTATCTGCGAGTGAAAGTCCGTCGAAATCTGTCCAGCCGTTTCAGAGATTTGAAGTACAATAAATATTGTTTATTGTATTATTTCATTTTAATTTATATGTATAGATATAGACTAGCTGTTCCCGCGACTTCAACCTCGTGGAATTTAACTTTATTTTTCTAAAATAAAAAGTAGCCTAAGTTACTCCTGGACGAGACACTCCACAGACAGACTGAAGTGGAGAATTATGCAAGCATTACGTCCAGCAGTGGACAAATATATGCTGAAAGAGAGAAGAGAAGAGAAAGAGAAGTTACTCCTTATTACATTAGCTGCCTGGCAAAAAAAGTCCCGTCAAAATCGGTCCAGCCATTTCAGAGATTAGCCGGAACAAACAGACAGACGTTTTGCAGGGCAGTGTCGGACCATCGTATTTGTCGGATTATAGAGTGCTGCTTAAGGGTCCCCTGCTTATAGTCCGGAATTTTTTACAAAAGAGTATCTTGTAATCCGACAAATTACAGATCCAGTGATAAGATTCTATGTTATATATGTATGTATGTATATGCACTCTGAAGTATATTGTCAAAGTAATATTCAATAACAAATAATAGACAATGTCGGATTACAAGGGGGGCCGGATTAGACAGGGGCCGGATTACCGCGGGTCCACTGTATATGCAATAAACTTAAATATATACCAAATAGTCTGACAGTCACAGAACTAAAGAGAGATAAATGGAGAAAAAAAGAGAACACAGAGAAGAGAGAAAGTTATAAATTCAGATACTATCTCCCATAGACACATCTCTAATGAAATGAACTTCCGGAAAACAACACTGAATTCTATAAAAAAAAAACACCAAGTTTGTTATGCTCTTTTCTAAATGTTATATTATAACATTTGTTTATTATATTCCTACTGGACTGCTTCGTATTTAATATTCACATTAAGGCCCATATTGTGTATTCGTGACATGTTCCTGTAAATCATATAAATGTATGAGTGTGTATGTGAGGCACGAACGGCTCTAACGTAACTCATGATAGTACCAAAACACCAAACATAACTCACTTTAATAAATTAACAAATATGAAACTAACCACAACTGATTTATTCATTAAATATGTAATTTATATTTAGACTACCTTTTGCCGCGGCTTCGCTAGCGTTAATTTATCCTCTTAGAGGCGGAATTCATCAAAATCCTTTCTTAGGGGATGCCTACGTCATAGTAGCTTTATGCATGCAAAGTCTCAGCCCGATCGGTTTGAAATTGACAAAGTTTCATACAAACTTTCATCCCCTATTTTATCTCCTTGGGGGTAGAATTAATCAAAATTCTTTCTTAGCGGATGCCTACATCATAACATCTACCTGCATGCCAAATTTCAGCCCGATCCGTCCAGTGGTTTGGGCTGAGCGTTGATAGCTCACTACGTCAGTCACCTTTGAGTTATATATATACTAGCTGTACCCGCGACTTCGTCCGCGTAAATAATGAAAAAATATTTAACTCAATTAACACAATATAAGTCAAATAAATAAGTTTCATCGTTTTAGCTTCAAAAATGATAAAAAGTAAAAATAAATATTTAATCAATAGGCTAAAAAATAAATTTCAAACTTCTAGCTTTAAATATGACGATACATCTATATAACCTTGGATCTACCCTTTTAATCCTCTTGCAACCCTTTTTCACATTAAAAAGTAACCTATGTCCTTTCACAGGATCTAGTCTATCTATGTCTGTTTCAAATTTCAATTTAAATCGGTTCAGTATTTTTGGCGTGTAAGCGAGACAAACAGATAAAGTTACTTTCACATTTATAATATCAGTAAGGTATTTAATAAACTAACCCTAAAAAGACAAAGAAAAAAGTTTAATCGTTCTAGCTTCCACAACCACACAAACAGCAAATTTCCACAATAACTTTCATTCTCTATTTTATTTTACTACCCCCCCTCCCCCTAAGAGTAAACATTTTACAAACATTGAATATCATATTTATTGATATTTAAACAACAGCCTAAAAATGAGTCTCAAACTTCTAGTTTTAAAAAATGACGATTCTTCCATACAGCCTACCATTGCAACCCCCTTACAATCCTTTTTTCACATTCAAAAGTACCCTATATTCTTTGTCCGGGTGTAAACTAACTGTGTACCAAATTTCATTTAAATTTTTATTTTGTTTTGGAGCGTAAGACTGACAGAAAGACAAACAGACTTACTTTCACAGTTATAACATTAGTGGGGTTTTTAAAAATCTACCCCAAAAGAACCAATGAAAATAGTTTCATCGTTCTAGTTTCAAAAATTACGAATTTACATAATAACTATCATCCCCTACTTTATTTTACCCCCTTAAGGGTAAGTTAATTACAAACAATGAATGTCATATTTATTTATATTTAATCAACAGCCTCAAAAATAAGTTTCAAGCTTCTAGCTTCAAAAATGACGATTTTACATAAAAACTTGCATCTCCTATTTTATTTTACCCCCTTAAGGGTATTTGTTTTTACAAACAATGAATGTCACAAGTATTTATATTTAATCAACAGTCTCAACAATAAGATTCAAGTTTCTAGCTTCAAAAATGACGTGTTTACATAAAAACTTGCATCCCCTATTTTATTTTACCCCCTTGAGGGTAATTTTTTTACAAACAATGAATGTCATATGTATTTATATTTAATCAACAGCCTCAAAATTAAGTTTCAAGCTTCTAGCTTCTAAAATGACGATTTTACATAAAAACTTGCATCCCCTATTTTATTTTACCCCCTTAAGGGTATTTTTTTTACAAACAATGAATGTCAATGTATTTATATTTAATCAACAGTCTCAACAATAAGATTCAAGCTTCTAGCTTCAAAAATGACGTGTTTACATAAAAACTTGCATCCCCTATTTTATTTTACCCCTTAAGGGTAATTTTTTTACAAACAATGAATGTCATATGTATTTATATTTAATCAACAGTCTCAACAATAAGTTTAAGCTTCTAGCTTCAAAAATGACGAATTTACATAAAAACTTGCATCCCCTATTTTATTTTACCCCCTTAAGGGTAATTTTTTACAAACATTGAATGTCATTTTTATTTATATTTAATCAACAGTCTCAAAAATAAGTTTCAAGCTTCTAGCTTCAAAAATGACGATTCTTCCATACAATCTTTCATCCCCCCTTTTAACCCCTTACAACCCTTTTTTCGCATTAAAAAGTAGCCTATGTCCGTTCTCAGGGTCTAGACTATCTGTATACCAAATTTCATTCAAATCGGTTTAGTAGTTTTGGCGTGAAAGCGAGACAGACAGACAGAGTTACTTTCACATTTATAATATTAGTTTTTGTCGCAGCACAAAAATATATTTTTATCGTTTCCGTACAAATAATAATTTTACAGTATTAATCTACAAACCAACATTTTGTTTCTTACAATCAGCTAAATAATTTAAATAGTTCCATAATATATGGCATAATGAAAAGGTCATTTATTTTATAAAAAAGACAGTTAGTTTTTATTTTAGTGAAAAATAAGAAAATTCTATTTTGATACAACAACCATATATTTATTAATACCTATACTTTATTAATTTTGTGTTAATGCTTTTTAAATAAACACCCACACATTATTTCTGTATAACCTACAAAAATGGGTAAATAATTTAATTTCGGACAGTGCCACACCACAACATTCTTTAAAAAATGTAAATAATAAAATTTGAAGAAATTGTGATTGTACTGAACAACTTAAAAAGAAAACTTAATAGTTTTTTTTTAAGTTGTTCAGAACAGGGAAACAACATTTGGCATTTATTATTATTTAACATTGGATATTGACTTTAATTTTTGTAATTTATATTGTAAAACTTTAAGTTGGGCTAAACTGGGCTTGTATCCAGAGCCGTAAAACAAATTGATAAAAAAAATCGCCAAATTTGTCTCGCAATCGGCCAATTTCAGGTTTAAAGAAAAAACACATACACACGATATACGATTTTATCATAAAAAAGTGTCAAAAACAATATTTTCACTAAACGTCAACGTCATGTTTCCGGCAAGATCTTTCGTTTTACATTATGTTATCTGTGGTTTTGTTCTCTGTGATGGATACCTTATTGGCGCAAACGCACGCGATGTGTTGATTGGTTGTTAGCTAGTGAAATGAAAAGATGGCGAATGGCGCAAACGCACGCGATGTGTTGATTGGTTGTTAGCTAGTGAAATGAAAATATGACGAATAAGGATTCAACCGCATAAAGATAACCTTGTATTTCCATTTTGAACCCCTTACAACCATTTTTTCGCATTAAAAAGTAGCCTATGTCCATCCTCGGCGTCTAGACTATCTGCGTACTAAATTTCATTTAAATCGGTTCAGTAGTTTTGGCGTGAAAGCGAGACAGACAGACAGACAGACAGACAGACAGACAGAGTTACTTTCGCATTTATAATATTAAGTAAGGATATGTATATAGATTTAGTAGTTTGCTCAAACAGAATCTGCATTGATAGATGGATGGATGCAGGGGCGGATCGTGAATGTGGGGCCCTGGGCTAAATCTACTTAGGGTCCTACCTAATTGTATTACTCAACTAAAAAAATACACCGACAAAAAACAAGCGACCAGAAATTCCCCATTCCTTTCAATAGATGCGCACTTGCATGGGTTGATTGATCGCTTATGATAGTTTTTTAACATTGTAGATATTTTTTTATATCCTAAATATCGTTTCAGTGGGAACTGGGGGCCCTTTGTAACCTCGGGGCCCTGGGCTGCAGCCTAAAAAGCCCTTAGGTAGATCCGCCTGGGTGGATGGATATTTGTTATACTTTCACAGAAAAACTACTCAACAAATTTTGATGAAATTTTCCAGTATATCAGCTTACACATCAAAATGGCATATAATAATAATAATCTCCGGACAATTCACACAACGCCATCTAGACCCAAGTTAAGCTAGCTAAAGCTTATGTTATGGGTACTAGACAACTGATACATATACATAGATATATTTTTTTTGTAAATACATACATATTATACATAGAAAACACCCAGACCGATACAAACAATTATACTCATGAATACAAATGTTTGTGCCGTGCGAGGAATCGAACCCGCGACCATCGCTCGTAAAGCGGTGTACTAGACCGCTAGACCACCGAGGTCGTCAAATAATTATAGATAAGATTTGTTATTTATATAACCCTGTAATAATATACTGTTAGGAGTATCCTCTAAATTTAATTAAATAAAAGAAACTTATAACAAATCGTATAATTAATTTTAACAAAATCAGTAAAAGAACTTATAAAGCAAACACGGTATGATACGGAGATTCGTTCGAGAGCACGTCTGTCGACCAAAAGAGGCCGCACACCGGGTTTCGCAGCCTTTTATAGACGCGCCGCCCGACGGTGGCGCCACCACAGGAAGTTACACCTAACACGGCCTCTCCTGACGGAGCATCGTCCCCGATGCTTTCTGGTCACGGCGCGTCGTCTGGTCCGACTGCTAATCTTATGCGCTCCGTCCAGGCTGAAGGTATTCTCTGGGCTATTGCTCGGAGACGAGTCAACAGTGACTCTTCACAACCTGTGAACCATAAGTTAGTGGTAAGCATTTTATTTTTGGAAGTAGGATCACGTTGCCTCACAAGGACTAATCTAAATCTGATCTAAGCTTGTATACATAGAAGCCACACAAAGCTTTATACGAGAGGTAACCTATAACACACTTTACGCTACACAGAGCCTTACACGAGATGTATCCTATAACAAGCTGGATGCTGCCCAAAGCTTTACACGAGGTGAGGTGTATCTTATAACACACTCGATGCTGCACAAAGCCTTACACGAGGTGTATCTTATAACACACTCGATGCTGCACAAAGCCTTATACGAGGTGTATCCTATAGCACCCTCGATGCTGCACAAAGCCTTATATGAGGTGCTACCAATTACATACTCGACGCTGCACAAAGCCTTACACGAGGTGTATCTTATAACACACTCTATGCTGTACTAAGCCTTATACGAGGTGTATCCTATAGCACCCTCGATGCTGCACAAAGCCTTATATGAGGTGCTACCTATTACACACTCGATGCTGCACAAAGCCTTACACGAGGTGTATCCTATAACATGCTCGATGCTGCACAAAGCCTTACACGAGGTGTTACCTAAGTACCTTACGATAAAATTTATCTCAAAAATACAAATTACATTAGAAAAACTCAAATTCCTTTATGACTCTGCACTATTTTGACTCTGTATAGGTTAGAACAATAGAGAAAGCATCTGTGTGTACGAGAATATATTTGTATTTGTTACATTTTATGTACTGCATCATAAGGTATTGAAAGTATAGTGGACCTGGACATTGGGTGGAGAGGAACGTGATATAAGATATAAGGCAACATGTTTACACATTAAACAAACAATTCCGTGCCCTATAGTATTTCTTTACAAGATGGACCCTACTTTGAAACCGTCAACTAATTTGAACTCGACAACGTTTCCACGTCAATATGGTCAACACATAGTCTTTAGAAATATAACAATCGCGACCTTTTCCTATAGAGATATGTTAATAATTATTTTCTTTAAGATTTATTTTCTTTATATATCGCAAACTATTCAACTGCCCTTGTACAAGTAGTTTCCTCATCAGCAGCATATGCTACTACGATTCGTGAGGTTATTAAAAGGATTTCGATACGTGAGATATGAACTAACCTATACGATATTCAAACGTCAAATTACGATCCTGTAGGCACATTCACCAGCGCACTACCCTAGGCAAGAAATCCTCTTGTAATTTTCAGGGCGCTGCAGTTAGTTACTACCCTAAAAATGTTTTCCGATGAGATGACGAAAATGTTGCAACGCCTTGACAACAGCAAGTATCTCGAGCTCCGGAGTAGTACCTTGGATCTGCACATATTGTAAAGCTACTGCGTATATGTGTCTGTCTTTTTCTATTTGAATTAGTACCGTAACCTAGTGCACTTGCATCCGTATGGACTTCAGTCCATAAATGGTCAAAGATAAGCAACGCGGATTGACTAGCCAAAATAGAGGTGATCTCATTTTTCTAGTTTCTATTCTTTCCCCCGTTAAAATTTCAAGAGACGATTTGGGTGTATTACGGGATATACCGCCTAAGATAGCTGACTAGTATCACTAAATGCTATCCACTAAATACTGTACAAACCGTGTCAGCTCTCCTTACATCATATTGTTTGCATTTGATCAGTTCATGAACATGAACGAGGACTGCTTGTAGAGACTTTCCTACTCTAACACCGCTTTAATCTTATTTACTTAATCACCCGATTGATTGCGTATTTAATATTTAGATTTTAATGATTTAGTACTAATTCGCAGTTTGTATTCACACATTTGAACTTAAAATGTAGAGTTACCACAAGGGTTCAAAAGAGCAACAGACTTAGTCTTCCTCATTCGTTCCTTATACGATAAGATTCACGCGGAAGATTCAAAAATAAGTATTACTTGATGAATGAATGAAGTGCTCAAATTGAAATTTGTTTGAACGAAGAATCCATCATTTCTATTTGTATACGCTCGGCCTGACCTGACTCTTACAAATAGTTCCAGTCTCCTAGGATACACAACCTCAGGAGTGAGGTAATTACACTTAGCGGAAATTAATTGTAAACCTGGATTTTCACACGCATGCTTAATTTATAACCGTAAAATAATTTATATGGTCGATTCGGTAATTAACCGTCGTAACTACATAACGCTACTTTGTTAACAAGTAGTCTAATGTGTATCTCTATACGGTATTGACCATAGCTGTGACTGAACCACTAAAAATTATTCAGAATGTTTATTCATTAAGACTACAAATTTTCTTTTTCATCACCACGATACGGTGTATTTATCAATTGAAGTCTCGCTATCGATTCACTACACGCTATATCATTTTCAAAGAGCGGTTTCTAAAAATACGCTAAAAATCGTTATTTCATATACGCAATGTCTTTTCAATATTAAAAATATCATTACCAATGAGTACCGACGTCTTTAAGATAATCACAAGGTACTAAGAAGTTACTTCTTGTGAGACGTTATGAATTTTGCAGATAAAGTAAGAAAATAATCAAACCGCATATCCGTTTCGTCTAAACAGCATAATATGTGCACCTTACAACACGAAAACGGTCATTTGATTTAAAAGAAGTTGAACTACTATCGTACTAAACATTTGTGGGTATAATCAGACCGCATATCCGTTTCGTCTAAACAGCATAATATGTGCATCTTACAACACGAAAACGATCATTTGATTTAAAAGTTGTTGAACTACTATCGTATTAAACATTTGTGGGTATAATCAGACCGCATATCCGTTTCGTCTAAACAGCATAATATGTGCATCTTACAACACGAAAACGATCATTTTGATTTAAAAGTTGTTGAACCACTATCGTACTAAACATCTGTGGGTACTCGCATATTACGGCGCGATAATTTCGTCGCGATGTGCATTATCACTAGTCCAAGTCACGGCGAAAACTTGCGTTAGCCTAATTCAGATTATTTCTTTGTAAAGTAAGCGTATTCAGTATGACCTATCTTCTCACAAAACGCATATACGATTTTGTCCGTAGGTTATTTTTCAAAAGAACTAAATTTACCTACTCGACTATATTGCAACTATAGCACCGTATTTAAGAATCTACTTCTATACTACGTAGTTTGCTATCATATATGACCAAGTATGATCATCACTAGCTCACTCACGTTACTACGCACTTGCTTCACCTTTTAATGACAAAACTGACACCGTCTGTCGGTTCACTGAATGACCACGATCTACTTCATCGCAACTATTCGTCAATGTTGCGCATACTTAAAAGTATGAAATATAAAAATGGAAAGATCTCACCAGATTCATGACATTAAGCGTCGATAAGACGTTTCGTAATGTCTGTTGAGGTAGCAACCGATCGCGCCACCGCACCAGGTGCGCTCGTTGGCGGGTCTGGCTGGCGCGCCGACTGTCTGCGCGGGCGGCGACAGCGTGGCGGGGCCGGTGCCGGCGCAGGCACGTCGTCAGCATCTACGTCGGCAGCTATATGCGAACCCCTGTTTCGCTGAGCTACCCGTACGTTGTTCCAGCGACACCAATTGTTGAGACTTGCGTCCATTAACGCTCCTAGTTCACCTATATTTGATAGGTGGAGAACGGAGACGCGTGCTCTCGTAACGATGGGCGTTTTCTACTCGACATGTAATCAATCCTTAGTCAAAAATGTTATTCGCGACCAAAAATGGCCTCGAATCCCACTTCTGATGTTAGGAATATCCTCTAAATTTAATTAAATAAAAGAAACTGATAACAAATCGTATAATTAATTTTAACAAAATCAGTAAAAGAATTTATAAAGCAAACACGGTATGATACGGAGATTCGTTCGAGAGCACGTCTGTCGACCAAAAGAGGCCGCACACCGGGTTTCGCAGCCTTTTATAGACGCGCCGCCCGACGGTGGCGCCACCACAGGAAGTTACACCTAACAATACGTATTTTTATTTCTTAAATCATATTTGTACATTACACTTACGTCTTGCATTTTTTACATTGCACTGAATAAAATATTTTTCTTTCTTTCTTTCTTTCTTTCTTTCTTTCTTTCTTTCTTTCTTTCTTTCTTTCTTTCTTTCTTTCTTTCTTTCTTTCTTTCTTTCTTTCTTTCTTTCTTTCTTTCTTTCTTTCTTTCTTTCTTTCTTTCTTTCTTTCTTTCTTTCTTTCTTTCTTTCTTTCTTTCTTTCTTTCTTTCTTTCTTTCTTTCTTTCTTTCTTTCTTTCTTTCTTTCTTTCTTTCTTTCTTTCTTTCTTTCTTTCTTTCTTTCTTTCTTTCTTTCTTTCTTTCTTTCTTTCTTTCTTTCTTTCTTTCTTTCTTTCTTTCTTTCTTTCTTTCTTTCTTTCTTTCTTTCTTTCTTTCTTTCTTTCTTTCTTTCTTTCTTTCTTTCTTTCTTTCTTTCTTTCTTTCTTTCTTTCTTTCTTTCTTTCTTTCTTTCTTTCTTTCTTTCTTTCTTTCTTTCTTTCTTTCTTTCTTTCTTTCTTTCTTTCTTTCTTTCTTTCTTTCTTTCTTTCTTTCTTTCTTTCTTTCTTTCTTTCTTTCTTGCAGAAGACAGTGAAACTTTTTTCTTCACTGGTAAAGCTGGACTTCAAACAAAAAACATACTTTCAGCGGCTGAAACTTACGCAGACGTAAATAAGTTACTTGTACTGTTTTCTTTGTAATCAAATTGTTATAACCTGAGAGATGATAACATAGGTTAGAATGTTAGTTGATAAATAAAATAAACATTTCCGCACAATAAGATAAAACAGATCGGTTTTATCTGCCAATCGGATCACCCTGATAAGTGTCAGGGTTCTCCACGCGGTTCCTCCTGGAAACCATCGTGATAAATTCTTGATGAATTTGTCACGATGGTATAACTGAACTGACCTTATGTTCACTTTATCATCCTCCATTAGTGCCCCGCCAGCGTAAACCGTGAGCGCAGGGTGGGGCACCATTCCATTATCATCTATAAAAATAAATGTCAGGATTTTATCAATCTAAATATATATAACTCAAAGGTGACTGACGTAGTGATTTATCAACGCACAGCCCAAACCACTGGACGGATCGGGCTGAAATTTGGCATGCAGGTAGATGTTATGACGTAGGCATCCGTCAAGAAAGGATTTTGATTAATTTTACCCCTAAAGGGATAAAATAGGGGATGAAAGTTTATATGAAACTTTGTCAATTTTAAACCGATCGGGCTGAGACTTTGCATGCATAAATCTACTAACACGTAGGCATCCCCTAAGAAAGGATTTTGATAAATTCCACCCCTAAGCTAGTATTCAAATAAACTTAATATAAGCAATTTTGAATAGTCATAATTTTTTATTCGGTTAAGTTATTACAAGTTAAAATAACATTAGTCTAATCAAAGACGAGCCGCGTGTTATTCTATACTCTGCAATACTGAACGTGTTGTTTATTTACTTACCAGATAAGTATCAGATAAGTTGAGTTTATTCTGCAAATATATACAGTCATACAAGTTATGCAACTTGATTGACGACCTCGGTGGTCTAGTGGGTTAGAACACCGCTTAACATCCGATAGTCGCAGGTTCGATTCCTCGCACGGCACAAACATTTGTATTCATGAGTATGATTGTTTGTATGTATAATATGTATGTATGTATGAATATATCTATGTATTTGTATCAGTTGTCTAGTACCCATAACACAAGCTTTAGCTAGCTTAACTTGCGTCTAGATGGCGCTGTGTTAATTGTCCTGAGATTATTATTATTTGTACAATGTTTATAACATTGTAAAAGATATATCGCAACAAAGTGTGTTAGAAATTAGCAGATATCTCAGATGACGGTCGCGTGTGACGCACGAGCACGGTCAGGGGTCCTTAATGATTTGATAATGCACTCTACGAACTAGTGTTAATGACTTTATAGAAGTGTCAGCATTGACTTGGTGTTATGGCCGGTAAATAAAATCCCAGGTTCACTTCACTGGTTTTAATTTTCTAGGTAATTACAACAGTCTTACTGATCCGTACTGATACTGAATAATTACTACTGAATACTGAATGTGAATCTCACTGAACAACTAGACGAATATTGAACGAATACTGAATAATTTTCCATACAAGCTTTCGATGGTTACGTATGCCGGAGACATACGTAATACCTTAATCGTGAGGTTCGGTTTTTAGCTCGATTCTGAACGTAATTTTCACTATGACTTTTGATGTTTTTTGATGTTATTGCCTCTGAAATACGTTTTCATCCTCATAATTGTTATTTATACATGAACTTTACATAATTTCTTATCTAGAAAGTACATATATACAAGCATCACAATAGTATTTCACATAAATCTAAGACAAATCATCTCTGACTTGCATCGATTTCCACATTTAACACGAGTGGAAAACTACAACTATAACATTTTACATTACTTATATCTATTTTGTTACAATCATATCAACGTATAGCTCATAGATTACATAACTAAACGCTATCCCTTTCATTATTATTATTCGTTTTTCTTTGTCATTACACGCTGTCCTTTACACTTGGATTCCATACATGCGTTTTGTGTGATGTTTATATATACAGATAGGACTGTTCTTTGCCGTGCTATACAAAATATACACAGCAAACTATGATATTAGTGTGTTGACAGCAATATCTACATTTGACAATTGCCTTATGACGACCTCGGTGGTATAGCGGTATAGCACACCGCTTTACGTCCGATGGTCGCGGGTTCGATTCCTCGCACGGCAAACATTTGTATTCATGAGTTTGATTGTTTGTGTCGTTCTGGGTGTTTTCTATGTATAATTCTATGTATTTACAAAAAAATAATATTATCTATGTATTTGTATCAGTTATCTAGTACCCATAACACAAGCTTCAGCTAGCTTAACTTGGGTCTAGATGGCGCTGTATGAATTGTGCTGAGATTGTTTGATTATTTTTATTACAACGCCACCTAAATCGGTTTTGGCGTGACAATGAAACAGACAAACAGGGTTACTTTTACATTTATATTCAAATTCAAATTCAACAATCATTTATTCATGTAGGACATTTTAGCCGCTTATGAACATCAAGTTTTTGCATTATAATTTTTTTTCCCTACCGTCCAGTTCGGTACATAGATCCAATTGAGAAGAACTGGCAGGAAACTCAATTGAATTACTTTTTTTTAAAAGCTAATTTATTTACAATGCATAGGTATTTATATAGGTGTCTATGTCTAATATTAAATGAAAATCCCGTACATGAAAACTATTGCCATGCACGCTCGTCATTCATAATCGTTTAGTGAGTAATAGGCCTTGCTCAGTAAATATGATTTCACAGATGTTTTTAATTTATTTAATATTAGTAAGACCAGTATATGTCGAAGATGTAAATAAAATATTTATCTATGTGAATACAAGTTCACAAGACAATGTAAATCTTCTTGTTATTAGTCCAGATAAGACTACTTCGATGACACTATAACACCTATTCTTATCAACACCAATAAATTATAATAATATTATTGTTAAATAAAGCAAATTGATACTGTAATTAGGATGACGGTCAAGAAAAATACGCAAGTAACTTACTGTACATGCATCCTCATGTAAAGTGATTCGCACTTTACATGAACGAGTGCTGCTTGTAGGGACTGGTCTGCTCTTATCACTACGACTGATTTAATCTTATTGTGTTTTTATATTTGAGCCTAAATTAATTAGTGCTGGTTGGTAGTTTGTATTCACACGTTTCGACTTGTAAAATGAGAACTTACAGGGATTGTTTAAAAGAGCAACACACAAGTTTCTTGCTTATTCTTCTTGTGATGAGACAGCTTTCCAAATAAGCGGTAAATTTAAAAAAATGTTGACTATTTAAAAGTGCTTAAATTAAGTTTATTTGAATAAATTATTTTCTATTCTATTCTATTCTATTCTATACAAGTAGATGATACGGTTCTATTTATGCAACCAATATTTATGGACATTAAGGTCGTAGAAACAAAGTGCATTTTTTTCCGATTACTCTAGCTGGCCACTACAGCTTCAACGGACGATACAGATGGCACTCCAGTGCTATGGATTTTAAGTTTTTCTATAAAAACATTATTGTCGTTAACGAATTCTTCAATTTTATAGTAAGCTTTTTTTGCAAAGGAAGCGTTTTATATCAATTATTAACAACATGCACTCCACATAGTGTAATATATCCTAACATAACAGATAAAACAGCCAGGAAAACAAATATAAATTCTAGTTTTACATGACAAAAATCATTACATAGCACAGAACAAAGTCACAGTCGCTGACTGTCCGTCCTTATATAATTGTATGCTTAAATCTTTAAAACTACGCAACGGATTTTGAAGCGGCTTTTTTAATAGAAACGAGTGATTCAAGAGGAAGGTTTATATATATAATACATGTACATCCTGTCAGACCGGAGCGAGTAACTAGTTATATATAGAAAACACCAAGATCTACACAAACAATCATACTGATGAATACACATGTTTCATAAACAAATAGATAGATAAGTTTTTTATTCACAGTTACAGACACATAACATACATGAGATACAGAAAAAACACGAATTAATAAAAGAAATGTAGGTGAGTTTATGTGCCGCAAAAGTGAAAAGGTAGCCAACTCAGCATAATGCTACAGATAACTGCAGCGCTGATAGTCTGCGCTGATTGCATCGTGCGAGGAATCAAATTCTTGACCATCGGAAGTAAGGCGTGCTAAACCACTAGATCACCGATGTCGTCTAATAATGAGTGCATTTTCGTCTTTAGTGTAATCTTAAATAACTTTAGTAACAATGTATTACCCCTATCAAAACGGAGATATATAAAATATATATAAAAATCTCAGGACAATTCACACAGCGCCATCTAGACCCAAGTTAAGCTAACTAAAGCTTGTGTTATAGGTACTAGACAACTGATACATATACAAAGATATTTTTTTTTTTGTAAATACATACATATTATACATAGAAAACAAGCAGACCGACACAAATCATACTCATGAATACAAATGTTTTTGCCGTGCGAGGAATCGAACCCGCGACCATCGGTCGTAAAGCGGTGTGCTAGACCGCTACACCACCGATGTCGTCTAACAACGAGTGCACTTTCGTCTCTAGCCTAATCTTAGATACCTTTAGTATCACTGTCTAGTTTCTGATAATATTCATCATTAAGTATAGATTCGCCACTCTGCTATCAGCCTATCAGCGTATTCTTATCATTCCCATTATATATATAGGCGCGTGCAAACGTGCGATTCAACGAAGTTAAGGTTGGAATAATTCGTTACGATCTTTATTTCGTGGAATTAAAGTTATTGTGTTATATTGGTGAGTACATATTTATATATATATATATTAGAATACAAATTTATACATATATTATCTACGACCTCGGTGGTCTAGCGGTCTAGTACACCGCTTTACGACCGATGGTTCAATTCCTCGCACGGCACAAACATTTGCATTCATGAATATGTTTGTTTGTATCGGTCTGGGTGTTTTCTATGTATAATATGTATGTATTTACCAAAAAAAATTATCTATGTATATGTATCAGTTGTCTAGTACCCATAACACAAGCTTTAGCTAGCTTAACTTGGGTCTAGATGGCGCTGTGTGAATTGTCCTGAGATTATTATTATTATTAATTTTTTTCTCGGCTTTCACCGGTAATTTATATTTTTACGTGAATATGTGTACTATAAATATCGGTTAAATCGCAGCGGGAGCCTAAGATTTAAAATAAATCAAAATATATACATTAAAAAAAAAACGGTGAAACAAATAAAAGGGAATAAAAAAAAAATATCGGTCTAATCGGTTTGTAAAAATTATTATTATTATTTATTAAAATAAATTTAAATTTGTGTACATTCGAAACAATTGCAGCTATCTTTTATAAAAATACAATTTAAAATAAGATACTCGTACCAAAGGATCTATTGGAATTATCCTTAAATAAATTTGAAACATCTGTTAAATCATATTTACTGAGCAAGGCCTATTACTCACTAAACGATTACTTGAATGACGAGCGTGCATGGCAATAGTTGTTCATGCACGGGATTTTCATTTAATGTTAGACATAGACACCTATATAAATATACATTGTAAATGAACTGGCATTTAAATAGAGTAATTCAATTGAGTTTCTTGCCAGTTCTTCTCAATTGGATTGGATCTATATACTGAATTGGACGATATGGAAAAAATTTAAGTTCATAAGCGGCTAAAATGTCCTACCTGAATAAATGATTTTTGAATTTGTATTTGAATTTGAATAATATGCAGAATTCAGATTGTAGATTGAAACATGGGGATATAACAGTAATGATATAACTACGACTGCTATTACAGATGGTATAGTCAGAAGCAATGTACAATAAAGATGTTCTAGTAACCTACACATGTTCACATTTCGCTGGTTAGTTAATTTGTTAAGAAAGTTTACCTACAGGTGTCTAGGTCTAACATTGAACCAAATATTTTAATTTTTTTTTAAACACAAAGATCGATACAAACAATCATACTCATGAATATAAATGTTAGTGCCGTGCAAGGAATCGAACTCGCGACCATCGGAAATAAGGATAAGACAGGTATTTGTAAACTCAAAGTAACTGTTTACAAACTGAGGCCGTGATATTAATATGGTTTTTTATCAGACTAATTATTTCTTTATTTATTTATTAAAACTGACGACCTCGGTGGTCTAGCGGTCAAGCACACCGCTTTACGACCGATGGCCGCGGGTTCGATTCCTCGCACGGCACAAACATTTGTATTCATGAGTATGATCGTTTGTATCGGTCTGGGTGTTTTCTATGTATAATATGTATGTATTTACAAAAAAAAAATATCTATGTATATGTATCAGTTATCTAGTACCCATAACACAAGCTCTAGCTAGCTTAACTTGGGTCTAGATGGAGCTGTGTGAATTGTCCTGATATTTTTTTTTTTTTCCAAATATTCTCATCTCTCCTCTTAAGGAGAGGAGATGGCAATATACCCCCGGTAGAAGCACATTTGGCCGGGGTTCAGGGCCCCAGGGAGAGAAACCTATTATTATTAAAACTAATTTGTGGGTACTTTGATTATTATAATATGGGAGGTACTTAATTAGAATGATATTAGAAATAAAGCAGTCATAGCTCAGCACAGTTGTTTGATTGACGTCTCCTTTATACGAACATACATAACATGGCGCAGTCGGTCAAAAAGTAAATATTATACATATAGCTCTTAAACTTTGAATAGTGAACAGACTTAGTGCGTGTGTTCGTGAATTAAAATGGAGCTTGCCTTTACACCTCCACAGCCATTTGATTTTGAAAATAGTCTGACTAATGTCACTTCCGGAAATTTGAGTCGAGAATGGGAGCGTTGGAAGAAATCTTTTAATATCTACTATGAGGCGTGTGAAATATCAAAGAAGAGTGACAAAGTACAAATTAATATTCTATTGCATGTCATTGGAGATAAATGCAGAGAAGTTAGTGAACAATTTACTACAGAATACAAGAATGTAACGGAATTATTAAGGTTATTTGATGCATTTTTTATACCGAAAAAGAACTTGGCGGTGGAACGACAAAAATTTTTCAAACGGGATCAAAAAGAATTTGAGTCCGTCGAACAGTATGTATTTGAGCTAAACAAGATTGCATCTACGTGTGAGTTAAGAGATTTAAGGGACGATTTAATATGCAGCAGATTGATATGTGGGCTTAGTGACGTGGCCCTTTCGGAACGATTATTGAGGGAACCGGAAATAAATCTATCGAAAGCATTGGAAATTTGTAGACTAGCTGAAATGTCTCGTATGCAAGCAGCGAACATTCAAAATAAATGCAGCAGCCATCAGATACATACAATTGCACAAAATATGGAGAATAATCAATCAGTGAGGGCAGACATGGTGAAACGTAGTAATAAACAACGGGTTCGAAGCAGCGATGGAAGCTGGCGTTCGTCGAGCGAGCAACCCCCTTTCCCGCCTTGGATCGGCGTTACGCTGCTGGTGTCGCGTTTTCAAATACACGTTATCGTACTAATACTTCAGTGAACTCACAAAACAATAACAGATCACGTCCTACAAAAGTAGTGTCGCCAGTTCAAAGGTCACATCTTGAGTTCATTAAGTGTAAAAGTTGTGGATTAATGCACAGACGTAATGAGTGTTCTGCATATGGAAAATATTGCAATAAATGTGGAAAATTACATCACTATGCAAGAATGTGTACAAATTATATTTACGCCGTGAGGGATGACTCATCAGATCAGGTAATTTTTTCTATAAATAATAAAAGTGATGACTGGTCGGTAGACTTAGAAATTAGTGGCCAAATTATTAATTTTAAACTGGATACCGGCGCGGACGTAAATGTATTACCTAAAAAATTACTTTATATGCTAAAAATATACGAAATTCAATTAACAAATACATCAATGAAATTGCATGGCTATTCAGGAAATGAAATTAAAGTTTTAGGTAAATGTTTTTTAAAGGTTTTACATAAAGATATTTTTTATTATTTACAATTTATTATTGTTGATGTTGAGTCGCCCCCTGTGTTAGGTAGAAAATCTTGTGAGGAGCTTTATTTATTAAAACGAAAATTGTCAATTAATCAACATCCGTCCATCAGCAGTCAAAATATTTTAAATGAGTTTCCCGCCGTATTTGAAGGTATAGGGTGTCTACCGGGCGAGTATCAAATAAAATTAAGAGACGACGTGTCTCCAGTCATTCATGCACCTAGGAAGTTGCCATTAGCGCTAAAGGACAAAATAAAAAATAAACTTTTAGATATGGAGAAAAATGGAATTATTGCCAAAGTAGAGGGACCCACAGATTGGGTAAATAGTATGACTGTAGTTAGAAAAACAAATGGTGATTTGCGTATATGTTTAGACCCACGGGACCTAAACAAAGCGATAAAAAGAGAACACTTTAAACTCCCTACTTTACTTACGAAGAGGTAACTGCGAACCTTTCAGGGTCAAATTATTTTAGTACTCTTGATGCAAAACATAGTTTTTGGCAATTAAAGCTACAAAAAGATAGTTCGGACTTGTGCACTTTTAATTCGGCGCTAGGTCGTTATAAGTTTTTGAGAATGCCGTTTGGTATCTCATCAGCATCCGAAATATTTCATAAACGACTGTATGAGCATTTTGATGACTTGGAAGGGGTTGTATTATTCATTGATGATTTATTAGTTCATGGTCCCACTTTAGAAATTCATGATAAAAGATTACGAGCTGTATTAAAACGATGTGCTGAAATAAATATAAAACTCAACAGAGACAAATGCAAAATAGGGATGTCGGAAATAACGTATCTTGGCCATAAAATTAGTAAAAATGGAATAAAACCTGATGACACGCGAATTTCTGCAATAAAAAATATGCCTACACCTACAAATGTAAAAGATGTTGAACGATTTCTTGGTTTAGTTACTTACGTTGGTACCTTTATTCCAAATTTGTCTGAAAAAACTTATATTTTACGTGAACTATTAAAAAAAGAAATTGAGTGGCATTGGGACGATCGTCACCAAAAATGTTATGAAAACTTAAAGCATTTTTTAGTTAACCCACCTGTTTTAAAATTTTATGACATAAACATACCAGTAGTGATAACTGTAGACGCGAGTAAAAACGGTTTAGGTGCCTGTTTAATGCAAAATAATAACCCGGTGTGTTACGCCTCGAAATCCCTAACGAAAACCGAGCAATCGTACGCTCAAATCGAGAAAGAACTTTATGCATGTGTTTTCGCTTGTGAGAAGTTCTATACGTATATATACGGCCGCTCAGATATAACGATTGAAACCGACCACAAGCCACTAGTGAGCATTATAAAGAAACCATTAGCAAATGCCCCCGCCCGTCTGCAACGAATGTTATTACGATTGCAACCGTACTCGTTTACACTCGTGTACAAACCAGGCAAGTACCTGTACATTGCAGATGCGCTGTCCCGTGCCGTCGCTACAAACTCTGACCCCCCCACCGCCGCGCGCGATTACTATGAAACCCAAGCGCAAGTGTGTATGGTAACTGCAAGTAATCCGTTGTGTGACTCTCATTTTTTAAAAATTCAGAAATATACTAAAAATGACGATGTCTCACAGGCGTTAATTAGTATAATACGAAAGGGATGGCCGTCAGATAAAAGTAAGCTAGAAGACAGATTAAAATGTTATTGGGATAGCAGGGATGAATTGTCTGTAAATTTTGGCATAATTTGGAAGGGATCTCGGGTGGTTATACCTAACTGTATGCGCCGGGAGATGCTTGAAAAGATACACATAGGACATTTAGGAATCGAGAAGTGTAAACTTAGAGCACGAGAAACCATGTACTGGCCGAATATGACATCACAGTTACAAGATTTTTTATCAAATTGTCAGTCGTGTTTAACATATAAAAATCAAAATACTAAAGAGCCGTTAATTCCTCATGAGATACCTGAGAGAGCTTGGTATAAAGTTGGAGTAGATTTATTTCACTTTAGTAATAAAACATTTTTAATAATAATAGATTATTATAGCAAATATTTTGAAATAATTGAATTACAAAATCAAACTTCAAATCATGTAATCAATAAATTAAAATTAATTTTTAGCAGAGTTGGTATTCCAGAGATCATAATGTCTGATAACGGACCAGAGTTCTCGTCGATGTCATTTAGAGATTTCGCTCGTCAATGGAATTTTGACCACGTGACGTCTTCGCCTAGGTATGCACAGTCAAACGGACAAGTCGAGCGCGCGATCCAAACGGTTAAAAACATCATGAAAAAAACGTTGCATAATCGTACTGACTTTAATTTGGCAGTACTAGAGTTTCTAAATACACCGATTAGTAAGGATATACCGTCACCCGCAGAGTTATTTTATAATAGAAAGCTACGCAGTATTATTCCTTGTAATCCAAATATGTATAGGCCAAAGATAAACCACGATGTCATTAAGAAACTTAAAACTCGGCAAAATTCGCAAAAACTCGTGTACGACAGAACTGCGAGATTATTAAAGCCACTTTGTATTGGACAGAAAGTGAAAACTCGTCTGAACAATTGCTGGATACCAGGTACAATTTCAGGCATAGTAGATCCAAGATCTTATTGCATAACGTTACTTTCAGGGAGTATAATTAGGCGCAATAGAAAACACATTATAATAGATTCGAATAGTAGGGATGTTACCATAAGTTATCCCTCTTACGATGATATAATGCCTACGGCCACTTCCAACGTACCGTCACCTGACCATCCACCATTAGATTATAATAATTGTTATCGTACTCGTTTCGGCAGGATAGTTCGGCCTCCTGATCGGTGGGGATTCTCCGCGGAAAACGCTTCAAGGTCATGATATTGATAGGACATGACAACAATTAAGAGTAACACGTACACCTGTTTCCTACTGTTAAATGTAATTTATTGATATTTAAATAATAGTCTAAATTTTATATTGTTTAATTCATTTTTCATAGAAAATAAATATGTAAAATCTTAATTATGAACTGCATGATGAAATAATAAATACCTATGTATGCTATTGAATTGTATTAAATCAAGTTACTTACGTTGTAATAATAATATTTGTTTAGATTTTTTTTATGTTCTTTATTGTATTCAATTCAATAGTATTATTATTCTAATTTAAATTTATCAATTTATATTAAGTTTTTATAATTAATTGAATATCTATTTGCATGTATTTATATTTCAAAACATGAATAGATAAATTATTGATATATGATATAGATGATTCTAGAAATAATAAGTTGTATCTTATTTTTTTTTATGGATCCAATTATTGTTATATGATAAACATTTTGTTATATGATATAAAAAAAAAATTATTTGTAAAATTTACTGCGAAAATTTAATTTTGATAAGGGGATTGTGGGTACTTTGATTATTATAATATGGGAGGTACTTAATTAGAATGATATTAGAAATAAAGCAGTCATAGCTCAGCACAGTTGTTTGATTGACGTCTCCTTTATACGAACATACATAACATAATTCACAAATACATAAATAAAAGTGCGACTTAACACCTTGCGGCAAATCAATTATAATGATGATAATCATTTATTATATTACGTAGTACAGTACAATCCATATGATGATCCATACAGTGCTCCTAGATATATATAATACTAGCTTTTGCACGCGGCTTCGCTCGCGTTAATTTCAAATCAAAATAATTTCTTGGGCGATGCCTACGTCATAGTAGCTTCATGCATCCATTCATACTCACGAACTTTCAAGTTTACAATATATATAATACTAGGGTGGTAATAATACTATATACTACCCTTGGGGGTGAAATTTGTCAAAATCCTTTCTTAGGGGATGCCTACGTTATAGTAGCTTTATGCATGCAAAGTCTCAGCCCGATCGGTTTAAAATTGACAAAGTTTCATACAAACTTTCATCCCCTATTTTATCCCCTTGGGGGTAGAGTTAGTCATAATCCTTTCCTAGCGGATGCCTACGTCATAACATCTACCTGCATGACAAATTTCAGCCCGATCCGTCCAGTGGTTTGGGCTGTGCATTGATAGATCACTATGTCAAGTCACCTTTGAGTTATATATATATGTAGATTACACATAATGTTCAGTGTATACAGTTTATATGTGATATCATTCTAATTAAACAATAATAATCAATAATTAAATTGATATAAATATTTCATTGGACTTACTGACACATATAATTATGTATGGTATTGTATGTATTGAATAAATTCTTCGACACTATTATTTTAGAAAAATTCTATCATTTTAGAAAAATAAAGTTAAATTCCACGCGGACGAAGTCGGGGCAACAGCTAGTTAACTATATAATTGTTTCATATCTTATAAATAAGTGTGTAGGTATTAATACTACACGTTGTATATTATATAATATACTAGCTGCTCCCACGACTTCGTCTGCGTGGATATTAACTTTATTTTTCTAAAATAAATGTAGTCTAAGATACTCCTTATTACATTAGCTACATACCAAAAAAAGTCCCGTCCAAATCGGTCTAGCCATTTCAGAGATGAGCCGGAACAAACATACAGACAGATAAAAATTGTAAAAAATGTTATTTTGTATATATATTCATATGTATGTAGTAAAAAATTGTTATTTCAATATTACAAACAGACAGTCTAATTTTATTTATATGTATAGATGTATGTTAGTCTGTATGGTATTTATTATATATTTAATTAACTATATGTTTGTACATGTTTCATATCTCATAACTAAGTGTGTAGGTATTCATACTACCTACATGTGTTACATTATGTAATATATATAATACTTGATTATTCATATATTTATTTACACTTTTCATATAGTATAACGGCCTCGGTAGTCTACAGGTTTAGTTTACCTTACTTCCGATGATTGTGGGTTCGATTCCTCGCACGATACAAACATTTATATTCATGAGTATGATTGTTTTATAATATTTTATACGCGATATAAGAATATTTAACAACATCCGTAAATCAACTTCTTCAACTTTCTTGTCTCTGGATAATTTACACAGCGCCAAATTAAGGTAAAGCTTGTGTTATGGGTACTAAATAACTGATACAAATATACATACATATTAGACATGGAAAACACCCAGACCGACACAAACAATCATACTCATGAATATAAATATATATAATATAATACGAGGAATCGAACCCACGACCATCGGATGTAAGACGGGTATGCTAAACCGCTAGACCACCGGGGCCGTCAAACCCATATATCAATATCTTTTTTTTTTGACAATTCACACAGTGCCATCTAGACCCAAGTTAAGCTAGCTAAAGCTTGTGTTATGGGTCCTAGACAACTGATACAAATACATAGATAATTTGTTTTTTCGTAAATACATACATATTATACATAGAAAATACCCAGACCGATACAAACAATCATACTCATGAATACAAATGTTTGTGCCGTGCGAGGAATCGAAGCCGCGACCATCGGTCGTAAAGCGGTATGCTAGACCGCTAGACCACCGAGATTATCTACCGTTACAATTAAATTAAAATAACTCGATATAATAAATAGATAATGGATCATACTTCAGTTGATTTGTTACATTAACTATAATGTGGAGTGTATTCACGTTTGCGCAGTAAATGTATAGCCAGGGTTGCCATTCTAACTTTACATTTTGTGCCTTTACCAGCAAAAGCTGAGAGAGAGAGAGACGATGATAATAATAATAATAATAATACATACACACACACACACCCACACACTGCACTTCTTTGGTTTCGGCGCGTAAGTGTGGAAAAAAACAGCAAAAGCACAGAAAATAAGACGATAGAGAGAAGAATAAGAATAATAGCTACTCACAATTGCCATCTGACGACCTCGGTGGTCTAGCGGTCCAGTCTACCGCTTTACGACCGATGGTCGCGGGTACGATTCCTCGCACAGCACAAACATTTGTATTCATGAATATGATTGTTTGTATCGGTCTGGGTATTTTCTATGTATAATATGTATTTATTTACGAAAAAAAAATCTATGTATTTGTATCAGTTGTCTAGGACTCATAACACAAGCTTTAGCTAGCTTAACTTGGGTCTAGATGGCGCTGTGTGAATTGTCCTGGGATTATTATTATTATTATTATCTGATAGTTATAGTATTCACATTTCACATAAGAATGCATGCGGCAATCAATACAAAAACCGCTACGCTTTCATATGTCTAAAATAATTAAATCAAGAAAGCAATGAGATAAACAAATTCTAACGTTCTATGCTAATAAACTAATTATTTACTTGATATGTTGTCGTCAATGAATTCGTCTATCCTGTAATAGGCTTTCTTACATAAAAATTGTTTAATATAAGATTTGAATTGCCTCTCTGTCAGATTCATAGTTTTGTCATCCACAGGAATTATACCAAGAAGTCTTATCAAACACCTAGACACGTTGCAGATCCCTCTACAATAGACCTATTACAAAAAGTCGTCATTCTCAACACATACCGTATTGTACGGAAATCTCTGTCGTCTCCACTTTCAGCATCCTCATATACCTTAGAGATATGGAGATATATAAAATATATATATGATAAAAACAATAATCTATACATATAAATAAAATTGGAGTGTCTATTTGTAATATTGAAAAAACCGTTTTTTACTACATGCACATGAATATAAATACGGTACTCACACCAAAAAACTACTTTTTACAATTTTTGTCTGTCTGTCTGTCGGTCTGTTTGTTCCGGCTAATCTCTGAAATGGCTGGACCGATTTTAACGGGACTTTTTCTGGCAGGTAGCTGATGTAATAAGGAGTAACTTAGGCTACTTTTATTTTAGAAAAATGAAGTTATTTTCCACGCGGACGAAGTTGTGGGTGCAGCAAGTAATAACACTGAGTACTTGCACAGACACAACCAGGTAGCCAAAATACTCCATCAAGAACTAGCTCTGAAGTACGGCCTCGCGAATGAGAGGTTGCCGTACTATAAGTACGAGCCCCAGCCGGTCCTCGAAAGCGACAGCGTCAAGCTCTACTGGGACCGATCCATCATCACGGACAGGACCGTTCTTGCGAACAAACCTGATATCGTGGTGATGGATCGGGCACTTTCGAGGGTGTTTTTGGTGGACATCACCATACCGCACGACGAGAACCTCGTGAAAGCCGAAACTGAGAAAAAGAGAAAGTATCTCGACCTGGCTCACGAGGTGACCGAAATGTGGGGGGTGATGTCCACCGAAATCATTCCAATCGTTATGTCGGTGAACGGTCTTATCCCAACCAGTCTGGAACAACATCTCAGACGGTTGGGATTCCGGGGCGGCTCACTCCCGGGAAAGATGCAGAAAGCGGTGCTGTTAGATTCTGCCCGCATTGTACGCCGGTTTCTCTCCTTGGGGCCCTGAACTCCGGCCGACTGTGCTTCTGCCGGGGGTATGTTGCCATCTCCTCTCCTTAAGAGGGGAGATGAGAATTTTTGGACAAAAAAAAATAATGAAGAATGCTGAAATTTTTAACATCCCTGCGGAAAGCAATAAAACAATGTTATCCATCGTAGAATACATAAACCGTAGTGCTGCTATTTCAGATCGACCTTGAGATTGCCCCAATCGCCGCATAAATCGAAGTTTGTTGATGTTACATCATCAAGCTTACCTGCCAAAACATTCAGTAGAGCAAATATTTACTGCACATTTTGTATAGTCTGCTGTTTATTTCTGTCTCTCAACTGCCAAGTAGGTAGGCAAGATGGGGTAGTGAAATTAGGGTATCAGGAATGCCGTGTCTCTCAACTACCAAGTAGGTAAGCATGGGGTAGTGGAATTAGGGTATCAGGAATGCCGTGTCTCTCAACTGCCAAGTAGGTAGGCATGGAGTAGTGGAATTAGGGTATTAGGAATGCCGTGCCTCTCAACTGCCAAGTAGGTAGGCATGGGGTCGGGGAATTAGGGTATCAGGAATGCTGTGTCTCTCAACTGCCAAGTAGGTAGGCATGGGGTAGTGGAATTAGGGTATTAGGAATGCCGTGTCTCTCAACTGCCAAGTAGGTAGGCATGGGGTCGGGGAATTAGGGTATCAGGAATGACGTGTCTCTCAACTGCCAAATACGTAGGCAAGATGGGGTAGTGAAATTAGGGTATCAGGAATGACATGGAGTGGATGACTAAGAGTCATGGCCACAGCAGAATCAAATAGAAATATTTTTTTATACTACGATGCTGGCAAACAAGCATACGGCCCATCTGATGGTAAATGGTTACCGTAGCCTATGGACGCCTGAAACACCAGGGGTGTCGCATGCGCGTTGCCGACCCTTAAGAAACTTTAATATACCCTTCTTGAAAAACCCCATACTGTAGTCTCGTGAGAAAACCTCGGCAGGTAGTTCATTCCACAATCTAAGTGTACGCGGAAGGAAGCTCTGAAACCGCGCTGTCCGAGACCACTTAGGTTCTAGGTGGGGATGAATTCAAATAAATTTCAATTTAAGTACTTTTTAATAGTTACATTTTTTTATAATCTACCGCTCATTCAAGAAGAAAGAGCAAAAAACTGAAATTTTTATATTTCAAATAATTGTTGAAACTTTACATTTGTAAGTTGATATGTGTGAATGCAATCTACCAACTAGCACTAATTCATTAGAGTCAAAAAAATACACAATAAGATTAAATCAGTCGTAGTGATTAGAGCAGACCAGTCCCTACAAGCAGTACCCGTACAATCAACCCCTGAAGAGTTGAGACTGCATGAGGAATTTTCCGCACGAAAAATCACCCCTTCGATCGATCCCCCGTCCAATTCAAACGGGAATCGAAATTACGACGGCCTGAGCCGAGGTTCGAACCCCTAGCGGTGCCCTCAGACTAAAGTCGTATCCGTCAGGCGAGAGTTAGCGTCAACTAGTCTGTGTGTTTACTCTCACGACCCCTCCTGTCATCAGAAAAAAAAATTATAGCGAATTTCGACTACAAAAAAAATATTTTTTATAGTCGAATTTCGACTATTGGGTGACCATTACATATATTTACATTGACATATATTACGACGGCCTAAGCCGAGGTTCGAACCCTTAGCGGTGCTCTCAGACTAAAGTCGTATTCGTCAGGCGGGAGTTGGCCTTCAGCCGCTCCATAAGATAGATAGATAAAAATTTTATTCACGTTAAAGGCACAACACACACAAAAGGCACTGTAATAATAAGAACAAAAATAAAACAGATATACACATTACATTAGTGAAGTCAAACAAAATACAATACACAACAATTATACAGATAAAATAAAATGCAATACAGATAACAAAAAACGGTATGAGTAACGTAGTGTGTGTGTGCATAGCCCATACGTAAAAAGGCAGCACCTCAGTGTATTGTTTGCAGCATACAAGCAGCAAACCACTGATATTCAGGCACTGCCCAGAGACATACGCGAGGACGCATGTAACAAGACCACAGCTTGTAATCAGCCCTATTACATTATCATAAGTCCTTCTTTGGTTTGGAGTGCCATCTGCACTCGCCCCCTATCGTCCGGTGAAGCTGTAAAGGCCAGCTGCGCCAAAAAATGTAAACGAGCACACAGAATACTGGGACTCATTACTAGTTAATATTATTTGTAGAAAAATTGATCCGTTTACAGTCAAACTCTATCACTGCGAGAGAGACCATACTGTCAAACCCACAATGTCGGATCTACTGTTGTTTTTAGATAAAAGAGCTGTTGCTTTCGAATCGTGTGGGTTAGAACCACCTAAAAGTAAATGTGTAAATAATTATGTACAGTCAGCAGACAAGAAACATTTCAACATTCCTTGTAAGTTATGTGCTCAGAGTCATAGGCTTTATAACTGTCCTCAGTTCATTTTATTCTGTTCATAAAGGCGTTGATTTTGGAAATAATAATAATATTTGTAAAATATGTTTATTTTCACATGGTGGAAAGTGTAAATATCACTTTAAATGTGCAACCTGTAAGTCTGTTTCTCATAACACGCTATTACACATGGATTCGTCGCCACCAGCTATGCTCGTAGCATCTGATGGTGAGGCAGGTATAAGCGAAGAACAGTCTTCACAAGAACAGGTCATTATGCACACTACCAATAATAAGGTAAGCAATATTTTGTTGCCTACTGTACAACAGCAGAGTAGTCCGAAAATAATAAAAATAAAAAGGAAACAATCAACGGTGTGCATTATTCAAATAAACTTACATTGAAGCACTTTTGAATAGTCAGATCAGAAACGGCTGGACCGATTTCGACGGGACTTTCATTCGCAGATAGCTAATGTTATAAGGAGTAACTTAGGCTACGTTTAATCTAGAATTTTATTTATTTATAGTCCAGGCGATTCAGAGATCAGCAAGAATAAACATAGAACAAATCAACGGTGTCCATGAGGGGTATCCTGGACATGATGTGACATGAAACATGTTCCACGTACATGTCAGGGTTCTTGGAACATCAGAATATTAACAGAATATAAACTAGCTGTATCCGCGACTTCATCCGCGTGGAGTTTAACTTTATTTTTCTTAAATAAAAGTAGCCTAAGTTACTCTTTATTACATCAGCTACCTGCCAAAAAAAGTCCCGTCAAAATCGGCCCGACCATTTCAGAGATTAGTCGGAACAAACAAACAGACGGACAGACAAAAATTGTAAAAAAATGTATTTTGGTATATGTACCGTATTTATGTTCATATGCATGTAGTAACAAATGATTATTTCAATATTACAAACAGACACTCCAATTTTATTTATATGTATAGAATAGCTTCACGCGACTTCGTCCGCGTGGAGTTTAACTTTACTTTTCTTAAATAAAAGTAGCCTAAGTTACTCTTTATTACATCAGCTACCTGCCAAAAAAAGTCCCGTCAAAATCGGCCCGACCATTTCAGAGATTAGTCGGAACAAACAAACAGACGGACAGACAAAAATTGTAAAAAAATGTATTTTGGTATATGTACCGTATTTATGTTCATATGCATGTAGTAACAAATGATTATTTCAATATTACAAACAGACACTCCAATTTTATTTATATGTATAGAATAGCTTCACGCGACTTCGTCCGCGTGGAGTTTAACTTTACTTTTCTTAAATAAAAGTAGCCTAAGTTACTCTTTATTACATCAGCTACCTGCCAAAAAAAGTCCCGTCAAAATCGGCCCGACCATTTCAGAGATTAGTCGGAACAAACAAACAGACGGACAGACAAAAATTGTAAAAAAATGTATTTTGGTATATGTACCGTATTTATGTTCATATGCATGTAGTAACAAATGATTATTTCAATATTACAAACAGACACTCCAATTTTATTTATATGTATAGATATACATATTTATATGTTTCTTTATTCGACTTCGGTGGTCTTGCGGTTTAGCACATCGCCTTACTTCCGACGGTCGCGGTTACAATTCATCGCACAGTACAAATATTTGTATTCATTTTTTTATGTCAGTTGTGTTGTATCTAAACACAAGCTCTGCTTGGAATTAGGTGTCGCTGTGTGAATTATTTATTTATTCATGTATTTCAGGATACTAGGACCATATTATAAATACCATACAGACTAACATACATCTATACATATAAATAAAATTGGAGTGTCTGTTTGTAATATTGAAATAATCAGTTTTTACTACGTGCATATGAATATAAATACGGTACATACACCAAAATAACATTTTTTACACTTTTTGTCTGTCTGTCTGTTTGTTCCGGCTAATCTCTGAAATGGCTGGACCGATTTTGACGGGACTCATTTTGGCAGGTAGCTGATGTAATAAGGAGTAACTAAGGCTACTTTAAAAAAAAAAAAGTTATATTCCACGTGAACGAAGTCGCCTGTACAGCTAGTATGAAATAATATTATAAAATTAAGATGTTGAAACTGTCTGTATGGTCTCATAAAGTATTAATATACCTACTTATTATAAAAAAAAATATTTTGGTATTTAATAATAATAATAATAATAATAATCTTAGGACAATTCACACAGCGCCATCTAGACCCAAGTTAAGCTAGCTAAAGCTTGTGTTATTGGTCCTAGACAACTGATATAAATACATATATAATTTTTTTTTTCCTAAATACATACATATTATACATAGAAAATACCCAGACCGATACAAACAATCATACTCATGAATACAAATGTTTGTGCCGTGCGAGGAATCCAACCCGCGACCATCGGTCGTAAAGCGGTATGCTAGACCGCTAGACCACCGAGGTCGTCAATTCGTATTTGTTATTACAACAATTGACAATGATGTTATTTATAGTAATATATAATAATATTTACTGTTATATTAATAGATATATATACAATAGTGGGATGTTACATAGTTTTTCCTGTATCGTCCAAATTAAGATTACCTCAACTTGGATTTTCCTAGAAATATTATTTTTAATTAGTTAATATAACAAATAACATTTAAAGGTACTCAGTGAGGATGTTGTGGCCTTTGCTAATTAATTAATTGGGTATTGTCTAACGCATGTGTTAAATTAAGGAAATATGTCAGCGATTCGTCATACTCTATAAATACAATGGTTATAAATTTATTATTAAATGTATTCTTAAATTATATAATAGTTTATTATTATTTATTAATTATAATTTATTACTTCGGATTTATAATCGATATTAATTCGATTTATATAATCTGTAGTGCTGTCACTTTCTAAAGATGTTTCTTAATTTGACAGTCATTATGGCTTTATAGGCTGAATCCTTTTGCCTTTCCCTGAAAAGGGAAAAAACGAATAAAAAAAAAGTCCATGTCATTCTAAAATATATCGCACGCTTATTATAATACTGGCTTAACTCAAAAATTACAAATTTTGGAAAATCCACTTTATAACTGTGGTATTAAAGTCTAATTTCAAAAGATTAAAATTTCTGAATTACACTAGTATTGTACTAGATATGCGATATGTGTGATCTAAGAGACAGAGAAAACAAGATGGCGGAGCGCGGGATGTGTTCTTCTCTATGGTGGATTTCTGAGGGTCTTTCGGAATGGGGGGCTGGTGTGTTCCGATGTGTGATAGGCTGTCCGGGAGTCTGCTATGATAAGGGGCGTGTCCCGAACTCTCTTTAACAATTATTAAGGTACTTGAGAACATTTTTTTTGCATTGTACGATTACATTATCTCAACAATTCAAGGCAATAAATACCATCCTGATCATCTGGATGAATGGCGGTCTTCCACAGTACGGTTTTCTAGAAACTTTTTGCCCCGCACAACCACATTGTGGAATCACCTTCCAGCAATGGTATTTCCGAACCGATACGATATTGAAACCTTCAAGAAAAGATCTTATTCCTTTTTAAAAGGCCGACAACGTACTTGCAATTCCCCTGGTGTTGCGGGTGCTCATGGGCGGCGGTAATCACTTACCATCAGGTGAGCCGCATGCTCGTTTGTCCCCTGTGTTATATAAAAAAAAAGGCATTAAAAATAATAAAATCAAGAAAGTAAAAAATATGCAGACGTGGCTGTATAGACACAGTTTCCTTGGCCTTTCCGTTAAAGGATAAACAAAAAAAACATTAGGACGGATCGAGAAAGTAAGGATTTGGCAGTTGAATTTTAAAATAAAAGATACTCATAGTTTTGAGAAAAGAAAGAAAGAATATAAAAAAGAAACAAAACATATTGGGGATTATTTCTTTTGTAGCAGTATGGCACTACTTAAGTTAGGTTAAGTCTATTTACTTTTTAATACTGGCACATTTTTGAGTATTTTGCCCTAACAGACTTAAATCCAGCCACCCGTAAGCTGTCGGAGTTGATGTGGGGGCAAAGGGGTTCTCCCCGAGCCCCCAACCTTCACCCCCGGGGGGAAAGTGATTGTTAGCAATGTGGACTTCCACGCGGTCCCTCCTGGAAACTATCGTAATAAATTCCTTATGAGTTTGCCACAATGGGACAAATGACCTGACCTTATGTTCATCTTATCATCCTCCACTGATGCCCCGCCAGCGTATACTGTTAGCGGAGGCGGGTGCACCATTCTATTATCATCCATAAAAAAAAATCCTTCACCCCCCGGGACGAAGGGGATTGTAATTAATTTGTAATGTGGACAAATAACCCCGTTGCTAGCAATGTACCCTGCCAAGTTGACCTCCACGCGGTTCCTCCTGGAAACTATCGAGATAAATTCCTTTTGAGTTTGACACGATGGGCCAAGTGACCTGACCTTATGCTCATCTTATCTTTACCTTATCGTTACGCTCACAGCATCAGCTGAGTCAGCACCTTTTGCCCAGAATACGCAGTGTGCGGTACTACTGTTGCTATTTTATACATAGTTTAAAAGTTTCTTCCTTTTTTTATATAGTTTTTGTTCAACAAACAGTGTACGAACTCAAAAGTATATGTAGCTTTAATAATAATAATAATAATTATTATTAAATGTTAAAAAAACCTCCACCCCCCTAGAGGGGTGCGTGCGACCAGCGTCAATGGGACAGCATAAACGTAACAATAACATTTCCTAATGTTTGAAAGAGATAGAAATATACTACTGTCTCACTCATAACAATGAGTAACAGAATGTGCCCATTACCTTATCTGATAAGGGTAGATGGTCTACAGGTAGTATATCCTTTGTCGTCGCCTGACGCGGTGTCGTGTGTTCATTTTAGTTCAAGCAACTCCTAAACTCATAAATTATTATTAATGTTTTAATATAAATATATACTTATACAAGTTTGTGTTCAATTGTGTCTTTTAACTAAATATACATTAGTCGTGTTGTTGCTATAGACTATAGGTGAGAGTGGTTATTTATTTTTTATACATTATCTCTGGTATTTATTTATTCTTTATTTATTAGCATACAAGTTAACAATTAGTACAATTGATTAAGAACTTGTAATTTTATTTATTTACTATCTTTTGCCCGCGGCTTTGATCGCGTTATAATCCCCTTAGGGTTGGAATTTATCAAAATTATTTCTTAGGATATGCCTACGTCATAGTAGCTTTATGCATGCAAAGTCTCAGCCCGATTGGTTTAAAATTGACAAAGTTTCATACAAACTTTCATCCCCTATTTTATCGCCTTGGGTGTAGAATTAATCAAAATCCTTTCTTAGCGGATGCCTACGTCATAACCTCTACCTGCATGCCAAATTTCAGCCCGATCCGTCCAGTGGTTTGGGCTGTGCGTTGATAGATCACTATGTCAGTCACCTATGAGTTATATATATTTAGATTTATTTATATAGATTGACATTTACATATTTACTTCAATACAATTTTTTATTTCTATTATCTGTATTTGGGGACCCAAATAGTATATCCTTTGTCGTCGCCTAACGCGGTGTCGTGTGATCATTTTAGTTCAACCAACTCCTAAACTTATAAATTATTATTAATGTTTTGATATAAATACATACTTGTACAAGCTTGCGTTCAATTGTGACTTTAACTAAACATACGCTAGTCGTGTTGTCGCTATATATATATATATATATAGACATTCAGAAGTATAAATACTATAGGTAAGATAGTGTTTATATATATTTTATACATTATCTCGGTTATTTATTTAGAATAGAAAATCGTTTATTCAAATAAACTTACATTGAAGCACTTTTGAATAGTCATCACATTTTTTTAATCCACCGCTCATTCGGAAAGCTGTCTCATCACAAGAAGAACGAGCAAGAAACTCGTGTGTTGCTCTTTTAAATAATTTTATTCTTACTTTACAATTTAAGTTTAAGTGTGTGAATACAAACCACCAATTGACGACCAGTTGACGACCTCGGTGATCTAGCGGTCTAGCACACCGCTTTACGACCGATGGTCGCGGGTTCGATTCCTCGCACGGCACAAACATTTGTATTCATGAGTATGATTGTTTGTATCGGTCTGGGTATTTTCTATGTATAATATGTATGTATTTAAGAAAAAAAAAATTATCTATGTATTTGTATCAGTTGTCTAGTACCCATAACACAAGCTTTAGCTAGCTTAACTTGGGTCTAGATGGCGCTGTGTGAATTGTCCTGAAAAAAAAAAAAATTAACCATCAATTAAATAATCAAATAGAAAAAATATTGAATACAACCAACTGGTTAAACAATTAATAAGAGGAAATCAGTCATAGTGATTATTGTAGTATTTATTTATTAGCACATAAATCCAGTTCACAATCAGTACAAGAATTTGTTTAACAATATGTTAATAATTACTGTTAGATCACAATCCATTGTGATATAACATTATGTATACCTAAAAGCTAAATTATATAGATCTACAGCTCTGCCTTCGGTTTCCGCGAGAAATTTATAGTTTACTAGCTACTTGCCCCGGCTTTGCCCGGATATACATGTATTATACATATAAACCTTCCTCTTGAATCATTCTATCTATTAAAAAAAGAGTAATACAGCTTATACATCAGAATACCAACATTATGTACCAGAATACATAATTTTTGTAGAAAATATCTAACTTAAAATTCATAGCGCTGACAATGTTATCTGATTGAACAGAGATTAAGTGCGTAGCGGTTTCTATGTTGATTGTCGCATGCCTAATCCTTGTTGTTAATTAAATATAAGTAAATCAATATTTATTTAAAAGAGCAACACACAAGTTTCTTGCTTATTCTTCTTGTGATGAATCTGCATTCCGAATGAGCGGTAGAATAAAAAAACATGACTATTCAAAAGTGCTTATATTAAGTTTATTTGAATGAAGATTATTTCTATTTCTAATACATAGGAATTCTGTCTTATTAATATTATAAACGCAAAAGTTTGTGAGTGCGGATAGATGGATGTTTGTTGCTCTTTTACGCGAAAACCACTGAACGGATTTTCATGAAATTTTGCAGTAATATAGCTTATACATCAGAATAATACATAGGCTATAAATTAAAAAGATATTATGTAAATTGGGGGAAATATAATATGTCAAGTAAGTGTGATGCAGATTAAGTTCGTGGCTAGTTATATATTACAATATTGACTATATCAGACGGGGTAGTAGCAACTAGTACTTTTGACGACCTCGGTGGTCTAGCGGTCTAGCACACGCTTTACGTCCGATGGTAGCGGGTTCGATTTCTCAGAGCACAAACATTTGTATTCATATGATTGTTTGTATCGGTCTGGGTGTTTTCTATGTATAATACGTATGTATTTACGAAAAAAATCTATGTATTTGTATCAGTTATCTAGTACCCATAACACAAGATTTAGCTAGGTTAACTTGGGACTAGATGGCGCTGTGTGAATTGTCCTGAGATTATTATTATTATTACTACTTAAATTGTAAGTAAGAATAAATTATTTAAAAGAGCAACACACAAGTTTCTTGCTCGTTCTTCTTGTGATGAGACAGCTGTCCGAATGAGCGGTAGATTAAAAAAAATGTGATGATTATTCAAAAGTGCTTCAATGTAAGTTTATTTAATATAAATGATTATATGATATTTATTTTATTATAATGATTTAATATAATAATAAATGATTTTCTATTCTATTCTATTAACTATTTCATACTCCTAAGTGATAAGGGTAGTCTGCACCAAGAAATATTTTTTTATATTTTGTGCATTTTTTCATAACAATATTAATTTTGTCATTTTCCTGGTCGGCTAGTAAATGAACATATGTACAGTTTGATCATTATGGCTAATAACAAAGCAAGCAGATAATTTCATGGTACCTCGTAATATTTAAATGCGTTAAGGATAATTAGTGAATGACGACAGTTAAATTCAATGAAATAAGTGGTAATACACCTGCCTATTGTATATATTGATATTTAGTAGGTCATTAATTAATTAATAAACAGAAATATTCCACTTTATTCCATATCAATTTAGGTGTATTTCAATCGGTAATAAATGAAAGGCATCCAAATTATAAATATATATGTTACTAGCTACTTGCTCCGGCTTCGCACGGGTGTTCATGTATTATATATATAAAACTTCCTCTTGAATCACTCTATCTATTAAAAAAAATCGCATTAAAATCCGTTGCGTAGTTTTAAAGATTTAAACATACATAGGGGACAGACAGCGAGAGCGACTTTATTTTATACTATACTAGCTACTCGCCCCGGCTTCGCACGGGTGTTCATGTATTATATATATAAAACTTTCTCTTGAATCACTCTATCTATTAAAAAAACCGCTTTAAAACCCGTGCACCTCATTAAGGTTGTGATTATATCAGTAACAGCTGAGGCAGCTCCTATTGCCAACTTTCTATTTCATTATTTACTAGCTTTTGCTCGCGTCTTCGCTCGCAATAATTTATCCCTTTAGGGGTGGAATTTATCAAAATCCTTTCTTAGGGGATGCCTACGTCATAGTAGCTTTATGCATGCAAAATTTCAGCCCAATCGGTTTAAAATTGACAAAGTTAAACTTTCATCCCCTATTTTATCCCCTTGGGGATAGAATTAATCAAAATCCTTTCTTAGCGGATGCCTACGTCATAACATCTATCTGCATGCCAAATTTCAGCCCGATCCGTCCAGTTGTTTGGGCTGTGCGTTAATAGATCACTATATCAGTCACTTTTGAGTTATATATATTTAGATTTCTCATTTTGTGTCTAATTGTATCATTTGTGTTATGTTCGCAATAAATCAATTATCTTATCTTATCTTTATCTACATTTGCGATTTGCCGCTTACCAAATGTCAAACAAAAAGAGGTTCTACAAGGTCCTTAGTAGAGTTTACCGAAATTTCGAAACCTATGTTGTCAAAACAAAAACAATTTCCAAGTATCTCTTCTAACGCAAATCCAATTGAAAACACATTATTTCCTGTTATAACACCGGGAATTCCTCTACATAGGTTACTATATATTTTCACGATGTTCTGTAAACAAAACGTGTTATCCTCCTGAAATGGTATATATAGTTGTGATTTACATTATTAACCTTTCATTGCAGACACGATTGCTTCGAGTACAGACCTGTTGGATCACTCAATCATGAAGTTATTCAAAAGTACAAACCCAAATACCTGTCCAAAAATGCAGGGGGTCCATAATAATAGATTAATGAAGCCACCGTACCGAGGGATTTTAAGTAAACGATCGCCGGAGCCAGCGCAAGCGTGGTGCGAGGATGAAAAGAAAGAGAAAAAGTCGCTTCTCCATTCCCCACAATTCGTTACACCTTCAAGAGTCAGGAGCCCTAGTACAGTGACCTGTAGCACTGGAACACAACCGACGTTATTTCGACGATTGTTGAATTACTTGAAGCTTCCATATCTAACCATTTGCTTGATTGTTATCTTAGTAAGTACAAAGTTATATATAAATATATATATACTAGCTTTTGCCCGCGGCTTCGCTCGCGTTAATTGATCCCCTTAGGGGTGGAATTTATCAAAATCCTTTCTTAGGGAATGCCTACGTGATAGTAGCTTTATGCATGCAAAGTCTCAGCCCGATCGGTTTAAAATTGACAAAGTTTCATAGAAACTTTCATCCCGCTGGGGGTAGAATTAATCAAAATCCTTCCGAAAGTTCCGCCGGATATCCGGCTATTCGGTCACATGGTTGGCCGAATATCCGGTATCCGGCCAAACTGCTATCCGTTTCATCTCTAATGTACATACATACTCTACTGACAGTTAATAATATAGGCTGTATTGTTCGTAAATAAATTAAATATTCTTATAGAATTATATATAACGCATAGGTGACTGACATAGTGATCTATCAACGCACAGCCCAAACCACTGGACGGATCGGGCTGAAATTTGGCATCTCGGTAGATGTTATGATGTAGGCATCCGCTAAGAAAGGATTTTGATAAATCTACCCTAACGCGAGCAAAGCCGCGGGCAAAAGCTAGTATACTTATATAATCATACATATAAATATATTCATATACAAGTATTATATGGGGCATAAAATAGGGGATGAAAGTTTGTATGAAACTTTGTCAATTTTAAACCGATCGGGCTGAGACTTTGCATGCATTAAGCTACTATGACGTAGGCATCCCCTAAGATAAATTCAACCCCCATGGGGATAAAATAAGGGATGATGCAGGACGTAAATGTATTAGTTTGAACCTACCAGTACCTAATGGAACGAATAAATTAAGACGAACAAAATAATTTTAGTTCCTTAGGCTACTTTTATTTTAGAAAAATATAGTGCAATCCCATGCGGAAGAAGTCGCGTGAACAGCTAGTCCATGATAAGACCAATGATGGTATAGTATGGGCCTAAGCCTAGTAAGTCTAAGATCTGCAAGTTCTATTAATAAAATGCCGGAAAATTTAGACGCGGACAAAGTAAAAGAAAACTTATACAGAAGAAGAATAAAATGACGGAAAATTTTGTTAAATTCCACGCGGACAAAGTCGCGGGAACAGCTAGTAAACTACTAAAGATAGACAATGGTTTGACAATGACATTAATTCCTGCAGGTAACTATACACCTGGCTTTGCCTGAAGATGCGCACACGCTGCTCGAGTGGCCACCAGGACCGTGGTGGCGGGAGCCTTGGAGGGTGTTCACCTATGGCTTCGTCCATGCCAGTTCCTCCCATCTCACTATCAATGCTCTTGTAGCGATTGCTGTAAGTACATTCCTTTAAGTATTTTAATTAGCTCTTATGCCAAATTTACACTCAGCCCGAGGGGGCAGGGAAGTGAGCACGGATGTCAGCAGCGCGAGAGTGTAAACACGAGCCCGACGCTCCCTCGGTTGTCGGTATTTCGTGCGCGAGTCAAAGGACTGGCAGCGCGAGTGGCAGCGTGTTTTTACATTCAGCCCTCTCGCTCAGTTGTCGCCCGGCAATATTGCCGGCAGCGCGAGTGGCAGGGGAAGCGGCTGAATGTAAACGTAGCATTATACTCCCAAACTTAAGGGGAGTAATGGGAACATTGTTAGTAGCTGAAATAGGTTTTACCCAATTCTTTTAATAGCAAATCCAATATTTTACATAATGCTCTACAGACATTTGCCTTTGCAAGACACGTTCTGTCACGCGAGTTCGGAAGTCTAATCGTTGGTGCTTTCATTTTACTATTTCATGTGTTCGCTCTTTAGTTCGTGATTTTGCGTATTTTTTAAGTTACTTCACTTTCTTAATTTTTTTATTCAAGAGATTTTATTTTCCAAAGACATGTTTAAGATTTATAAATTACTAGCTGTTCCCGCGAAATCGTCCGTGTGGAATTTAAGTTTATTTTTCTAAAATAAAAGTAGCCTAAGTTACTCCTTATTACATCAGCTATCTGTCAATAAAAGTCCCGTCAAAATAAGTCCAACCATTTCAGAGATTAGCCGAAACAGACAGACAGACAAAAATTGTATAAAGTGTTATTTTGGTATATGTACCGTATTTATAATCATATATGCATGTAGTAAAAAACGGTTATTTCAATATTACAAACAAACACTTCAATTTTATTTATATGTATAGATTAACGATAACTTTATAATTCTATCTTTGCAACATAGTCAGATGTCCACTATTTAGTTGCGCTAACGTACGATTGAACGCGAGAATAAGCAAACTGTCGACGCACGTGGTCAGTCTCATCTTTCTTTTCTTTATTTATTTATTTAATTAACAGAATATAAACTTACAGCTAATTGCCAACACGTTTATATTTCAAAACTATTTTTACTACTTAAACTATACATCATCATCATCATCATCTGCTTCATCCTTATCCCATTTATTTGGGGTCGGCGTAATATGTTTTTCGCTTCCATTCATCCCTGTTCGCAGTCATCGCGTTATTTACTTCCTTTCTTACCATATCATCTTTCACACAGTCCATCCATCTCTTTTTTGGCCTTCCTCTGCCCTTATAACCATCCACATTCATTTGTAACATCTTTCTTAAAATATTATCCTCGTTCCTACGCATTACATGTCCATACCATGATAGACGATTACTCTTCAACCTCTCTGACACCGGTGCCACTTTCATACTTCCTCATACTACTTAAACTATACAATGATAAAAATATTCATTATGGAAGGCAAGGCTTCTGTGTACACGTCAGCATCTTGGACCTTACCTAAAAGTAAATTTAATAATTGCAATGCTCTCATAGTGGGAGAATTGCTAGCGTTGCTTGTGCGTACCGACGCGGTTGCAAACAGTCGGACACAACGACAGGTGACTCCTCTCACGTAGTTCGGTGGAATATTGAATCCTATCCGTTCTACAACTGCGGGATTATCTATTTGATCATTGACTACATTTCCTGCTTGAAAGCTGATTCGTGTGTGAAGAAGTGCAACTAATATCTAATGTTATGAAATTTCTTCTGGTCGGTTTTTTTACGGATGATAATGGTATGGTGCACCCGCCTGCGCTAACGGTTTACGCTGGCGGGGCACCAGTGGAGGATGATAAGATGAGCATGATGTCAGGTCAGTTAGCCCATCGTGACAAATTCACCAGGAATTTATCAGTTTCCAGGTGGTTCCTACGTGGAGGTCAACCTGACATGGTACATTGCTAGTAACGGGTCAAGAGTCCACATTATAACAATCCCTTTCCCCCTTCTTCAGGTCGGTTGGCGATTGGAAATTGAACAAGGATGGTGGCGCGTACTGCTCGTGTGGAGCGGTGGAGTTATATCTGGAGCATTGGGTGCGGGTATACTCCAGCCAACAGTTCGCGTGGTCGGCCAATCAGCGGCTGTTTATGCACTACTGATGGCTCATATACCCAATGTCTCTCTAATGTACGTACCCATAATTTTTTTTAATACACAAATAAAGGTACGTATGGCGGACTTAACACTATAAGGCATTTTCTCCCAGTCGACCATAGGGCAAACAGAGATTAGGGGGTGGTACATTTAAGTGGTACATGAAATAAATAATAAAAGGAAGTAGGTACAATTATTATAAAATTCATAAATTGAAATATATATATCCAACTACATACATACTTAAATAAGAATATATATATACTAGCTGTCCCGGCAAACGTTGTTTTGCCTAAAAATAAAAAAATAAATTAGGGGTGGACTACAAAAATTTTAACATTTCTGAATTAAAATAGATGTTGGCCGATTCTCAGACCTTCTCAATACGCTCACAAAATTTCATGAGAATCGGTCAAGCCGTTTCGGAGGAGTATGGGAACGAAAACTGTGACACGAGAATTTTATATATAAGATATAAACACATTTAAGCAAATAATAATATACATATAAAATTTATACATACATACTAAATACAATCAAGACAATAGTGAAAGCGGTAGATAATTTAACACTATATTAATGTATTAATTTAATTACAAAAGTCATTGGAAATATGTTTTCGTAACTTGGATTTGAAGGTAAATTTGGTAGTATTAGATTTAATGTCAAGGGGCAAAGCATCTGTTAAATCATATTTACTGAGCAAAGCCTATTACTCACTAAACGATTACTTGAATGACGAGTGTGCATGGCAATAGTTGTTCATGCACTGAATTTTCATTTAATGTTAGACATGGACACCTATATAAATATACATTTTAAATAAACTTGATTTAAAAAAAAAGTAATTCAATTGAGTTTCTTGCCAGTTCTTCTCAATTGGATCTATATACCGAACTGGACATATTGTCAAAAAAATAAATTATAATGTAAAAATTTGACGTTCATAAGCGGCTAAAATGTCCTACATGAATAAATGATTTTTGAATTTGAATTTAAAAAAAAACATTCCAGTGTTTAATAGCCTGAAGCATGAAAGATTTGTCTATACATTGCTCATTTTAAAAAGCATCGTTAGCATCCCTTGGTAGACTTGGTGTTGTATGTTGAACTCTGTTCCGAATTAAACTTTTTTAGCATCTAGTTAATATATATTTTTTGTTGTTCTCAAGAGATTTTACGTAGACAGTCGCCCCCTGTAAATAATAGATTCAAATCATCATTGAAATATATATATGCCTTTATCCCATTAAGAATATATATTGGGGTGTCCCGGAAAACGTTGATTTGCAGTATGTCATTCTCTTCCACTGCTCTCTATTAGTCGTCATATCTAAACATACTCTTCTTTTATTCATATCGTCTTTCACACAATCTATCCATCTTTTCTAAGGGCGTCCCCTCAAATATACCCAACGAAATATCGATGTTAAGTGAAAAATTGATGTTGACCTTACACCAGCAACAGTTGACAATGTCTTTGTCTACCTCATCGGACATAACTGTGACACGAGAATTTTATATATAATTTACATTTAAGCATATAATAATATACATATGTTGACGATACATATATATAAATACAATGACAACGTAGCGTGATTTAAATATATTAATGTATTAATTTAATTAAAAATCTCATCCTATTATAAGGTAAATTTGGTAGTATTAGATTTAATGTCAAGGGGCAAAGCATTTCAGTGTTTAATAGCCTGAAGCATGAAAGATTTGTCTATACATTGCTCATTTTAAAAAGCATCGTCCATACAGCTTATGTTGATGTTGAACTCTGTTCCGAATTTAGCATCTAGTTTGGACCGTTGTTGTTGTTCCACTAGATTACACCCCCTGCAAAAGATTCAAATCAATGCCTTTAATAATTTGGCAGTATGTTTTTTGCTCTCTATTAGTCGTCATATCTAAATAATATTTATCATGCCACAATCCATCCATCTTTTCTTAGGGCGTCCCCTCAAATATACCCAACGAAATATCGATGTTAAGTGTTGTATTCCTTACACCAGCAACAGTTGACAATGTCTCTGACTACCTCATCGGACATAACTGTACGTTTATAATTTCCACAAGTTAGCCTCATGTTGACGATACAATGAATTTAGAATGACAACGTAGCGTGATGTAATATACATTCTAATATTGATGGCATCGTTGTCGGTTCCACATTATTAACAATTCCATTCCCCCACTTTTTGTTTGTTAATGCTTGGTATATTACAAATTTCAATGGTTGGAAGTGTCGAATAAATAACATTATGCTTCTTCTTCATCCTCGCCTTCATTACTCGGGGTCGGCTTTTCTAATCCTGGGGCGCCATACATTTCGCTGGTAAGCATCGTCATTTGACAGGCCCAACTCCTTCATGTCCCTATGGACATTTGTCAACCAGGTAGTTGGTGGCCTGCCTCGTCCTCTTTTTTTGTAGAAATGGATAAATAACATTATGCGATATCTTTAATTAATTCTCAGGGTCGGCAGTATCCCGTATTGGTGGTTTCGTCCTCTAAGCGTGGTGGTGTTGCTTGGATCTGAAGGAGTCTGGATGTTGCTGCATCCTGCGCCTGCGATGGATTTACTAAAATCACAACTGCATGTAAATCCCGTTGCGTGGTCAGCGCACTTGACGGGGGCGGTAGTTGGTGTACCCTTAGGCTTTCTCATTTTCAAAGGTGAGGTCCATTTACTTTTAAAGACAACAAATACCGTACAAGTAGAACTTGGGAAAATTTTCAAATTTAATAATGTTTCTGATCATGTTATTAGCTACTAAATTGTTTTAGACTATGATAAATCAAATTTTAACAAACTTACTTACGATAGAGATTTTCATATTAAAGTTGATTTAAACATTAGGATCAGTAGTTACTCTTAGAAGGTCCAAGATCACTAGAAATTTTACATCTAGTTTATTAGTTGAAATAATGAATTTTAAGTATAAAATATTAAAATGTGTCGACTTACTATACCATTATTAGATTACTTGGTAATATAACATCAATTGTCAATAGATTTTGTTATATATATATATATATAATTTAACCCAACAGGAACGGAAGACAACATTTACAAGTTGCGCAACCGCCTCTCCCGAATCATATCAGTTGTGGTACTGATGCTGGCGATGATCTGTGCTATCATTTATTATACTATCTCTGCACACTCAAGAACCTTTCACACGTGAAAAATTTAAGATTGCGCTGTTATATCAGACAAGGAACAGACTTTCGCAAATCATAGTAAAATTATATCTGATGCAATAGATCTGTATTTATATAGTTCTCTTCAAGATTGAAATATTGATATTAATGCGACGACTCATCAAGAATTTATAACACTATGTTCAACTGTGTTCGTTGATATTGTACGTTAAACTGTTGACTGTGATATAAGATCTGTTATTGAAACAGATTTTAAGTACAACGATGCAATTAGTTACCTAGATGAACCGGATGTACTTTTACGATTAACTGTATCCACAATGTTAAGTATGTTATATGTAATTAATTGACAATTGTGGGTAGTTATCGTAATCTAATCTGTAAGTACCTGCAATTGATAATTAAGATAATTCACAGAGCATACGAGGACTGTATTGGTTGTTTATAATAATTAACTAATGCCATCATCCCGTCTGGGATTAATATTGTAAGTGTATTTTTTCTAATTCGCTAGAGCAGCTACATTGTTTTCTTTTTTAAAGATAATGTTAGATAGGTTACGTATACTAATACTAACTCCAATTGTCTGTATCAATGACCTGATAATTATAAAATTTGAGCGAACCAATCTACTGTAATACCAGTATAATTTTAAAGCATTACAATTGACCAAACTGGATAATATTGTGAATTGGCACTTATTAGACTGGACATAAAGTTTTTTTCATGTTAATTCAGATGTGTGAATTAGCAAGATACTGCCAGTAGTAGTAATAATAATAATAATAATCTTAGGACAATTCACACAGCGCCATCTAGACCCAAGTTAAGCTAGCTAAAGCTTGTTTTATGGGTACTAGATAACTGATACAAATACATAGATATTTTTTTTGTAAATATGTATGATATTATATATAGAAAACACCCAGACCGATACAAACAATCATACTCATGAATACAAATGTTTGTGCCGTGCGAGGAATCGAACCCGCGACCATCGGTCGTAAAGCGGTGTACTAGACCGCTGGACCACCGAGGTCGTCAATGTTGACTGACGCTCTCTGATGATTTGTGATGACTAATAAGCATATAGTATTTGTAATTTTTATATTGATCCTACATTTTGAGATTATTACTAGTCTTCCATGTCATATGAAAAATATTGTGCAATTATCTAAAATAACTGATGATGTAAGTTATTAAACAATTTGTTTTCTATCGGAGAATTGTATGATAATAAAAACTCAATTGTTATTTATATAAAAGCTTGTATGTTGTCTGTATGATGTTTTAGCGATAAGGCCGCTTTTTGTGAAGCATTTTTAAATTAAGTAACAAAATCTATACAAGTCGCTGTGTTTATTTTTGCATCACAAACAGTTATATTAGCAATAATTTCAATGTCTCTCAGATATGTATGTATTATATATGTTGTTTTAATTTATTCTAAAGTGATAAACTTGTTTTTATTGAATTATAGTCGCCTTGTGTTAATTAATCAGTAATTGGCAAGAAATTCTTACATTCTTACAGATAAGATTGGCTTTATCTTATTTGTGTAAGAATAGCTATTGTTTCTTTTTCTTCATATCAATGATATAAAACGTTCTGCATCGTGAACAGCTTCAGATGTTTTTTTTAAATACTTGTACGTTATTGAATTCTCGTGAATTTAAATTTTAAGATTTAAACAAAGTAGTATACATCCCTTATTAATTAGGGTATGCCCCATACTAATAAGGTAAAGTAGATAATCACCTACTCTCAGACCTACCACGTTTATGTATCACACTTTATCACAATCGGTCAAGCCGTTTCTTATATATGGTATATAACACTGTGACATGAGATTTTTAAATTTTATTGTTGAATTTAACTTTATTTTTCTAAAATAAAAGTTGCCTAAGTTACTCCTTATAACATTAGCTACCTGCCAATAAAAGTCCCTTCAAAATCGGTCCAGCCATTTCAGAGATAAGCCGGAACAAACAGATAGATAAAAATTGTAAAAAATGTTATACTGTATTTATATTCATATGCGTGTAGTAAAAAACGGTTATTTCAATATTACAAACAGACACTCCAATTTTATTTATATGTATAAACGATTATCTTCTTGAATATCTTTAAACTGTACAAATAGAGATGCGGTTTTGTTCGCTTCGTTCGTTTAGGACGCTTGTAATGGCTGTTGTTGTACAAATGTGATGTTAAGTTAAGTTTTATTGCTATATATAATGTGTATGTTTTGCTTTGTAAATAGTTAATTGTTGTCCTGAGCTTATATATGTCTGAATTTGATTGTTAACAATTGATTCACCAAAACCTTGAGTTTAATGTACAGTTGCTCGATTATGATTATTTATTTGTAATTGAACAATATTGCGATCTCATTATATGTATAAGTAAACAATATTTTTACAATAACAGACTGTATCATTTTTATTTATTATATTTATATTATACTTGCTGTTCCCCGCGAATTCTTCCGCGTGGAATTTAACCTTCATTTTCTAAAACAAAAGTCACCTAAGTAACTCATTATATCAGCTCCTTATTACATCAGCTACCTGCCAATAAAAGTTTCGTCAAAATTAGTCCAACCATTTCAGAGATTAGATGGAACAAACAAATAGATAGACAAATATTGTTTTATGTTTTTTTTGTGTATGTACCGTATTTATATTATGCATGTAGTAAAAACGGTTATTTCAATTCAATACAAACAGACACTCCAATTTTGTTTATATGTAACTGGAATATCTAAGTCAGCTGCGTTAACTGTATCATCTACTTCACCCGTAGTTACTTGCTTTGTAAGCTGTATTTCAGTTGAAGGGCATATGATAATGAAATTACAAGAAAGAAATATGACATCTCAATCATTTTCACATCACATCTCCAGAGGCATTTTTCGTCAAATATTTCCTTCAAGGCGAAATTTTCTAAGGTTTCAAAGAAAATTGGTAAATCAGAAACTTCTAAATTACAACTTATATTATAGTACGCGAGCCAGAGGCTTTCTTTGTCATATATTCCTTCCTGGACGAAAAGTTCTAAGATTTCAAAGAAAATTGGTAATTCAGAAACTTCTAAATTACAACTTATATTATAGTCCGCGAGCCAGAGGCATTCTTTGTCATATATTCCTTCCTGGACGAAAAGTTCTAAGATTTCAAAGACAGTTGGTAATTCAGAAACTTCTAAATTACAACTTATATTCTAGTCCGCGAGCCAGAGGCTTTCTTTGTCATATATTCCTTCCTGGACGAAAAGTTCTAAGATTTCAAAGAAAGTTGGTAATTCAGAAACTCCTAAATTACAACTTATATTATAGTCCGCGAGCCAGAGGCTATTTTCGTCAAATATTTCCTCCAGTTCGGAAATTTCTAAGATTTCAAAGAAAGTTGGTAATTAAGGAACTCTACAATTGCAACTAATATTATAGTCCGCGAGCCAGAGCCTTTCTTCGTCATATATTTCTTCCAGTTCGAAAATTTCTAAGATTTCTAACAAGTTGCAAAGTAAGAAACACTACAACTATGTCAACCATCTTAGAAGTTTCAGACCGCGAGGAGACTGGCCACCTTGATCTGTTCCTCGCTCGCGGGTCGTAGGTAGTATTTATAAGTTCAGCGAAGTCGTTGTTGTGTTCGTTGCTTAATGTAAGTTATGTTTGTTTGTCTTGCTTTAATATATCTTGTACTAAATGAGGTTGATGTAATTATATAGTGCAATATTAATACATATCATAATTTAGTTTACACTTTGTTAATTTATTATCACTGAAGACTAAAGCTGGCGTCCATAAAATACGTGAGGTGTTTTTTGAATTTTCTGTCACTTCCGCGAGATTTTATTCAAGCCCCCCCCCCCCCCTCATCCCCCAATCTCACGTGAGATTTTTCAAAATGTGGGTTTCTTACGTAAACGCGCTGGATTGTTATTGTAAAAAGAAGAAAGAATCGTTTCGTGCTTTTATTTACGACTAGTTAAAACAAATTGCTGAGAGTTATAAGAGTAATAAGCATGTACAATCTGGATTAAATGGACCCAAGTAGGATTTTTTTTTTTCAATCAGAAAAAAAATAATCTCTCCAATATAAGATTAGATGAGATTTCACTTGACCCTTCCCCCTTAAACATCTCACGTAATTTATGGATGCCAAACAAACCAGCAGTCGTGGATTCGAGCAGATTTGAGGCAACTGAAACTGGTCATAAACCAGATTGAACTTTGTTAATCACTTTGAATCATATATGTAAACATGCAATGTATGGTGCGTAGTCATTCTGTTTAACTTTGTTGTTTTTAGTATTAATTGTGAGTTTTCGTCCAATTGTTTACTAGTAACCCGGCCCGGCGTCGTCCGGATGCTTTAAAATCTTTGTCTTTCTCTACTTGTACATGTAACCCTTCCTCTTGAAACACTGTATCCATTGCTGAAAACTGTATTAAAATAAGTTGAGTACTTTAAAAGATCTAAGCGAACAGATCGCAAAAGCGACTTTATTTTAAACTATTAAGGCTTGTTTTAGAAAACCATTGCCTAAACCGTTTATCACCAAGATTGTAGTTATCTTCAGCTGGTTTGTTCTGTAAATGAAGTCTATTAACTGTATAATAATAAATTAACTGGTTATTTATAAATATATTGTTGAGATTACGTTGCTATGAGCACTTGATTATTTCCTAATATTTATTCTCATATTTTCATTATAGACTTGTATAACGTTAGATATTATGTGTAAAGTGTCCACTGCCATTTGTAATTTTATACAATTTATATAAAACTTTATTGAATGCAATAAACTATATTTATCGTGATAACATATGTTTTTTATTTTGGTGTTACAAATCAAAATACATCTATTAATGTAGGACATTTTAGCCGCTTAGGTACGTCAAGTTTTTTTTAATTTTTCTGATATAAAAAGATGCTAGGAACACTTGTTTCCTGGTATATCACCAAAACTTTATGGTTATATACATCTAAATATAACTCAAAGGTGATTGACTGACTGACATAGTGATGTATCAACGCCCAAACACTAGACGGAACGGGCTGAAATTTGACTATGATGAAGACGTTCGCTTAAATAGAATTTTGATAAAATCAACCCCCATGGGGATAAAATAAGGGATGATGCAGGATGTAAATGTATTAATTTGAACCTATCAGTACCTAATGGAACGAATAAATTAAGACGAACAAATTAATTTTTAGTTCTTAAGGCTACTTTTATTTTAGAAAAATAAAATAAAATAAAATTTAACAGCTAGTCCATGATAAGACCAATGATGGTATACCATAGTATGGGCCTAAGCATAGTAAGTCTAAGGTCCGCAAGTTCTATTAAAAAGGTGGCGGAAAATTTAGACAGAAGGACCCGAAATGCAACGAATCAAATTAATTATCAATCTAATCGTACTGCTCAGGAACATGAACATCGCAATGAATATAAGAGAATTCGGGTAAAACAGACTCGTGAAGCGCGACATTCGACTAATGATGGTGCAAGTTTGAATCGAGCTGCTGTCTTTTACGATAGGTCAATTGATTACAGTACCTTTGTTACTATTGGACCTTTGAACTCAATTTGCTATATTGTAAGGCATTGAAATACAAAAATAAAGCTAACGAATTTTGTTGCAAATGGAAAGGTGAAATTGATACCATTGCTTCCACCTCCAGAGCCATTGTACTCATTGGTTTTAAGGTACTCATTTTTTAGGGTTGTAATATTTGCTATTGTATGTTTATTAATCACAACTATTATAACCCATATATATTTTACAGTACATTTGTTCCTTTAGTTTATATAGAGGGTCAAATATATCACAGAGCAGGTCAAATATATCACTGTTACCAGATACGATGCCAGATTACGACTGCAAAGGAAGGCTACAAGAAATCAATCTACGTTGTTCACACATCAATTAAGAGAAATGGTCAATAGTTGAATAATTACAAAACTTATTTCATGAACACAACCAATTGATCATATTTTTTAAAAGTGCAATAGATATGATGGTCCCGAAATTGTTATTAGAGCTGATAAAACTCCTGTGGACCAACATGCAGGACATTTTAATGCACCTACTATTGATAAAGTTCAAGTTCACATAAAGAATATCATGTATCATAAAGTAAAAATAAGTAAAAATAAAATTAATTTTAATAAATAATATAGTAAGGTACCATAATAAAAAATGTGAAATTGTAATTTTTTATTGACTATTACAATACGGCTAATACTAGTTCAGAAGCCAGGACTACACAGAAATACTGAAACGTTTGATATTGTCTTGAAAGTGTACCTATTGTATAAATAATATTGTAACGATCCTTCTGAGTTAAATAATGATTATTATTATTATTAATAATTTTAGTTGTTTTATAATTTTTATTTTTTGTCATAATGTATTTATTGACTTTGTATTATCTTACTAGCTGACCTTCGTCCCGAAGAGCAGAATATAATATAATATATTAAATAAACTATAAAACTAATCGACTGTTAGACGTTACGAAGTTTAAAACTTGTTCAGTTTCACCTGTTAAATAGCCCGTCAGATAATGTATAGCTTTATTATGATGAAATAATGATTTAAATAAATCGTGGAAGGTACTCCACTCCGAATATTGGCCTGCAAAGTCTTTTATATTTATTTTAGGCAATTTCACATGCGTAGAACTACTAGTAGAAACTCGCGACTGTTCCGTATTCTATAATATTTGATTGAGCGCTATTAAAAGTTGACAAAATTCTTTAAACTACTCCCTTAAAATTCAGATACATTTGTTCAGTTTCATCATAATAATAATTCGCAACATAACTAGAAGATCTCAGTAATTTTGGCTCCACAGTGCGTATTTAGAAAGTAAAGTCAATATTTATTTTAGTGACTAAAACTACTATGTATAAAAATTTTAGACTAAAGTGTTTAGATCCTCAAATGACAATCGGCCATGGATTCCTCGTCTGTTCAATATTTGTGAAACTATTCACAGTCCTATTATTACTATTAACTAGATATAATTAATTCTAAAATTTCTATATTATATTTTTCCTATATATAAAGTTCAATTTTGCTTGAAATTTTCGCTCGACAATAAATAGTTAAATTTCTTCAAAATTTTATTAAAATTTACTAAGTTAAAATCTTCTAATACATAAGACTGAAAATCACTTGGCAAAACGAAATAACTTTAAAATTTACACAATGTAATACAGTGTTCACTCACTTGTCGCCTCCAGCTCTGCTTTACTCCTCTCCTGTCCTGTCGTCCTGACAGAGGCCCTTCACACGCCCTCTGAAGCTCCGCACTGTTGCTTCGCTTCTGCTTCGTAACTACGTTTGCAACAGCAATCCACTGTCCATTCTCATGTGCAAAAATGCACCACCACCGGGACGCTTGCCGAATCCGGCACTCGAAGGACCACAATGAATAATCTTATCCACGGATCCCCAAGGGTGAACTGCGATTAGGGTAGTTATCAATAATCAAACTACGAAGATCTTTCCACAGTGGTTGTTGTATTTATGTGTTATATTAATAATTATCAAAATGCTTATATCTATTATTTTTTTTTTTTTTAATTAAATTCTAAGTATATATGTATGTGCATATGTATATATATATATATATAAAATGTACCTTTGTCAAATGTGTAAATGTAATAATGGTTGTCAATAAAAGAAATCTTAATTGCGAGTAAAATGTATAAAATTAATCAACGCCATCTAGTGGCATAGTTATGAACTAAAACAAATACATGCTATCTCTTTCGGTTATACACTACTCTCTCACTCAATTATCTTATCTGGCGCAGGTAGATAGTTAGGTAGTTATCCAGTCAGTGGTAGATTGTTGTCGCGTGAGGCGGCGTGTCGTGTTCCATTTCAATAAAATTAATATTTAAATAAATTAATATTTTAATTTGAATATTTACTTTTGTTCAATCGTACCTTTTACTATACATTGAATGTGATGTCACATATAGAAGTAGAAAAACTACAGGTGAGTAAGTGTTTATTTGTTTCTTAATTTTTCTCATTTATTACAATATTTATACTAAATTTCTATGTAGTTATTACAGTTCCGCGGCTCTTGATACGAATAATATAATTATAAATACTTTATTTCCCTTACTCAATATTTCGAAGAGATTGCATAATCCTGAAGGCCAACTCCCGACTGACGGATATGACTAGGACTACCCTAACTGCTGGTATGCCTTAAGGCAGTGTACTTTGCCCATTACTTTTTAATGAGTTTATTGACAATATTTCTAGTCATTACTTCTCCCTTCCATCTATATGCGGTCATCTGTATCTGGTGATAATAACTCTTAAAAAAAATTTTAGCAGTCGACCGTTACGTGCGATTTTGCAATTTTAAGATAAATATAGTCCGTAAATAAAGAGTTTAGGAAAGATCATTTAAATATGCAAACAGATATAATCATATTTTGTTATTGAGTGACATTAAAAATGATAGGTACATTCCTTTTTTATATTAACAAATTTAAATGGCCAGTAAGGTACCATAACTTCACGTATCTATTCTAGATGGTATAAACTAATAAATAAGGCTGAATTTAATATAGAATTTTTATTTTTCTTTTCTCTTTTTATTCTATTTTTTTATTTTATTTTATTTATATTTTTCCACTCTATTTGCTATTGGTCCACGTTTTTTGCTGGTATATATGTGATTAGGTGTAATGTCTTAGTTTCCTTCATACTGAACTTCCATTAAGGTTGCGTCGGGTCATTATAGAAACATGATTTGAATAAGATTCGTTTTGTACAATATTATAAATTATTTTAATTTTTTATTTATGGTCTAACAAATATTGTTGTAATAATCGTTGCGATAGATCTACTTCAGATAGGTTTCTACGGTCACGATCTCTCGCTGACGAATATAGTTCGGAGGATGGTGAGTAACAAGAGATTGTGGCTGGCGATGAGCTCCTTCTGCAAGGAAGTTATCTCGCGGAAGGAGGCGGCGGAAAGGGAGCGGGAGTGGACTCGTCCCGCTTCCTTCCGCCGCAGAAGAGCCAGCCCTAGAGGTGGGGGCGTACCCAACTTCGCCCCCTCTATCCCCCATTGGGGCCGGGGTGACTGCCTTGAGGGAGGCAGTCCCCCAATCCAACGGCGCCGGAGGTGTGCGCGTGTATCCACACGCCTCCACAATGGAGTAGGACAAAATAGATCGCTCTAACCGTAACGAGATGGGGCCTGCTCTACAACATCTACAAGGCGGACCGTCGCCGTCGGAGCTGGGGTAGAAATGCACTTGCGAATCCCCTCTCTCCGACATAGGCGCTCGTAGGTACACCGTGTGGTTTATGGTGAGTACAAGTCTCACACACCACCCCGCCCTCCCTCCGGCGGGGTCTTTGGAAGATTTTCTACACGTAAAAAAAAAAGGTTTCTACAGTCGATGGCCTGTTAATTGGCCTGTTGATTGGCCTGTGGCCTGGCGACATTTCTATATTGCAATTTTAATATTCGTAAGTATTCTAAAAGTATATATCCATTCTATCCTACCGTTTTCGTTTGGCGTATGTGCAGATAGCTGCAGATATGGTGTTGAATTTTATGTAATTTTAGAAATTCCATGACAATTTGATTGGAAATTCAGTTCCTCGATCTGTAGTTAATGTTAAGGGAAACTCATGATGAGTACCGAAAGTTAAAATGGCAGATATTTTATCAGGATTTGGTTTTACTCCTTCAGGTGTTATGATATGTAAGATAAGATAAGGTGTCTCGTGTTTTAAAATTTCCGATTTATCTGGATTTTAGGTTTGCTTCCCTAAGCCTATTAAAATTTTTCGAAGGTTAACTATACGTTCCTGTAAAGAAGTCGTAAAAACCAAAATGTCGTCTAAGTAAACAAAACATATTACATTTTGCAAGCCGCTTAAAATTTTATCCATTACCCTTTATAGAATAGAAAATCATTTATTCAAATAAACTTAATTTAAGCACTTTTGAATAGTCAACATTTTTTTAAATCTACCGCTTAATCGAAAAGCTGTCTCATCACAAGAAGAATAAGCAAGAAACTTGTGTGTTGCTCTTTTAAACAATCCCTGTAAGTTCACATTTTACAAGTCGAAACGTGTGAATACAAACTACCAACCAGCACTGATTTATTTAGGCTCAAATATAAAAACACAATTAGATTAAATCAGTCGTAGTGATAAAGGTTGAAAGGTTGCAGGATTATTACTGAGACCCATGGGCATTCGTATTACAAGGGATTTCGAAAAGACCATTTCCATCGACTACGCTAAAATCGTTCTTATGAATATCGTCTGGATGCATTTCAACTTGAAAAAATCCACTAGCGAGGTCTGTGGTACTAAAGAATTGACACTTTCCTAACTTTGTAATATATCCGTAATATTAAGGATCGAGTATCTGTCATCGATAGTTTTTTGTTAAGTTTCCTAAAGACTACGACTGTTAAAGTCTGATAAATTTCTATAGCAAAACCGGCTAACTATTATTAATATTACATTTTACCGAGGCGTTATATTGATTTATTTTCTTACTACCCGTTACAAAATTATATTCACTCATCAAATTCACTTAGTCACGAAACTTGCATACTGTAAAAGCTTATCGAAATACAAGGATATTTAATTACTTTTTGAGTATTTTTATTGCTCCACGTGTCTGTAAGGACATATTGGCGACCGTGACAGGACTGTACGAAAATACAGTCTGAAATTAAAGGACTCGCTGTGCATATTACGTCGCGCAATCGATACGAAGTTCATCGCAAAGATAATACAAAAGGAGCACAGAAACCAGCTAGCAGCCTTTGGAGAAGAAAGAATTGGGAGTTATACAACTAATAAGCCGATCAGCGTAGCATCTAAAGCATCGCATCGCATCATTTGAAGCCAAAATCAGAGCTAAGTGCCTTTCCTTTGTTCTCCCTACAACACCTATCCATATTACAACAAACACCATAAAAACCAAGTTAAAACATTGTAATAGATGTTTAAAAATATCAAGAATTGCATCGTTTATTGTATAATAAGTAGAATCTTCCACTTGTGCATTCTATGTGTATAACCAAAAATTTAATGTCTATTTTGCAAAATATTACGAAATTCATAGTGTAACAGCAATACATATCTTTTGTTGTTATTTTATTTAATTACATATAACGATCGATAATATATTTAACATATTTTACAGTAGGTAAGTAAAGATTGCGTCATCATATTAAACACTTAATTATGGATATTTTGTCCTAATTATCTACAACTAGTAATAAATATATTTTTTATAGATAAATGTCAACCAATTTCTTTGTTTAATAAACCTTATAAATAATATTACATAGGGGATATCTGAATTAGTTTAGAAATTAGTTTTTCATTTATTTATTATTGTTTGCCCTAATCGCTATTATTCTCGTCCGTTTGTAACTACGTTGTTAATTTCACGTACGTCGCCGAACATTCCAGGGTCGCTGCGCTGCGCATTCGCAGCTTACTGTCAGCGCTCCAGCGCAGCGCTTACCTGCTGTTGGCGTACAGCAACGGTCTACTGCAGAGAACGCCGTAACGAGGAGCGTGAGCTATAATTGTTTATTATCTTTTGCTGATCATTTCTCACTTTGTTTACTCACCCCGCGGTGTATTAATGTAATATTGTAGTAAAACAGCAACATATTTACAACAATATAGGTTCTTTTATTTACTACTAGTACTAATTAATATTACTTTATATATATTTTTACCTACTTTATATTATAACTATTTTTATTTCTTTACTTTAAAGTTATATTTTTTTTTATCATCTCAATATTCAGAATTTAATAAAAGGTAAACTAACTGCTATTGATAAACTATTATTACAATGTTGTCAGACAAAGGAAGTTCAAAGATTAGCTTGAAAGAACTCACTATAAAAAGAAGTTCTGTAAAGGGTCAAATAACAAAATTCAAAAATTACTTAGACAAGGTGGCTACACAGTCAAAGCTTTCAAATATTGAAATGGCGGAATTATCTCTTAAACTAAGCAAATTTGAGGGACTGTCAGCAAAATTTGATGAGTTGCAAAGTGAGATCGAGGTCATTAATTCTGAAAATATTGGTTCGGAGATCGATGAAAGAGATAACATTGAGCAGGATCTAATACTTAGCATCGCTACAGCGAAAACTCTTATTGAACAACATAATATAATTCAAAATGAGCACAGACGAGAATATATTCTTCATGAGTCCCAATGTGATCTTGATCATCAACAACTGAGCTTTAAATTACCCCAAATTCAAATTGGAAAGTTTGGAGGGTCCTATTTTCATTGGCTTGAGTTTAGGGACACGTTTTCTAATCTTATTCATAACAATGAGCGTATTCCTCCAATACATAAATTTCATTATTTGCTGTCTTACCTGGAGGGAGATGCGGCGCGCATTATTTGTAACCTTGAAGTGTCTTCAGATAATTACACTGAAGCGTGGAAATTACTTTTTGAGCGTCACGATAATAAACGGTTGCTTATTGATCACCACCTTAATTCTTTGTTTAATATACAACAAATAACACGTGAGTCTGAAAGGTCCTTGCGATTTTGGGTAGACTATGTTAAAAAAAACCTGCGTGCTCTATCTAGCCTAGGCCAGCATACAGATAAATGGGACGTGCTAATAATTTACATGTTATCTTCTAAATTATATAGCCGCACTTTAACAAAATGGGAAGAAATGCGTAATACTTTTAGTGATGTACCTACTTTAGAACAATTTCAGAAATTTTTAATAGATCGTGCTGACGTTTTAGAAGCACTAAACCGAAATAAGAATGAAAATAATCCTGATAGAAATGTTAAGGTTAATCGTTTTCCACTTCATTTCAATAAATATAAACCAGAAAAAATACAGTATACCAAATCATTTTCTAGTGCAAATCAAGAGAGGCCAAAAACTTACGTCTGTATTATTTGCAATGAAAGTCATAGAATTTATGACTGTCCTACTTTTAAAGCTAAAAATGTCCAAGAACGATTATCTGATGTAACAAAATATAAATTATGTGGTAATTGCTTACGTCAGGGTCATCCTATATCCGAATGTCGTATGGGACCCTGCCGCGAATGTAAGAAAAAACACAATACATTGCTGCATAAACCTGTAACTGCAGTCGTAGCTAATACAGCAGTTTATTATGCTGAAACAGTTTCAAACTACAATGTTCAAAAAACAACCCAGATACTTTTGTCCACAGCAATGATTGAAGTATCCAACCCTATCACTAATGAAGTAGAAAGGGTACGTGCCCTACTTGATAGTGGTAGCCAAAGTTCATTTATAACTAAATCTTTAAAACAAAAATTAAACTTAAAATCTAACTCTATAAATACTATAAATGTCATAGGAATTGGCAATAATTCAATATCTAAAGTTGAAGAAAATTGCGTTATAAAATTGACTTCTATAGACAAATTATTTAATGTTACTCTTTCTTGCTTAGTAATGGAACAATTAACAGGTGAGCTTCCAAAATCACCTATTAATATACATAACCTAAATATACCCAAAAATTTAGAGTTGGCGGATCCAACTTTTGCGCAACCAGGCCCTATTGATGTTTTAGTTGGAGCTGATATCTTCTGGAATATTTTAGGCCGTAATCAACGTTCATTAGGCTCTAATAACCCTAAGCTTCAACAAAGTAAATTCGGTTGGTTGATTGCTGGTCCTATACAGACAGCCACTTATAATTATAATATTAATTGTAATCTTGCTAAATGTATAAATTCATCTTATGATTTAGAAATCAACAAAGCTCTCACAAAATTTTGGGAAGTTGAAGATATACCACAAAGAACACTTATGTCAAAAATTGAAGAACAATGTGAAAAACATTTTGAAGCACAAAAGTCGTACACAAAATCTACCTGATTCTAATCGACGAGCGTTTAGAATCAGGTAGATTTTGTGTACGACTACCTTTGATAGATACTCCCGATAGCTTAGGGGATTCTTATAATCTAGCTAAAAAACGATTTCTTTGTTTAGAGAAACGTTTTAGAAAATATCTTGCATTAAAAACAGAATATTCCAAATTTATTAAAGAATATGAGGATCTTAATCATCTGTCTGATTCTGCTGTTGTTAAACCAAATCCGTCGTATTTTTTAAGCCATCATCCTGTCTATAAACAGAGAGTGAATCCACTAAGCTTCGGGTCGTTTTCGACGGCTCAGCTCCCACCTCTTCTGGATACTCCGTCAATGATCTTCACATGGTAGGCCCGAATGTTCAAGATTCACTTTTCTACATATTGATTAGAGGAAGACACCATAAATACATATTGACCAGTGACATCGAAAAGATGTATCGCCAGGTACGTGTCGATTTAAAGACTGTAACTTACAGTTAATCTTATGGAGAGAAGATGAGTCGCTGCCTATAAGAACTCTACGATTAAATACTGTCACTTACGGAACAGCAAGTGGCAGCTATTTGAGTGGGTGAAGAGTGTGGGGACGATTTAATAAAAACTATAATTCAAAATGACTTTTATGTAGATAACCTTTTTACTGGTTGTAATGACGAAAATCAATTGCTTTACATAAAAAATCATATTACTAAAACATTAAATGAGTCTTGTTTCAAATTAAGAAAATTTAAAACTAATTCACCTATTATTTTAAACAGTTTAGAACCAAATGCTCAAGAAGTTTTAACTATAAGTGAGTCCTCCAATACTTTAGGATTGGGATGGTATCCAATCACCGATAATTTGAATTTCCCTGTAGTTATCAATACCGTGTCTCAAAATATAATGATTACAAAGCGTTCAATAATGTCAAATTCATTCAAAATTTTTGATCCGTTGGGTTTATTGAGTCCGTGCATACTTCAACCTAAAATGCTTTTACAAAGACTTTGACTTATAAAGATTGATTAGGATGAACCTGTTCCACAAGAAATTAAAAATACTTGGGATGAAATCTGTAGGGGTATTAATAGTTTACCTACATTACAGATTCCTAGGTATGTACTATGTGACTTACCAAATATTGTTGAAATGCATTCCTTTAGTGACGCGTCACAATGTGCCTATGGTGCTTGCATTTATATAAGATCTATAGATAGTTTCAATCGAATCACAAGTTGTTGTGAGCCAAATCAAAGGTGGCTCCCCTGAAGCCAGTTACGATTCCACGTTTGGAACTTTGTGCAGCTTTGCTTGCTGCTAGGTTATATAACAGTGTGATAAAATCAATAAAGCATAAACCAACGCGTCTAGTGCATTGCTGTGATTCCAGTGTTGTCCTTTGTTGGCTGAATAATAATCCTAGGCAGCTAAAAACATTTGTCGCTAATCGAGTAGGAGAAATACTGGATTTGACAAATCCTTCTTGTTGACGATACGTACCCACCTCGGACAATCCAGCTGATCTGATTTCCAGAGGCGTAAGTGCTAGCCAGCTTAATGATTTGAAACTGTGGTGGTCCGGTCCTAGTTATTTATCATACGATGAGTCCACCTGGCCTACACTAAAACCTAATATTCCACATGAAATTCCAGAGATAAAGGTTCATTCTGTAATTACTTCTGAGGCTATAGTAAATTTTGAAAGATTCTCTAAATATTCTAGATTACAAAGATCATTTGCTTATGTTATGAAATTTATTTTTTATTTAAGAAATCCAAAAAATAAAAGATCGAATGTACTTACTTTTGATGAATTAAATGATGCTTTTTAGAAATTATGTTCTATTGCACAACAACAATCATTTCCATTGGAATATGCATTATTGTCTAAAAACAAAACAATACATACAAAATCTAAAATTTTATCGCTTTCTCCTTTTATGGACAATAATGGCCAGATTAGAGTAGGTGGTAGAATAGATGCTGCTAGTTGTCCATATGAGCAACGGCATCCTATAGTTTTATATGCTTCTCATCGATTTACGAAGCTTTTATTTGAATTTGAGCACATCAAAAATATGCATGCTGGTCCACAATTATTATTATCGGCTATTAGACAAACAGTTTGGCCTATAAACGGGAGACGTCTAGCTCGTACTACCTATCATAAGTGTGTTATCTGTAGGAGAGCACAGGGAAAAACTCTATGTCCAAAGATGGGTGATCTTCCTTCACATAGACTAAATCCTGATTTTCCGTTTCAGTCTGTAGGCTTAGATTACGCAGGACCATTTAACATACTAAATCGTAAAGGACGTGGCTCTAAATTAATTAAGTGTTATTTATGCCTATTCGTTTGCTTACGCTATAAGTGTATTCACTTAGAGGCAGTAAGTGGATTATCCAAAGATGACTTCTTGATGACTCTAAGAAGGTTTATAGCACGCCGCGGCAAGCCAGTGGAAATTTTATCCGATAACGGACGCAATTTTGTTGCTACGGCTAGCGAGTTAAGTATATTTTTAAAGACTAATGAAGTACCTCTATCTAATTTTGCATCTGGAGAGGGGATAAAATTTTCCTTTATCCCAGCTTACGCTCCTCATTTCGGGGGAATCTGGGAGGCCGGGGTAAAGTCCTCTAAGCATCATACTAAGCGCGTTATGGGCAATAGTCATCTTACCTTTGAAGAAATTTCAACATTGTTTGCTCAAGTGGAAGCGATTCTTAACAGTCGCCCATTGTGCCCGTTATCCTCATCTCCTGACGACTACCATTTCCTATCCCCAGGGCATTTTCTAATTGGAAGACCCCTCTCAGCGCTACCATCACCTATGTTGGAAGATATGAATCCAAACGGACTCAAGCGCTACGAACGACTAGAGCAGATTCGACAGCATTTTTGCCAGCGGATGGATGGAGAATAAATTCCTCTAATCTGAAAGTTGGTGACCTTGTCCTGATTCAAGAACCGTCAATTCCTCCATTGGCATGGCGTCTTGGGCGTGTGGTACGCTTATTCCCGGGACCCGATGGCGTGTGTCGTGTAGCTGACATTAATACTACGCGAGGCTGCGTACGACGAGCCTTAACTCGACTGTGCCCACTACCAACTGATGAAGAGAGGAACAGTTAACAGACTTGGGAGTCTTTCAACGGTGCGGAAGATGTTAAAGTCTGATAAATTTCTATAGCAAAACCGGCTAACTATTATTAATATTACATTTTACCGAGGCGTTATATTGATTTATTTTCTTACTACCCGTTACAAAATTATATTCACTCATCAAATTCACTTAGTCACGAAACTTGCATACTGTAAAAGCTTATCGAAATACAAGGATATTTAATTACTTTTTGAGTATTTTTATTGCTCCACGTGTCTGTAAGGACAACGACCAATCTCCACTTAACCTTACCAGATGCATCCGATTTTTTAGGTACAATCCATATTGGTGTAATGTAAGTTGAAGAGGAGGGCCTGATTATGTCTTGTTCGAGCATTTTTTCTATCTGTTTTTGAACCTCTTGCCTATGTACATGGTATCTATAAGTTTTAGAGTGTATGGGTATTTCGTCAGTTGTTTATTCTATGCTTTATTTTACTCGAAAAAGTTAATGGCTCATTTTCTGAATAAAAAATCTCAGAACACAATTGGAGAGGGATTGTTGGTCAATGTGTACCTTTAGATATATTAGTGGCCACATTAATTAGTCGACTCAAGTGTGCAGGTATTATGGTTTCGATTAAATTTGTACCCTGTGAATCATAAAACGGAATAGCATTACCTGCGAAACGAATTTTTAAAATGCATGTACTAAGATCTACTTTTGATTGCTGTTGTTTTAAAAGATCTAAACCAATTAATCCATCGAAATATTTGTAAAACCGATATATGTATAATTTAATAGAATTTGGGTCATTAATTTCCGGGTAACAAGGTATTGTAACAGAACAATTATTTTTTGTAGTTGTATGTTAGTAACTATAGATGGATGATAATTAATTGGATGTTGCGGGTAAATAATAAGATGTTGCTGGTCGATACGATGTATATTACAGATGATGATAAACTGACAATATGTACATAGAAATAATGATCTTATATACTAAATAAAAATAGGAAAATGTACGGTGGGGTGACACAGTTTAGATACAGCAGTGCCTAGTAGACAATATTGAATTTGTCTTACTAGACATTATTAAATGCAATTATTATTTTATGTATCTAGGTGACTGTGTCTCATAGATATTCCCCCTTTGAGAGAAAAAAAAATATATTACACACAAAAAAAATTAGAAAAGTTAATTATGAACAATATAAATTAATAAAATATTTTTTTACAAATTAAATCTCACTGTAGGATAAGATGTGCGTCCATAACGTGTCACTTTCAAAGGTTGGATGTCAGCTGTTGACGAGCGGTGTCCTGTTTCTGCCTCGCCAGCAATTGCTTCGTTGTTTATTATGAATGCTGGCTTGAGTCTATCTATTGACACATTTGTTTCTTTTTCGTCACGCTTGATTGTGAATACTTTTCCTTTGCGTTTGACAACCAAAAATGGTCCTTCGTATGGTGGTGTCAACGTTGGACGTAATCTGTCACATCTCAATGAAAAAAATGCACCGTTTCAGCACTAATAATCTGATCTGACTCAGAACTAATCAGCACCTGTGTCTTTTAAAAGCTTTAATGGTGTGTTTGAAATTTGTATACGGGAGTTGTCTTTTATTTTGTGAGTTTATTTCTACTCTGGGGCAGTTAATGAAAGACACTTGAGATAATTTTGATCCTGGTTAGATTGACCTTGGGGAAGATTTTCTATTGTTTCAGTGGAACTAGGAATCTCAGTTTCATAGTCATGGTGTAAATCATAGTAATTATATATATATAATCTCTAAATAATATAGGATATTTTCGTAATCTGGATCGTATTCGTAATTGGCATAATAATTATAATTGTCAGAAACATCATACATTTCATTTATGTTAATTTGTGGCTGTCTATTCTGTGGCGTCAAACAAAATACGTTATCTTCCTGAAAATGGTATATACAGTTGTGATTTACATCATTAATCCTTAATTGCAGTCCACAGTTTACCTGAAGATGCAGGAGATAAATAACAATGGGACAACGGACATCCCGCACGGCGGAATGTTAACTAATCAGTCACCGGAACCAGCGCAAGCGTGGGTCGAGAATGAAAAGCCAGAGAAAAAACCGCTTCTCCTTTCAACACTATTTGAAATATCTTCAAGAGTCAGAAGCCGGCTTACAGTGACTAGAAACACACAATCCACGTTATTTCGGCAAACATCGAATTACGCGAAGCCTCCATATGTGACCATTGGCTTGTCAATTATCTCAGTAAGTACAAAGTTATATGTAATTCTATAAGAATCTTTAATTTATTTACAGATAATACGGCCTATATTTATCACTATGTAGATGAAAGAATTTTTAAAATAATTGAAGTATTTTTTTTTGTTAGTAAACATAATGAAATGTTCTAATGTAATACCTGTGGTCCAGTGGTTTAGTACACCGCTTTACTTCCGATGGTAAAGATACATACCTCGCATGGTCCAAACGTTACTTTTATTACTATTTTGGACTTCTTACTAGTGTATGGTAGATATATAATAAAAATCGGACTTACGGTTAATATGTATTCAATGTTCCAACACGTAAACAGAGTTAGATATGAAGAAGAGTAAATACTGTAGAAGGAGATGAAAGTCACAAGCTCAGCATAGAAATGAGCACAGAATGAATATAGTAAGCACTAATGAAATGAGGTGAAATAAATGATAATAAGCAGAGCAATATCAATTATAGTACGGCCGATTTAGCAAGCGAGTAGCGAGCGTTGCGCGTCATAGATTTTCGACTGGTTTGGTAAGATTGAATGCGCTCGCGCCGATCGACGCGCGCCGTGCTGCTCGCTATGTAGGTATTACATAGCGAACAAAAGAGTTGTGACGTCAACCTCATATTAAGCGTTTCCACTGCACGCCGGTACCGGTACGGTTTAATATTGATAAGGTGTAAATAAATATTACGTATATATTTATGTGTACTCGTAAGTTTAATGTATTACTGTATATAGTATATAATTAAGGTTACTATTATTAAATAGAATAGAATAGAAAATCATTTATTCAAATAAACTTAATTTAAGCACTTTTGAATAGTCAACATTTTTTAAATCAACCGCTTATTCGGAAAGCTGTTTCATCACAAGAAGAATAAGCAAGTTTTAAAATCACTAGTATTCTGACGACTTAGGCGTAATGCCGGTTAGTCAGGGAGAGAAACACCTCAATGCCTACAATATTCACAATTACCTATCTCTTATTTGTTTTTATAATAATATCAACACTTTCGCTCCAAAACTCCCGCTGCCTACGTTCAATCATCCGTCATCCACTTGTCAATGTCACATAGATTACTTTGGCTCTGGCCTCTGACGTTCCGTTTCAGGTTACATGATATTGACTTTACCATTTTTAATTAATGGTGCGTCACACGATAGTTAACAGTCGGCCATCCTGCAATAGTGTCTGGCCCAGACACATAGGTAACTTATGAGCGTAGTCATGCTTATCAAAGGATATAGTGTCTACAGGATCATATAACAAATACTAAACTAAATAAACGAAAGATACACATTACTTTCATAACATTGACTATCTTAGTATACTGTCCAAGGTTTACAATCTAAAATCAATACTAACAGAGCTAAGTTTCGGCATGCATTCAGAAATGCACAAAATATAACATAACATATATTAATTTACATAATCCAAATCACCCAAAAACATGAACAACCTTTTAGAGTAACAAACAATTATTTGGCGGTGATTGACTTCTATGAGTCAGACTGTAACATATCACCATCACAATGTAAGTTTCCGATCTTATGAACATTGCATTTTTTTTTATACCTCCAAAATAGAACTTGACATTTCTCATCATGAATATTTTAACGGATAAATTTAACATATCACATTACAAAAGGTAAAACTTAATTACCTACATATATAGAGAAAAAAAAATATAAAGAGAAAGTAATATTCTCGTGACATAAAATTAGAACAAAATCGCTGCCTGCCTTCACCTAACCAATAGAAAATAACAGGTCAATATTATTCAAGTGGTTCTAATACCCTCAATACAACTACTACTATTTTACTTCGACGATACTCTTGATTTACCAGAGAATTATTTTAATATAACATAATTCATTGAATTTCAGTTATGATTTACTTAATAATACCATCAGCTCACTGGTCAAGTAATCTATTGCACCCTTTGAACCCTGTACATTTAGGGGACTATAAATGATTGTAGATACTGATCTCAATTTTCTTTACAACACCAGTTTAACATAAACCAAAACCCAATGTTCCAGATTAATGTGAAATAGAAATAATCTTTATTCAAATAAACTTAATATAAGCACTTTTGAGTAGTCAAGTTTTTTGAATCTATCGCTCATTCGGAACGCAGATTCATCACAAGAAGAACAAACAAGAACCCTGTGTGTTGCTTTTAAATAAATATTGATTTACTTATATTTAATTAACAACAAGGATTAGGCATGCGGCAATCAATATAAAAACCGCTACGCACTTAATCTCCGTTCAATCAGACAACATTGACAGCGCTATGAATTTCAAGTTAGATATTTTCTAAAAAACACTGATTTATAAATGATGACATTTATAAATTCTTCAATTCTATAATAAGCCTCTTTTTTTACAAAGAATATTTTATGACACATTTGATTTCTTTTTCTGGCAAATTGAGTACAGACTCCGGGAGTCCGTTGCAAAACCTTGCGCAATTTCCATAAAACGAATTACTAACTTTCGTCAAACGAACGTGAGTTTAGTAAGCCTACTATTCACTTTATATTTAATCGATGGTATTCGTAGCCACTTCGGCCATCCAACGTTATCGAAGGGCCTCATTCGATATTATCATAACAGTTAACATCGGGTAATATAATAAAATTAAAATCATATAAAATTTAGTTTGAGATAATTTACATACTTAAAATATGAAAGTTGCCACTGACAACTACACATTACATTTCAACATCATGACTTCAGTCTTTGTTATATTTTTCCGCCTTAAGTTGTATCACTTAATTTTTCACACCAGGTACTAGTCAGCATCTCTGCGAACACGGCTGCCTAGCTAATTAGTGAAATACCTGTTAAAACAAAACATTAAAAAATGCCACCGCTTGCCCACTATGAGCTACGGTCTCAACAGATCTGGATTTTATTAGACTCAGCCACCGCTTGCCCGCACAAGGAGCTACGGCCTCAAACTGGTCAAATTCTCATTAGACTCAGCCACCGCTTGCCCACACAAGGAGCTACGGCCTCAAACTGGTCAGATTCTCATTAGACTCAGCCACCGCTTGCCGCCACAAGGAACTACGGTCTCCAACTGAAACACATCAAATATTTAACAACTGGTCATTTTCTCAATGAGGCATTCACCGCTTGCGCACACAAGGAGTTACGGCCTCCAACTAGTCATATTCTTTATGGTACTATGCTATTTTTACTTCAGCCTCAAGTGCTCTACATTGCAACTCAACTATGGGTTATATGTACTCCCATCAAATTTTACTATTACTTTTTATTCTATTACATTTCTTTAAGAACTGGATTTCCTGGTTCCATTTTACTATTTCTCCAACGCTTTAAAGGACATTATAACATTTAATCATAAGTTAATTCAATTTAATTATGTACCAAATTCGAATTATATATCTGGTTGATATATATCTATCAATTTCTGAACGAAGTTGCAATATATTACTACCACATACCCTACACCTATTATTATCTACCAAATCTTGAGTAGCATCAACAAAAAGCGAGTCGTTCGTTGTACGTCGCATTGAGCACACGCGGATCCCCATTTTCTCCGTGAACTAACGTATACGGAACCATCAGCCGCGATCTCAGCGCAATCATCTCATCAGTATATCATCAAATCTAAATCACCATCATTTACCTTAAAATCCATAAATCGTATTCATAGTCATATGATTATTATATTAATCTCATAATTTCATCAAAGTATTGCAAATCATTTTTCATTGTCATATCAACCGCCCGTTCTATTAGCCATTTTGCTCATAATTCAGCTTGTCATCGATTGTAACTCATCATTGTATCACTAGCATTCCTTAATCTTTCAGATCTATTCGTTCATGTACAACTCTTCACCGCGTATATTTACCGACTATTTTCCATCGAGGTGTATCAAATTTTACCTTGTGATCATCTTTACTACAATCTTGCAGTGTAACTATCTTGTACACCTCGAGCGCTTTATTCATAATATTTCAAAAGTGTCTGTATACGGTGTCTGGGTTCTATAAATTAGCACCTCTTCTAATTTCCCATTAATTACAACACATTTTCTAAAATATTCTGCGTATTCGGCTGTAACTTTCTGCTTACTAGCAGACCATGTTATCAAGCCATTAGTTGTATTTAAATTCCCGACACATAAAATCAGTTCTGAAAGGATTAATTTCAATTTAAACTATTTAGTTAGTACAATAGTCAATCCGATTTCTCCAAAGGGCGTTCAGCCACACATACATACAAGTACATATAGGTGCTCAGACTAATCTATGGAATCAAATGTCCAGCATTTGATTGCGTTGATCATTACTTATAAAAATTTTAACTTCCGTCGTCGTCAAAGACAACGCTTTAAATTTAATTCAATCTTATTTATCTGATGAATATCAACCAAATATTTGAAAACAACATCACCGTTATTATTATAAACTTCCAATATCTCTACACCTGTAATTTTGTACAATTCAACATTAAAACACCCTCACTTATTTAATACATCCGTTCTCGTATGCTATGCAAGTGACAACATCAATTCTTATATGTTGATGAGTTCACTATTAAAAGCCTTAGTTAACACTTTTATTTTACTTCAACTCAACAATTATGTCAAAAGTTACAATAGTCTAAATACCTAATACATCTAATACACCTACCTAAACACATCCAATCTCATATTCAAGTCAATTGAGTCAACATGTATACCAACAATTCTTACATGCTCGTTAATTTAGCATTATACGCTTCGATTATTCTCTTTTTTTTTCAATTAAAATCTTAATAGATACAATATCTCAAGATTTAACAAAGGTTAACTAGAAATTAATAAAATTGGCAAAACCATCTACAACAGTAATTTATAACTGTAAACTGTAATCCTTAACAATATTTAACTTTCTTATATCTTAACTTTCATTTATATCCTCTAGTAACTTTTCTTATATATTCTTTGTTTTTTTTTCTTTTAACTACCTGTGCTTCTTAAATTTGTATTCACTATAATACCATTATAATTAAAGCCTATTAATAACCACATTACCAAGGTCATCAGCAAAGTTTTCTAGAATATCCATATCTCTTTACTTTCCTAACAATCTTGTCTGTCTGTGTCTCATAATTTTCCTCTATAATAATTTTAAAGCTTATGTACTTTGAATATCTTAACATTGCCTCCCACAGAGACTATTTAATAATAACTAATTAATATACAGAAACTTCATTAGTCAAATCATAAAATATTTTATAATCCTGTAGTATACAAATACATAAAAGGTAAGTTACATAAACCATTAAAAAATAGTGTCCAATTTTTCCTTTCTCCTCTATTTCACCATATCACAGTTTACATGTATTCACTTAATTCTCTCCAATCTGTCCATACCTATATACAACAAAAGAGTGCTATGCACTCATTTATTTCCATTTTCCTGCCATAATATCTGAATTATAAAGTTTATTATCCAAATTTCACAATTCTAGACCACACTGTTTGACACAATCCATGTGCTAACTTCAAGATGAGTTCATTATTAACTCATGAATGCTTTAAATCAGTTATTATCATCTTCTGATATACATTTATTTATATTAATATTCAATAATATATTCTATACATTCTATTTTTTTTTTATCTGTACTTCACAAATATATAATACAATTTGAATTTAAACAATTATGATTTACTCCTTGGTTCACATTTCAATTCCAATGCAGATTTAACAATGAATCTGTCCACTTTATAGTTTCTTAGTACTGTCATTCTACAAATGACACTAAATAATAAAACTCAATGGATAACTTAAGCTCAGATCCTTGCAGCAAATCTTCAGTTCATTAGCTTATGCACTACACAAGATTGGACAATATAGCAATACATTGCAATATATTACAATAGTCTATTTTCATTATTGTGATAACAATTGTCTTATGTTGTACATATTCAGCGACTCAATATATACATCCAAACATTCTGTATGTACACAAATATTAACTTATTTCCAAAAACTTTTATTCATATTCATAACACTAATAGTAAATTTAAAGACAAACTTGTTGCTCAAGTATTGTTTAGAAAATTCAACAGGTTTCTTGTACAATCAATAATACAATCAAGAGCCAACAACATTCATTTCTGGCTTTACCAAAAGCTTTTCTTTAGGTTAAAAGACAACTTCATAAATTATAAAACTAAACTAAAGTCAACAGGTCTTTTGTACAATCAAGACCCAACAACATCCATTTCTGGCTTTACCAAAAGCCTTTCTTTAGGTTAAAAGACAACTTCATAGTTTACAAAACTGAACCATGTAAGAATAGTCTTACCTGTAATCTATCACTTTCTAACATGTCACATATTAATTGGGTGCTTATAAATTCCAACAATCACTTACAAAACATTGTCTCAAATGACTAATGTACATAGCTACAGGTACCTGCACAGGACCTTTAAGTACCTTTATTGCTCAACAATGGCTGCTAAGGGCCATTCTAATGAATTTCAAGAGAAGCATCAAAGAAGTGAACCAATTGCTCAAACATATAATACATTCAATATGAGCATACATATAATATATAATTCCAGCATAATATGACACCTTTGAGGAATTGGATATCATCTCTAGGTGCTTTTTCAACACATTAATAATCAATATCATATGATTATGATAACCTCGAGGATCCTAATAGATCTCAATTGGATTTTATACTAATTAATAATTAAATAAGGAACTATTAATAATAATAGTTTACAGTTATTCGGTTTTTAACATTGGAGTTTACTACCAATTGTTAGCCATTGCTATATATATATACATATATAGATATACATTTATAAAATTCAAAACACAGCAAGAAATAAATATAATAATTGTACTATCAGAGTTAAGTACTATTTTCACTGAGAGCTTCACAGCTAATCCTGAGATAGCATCTAAAATGTCTTTAATATGTAATATTATGAAATATAACATGTTATGTAGCTTGTATCAGTTTATGTCAACAATATACTGTGTCTATCTATATTAATATGCTTTATTAATTCATTAATAAACACATATCAAAGTATCAACCAATATAATATATATATGACAGTATCTCAATTTGGGAATATAACCACAATCAAGACATATACCTGGACTATGCCTGTGATTGTCATTTATCTGAAATGGGATCATTAAACATATATGTGTACCTATGTAAAGAAATAATAACAATTCTTCAATTCAATTCACGTAGAACAAACACACAAAACTGAACAGCAAGTTTGACTAATTTACTGTGAATTAGCAACAAACTCAGCAATACCATTACACTGTTTATATGTATAACATGGTATGTGTTCTCATGTTCAACCTGTATGTCAACATAGTTGATGTAACTGTTTCTAATCTGTTGATATCCTATCATACTCTATCATAGGCATTAATAACATAACAATAGTTACTCTGTATTTTAAACTAATTAGATATCCATGTTGTTTTATACTTAATGTATTCATAATACTTCTTTCTTAGGTATATTGTATACCTCAATATCGTGCTACATGTCATGTCATTACTCTCGCAAGTTATCGTACATACTAAATCTATTTAATATGTAGAAAGCAATTCATCCAAAAGTTCAATAAAACAAGTGAGATACTGCGTTTAATGGTATGCGTGTTATTAACGTAAATTCACTTACCACAACTTCTAGTCAGAATTACCTTACGGTCGAATTTGTAGGCGGGATTGGTACCGCTTCTGAACTTTTAAAATCACTAGTATTCTGACGACTTAGGCGTAATGCCGGTTGGTCAGGGAGAGAAACACTTCAATGCCTACAATATTCACAATTACCTATCTCTTATTTGTTTTTATAGTAATATCAGTGGCACTCAATGAGGAACTAGCCATTATTATTGCTAAAAGTTGCATATAGATGGCGTGATTGGTATCGATGGAATTCTTCATAGTTTTGCAAACGTTTTAAAAAACAAAACTGTGTTTTCAAAAATGTTTAATCAATTTTTAAAAAGTTATATATACATGTTAAAATGAAATAATGCGTTTAGAAAAGTAATTTTCATATATTTACTCATTTTGTTATTTTCCAGTACTTAATTACACTTTAATCAGTGCTAATATGGGGCTCAATGTTTTCAAAATGCTTTCATAGATGGCATTGTCGTCATTTGTATCGGCCTAATTAAATGTCTTTTTTATATTTTCCAATAATAAGCACTTAATATATTATTATTGTAAATTAAACATATAAATTTTTTTTAAGTAAATTAAAAATAGCCGAACAAGCAAGTAATACTATTTCCAATAATACTTATGTATGAAGTGTTGTCATATTAAAAATAAATACATGTATTATCGATTTTTTTGAATAATCGATAACAGGATTTTATTACAGCGCATTATTCGATGATGCTTTTAATGAGTCGTTGTGAACAGTAAATTTTCATTATTATGTATTATAGCAGTGTTCCGTTTCAAAGAACGGAATATAGTAGTACATTATTAGTGTCGTTGGTTATTTACATTTGTACTGAATAATCGATTACATAATAATTTAAAATATCGAGTACGAATCGTAGCTGTCTTCGAATACTGGCAACTGGTAAGATTAAAATAGTATTTAAAAAAAAGAGAGAACTCGACCCTAACTCGAATACCATAAAGTTGATTTTCCTTTCTCATTAATATATCATAGCAGTTTGTTTTTAACTTGCGTATGACTCTGTGGTATGATGTTTAACGTGTATTGTTATTATACGGTGCATACATTTCAAAAATTATATTTTAATGTAGGTACATACATTTCATACATGTCAAAAATTATCTTTTAATGTAGGTACATACATTTCTTTCATACATTTCATACATTTCAAAAATGAACTTTTTATGTAGGTACATACATTTCTTTCATACATCTCATACATTTAAAAAATTATATTTTAATGTAGGTACATACATTTCATACATGTCAAAAATTATCTTCTAATGTAGGTACATACATACATTTCTTTCATACATTTCATACATTTCAAAAATGAACTTGTAGGTACATACATTTCTTTCATACATCTCATACATTTCAAAAATTATATTTTAATGTAGGTACATACATTTCATACATGTCAAAAATTATCTTTTAATGTAGGTACATACATTTCTTTCATACATTTCATACATTTCAAAAATGAACTTTTTATGTAGGTACATATATTTCTTTCATACATCTCATACATTTCAAAAATTATATTTTAATGTAGGTACATACATTTCATACATGTCAAAAATTATCTTCTAATGTAGGTACATACATACATTTCTTTCATACATTTCGTACATTTCAAAAATGAACTTTTTATGTAGGTACATACATTTCATACATGTCAAAAATTATCTTCTAATGTAGGTACGTACATTTCTTTCATACATTTCATACATTTCAAAAATGAACTTTTTATGTAGGTACATACATTTCTTTCATACATCTCATACATTTCAAAAATTATATTTTAATGTAGGTACATACATTGCTTTCATACATTTCAAAAATTATCTTTTAATGTAGGTACATAACACCCCATGTCAGACCCCTTGTATTTGGAAGAAACTTAAAAATAATGCCAAAAATATTAGATGAATATATTTTTAATACGAATATTGTTTTATTTTTGTTCATCAACTTTATCCCTCACTAACAATACTAGTAGTAGTACATAACCTGGTTTATACCGCTAAAGATATTGAAAGATATACGAGTAATTCAGAATGTTATCAAGTTCAAAATAAGCACACATTACTTGCTTAGATAACAGAGTAATATTACTCGTAATAAAAACATTTGTAACACCCATATGTACACTACGTATGTATAGTAAGTACTTACGCTGCGGCGCCGTGAGACTCGTCTACCTCATCTATTAACCAATAGGAGCGCGCCTCTCGTGTTTAACGGACGATATAGTAGTAAGGCAATGAGTGTCCCAGTGACATCATTATAATATTTTCTCGTTAAATTTTATTGTAATATACACAATTTCGCACTAAATAACGTGTTACCCCGTTACACATTTCTAATAATGAAAAACCTTTTTTTTTTTTTTTTAATAGGGGTTGGTGAAAGACGGGTGAAAATTTAGGCGTGTATGTATTTTCAATGTAACATTATAAATAAATAAAAAATTGTCCATAATACAAAAAAATATTTTTTCGGGGTAGGCCACCCCTATGACTTAGGGGTATAAAAAATAGATAACAACCCTACCTCAGACCTGGCAAGTATACATATCAAATTTCATCAAAATGTGGGAGAAATATGGCAACTAACACTGTGATACAAAATTTATATATAAGATATAGCGGAATTCTCATTAGGGAAAAGAGGGGTACATCGTAGAATACATGAGGTATATACCAGTAAATTAATTGTAGCTAAAACCAGTCTCTTACACATAACGATTGAAATAAAAATCATATAGCCCGATTTTGATACGTACGAGTATAAAAGTATCAAAATCGGGCTATACGTATAGCGCAGACGCGTTACAACATATCAAAACAATAGGCATGGAATGCAAAATAAACCATAACATAATAGGTATATACATTGGCACATAAGCCATATCTGCAGAGTGTCGGCTAACGATATTATACCTACACATTTACATTGAATCTTGAATCGTCCCTAATGAGGTACACGATACAGTTACCTACATATCTATTATATACATATCTTTGCAAAACAGATGTCATGTAGACTGAATTGACTGCCATCTATTTTCATGCTTTGTTACTAAGCACCCACTAGTAATCCGAACTGCTTCAGATCTAGCGACATCTAGCGGCTACGGTGGCGAAATAAAATAGCCCGAAGAATAGCCCGAGTTAGGAAGGAACCATTTTCTTGTATGGGATGGGGTATCTGTATGTAATATTATGTTATCTGTGATAATATAAACACTTTCGCTCCAAAACTCCCGCTGCCTACGTTCAATCATCCGTCATCCACTTGTCAATGTCACATAGATTACTTTGGCTCTGGCCTCTGACGTTCCGTTTCAGGTTACATGATATTGACTTTACCATTTTTAATTAATGGTGCGTCACACGATAGTTAACACTTGCTCTTTTAAACAATCCTTGTAAGTTCACATTTTACAAGTCGAAACGTGTGAATACAAACTACCAACCAGCACTAATTTATTTAGGCTCAAATATAAAAACACGATAAGATTAAATCAGTCGTAGTGATAAGAGCATACCAGTCCCTACAAGCAGCACTCGTTCACGAGTATGACGGTTGAGTCAGCCATCACTGCGCTCGACCATATTTTAGGGAGCCCAATGACCCGGCCCACCACGCCGCCACATGTCTGGTCATTTTAGTGAGCATGACTACTCATTCCACTCGACCACGTCACAGCTACAAAAATTACTATATGGTAGTTACAGTATTCGCACTTTACACGAGGATGCATGCGGCAATCAATACAAAAGCCGCTACGCTTTCATATATCAAGAAAGCAGTATGAAAAATAAATTATAACGTTGTCCGCAAATAAACTTATACTTGCTATATATTGCTATCCTTACTAATATTATAAATGCGAAAGTAACTCTGTCTGTCTGTCTGTCTGTCTGTCTGTCTGTCTCGCTTTCACGCCAAAACTACTGAACCGATTTAAATGAAATTTGGTACGCAAATAGTCTATACGCCGAGGAAGGACATAGGCTACTTTTTAATGCGAATAAAGGGTTGTAAGGGGTTGAAAATGGAAATACAAGGTTATCTTTATGCGGTTTAATACACACATAGTATAATACTGGCTTAACTAAAAAATTAGAAATTTTGGAAAGTCTACTTTATAACTGTGGTATTAAGTCTAACTTGAAAAATTTTTAATTTCTGAATTACACCAATATTGTACTAGATATGCGACATAAATAAACATATATGTCATTTGTATAAGCAGCGCGCATGCGAAGTTGCGCGAGCAACTGATTATTGTCAATCCGTTGTCTCCTTATGAATTTAAATGTATAATCGTTTGCTCTGCAATATTATTTTATAAATACATAAATATAATCCTGATACGGGCTATAACTGATGACCCTGCTCTTGGACAAGATCGTAATCACATATTATTAATATTTTTGAAGATTAAAACAACATATAATATTAAGAATGAAGTTGTCTATACATATGAACAACATTTCCTTGGAAGAAACAACATCTACCGTTCCATCCGAGCTATTCAGGGTCGGAATACGCGTTTCTCCCTTCTGGCCAGTAGAGTCAAAGTATGGTTTGCGCAAGTAAAGGGATGTTTGCAATTTAGAATATCACATCTATTATTTTGATTTAACAAATTTTTATTATGTTATTGGCCAACTGTACCACCAATTTACAAAAGAAGTTAAAGAAATTTTTAGACTATACATTAAATATAAATAAATATGACATTTAAATTTGTAAAAATGTCACCATTCAAGGGGTAAAGTAAAATAGCAGATAATAGTTTTTATGGAAATTCGTCATATTTGAAGCTAGAACGATGAAACTTTTTTCATTCGCTTTTTTGTCAGTTGGTCAGTTTAATAAATACCTTACTAATATTACGATAGTGAAAGTAACTCTGTCTGTCTGTCTCACTTAAATGCCAAAATTACTGTACTGATTTAAATGAAGTTTAAAATCTAGATCCTGAGAAAGGACATAGGTTACTTTTTAATCCGAAAAAGGGTTATAAGAGATTGAAAGAGGAGGTTATATAGAAGTATCGTCATTTTTAAAGGTTGAAGCTTGAATCTTATTTTTTGCGTATTGATTAAATATAATTAACGAAAATGGGTTGTAAGGGTCAAAAGGTGAAATATGGTATGCAAGTATTGACATTTTTAAAGCTAGAAGCTTGAAACTTATTTTTTAGGCTGTTGAGAAAATATTAGTACCTACCTTCACAGGACTCAGCCATATGTGAAATTTTCATTTTTGGAGCTAGAACGATGAAACTTTTTTATTGGGTTAGATTATTAATACATATATTTTATTATTTGGTTAAGGTCACTATTTTACGCGGACGAAGTCGCGGGTACAGCTAGTCATCTATAAATTCATCTATCCTATAATAGGCTTTTTTACATAACATTTGTTTAATATAAAATTTGAATTGCCTCTCTGTCAGATTTAGCGTAGATTCTGGCAGTTTATTATAGAATCTTACGCAATTAGCATAAAATGAATTACTAACTTAAATAAAATATTAAATAATTATTTATTTAATATTTTATATTAATTAGATCGTCCTGTGAATTATCCAGATATATTTGTTATGAAGAAAACAAACTCCTGAACGCTGCATCCATTCCTGAAATTCCCTCTCTTTTTAAAAGTTACTTTATGTACTATATAAAATTCACTCTAATAAATTCTATAATCTAAAAATATGTATCGGTTTAATAATGATATTAATTTGTGCAGGCAATTGTGTACTTCGCTTTGCCAGAAGATGCATACACATTGCTTAACTGGTCACCAGGACCGCGGTGGCAGCAGCCCTGGAAAGATATCGCCTACGGATTAATTCGTGCTGTAGTAACACTCGCTGTGAGTATATACATTTTTTTTCGGACTACTCTAATGCTCTTGACCGCAGCTGGCCTTTACAGCTTCACCGGACGTTAGGGGGCGAGTGCAAATGGCACTCCAAACCAAAGGAAGGACTTATGATGTGGCTGAAGGCCAACTCCTGCCTGACGGATACGACTTTAGTCTGAGGGCAACATCTGAGGGTTCGAACCTCGGCTCAGGCCGTCGTAATTTCGATCCCCGTTTGAATTGGACGGGGGATCGATCGGAGGGGCTGTGAGTATATTCCCTCAAAACATTTGGGGGGCGGGGGGCTTGTTAGAAATGAGAATATTGTTAGTCATGGACATAGTTTTACCTAATTCTTTTAATGGCAAACCACCTTATATCTGTACCCCCACAGGCATTGGCTTTTTTTTTAACGTGTGGAAAATCTTCAAAAGACCGTCACCCCGCCGAAGGGAGGGCGGGGCGGTGTGTGAAATTTGTACTCACCAAAAACCACACGGTGTACCTACGAGCGCCTATGCCGGAGCCAGGGGATTCGCATGTGCATTTCCACCCCAGCTCCGACGGCGACGGCCCGCCCTGTAGATGTTGTAGAGCAGGCCCCATCTCGTTATGTGATTAGGGCGACCTATTTCGCCCTACTCCATTGTGGAGGCGTGTGGGTACACGCGTACACCTCCGGGGCCTTTGGATTGGGGGACTGCCTCCCTCAAGGCAGTCACCCCGGCCCCAGTGGGGGATAGAGGGGGGCGGAGTCGGGTACGCCCCCACCTCTAGGCCTGGCTCTTCTGCGGTGGAGGGAAGCGGGACGAGTCCACTCCCGCTCCCTTCCCGCCGCCTCCTTCCGCGAGATAACTTCCTCGCAGAAGGAGCTCACCGCCAGCCACAATTTCTCGCTACTCACCATCCTCCGAACTAAATTCGGCAGCGAGAGATCGTCCCCCACTATTTGTGTGAGGACACGGCGCTCATCCGCGAACGCCGGACGCTCTTCCAGCGTATGTTGCGCCGTGTCCTCTACACCTCCGCATTCGTGGCAGCCGGTCGTCGGCTCCTTCCTCGCCACATGACACAGATACCGCCCGAAGCAGCCGTGCCCGGACAGTATCTGTGTCATGCAGTACGTCAGTGAGGCATTGGCTACCTTTACACGACACATGTAAAGGTACCAAATATGCGGATGAGAATATTGTTAGTCATGGACATAGGACCTAAATCTTTTAATGGCAAACCACCTTATATCTGTTCCCCCACAGGCATTGGCTACCAAATTACACGCACTTCCTTTCCTGCATGAAAACCGATTGGAACGTTAAAGAACGTTTAATGCCATCTGATGTCTAATGTTATGATTTTTTTTCAGGGCGGTTGCATTCTATTGGAAATTGAACAGGGTTGGTGGCGCGTACTGCTAGTGTGGAGCGGTGGTCTGGTGGCAGCATTTGGCGCGTTGAGTGCGGGCATACTACAGCCAACAGTTTACATGGTCAGCCACTCGGCTGGTATTTGGGCACTACTTACTGCACATATACCTAATATCTCTCTAAAGTACGTACCCATAAATGATATTTAAATTATACAATGTCACTTTTTCCTTCCGCCTTCGTAAACGGTTTATGCTGGAGGATGCACTAGTGGACGGTGTACTAGTGATGACAAAGTAAGGATGAGGTCAGGTCAATTAGCCCATCGTAGCAAAGTCAGTCAGGAATTTATCAGATTTTTGGATTTACATGATACATTACTAATAATGGGATTGTTAGTCCACATTATTACCAATCCCCCTCACTTTTGGTTTATTAATACTTGGTGTTCAGGCGCGGTTGTCCTATAAGTGGGCAAAAATATTATTTTTACATTGCAACACTGCATCGTCATGTTTCAGCGGGCCAGAGACAAAATTACGACGGTTACATTGCATATTCGAAATCTACTAACGATCACATACGCATTATCATACGTAACAATTGTGAACCATTTTCAAGTAAATTAAAAACTAGTCTGGAATGTTTTTGTACCGTTTAGTGAGAAGAGAGGCGCTCTTCTCACTAAAAGGCGCAAACACTTGGTATAATACAAAGTTCAATGGTTGGAAGTGTCGAATGAATATGTTTATGCTATATCTTTAATTAATTTACAGGATTGGTAGCATCCCGTGTTGGTGGGGTCGTATTATACTCGTGGTGGTGTTTCCTGTGGTTCAAGTTTGTTTGCCATTGTGGCCAGAACTTTCACTGGATGTAAATTCCGATGTGTGGTCAGCGCATTTGACGGGGGCGATGGTTGGCGTACCCTTAGGATTTCTTATTTTCAAAGGTAAGGTATGCACCTTACCTTTACTTTTAAACACAACAAATTCCATACACAAAACAAGGAACAACACAAGGAAAATCTCAAATTTAATAATAATTTCTGATTATACTATTTTATTATCTACTTAATTGTTTTGAAATATATATACTGGCTATATTACAACTTGGTAATCATGTTTTTTATATATGATAATGAAATACTTATTAGGTTTCATATAAATATTTGAATCAGTAGTTGTTTTTTGGTGATATTCAAAACAGATGTATTTATATCTAGTACCCATAACACAAGCTCTATTTAGTTTGGAACTAGATAGCGCTGTGTGACTTGTCCAGGGTTATTATTATTATTATATTCGAAAAACGGAACAAACATGTAATTTTCTTCATTATTAAAAAAATCAAATTCTGAAGACCCAATTTTAAAATCTACGATTAAAATTTTCCTACTACTTGTACCATTGCTATATTACATAGCGTTAGATATTATTTATTTATTTATTAAAACTTTAATGCACATAATTGAAAGTACATATGGCGGACTTAACACCATGCGGCATTATCTACCAGTCAACCATGGGTGGTGCAGAGAATAATTGTTGGCGGTGCAAATATAAAAAATATATTAAACGATACACATAAAAATATATATCAATAAATAACTACACATATATATATATACATACATAAACCATACATAAATACATATTTAATAATCTGACAATGAAATATCATGTACTGCCACAATAATGGAAATAAATAAAAAAAAAAACCTATACGTAAAAATAAAAACAATAAGAAAACAGGACACAGGTTACAAGTTTAAATAATGTTCCCGTAATTTACGTTTGAAAGAAAATCTACTCGTGGCGGTTTTGATATGAAGGGGTAAGTCGTTCCAAAGTTTGATTGCCTGAATGGCGAAAGAATAATGGACGAAACCAGACAAATGAGCCGGGATATGAAGTAATAATTTTCTAGTAGTGCGAAGAGAGCGATTGGTGTTGTCCCCATGGAAATGATATTATCAATAGATCTTATTATATATGTACTTAATTTAACTCAACAGGAACTGAAGACAACAAATACAAGCTGCGCAACATCTTCTTCCAAATCATATCAGCTGCGGCACTCCTGGAGGCGGTGGTCTGTGTTATTATCTATTATAACTTCTATGCAGACTCAACAACCATTTATACGGCAAAGATCTAAGATGGTACTGTCATTATGTTACTTATGTTGTACTATGTATTGTCTATTATTATGAACATGTGTGTGATTTGTAACAAACAAATAAACAATATATCTATCTACCTATAATATCAGGGAAGAAACACGCAAAACGAAGAAAAACTTTAGCTGATGCAAAACAGCTGAATCTATATAGTTCTCTTCAAGATTGAAATATTGATATTAATGCAACAACTCATCCAAAATTTGTAACAATATATTCAGCTGTGTTTGTTGATATTGTACGTTAAACTGTTGACTGTGATATAAGAACTGTTATTGAAACAGATTATAAGCACAACGATGCACTTGGTTACCTAGATGAAGTGGAAGTTACTCCAGCCATAAGTTTTGTTACAAATGAAAATGCATTTTTAAAAATGAAGTATGTTATATTAATAAAATTTATACCCACATATTTATATATGTATATTTATATACAAGAAAAATGAGAAAAACAAAAAAAAAATTAGTGTCCATGTGTTTGATTAGGAGTATGGGTATGTAGGTAAGTGTGTGTGTGTATGTATGTGGGTGTATGTGGGTATGTGTATGTGTGTGTATATTATTTATATAGTTTATATAGTAATTCTTTTACTACATATGTATTTTTAAAATCACTAGTATCCTGACGACTTAGGCGTAATGCCGGTTGGTCAGGGAGAGAAACACCTCAATGCCTACAATATTCACAATTACCTATCTCTTATTTGTTTTTATAATATCAACACTTTCGCTCCAAAATTCCGCTGCCTACGTTCAATCATCCGTCCTCCACTTGTCAATGTCACATAGATTACTTTGGCTTTGGCCTCTGACGTTTCGTTTCAGGTTACATGATTATTGACTTTACCACTTTTAATTAAAGGTGCGTCACACGATAGTTAACAGTATGTAATTACTGGTGTTAATTTTTTAATACATTTTCTGTTTGGTCATAGTCAAAATTTTCTAAACAGGTTTTTAGTATGTTTTTAGCACAGTTTTTTTCATCTTTTTTTATGCTGTATAATGCTGTAAGTTTATAATAGACTCACAGAGTGCTTTATATACCTGGATTATGAGAGTTTCATGTGCAACATCTCTAAGATTTGTGCTGCCATAGCTACGTTCCATGTGTTTGCATGAAAGAGTCCAACAGTAACATCAGCAAAGGCTAGAATATTCGCATTTTGTATCATGAGTTTACTGAGCTCGTTTATGTAAACCAAGAATAGACTAGGAGCTAAAGTACTACCCTGAGGGACTCCGTAGTTGCTGATTGTACTGTGGCTTTCGTATTTATCAACTTTGATAATTTGCTGTCTATTATTAAGATAATTTTTAAACCAAGACAATGCTGTACCACGAATTCCACAATTCTCAAGTCTGACTAAAAATATTGGAATTGAGACAGTATCGAATGCCTTCTGTAGGTCCAGAAATACACCAATACACTTAAAATAGAATGGAATAGAATAGGAAATCATTTATTCAAATAAACTTACATTGAAGTACTTTTGAATAGTCATTACATTTTTTTAATCTACCGCTCATTCGGAAAGCTGTCTCATCACAAGAAGAACGAGCAAGAAACTTGCGTGTTGCTCTTTTAAATAACTTTATTATTACTTTACATTTTTAAGTTTAAGTGTGTGAATACAAACTACCAATTAGCACTAATCCAATTAAATACTCAAATATAAAAAATATTGAATATATAACCAACTGGTTAAATAAATAAATAAGAGGAAATCAGTCATAGTGATTAGAGCAGACCAGTCCCTACAAGCAGCACCCGTTCACGAGTATGTCGGATGAGCCAGCCATCACTGCGCTCGACCATATTTTAGGGAGCCCAATGACCCGGCCCACCACGCCGCCACAAATCTGGACATATAGGCTACTCAGCCTTCATATCCATATATTAAAATATCATTATATATATACTAATATTAAATAAAGACAAACAGACATACACACACACATAATCATACATCAACATTATATTATATACACTTATATCTACCTATTCTATATTATTATTATACTATGTACATCACGCTTTATCATATTAATATGTCTTAATATTAAATTCATTATTAACGTACATAGCTATCTATACATACAGCGCCGAGCGCCGTGCATAGTAGCCGCGCGCGGGACCGGGTCCCGGCAGCGGGGCGCGGGGCGGTGCATGAACTGCGCGAAATAGTGAGATTCGCCTCGCAGTCGTGATTTTTACATCTTAGGCATAACCTGTGTCACTCGCTTGCTTACGCGCTGCTTATAAAGTACATCGTAATTATAATAATTCAATTTCTGTTTCACACTATCATTCTTCTTTCACTCCTTCTCATTCTATATGCTGTGGACTGTACTCTATGTGTATGTAACTACTGTGTATGTGCTTGTAACCCGAAATAAACCACTGGATCTATCGGGACTGCGTTTCTTGTTCCACCTGGCTTTCCTCATCTTCCGCACCTCATCTGTTGTGCTGGGCTGTACACCAGCACTCAACAGTCGGCACACCGCATACACCTCAACAACCACCACACTGGTGACCCCGACGTGATAACAAAGAAGCAATAATGAGTGATAGTAGTGACGCTAAAACGCCGTGTTCACAAGATGGCGGAGACGAAAATGTTACCAAGCGTCGTGCACATAAAGCGGGCGTTTCCTACAAACGCCGCATGGCAACCGACATATCGACGGTAAATTTAAAGGTTCCGGCTTTCGCACCAGACGATCCGGAAATATGGCTCGTGCTACTAGAAGGCCAGTTTACATTGCACAACATTACCGATGACGCCGATAAATTCGCATACGTAGCCGGTAACCTCGATATACAGCACGCCAAAGCCGTAAAAGATATATTGCTAAATCCACCGGCCAGCAAGAGGTATGAAAAAATTAAAAGTGAGCTAATACGTCGCTTATCTGCCTCCCATGAAAAAAAAGTGAAGCAGCTACTGACACACGAGGAACTTGGCGATAGAAAACCGTCACAGTTCCTACGGCATCTCCTAGATCTCGCCGGACCTTCCGTACCTGAGGACTTCGTTAGGACCATCTGGAGCAACCGGCTTCCACAAAGTATCCAGACTGTATTGGCGTCGCAACCAACGCATTCCTTGGAGCAGCTGTCAGACCTGGCTGATCGCATTCAGGAGATAACTACCCCATGTCACGTCGCTGCCACTTCATCTGGCGCGTCGTCTTCTACCAGCGCATCCCAGGAGATCGCAGAGCTGAAGAAGATGGTCGAGCATCTGGCACTAAAGCTCGGAGAACGCACCACTGCATCACATCATCAACGACCTAATCATCGCTCTAGATCGCAAAAGCGTCGTAACTCACCACGACAACGGTCTAGATCGAACTCCAGCTACCGAAAGTTCCCTGTTTGCTGGTACCACTCGATGCATGGAGACAACGCACGCAAATGCGTAAAGCCGTGCGACTATAAGGCGGGAAACGCCACGAGCAGTCGGTAATGGCGGCTGACGATTGCCCCGCCTCACCTGGTCGCCTCTTCGTCACCGACCGCAGTTCAAACACCCAGTTCCTGGTGGACACAGGTAGCGACTTATGCGTCTATCCTCGATCTGCGCTGCGTGAACGACGCGAGAAGACGGACTTTAAATTGTGTGCAGCCAACGGGACCAACATAGACACATATGGTTATGTAGAATTTAATTTAAATCTTGGTTTAAGGCGTAACTTTCCATGGCGTTTCACTGTAGCTAATGTAACTAAAGCCATTATAGGCGTTGATTTTTTAATTCATTATAATTTAATAGTAGATTGTCGAAACCGCCGCCTTACAGATAATACTACAAATATGTATACAAATGCCAGTTTTGCTAATAATGGAACATTTTCTGTAAAGCTTGTTACGGGTGACACAAGGTTTCATCATATCTTAAATAAATTTCCGGAAATTACTCGCCCTTCTGGCACACCATTGACTCCAATGCACAACACCGTACATTATATACGCACTACACCTGGTCCGCCTATATCATGCACTCCTCGGAGATTAGCTCCTGATAAACTTAAACTAGCTAGGCAGGAATTCGAACTCACGATTAGTAATGGTACACGTCACGGCACGTCCTTCTGAAAATCCCTGGGCCTCGCCGCTACACCTTGCACCCAAAAAGGATAACGGCTGGCGGCCCTGCGGCGACTATCGGCTGCTGAACGCGAGGACGATACCAGACCGTTATCCTATTAGACACATACACGATTTTGCTCACAGTGTATCTGGTTGTAAAATCTTTTCTACTATTGACCTGGTTAAAGCCTACAACCAGATCCCGGTCTATGAGGGTGATATACAGAAAACTGCCATTACCACTCCGTTCGGACTTTACGAATTCCCTTATATGACGTTTGGCCTACGCAACGCGGGCCAAACCTTTCAAAGATTCGTCGACGAAATGACTAGAGGGCTCGATTTTTGTTATTGCTACTTGGACGACTGAAAGAATGTGTTTTTTCTCGAGGTAATTCATCAGCCTTTCTAGTGTACTCCAGAGATGAAGCTGAACATGAGCATCACCTTGAACAGCTCTTCACTCGCATGAAGGAATTCGGTATCCTCATCAACACTTCTAAGTGTATATTTGGAGTAAGTGAAGTCAAGTTTTTAGGGTATCATATCTCAGCGTTTGGTACTAAGCCACTAGAGGCAAAGGTCGAAGCCATTAAGGAGTTCCTCGCACCAAAGAACGTCAAGCAGTTGAGACGTTTCTTGGGGATGATAAACTTTTACAGGCGATTTATCCCTCAAGCCGCGAAAGTACAGGCGCCATTGAACAACTTGCTCATTGGCTCAGCAAAAGGGTCCCATCCCATAAATTTGTGCGACGACACCCTGCTGGCCTTCGAGCTATGTAAAGGAAGCCTGTCAAATGCTGCATTAATCGCACACCCAGACTGTCAGGCCAAGCTTGCCCTGGTAACATACGCATCTGATTTGGCCATGGGTGCAGTTTTGCAGCAATTCAATAACGACGCATGGCAACCTCTCGCATTCTTTTCACGAAAGTTAAGTCCTTCCCAACAAAAGTACTCTCCATACGATCGCGAGCTCTTGTCCATATACGAGAGCATTAAACATTTCCGCCACATGTTGGAAGCTCGACACTTCGTGGTATACACAGACCACAAGCCGCTCAGTTTCGCTTTCCGTGAACGGAAAGCTAATTATTCGCCTCGTCAGTATCGTCATCTCGATTACATCTCGCAGTTCACAACCGATATAAGACACATTTCGGGCAAAGACAACGTCGTCGCCGATACATTGTCTCGTATCGAGGAACTGTAGATGCCAGTCGATTTGTTCCTACTGGCCGAGTCACAAGCTTCCGACGACGAGTTAGCTAAAATATTAGGTGGTGATTCATCACTCCGCCTAAGCAAGCTAAAGCTCACAAACAGCGAAACTGTGCTGTTTTGTGATGTAAGCACAACATCACCAAGACTCTTCGTGACCAAACCGTTCCGTAAACAACTCTTCGACAGCCTTCATAATCTTAGCCACCCAGGCGCCAACGCGAGCGCGCAACTTGTTGCCGAGCGATTCGTCTGGCCCGGGATGCGAAAGGACTGTCGAGAGTGGTCACGAAAATGTCTGGCTTGTCAGCGCGCAAAGGTGAATCGTCACGTGTCAGCTCCACTGGGTACGTTCAGTTTACCTCGTGCACGTTTCGCCTTCATCCACACGGACATTATAGGTCCACTGCCACCATCTCAAGGCCAATGCTACTGCCTAACGGTAGTAGATCGCTTCACACGCTGGCCTGAAGTATTCCCCATGGCAGACATGACAGCCGAAACTGTTGGGAAGGCACTGATATCGTGGATATCCAGATATGGATGTCCAACCGATATCGTTACTGATCGTGGTCGACAGTTTGAATCCGCACTTTTCCAATATCTTGGAAAAATGATTGGATTCAAACATCGCAGAACAACCGCGTATCACCCAGCATGCAACGGGTTAGTGGAACGCTTCCACCGACAATTAAAAGCTGCCATTATGTGTCACGCAGACGTGAATTGGGTTGACAGCTTACCACTTGTTCTCCTCGGCATTAGGTCAGCGTTCAAGGAGGACTTGAATGCTTCCTCTGCTGAACTGGTATATGGCGAACCATTACGTCTACCAGGCGAATTCTTTCAATCAGCAGCGCCAGATTCAACCGATATTACGGATTTTTCCACCCGTCTCCGGCAATTCGCGGCAAAGTTGCAACCATCTCCCGCAACACACCATAAGAAGGACAGGATCTTTATTTATAAAGACTTGGCATCCTCGAGTCATGTCTTTCTGCGCGACGACTCGGTGCGAGGCGCTGTACAGCCTCCTTACTCTGGCCCGCATGAAGTACTCGAACGCGGAGATAAGATATTTAAGTTACTGGTTAAAGGCAAACCGGTCACAGTATCTATAGACCGACTCAAACCGGCCTAAATACTGGCAGACCCATCCACAACTTGCTTACGCGCTACTTATAAAATACATCGTGATTATAACAATTCAATTTCTGTTTCATACTATCATTCTTCTTTCACTCCTTCTCATTCTATATGCTGTGGACTGTACTCTATGAACTACTGTGTATGTGCTTGTAACCCGAAATAAACCACTGTGACCTATCGGGACTGCGTTTCTTGTTTCGCCTGGCTTTCCTCATCTTCCGCACCTAATCTGTTGTGCTGGGCTGTACACCAGCACTCAACAGCCGGCACACCGCATACAGCTCAACAACCACTACACAGTCTTTAAATTTATTTAAATTTTCCTTGCAATAATTTCTTTTAGTGATATACCAATATTGTACTCGTTTCAATCTATTACCCGGAAAGGAAAGTATCTGCCCTGTATTATGATCAGATAGGAAAAGCTGATATACTTTGCCAGATGTATTTTCGAGGTTACTGAATATTTGATCAATGCAAGTTTTATTTCTAGTAGGGGTATTAATATGTGGTCTAAAGTTATAGTTAAAAATCAAATTTTTGAATTGTGTGGTTATAGAATTGTTCTTTAAAATATCGATGTTAATATCACCCGCAAATATAATACGTGTTTTTAATCAATCTTTGTAATATTAATTCTAATTTAATAAAAAATATACTAATGTCGGAATTAGGAGTCCTATACATACAAATTACGATACAATCTAAAGTAGGAATCTCCACACCACAACATTCAAACACTTTCTCTTCAGATAATTCGAGACATAAATCGATAACTGTGCTCCATATCGAGCGCCTCAACAATATACAAACCACCACCGCGTTTAGTATTTTTTCTCGAAAATGACGTCGCAAGGTAAAAATCTTTTAATTTGACATTATATTCGTCGCCGTCCCTAATGAAAGTTTCAGACAAACATATGATATCTAAAGACATTTTATTTTCTAAAAAATCGTTTATACATAATTCGAGTGCATTAGTTTTATTTAATAATCCCGCAATGTTTTGGTGGAACAAATATATCATGTGAGAACCGATATTTAGTTTATTCTCGAAAAAAGTGGGTAGATTGTTCAGTCTCGCTAGATATTTGTTTACCGAGTACCTGCATAGAACTGTGACAAGGCTTATTTATTTTAGAGAAGTAGTAGGGAATAGTTCCTTTCAGAGTAATGTCAGACTTCTTGTTGTATTGACTTGTCGTATCACGATAAATATTTCGATTACTACGAGAGCAAAAATAGTACGGGATCGTACCTTTTTTATATAATTTATGGTTTTGTGTATTTTTTTTAGATGCAATCATTTTCTGTGGTAATAAATATTTATTATAATCATTATAATCAATCATGAAGTTTAATCTGTTGTGTTTGTGTTTAAATCATCAAAACCTACTGAGTTTGTGTTTTTTAATGTCTTTATGGTCCGTTGTATTTCATTGGGAGAAACCGGCGATAAAAACATACTATTGCATATTCCATGATTATGGTTTAATAGTACATTATTTCTAACAAATATAGTAATTTTTGTATGTATTTATATGTTTTCAGTAATAGAAATAGAAATAGAAATAATCTTTATTCAAATAAACTCATTACAAGCACTTTTGAATAGTCATATTTTGATTCTACCACTCATTCGGAATGCAAATTCATCACAAGAAGAATGAGCAAGAAACTTGTGTGTTGCTCTTTTTAATAGATGTTTTTTATATAAATAATTACTGTAATTATATCAAGTAAGAGGCATGCGATAATCAACAAAGAAATCGCTACGCACTCATTATTAGTGTAATCAGATATTTTATTTGACATTAATTTTAGTAAGCTTTTTTGCAAAGGAAGTGTTTTATTTGACATTTAAATTTTTTTTCAGGCAGATTTATAACAGACTCCGGTATTTTATTGTAAAACCTTACGCAATTGCCATAAAACGAATTACTAACTTTAGCCAAACGACATTTAGGTAAAATCAGTTTGTTATTGTATGTATTTCAGTAATTATGAAATATGTATGTTGTTTTTGTATATATTTATAACAAAGTGAGACTATTTGTTAATTTTATTAGAAGTAAAGTTAATGTGTCTTTTGTGTGTTGTTTTGGACAACTATGTATATATTCCTTATAACAGAGATTAATAATATAACAAAAGTAGATAAATAAGACAAGCAGGCATAATTGAAAACAGACTTTTATAAAATAACATTATAATAATATTTAAAAAGTAATGTGATGATGTTATGAAAGCTTAACACTTATTAATTAATTTATTAAGATCATCTTCGCACTTAGTTTGTTTTCGTTGTGTACCTTCACAAAAATACGGCCATGGTTAATCCAGCAAAATGCATAATTGTTTGTTTTTACAAAATCTCTAGCCAAGAAATATAGTCTTTTGTCTTTATATGTTAGGCTTTCTGATATATATATAGGTTTACTCGGTCCGCTTAGCTGTAGATTGGTCGTATTAAACATGGCATCTTTGTGTTCTTTATGATATTTTCTAGCATTTTTGATCACGTTGTTTCGCGTCAGGACACTAGTGAATTTTACTACTATGGGTTTGGAGTCGTTACTTTTGGTGTTTACACGATACACATCCCTTATATCTGTCATTTTAATGGGAATATTGAGAGCAGTACCAATTCTGGCAGTTAAATTGGCTAAGTCTTGTTTAGTTTCTGGTTTCCGCATGGGAATATTTTAATACACAGCACGACCGGGAATTCCGCTCGATGGTTTCCAGTTTATATTCCAATGAACGTATATAATTTTGATTCTCCTGTCGCTCTTCTTTTAATTGATTAATTTCTATCAATATATTTATTACACATGAATTCCATTGTATTCCTAATTTCTAAATTCTGTTCTTTAATTTCATTTATGGAAGTTAATGCAAACTTGGAATCAATATCAGTTTTGAAGTTGCTTATCTCCTTACCCTTGCATCCTTCCGCTTTCTTTTTACGTTACGCGTTGTTATCTTCGTAGGTGGACGGTCATCATTCTCCCGCGGTGAGTTAGAAATATTGAGCTCCGATCCATAAGAATGTATTGGACTTCCTTTATTGGTGTTTGACGGCAGAGGTGTCCGCTTTAACGACATGTTGATCAAGTTAATCGTTGATAATAGATATATTGTGTATAAAACACAATCACTGGAACTAGTTGTACGTTATTAAGTTAGGCCGATTCGCTGACAGGTCACTATAGAGATAGTGTTCTACAAAAATGCAGGTACACATCACACAATTATTAGGTTCAATATGTCATTCGACTGAGTCATTCATCATTCAGTCATCAGTCATCTCTTTCCTTCTTATTATTATGCTAATGTCACCATCACTCTCTTTCTGAAGATCACGGTTTTAATTAGTGTACGAGTGCATTCTATATGTGAATGTAATATGTGTGTGTTTAAGTAGTTGTCATTCAGTCAGTCACAAAAGAAACCTACATAGGTTTCTTTTGCTCCGAAATTAATTATTCGTTTTTTTTTATAATGTCTTTATGCAGTGACCAATATATATAATATTTGATGTTTTAACTTACGCGCTCCATTTGTTCGTCTGTGGACGTAATAGATTTGTTTTTGCACTTTATTACTTTGTTTTAGATTAAACGATGTAAGTAATTTAGGTATATGCACGCACGTCTGCACACTACGGAAGTCTGGACGGAAGGGGAAAATTAAAAATAAAACATTAGAAATCGCCATCTTTGGGTTTTAAACAGGCCTTTAATCTGTTTAGCCACGAATCTATGGATTTTCGCAGTGTTTCCAAGGGAAATTTCATCACTGTTCGCTTCCAAGATTAAAGAGACTCAATATCGACGTCTTTTAGATCAGGCTAAAAATTATCTAAAAGTGACCATAATTTAAAGTCCAAAGGGTTGAGGTCTGAACTAAATGAGGGTTAGTCTTCAGATCTTATAAAGTCTGGAACTTTGGTTTCAAGCCAGGCTTCTGTAGTTCGTACCTTGTGATCATGTAGAGAGTCCTGCCAAGTCCTGGAAAGTCCACGGTATATTTTTAAAAAGTGTATTTCTGACAGATTTTACATGATCCAAAATTATATCTCGATACTCTTTGGCTGAAGTTTTCACTTCTTTTTCACAAAAATGTAGTTTTGTGATTCTAGTCTTCGACAAACAAAGTGTTGTTATATCTGTTGATAATACGATGTATGACGATGCATGTATATACGGTTGATACAAAACTTTTGAAGTGTCTGGAATTTGACTGATGGCATACCCATTTTGTGCGAGGAGATCACTGCAATTCTTAACACCCCATTCCATATTGTAATTTGATAAAGAAAACGCAAAAAAATTGTGAAATGGCGTAAACTTGAATGAAGTTTTTAAAATAATATACTATGAATTTGGAACACCCAAATTCAAATTAATAAAAAAGTTGAAAAATAAAAGTTTTTTTGTAACAGAATTCATGGCTGGATTGGTTATATAAACTCTGTCCACAATAGAATAGAATAGAATAGAATAGAAAATCATTTATTCAAATAAACTTACATTGAAGCACTTTTGAATAGTCATTACATTTTTTTTAATCTACCGCTCGTTCTGAAAGCTGTCTCATCACAAGAAGAACGAGCAAGAAACTTGCGTGTTGCCCTTTTAAATAATTTTATTATTACTTTACATTTTTAAACCACCAATTAGCACTAATTCACATTGTTTCATCGTATTATCATTAAGTATGTTATATGTAATGTCAATTCTAGGTAGTTATCGTAATCTAATCTATAAGTACCAGCAATTTATAATATAGAGAATTCACAGAGCATACGAGTACTGTATTGGTTGTTTATAATAATTAACTAATGCCATCATCCCGTCTGGGATTAATATTGTAAGTGTATTTTTTTCTAATTCGCTAGAGCAGCTACACTGTTTTCTTTTTTAAAGATAATGTTAGATAGGTTACGTATACTAATACTAACTCCAATTGTCTGTATCAATCAATGATCTGGAATTAATAAAATTTGAGCGAACCAATCTACAGTAATACCAGTATAATTTTAAGGCATTGTTTTCGACCAAACTGGATAATATTGTGAATTGGCACTTATTAGACTGGACATAAAGTTTTTTTCATGTTAATTCAGATGTGTGAACTAGCAAGATATTGCCAGAAAGTATTGACTGACGCTCTCTGTTAAATTGTGATTACTAATAAGGATATATTTTTTTATTATTATATTAATCTCAGGACAATTCACACAGCGCCATCTAGACCCAAGTTAAGCTAGCTAAAGCTTGTGATATAGGTACTAGATAACTGATACAAATACATAGATTTTTTTTTATTTGTAAATACATACATATTATACATAGAAAACACCCAGACCGATACAAACAATCATAATGTTTGTGCCGTGCGAGGTATCGAACCCGCGACCAACGGTCGTAAAGCGGTGTGCTAGACCGGTAGACCACCAAGGTCGTCATATATATATTTGTAATTACATATAGTATTTGTAATTTTTATATTGATCCTACATTTTGATATTATTACTAGTCTTCCATGTCATATGAATAATATTGTGCAATTATCTAAAATAACTGATGATATTAGAAGTTATTAAAATTAGACAATTTGTTTCCTATCAGGGAATTGTATGGCACAAAAAAATCAATCTTTATTCAAATAAACATACAAGCACTTTTGAATAGTCATATTTTGATTCTACCACTCATTCGGAATGCAGATTCATCACAAGAAGAACGAGCAAGAAACTTGTGTGTTGCTCTTTTTAATAGATGTTTTTTTTTATATAAATAATTACAGTATAACAAGTAAGAGGCATGCGATAATCAACATAGAAATCGCCACGCACTCATTATTAATGTAATCAGATAACATTGTCAGTGCTAAGTGCTGTGATTTAAAGTTTTTCTATAAAAACATTATTATCGTTAACGAATTCTTCAATTTTATAGTAAGCTTTTTTGCAAAGGAACTGTTTTATTTGACATTTAAATCTTTTTTCTGGCAGATTTATAACAGACTCTGGTATTTTATTGTAAAACCTTACGCAATTGCCATAAAACGAATTACTAACTTTAGCCAAATGACACTTAGGTAAGTGTTATTCATAGACCCGCCAAAGGCTGTTTTTTTGTAAAGTGTATAACGATCTTACAAGTTTTAGACCGGAATCTCGAGGGATCTACATGATCAAGATGACCAATCTCCTTTGTTAATCGTTCCCCGCTCGCGGGTAATAAATTGTATTTATGTATATAATATAAATTACGTTTTCTTTGTCTTGCTTTAATGTATGTTGTATTAAATGACCTTGACGTAATTATATAGTGCTATATTAATGACATTAATACATATCATAATTTAGATTACACATTGTTAACTTACAACGGAAGACTGCAACAAACCAGCAGTCGTGGATTCGAATAGATTTGAGGCAACAAAAACTGGTCATAAATCAGATTGAACTTTATTTTATTTATTTATTAATAAATAAATAATTTATAAATAAATATAAATAAATAAATATGAACTTTGTTAATCATATTCATATTAAATTCATCAGATGACATATAAGATAGTAAAAATTAAAGTACGTCAAAGCTACGTAAAAATCGTGAAATTGAACCAACAATGGTGGAAGGAAATAACATCTGTTACACAGGGACTCCCTACAGACATTACTGGGAATGACAGGGAATGCATAAGTGATATTACGATCCTAGATCGAATCGAAACGATCCGCAGAAAAATCAATGTATAGCTGATATCATCATAGTCCTATATGATGATATCAGCTATACATTGATGTTTCTGCGAACTAGTATTGTACTCTCCGTAAATGACTAAATATACAGGTATGTAGCTTTAAAGATATCTCTATCCCTTTAAATGGGAACACAGTGTGTATTCTAAAGGATAATAGCATATATAGATAAAATATAGACATCTTGTTAGGGGCCGTACAAGTATTACGTAAGCACTATAGGGGGGCGGGGGGTCTTTTCTTTGCTTATTTTGGATGACATGGGGGTGGGGGAGTCTGTATGATGATTACGTCATCGGTCGTAATTTACTTTTTTACACGAATGGCAACCCTCACATTGTCTTTGCTAAAAAAACAATACATTAATTGAGAGATGTTTACGTAAGCATGGGGGGAGGGGGTAAGAGCTTTGCTTACTTTTGCTGACAAGGCGGATGGGGGGTAAATAATTGTGATAAATCTGCTTACGTAATACTTGAACAGCCCCTTACGGCCTATAAATTAATGACATTGTGTAAAAAAAAATTAATAAACATATGTAAATATGCAATGTATGGTGCGTAGTCATTCTGTTTAATTTTCTTGTGTTTAGTATTAATTATTGATCATATAATTACATTGTTTACCACCGACTCAACTTCGCACGGGTGTATTACAAATCTATTGCTGAAAACTGTATTAAAATAAGTTGAGTACTTTAAAAGATCTAAGCGAACAGATCGCAAAAGCGACTTTATTTTAAACTATTAAGGCTTGTTTTAGAAAACCATTGCCTAAACCGTTTATCACCAAGATTGTAGTTATCTTCAGCTGGTTTGTTCTGTAAATGAAGTCTATTAACTGTATAATAATAAATTAACTGGTTATTTATAAATATATTGTTGAGATTACGTTGCTATGAGCACTTGATTATTTCCTAATATTTATTCTCATATTTTCATTATAGATAGACTTGTATAACGTTTGATATTATGTGTAAAGTGATCACTGCCATTTGTAATTTTATACAATTTATATAAAACTTTATTGAATGCAATAAACTATATTTATCGTGATAACATATGTTTTTTATTTTCGTATTACCTTCCTCTTCATAATCAAGCATTGTGCAATAGAAATAATAATAATCTTTATTTCAAATAAACTTACATGAATGTGGATGGATGTAAAGGGAGGGGACGCCCTAAGAAAAGATGGATGGATTGTGTGAAAGATGATATGTATAAAAGAAGAGTATGTTTAGATATGACGACTGATAGAGAGCAGTGGAAGAGAATGACATACTGCGCCGACCCCAAATAATGGGATAAAGGCAAGGCAATGATGATTCAAATAAACTTACATAATATAAGCACTTTGGAATAGTCCAATTTTTTTATTCTACCCCTCATTCGGAATTCATACTCATCACAAGAAGAATGATTGTTCGCGCCATTTATAAACATATCAAGTGGTATGGTATTATTCCCCATATCCTAATCCCTTTCCCGCGCACAGTATGTCAACTGAGGTCGCCCGACCACCTCGTCTACTAACGTGAATGGTGACATCTCGTCCCAACCGCTCCGCTTTAAATTAATTGAGACCCTTGGTCCGTGGGGTCCTAGCGCTATAAGACTTTTCAAAGAAATAACGAAAAGGTTAGTCGACATCACAGAAGACCGAAGAGCTGGCAGCTATCTTGGACAAAGAATTAGTCTAGCTATTCAAAGAGGGAACGCTGCCAGTATCTTCGGAACGTTGCCTAAAGGGACCCCTTTTAATAATATATTTTAGTCATCATATTATTATTTTTTTTAGGCTTTTTAATTTTAGGTTCTTAGTTGTACAATTAGGTTATGTAAATACTAGTAATAAATTTTAAAATCTTTATTTAAATAAAATTATATTTTATACTATTAAATGATAAATACGAAGTAATATAATATATTGACATTAAAAATAAGTAACTTTGTGAGCGTGCCTTGTTAAACTTAGTATTCATGTGCAGCAGCTGTACAAGAATATTGCACCCCTTTATTTCATTCCATACAGTCCACTTACCTTATCCCGCTACCCCCCATTTCTCCAATGAGCAAGAAACTTGTGTGTAGCTCTTTTGAATAAATATTGTTTTAATTAAATTTTTATTTAATTATATTACCAGTATTACGTTATGCGACAAGCAACATAGAAGCCGCTACGCACTTAATCTTCATACTTCATACTTCATTCTTATAGCCCAAGAGCCCACGACTGCCAGACATACGTCATTTTAATAAACGTGAAAGTTCTTGTATGTGTGTCCCCAACACAGGTAAGAACGATCCCCAAATATGAAATCTGGATTGTGGTTCCTTTGGCAGGTACCAGGTAACAAAGGTGTAAAAAATCATATCAAATTCGTTATTTTAAGAAACTCCATATTTTCATATGTTGTTCGTAGCATTATTACAACTTGCGCTGCTCATTTACGTCATTTTAATAAAGCTGAACTTTATATATATTATTGAGAGTTAAAAATTTAAACTATACTATTTTATAAATAAACTTACGTCATTTTAATAAATGAAATTTATATATATTAATATTTTGAGTTTCCTAAATTGCCAGACAGTTTTCTTGGTTCCTTATCAGACTCAAACCGTATATTGGGTAACAACGGTGTATACAGTTTCATATCAAATAAATTGCTCGTAATACGTTGCCAGTAATAAATTTTAGCAGTTTTTAAAACGGTGTATACAATTTCATATCAAATTCGTTATTTTAAGATGTTCCTTTTTTTCGCATATTGCTGTAACAGTATTATAACTTGCTCTGCTCTTTGTCGAACCAAGAAAACTGTCTGGCAATTTAGGAAACTCAGTTTAATAGAGATTAGCTTTATTAAAATAATAATACTGTTACGAACAATATGTGAAAAAATGGAGCATCTTAAAATAACGAATTTGATTGAAATTGTGTTGTTACTTAATTGTATAATATACGGTTTCAATTAAGTCTGGTAGATAAGGAACCAAGAATAAATATATTGGACATTAAAAATACTCAGTTTGAGAGCAATTTAGGAAACTCAGTTTGAACTCTCAATAATATATATAAATTTCAGCTTTATTAAAATGTCGTAAGTTTATTTATAAATATAGTATAGTTTAGGGGGGTCCGGCGGGGGTTGGAACCACACTAAGGATCTGGCAACGAGCAGAGCAAGTTATAATACTGTTACGAGCAATATGTGAAAAAATGGAGCATCTTAAAATACGAATTTGATATGAAATTGTATACACCGTTGCAATATACGGTTTCTAGGGTAAGGAACCAAGAAAACTCAGTTTGAGAGAACTCTCAATAATATATATAAACCAGCTTTATTAAAATGACGTAAGTTTATTTATAAAATAGTATAGTTTAGGGGAGTCCGGCGGAGGGTTGGAACCACACTAAGGGTCTGGCAATGAGCAGATCAAGTTATAATACTGTTACGAGCAATATGTGAAAAAATGGTACACACCGTTGTTACCCAATATACGGTTTTAATGATTCTGGTAGGATCATTTAGGAAACTCAGTTTAATAGTTCTCTCAATAATATATATAAATTTCAGCTTTATTAAAATGACGTAAGTTTATTTATAAAATAGTATAGTTTAGGGGGGTCCGGCGGGGGGTTGGAACCACACTAAGAGTCTGGAAATGAGCAGAGCAAGTTATAATACTGTTGCAATATGTGTGGAGCATCTTAAAATAACGAATGATTGAAATTGTATACACCGTTGTTACCCAATATACGGTTTTGAACTGTCTGGCAATTTAGGAAATTCAGTTTTTAATATATATAAGCTTTATTAAAATTATATTGGAACCACCAGTATGAGCAGCGCAAGTTATAATAATGCTACGAACAACATATGAAAATATAGTTTCTTAAAATAACGAATTTGATATGAATTTTTTTACACCTTTGTTACCTGGTTGCCAAAGGAACCACGATCCAGGTTTCATATTTGGGGATCGTTCTTACCTGTGTTGGGGACACACATACAAGAACTTTCACGTTTACTAAAATGACGTATGTCTGGCATTCTTACGTTCAATCAGATAACATTATCAGCTCTATAAATTTTAAGTTAGATATTTGTTATAAAACATTATTATCATTTATAAATTCTTCAATGTTATAATAAGCTTTTTTTACAAAGAAGCTATTTTATAAGTCATTTGAATCTTTTTTCTGGCAAATTGAGTATAGACTCTGGCAGTTTGTTGAATAACCTGTGTCTGGATTAGAGACATATATTCCTATAGTACACTTACTACACTATTTGAATGGGATTTGGAGATGGATAACATGTCCATCTGTCGCGCTATTCCTGTCGACAGACAGGACTTACATTATCCATTACCATAAGGTCACTATAACTTATATAATAAACTAGTTAGTGTAGTTTATCATATAAATTATATAAAAAAAGAAAATTATTTGTCAAAATTTTATAATAATTTATTCCTTTTACCTAATTACAAATATTAAAACTAAAATACTTATCAAAAGTCTAAGATAGGATTGTCTTAAGATAATTCAATAACGATAAACTTATACATGAGGCAAGTAGATAATTTAATGATGTGACGAATATTTAATATAAGTAGATTTTAACTATTAACATCTATAACAATAGTTACTTAGTAACGATTTTTTTTCAATGTATAAGCTTTATCGGTACTATTTCGATTTGAGATCACTGCTGTGGATTTATATTTTGTCCCTCCAGATAAATCATCGTTATTACATTCCACATTCAACACTTATTTACCTAACATACTACAAACACACGCTCACTTAACACATAACTGTACAATAAATGCGTTTTAAATATTACATAGTCAGGCATGCACGGCAATGGACAAAAATATACAACTCAAATGTTAATGCAACAAGAACCGAAACATCTGAATTTAAAACTCCATTAGCTGCCACTACGCATGCTCTCTCATGCGCCAATAGGCTTTTACGCAAGAAAGAATGTACATGTAAATATAGAACCAGAACGAGAGAGTCTCGACTCGTGCAATCTTACGTTCTTCAATCGTGTGTGCATTAGCGGTTTCTTTTTTAACTTATCTTTTCAAAATCTCTTTATTCATGTAGGTAATTGTAATGTAGATCATTCATTTCATCTATTACAGACTGTTATGATATGTCAAATTACCGTCAGTTCGAAATGATTTAGAGGTGAGAAGAACTGACAAGAAACTCAGCTCAACTATATGTATATTATTTAGATATGCAAAATGGCGGATATCTGACTATGGGAAAAAGGAAATCATAAAGTTATTGATGCAAATTTGAAACGTGTCACTGGAAAATAAAATATGCATTATAAAAATTAAAGTTTTAAAAGTAAATGTAATGATATGAATCATACGCCGAAACATGAATGAAAGGGTGAAAACATGCGTGAACAATGCGAAAGGATGAATGCAATGCCTCACTGTTCTGCGCGTCAGCTTTCTTATCCTTTAGGATGTAAAAAGAATATGTCGTGTAAAAGCAACTAATGTTCATCAGTTATTGTTGCAGTGCCAAATGTTTCTTCTCTTTCAACAGTTGAGTGGCTTACACTGAACACCTAGCTCTGTACACCAGCATTCTTGACATGGCGTCGATAACTCTGCTATGATCCTTCCCACGCGGTACATTCTCCCATAAATATTACAGCCAGCCAATTTTAATCCCGGTCCTACTGGCAAAAGGTTAGGCGCATGTGGTCTAGAAATTTCCGCAGATTCCGGTGTATACTGAACAGATGGCTGTTCTTTTTTACGTGTACTAGTTTCCATGTATCTTGTCGTAATAGGCCTCGGCGTGGTCGATCTTCTGTTTACAGGCTTGAGTGGCTTAAATGTCGGCTGAAAAGAGACAGTGGCAGGGCGCGATGTTGTTCTTTTAATAGCTGTTGCCTCTCCAAGAACTAAATGATCAATTCTATTAACTGTGTTTAGAGGAAACGATTTCTTTGGTGGTACATACGGAATATGTGGTGGCATTGGAATGAATGGAGCTAAAGTAGGTTTCGTTGATACGCGTTTTGTAGTAGTTGTTAACGGTGTTGTCGTTGATACTTTTTGCGTGGTATAAGTACTTATTTGTACACTTACAGGCTTCTTCGTGTGCTGCGCAACTGTAGTTGTTTCGTAGCTATCGCTCAACAAGAGTTTTAAAACGCTGCCAAATGAAAATCCTTCGTCATCTTCTTCTTCGTCTTCATATTCTTGCGAACTAGTTTTAGTGTTATTCAACTCTTTATGTATATTCGTTATCGTTGTTATCGTATTTGAATCAGTAGGCAATTTTTCTAATGGTGTCGAAGAAATTGTGGTGGTTGTTAAGTGGAATTTTACTGTCTCATTCTTTGCAATTGGCACTTTATTGACAACATCCGTGGGTATTGAATCGATTTCAGGTATACTAGTACTATTATCTGCTATCTGTGTGATATGATTTGGAAAAGTTAAAGTTCCATTCGGCTCCGTATTGTTTTGAAGCGATGTATCGCTATTGTTAAGGTTACTCCCTTCAATTATGTTTATGTTTGACGATATATTGGTTATTGGTGTTGTTAAGACGTTGTTATCTAAAAAAGAATTTATGTTATTTAGTAGACCGTACCATTATATTTATATAAAAAAAATAGGAATTACGATATATAGAAATATTTACCCTTATTACAAATTAATTCGCCGCAACATAGATCTGCATTATTAGTAACAGCAGGCTTCCTTTTACACCCTGGAGGAGTTAAACATGGTCGCGGAGAACAATTCAGTTCTCCCCAGGAGCAGGTACATATAGAACATGCCAAAGATATTGAATTCCCTTCTGGTATATGACGACCATCTCCAGATATACATTCACCTATAATAAAATAAAATATTAGCATACATGTACTTTAATGATAGTGTTTATGTCTTTCTGGATCAAAGGTACCTCTATTAATATCTATCTGCATAGATGTTGTGAGATGTGGAACTGCCGGTCCTGAGGGAGTACTTGGGTATACCGCATAATATTCATCAATAATACCAGGCCCTTTTGGTATAAATCCACCTGAAAATTGTTAAATTGAGCTTTCAAAATCTTTCTTACGTATTGTATTATCACATATAGAAAATGTAAAGATCTTTACTAACCTTCGGTTTCTACTGGAGGTGAAAATAAATTTTCTTCTGGTATTTGCACATCAAAAGTGGAACTTGTGCTAGATGTTTTAAGTGCCGATTTATCAACATTAGCATCTCCTATTGACATAGATACTGTGTAATTATGCGTTGTACCTAAATCATTGTGTAAACTAGTATATCCAGTATTCTGCAAATCTACGCCATGAGATACTGACGGATACTGTGATTCTACTTTACCAGACACAAATATTGGATGTTTTGTTGGTTTATATACATCTTCGCGTCTAGTCGCAAAGGGTGTTTCTTTAGATTCAATCGTGGGGTAATAAACAGGGTACTTGTCTTCCCTCTCAAGAATAGGATATGTTAAAGGTTCCTTTGGCGATATGTCATCATCAACTACCGCATCGGCTGCCACAAATGGTATGATTCTGAAAAGTGATCCTAATTATTACTGTAACAACACAATACACAAAATTTTTTAACAACACACACACACACACACACACACACACACACACACACACACACACACACACACACACACACACACACACACACACACACACACACACACACACACACACACACACACACACACACACACACACACACACACACACACACACACACACACACACACACACACACACACACACACACACACACACACACACACACACACACACACACACACACACACACACACACACACACACACACACACACACACACACACACACACACACACACACACACACACACACACACACACACACACACACACACACACACACACACACACACACACACACACACACACACACACACACACACACACACACACACACACACACACACACACACACACACACACAATACCACACACACACACACACACACAGTGCACGCGTGCTGCCCGCGCAGCCGCTCCACCTGCACACACACACACACACACACAGAGCACACACACACACACACACACACACACACACACACACACACACACACACACACACACACACACACACACACACACACACACACACACACACCCACACACACACACTCACACTCACACACACACACACACACACACACACACACACACACACACACACACACACACACACACACACACACACACACACACACACACACACACACACACACACACACACACACACACACACACACACACACACACACACACACACACACACACACACACACACACACACACACACACACACACACACACACACACACACACACACCCACACACACACACACACTCACACACACACACACACACACACACACACACACACACACACACACACACACACACACACACACACACACACACACACACACACACACACACACACACACACACACACACACACACACACACACACACACACACACACACACACACACACACACACACACACACACACACACACACACACACACACACACACACACACACACACACACACAACACACACACACACACACACACACACACACACACACACACACACACACACACACACACACACACACACACACACACACACACACACACACACACACACACACACACACACACACACACACACACACACACACACACACACACACACACACACACACACACACACACACACACACACACACACACACACACACACACACACACACACACACACACACACACACACACACACACACACACACACACACACACACACACACACACACCACACACACACACACACACACACACACACAGGAAACTATCTACATAATTATAAAGAAATTTACTTTGCAAATTAGGTTGTGTTTTATGATGATTGGGAAAGATCAGTATTGTCTTTGCAGTTACGTATGGCAGAGTAGAAACTTAGTCCTCAAGAAAGGCAGACTAAGGAGTGTGATATACGCAGGGTCCATGAATATCAACATTTAATTTTATAATAACTGTGTTACGGATCCTGTTTATAGGTGGCTACCGCGTTACCTCAAGTAGCATTCAGCTCATTATACTTTATAAAAAAAATTACTTACTTTAAATTAGGTAATGAAGGTGGTAAAGTAGGTTCTGTATAGTCATAATCATATTCGCCTTTAATCTTTTTTGAACTGTTTAAAATATCAGTTGCATCTGTTGGTTGGACTGTTTTAGTAAAGGTGGCCATGGACGGTCTTGGCGTGGAATTACTCATATTTGTCATCAAAGAACTAGTTACATTAATAACGAAAGATTCATTCTCATCAAAATCTCCATTAAGATTTCTATCAGTAATAATGTCATTAGGAGAGAAAGTTTGAGCTTCGATATCAATTTTGTTGATAATCGGTATCCGAGGTTGAGCTTCAAGTTCGATCTTGTTTGTGTTATTCATTGTAATATTTAGAGGAAGAGATGTAGATGATAACTCTGCAGTGCAGTTTATCGTTCCATTGATCGTGATTTTTATTGTTTCCGGGGGTTGTTCTGTTGAAATATTTTCTGTTGTAATATTATTTTCTTCATCATTTCCGGTGGCCGTAGTCGGTGATAGTGTTGTCGATGTTTTAACATTTTCAATAAGTTTCTGAGATTTTACTACAGGTGGATCATTAGTCTTTCTTTTTACTTTAGTTGTTGTAGTAGTATTTGGGTTTGTATTCGACACAGAAGTTTTAGCCGCGTTAGTGCTCGTGGACATAATTTTTGTTGTAGTTTCCTGATCAGTAAATTTATTATGAAACGAGCGATCGTTACTTCTGACTGAAATCAAGCTATTATCCAATGGCATTGATACGTACGGTGTAACGAGACCTGAAATATATGATATACATTAGTAATTATTACTATTGTTAGAGTTCGCATCAATATTGAAGAAAAAATTCGATCTTATAAAAATATATTAAAAGAAGGTAGTTTGTGTTTAGTACTAATGAAGTATCCAATGTAAAGATTATTACAAATGTTATAAATAGCGCCATCTAGTATTAATAGACCGGCCTACTACACTGACTTCGGTCTATAAATACGGAGGTCGGTAGTTGAATAATCCTCTTTCGTTGCGTGAGCCGCGGCATTCAGCCGACGAGCGCAGAGCGTGCCGGTTGTGTTTTGGATACTAAAGTGAATTGTATTAGAAATGAGTTTATCCCGGTCTTAGTTTGGCCTGGGGGGAAGCTGCAAGTGGTGAAGATGAATGTTAATGCATTCTAAAAGGGCCTTTTAAACCTACACCCGTGTCACAAGTCGCAGGCGCTACTTGGAGTTTCCCTTGCGGTAGCCGGCTTCAAAGCCTAATTCGTCATTATTATATTTATTAAGTTAATTCGTAAATATGAAGTATTATAAATTAAGATTATATATATATATAGAATTTCAAATTCATATATTCGAAACTGCAAGAATATTACAGTTTTAAAATATAAATACCCCAATGAATATAATAAACCTATATACCCTCACGTATATAATAAAGGCCTACCTTTTATACGGATTACGAAGTATAAAAAACTTTAGTAATATTATTTTATTGAGCAAATATTATATTACTGTGATCTATCAACGTACAGCCCAAACCACTGATCGGGCTGAAATTTGGCATGCAGGTAGATGTTATGACGTAGGAAAGCACGATAAGAAAGGATTTCGATTAATTCTACCCCCAAAGGTATAAAATAGGCGATGAAAGTTTGTATGAAAGTTTGTCAATTTTAAACCGATCGGGCTGAGATGCATGCATAAATCTACTATGACGTAGACATCGGTTTAAATGTCAAATAAAACACTTCCTTTGCAAAAAAGCTTACTATAAAATTGAAGAATTCGTTAACGATAATAATGTTTTTGTAGAAAAATTTGAAATACATAGCACTGACAATATTATCTGATTACACTAATAATGAGTGCGTAGCGATTTCTATGTTGATTATCGCATGCCTCTTACTTGTTACACTGTAATTATTTATATAAAAAAACATCTATTCAAAAGAGCAACACACAAGTTTCTTGCTCATTCTTCTTGTGATGAGTCTGCATTCCGAATGAGTGGTAGAATCAAAATATGACTATTCAAAAGTGCTTGTAATGAGTTTATTTGAATAAAGATTATTTCTATTTCTATTTCTAACTTTAGTTAAACGACATTTAGGTAAAATCAGTTTGCTATTATTACGTAAGCTTTTATTAGTGTAATCACTAACTCTTTTGAAATTGTCTATATTCTTCCTGGCATACATGATATTTTCATAAATGTATCGAGAAGCAACGGTGAGGATATTTGATTCCTTAAAACAATATTATGTATGTATTTCTGAAAAACGTTTATGTATTTATATTAGTAGTTTAGGTACCTATAACCTATGCTTAGCTTGGGACTAGATGGCGCTGTGTATTGTCCTCATATTATTATTATTCATTCTACAAATTGTAGATACAGGTCACTTACCATGTTCTTTGTGATCACAGTAATATTGATGAGGGCAGCACTGTCCTGGCCGCAGTAATGGCTTGCAGCCGAGGAGAGGTGGTGCGCAAGCAAGAGGCTGACAGCGAACCGAACCACGAAGACAGAAGCACTGCGTGCAATTGCTCTTAATTTCAGCTACAATTGCCCTCTCTCCTTCGGAAATCCATTCTCCTGCTACTTTGCAATCTGTAATCATTATGAAATGACTGATAAATCAATCAAGTTTTATAATAATAATTATTTATTTGCTCAAAAACAATGTATAAATGATGATAATTAAACTGTCATGTATGCTGTGGCAAACCACAGCAACGGCATGCAAAATATTATTGTTTAAAAATTATAGATAAATAACCATTAATTAAAAATCGTAAAGTCAATAATCATGTAATGTCCAGTATAGTGAGTTATGAGGGGGTCAAAAGTGGATCCAAATGGTTCGTGTATACACACGGTGCTGCTCGCCAGTTATCTTACTTGAAACTCGGCTTTATCACGCGTGTCTAGATTAACTTCCATATTGTAAACTTACCATGGATATTCATCTGTTCAGGAGGTTTAGTACTGATATGATTGCAGTAGTACTTCTGCGGGCAGCAGGCTCCCGGGGCTGGCCGCGCCCTGCACCCGGGTGGGGGCGGCAGGCAGCGAGGTCGCACGCATCGCCGCCCCCCGCCCAAACAGAAGCACTGCTCGCAAGCTGTGCTCGAGCTCATTGCAGACCCCGCGGAGTATACACTACCACCTTCCACGCAAGCTGGAAATGCTCAAAACAACAATCAGCTGTAATTAATGGTGATAAAATGAAATTCATTTATCGAAAAGAAAAGTTTATAGTAGATTTTCAATCTATACATATAAATGAAATTGAAGTGTCTGGTTGTAATATTGAAATAACCGTTTTTTACTACATGCATATGAATATAAATACGATACATACACCAATGTAACATTTTTAAAATTTTTGTCTGTCTGTCTGTTTGTTCCGATTAATCTCTGAAATGGCTGAACCGATTTTGACGGGACTTTTATTAGCAGGTAGCTGAGGTAATAAGGATTAACTTAGGCTACTTTTATTTTAGAAAAAATATATGATTTTAGAAAATTAAAGTTAAATTCCACGCAGACGAAGTCTCGGGTACAGCTAGTCTATAATATTCATATATTTACGAAAAAATATATCTATGTATTTGTATCAGTTGTCTAGTACCCAACACAAGCTCTTTTTTTTTTTTTTTTCACGTCAGGAAAATCCATCATGGAGAACCATCCGCTTAGGGACGAATGGATACTGCCGGACTCCTACCTGCTAAAAACCTGACGACTGTTCCTCCTCGACATAATCGCCGTGGCCATGGGATACGCAAGCATTCACCAACACCACCGGTATGGTTCCCATCGAAGGGACCTCCCCAACACAAGCTCTAGCTTAACTTGAGTTAAGCTATTAAAGATATTAAATTTACCGTGAATAACAGAGGCTGGTGTGGCGATGTCGGAGAAATCTTCTACCTCCAATCTGGCTGATGCGCCATGTTCCATTGAAGTAATTCCATCTTTAAAACATACATTATAATACATTACAAACGATAATAATGTTTTTGTAGAAAATATCTAACTTAAAATTCATAGCGCTGACAATGTTATCTGATTGAACAGAGATTAAGTGCGTAGCGGTTTCTATGTTGATTGTATTCGACAATAATTAATATAATTTAAAAATAAAATTTCAAATTTCAAATTTCTAACGTCAGGCACAGAACATCGATTCTATTTTATATACAATTCTGCACTCCTTCTCGAACATTCCGTGGCGTCACCATTAAAATCGTCAAAGGAAGTATTTGATATGACATTTGAATCTTTTTTCAGGCAAATTTATAACAGACTCTGGTATTTTGTTTACAACAACCTTACGCAATTGCCATAAAACGAATTACCAACTTTAGTTGACATTTAGGTATTTGACATTATTATATTAAAGAATTCTCACCAGGACAATGTAGTTCTGGACAGCAAGATCCTTTACGATGGAGGATGTGGCACCGGTGTGGGGGTGGGTCAGGTAGAGCGGCGCATGCTCGACGGCGGCACGAGAGCGCACCCTTAGCACACGTGCAACTCAAACACGCCTCGTGGGTTGTCACCACCGCACCCTCAGTGAACCACCGCCCTTCGTACATGCACCCGGGAGGCAGGTGAAGTGACCCTGCAATGAATAGTATAGAAATATTTTTTTAAAACAAACTTAAATTTCTTTTGAATTGTCACAGTTTTTTTTAATCTACCCGAAATTCGGAAAGCTGTCTCATCACAAGAAGAGGAAGCAAGAAACTTATATGGTTATATCTATACTAATATTATGAAGCTGAGGAGTTTGTTTGTTTGAACGCGTTAATCTCAGGAACTATTGGTTCGAATTGAATAATTCTTTTAGTTTTAGATAGACCATTTATCGAGGAAGGCTTTAAGCTATATAACATTACGATACGACCAATAGAAGCGAAGCATCAGTGAAAATTGTTGCAAAAACTGGGAAAATAAAGATAATCGCAATAATGCTTTTGATAACCATGCGAACGAATTCGCGGGCACAGCTAGTTAAATATATTTAAGTAGATATGTATGTTATGAAACGGACTCTTCTATTTTATTTATATGTACAGGTCGCTACTCCCCTCACATCGATTCCCCGTCCAATTCAAACGGGGATCGAAATTACGACTGCCTGAGCCGAGGTTCGAACCCCTAGTGGTGCCCTCAGACTAAAGTCGTATCCGTCAGGCGGGAGTTGGCCTTCAGCCGCTCCATAAGTCCTTCCTTGGTTTGGAGTGCCATCTGCACTCGCCCCCTATCGTCCGGTGAAGCTGTAAAGGCCAGCTGCAGCCAAGAGCATTAGAGTAGTCCGAAAGGTCGCTAGTTAATAATAAGACTGACCGTATGTATTGATGCTGCGGTCGCCACGATTGTACATCCGGGCAGAAGGTCCATTTTTGTGCACTCCTGAAATACCATAATCAAATCAAATCAAGAAGTCGTTACAAAGAGAGCAAGTTTGTTCAGTTTCACCGCCAAATAGTCAACACTAGGCTTTCAAGCTATATCATACTCTTCAATGCCTGATGATGCCGGAGGCGGAACACGTGTCGCAATATGAATGTAGATTCAACAACGGGCGGAATTTGATCACCAATAGAAGGTTGGAACTAGAGTTGCTAGACGTCCCTTATTTCCCGGGACGACCCGTATTTTAGGTTTAGTTTAAAATGTCCCAGCAGGACTGACTCTGTCCCGTATTAGAAACGTGCTCTATTTTTTTATTGTTAAATCGATTGATCTACGCTAGACAATATTTTTTTTTATACCACTTAGGTGGCAACCAAGCATACGGCCCATCTATCGGTAAACGGTTACTGTAGCCTATGGACGATGAAACACCAGGGGTGTCACATACGCGTTGCCGACCCTTAAGAAACCTTAATTTTTTATACCACTTAGGTGGCAAATAAGCATACGGTCCATCTGATGGTAAACGGTTACCGTAGCCTATGGACGCCTGAAACACCAGGGGTGTCACATACGCGTTGCCGACCCTTAAGAAACCTTAAAATACCCTTCTTGAAAAACCCCTTGAGAAAACCTCGGCAGGTAGTTCATTCCACAATCTAAGTGTACGCGGGAGGAAGCTCCTCTGAAACCGCACTGTCCGAGACCACTTAGGTTCCAGCGTGTGGAGATGAATTCCCTGTCGATGGCGAGCGGTGCGATGGTAAAAGGTAGCCGTAGGCATCATGTCGAACAATTCATCAGAACACAAAAAATACTCAAACAGGCAACGTTTGTACCCGTAATTTAATAAAAAGCGAGTTAAGGACCCTTTTTAATAACGATTATAATTGTATTGATTTTTATACATATGTTAAAACGAAATATGTTATGCTACGTTTACATTCAGCCGCTTCCCCTGCCACTCGCGCTGCCGGAAATATTGCCGGGCGACAACTGAGCGAGAGGGCTGAATGTAAAAACACGCTGCCACTCGCGCTGCCAGTCCTTTGACTCGCGCACGAAAAACCGACAATCGAGGGAGCGCCGGGCAGCGCGAGTGGCAGCGCCAATGGCATGGGAAGTGTTTCCACTCGTGTTTACACTCTCGCGCTGCTCACTTCCCTGCCCACTCGGGCTGAGTGTAAATTTGGCAATAAAGTTGAGTTGTTCTTCCAAAAATGTTTAAAAAAAGTAAAGAATGTTACTATATCATTTTGTTTTTTATTTGTCCCGGGTAACTAAATTACCATATTTTTTTTGCCTATTTAAGCATTTGTCCCTTATAAGCTGAAAAGGATCTGGCAACTCTAGTTGTAACGTTCCTGGTAGCGGTGGTCAGGTTTCCGTACTGAATATATGTGGTCTCACACATGCTAATGGTAGCGGAAATAAACAAAATAATATAAATGTATATGTGAGTCAGTTATAGAAAAGTTGCGAGGTAACAGATTACGCTGTTATGCGGTGGAACGAGGACCATGTCTTATGGAAAGTGTATAATATGAATGTGGATGGATGTAAAGGGAGGGGACGCCCTAAGAAAAGATGGATGGATTGTGTGAAAGATGATATGAATAAAAGAAGAGTATGTTCAGATATGACGACCGATAGAGAGCAGTGGAAGAGAATGACATACTGCGCCGACCACAAATAATGGGATAAAGGCAAGGCAATGATGAATATAAATGCATTAAGTATTATTACACCAACATCACCCAGTGTTACTTTAGGATAATACCAAACGAACTTGGAAGTTGCAAAGATAAAAGATAAAAGATAAAAATGTGAACGCAGTTGTTGATGATGCCGTTGTAAATTAGTATGAAAGTAATTTATTTCAGTTATAATAATTTAATTTAATATATGTATACATATAAATAAAATTGGAGTGTCTGTTTGTAATATTGAAATAACCATCTTTTACTACATGCATATGAATATAAATACGGTACATACACCAAAATGACATTTTTTCCAATTTTTGTCTGTCTGTCTGTTTGTTCTGGCTAATGTCTGAAATGGCTGGTCTGATTTTGACGGGACTTTTATTGGCAGGTAGCTTATGCATAAGGAGTAACTTAGGCTACCTTTAATTTAGAAAAATCAAGGTAAATTCCACGCCGACGAAGTCGCGTGTATAGCTAGTATTTTAATAAATTGGAAGTAAGTTTTGTATAATATATTTTTTGTAAATTTCGTTTAAAAAAACTTATGGAGTTGTAATGTGTTATTATATTGCATTTAATTATTTATTTAAATCAGATATTGAATTCTGATACTAAAAATAAATAAATAAATAAACCCTGGACAATTAACACAGCGCCATCTAGTCCCACGGTAAGCAGAGCTTGTGTTATGGGTACTAGACAATTTTTTTGTTTATATACATAGAAAACAATCAGGACAATTCACATAGCGCCATCTAGAGACCCAAGTTAAGCTAGCTAAAGCTTGTGTTATGGGTACTAGATAACTGATACAAATACGTGTTAATTTGTAAATACATACATATTATACATAGAAAACACCCAGACCGATACAAACAATCATACTCATGAATACAAATGTTTGTACCATGCGAGGAATCAAACCTGCGACTATCGGAAGTAAAGCCGTGTGCTTAACCGTTAGACCACCGAGACCGTCTAAATGTTTAAGAATTAAATATATTAAAAAACCACTTTAGAGATTTATGTCGTGAGAATATTTAGTTACTTTATTATTTTTAATTTGCAGCCTGTAATTAATTAACAATAACTTGTTACGTTAGTAGGAGAGAAGCGTATCCCAGTTAAAGTAAAATTATCAAGACTAATCCAATTAAAATTATTAGATAAGCGATCTAAAATCTTTAGTTAATGTTACTGAACTGAAACACAAACTATGCCTACAACTTTGGTACAGTGGTGTAGCGGTTTAGCCAATCGCTTTGCTACTGATGGTCGTTGATTCAATTCCTCGCACAGTACATTTGTATCCATTACTATGATTGTTTGTAACTGACTGTTTGCTGTATATACATATTTACAAAAGTAAATCATATATGTATTTATATCAGTCTAGTACTCATAACACAAGCTCTGTTTAACTTGAGACTAGATGATGCAGTGTAAATTGTACAGGGTTATTATAAAAAACTGACAAATAATCACATAAAGTTAGTAATTATAGCAGGTTAGTGCTGTAGCTATATAAAATAAAATATCAACCATTTTTACCACCTAGCAGCCAGTGATAAAGTCATTTGATGATTTTACCTAAATGTCGTTTAGCCAAAGTTATTAATTCGTTTTATGGCAATTGCGTAAGGTTTTACAACAAAACACCAGAGTATGTTATAAATCTGCCTGAAAAAAGATTTACATGTCATATAAAATACTTCCTTTGTAAAAAAGCTTACTATAAAATTGTACGTAAAAATAAAAACTTAAAATCCATAGCACTGACAATATTATCTGATAACAATAATAATGAGTGCGTAGCGATTTCTATGTTGATTATCGCATGCCTCTTTACTTTTTACACTGTAATTATTTATATAAAAAAACATCTATTAAAGAGAACACACAAGTTTCTTGCTCATTCTCCTTGTGATGAATCTGCATTCCGAATGAGTGGTAGAATCAAAATATGACAATTCAAAAGTGCTTGTAATGAGTTTATTTGAATAAAGATTATTTCTATTTCTATAAAATACTTTTTCCAAAAGTATTTTTCTGTAATTTTTTTGTATTGTGCTTTTTATGCAACATTCTTACACGAATTTATTTATAGTATTTATATTTTCAATCATATCAAATATAAAAAAAATAATCAATTATACGCATATGGACGTCAAGTTTTTTGTATTAATATATTTTTCAAACCGGCCAGTTCTTTATACAGATTCAATTTAAAAGAACTGCAAAGAAACGCAAACGATTTTTTTAAGCCCGTTTGTTTACAGTGTGTACTTATTTATTTATTTATTCTTTTGCGCACAAAATTGTATACATGCCTGATGGCATTCTCTACCAGTGCTTGTAATGAGTTTATTTGAATAAAGATTATTTCTATTTCTATTATAATTCGCGGGTAAAAGCTAGTCGTATATAAAAAAGAACCAAATATGCGGATAATCATTTTGATATTAGAGAGAGTCCAGCGTAACAGTAAACTAACACAATGGGGTTCCCAGGCTGTCATCTGCGGCGCAAACCCATGGGAACGGCGGCCTTCCGGTCTACATACCGAGCTGGTGACCTCAGTCGGACCCCACGCCTCTCAGGTCATTGTTTCAAAGGCTGAATATATAACACTTTACTGATATCTACATTACAGTTATCAATTTACTAAAGTTGTACTGTTTCGGTTAAAATGATAATTGTTTTGAAGACCGAAAAGCTGGCAGGTTCTGGCAGGTTCCTTCTTTTTTGTCCAAGGAACAAAGAAGAGGGAACTTTGCCTAAAAGGACTCCTTTTAATAATATATTTTAGTTATTATATTATATTTTTTAAGCTTTTTAATTTTAGGTTCCTAGTTGTACAATTAAGTTATGTAAATAAAATTCGGATCATTTCATTTTGATTTTACCACTTATTCGGAACGCGGAAATTTCGATGGCCCGAGTCGAGGTTCGAATTCTGAGTGGTCTTATGCCAATTCCTGCCTGACGGATAGTAAAGGTAGGCAGGAATTGGCTTTCAGTCGCTGTATATGTCCCTTTGAGGGCCATCTGCACTCGCCCCGTATCGTTCGGTGAAACTGTAAAAGCCAACTGCGATCGACAGGAATAATAATAATAATAATAATCTCAAGACAATTCACACAGCGCCTTCTAGACCCAAGTTAAGCCAGCTAAAACTTGTGTGTACTAGATAACTGATACATATACAAAGATATTTTTTTTTAGTAAATACATACATATTATACATAGAAAACACCCAGACCGACACAAACAATCAAACTTATGAATACAAATGTTTGTGCCGTGCGAGGAATCGAACCCGCAACCATCGGACGCAAAGCGGTGTGCTAAACCACTAGACCACCGAGGTCGTCGAAACTAACAATATTAAAATGGTTTGAAAAATAAATGTCTAATTTCAAGGTAGCCTAATTGAATAGAATAGAAAATCATTAAGAATAGAATAGAATCATTTAAGCACTTTTGAATAGTCAACAATTTTTTTTAAATCTACCCCTCATTCGGAAACCTGTCTCATCACAATAAGAATAAGCAAGAAACTTGTGTGTTGCTCTTTTAAACAATCCTTGTAAGTTTACATTTTACAAGTCGAAACGTGTGAATACAAACTACCAACCGGCACTAATTTATTTCGGCCCAAATATAAAAACACAATAAGATTAAAGATTAAGTATTGATAAGAGCAGACTAGGCCCTACCAGCAGCACTTGTTCACGAGTATGACGGATGAGCCAGCCAAATAATAAAAACTATACTATAAAACTTTGCTCTCAATATAAAACATTAGCAAAATTACAAAAGCTCTAGAGGTAACTACGTGTAAAAAGCGTGGGATACTACTCGTGTAAGTTGGTACATATTTTTATGATCGTTATAATTTATAGCAATTTTTGCTATAATGAGCTTTGCTTTGAAGTTGAGCGAACTGCAATGGTGTCCGTAGCGAATTCAAAACAAATGTATTTTTGACATAACAATCAAAAGTGCTTAAATTAAGTTTATTTGAATAAATGATTTTCTATTCTATCCTATCCTATCCTATCCTATCCTATCCTATCCTATCCTATCCTATCCTATCCTATCCTATTCTATTCTATTCATTATTTTTTGTTCAATTTAAATCTTCTTCTACTACTCTGTATTGAAACCTATTTGAACCTACGGCATCCAATTGTGGGGTTCTACAAATTCCAACATAAGCATAATACAAAGGACTCAACAGAACATCCTGAAACAGCTTATAAATGCGCCATGGTTTGTAAAAACATCTGTGGTTCATGAGTATATCAACACAAACAGTAGCCGAAGAGATAACACCACTACTCCAAGTACAAGACACGGCTAGTGAACCATCCTAATGTGCTGGCCAACCGACTCACAGTCCCTAACAACAAACTCGGCTTAAAAGGCGTAGGGTACTGGTACCCGATGACTAATCAGGACCACCAAAAGAGATGATGATTCTGCTGGGAATCACACTCTACCCGCGACGTAACACCTATACCACATCTGTTCATAGTCTTCGACTGATTGCAGGATAGAACACAGAGAAAAAAAAATTAAATCATCATCAATAATTAATACATTTATACATTTTTCACTCCTTCATGGCTATAATTTTTTTTTTACACATTTATTATATTCCTATTCATAGTATTCATATATATCAAATTAAATTATAGTATCTAGGTATTTATAAAGTTCTGGTACTCTAACTGTAATTCCTACTTTCCAAGTTCCTTTATTACGTATTTATTTCACATTATTTGGTTCAGTTCATTTTAGTTTATAAAAAAAAATACAAGGTACATTATTCACCCTCGAGGACATAGCTGATAATCAGTGTTTTGCTCCTTGAGTGATTCTCCACACTGAGCTATGTACCAATTTTGTATTGCTGTAGCACACACAGGCAGGTTTACCCTTATTGAATTGTTATATTGTAGGTACTTGTCATGTGATGTTATAATTAAGCCTATATGTGTGTACTAAGATACAAATAAAAACTATTATCTATCTATTTATCTATACTATATCTATATATAGTTTCTTGCTCATTCTTATGATGAATCTGAATTCCGAATGAGTGGTAGAATCAAAATATGACTATTCAAAAGTGCTTATAATGAGTTTATTTGAATAAAGATTATTTCTATTTCTATTTCTATCTTATCTAAATCTAAACTGATTAATATTGATATTCTAAACATATTTTGAAGTAGATGTTGTGTATTATATTTACTGAGCAAGGCCTATTACTCACTAAACGATTACTTGAATGACGAGTGTGCATGGCAATAGTTTTCATGTTCGGGATTTTCATTTAATGTTAGACATAGACACCTATATAAATACCTATGCATTGTAAATAAACTGGATTTAAAAAAAAAGTAATTCAATTGAGTTTCTTGCCAGTTCTTCTTAATTGGATCTATATACCGAACTGGACGGTAGGGAAAAAATATATAATGTAAAAACTTGACGTTCATAGGCGGCTAAAATGTCCTACATGAATAAATGATTTTTGAATTTGAATTTGTATTAGGCATTTTTATATATGTAATTTTATCATATGTATTTGAAAATAGTTTTTTTTGTAATATTTAAATAATTCTAATGAAATATTAATTTACAACTACATATATAAATATTTTAGTTAGTTATTTTAATATTCGACATTTTAATATTTGACGACCTCAGTAGCCTAGCGGTCTAGCACACCGCTTTACGTCCGATGGTCGCGGGTTCGATTCCTCGCACGGCACAAACATTTGTATTCATGAGTATGACTGTTTGTATCGGTCTGGGTGTTTTATATGTATAATATGTATGTATTTACGAAAAAAAATTATCTATGTATTTGTATCAGTTGTCTAGTACCTATAACACAAGCTTTAGCTAGCTTAACTTGGGTCTAGATGGCGCTGTATGAATTGTCCTAAGATTATTATTATTATTATTACATTAGAACGATGTGAAAATAATCTTGAAATAGTATCATATCGACCTAGTAAAGATTACTTTAAGATTATACACATCGTTCTATGATGTGAATATAATCATTACTAGGTAATATTGTGTTATCTGTGATAGTATAAACCAAAGTCGCTATCGCTATCTGTCCGTCCATATGTATGCTAAATCTTTAAAACTACGCAACGAATTTTGAAGCGGTTTTTTTTAATAGATAGAGTGATTGAAGAGGATGGTTTTTTTTCTCCTTTTATTTGTTTCGCCGTTTTTTTCAAGAAGATGGTTTAATATATAATGCATGTACATCCGAGTGAAGCCGGGCCGAATAGTTAATAATACAGTGGACACGCGGTAATCCGGCCCTTGTCTAATCCGGCCCCCCTTGTAATCCGACATGAATCTTATCACTGGATCTGTAATTTGTCGGATTACAAGATACTCTTTTGTAAAAAACTCCGGACTATAAGCAGAGGACCCTTAAGCAGCACTCTATAATCCGATAAATACGATGGTCCGACACTGCCCGCAAAACGTTTGTCGGATAACCGGGGGTCCACAGTATATGTATATAATACAAAGAATCATCATTGGATCTATAATTTGTCGGATTACAAGGTACTCTTTTGTAAAAAAATTCGGACTATGAGGGGTCTTAGGCAGTACTCTATAATCCGACAAATTCGATAGTCCGACACTGCTGCAAAATGATTGTCGGACTACCCGGGGGTATATGTATATAATATAAAGAATCATCATTGGATCTATAATTTGTCGGTAGGTACTCTTTTGTAAAAAAAAATTCGGACTATGAGGGGTCTTAAGTACTCTATGCATTCGACAAATTCGATATGCTGCCCTGCAAAATGATTGTCGGACTACCGGGGGTCCAATGTATATAAGAAAGTGCACACCTATATGCTGGCTGAATACACTGGAAATCTTTACATAGTATAAAACAAAATCGAAGCCGCTGTCTGCTCACTTACATCTTTTAAGTTACACAACCGATTTTAATGTGGTTTTCAGCAATAGATAGAGTGATTCAATAGGAAGGTTTATATGTATAATACATGTGAGTTATAGTATAGAATAAGCTGAGAAATTTAAAGATTTGTAATGCATCGATGCGAAGCCGGTATGGATCGTTAGTTATTTATAAAAGCTATGCACTATATTCTGCAAATAAATGAATTGAATTATAACATAATTTGTGTTATTACAATAATAAAAGTTTATCGCATATATATGTATATATTTATGTGTATATAGGTATCATATTTGTATATATTTATAATAAATAAATAAATTTATTTGCAATAGATTTTGGGTACATACATATATGATGTTATACAAAAACATGGCCCTTGCAAAATCTGCTTATATCAAGCGTACAAATTTTTAGTTAATTAAATTATCAATTGTTTATATAATTATTAATTATTGTATGTAGTTATATGTCAATTTGTATATAAATCTAAATGTCATGAGGAACAATTTATTATTTTAATATTCCAAAAACTCTTTAATTGAGTAAAAACACTTGGAAACTAACCATTCATGCAGTTTTCTTTTAAATAATATTCCAGAGAGGGTTCTTATATCGTCAGGAAGCTTATTAAATATTTGTATCGCCATACAGAATGGACTCTTTTTTGTTATAGATAATTTTATTGTAGGTACTTTTATTTTACTTGTATGGCTGTCGCGTACTGATTTATTCATCGTTGTCTGTTTTAGAGGAAAATATTCTGGTTGTTCTTTAACGAATATGCATAATTGTTTAATATATAAACATGCTAATGTAAGCAGTTTATTTTTTTTAAATAACGGGCGACAAGATTCTAGTACATCCGTACCAAAAACTGATCTTATACATTTTTTTTGACTTAAACACTTTATCAATAAAAGTACTGTTTCCCCATATAATTAAGCCGTATTGTATTAATGACGCCACATGCGCATGATAAGCCAATAGTGCACTCTCGGTAGAGGATATCTCACGGAGGCGCCGAAGAGCGTAAACAAACCTACTGAGTTTCGCAAACTGACTTCACTTGTAATTTCCAACTACAGTTTTCGTCAATTATTATACCAACTTATGCCAACAATTATTCTCTGCACCACCTTTTTTTTTTTTTAATTAAAATTGAGGGCGTTTGACCGCACTCTCACCTGATGTTAAGCGATGATGTGGTCTAAGGTTGACTGGTAGAAAATGCCGCATGGTGTTAAGTCCTCCAAATGTACTATACTATATATTATATTGTGTGCATTAAAGTTAAAATAAATAAATAAATAATGTAATGTAATTGCGTAACTATTATATTAATAACTGAAATATTTACCGGTATCTATACTCGACCTACGCCATCTCCCATGACAAGGTTAAAAAGATCTTAACAAACGGCACTTGTCTCATATTAGCATTAAGTATTCCGGTTGTGCGCAGGCGCAGACGACCAAACACCTGAGTTTGTATTGCCCATTCACTGCCCGGTATAGCACCAATACATTAACCCCGGCAGCTCATTAACTATCTCTAATGCTATGCAAAAAGGTTCACTTTCCAATAAGCCGTGACATTGTCAACTGTTCAGTGTGACAACATGTTATCGCTCTACATAATTCATTTGATACTCTTATTACTAGGTAATAAGGTGTAGTTTGGAATGTGTTCAGTTTTGGCATCAGCTTGGGCTGATGGTTTCAATATAGCGGGCCCTAACATTAACATCGTTTGCCGCGTCAAACAGACAAATACGGAATTTCTCATAAAGTATTTATGAATGACTTTATGATAATATATTTCACGCTTCGTTATTAATTTACAATCTGTTCTTTTTGACAGTTAGTTAACTATTACATATAGTATATAAACGTTTATATATCATACAAATATAGATGATAAACGTCCTTAGCAATAGTAGGGAAAAAATTAACAAATTAAATCAACGCACAGCCCAAACCACTGGACGGATCGGGCTGAAATTTGGCATGCAGGTAGATGCTATGACGTAGGCATCCGCTAAGAACAGATTTTGATTTCTTCTATTCCCAAGGAGATAAAATAGGGGATGAAACTTTGTCAATTTTAAACCGATCGGGCTGAGACTTTGGATGCATAATGCTACTATGACGTAGGCGTCCCCTAAGAAAGGATTTTGATAAATTTCACCCCTAAGGGGATATATTAACGCAAGCGAAGCCGCGGTAATATATCCCCTTAGGGGTAAATTTTATGGTAATTGCGTAAGGTAATTCTATAATAAACTGCCAGAGTCTACGCTAAATCTTACAGAGAGGCAATTCAAATCTTATATTAAACAAATGTTATGTAAAAAAGCCTATTATAGGATAGATGAATTTATAGATGATAGCAATATATAGCAAGTATAAGTTTATTTGCGGACAACGTTATGAACATGACGTAACAGTTACATAAATTAATATGTACATCAGATATAAAAAGAAAAAACAACCTAATTATAATGAACCTAATAACAATGGGCGGCCTTATCGCTAAATAGCGATTTCTTCGAGGGATGATTGACTGTCCGGTCGAGGTATAAAGTTATTGGATGTACAATTTACATATCATATACATATAACTACATAATAATCATTATATATAGAATATAATACATACATACATACACATACATACATATATATACATATATATATATATATATGACGACCTCGGTGGTCCAGCGGTCTAGTACACCGCTTTACGACCGATGGTCGCGGGTTCGATTCCTCGCACGGCACAAACATTTGTATTCATGACTATGATTGTTTGTATCGGTCTGGGTGTTTTCTATATATAATATGTATGTATTTACAAAAAATATATATATATATATATAGTATGAGTAATAGATAATAAGCATAATCTATACATATAAATAAAATTGGAGTGTCTGTTTGTAATATTGAAATAACCGTTTATTACTACATGCAAATGAATATATATACGGTACATACACCAAAATATTTTTTTTTATAATTTTTATCTGTCTTTCTGTCGGTTTGTTTGTTCCGGCTAATCTCTGAAATGGCTGGACCGATTGTGACGGGACTTTTTTTAGCTGGTGGCTGATGTAATAAGGAGTAACTAGCCTAAGTTACTTTTATTTTAGAAAAATAAAGTTATATTCCACGCGGACAAAGTCGCGGAGGTCAGTTAGTTCATAATATAAAAGAAACAGTTAAATTAACTTTTGTTCTTTTTCTATAACTTTTGTATATTATTTTGCATACCGTGCTCGCCTATAAATAATTGTACAATCAGACCAGAACCCGTTACATGTAATTAAATAAATGATTGTTAGTGGTCCTAAAGAAAATAAAAAAACAATAACAAAGACAACAAAAAAAGAATTAGCGAAATCGGTTCAGCAGTTCACGCGTGAAGGGAAGTAGGAATAGAGATGTGCTAACTCGTAACAAACGTAACTCGAGTTTACTCGAGTTGAAATTCAGGTAACTCGTGTTGACTCGAGTTACCTGGAATAAAAATTTTATTTGTTTTTTTTTTAATTTTTCGAACAAATCTAATATTTTGATATTAAACCGAGCCATAGGGAGCGAGTAGAAATGGCACTTCAAAGCCGCGGAAGGACTTATGGAACGCATAATCATTTTAATGATAACATAACCGGACGAATATACGAAAAAAAATATTAACTACCTCAAATCAATATTGAAAACGAGTGAAAATTGTATGATATGAAATGATCGGAAAATTTCATGTCATTGTCAGTTCGATGACAGACTCATGCTCTCGCTCTTTCACTTGATTCGTTCATTTACCAGTTGAATTTATCCAACTCGAGTTGGCAGAATTCAACTCGAGTTAACTCGAACTCACCGCAATTCGAATTAACTCGAGTTAGTAACTCGAGTTGATACATCTCTAAGTAGAAATACATTTGCATAGATTTTTGTTTAAGACAATGTCACAAAAGTAGGACATTCTTTCATTAACAACTAAGGTATTTTGGACACGTGGTCCGTTTCTTTTTGTGGATGATAATGGAATGGTGCCCCCGCCTGCGCTAACGGTACACGCTGGCGGGGCACCAGTGGGGGATGATAAGATGAGCATGAGGTCAGGTCAGTTAGCCCATCGTGACAAATTCACCAAGAATTTAACACGATGGTTTCCAGGGGAACTGCGTGGAGGTCAACCTGACATGGTACATTGCTAGCAATAAGATCATCAGTCCACATTACTCCCCTTTCCCCCCTAAAGGCGTGAGTCTTTGTCATTATAACGAGGTGCCGTCCTATGACCATTGCTCGGCCACCGTTCCCCGCAAACGTATCCACGGGGATGGGGGAGCCCCCCAATGGCAGGCCCGTACTAGGAGGTTGCCCGACCAAATGCCCCGACCGATACACACGACTTTAAATGCCCCTCTGATCGATCCCCGGTCCAATTCAAACGTGGAAAAATAAAGTTAAATTCCACGCGGACGAAGTCGCGTGTCCTGTACATGCGACTTCGTAGTTTATAATATATATTTATAACTCGCTGTTCCCGCGACTTCGTCCGCGTGGAATTTAACTTCATTGTTTCTAAAATAAAAGTAGCCCAAGTTACTCCTTATTACATCAGCTACCTGCGAATAAAAGTCCCGTCAAAATCGGTCCAGCCATTTCAAAGGTTAGCCGGAACAAACAGACCGACAGACAGACAGACAGAAATTGTGAAAAATATTATTTTGGTGTATGTACGGTGTTTATATTCATGTGCAAGTAGTAAAAAACGGTTATTTAAGTATTATTACAGACTCTTATGATATGTCAAATCTACCGTCAGTTCGGAATGATATCGAGATGAGAAGAATTGACAAGAAACTCAGCTCGTATTTTTTCAAATAATAGTGGAACTTGTTTACTAATTGTATTGTATTACAAACAGACACTCCACTTTTATTTATATGTATAGATTTAAAGAAATAAATCTATCTATGGTTATTGTATGATTTGTGGTTTTGTATGAATAGTAACATAGACGTGAAAAGGTCAAGTACGATCTCTATGGCGCGTTGAACTCTATCTACCACACGGTGGCACTTTACTACTCATTTATTTATTTATTTGTTTATTTATATTCAATTAACACAAAATAAACGTTTATATATTAAAACTATTAAACTTAACTATATAGCGACAAAAACATTCTTATTGTATTTACTACTTGCTGCACCCGCGACTTCGTCTGCGTGGAATTTAACTTTATTTTTCTAAAATAAAACTAGCCTAAGTTACTCCTTATTGCATCAGCTACCTGCCAATAAAAGTCCCGTCAAATTCTGTCCAGCCATTTCAGAGATTAGCGGGAACAAATAGACAGGTAGACAAAAATTGTAAATTATATTATTTTGGTGTATGTACCGTATGTATATTCATATGCATGTAGTAAAAAACGGTTATTTCAATATTACAGACAGACAATCCTATTTTATTTATATGTATAGATAGAATTCATCTTGTAGAGCAAGAGTCCACGACGGCCAGACATACGTCATTTTAGTAAACGTGAAAGTTCTTGTATGTGTGTCCCCAACACAGGTAAGAACGATCCCCAAACATGAAACCTGGATCGTGGTTCCTTTGGCAGGTACCAGGTAACAAAGGTGTAAAAAATTTCATATCAAATTCGTTATTTTAAAAAACTCCATATTTTCATATATTGTTCGTAGCATTATTATAACTTGCGCTGCTCATTGCCAGACCCTTAGTGTGGTTCCAACCCCCCGCCGGAGCCCCCTAAACTATACTATTTTATAAATAAAATAGTAATTTAATAATGCTGAACTTTATATATAAATTTAAATTTTTTACACCTTTGTTATCTGTTAACTGGCAAGGGAACCACGATCCAGGTTTCATGTTTGGGGATCGTTCTTACCTGTATTGGGGACACACATACAACAACTTTCACGTTTACTAATATCGCACTATTCCTGGAAAAAGGAAGTAAGTGATTTTCACCAACTTTTCAGGAGCTTAAAAAAACTGTCCTATATTTTTTGTATGAGTTCTAGAAATAAGTTTCAAAGAGAAAATCGTAGGTCACAGTTGCCTTCAACTACATGTGTTATTTAATTTAGGAACAGCTTCATGTACTTCCAAATAATCTAAAAAAACACGGTTACTTCTTTATTTCACGAAACACAAAGAACATTTGCAGGGGTAACTACAATTATTGCTTTTTTGCGAAACAAGCGCCGAATCCTCTATGCAGTCAAGTCAAGTGGAGGACTCACCGAATAGAGAAGACACCTCCCAGAAAACAGTGAAGGCGAGGTCACACCGTTCCACGGTCTCAAGGAAAAAACTGGAAGAATTGGAGATTAAAGAACGACTGGCCAAGTTAAAAATCAAACAGCTGCAAGCAGAGGCAGATATGGAGATAGCGCGATTACAACGTTTACGGGCAGAAAAAGACTCCGAGGAAGAATATTCTGAAGAAGAAAATGAAGACTCCACGTGGGTGGATGCGTGGTTTGATCAACAGCCACGCGAAAAAGGTTCCTATGCCACGGGAGGAGAAACAAGATGAGGCAGCCGCGGAGAGGAAATTCAAGCAACCGCAGCAAACCATCGACGTTTCGACATTAACGACAGCACTACTGCAAGCATCAAGAAGACGACCAAGGGAGCCGCCTGCATATATACAAGAGTTGCCTATGTTCAGGGGCCTCTCTTATGAATGGTTATCATTCAAGGCAAGCTACGAAGATACACAGCAATACTTCTCGAAGATAGAAAACGTAGCACGCCTGCGAAAATGTATAAAGGGACCAGCACTAGACGCCGTGAGCAGCCTACTCCTGAGTCAACATGAACCAAATGTCATCATAGAAGCACTGGAAAGAAGATTCGGAAGACCAGAAGCACTCATACTCATCGAGATGGATAGAATCAAGTCACTGAGCAAGATCACCGATAACCCACGGGATCTCTGCGTGTTCGCCGGCAAAATAGCGAACACAGTCGCTACGATTGAAGCACTGAAGAAAACACAATATCTACACAGCCCAGAAATGACACGTCTCATCATAGAGAAGCTCACACCTATAATAAAAAATAAATGGTACGACTACGCGCTGAAAAAGGAAGACATCCCGGAATTGAAGAAAATGTCTGTCTTCCTAAACGAAGAGGCAGACAAATGTGCAGCGTACGCCGCGCCGGAACGTCTCGTTGAGAGCGAGACGGCAACAAGGGAGAGAGCGAGACGGAAGATCGAACATTCATTTGCTACTAATATGAAGCAAAACAATGAAAATGTATGTCCGCTGTGCAAACGCAACCATCAGCTGCCTGACTGCGAGCAATTCAATAACATCGACGTTAATTCAAGATGGGAAACTGCAAAGAAGAATAACATATGCTACAAGTGCCTGAGAAGTAAACATCGACGCGCCGTCTGCAGAGCTCCATGGTGTGGCAAATCTGGATGCCACATGAAACACCATCACTTGTTGCATCATGACAGAAAAGAAGAGGACCAGCTTCAACAACCACCAGAAGAGCATGGGGTGGTAACTTCTACGATGGAAGGCAATGAAGAATGTCTCCGACGTCGCGCCTATCTGAAAATAGTACCTGTCATATTGCAAGGGCCGAAGAGCAAGATAGAAACATACGCTCTTCTCGACGAAGGCAGCACAGTGACACTCATCGATACATCGGTGGCTGACATCCTGGGTATTGATGGTCCGGCAAACACGATGTGGATACAGGGCGTCGGCGCCATGGTCAAGCATGAACACAGCAAGACAACCAGCGTGAAAATCAAGGGCAAACACTCTTCAACCATCTTCAAGCTAGATCAAGTCCGCACAGTGGATCGACTGGATATCACTACCCAGTCGGTCGTCGACAGCGACATAAAGGAGTGTGGTCACCTGAAAGAAATACAAGAAGAACTCGTCTACCACCGTGCCTCCCCCAAGTTATTAATAGGACAAGATAACTGGGATCTCATCGTGTCAAGAGAAGTACGGGCGGGACGTCGTGACCAACCGGTAGCATCCTACACGCTACTAGGTTGGGTTCTGCATGGTTGCAAGACGTCTCTCAGCAACCCGGTGACTTTCTGCGGGCACCTGGTGGAGAAGAAAGATGACGTCAACATAGAAGAAATGATGAAAAATTACTTCAAGCTGGAGTCACTATGCATCGAACCCAGAAAACCAAAAAATGATCCAGAGCAGCGAGCTTTGAAAATACTAGAACGAGAAAGTCGCCGTCTTCCGAATGGAAGATATGAAACTGGGCTACTCTGGCGAGAAGACAGCATGAAAATACCGAACAATTACACCGAAGCAAGAAAACGCCTGCATAACCTCGAAAAGAGATTAGACAGAGATGAAGACCTGAAAATTAAATACAACGAACGAATCAATAACCTACTCACGTCGGGGTATGCAGAGCACGCCAAGACACCGCCAGCTGAAGACAGAACATGGTACCTGCCACACTTCCCGGTTGCGAACCCAGCGAAGCCACACAAGCCGCCGCGACTGGTGCATGACGCCTCCGCTAAGACTGCAGGTCTCAGCCTAAACGACCTGCTGCTTTCTGGACCTGACCTGTTGCAATCACTGCCTGGGGTGGTGATGAGGTTCAGACAGTACGCCTACGGAGTCTCTGCAGATATCAAAGAGATGTTTATGCAAGTAAAAATTAAGAAAGAAGACCGCGACGCGCTCCGTTTCCTGTGGAGAGGTGACCGGCGGGAGGGCGACCCAGACGAGTACCGCATGACGTCATTAATATTCGGAGCGACGTCATCACCCTGCACCGCTCTGTATATAAAAAACCGCAACGCAGAAGACTACGCGCATATATATCCCGACGCCGCAATCGCTATACGAAGAAATCATTATATGGACGACTATCTACAAAGCTTCTCATCAATCTCAGAAGCCAGAAAAATAACAAGAGAAGTCGATTATATACATAAACAAACCGGCTTCGTACTCAGCGGATGGGCATCAAACAATCGCAATACTATCGACGAGTTTATAGCAAGCGAGCGAGACAACACTTCAGAGAGCGGGACAAATAGTACAGCGGTTCTGATTGGCGGGAGCGGTACTGAGCGAGCTCTCGGCTTGTTATGGGATATAAATGAAGACATAATTGGATTTCAAGTTAACAAAATAAAAACGCCGCAAGATATATTAGAAAACAAACGGATACCAACGAAAAGAGAAGCGCTCAGCATCATCATGGCACTCTTCGACCCCCTTGGCCTCATATCACCCATCACAACGCCAGCGAAAAGATTACTGCAGGATACATGGCGCTATAAAACAGGCTGGGACGAATCGCTACCAGAAGAACTGCAGCCAGCATGGAGTACTTGGTTGACATCATTGCGAACTGTACACAAGATACGCATACCACGATGCTATGATGTCACACCAGTGGTCACCCATCATCTGCATACCTTCGTGGATGCCAGTGAAGAGGCGTACGCCGCGGCAGTGTACTGGCTGTCACAAAGAGCCGACGGTACCACACATGTCACCTTGGCCGCCGCTAAAAGTCGCGTCGCACCGCTCAAGCCCGTCTCAATCCCGAGACTTGAACTTCAAGCTGCGTTAATGGGTGCGCGCCTCGCACATACCGTGGCGGAGGAGCACGACTACGAAATAGCGAGTAAAACATACTGGAGCGACTCTCGGACAGTCCTAGCATGGATAAGGTCAGAACCAAGGGCCTTTAAGACCTTTGTGGCTCACCGCCTGGCTGAAATAGAAGACACAACAAAAAAAAATGAATGGCGGTGGGTCCCTACACATGAAAATGTAGCTGATGATGCCACCCGAGGTATACCAAGCGAATTCGGACCACAGCACAGATGGTTCAACGGGCCATCATTTTTACATCAGCCAGAAAACGAGTGGCCGCGAGAAACAAGGACAGCGATATCAGTCACGGGCGAAGAGCGAGAGAGATGCCATGTGACTCGTTACAAGTACGGCTCACGCACACTTACCTGACATCGACCGATTCTCGCGGTGGCTGCCGCTCATCAAATCGACTGCGCGCGTGCTACAATTTGTCGATCTCTGTCGACCTCAAAGAAATATTGTAGCCGCCACGAAGAAACGAACCAAGCAGAATGAAAAGGGCGATGTTGACTGGAAAAAAAATAATAATGAAAAAATCATAACAAGAAATGGAAGAACGAAAATAACGACGCCCAGCATCCCGGTGCCAGCGCAGTACCTACTTGAAGCCGAGAGAATGTGGATGCGAGCCTGCCAGGAAGATAGTTTCGGGAATGAAATATTGCGAATAAAAAAGGGAAGTCCATTGAATAAACAAGACAGACTGACAGCGCTAAGTACCTACATCGACACAACCGGAATGCTGCGATTAAGAGGACGAATTACAGCAACATCGAACGTAGAAAAGGATGTACTCAACCCACCCGTGTTAGACGGGAAACACAGATATACACGTCTGTATATACAACATATACATGAAACAATGCACCACGGCGGTATAGAAGCGGTAGTGAATGAGCTACGGCAGCGGCTGTGGGTTGTAAAAATAAGACCCACAGTACGGAACGTCATCAAGGGGTGTCTGGTCTGCCAGATAAGAAGAAAGAAGCCAGCAAGCCCACCGACCGGTGACCTGCCTGCCGCCCGCCTAGCGCATCACGCTCGCCCCTTTACCTACACAGGGCTGGACTACTTCGGCCCCATTGAAACCACAGTCGGACGGCACCGAGAAAAACGGTACGGCGCCCTCTTCACGTGTATGACATCACGAGCCATACACATTGAAGTGGTGCATACCCTCGGCACTCATTCAGCCATCGCCGCCCTAAGGAGGTTCATGGCTCGGCGAGGTTGTCCAACGGAAATATGGAGCGACAACGCTACGTGTTTCAAGGCAGCTGAAAAGGAACTCAAGGCGGCTATGGCAGCACTAGAAGAGGAGGCCACCAACCGCAGCATCGCGTGGAGGTACATCCCACCCGCTGCTCCCTTCATGGGCGGGGTATGGGAACGCATGGTGCGGTCAGTAAAGGAAGCCCTACGAGTTACGCTGCACGAGCGTTATCCCACAGACGAGACATTGGTGACCCTGCTAGCCGAGGTGGAGAATACAGTCAACTCCCGACCTCTCACTCACGTGTCCGTCACACCGAGCGATCCGGAGGCATTAACACCGAACCATATCCTGATCGGCCCCAACTCACACGTGCCTAATCCCGGAGTGTTCAACAAAGGAGATATGAACGCACGACATCATTGGCGACGAGCACAAGCGTTAGCAGATGAGTTCTGGAGGCGCTGGGTGGTGGAATACCTACCCTTACTTCAACACCGGCGGGAGCCCCGAGGTACCGGTGTTCCCCCCAAGGTTGGCGACACAGTCATCATATGCGACCCCAACCTACCCCGAAATACATGGCCACGGGGACGCGTTGTGAAGACCTACCCCGGGAAAGATAACCCCAACACGGTGCGAGTGGTAGACATCACAACGAGCAACGGGCGCACCCTGAGAAGACCAACAAAACGAATCGTCGTGCTACCAGTAGAATCGCAGGATAGCGACGGCGGGAGAAATGTACACGACGGAATCAATTAGATATAATTAGTATAAGCAAAATTTGTAAGATCATTTTTGTTAATAAAAATAAATCACGCAACGTACAGTTGCAGTAGGGAAGGCCACCCGTCGGGCGTCTATATAAAGAGCGCGGCCGCGCAGCGGTCCGCATTCACCGGCGAGACAGCGACCCGATAGGTGCCTTCCTACCAAGTACAAGATAACAACCGAGCATTTTTATTTCGCCGCCCGACCATACGACCAGGGGATCCTAGTATATAGTCCTGTCATCATCAGTTATGTATTTTGAAATATATGAACAAATTTAACTCTACTTACGCCTTTATACTCTTCTATATTTCATTATAATCTAGAGTTGCAAGTGTAATTACGTTGTTATTTAACGGAAAATCATTTTTTGTACATCGAGTTACGTATTTCTAGAGAGCTATTTATTTTAGTTTAGTTAGTGTATTTATAAAAATAGCTTTTATAATGCGGAAAGTAACTGAATATTTAATTTGTATCATGTAATACCTACTTCTTATAGTATATAGTCCATTATGTGCGTGCATGTAAGTCAAAAGTATAAATATAGGGTCAAATTAATTTAGAGAATATGAAAACAAGCAGGGTTATTATTAATTATTTATTATTTTTAAATAAATGTTTATTGCCTCCATAATCAGCTTAATCAAAAAATGTTCAAAATAGTGATATTTTTATTATTTTTATTAACCTTCATTATCTTCAACTTCGGAATCGGACTCTGTGGTAGCAGATTTAGTACTTAAGCTCTTATAAAACGTCTGGTAGTGTGGTGGTATGTTATTATCTTTATATAGATTCATCAAGTTTTTGTATATATTTTAGGTATCGGTAGCGGCGCATCATACTAATGCCTGATTTCAGAAGGCTCGCTGTGTGCAGCTCTTTATTTTCTCATAACTCTTACGCTTCTATTTGTCTACAATGATTGGTGTTTCGTCAGCGAATGCGTATTTTATATGGAATTTCCCCGAACATTGAGGATATGCCGAAATTTCTTTATTTTACTCCAACTCGTGTAGTAAATATATTAAGTCCTAACATATGAAATTCGTAAGGGAGTAACCTAATTACTCCCTTACAAAACGCCAATTTCAGTTGATTTTTCAAAATACAATATATTTATTTAATCAAAATATAGTCCATTGCTATTTATGCACTTTTGCCATTTGATAGGTAGTTTTATTGATCCCTTTACTAAAAAACCATTAGGACGGGAATCGACTTGAATTTTTTCCCTTGCAAGAAATTATCCAAATTTTGAAAGAAAGCAGCAAGATCCGGGAAGTACGGTGGATATATTGGACATTTGAAGCTCTTCTAATTTCGTAACGTTGTCCTGAAGTAGCAGTGGCCTACGGTGATTGACCAGTCTCGGTTGTTTAGCAACAAGCTGTTCCATCATGGTTTGCAATTGCTAACAATACACATTTGCCGTAATCGTCTGACCAGATTTTAAAAAGCTGAAGTGAACAACACAGGCACTAGTCCACTAAACGCTCACAAGTAACTTTTTTTGAGTTTGAATTTTCGCTTGGGGCAGGATTTGGTTGGTTTGCTAGTGTTTCCGATTATCGTACAAGATTCACTTTTCATAACAGGTAATGATTCGATTTAAAATCCCTTCATTATTATGCCGGTTGGCTAATGTAACGCAGCAGTCTACGCACGTTCTCGATTCGTCGATTTGCTCCATTCAATTCATGATCCACCTTTCAAGCTTTTTTCACCTTCCCAATTTGCTTCAAGTGGATTAAAACAGTTTTGTTACTAACACTGCAGCCTGCAGTTAACTCGGACGTGGTTAGCGATGGATCCGCTTCCACATTAGCCTTTAATTCTTCATTATCAACCTTGGACTCTGGCTGCTCACGGGGCTTGTTTTGCAGATCGAAATTACCAGAACGAAAACATTGAAACCGAAAACGCAGTGTGTTTTCTTTTGTGACACCATCACCATACACATTATTAATTCTTCGAGTCGTTTCTGCACACTGGTGCCACGATGGAATTCGTACCCTTAAAAAACGCGATATTTTATGTTTTCCATTTTGTAAACTGAGTGACGTAAAGAAAAAACCAAAGATGGAAAAACATATGGATTACGGTTTTCGAAAAACAAATGCATGAGTAAATAACTGTACAAATTTGTAATTTGAATTCCTGGCGAAAGAGGAGATATTTGAGATCAAAGTGGCCAGTACGACAAAACACCAATTTCATATGTAATAATAAATAATAGTATAGTACCATCTCTCAGAGGTTGGAGTAACATTTTCATAATCTGGGTTTTTCTTAATCCACTATAAGTATAAACGATGCATTTTAGCGCAATTATGCTTTTCATCTAGAATTTATCTTTGTTAGATTGCGGAGATAATGCGATTCTTTATGTGGAAACATATTAATTTGATCAATGACATTTTTGGTTTACTACTTATTTTGATTGGTCTATTAGTATGTTGACCTTGCTGATCAACACAAGTTGAAATTATGATAATTAGTACTTTAATAGTTTTCAGAAATCTTAATCTTAATATAATATTCTAAACGCGAAAGTTTGTAAGTATGGATCTTTGTTGCTCTTTCACGCAAAAACTACTGAATGGATTTTTACGAAACTTTACACTAATATAGCTTATGCATCTGAATAACACAGGATATATTTTTTATTGAAATTTAACGCGGGTGAAACCGCGGGCACAGCTAGTAATTTATAAAAAGTAACGTTTGCGGGATCAGCTAGTATCTATTATGAGCAGTGGAAATTAATATTGAATATTATTGCTAGCAGTATAAGGTACATTCAGTTCTACGCGGTCCATCCTGGAAACCATCGTAGTTAATTCCTATTAGACCTACGATATGATTCACTGCCAATTGTATATTCGTTTATCCATATTTAAAATAGAAGTATACTTTTCTATCTCTTTATCTATTGTTTTTATATACACTTCTATCAATTCGCTCTGCTATGGTAAATGTCTAAAAGCAGATCTATTTTTCTATCATTTATTATTACTATTCCTGGCAAATTCACCTGATCTCCTGCTCCTCCTATCATCCATCATTGGTGCGCCGTCAGCTTATACAATTAGCTAAAAATAGTTTATTTTTTACTTAATTTTAATTACATGAACGTATTCTTAATTTTTTTTCTTGCATGTATTCAAAATTACCCAACTTCAGGTATGAAATGTTACGTGTAATAAAGAAGTAACTACAACTACACTTTACGCATTGTGAAGTTTTGCTGGGCGGAAAGTATGTAACAATAATCACACATAAACTATCAGCTAAAAGTTTCGTAGAAGAAGTAAGTAATTAGAATTACACAATAGTCCTAGATTGTAAGATATAGGAACAAGTATTTAAGTATATTTACGTTATACATTTTCTTGCAAATCTTCTTTTAAAATTTACGTAAATACAATTATGACTTTATGAGCGGGATAATTGTCAAGCGAATAAATGCAAATATGCATACCTCTATTTTATGCTGGAATTTTATGTTTTCTAAAGTCGCAAAATTTTAGTATTTTTGCATTTATTCCTTCATTTTTGTCGATAGCTTCATGAGATTTTGACAGAAGGTGTAAACCGTGAAGCTCGATTTATTTATGTAATAAAAAATTTTTGACGCAAGTGTAGTTGCGGCCTTTTTACACGGGATGTGCGATATGACGTATGTCTGGCCGTCGTGGGCTCTTGGGATATTGGACCTTATCTAAAAATAAATTTAACAGATGTAATGCTCACATAGTGGGACAATCATTGCCGCTCTGGGGTTAACCTGTTAACCAATTTAACAAAATATTAAACTAACATTAAACAAACCAGTGAAATAGTAATTTCTACAATCATATCTATATAAATACGAATCTAAAGTCTGTCTGTCTGTCCCAAATTTGAATTTAAAAATTCATCTGTATTATTGTAAACATGTAAAACATTTATTTGAAAAGAATACGAGCTGAGTTTCTTGTCAGTTCTTCTCATCTCGAAATCATTCCGAACTGACGGTAGATTTGACATATCATAAGAGTCTGTAATAGACCTACATGAATAAAGATATTTTGAATTTGAATACACGTTACAATATATGACAATAATCCTTACTTCCTTACTATATAATATTATAAATGTGAAAGTAACTCTGTCTGTCTGTCTCGCTTTCGCGTCAAAACTACTGAACCGATTTAAATGAAATTTGGTACACAGATAGTCTGGAACCTGAGAAAGGATATAGGCTACTTTTGAATGCGAAAAAAGGTTTGTAAGGGGTTGAAAGTAGGGATGAAAGATTGTATGGAAGAATCGTCATTTTTGAAGCTAAAAGCTTGAAACTTATTTTTAAGGCTGTTAATTAAATATGAATAAATATGACATTCAAAGTTTGTAAAAATTTTACCCTTAAGGGGTAAAATATCATATATGATATAATTTAAATATGCTATTATTTATATAAATTGGGCGACATATAATGATAAGTGTAATGCAGACGAAGTCACGCGGGGCTAGTATTATTATATGATAAAAATTTATTAAAAAAACTTACATATAGATCAGATATATATTAGTATATCTAATACAGAATACATATATCTAAATATATAGATAAGCTAGCTAAAGCTAGTATTATGGGTACTAGATAACTGATACATATACATAGATATTTTTTTGTAAATACATACATATTATACATAGAAAACACCCAGACCGATACAAACAATCATACTCATGAATACAAATGTTTGTGCCGTGCGAGGAATCGAACCAGCGACCATCGGTCGTAAAGCGATGTGCTAAACCGCTAGACCACGGAGGTCGTCGAAAGTTAGTGAATTAAAAATTTTGTCACGTCTCTGCAGAACGCTATCATATCTTCATTTCATTATAAAATATCTATATGCTTATTAAATAAAAATACGATTAGATAAATAAAAAAAAATCGCATTTTACTATCTCATACGCGTACACCACAAAACAACTCTTTGCAACTTCCAGAACGATAAATAGAAAAAAAAACCCGAAATCGGTCCGGCCAAAAGAGGCAATAAAATCAGAGGCACGCAGGCAATATTATCCTTCGCATATATCACTGGGGTCGTTGACCGGGGATTTGCATGGCGCGACAATGAACCTGCGCTCGCGCACGCGGACAGCAGCGCCACCAGCGGAGCAACCAGCGCGGGCAACATGGCGGCGGCAAGCTCCGGCGGCTCTCCACCGAACACTGACAGCCTGCGGAGAAGCTCCACAGATACTCATACACGATGCAGTTACGAGCAACAACTCCGACGTACAAAATAGAGGTGGCATCTTTATAATCCAGGCTGTCTGTAAGAGATCGCTTTGAGCGATAAATGATATTCCTTCTTTCTTTTTTGTAATTACTTGTTCTTTTTTTATGCACAATAAAAAGTTTTTATTCTTTTTTATATATATATATATATATATATGTTATATATCTCTCTTTGATGGGGTAATAAACTTATCATTGCAAGTAAAAATTACCAAACTATTATTATTTTTATTCATTTGAAAGCTAAACTTGTCTATTTTAGCTATTTCTATAGCATTATGTCGTATGGTATTTTGTTATGGGACAAAGCAGCTGATATAAATACAATATTTACTTTACAAAAGAGGGCCATTCGCTCCATTTATGGTATGGGTTCCAGGGAGTCATTGCGAGAGTGTTTTAAGGAATCAAATATCCTCACCGTTGCTTCTCAATACATTTATGAAAATATCATGTATGCCAGAAAGAATATAGACAGTTTCAAAAGAGTTAGTGATTGCACTAATAAAAGCTTACGTAACAATAACAAACTGATTTTACCTAAATGTCGTTTGGCTAAAGTTAGTAATTCGTTTTATGGCAATTGCGTAAGGTTTTACAATAAAATACCAGAGTCTGTTATAAATCTGCCAGAAAAAAAGATTTAAATGTCAAATAAAACAGTTCCTTTGCAAAAAAGCTTACTATAAAATTGAAGAATTCGTTAACGATAATAATGTTTTTATAAAAAAACTTTAAATCTATAGCACTGATAATATTATCTGATTACATTAATAATGAGTGCGTAGCGACTTCTATGTTGATTATCGCATGCCTCTTACTTGTTATACTGTAATTATTTATATAAAAAAAAACATCTATTAAAAAGATCAACACACAAGTTTCTTGCTCATTCTTCTTGTGATGAATCTGCATTCCGAATGAGTGGTAGAATCAAAATATGACTATTCAAAAGTGCTTGTAATGAGTTTATTTGAATAAAGATTATTTCTATTTCTATTTCGATATATATATTTCTTTATGAGAACGATGGAACTGACACCTAATAACTTTTGTTTATTATTGTTAGTATTCAAATGAAATGAAATGAAATTAATTTTATTTACAGAAAATATTTAGATAATTCAATCCATTAAGGTTGACTTGTATGTGTTAAAATTATTAATATATACAACCGAAACTCGGATTAAAATATTAGCTATTTGGCGCCTGAGGTAATAGGTGAATAATAATCTGTACATATACATAAAATTGGAGTGTCTGTTTGTAATATTGAAATAATCGTTTTTTACTACATGCATATGAATATAAATACGGTGTATACACCAAAATAACATTTTGTACAATTTTTATCTGTCTATCTGTCGGTCTGTTTGTTCCTGCTAATCTCTGAAATAGCTGGACGGATTTTGACGGTAATTTTATTGGAAGGTAGCTGATGTAATAAGGAGTAACTTAGGCTACTGATATTTTAGAAAAATAAAGTTCAATTCCACTCGGACCATGTCGCGGGTACAACTAGTATAAAATAAAGCTACAACACGTTATCAGCACGATTGAACACATTATGGCGATAATCCGTGTAAAAAAATGTTTTCTGTGTATATATTTTGTGTTAATAAGGAAAAATATTTTTCTAGCAAAAAATGTCACAGGAAGGAAGCGAAGACAATTTACTAGTAGACAAGTTCCTTCGTAGAAATGCGTAATTACTTACTACACAATGATCTATGGTCACGCTGAAATTCTCCAAGTCGATCGATCCCCCGTCCAATTCAAACGGGGATCGAAATTACAACGGCCGAGGTTTGAACACCAAGCGGTGCCCTCAGGCTAAAGTCATGTCCGACGCGAGTTGGCCTTCTGCCGGTCCATAAGTCCCTCTGCGGATTTGAAGTGCCATCTGCACACGTCCGGTGAAGCTATAAAGGCGAGCTGTATGCCTAATGTGACCATTTATTCTTCGACTCAAAACGGGACACAATTAACAGACAGCCAATGAAAAAAACTCTTTTTTAAAATTATCTATTCAAAAAAAGTTATCAATTAAGAAATATATCCGATAAATATAATTAAACATTTTGTTTATTCATAGATAGTTTATATTTATCTGATAAAAATAAAATGTTTTGTTATCGGAGGAACAAATTTGACTTTTTAAGAAGTATTTAAGTAAGAATGACACTCATGGCACATTTTTTTTATACTCACCTTAATTACCAACAACTAACAACCGGCTCGTCTACCCAAAATTTCGCACCGTTACCGAAAACGGGACAATTTTGCGTCCCAGAGTCCGTTTCGGGGACACCGGGACTCGTAATTATAAAAAGGGACTGTCCCGTTCATTACGGGACGTCTGGTCACATTATGCCTATCTAACAGCATTACAGTCCGAAGAAAAAAGCTGAAATTGTATACGCTAAAACTGATCAGATACCCGTATCAAATTCAAATTCAAAAATCATCAACTGTATCAACCTGTACTGTCGCGGGTTCGATTCCTCGCACGGCACAAACATTTGTATTCACGAGTATGATTGTTTGTATCGGTCTGGGTATTTTCTATGTATATATATATATGTATGTATTTACGAAAAAAAAATATCTTTGTATTTGTATCAGTTATCTAGTACCCATAACACAAGCTTTAGCTAGCTTAACTTGGGACTAGATGGCGCTGTGTGAATTGTCCTGAGATTATTATTATTAGTTCAGTATATAGATCCAATTGAGAAGAACTGGCATGAAACTCAATTGAATTACTTATTTTTTCATTTTAAAAGCCAGTTTACTTACAATGTACATTTATATAGGTGTCTATGTCTAACATTAAATGAAAATCCAGTGCATGAACAACTATTGCCATGCACGCTCGTCATTCAAGTAATCGTTTAGTGAGTAATAGGCAATAATCAGTTATAGAAAGGAATGATTTTTGATTTTTGAATTTGTGTTAGAATCAAACAAACAATTGAGAACTAAGTTATTATTGTGTGTGACTTGTCACCTCTACACGGATATGCCTCGCGTCGCCCAAATCCTGGCACCCGCCGCGCCGTGGGGGGCGACCCTCAATTGGCGATGGTACCATTAAATCTGTAATGTTCTTTGACCATATTTTATATATGAAATGTAACATAAATACCAAAACTTTGATAGTGCTCAATAATTTAAAACGACATGAAGATTATGATAATAATAATAATAATTATTATTTATTCAGAATAAAAAAGAGTACAGAGTAAAAAAGAAAACTTTAAATAATTCGCTATGCTCAAAAGGCCTCCACTCAGCTGGTGCCGCAGCGTGTCACTACAGCGCTGATTTTCAGTGGAGCCACTTGAAACAATCATTCTTGATGAATTTAAATATATAAAATGAAGAGTGAGTTAAATTGATGAATTATAAGTATGTGTGATATATAGAAGAAACATATATGAGGATAAAAAAGTGTTGATAGAAAGACTTTTGTGTAATATAATATAACTTGAACATATTTATTTTAATCAATATATATGTATAGATAAATATATGTATATATTAATAATGTAATATAAATATTATTGTAAGATTTTACTCGCTGGAAACGGCAGGGCATGTTTGTTTTAACTATTATAATTAAGACCATTATGTACACATGTTCCAGTAAATAAATTGAATTGAAAATTGAATTGAAATTAAATTATAACTACTATATTTATCTGCCACGTTTAAGATTTTTGTACTTTTAGTAAATATTTTTTAAAATGATGTTTAAAAGACGAAACTGACTGAATGGTATTTTGAATCGGGGGTGGTAAATTGTGCAATATTTTGATCAACAATATCATATATATTAACAAAACGAAAACAAAATACAAAACTAACAAAATTTACTACAGTAATAATAAATAATAATAATAATCTTGCGAACAAACCTGATAACGTGGTGATGGATCGGGCACTCTCGAGGGTGTTTTTGGTGGACATCACCATACCGCATGACGAGAACCTCGTGAAAGCCGAAACTGAGAAAAAGAGAAAATATCTCTGTCGACCTGGCTCACGAGGTGACCGAAATGGGGGGTGATGTCCACCGAAATCATTCCAATCGTTATGTCGGTGAACGGTCTTATCCCAACCAGTCTGGAACAACATCTCAGACGGTTGGGATTCCGGGGCGGCTCACTCCCGGGAAAGATGCAGAAAGCGGTGCTGTTAGATTCTGCTCGCATTGTACGCCGGTTTCTCTCCCTGGGGCCCTGAACCCCGGCCGACTGTGCTTATCCCGGGGGTATGTTGCCATCTCCTCTCCTTAAGAGGGGAGATGAAAATTTTTGTAAAATAATAATCTCAGGGTAATTCACACAGTGCCATCTAGACCCAAGTTAAGCTAGCTAAAGCTTGTGTTATAGGTACTAGACAACTGATACAAACACAGAGACATTTTTTTTAAATACATACATAATAAATATAGAAAACACCGATACAAACAATTATATTAATGAATACAAATATTTGTGCCTGTGCAAGGAATCGAACCCGCGACCATCGGAAGTAAGACGGTGTGAACCGCTAGACCAGGTCGTAAAAATTAATCAATATATTTTGAATAAACATATATTATAATGTAACACAAACATTATTGAGAAATTCTACCTTTCCTAGAATAATATGTTTGTTTTTAATGTTGATAATTCCTGAAATTATTATTACGAAACCTAATTATGATAACATAATTTAGTAAACACGACCTCGGTGGTCTAGCGGTCCAGCACACCGCTTTACGACCGATGGTCGCGGGTTCGATTCCTCGCACGGCACAAACATTTGTATTCATGAGTATGATTGTTTGTATCTGTCTGGGTGTTTTCTATGTAGTTTATGTATGTATTTATAAATATTTAAATATCTATGTATATATCAGTTATCTAGTACCCATAACACAAGTTTTAGCTTAACTGGGGTCTAGATGGCGCTGTGTGAATTGTCCTGAGATTATTATTATAAATATATATATTGACTAAACAAAAACATTATTGAGAAATGTTACCTTACCTAGAATAATATAGTTGTTTGTAAAGTTGTTAATTGCTTGTCCTGTTACGAAACTTAATTAGGATAATTAAATTTACGTGAACCTCTTTATCAAACACGTCACATGATGAATGGAACAATATTACAATTAAAAGGAAAACACAAATTCAAATCAATTATACGCTATAAACTTCAAACTTGTGGCGGTGTTGTCGAGTGCAATGATGGCTGCCTCATCCGTCATACTCGTGAACGGGTGCTGCTTGTGTGGACTGGTCTGTTCAGGTTCCGAACATTGATTCAATTTTTTGTTCTTTGCGATAGCATATGCTGGTAGTCACTCTATACTCCCAAATTTGAATTTTAATGACTGTGTATTATTGTAAACATGTTCCACCATTGTTTGAAAAGGATACGAACTAAGTTTCTTGTCAGTTCTTCTCACCTCGATATCATTCCGAACTGACGGTAGATTTGACATATCATAAGAGTATAATTATATAATGTAATAAACACTAAAGAAACTTATTCTAAATTTAGTAATGACATATTGTAATTTAAATAATGTAAATTAAATATTGTAATGGGTGAAAACTGTGATTGGTACAGTTTATTCTGTAAATAATATAAATGACGTAGTGAAGTAACTTGAAACAGTCATGCTCGCTATAAAGTTCAAACTTGTGGCGGCGTGGTGGGCCGGGTCGATGTGCTCCCTCTAATATGGTTGAGTGCAATGATGGCTGGCTGATCCGTCATACTCGTGAACGGGTGCTGGTTGTGGGGACTGGTCTGTTCAGGTTGCAAACACTGTTTATTTTTTGTTTTTTTTTATATAGCATATGCTGGTGGTCACTCTATTCTCCCACATTTGAATTTAAATGAATCTGTATTATTGTAAATATGTACAACATTTAAAAAATAAAATACGAGCTGAGTTTCTTGTCAGTTCTTCTCATCTCGAAATCATTCCGAACTGACGGTAGATTTGACATATCATAAGAGTCTGTAATAGACCTACACTAAAAATATAAGAAACTGTTAATATGTACATTATTTAAATTATTAACCGGGTCTTAATACGAATAATTTTATGGCAAATAAAGGTATTTACCTCTCGACGTTTCGAGTCAGCTCGTGACCACGGCTAGTGCAACCTAGTCGAAACGTCGAGAGAGGTAAATACCTTTATTTGCCATAAAATTATTCGTGTTAAGACCCGGTTAATAATTTAAATAATGTATATTAAACACGAAAGTTTAAAATGAACTGTTAATATGTAGGCAGAAGTTTTATTTTATTTTATTTTTTATTTTATTTAAAAAAAAAAACATAAAAACAAGTGTATGTTTTTATGTTTTTTTTATTACTTAATTCTTATTGTCATTATTCTATTGCACGACTTGTAAATCGAACACACAATAATATATAAGAACTCACACATATATTTTCACACACATATCCACATATACAAACTCAACTACTTTATATATTGTATACTAAGATTTATTTCCTTTCAACAAGTTTTGTAATAGTTACTTATTTGTTTAGTTTATGTTTCGGCACTGTTTGGTCTTTTCTATCAACATATTGTCATATTATATTACTTGTATATATTGACTGTTATGTGCCAACATAAAATTTAAAAAAAAAAAAAATATATATATATATATAATAGACCTACATGAAGAGAGATATTTTGAAATTTTGAATTATTTAATGGTACATTTCAAATTTCAAATCTGGTTACTTTATAACAGTATATATTGACGTCTTTGTAAGACGTCATTATAAAGTCAATAGTCAATAGAAGTTTGTATAAATCTTCTTAGATTTTCGACTGATTGAACTGAAATTAAAGATTGGAGCTACTATGATGAAGACTTTCGCTTAAATAGGATTTTGATAAATTCAACCCCCATGGGGATAAAATAAGGGATGATGCAGGATGTAAATGTATTAGTTTGAACCTATCAGTACATAATGGAACGATTAAATTAAGACGAACAAAATAATTTTTAGTTCCTTAGGCTACTTTTATATTAGAAAAATAAAGTTAAATTCCACACGACACAATCGGACGAAGTCGCGGGAACAGCTAGTACATAATATACCCAGATCAATACAAACAATCATTCTCGTGAATACAAATGTTCTCAACCGTGCGAGGAATCAAACCTGCGTCTATCAGATATAAAACAAACGTTTATTTCGTTAGTTCCATTGTGAACTCGCCTCAAGTTACAAATGTTACTTTGTTGCAGATATATTGACAAGAACATAATGTCGTCGGGTAGTTAGCAGGCGGTGTGCGCAGGGCCGGGGGGCGGCACTAGTATAATTAACTATGTGTCGGTAATTAGCTCATTTCTAAGGAAACCGCGGGATGGCGCGCGCCAGCCGTAGCAAAAAGCAATCGCTCCCAGGACGTGGCGAGCTGTGAACATAAGTATAGTGTACAGATGGTCATTGTTGCAAGCGAATTGCTACAATCTGTACTAATTTATACATTTGCAGATAAAATGAAATGAAATGAAATTAAATTAAATGAATATTTATTGCTTAAAATGTGGTACATGTGTGGTTTTTAAGATCTTTAGAACTAGTTTCACACATTTTGTCATTTCTGACATGCAACAGACAAAACAGATGTCAATTTTGGTTATTATTCGTTAGTCAATATTAAGTACGTTACATTATTTATAATATGAATATGTCAACTTCGTATTAATGAAATATTTATAAATTTATGTCAATGTTTTTAATTAAGAATACTCCTGAACACTGTAGTAAGATGACAAGCCATCTATGTAGTTCTTTCTTGAATTTATTCGACATAAATTTACAATTACACTTGGCAATTTATTATATATTTTTATAAATATTATATATTAACATCAATAGTGTCTTGATATACTAGGAATATCTTGTCTCCGTTTGAACAGTTCAGGATGCAGTCTTACAAAGTCATATATACAAGGCAAAGTCAATATGTTGAGTCTTTGAAACAATGGCTTACAACTTGTTCTAGGCGAAACGTCAAAAATAGCTCGTAGGCATTGTTTTTGACAGACAAAGGTTCTGTTTATAAAAGTTTAAATATAGTCTGTTTTTTAATTCCGGAGACAAATTTTACGTCTCCGATATAGCCAGGTAGTTTGCGTAGAAATAAACGTTTTATACTACATGCATATGAAATATGAATATGGTACATACATAAAAATAACATTTTTTTATAATTTTTGCCTGTTTGTCTGATTATTCCGGCTAATCTCTGAAATGGCTGGACCGATTTTGACGGGATTTTTTTTGGCAGGTAGCTAATGTAATAAGGAGTAACTTAGGCTACTTTTATTTTAGAAAAATAAAATAAAATTCCACGCGGACGAAGATGCGTGCACACCTACAACCGTGCTACATTCCATAACCGCACTGTTTGCTATTTTTTTTTATTTTGAAGTGACCTCCACGTAAAAAAGTAAAACATTTTAATTCGAGAGGTTTCAAAAACCAAATTGTAATCAAAAATTCATATTTTAGCTCATTAATTTTTGTATTAATATTTTCCCGACACATTTTGAATCTGTGTACTGAACTTGAAGAGTTCAGTACACAGATTCAATGGAGAAGAACTGGCAAGAAACTTTACCATCAGATGCGCTGTATGCTTGATTGCCACCATCGTGGTATAAAAAAATAAAGATATAGTAGCCTAACCTGACTTCATCATCCCCCTCATTCTCAACCTATCGCCCTGTCAATAAGGACACTCTTCTATATTTATCAATAAACGCCCCCGGGCGCCCCTCCGATCGATCCCCCGTCCAATTCAAACGGGGATCGATATTACGACGGCCTGAGCCGAGGTGCGAACCCCTAGCGGTGGGTGCCGTATCCGTCAGGCCTTCAGCCGCTCCATAAGTCCTTCCTTTGGTTTGGAGTGCCATCTGCACTCGCCCCCTAACGTCCGGTGAAGCTGTAAAGGCCAGCCGCAACAGCATTAGAGTCCGAAAAAAAAATTAATAAAAAAAAACAGTAAAACATAGTACAAGATCCGGCACCAGCAAACACACTCGCATTTTAGAACTAATTGTTTTTCATATCTCTGCCCACATTCTTTTATTATAGTAGGTCTGTATGCTATAATATAGTCTGTGGGCCAATTACCCTCATGGTAATACAACATAGTTATAGTATGTAATATTATCTAATCTGAGGTTATAGACATAATGTAATAAATGTTACTCGCAAAAATAGAATAGAAAATCATTTATTCAAATAAACTTAATTTAAGCACTTTTGAATAGTCAACAATTGTGTTTTTAAATCTACCGCTTATTCGGAAAGCTGTCTCATCACAAGAAGATTTAAACTAAGCAAGAAACTTGTGTGTTGCTCTTTTAAACAATCTTTGTTAGGACGAGGTTCGAACCCCAAGCGACGCGTCAGAGTAATCATTAGGGAATCAGAGAGTAGTATAGAAAAAACAAGCAGAATCGTATAGAATAGAAAATAATTTATTCAAATAAACTTAATTTAAGCACTTTTGAATAGTCATAACAATTTTTTTATCTACCAGTCGTTCGGAAAGCTGTCTCATCACAAGAAGAACGAGCAAGAAACTTGTGTGTTTCTCTTTTAAGTTTACATTATAAGTTTACATTTACAAGCCGAAACGTGTGAATACAAACTACCAATCAGCACATTTTTTTTACTCAAATATAAATATACAATAAGATTAAATCAGTCGTAGTGCTAAGAGCAGACTGCATACTCGTTCACGAGTATGACGGACACATCAGGCAGGTCTTCAGCCGCTTTAAAAGACCACAAGATTTTCTGCATTCGGTTTCATAATCTAGCGAAGCAGTAAAGTCTAGCCGTAAGCTGTCCAGCCAACAAAGTAAAAAATGAACAATGTCGGTGTAATGAGAAAGAGCAGTGTTTGTGTAATTTGCCGTGTCCGGCATCGAAGCTGCACCTCTGTGACCCAATTCCGCGGCGCGTGATACTCAATTACAATAAAAGTTTTTGTCTTAATTAAAAGATAATCATCTTTATAGCCAGCCGCCGTTAGCTTCTTAGGAGCGAGCGACGGTGACCACCTCGACGGTACCATCTCGTTTACAACATCCGAACGACCATAAAGCTGTGCACACACTTTTAACAAATTCCAAATATTGTTAATTAAATATAGCAGTACCTGCTGTAAACTTTTTTTTTCTAAAATAATGTTATTCCTTATTACATCAGCTACCTGCCAATAAAAGTCCCGTCAAAATCGGTTTCAGACATTAGCAGGAACAACCAGACAGACTGATAAAAATCGTAAGTATTATTATTATTATATTCATATTATGTAGTAAAAAATGGTTATTTTAATATTACAAACAGACACTCCAATTTTATTTATATATATATATATATATATATATAGATGTATGCAAGTGAAACATGGCGCGTAACCCAGAAAACATGTATCGTTTAGAAAAAGTAAGGTTTATGAAAAAAACTATGGTTTTTTATGGGAATGGGCACCAAAGGACATAATGAAATTACCTTTAAATAATCATGATGATGATTGTGATGATGATGGTGATGATGATGATGATGATGATGATGAAATTCGAAACATCTTTTAAATTATATTTATTAAGCAAGGCCTATTACACACTAAATTCGAGAAAGGTTTATATATATAATACATGTACACCCGAGTGAAGCCGGGGAGAGTAGCTAGAGCTAGCTACTCTGTATAGTATAAAGACACTTATTAAATGACTAGCTTTTGCTCGCGGCTTCCCTCGCGTTAATTTATCCCTTTAGGGGTGGAATTTATAAAACTCCTTTCATAGAATACGTCATTATAGCTTTATGCAAGCAAAGTCTCAGTCCGATCGGTTTAAAATTGACGAAATTTGATACAAACTTTCATCCCCTATTTTATCCCCTTGGGGATAGAATTAACCAAAATCCTTTCTTAGCGGATGCCTACGTCATAACGTCTACCTGCATGCCAAATTTCAGCCCGATCCGTCCAGTGGTTTGGGCTGTGCGTTGATAGACCACTATATCAGTCACCTTTGAGTTGTTTGTTTGCAGTGTATACATCCTTTATCACAACATTCAAGCCCGAATAGTGTGACATATAATTATGAAACATACAGCTAGTATTCTTAAAGCTATTTTTTGTTTGACTGGCGGTTAAATGTTGCTTTCAATGGAAGCAATTGCAGATACCAGGCATTGGAGGAAATACCGTCAATTGAAATGCTGTGAAATCACTCTTCTAACATCACTGTATCGTTTCTAGACTGGAACATTCTAGACTATGTTTCATTCACAAATTAAGACCCGTGGGCTAATTATCTAACTTCGTTCGCAACGATTTTCGTATATAACGTAGTGAAAATGACGTCATCTGTCAAAAATGCGATTATATTGACGCTGTCAACTAGCATCGATAGAAATGATTCATGTTGCCGTCATTCGATTTTATGGAATCGTCATTCGATTAATATCGAATGACGATTCGATAATTTCTATCGATCACGTCATTCGATTCGATCGCATTTTTTAAATTGATCAACAGAAACAATTTCATATCGTGTTACATAATTAACCCGCCGCGCTCTTGACGGAGCTCTGGACATTTGCAACAATTTTCTATCAATCTCTTTAATAATTGATGCGACATGACTCTAATATATTCCTTCGTCGATAAGTCTTGGGCGTCCCGTTCTCAGCTCTTTTTTTATTATATAAGACAACTCACTCAGAGCTTTACTATGTTTAACTAAGCAGAGCTTAGTGCATAGAAATAGAAATAGAAATAATCTTTATTCAAGTAAACTTAATATAAGCACTTTTGAATAGTCAAGTTTTTTTATTCTACCGCTCATTCGGAATGCAGATTTATCACAAGAAGAATGAGCAAGAAATTTGCGTGTTGCTCTTTTAAATAAATATTGATTTAATTATATTTAATTAACATATATTTAAATTATATTTAAATTTAAATAAATATTGATTTATCATTATATTTGAAATTAACAGAAATCTAAAAAGAACACTAATTAGGCCCAAAAAATGAAATGTTAAATTATAGCGACAATCAAAATATTTGAAAAAATTAACCGCTACATTTTTAAATAAAAACAATATTTTAAACTCTAATCTCAGAAGAAAAAAAATACAACATCAATCAGGAAATATGGTTATATTGATAAGAAAAAAACATTGTATTGGACTTTTTCTAGACATGTCAAAAGCTTTTACAAATTATTATTTTAACATATAGGGAATGCATTTAATGGAATCTACAAAAACATACTAGAAACGTTTTATCATTTAAAAATTCTTCAGTGTATTGGGACCTCTTTTGTTTCTATATATAAACGAATTTCCTCTGATAGTTAATTTTTACAAAGAAAATATGACAAAGGCTTTATTACATTTAACACATTGTAATAAAAGCATTTTTTCTGTTAATTTGGAAAAAACAAAAATTCATAAACTATAAGAAAACATTGGATTTTAATATTAGTATTAACAGCACAAATATGAAAGTAACAGAGTTTGTTGTAAAATCGAATCGTCATTCGATATTAATCGAATGACGAATCGATCATTTCTATAACGTAGATTCGATATATTGATCAACAGAAACAATTTCAATCGTGTTAATAAACATTTGATCAAAATCAATCTCTTTTTTTAATAATAATGTTAGTAATATAATAGAATAGAATAGAAAATCATTTATTCAAATAAACTTACACTTTTTGAAGCACTTTTGAATAGTCATAACTTTTAAATAAATATTGATTTTTTTTTAATTAACTACCAATCATTCGGAATGCTGATTTTATCTCATCACAAAAGAACAAGCTAAAAAGAAACTTGTGTGTTGCTCTTTTAAATTAATTTATTTTTAAATAAAAACAATATTTTAAACTCTAATCAGTTTGGATTTTACAACATCACTATTTACAAAATATTAAAGTTTAAGTGTGTGAATACAAACCACCGATTAGCACTAATTCAACTTGAACATATAATAAAATTAGAAAAAAACATTCAATACACAACAACTGGTTAAATAATTAATAAGAGAATCTAATAAGTCATAATGATTATGAGCAGACCATTCCACACAAGCAGCACTACCGTTCATCGAGTAATGACGGATGAGCCAGCCACCACTGCGCTCTACCATAATATGGTAGCATGTTTTTTCTATCGATATTTTGTAACACCTCATATCGTGTTACATAATAAATAAGATAGCCAGAGTAGTAGATTTATTTCATTTTTATTATATGAAATCCATATTGATTATTATTGATAATCTTTATTCAATAAACTTAATATAGAATATAATATAGAAATAATATATTGAGCAAGAAATTGTTGTGTGCTTTTAAATAAATATTTTAATTGGATTAGACAATCAACATGCACTTAATTTTTTCTAACATCGATATTTTCTACAAAAACATTATTATCATTTATAAATTCTTCAAATTTTTAATAAGCTTTTTTTACAAAGAAAATATTTTATAACGCATTTGATTTAATTTTTTTTCTGGCAAATTGAGTACAGACTCTGGCAGTTTGTTGTAAAACCTTACGCAATTTCCATAAAACGAATTACTAACGTAGATATAGTATCAATAATAAACATTTGATCAAAATAATAAAATATTATAGAATAGAATAAAAAATCGTTTATTATATAAACTTACATTGAAGCACTTTTGAATAGTCATAACATTTTTTTTTTAAGAGGCTCATTCGGAACTGTCTCATCACAAGAAGAACAAGCAACTTGTGTGTTGTTCTTTTAAATAATTTATTCTTACCTACAATTTAAGAGTGTGTGAATACAAAACAATGTGTAGTTATTGGTTAAATAATTAATAAGAGAAAATAAGTCATAATGATTAGAGATATCAATCCGACTACAGATACAATAAGTCAGGTGTTCCGCAGGGAACAGTACTGGGGCCAATACTATTTTTAATTTATATTAACGATATACCTTCAATTATTTCAATTCCCCGACATAAATGTGTTTTATTTGCGGATGTATATTTCTATGATTGTAACATGTGATAAAAATATTGACAATAATGAATATGAAACGGATATTAATAATGCGGTTAAATGTATAATAAATTGGCTTGACATTAATAATCTAAAAATTAATTTATTAAAAACAAATTATATAGAATGTTGTAAGAAAAATACTGTACAAAAATTAAATATTGCACAACAACGTAAATATCGAGGAAGTTATGGATGTAAACTTTCTTGGAGTTATTATAGACAAAAACCTTTATTGGAAACTTCATATTGATAAAGTATGTAACGAAGTTAACAAATTAGTTTATGTTTTGAAAAAATTAAAGAAATAACAAATCAATATGCCGCTTTAACAGTTTACCACGCTTATGTAGCATCCGTTTTAAGGTACAGCATCATTGTCTGAGGTAATAGTGGGCATTTAAACAGAGCTTTCATTGCACAAAAAAAATGTCTAAGGGCAATATGCGGCACCACCCCGCGTACTTCTTGTAGGCCATTATTTATCGAACTTGGTGTATTAATGGTACCTTCAATGTATATATTGGAAGTCTGTAATCATGTTAAACGGCATCAAGAACTTTTTACGAAATCCAAGGACATATATCCACATAACACTCGTAATGCAGAGAGGTTAGTTTTAGACATTATCCCGAGAACATCACTGTACCAAAATAATGGCACTGCTAAGTTTATTAAAATTTATAATAGAGTTCCTGATACTATCAAACAATGTAATATAAGGCATTTTAGGGCAAGGCTACAGGACTGATTGGAAAAAACTTCTACAGTATAAGGGATTATTTGACATACGAACTCTGACTTCATGTAATTATAGTTTTAATAATATTGATTGACATTAGTGGAATACTGTGACATTTATTATTTTATTGTGGTACCTATTATAATGTTTTAATGAAATTTAACGACATATTGTAATTATGATGTGATGACTAAAATATATTATTAAAAGGGGTCCCTTTAGGCAACGTTCCGAAGATACTGGCAGCGTCCCCTCTTTGAATAGCTAGACCAATTCTTTGTCCGAGGTAGCTGCCAGCTCTTCGGTCTTCTGTGATGTCGACTAACCTTTTCGTTATTTCTTTGAAAAGTCTTATAGCGCTAGGACCCCTTTTAATAATATATTTTAGTCATCATATTATATATTTTTTTTAAGCTTTTTAATTTTAGGTTCTTAGTTGTAGGTATAATATTAATTATTATGTTTTGCATATTATATTTGTTTGCGCCACAACTAGTTTAAATGCACATCTCGTGTAATAGACAAGGACAGACATACTCACGATCTAGGGCCGAAAGGAGCCGAGTACGCCCGCGCCATCGCTGGAAGAAAAGATGGCGCTTCTTGTTCGTTTCCCGCTCGTGTCTGAGAAACGCCGCTTGCACATAATTACGTTTTATAATAATTGAATCACTACGATTTAATAAACTATTGAATTGTCAAGGTGTATATAGATAGTGTGCAATATTCAAGGTGTATATACACTAATTTCCGCCGCGCGTGTTGTGTGTGTGATCGGTTCATCGATCATCATCGTCGTCGATCATCGATTCCTGCACCAAGACGCCATAGCAGAAAGCCAGGTACGCTCGTAACTCCTTACTTTGCCCGTGATCTGTGACGACAGTCTTGTCGAAGGAAGATATCTCTCGGGATACATATCCCTAGGGAACCGCTTTAACACATATTGATATATTATAATGATGTTCTATATGAATATAGGTATTATGATATAATTTTCAATATTTGCATACATCTACTGCATGTCGTGTACTTATATACTTATATTATATTGTATTACCATGTAGCAGGCAAATAAATAAATAAATTATTATTAAATTATAAATTATTATTATTATTACTTGAATCTTACATCATCATACTTACCTTCTGGGCAAAGCAGCTACCTGATCTCGAGTCACTAGTAACACTGTGTGTGTTGCCCTTTTACATTATATTTTACAAGTAAATAGTGTAAAAATATAAATATACTGTTTACTGATAATTGATGATTAAACGAACTTACCTGAAGTGAAGTTCTATCACAATTATGACTACGTCCGAAGAGAGTAAGAGCCTCCCAGACCCTTTTTTACCCCCTGAATTATCTGTAACATGTGTCTATAACACCCTACGTGGACTTTAAACTAAATGACTGGACCGGCAGTAGGGAGACAGTAATTCAACATCTACCTCATGATATTTTTTATTTTATTTAATTTTTCCTACACTTTATTTAGGTTTTCAAATTTAGTGGTTAGATGGCAGCACCATGCGCGTAATTTTTTTTTTAAGTTTTTGTATTTTATGTTGGGCTAAAAAGGACTTGTATCCAGAGCTGTAAAATATTAAATAAAAAAAATATAAAAAATACTACATAGTCCGACGTTGGCAGAGGCCGGGAACTGACTGACTTGGTCTAACTCTCATACAAAACAACTTGTGAGAAAGAGATTTTTTGCGGAAAAACAGTTTATCTTGTTTAAAATAAAAACTATTGGATTATTATATACATCTGAATTACACTATTTATGTGTATATTTAGTATAATGTATATTAGAAAATTCGGGTCTTAAATCAGTCCCGTTTTCTTATACCAATCAAAAATATATTTTATAAGACCAATCTTTGAGATTTTTTTGTCTGCTACAAAAGTTAATCAATCATGTAATGAGAATTGTAAATATGATGACAAAGATCTGAAAAATGAAATACCTAAATATCAGCCCCGAAGGATTTGTAATTGCTGAGAAAAATTCAGGTTTCTGAGGTCAATATTTGCGATGCGTCGCCATAATCTCGAGGACTCGTGTGCATCCGCACACGAATCCTTTCAGATCTTTATTGTGATGTTGTAATGATATCAAATGATGTAACGAGTTTATATTTACTCAATGATTTGTATTATTTTGTTTAATTCCGCTACAATTAGCATGTGGAGATCACAAATATTCAGTGCGGAAACTTGACTCCGTTACGACCTCTAATGGGGATCAGATTCCGACCATTATTGAGTGTACACCCATATTGCGACACGTGTTTCGCCTCTGGCGTTGAATAGTGTTCGGATGTAGCTTGGAAGTCTAGACTCTTCGGGAACCAAACCGCGACCAGTCGAGGCTAATTATAGCGGAATTAAACAAAATAATATAAATCCAAGTAGTGAAATGGACTATCGTAAAATAACACTTAAATATAGAAGATTAAATCTAGAATTTTTATCGGCTATGATAGGGCCCAAATATTTGTTACTATCTAATATAATATTTGTTGCTTTCCAGATATTGATAGATATGTTATCCATTAATATCAATTAGCAGATTTCGTTTTACTTATTTAACAATTGGTATCGTTGTTTACTTAGATGAATATTATTTAACAATACTGAGTTGTGTTGTAGATAGTTATTTTATATATATATATTTTTTTTTTGTTTTTGTAATGTGGATATTTGATGTAATTGTATATTTTAATTTCATATTGTACGTCCGAAATGGATAAACTGGTCGTTTCCATATATGGCCAGTTATAGCAATAAATGTTATACTTATCTTATCTTATCTTATCTTATCAATACTAATATTATGTTATACATGTATAACATGCGGCCATTTTTGCTTCCGTATACCACCACGACAAAAATCTGCAGATTCTGCCAAACTGAAGACGAAACGCCACTACACATCCTATGTGGTTGTAGTCCACTCATGCATAAACGAAATATCTCCTTTGGAAAGTTTACACTCTTTCCCGAGGAGATAAAAACCATCGCTCCAAAGAATATCCTTAAAATTCTTGTCCCTGACGGGTCTAGGTAGCGAACTCTGAAAAAGGGCGAGCACAATAGATCTATGTAGGTCGCAGTGCTACATGTACTACAAACATCTGACAACCCAAACAACTCAATAAAAAAATACCACTTTTTTTTTATATAGCTCAGGGGACAATCGAGTATGCGGCTCACCTGATGGTAAGTGATTACCGCCGCCCATGAGCACCCGCATCACCAGGGGAATTGCAAGTACGTTGTCGGCCTTTTAAAAAGGAATAAGCTGTTTTTTAAAAGGTTTTTAAAATTCTCTTTAGTTTTTATATTGCTTATGGGAGGAGGTAAGTTATTCCAACACTTGGGCCATATATCTGAAACTGCCCCTGAAGGCAGTAGTCCGATGTAGTTAGTAGATTAGTGAGAAGTAGAGTAAGCAGAAGGCAGTAGTTGATACGATGAAGCCCAGGTTTTAAAACCATGTTGATTGCCAGACCACACGAGTTTTCTATAAAGATAATCATTTAGATTTAGCTGTAAACCTTATTTTATAATAAATAAAATACTCACCCTGCCTTGCATCTATATTTTGGAAGTGTGTAAATTTGTAAAAAAATATCCGGAACTGTACAAGTTGCGAGAAGACACAGACTATAATTACGCGTTGCGTAATAATAAAAAAATACAATTACCCACCTCTCGTCTCAAATTACATTCTAGTGGCCCCTTGGTATCGTCTATTAAAATATTTAACCAACTCCCAACTTCTATAAGAACTTTAAATAAGAATAGCCTATTTATAAAATACTTAAAGGATTTACTATGTAAAAAACAATATTATAATGTAAGTGATTATTTGAATGATGTATTTTAGTTTTTATGCAACATTTAATTAATGTATATTACAATGTATAACTGGATGAATAATATTAAATTATATGTTATAACTATTTATAATAATAGTAATAATAATGTTATGTTTGCGTGCCCTAACAGGGTCCATAATTCGTATTATAAACAGATGGAATGCAATAAATATTGAGTATTGAGTAAAAAAAAAAAAGATTCAATGACATCAAACAATAAAGTCGCAAAATAAAGGTTGTAACGTGAAGATATTACATATTTAGTAGTTTTGGATTATTAAGATAAGGAGGCTAGGCTAAGGATGTCTACGCAGTGGTAAAATACCATCCTGATCATCTGGATGAATTTGTTATTGTTTGATATAGATGTTATGACGTAGGCATCCGCTAAGAAAGGATTTTGATAAATTCTACTCCCAATTGGATAAAATAGGGGATTTGTTTGAAACTTTGTCAATATTAAACCGATAGGGCTGAGACTTTGCATGCATAAAGCTACTATGACGTAGGCATCCCTTAAGAAAGGATTTTGATAAATTCCAACCCTAAGGGGATAAATTAACGCGAGCGAAGCCGTGGGCTAAAGCGTAGTTATATATAGAGATATATGTAGGTGTGATGCTGTGATACAACCTCTCTGTTGTCATTCGGGGTGTTATACCCTACACCCTGTAATTTCACTGTATCTTACCCAACAACAAAACTACGCAACGGATTTTGAAGCGGTTTTTTTTAATAGAAAGAGTGATTCTAGGGGAAATTTATACATGATAATACGTTACACCCGTGCGAAGCAGTGGTCAGTAGCTAGTTATCCATAATAAGCACGCAGCCCACTTTATTCAAAGGTTATATTTATTTATTTTGTTTATCAGATAAAATTGCGTAAAAGTGAGACAAACAAATAGATATATTATAGATAATTATTATAAATATGATTAGATACTGCTTGTATGAAAATAAGATAAGATAAGATATTCCGTACAAAGTTCTGTTTATGAGTCACATCGGTAGATACAACAAATTGGGGATCACCTAATAGTCTATCTATCTATATATATATATATATATATATATATATATATATATATATATTATATATATAGATAGACTACCTCGGTGGTCTAGCGGTCTAGCACACCGCTTTACGTCCGATGGTCGCGGGTTCGATTCCTCGCACGGCACAAACATTTGTATTCATGAGTATGATTGTTTGTATCGGTCTGGGTATTTTCTATGTATAATATGTATGTATTTACGAAAAAAAAATTATCTATGTATTTGTATCAGTTGTCTAGGACCCATAACACAAGCTTTAGCTAGCTTAACTTGGGTCTAGATGGCGCTGTGTGAATTGTCCTGAGATTATTATTATTATATTAATGCTGTTGGCCGCAGCTGGCCTTTACAGCTTCACCGGACGATAGGGGGCGAGTGCAGATGGCACTCCGAACCCGCGGAAGGACTTATGGAGCGGCTGAAGGCCAACTCCCGCCTGACGGATACGACTTTAGTCTGAGGGCACCACTAGGGGTTCGAACCTCGGCTCAGGCCGTCGTAGTTTCGATCCCCGTTTGAATTGGACGGGGGATCGATCGGAGGGGAGAAAATATATATATTGTCATATTTATTACTGAAATACATTATAAAAGTATTTTTTTAAAGTGATGTAATGGTTGGAAGTACAGTACAAGTATATTTAAGGCTTCAAAATAAAGATGTATATTGATTACAGTTTTCATTGTTATTAATTATTTATATATTTATTTATATAAAAAAAAACATCTATTAAAAAGAGCAACATACAAGTTTCTTGCTCATTCTTCTTGTGATGAATCTGCATTCCGAATGAGTGGTAGAATCAAAATATGACTATTCAAAAGTGCTTGTAATGAGTTTATTTGAATAAAGATTATTTCTATTCTATTTCTATTTCTATAGAAGATTCCCTAAATAAACAGTCATGTAAATCAAAAGTTACGTAGATTAAGTAGTACATACGTACAAAAGATAGGTAAGGTTAAGTATAACAATACTAATTATTTATGAACTCAATACCATTGTATTGTGAGTATAACGGTAACATATTTAGAACTGATTCCCCGCGGTTTTTCCAAACAAAACAATCAATCAAATCACATGGTAGGTGGTAGGTAGGTTAACCTGTCAGGTTTAACGGTTTACCACACCGTATTGCTTCCGTTTTAGAGATTAGCCAGAACAAACAGATAGACAAAATATTTTTATTTATAATGTTTTTTTGGTTCTGGTAGTATTCTCTTTTTAATCGTTCCCTCACTGCTGAGGATCGTGACTCTATACTATCTTGTCGACTAGCCGGCGCCATCTGCTGTGCTCAGATGCCTGATGTATTGCGGCGTTGACATATCTGGTAGTATACATACTCTCATATGCATTTAGTGAAATTCACCAGGAGTGTATCACGATGGTTTCCAGGGGGAACCGCGTGGAGGTCGACCTGATATGGTACATTGCTAGCAATAGGGTCATTTCTCCACATTACTAACAAATCCCTTTCCCCCCCTTGCTGAGTTGGTTGCCTCTTCATCATTGCGACACATTAAGCCACCTACATTTTTTAATTTGTAATATTTATAGCTTTAGCTAGCTTAACTTGGGTCTAGATGGCGCTGTGTGAATTGTCCTTAGATTATTATTATTATTATATAAGTCAAAGGTGACTGACATAGTGATCTATCAACGCACAGCCCAAACCACTGGACGGATCGGGCTGAAATTTGGCATACAGGTAGATGTTATGACGTAGGCATCCGCTAAGAAAGGATTTCGATTAATTCTACTCCCAAGGGGATAAAATAGCGGATGAAACTTTGTCAATATTAAACCGATAGGGCTGAGACTTTGCCATGCATCGCTCCGCCCCTACTCTGACGTAGAACGCGACGCCTTGAAGGGGTCTTCCTATGTGACGGCCACAGTTTTTTAGGGATATTTTGGGAGCTCTTTTTTTCTACGACCAGTAAATATTTAGAGCTTCAAGTTTTTTATCATTTATTAACACATATTTGGACAGTATAAATATAAAATTTCAGCTAAAAATATTCAGTCAAACTAGAGTTACAGCGCTCTGAACACCCCCGCCTCGAAAAAAAGAGCTCCCACTTCCTCCACGATTCCGGCTGATCGGCTTATCTGAAAAAAAAAAAAGCGGCGTTTTAATTTGTAGGCTTAAAAGCACGGAATGACCTATAATCAAATGAATATAAAAAAAATTGGATTTTTGATAGACATTTGAAATAAAAGTTGCAAATTAGGCGTTTTTTTTGTTTTGCTATAAAAAAATCGAAGTTTTGAAAATTTTCGATTGATAATAGTTCATTCCATGCGTTTACATATATTGAGTGTGCCCTGTAAATTTCAAGTAATTCGGTCCAGCCGTTTCTGAGATACAATGGAGGAAAGTTTGAAAAACACAGTTTTGAGAAAAACGCGTTTAAAGTTTCAAGTCCGTTAAAAACTATTAAAATATCAACTTACTCTCAATCGGCGATGCCTGGTCCATAGAGTATTCCTTCCTCTTCCTCGTGAAACTCTTTTAAAGCAGATTGTTCAGCTCTTGAGTCAATCCTGGCTTGTTTAACGACATCACTTACGCGCCGCTCAGAGCGTAAGATTCGCTTTTCATCCCGTTTCTCAACATACGCTTGGGCTTCACGACCAACAGGGCATCCCATAATCGACATAACTTTTAAAATACCTTGAAAACCTTCATTAAAGATAATAACTGCTAAGTAGCTAGCAATTTCAACAACTTTGGGACCAGAATGAAGATGTTTAGGAGCGAAAGTCCAAATCAAAGAATTCAAAGATTCGTTATTGTTTTGTGTCTCTGCTCCTAAACAACGAATTAATAATTCGTCTTTCGATAAATCTTCGAAAACCGGTTTGATAGCTTCTTGGACTTGCGGAATTAGAGGTGGTTTATCGTGATGAAATTGGTCCAGTTCATTATTAGCTTCAGCCTTACGCCATTTACACCAACTGTCTTCGCCTTCTGGACAAAATTGATGCTGAGGGTTTTCATCAGAAGAACATTTGTGATAGTACGTTGTCCAAACTTCCTTTCTCATATCTTCAAGCGAATCTGGATGGCGTCGAATTGCTAATCCGTAGAATTTTGTAATTTCTTGGATAACTTTATCAGTAAGTTTACCTGCTCCTTTTCCTCCTATTCCTTTATTGGTTTTATCCTTTTTAACAGCCCGAAGTCGTGTTCCCATCCTCTTTTCTACGTGACGTAATAAAAGGGAGGCCAGGTATAAAGCCGACGGTACACAATAGGCCCGGTCTCTAACTGCCAACTCACCGCTCTTTCTTTTACCTGCTGTATCTTTAAAACGACTTCGAATTTTCTAAAATCGCTTTACTACCGTATTCTAGACATGTTAAGGGAGCAATTTATGAAAAAAAAAATCGATTTTTTCAACCCATCACATAGGAAGACCCCCTTAAGAAAGGATTTTGATAAATTCCACCCCTAAGGGGATAAATTAACGCGAGCGAAGCCGTGGGCTAAAGCGTAGTTATATATAGAGATATATATAGGTGTGATGCTGTGATACAACTCAGTGTTGTCATTCGGGGTGTTATACCCTACACCCTGTAATTTCACTGTATCTTACCCAACAACAAAACTACGCAACGGATTTTGAAGCGGTTTTTTTTAATGGAAAGAGTGATTCTATAGGAAATTTATACATGATAATACATGTACACCCGTGCGAAGCAGGGGCCAGTAGCTAGTCCATAAAAAATATGCATTATACCCACGCAGCCCACTTTATTCAAAGTCTATATTTATTTGTTTATTGGATAGAATGCGAGTCATTTAGATAATGCCCATTCATCAGAAATCGGTCAGGGTCTAACGAACAGCTAGCGGATAAGATATATATATATCCCATCAAAAACATAAATGTGAAATGATAGCCGAGTTTAATATTATGATATATGCCTTGATTGTTGACTTCTACGACAAAAGAGATGAGATCTAAATGGGTGCCAAGTTCAATGGTCTGACCTGAAATGTATTTATAACAATATAAAATATCATTTCTTCTTATAACTTAGGATAATATACTGTAGCCTAAGGTCTAACTTGGCTAGTTTTCATATACGAAATATACTGTAGCCTTCGCAAGTTCTAAACATGTTACTTGTCGGTTCCTATTTTAATATTAGTAGTAACTAGCAATAGAAAGTAATAATTGGTATATGAGAACTGGCCAAGTTAGACCTTAGGCTACAGTATATTATCCTAAGTTATAAGAAGAAATGATATTTTATATTGTTATAAATACATTTCAGGACAGACGCATTGAACTCGCGCGCACCCATTTAGATCTCATCTCTTTTGCGCGTAGAAGTCACTCGCGCAATCAAGGCATATATCATAATATTAAACTCGGCTATCATTTCACATTTATGTTTTTGATGGGATATCATTACTTTTTGTACATAAATTATACGAGGTACTTATTTATAACTAAATTAATACCAAATTATTTTTGATAAATTACTGTATTTTCGTATATTTACGGGGTATAATTGTCTTATTTTTGTGTTATTTTCTATATTTTCTTGTAACTTTTAAATGTTCAAGTGCAATTCCAATTCAGTATCAGGAATTTTTGGGCAAATCGGGGCGGTATAACGTCCACAGATGGTTGTACTCTACAATAGAGCTCTCGTGACTTGGATCTAAATTGTTAATACGTACTCCATCTAAGGTTTTAACTCTGGAGAGTCCAACGTGAACCTGCCCTTTATTAAATATAGAGGAGCCTATGTTGAGAAGAGGACTGCCAAAACTAAGGCCTTGTGATTTGTGGATAGTAATAGCATATGTTAAGCAAATACGGAATTGTTCTCTTTCAACATATACATTATTTAATATCTGAAACTTCGTATTGACACGTTATAGTTCGTAAAGACGATTATGTAACAAATTGACTGTTATCTATTGAATTCTCAAGAAAACAATTTGTTACCAATGAGTTCTCATTCTCGAGTTAACTATACATTCCTACTTATAACTATACTAAAATTGTTATTAATTTTTGGTTTAAACTATTGTCTATACCATACGTATTTACTAAAATAATGTAATAATAATATAACCACAAATATATAAGTATAATTTAAGAAAACAATGAATTTCGTAGCATAAATCGCAACCTTATAGGTTAGATATCGAGAAACAAAACATTGAGTTTTATCGCACCGCTCCCACACGGCGCAGCCGCGGCGCCCTATAGCGAAATGCCTATTATTTAATAATTATTTATAAAAATAATGATTTTACACTATCGATGTGCGCTAAATATTGAAACAATAATTAATACCAAATCTCAGTTAATAACATAATAAATACGAAATTCGACTATACTCCTAGTTATAAGTACGAGTATATTTTAGACAGAATCCAAATTATAGCAACTAGTGTTTACCGCTCAATGCAATATTTGAAGTTTGCTAGTTATCGACACTGATGTGAAGGGGTCAACGTAAATTGGTAATGATCGACGTTTTTATACAATATTAGTTACCGTCCAGTACAAGATGAGATTTTTCGCCAGGGATCAATGTCAATTGGTGGCAATCGACGTTTTCATAGAATTTTAGTATTTGTCCAGTATAAGTTGAAATAGAATCAATAAAAGTGAAAAATTGTAGTAAAATGATAACAATTTACCAGTTTCAGATTTTTTCCTTTATATTCACCTAATTACCTATCTGCATGCCAAATTTGAACATCCTAGGTCATCTGGAAGTGGGTTATAATTTTGATCTATAGTTGATCAGTGATAAAAATGACGATTTTTGGACGTTAATATCTAAATAACCGTTTGAGATATGTTTATGAAATTTGGAACACATATTTATCTCGCAAGTCTCAATATATGAACCAAATTTGACAGGTTTGTGTGAAAGAGTTTTTGAGTTATGAGGGGGTCAAAAGTGGCTCCAAATGGTTCGTGTAAATATACACACGGTGCTGCTTGCCAGTTTACTTGAAACTCGGCTTGACACGCTACCGCGTGTCTAGATATGACATAATGTTATAATAATATATAATACTAGCTGTACACGCGACTTTGTCTGCGTGGAATTTAACTTCATTTTTCTAAAATAAAAGTAGCCTAAGTTGTTCCTTATTACATCAGATACCAAATTTTTGATAGTATAATATCTACATATAAATAAAATTGGAGTATCTATTTGTAATATTGAAATAACCGTTTTACTACACGCATTTGAGTATAAATACGCTACTTATACCAAAATATTCTTTTTACGATTTTTGTCTGTCTGTCTGTTTGTTCCGGCTAATCTCTGAAATGGCTGGACCGATTTTGACGGGATTTTCTTTGGCAGGTAGTTGATGTAATAAGGAGTAACTTAGGCTACTTTTATTTTAGAAAAATAACGTGAATTTCCATGCTCACGAAGTCGCTAGTACAGCTATCCTATCATAGGTTCAATATATGATAGATTTGAAATATCAGCGTACTTTGAGTCTAATAGAAATAGAAATAGAAATAGAAATAATCTTTATTCAAATAAACTCATTACAAGCACTTTTGAATAGTCATATTTTGATTCTACCACTCATTCGGAATGCAGATTCATCACAAGAAGAATGAGCAAGAAACTTGTATGTTGCTCTTTTCAATAGATGTTTTTTTTTTTATATAAATAATTACAGTGTAACAAGTAAGAGGCATGCGACAATCAACATAGAAATCGCTACGCACTCATTATTAGTGTAATCAGATAATATTGTCAGTGCTATATAATAATTAAAACAATCGGCAAACAAACTTTATATATAACATTAGTATAAAAGTAGCGGATTTTCGTGATGTAAAAAATAAAAGTTCCAATAGGTTAGCATTTTTCGGACTACTCTAATGCTGTTGGCCGCAGCTGGCCTTTACAGCTTCACCACGCCACGCCACGCCAGCGAGTGTCTGGCACTCCAAACCAAAGGAAGGACTTATGGAGCTGCTAAAGCCCCCTCCCGCCTGACGGATACGACTTTAGTCTGAGGGCACCATTAGGAGTTCGAACCTCGGCTCAGGCTATCGTACTATCTATCCCCGTTTGAATTGATTTGACGGGGGATCGATCGAATTGATGAAATGTAGAAAATAGAAAAAAGAAAATGGAAAAAATAAAAAAGAAAAAAAGAAAAGAAAAAAATATTTGGGTCAATGAGTATGATTGTTTCAGTATTCACTAGGCTATCGTAATATCTATCCTCGTTTGAATTGGACGGGGGATCGATCGAATTGATGAAATGTAGAAAATAGAAAACGGAAAAAAAAAAGAAAAAGAAAAAAAGAAAAGAAAAGAATATTTATGTCAATGAGTATGATTATTTCGGTAAGTATTCCTATCACTTATCTAGTATCCATAACATGTTATTATTATTGTTTACTAGATGATTACGTTCTAACGGTCGGTGATGTGTTTTTTAAAAGCAAAGAAAGTTCATTTAATTTATTTATATAATTCTAACTTATAATTTAGGAATCGCGATAGATTCGTCTTATACTAAAATTAACCTACTAAAACTAGACTAAAACTAAAGTGACCGTCCACCTGCCTTCCTTTGTTCTCGTACTTCTTGTATCCGCTCATTTGAGTCAGCAACTGTCGGAAAGTATTGGGACTGGTACGACTATTCCTTCTTTTTAAATATTTATATTTTATATCGGTTGCTATGGTTTTGTTATATTCTCTTTTTTACTATTCCTTGTATTACTCTTGCTTTCATATAGTTTGTTATGACATATATTTTTATAATATACTATTCTATTACATACTGCATCTTTAATTACCACCATCGTTGACTGCTCCGACCCCAGCGCCCTATACACAGTCCCACACACTTTCTAAGAACAATCGCTGTATCCATTCTGATTGTGTGACTACAGGTAGATAGTTATATGGACTGGGTTTGTACTCGTAACAAGCTCTTTCCCGTGACTTCGCCCGCGTGGAGTTGATATAAAGGAATTTTTAGTTTCTAAAATTAAACTAAGCCTAAGTTACTTCTTATAACATTAGACATCTGCGAGTGAAAGTATCAATATCGGTCTAACCGTTTCAGAGATTAGCAAGAACAGACAGACAAGCTGATAAATAAAAAATATTAAATTATGTTTTTGACGGAAGTGTACACATTCATATGCATTTAGAAAATGCTGTTAATTTAATATTTCAAACAGACACATCAATTTTATTTATTTGTATTCATCATAGGGTTTTTTATGGAAGACAATGGAATGGTGCACCCGCCTGCGCTAACGGTTTACTCTGGCGGGGCACCAGTGGGGGATGATAAGATGAGCATGAGGTCAGGTCAGTTAGCCCATCGTAACAAATTCACCAAGAATTTATCACAATGGTTTCCAGGGGGAACCGCGTGGAGGTCAACCTGACATGGTACATTGCTAGCAATAAGATCGTCAGTCCATATTACTGACAATCCCTTTTCCCCATCATCATATATATGTTCATATATATATGTTATACATATATATGTTCGTTGGCCAGACGAAAACTGGATACTTAAGTAATATCGGCCCTATAATATCCGCTAAAAGTCTAAACATTAAAAAAACAACAAACTTCATAACCCGACTTTGTCCACAAGCATTGTCTTGCATCATCTTCGTCATCATCAGGCTCGCGGAGCCTATCACCATATCAATATGTGTCGCCAGCGTAAAGCGTTAGCCCAGGCGGGTGCACCATTCTATTGTTATCCATTAAAAAAAAATCCTTGTTATAGTATTTAAGTACTTTGACGACCTCAGCGGTCTAGTGGTTTAGCACACCGCTTTACGTCCGATGGTCGCGGGTTCGATTCCTCGCACGGCACAAATATTTGTTTGTTTGTTTGTAATTCTTTATTGTACAAAATATTAATAGATACATATGTCTTAAAAAATAAATAGATGGTACAATGGCGGAATCCCAAAAGAGGAATTTCTTCCAGTCAACCTTTGAGTGACTGAAAGGAATTGTGTAGTGATGGATACAAGTACAATAAGAAAATACGCGTCGAAAAGCAAGCAAATAATAGTAAATGTAATAATAATTTTAATAGAAGCATAAATAATAACAATAAAACATAAATACATAAATACACATAAATGATTCAATGTATTCATGAGTATGATTGTTTGTGTCGGTCTGGGTGTTTTCTATGTATAATATGTATGTATTTACGAAAAAAATATCTATGTATATGTATCAGTTATCTAGTACCCATAACACAAGCTTTAGCTAGCTTAACTTGGGCCTAGATGGCGCTGTGTGAATTGTCCTGAGATTATTATTATTATATTATTATTATTAGTTTAATAATATAATTCATCACATTATTTACAGTCTATTCATACTTTATATATTTTGATAAAGAGCTCGAAGTTTAATATTTATGTAATTTTTTTAGTAATAAGTATTGTATAAGTAAGGAGCCAACAGAATATCAGCGCTGCAGAGTTATCTGTAGCATTATGCTGAGTTGGCTGCCTTTTCACTTTTGCTGCACATACACCTACATTTCTTTAATTAATTCGTGTTTTTTCTGTATCTCATGTATGTTATGTGTCTGTAATTGTGAATAAAGAACTTATCTATATATCTATCTATAACATTCATATAAAAGTAGGCGTATCCAATAAATGATCAATTATCCTAAAAATCTTATATATAAAATTCTCGTGTCACAGTTTTCGGTCCCATACTCCTCCGAAACAGCTTGACCGATTCTCATGAAATTTTGTGAGCGTATTGAGTAGGTCAGAGAATCGGCCAACATCTATTTTTCATCCGCCTAAATGTTAGGGGTAGTCCACCCCTAATTTTTTTTTTATTTTAAGGCAAAACAACGTTTGCCGGGACAGCTAGTACAATAATAAAAACCCGAACAACCATATGCGACATCAATAAAGCCCTCCGTCTGTTTGTCATCCATTTACGTTGAAAAACGCACATTAATTAGTGTAATGGCGTTAGTTGTGATCTATACAACTGTCTAAGCAATTACCTGTGGCCAGTGCTTCCCAAACTGTGCGTCGCGACATCCCAGGGCGTCGCAACACACAGTTTGGGAAGCACGTTAAGTGAGAATTTGCAGTCTTTACAGAAGACAAGGTTTAGAAGACAAAGATTGCGAATTCGTTTGCAAACCTTTGGGCTACGAACATTATCAGCGCTGATACAGAAAGTCGTCACAGTACACACTAAGAGTCGGCAATGTTGTCAACTGGTGATGTGCTGTATAAATAATATTGTACTATAATGTTACGATTACATTCAGCCGCTTCCCCTGCCAGTCGCGCTGCCGGAAATATTGCCGAGCGACAACTGAGCGAGAGGGCTGAATGTAAAAGCACGCTGCCACTCGCGCTGCCAGTCCTTTGACTCGCGCACGAAAAACCGACAATCGAGGGAGCGCCGGGCAGCGCGAGTGGCAGCGTCAATGGCATGGGAAGTGTTTCCACTCGTGTTTACACTCTCGCGCTGCTCACTTCCCTGCCCACTCGGGCTGAGTGTAAATTGGGCATTAGGGGCGTCGCGTGTCGATGCGACATTTGACCTTGCGTACTTAGGGACCGTTCAATTTATTAATTATTTACCCCTCCCCCCATCCCCCTTGTCAGCAAAAGTAAGCAAAGCTCTGGGGGGCAGGGAATAGTTAGTAATGTAGACTGTTAACCCCATTGCCAGCAATGCACCATGTCATGTCATTTGGGAAGTCATCCCCACACGCTGGAACCTAAGTGGTCTCGGACAGTGCGGTTTCAGAGGAGGTTCCTCCCGCGTACACTTAGATTGTGGAATGAACTACCTGCCGAGGTTTTCTCACAAGACTACAGCAGAGGGTTTTTCAAGAAGGGTATATTAAGGTTTCTTAAGGGTCGGCAACGCGTATGTGACACCCCTGGTGTTTCAGGCGTCCATAGGCTACGGTAACCGTTTACCATCAGATGGGCCGTATGTTTGTTTGCCACCTAAGTGGTATAAAAAAAAATGTCAGGATGGAGGTCGACTCCACGCAGTTCTGGAAACCATCGTGTTAAATTCCTGGTGAATTTGTCACGATGGGCTAACTGATCTGACCTCATGCTCATCTTATCATCCTCCACTGGTGCCCCGCCAGCGTAAACCGTTAGTGCAGGCGGGTGCACCATTTCATTATCATCGACAAAAAAAAAAGCAAAGCTCTCCCCCTCATGCTTACGTAAACATTTTTCAATTAATCTATTTTTTTTTAGCAACGACAACGTGAGGGTTGCCAGTTGTGTAAAAAAGTAAATAATTACGAAAACGTAATCATCTAGACTCCCCTACCCCCAATGTCATCCAGAATAAGCAAAGCAAAGACTCCCCCCCTGTGCTTACGTAATACTTGAACAACCCTTACAAAAATATCTGTTTTTATTTCTGTGCTTATGTTTTCATTTCGTTCTAATTTCTGCTGCTGCTTGTGGGGACTGGTCTGTTCAGGTTACGAACACTGATTAGACTGTTTGCTCTACAATAGCATATGCTGATGGTCACTCTATTCTCCCAAATTTGAATTTAAATAAATATGTATTATTGTAAACATATAACATTCATTTGAAAAGAATACGAGCTGAGTTTCTTGTCAGTTCTTCTCATCTCGAAATCATTCCGAACTGACGGTAGATTTGACATATCATAAGAGTCCGTAATAGACCTACATGAATAAAGATATTTTGAATATGAATTTGAAATTGAATTTTGAAAAATGTCCATATAGTATTTTTCTGTTAACCTATTACCAGACTAAAATTGTTAAGTATTTTTGCGGGCTGTGTTGAGAATCGCAAAAAAATACGAAAGCCCCAAGGGCGTCAAATACGAATAAGTTTAAGAAGCCCCGATCTATATTTTTCTATTAACCTATTACTAGACAATTCTTGTCCCTGACGGGTCTAGGTAGCGAACTTTGAAAAAGGGCGAGCACAATAGATCTATGTAGGTCGCAGTGCTACAGGTGCTGCAAACATCTGACAATAGTCCAAACAACCCAATAAAAAAATAAAAAAAATTACTAAACTAAAATTGTTAATTATTTTTGCGGGCTGTGTTGAGAATCGCAAAAAATAGAAATAGAAATAGAAATAATCTTTATTCAAATAAACTCATTACAAGCACTTTTGAATAGTCATATTTTGATTCTACCACTCATTCGGAATGCAGATTCATCACAAGAAGAATAAGCAAGAAACTTGTGTGTTGCTCTTTTTAATAGATATAGAAAAAATATCAAAGTCCCAAGGGCGTCAAATACGAGTAAGTTTGGGAAGCATTGACCTATGCAATTATGTACATAGATAGAGCTGTGTTTGATGTACACCGCGTCGCAGTACCCACACGTATGTAATTCATAATTATTTTCCAGAAGCTACATCATCAAACGAACATTACATTGTATTGAAAAATGTTAAAAATAAAAAATAGAGACCAATCATAGTCACTCGGCGCGGACGTTCAACTTCATAAGTCAACATACTGATATTACAAATGCGAAAGTATCTCTGTCTGTAGCAACTTTATAAATCACCTCACACGCACACAGTCCGTCATACTCGTGAACGGGTGCTGCTTGTAGGGACTTGTCTGCTATAATCGGTATGACTGATTTCCTCTTATTAATTGTTTAACCAGTTGGTTGTATTCAATATTTTTTCTATTTGAGTATTTAATTGAATTAATGCTAATTGGTAGTTTGTATTCACACATTTAAACTTAAAAGTGTAAAGTAAGAATACAATTATTTAAAAGAGCAACACGCAAGTTTCTTGCTCGTTCTTCTTGTGATGTGACAGCTTTCCGAATGAGCGGTAGATTAAAAAAAAATACTATTCAAAAGTGCTTCAATTTAAGTTTATTTGAATAAATGATTTTCTATTCTATTCTATTCCACAAATACCAATTCTTACTGATATTATAAATGCGAAAGTAACTCTGTCTGTAGCGACTTCACGACAAAACTACTAAACAGATTTAAGTGCAATTTGGTACACAGATAGTACAGATCCTGAGAAAGAACTTAGGCTACTTTTTAATGCGAAAAAGGGTCATAACATCTACCTGCATGTCAAATTTCAGCCCGATCCGTTCAGTGGTTTGGGCTGTGCGTTGGTAGATCACTACGTCAGTCACCTTTGAGTTATATATATTTAGATAAAGCATAATCTATCTATCTATCTAAAAAAGTAATACATTAGAAAACAATACTAATTACAAGTTCTTAGTAGCGAAATACCTTTTTACAGTACAGCGCCATCTGTTATTGAATTTGAGACCTAACAAGTACGATTGTATCAGTACGTATAACATATATGATCCGTACAAACATATGTGATACGTTTACATCTATCAACGCTAGATGTCACTCTGCTACCGATAATTTCAAAGTGTACACTGACCTACTATTCTTACTATTTTTTTTAACGAATGATAATGGAATAGTATGTACCGTCCTTTTTTTTTTTTAACGTGTGGAAAATCTTCTAAAGACCGTCACCCGCCGGAGGGAGGGCGGGGCGGTGTGTGAGATTTGTACTCACCAAAAACCACACGGTGTACCTACGAGCGCCTATGCCGGAGCCAGGGGATTCGCAAGTGCATTTCTACCTCAGCTCCGACGGCGACGGCCCGCCCTGTAGATGTTGTAGGGCAGGCCCCATCTCGTTATGTGGTTAGGGCGACCTATTTCGCCCTACTCCATTGTGGAGGCGTGTGGGGACACGCGCACACCTCCGGGGCCTTTGGATTGAGGGGACTGCCTCCCTCAAGGCAGTCACCCCGGCCCCAGTGGGGGAAAGAGGGGGGCGGAGTTGGATACGCCCCCACCTCTAGGCCTGGCTCTTCTGCGGCGGAGGGAAGCGGGACGAGCTGACTCCCGCTCCCTTTCCGCCGCCTCCTTCCGCGAGATAACTTCCTCGCAGAAGGAGCTCACCGCCAGCCACGATCTCTCGCTACTGACCATCCTCCGAATTAAATTCGGCAGCGAGAGATCGTCCCCCACTATTCGTGTGAGGACACGGCGATGGTATGTACCGTCCTGCGTTAACGGTTTACGCTGGCGGAGCACCAGTGGAGGATGATAAGATGAGCATGAGGTCAGGTCAGTTCAGGCCCATCGTGATAAATTCACGGAATTTATCACGATGCTTTCAAGAGGGAACCGCGTGGAGGTTAACCTGATACCGTACATTGCTAGCAATAGGATCATCAGTCCACATTACTACCAATCCCCTTTCCCCCAATTACAAGTGCGAAAGTAACTGTTTGTCTATCTGTCTGTTGTTCCTTCACGCCAAAACTACTGAACCGATTAAAACACTTATTACTACTTACTAAGAGACTCCTCTAAATCAAAACAAAGCAAAATGTCCATATTCATGTAGGGTCTATTACAGACTCTTATTATATATCAAATCTACCGTCAGTTCGGAATGATTTCGAGATGAGAAGAACTAAAAAGGAACTTTCTATTTTGTTATTTCTATTTATATTTTATAACTAGCTTTTGCCCGCGGCTTCGCTTGCTCGCTGTCCTTAGGGGTGGAATTTATCAAAATCTTTCTTAGCGGATGCCTACGTCATAGTAGCTTTATGCATGCAAAATCTCAGCCCGATCGGTTTAAAACTGACAAAGTTTCATATAAACTTTCATCCTATTTTATCCCCTTGGGAGTAGAATTAATCAAAATCCTTTCTTAGCGGATGCCTACGTCATAACATCTACCTGTATGCCAAATTTCAGCGCGATCCGTCCAGTGGTTTGGGCTGTGCGTTGATAGATCACTACGCCAGTCACCTTTGAGTTATATATATTTAGATCTTTTATATGCTGCTGTGAGATCGTCTTTGTTGTGTCGTGACGTGTGCTTGTAATAAATATTCTATTCTATTCTATCCTTAGAGTTATAAAAACCGCATCTGACTTAGTGTCTGCAATAACTACTAGTGTAATATTAATACTTATGTTTAACTTAATGAAATTTTATCCACAACTACTTGCCTCCATTAGATTCTATATCCCTTACGTAACAGTTACTCAACAGATGCACTTTTCACTTGAGCGGCTTTGTAACTTTACGACTCTATAACAATACCAATTATGACAAACTGTCCGCAATAACCTCTCCATGTAGGTTACGATGATGATGATGATGATGATGGTGATGATGGTGATGGTGATGATGATGATATAGCTTTAGTAAATAATAATAAATAACATCAATTCTAATGTAGCGATGTTAACGTTAGCGAGTACGTCTGTGTGCTCGAATTATAGGAGCCAAAATTGTGCCCCTCCGATCGATCCTACGTCCAATTCGAACGGGGATCGAAATTACAACGGTTCGATCCCTAGTGGTGCCCTCAGACTAAAGTCGTATCCGTCAGGCGGAAGTTGGCCTTCAGCCGCTCCATAAGTCTTTCCTTTGGTTTGGAGTGCCATCTGCACTCGTCCCCTAACGTTCGATGATGCTGTAAAGGCCAGCTGCGGCCAACAGCATTAGAGTGGACCGAAATAAGCTTCAGCAGGCGATAGGGAGCGAGTGCAGATGGCACTCAATTTTTGCAGTTTTTGAGGCTAGAACGATGATACTTTTTGTTTGCCTTTTTTGGGATCGTTTATTTATTCATCGATGACGATCTTGGTGATCTAGCGGTCTAGCACACCGCTTTACGATGGTCGCGGGTTCGATTCCTCGCACGGCACAAATATTTGTATTCATGAGTATGGCATTGTGGTGAATTCACCAATAATTTATCACGGTGGCTTCCAGGAAGAACCGTAGAGGTCAAAATAATATGGTACATTGCTAGCTAGTGGATCATTGGTCCACATCCGACAGTCCTCTCACCGCCCCGTCTTAGACATTGTAAAGACATATGAAACAGTCACTATTGTAGAATTATGTTTGTAACATATTACTAAAGAGATTGTTATTTAGTAGATGAGGTAAACAGACAGATAAATATCAATATAGTGAAACATTGTGTTTATGAAATACGCGAAACAAGCGCGCAAGAAATGAGAGTGAATTTACTATCTGTAGAAAACAATGCAGAGTTATTGCTTGCTATTTTATTGACCACTAGCTGTGCCCTCGACTTCGTCCGCGTGTCATAATGGCCTTGATTAAATAATAATAATAATAATCTCAGGACAATTCACACATCACCATATAGATCCAAGTTAAGCTAGCTAAAGCTTGTGTTATGGGTACTAGATAACTGATACAAATAAATATATTTTTTCGTAAATACATACATATATATAGAAAACATCTAGACCGACACAAACAATATACTCACAAATGTTTGCGCCGTGCGAGGAATCGAACCCGCGACCATCGGCAGTAAGGCGGTGTGTTAAACCACTAGACCACCGAGGCAGTCGTTTGATTGAATTATTATTATTTAAAACAGCCTTCCAACTCAAAATATTTATTTACTGGCTTCGCACGGACTTGTATATTTGTCGCCACATTTTTCATTTCTGCTCCGCTCCTATTGGTCGTAGCGTGATGTTATATAGCTTAAAACATTCGTGGATAATGTTGTATATTGTTTATTAAATATTGTGTCATTCATTTTTTAATCTATGGTGTGTGTACAGTGGCAGAAAGCTTTATCTTATTTATCTGTTTTTTTTTGTTATTATGCACTACTCTGTGCAGTTTTGGTCTTAAAAGATATTTTAAAAAATTCAGTTGTCCGTTTTTGTGTGTTTAATAAAAAGTATTTTTTCGTATGTGCTCTTTAAAAATACCTTAACATAGTAAAACCGGAGATTTCCCCGAACAAACAAACGTACAAAATTTTATTTTTCTTTAAATTAGTGTAGGTAACAAAACGTTATCGGAATCGAATCATTTGTAATTCTGATAAAGTATTTTGAACCTTAAGCTACTGAATATTAATGCAGTGTTATTCGAGTTGAAAGCGGGCAATATAAAATTCTGATTTCGCGAGCAAATCCGTGTTTTATGCTAATAGAGCCTGACATGTACCTACGGTTACGTAATTTGATTTCAAAATGTTGACAAATGGTTTGAGGTACTAAATCGACTGGTTGTAGAGACTACCACTTCATATTTACCATTTATTACCCATCGTGGACCGTAAAATATGTGTGACTAGCTACTCGCCCCGGCTTCGCCCGGGAGTACATGTATTATACATATAAACCTTCCTCTTGAATCACTCTATCTATAAAAAATCCGGTTCAAAATCCGCTGCGTAGTTTTAAAGATTTAAGCGTATGCTTATAGGGACGGATAGCGACAGCGACTTTGTTTTATACTATGTAATGAAGCGGAGGTTACTAATGTGTCTGATGAGTGAGAGGTGCTGAGGGTTTTGATAAGGAAAATATGGAGATGCAATAAATGCGACTAGTATGACAGCGATATATAATAGAAAGTAACAAAAAGAATATGTCAAAGAATCTAAATATATATAACTCAAAGGTGACTGGACGGATCGGGCTGAAATTTGGCATGCAGGTAGATGTTATGACGTAGGCATCCGCTAAGGAAGGATTTCTATTAATTCTACCCCCAAGGGGATAAAATAGGGGATGAAGGTTTGTATGAAACTTTGTCAATTTTAAACCGATCGGGCTGAGACTTTGCATGCATAAAGCTACTATGATGTAGGCATCCCCTAGGAAAGGATATTGATAAATTCCACCCCTAAGGGGATAAATTAACGCGAGCGAAGCGCAAGTAAAAGTTAGTATTATATACATTCATCACTCTTGAATAATGCTCCTTGAAAATAGTGAAAGATTTGTCTTAAATTGACTTAGTGATTTCAAATACTCGTCAATGGGTGCTGCTTGTAGGGACTGGTCTGCTCTAATCACTATGACTGATTTCCTCTTATTAATTGTTTAACCAATTGTATTCAATATTTTTTCTATTTGAGTATTTAATTGAATTAGTGCTAATTGGTAGTTTGTATTCACACACTTAAACTTAAAAATGTAAAGTAATAATAAAATTATTTAAAAGAGCAAGACGCAAGTTTCTTGCTCGATCTTCTTGTGATGAGACAGATTTCCGAATGTGCGGTAGATTAAAAAAATGTAATGACTATTCAAAAGTGCTTCAATGTAAGTTTATTTGAATAAATGATTTTCTATTCTATTCTATTATATTACTAACATTTTATTAAAAAAAAGTATTTTGATCAAATGTTTATGTTTGATACTATATCTACGTTAGTAATTCGTTTTATGGAAATTGCGTAAGGTTTTACAACAAACTGTACTCAATTTACCAGAAAAAAAATTCAAATGTGTTATAAATTATTTTCTTTGTAAAAAAGCTTATTATAAAAATGAAGAATTTATAAATGATAATAATGTTTTTGTAGAAATTTTCTAACTTAAAATTCATAGCGCTGACAATGTTATCTGATTGAACAGAGATTAAGTGCGTAGCGGTTTCTATGTTGATTGTCGCATGCCTAATCCCTGTTGTTAATTAAAATATTTATTTAAAAGTGTAACACACAACAATTTCTTGCTCGTTCTTCTTGTGATAAATCTGTATTCCGAATGAGCGGTAGAATAAAAAACTTGACGATTCAAAAGTATGAAATATATGAATATATGAAGTTTACTTGAATAAAGATTATTTCTATTTCTATTTCTATGTACTAAGCTCTGCTTAGTTAAACATTGTAAAGTTAAAGTTCTGAGTGAGTTGTCTTATATGAGTACGGGACGCCCAAGACTTATCGACGATTATTTGAATAGATGATTTTCTATTCTATTCTATTTAAAGTTTACCTTTAAAGGAAACTCTTCTCTCTGTATCTATATATAATGTTAGTATAGATATATTTTTTATGTATGATAATAAAATGGTCCAGCCTGCTCTAACGGTTGATGCAGTCGGGTCACCAGTTGAAGACGATGAGATGAGCATGTCAGGTCAGTGAGCCCATCGTAATAAATTTACCAGAACATTACAATGCTAGTAATTTGGTTAGGAGTCCACATTACTAACAATCCCCTTTCTCTTCAGCTTGATATATTACTTGATAGAAGAACTGGTTATATATACATATAAATAAAATTGGAGTGTCTGTTTGTAATATTGAAGTTACCGTTTTTACTACATCCATATGAATATAATACAGTACATACACCAAAATATCATTTTTTACAATTTTTTCTGTCTGTTTGTTCCGGCTAATCTCAGAAATGGCTGGACCGATTATGACGGAACATTTTTGGCAGGTAGCTGATGTAATAGGGAGTAACTTGGACTACTTTGGACGACAAAAATCTGTAGATTCTGCCAAACTGAAGAGGAAACGCCACTACACATCCTATATGGTTGTAGCCCACTCATGCATAAACGAAATCTCCTTTGGAAAGTTTACACTCTTTCCCGAGGAGATAAAAACCATCGCTCCTAAGAATATCCTTCAATTCTTGTCCCTGACGGGTCTAGGCAGCGAACTTTGAAAAAGGGCGAGCACAATAGATCTATGTAGGTCGCAGTGCTACAGGTGATACACACATCTGACAATAGCCCAAACAACCCAATAAAAATAGGCTAAAAGTAGCCTATTTTTTTTTGGGATTTTAGAAATTTAAAGTTATACTCCACACGGACGAAGTCGCGGGTACAGCTAGTTGTAAATAGATTTTATTTATAGTCACAATAAAACACGTCTCGTTTATAAATAAGTTTGGAGTATAAAATCACACACGTTCATAAATATGTAACTATTGGAACGGAACTGTGTTACGTAATGGAAAAAATATATTTGTACGGTTGTTTATTTTTAAAATAAAATTATGTACAAACGTATAAAAAGATAGGTGTTACACAATATCACATTCACTGTCTACTTGCACAACCAATAAATTATTGCTCTCCAGTCCATTATTATATCAGTAACGGTTGCCAAGTTTCCTCCTTCCACGGCTGGTTACTGAGTCTGCAACCGCCTAGTTGCCGCTTAGTTACGCCCGACTTTATCGATCTGGCCTTGTAAGTTGTTGATCACTTCGGAAGGCACCTGGTCGCCAAGGATTTCGAACAGGTTGATCCTCTGGTTGCCGGGTATTGACTCATAGGCTGCTAGTTCTATGCCTTCTTGCACCTAGAGAGATAACAATGGCGTTAGAAGATGTTAAACAAAACATTCTTAGTAATATTTTCCGTTGTACTATTTATGGAAATCCAGTTACATTTGTGATACATACACACACACAGATTCTTGTATATATATACCTATTTATATATCTATATAAATAGGTATATATATACAAGATATATATATCTATATTGTGATGAGACAGCTTCCTGAACGAGCCGTAGATAAAAAAAATTGTTATGACTATTCAGAAGTGCTTAAATATAGTTTATTTGAATAAATAATTTTCTATTCTATTCTATTTTATTCTATTCAGGTAGACAGAACCAAATAAACACCAAATACTAGTTTTAAAACACATTTTTTTGTCTTCACTTTCAGTTGAGTTTCTAACCAGTTCTTCACAATTGAATCTAATTACTAAACTGCCTGCCATCCGAAAAATATTAATACAATATACCTGACATTCATAAGCGGCTAAAATGTCCTACATGAATGAATCATTTTTGATTTTGATTTTACATATACCAAGTCTATCACGAATAATACATTTTGTTCTTCATTACATAATATAAAATAAAGTCGCTGTCGCTGTCTGTACGTCCCTTTGAGTTATATATATTCAGATTCTTTGACATATTCTTTATTGTTACTTTCTATTATACATATATCGCTGTTATATTAGTTCCATTTTATTTCATCTCCGTATTTTCCTTATTAAAACCCTCAGCACCTCTCACTCATCAGACACATTAGTAACCTCCGCATCATTACATAGTATAAAACCAAGCCGCTGTCGCTGTCCGTCCCTATGTATGCTTAAATCTTTAAAACTACGCAACAGATTTTGAAGCGGTTTTTTTTAATAGATAGAGTGATTCTAGAGGAAGGTCTATATATATAATATATGTATACCCGGACTAAGCCGCACTCATTATTAGTGTAATCAGATAATATAGTAGCTAGCTATCTATAAGTTTCTTATCTAGTCAAGGACCGTTATTGTACCAATACAAACCAAAACCAATTAAAATCAACAACGTAATGAATATGCATTATTAATATGATCTTCTGTTGGTTACACAATTGTTTATGTATTACAACGCGTCGATTTAAGAACCTGTTGATTACACACAGCGACAACCGTATCTACATTTGATTTAGAAATTCAAACTCTCTCTCTGGTACGTAACGTCGTAATTTAATAACTCGGAAATCATCTGTGGCCACTGTCTATGCATTCTAGAAGCGACAGAATATTGCGAGAGTGTACATTTAATAATTAATTTCAAATATAAATACAAAAAAATTAAATTCATGTAGGACATTTTAGCCGCTTATGAACGTTAAGTTTTTTATGTTACAATTTTTCCCTACCGTCCAGTTCAGTGTACAGATCCAATTGAGGAGAACTGAAAAGAAACTCAGTTAGATTACTTTTTTTTTAAATGCTAGTTTATTTACAACTAGCTACTCGCCCCGGCTTCACTCGGGTGTACATGTATTATACATATAAACCTTCCTCTTGAATCACTCTATCCATTAAAAAAAAAATACTTAAAATCCGTTGCGTAGTTTTAAAGATTTAAGCATACATAGGGACCGACAGACAGCGACAGCGACTTTGTTTTATACTATGTAATGATGTATATAGGTGTCTATGTCTAACATTAAATGAAAATCCCGTACATGAACAACTATTGCCATGCACGCTCGTCATTCAAGTAATCGTTTAGTGAGCAATAGACTTTGCTCAGTAAATATGATTTATAATTTGTAACAACTCACATGTTTCTTCTAATATAAATACACTTTGATTCGCTTGAACAGAAGAGTATGTCAGAAGAGAAGATAACTAGCGAACTAAGACCGTACTTTATCGGAGTTGAGATTATAAAAGAAGGAATGTTGATTGACTTGAAATTCATCTTATATAATAGAGAAAGAATATTAGAAAAAATCATGACTAAAGTCGCGACATGAAATTATTTGATAAAATCGAAATTATTTATTTAAAAGAGCTACACTCAAGTAAGCTTGCTCGTTATTCTCGTGATGAGTCTGTGTTCCGAATGAGTGGTAGAATATAAAAATATAATAATAATAATCTCAGTACAATTCACACAGCGCCATCTAGACCCAAGTTAAGCTAGCTAAAGCTAGTGTTATGGGTACTAGATAACTGATATATATACACAGATATTTTTTTGGTAAATACATACATATCATACATAGAAAAGTACCCAGACCGATACAAACAATACTCATGAATACAAATGTTTGTGCCGTGCGAGGAATCGAACCCGCGACCGGTCGTAAAGCGGTGTGCTAGACCGCTAGACCACGGACTACTCAATGGTGTTTATATTAAACTTATTTTAATAAAGATTAATTCTTTTTCTATTTTCCTATTATCTCTCTATATATCTATATCCAAAATAACATAAGCTAGTAGTAACTACGTTATCCCTGATTGAATTTATAATTTGATCTGTATTTCCTTATAAAGATAGATAATTATAGCAGAGAACTACGTATATTTTAATAGAATAGCTATAGCCATATATGCGCAAATAAGGATTCAAGGATAAATTCTAACAACCTATAATTACTATAATTAAAAAGCTTAAAAAATATAATACAATAACTAAAATATATTATTAAAAGGGGTCCCTTTAGGCAAAGTTCCGAAGATACTGGCAGCGTTCCCTCTTTGAATAGCTAGACTAATTCTTTGTCCAAGGTAGCTGCCAGCTCTTCGGTCTTCTGTGATGTCGAATTTACAATTTCCTTATTGTACAAGCTCATTTGAACGGAATTAGAGCTGTTTCTTGTCAGTTCTTCGTTCTAAAGCACTCAGAACTGACGGTAGATTTGACATATCATCTATAATGAATAAAGATATTTTGATTTGAATATTTACCTTCTGGATTTCAGCGTCCTTGGGGATGAGGAATGTGTTCTGTGCTTGTTTAATAGCTTCCTTCGTGAAGGCGGCTCCTTCTCTCTGAGGAGCTGCAGCCACAGCCGCCACCAACACCAGCATGCACAGCATAGAAGACTGCATTGTCACTGATCAGCTTGTTCTATCTTCACAACTAACTGCAATAAAACATTATATAATTGAATTATCAGTTTGATTAAAGCTAAAACCCAGCTGATGTAAAAAACAGAAACTGTATCACTGCCATTCCCAAAGTGTCATGCTGGTATAACCTGAAATTTCCCTGCTTTTTCTTAACCTTCAACGAAAACACAGCTTATATAAGAATAATAATATCTCAGGACAATTTACACAGCGCCATCTAGTCCCAAGTTAAGCAGAACGTTCAAATGTGAAGGATTATGTTTTTATATGTATATTGGCTTTTATGACAGTAATTACTGTCTTATTGATCTGTTTTATAGCTTCATTTTACTTATCTAAGTAAAACGAAATGATTTTCCACAAATCAAGCAAAGGCCATCACTATAGATGTATAACTTAAATCGTCAAAATATTGTTTTTTCTTAATCGTCATTCACACTTCTCTTCTCCATCATAAAATAAACATAATTAAGAGCACATAGTATTGTATACAGAAAAAAAAATAGTTAAATACCCGTTAGAATTGTGAGGAAATCAAACCTTACGGGTTTGATTCCATTTGATGATAATGTAAAATACTGCTACACCAATTACAAAATTTCCCAAAACTATTAAATATATGAACCTACCTTCATTCACATTTAAAAGTACAATAAATACAAATTAAATGTGCTATACAAATCAATAACACAATACACAAAGTAGTGATACAAATAAAGAAATTAAAATATCTGTTTGTACGTTCAAATTAACTGCTTTTCACAAAATATTACGGTATATGGTACTCACATGAAAAAAAAAATTAAAAATATGTCTAACTGTCTGTCTGTTTGTTCTTCCTAATCTCTGAAACCTCTGGACCGATTTTGACGGGAGTTACACTCGCAGATAGCGAATGTAATTGAGAGTAACTTAAGATACTTTTGTTTTAGAGATTTTAATAAAAAAGAAAAAAGTTAAATTTCATGCGGATGAATCTCGGGTAACAGATAGCAAGATTTATTTTAATAAAAACAAAGTAATAATCCACGGACGCGGACGAAATCATAGATAGTAATTAATAATATATATAGAAATGCTATACCAAACCACAGATTAAAATAAAAGTGTTACGTAAGACGATGCGTATCACATCTACACTCACTACCACTAAAGCACTTATCACAAGGATCAGCGAGGAGTCCTACGAGTATAACATATAGCACGGCTTCCGAAGCTCACCTGTAAGGTTGCGCGGGAGTGCGGCGCGCGGGCACACGGCACGTTCATATAGCCGGCCCCTCCCTACTCATGTCACTTTCACCATGTGAAGTGCGCCTGCGCAACACTCCTGATCATATTTGTGGGGCCACGAAATCCGCTATAAAAACCTCCTATAGATTACAATTGAGTATTAGACTACCAACCAACCCAATTTTTTTTGGAGTCTTCCAAAAATTTGTGCTAGTTGCTAGTTGGTATTCAGAGGAAGTGTGAAAGTGGCACCGATGTCGGAGAGGTTGAAGAGTAATCGTCTATATTGGTATGAGCATGTAGTGCGTAGGAATGAAGATCATAGCCTAAGGACGTTGTCACATATGAATGTGGATGTTTATAAGGGTAGAGGAAGACCGAAAAAGATATGGATGGACTGTGTGAAAGATATGGTGAGAAAGGGAGTAAATAACGCGATGACTGCGAACAGGAATGAATGGAAGAGAAAAACATATTACGACGACCACAAATAAATGAGATAAGGAAGAAGCAGATGATGATGATAGTAGTTTGTAATCACACATTTCATTTAAAAATGTAAAGTTACAACACTTATATAAAAGGATACACGAAAGTGCTTGGTGCTTCAGGCGTCCATACTACGATAACCATTTACCATCAGATGGACCGTATGCTCGTTTGCTACCATAGTAGTGTAAAAAAAAGTTTTTTCTCGTTCTTCTTGTGGTGTGATGTATCATTCCGAATTATTGGTAGATTTTTTCTTCTGGATGACAATGGAACTAGTGGAGGATGATAAGATGAGCATGATATCAAGTCAGTTAGCCCATCGTGGTAATTTTACCATGAATTTATCATGATGGTTTCTAGGGGGAATCACGTGGAGGTCAACCTGATATGGTACGTTGCTAGCAATAGAGTTATTAGTCAATGTTACTAACAGAAGCCTTCTCTCTGAGCAGTAGATTAAAAAGTATATAAGACTATTAAAAAGTGCTTAAATTTTGAAGAAAGAATTTTCTATTCTATTCTACGAAAATTATACCGTTTTAGTTGAAAATGGCCTAAAGCCTTGCTTTATTTTATTGAATGCCTTTGTTTTATTGTATCTGAATCACATCAAAAAACAAATTGGGATTAATAAAAAACAAAGAATCTATATACTACTTAATAATAAATATATCTGTTTGTAATTTTATATTAACATCTCTTCTCTAAACGTATAAATGTATGTTATGATAGTAAACACGGTATTTCATTAAAAAACTTAATTTTAATCATTTTTTCTGGCTGTCTGTGTGTACGTACTAGTCTCTGAAAGGCTGTATCGTCATTACATAGTATAAAACAAAGTCGCTGTCGTTGTCTGTCCGTCCCTATATATGCTTAAATCTTGAAAACTACGCAACGGACTTTGAAGTAATTTTTTTAGTAGATAGAGTGATTCAAGAGAAAGGTTTATATATATATATAATACACCTGTGCGAAGCCGGGGCGAGTAGTTAGTATAACTATATTTTAACGACACTTTCGTCGTAATTTCGCTAAATACATACATATGAAAGTATAAAAGCACTTAATTAAAAAACTTAATTTTAATCATTTTTGTCCGCCTTTCTGTGTGTTCTTGCCAGTCTCTGAAAGGCTACATATACCTATATTTTGACGGGACTTTCATCGTAATTTTTTTTATAATTTTTATCGTCTTTTTAGTATAATCGCTAACTTTATGGCCACAGTAATGGGAATCAAATCTGATGCATAACTTAAACTCAACTACTACCATCTATTATTCAGCACTCAAAACTATAAACAGTGATTTATAATATTCATAAATGTATTTCGTAACAGAATGTAAAAAAATTTAATCTATAATTATATTATATTCATAATTATATTATAGATTAAGGAAGGAAGGAAGGTGTTACATATGAATGTGGATGGTTATAATTGCAGAGGAAGACCGAAAAAGAGATGGATGGACTGTGTGTAAGATGATATGGTAAGAAAGGGAGTGAATAACGCGATGACTGCGAACAGGGATGAATGGAAGAGAAAAACATATTACGACCACAAATAAATGGGATAAGGAAGAAGCAGATCATGATGATTTCTAATCGTGATTTAAAACTCAGTTTAGAACTGTATAGCGTTGTATGAGTAATCCTGGATTATTGTTAACTACAGTATTATGTGATATAAGATTGTTTTTTATTTCCATTGTACATAAAAAAAGTAATTCAATTGAGTTTCTTGCGAGTTCTCAATTGGATCTATATACTGAACTGGACGGTAGGGAAAAAATTTAGTTTCTTGTGAGTTCTCAATTGGATCTATATACTGAACTGGACGGTAGAGAAAAAATTTAGTTTCTTCTGAGTTCTCAATTGGATCTATATACTGAACTGGACGGTAGAGAAAAAATTTAGTTTCTTGCGAGTTCTCAATTGGATCTATATACTGAACTGGACGGTAGGGAAAAAGTTGAGTTTCTTGCGAGTTCTCAATTGGATCTATATACTGAACTGGACGGTAGAGAAAAAATGTAGTTTCTTGTGAGTTCTCAATTGAATCTATATACTGAACTGGACGGTAGGGAAAAAAATGAGTTTTTTGTGAGTTCTCAATTGGATCTATATACTGAACTGGACGGTAGGGAAAAAAATGAGTTTTTTGTGAGTTCTCAATTGGATCTATATACTGAACTGGACGGTAGGGAAAAAAATGAGTTTTTTGTGAGTTCTCAATTGGATCTATATACTGAACTGGACGGTAGAGAAAAAATTTAGTTTCTTGTGAGTTCTCAATTGGATCTATATACTGAACTGGACGGTAGGGAAAAAGTTGAGTTTCTTGCGAGTTCTCAATTGAATCTATATACTGAACTGGACGGTAGGGAAACTATTGAGTTTCTTGCGAGTTCTCAATTGAATCTATATACTGCCGGCAGGGAAAAATTATAATATAAAAAGTTTGACGTTCATAAGCGGCTAAAATGACCCACATGATTAAATTATTTTTTAATTTAAATTTTAATATATTTTTATTTTAGTTATTATTATTTTTCTGTGTGTAATTTGTGTTTATGATTATCATTATCATCATAATAGTATAAAACCAAAGTCGCTGTCGCTGTCTGTCCGTCCCTATGTATGCTTAAATCTTTAAAACTAAGCAACGGATTTTGAAACGGTTTTTTTAATAGATAGAGTGATTCAAGAGGAATGTTTATCTTATATATAAAATTCTCGTGTCACAGTTTTCGTTCCCATACTCCTCCGAAACGGCTTGACCTATTCTCATAAAATTTTGTGAGCGTATTGAGTAGGTCTGAGAATCGGCCAACATCTATTTTTCATCCCCCTAAATGTTAAGGGTTATCCACCCCTAATTTTTTTTTTATATTAAGGCAAAACAACGTTTGCCGGGACAGCTAGTATATATATAATACATGCCCACCCGTGCGAAGCCGGGGCGTGTAGCTATTTACTATAATTAACTCTCAAAAAAATGTAATACTAACAAAATAAACAAAAAAGCCTGAAATAAATATTATTATTATTATTATGTACGAAATCTACAATATCTATGTGTAAATATATGAAACATGCCGGTCCGCGTGTCAACACAGTAATAAAATCGACTCAGAAGGTCAAGGTCACTTGGCAGATATTGCATTAAAACCCTGCCCAGATCATCTTTCTTATTTTGCTGTACTCGCGACTTCGTCCGCGTGGAATTTAACTTTATTTTTCTAAAATAAAAGTAGCCTAAGTTACTCCTTATTACATCAGCTACCTGCCAGTAAAAGTCCCGTCAAAATTTGTCCAACCATTTCAGAGATTAGCCGGAACAAACAGGCAGACAGACAGACAGAGAAAAATTGAAAAAAATGATATTGTGGTGTATGTACCGTATTTATGTATATTCATATGCATGTAGTGAAAAACAGTTAATTCAATATTACAAACAGACACTCTAGTTTTATTTATATGTATAAAAATAAAAGTAGCCTAAGTCACTTCTTATTGCGTCAGCTGCCCGCTAATAAAAGTCCCGTCAAAATTGGTCCAGCCATTTCAGAGATTAGCCGGATCAATCCGACAGACAGACAGAGAGACAAAAATTGAAAAAATTGTTATTTTAGTACATACCGTATTTATATTCATATGCTTGTAGTGAAAAATGGTTATTTCAATATTACAAACAGACACTCCAATTTTATTTATATGTATAGATTATATTTACGCATATATCAAATCAATTCAAAATATTTTCATTCATGTAGGTCTATTACAGACTACAAAAAAATATTATTTTGGTATATGAACCGTATTTATATTCATATGCAAAACGGTTGTTTTTATATTACAAACAGACACATCAATTTTATTTATATGTATAGATTACATTTTAATAAAAGATTATACTTCTTTAATAAAAAATCCTTTAGTTCCTTAGTGTTTGATATATCCTGTTTATAATATATATATATAGTGTAGTAGTATATAGATTATATATAGTAAATAGTATAGATATAGGAAACAAATGCACATCACAGTCAGTATTAGAATTAAAATAATATATATATATATATAACAAATTTAAAAATTAATCTGTGTTATTGTAAACATGTACAACATTTATTTGAAAAGAATACGAGCTGAGTTCCTTGTCAGTTCTCATCTTGAAATCATTCCGAACTGACGGTAGATTTGACATATCATAAGAGTCTGTAATAGACCTACACGAATAAAGATATTTTGAATTTGAATTTGAATTTTGACTTATTCAGAAAACTGACCACAAGAAGAACGAGAAAGAAAACTTGCGTGTTGTCCTTTGTGCGTTGATAGATCACTAAGTCAGTCACCTTTGAGTTATATATATTTAGATCTGGTCCAGCGTCCAGCGCAATCATCTGCATCACAACATTATATTTCCCACAATTAACATAATATGTTTTTAAATTACAGCCTGTGTCTTATTCCGATATATAAGCTATATTACTGTACAGTTTCATCAAAATCCGTTCAGAATTTTTTGCGTGAAAGAGTAACAAACATCCATGCACACAAACTTTCGGGTTTATAATATTAGTATGTAATATTATGTTATCTGTGATATTAGTGAGATATAGCGATGCATACCCGGCGCTGTTCGACAGTCACAAATATACGGAATGGTAATACAAACAACGTATTTTGTTACCAGTTTGCCAATCAAATCGTTGCCACATACTTACCTGCCACCACAACATTACCATACATTTAAATATTATAACAACATATACGTTTAACTAAAAATGAGAAAGTATTTTTCAAAGGATTTTGTGTATATTTTAAAGTAATATTTATTATATACTAGCAGTTCTCGCGACTTCGTCCGCATGGAATTTAAGTTTATTTTTCTGAAATAATAGTAGCCTAAGTTACTCTTTATTGTACACCTATCTGCGAAAGAAAGTCCCTTCAAAATCTGTTCACACATTTCAGAGATTAGCCGGAACAAACAGACAGACAGACTAGAATTGTAAAAAATGTTATTTTGGTGTATGTACAGCATTTATATTCATATGCACGTAGTAAAAAACGGTTATTTCAATATTACAAACAGACACTCCAATTTTATTTATATGTATAGATATACTTTTGACTAAGAATGAGAAAGTATGTTTCAAAAGATTTAAAAGTTAAACAAAATTTGTATATTTGAAAGTAATATTTATTATATATTTTTCCTTTTAAACAAGATATAAAGAGTAGAAAGTCAAATAGAATAGTAATAATCTAAATTCAAATTCAAATTCAAAATATCTTTATTCGTGTAGGTCTATTACAGACTCTTATGATATGTCAAATCTACCGTCACATCGGAATAATTTCGAGATGAGAACTGACAAGAAACTCAGCTCGTATTCTTTTCAAATAAATGTTGTACATGTTTACAATAATACAGAGTCATTAAAATTAAAATTTGGGAGAATAGAGTGACCAGCATATGCTATTGCAAAAAACAAACAATCTAATCAGTGTTCGCAACCTGAACAGACCAGTCCCCACAAGCACCCGTTCACGAGTATGACGGATGAGGCAGCCATCACTGCACTCAACCATATTTGAGGGAGCACATCGACTCGGCCCACCACGCTGCCTCAGGTTTGAAGACTAAGATGATGCTCTCTTTTATATATATACTAGCTGTCCCGGCAAACGTTGTTTTGCCTTAAAATAAAAAAAAAAATTTAGGTGTGGACAACCCCTAACATTTAGGGGGATGAAAAATAGATGATGGCCGATTCTCAGACCTACTCAATACGCTCACAAAATTTCATGAGAATCGGCAAGCCGTTTCGGAGGAGTATGAGAACGGAAACTGTGACACGAGAATTTTATATATAAGATGAAAGTGCAAATTACATTTTTAACTTTATATCATTTAAAATTAAGTTTCATTATTATTTTTGTTTAATGTTCCAATATAGCAACATATTTATTTTCTTTTTACATATATTGGTATATAATAAATCAGTGTATAACATCAAGCCCTCACTATGGGACATATCTTTTTTTTTTTTTTCTTTTATCCTTTACGTATATAATGTTTTAGGATTATTATTTAAGATTATTAATATATAATTTTACTTTTTATTATTTATATACTTTTCTCTTGATATTATTATTTTTATTTTAATTGCATAGTATCTGATTTATTAAGTTAATGTATACGTATTTTTTAATTGTAATATTTGCGCGTCCGTACTGAGGGCCCAACTGAAAATCAGCGCTGGAAACTATTTCCAGCATTATGCTGAGTTGTGGCCCACATTGACTCCGTTTTTTAATGTGTAAATTATTCTTGTATTTCTTATGTTATTACTGTAAAAACGAATTAAATAAAAAAGTTCTATCTTTTATTTATCATCCCCATAGATTATCAATTATCATTATCAACAAGTGTAGGAACAACACCTACATCTTATATTATAATTCTCGTGTCACAATGTTTATTAACATATTCCTCCGAAACGGCTCGACCGATTGTTAAGAAACTTTATACGCATATTCAGTAGGTCTGAGAATCGGCTACTATCTTAGTAATGTATTTTTTTCTTTTTACAATTTTTTTTAAAAATTCAGTTTAATGTCAAAATATATTTTACATACAAGAAAACATCACAGCAGACCAGTCTGTAAAAGTAACACCTGTTCACGATTACAAAGGTGATCCAACCATCATTGCTGTTAACCATATTTTATGCTTCAACCATTTAAAAATTAGTTCAAATATTTTATATACAAAAAATCATAACTACGAATCATTGGGAAGAAGTCCATAATACAAATCGTCGATTAAATAGAAAAATGTCATTTTACAAAATTAAAAGCTAGAATTGCCTCCTTTTATATAAGTCAATTAAATTAACCACGTCGTCTTTTAATCATTGTCTAAATACTTTTAAACTGTTATATAATACTTCTGTGCAAATATAAAACTCTAAAGGGAAAATTAATTTAAATAAATTATAAAAAAAAACTTAAAATGCTTGTCTTTTATATTTTGAATTCAAAATTCAAAATTCATAATACAAAATTCGAAATTCAAAATTCAAAAATCATTTATTCATGTAGGACATTTTAGCCGCTTATGAACGTCAGGTTATTACATTATAATTATAATTATTAAATACATATACATTATAATTTTATTTTATTTTTTTCCCTACCGTCCAGTTCGGTATATAGATCCAATTGAGAAGAACTGGCCATTTTTCCATTTAACCCACGAAATGTTCGTAAACATCTACTCTCTTTGCCTTTTTTCTTATAAAAGTGATTGCTTATTATATAAACTATACAACAAAGTGGAAATATCTGTCTTTCTATCCGCATCCGTAATTGTAGGTGCTGGCGAGTACGTACGTACACATTATAGAGATAATATCTGTTCCGGCGTACATACTCGTAATCAAGATACAGTAAAAAACTATTGCATGTAAGTGTGTTGGTATATTTTTTTTATAGATGACTAGCTGTTCCCGCGACTTCGTCTAGAAACAATATTTGTGTCACTACCAAAATGTACTGAATTCAAAACCGAGTTCCTACTAAAATATAATCTAAAGCGTAAAAAAACATTTCACTATTCGAAGTAGAGACCGGCTAATCGCTAATGCTGTGATAAAAACGGCCTGACCTGAACATGATATTCAGATTGTGCGGTGCATGTTACAATATAAACTTGGCGAAATAACAGGAAAGAAAAAGTAAACACTCGCGAGCAAAAATACGGAATCACTTAATAAATAATAAAATAAAAAGCCTTTTCTTTTCCAAAATAATGATATTACATGCATTTCTTTAATTGTACAACTAAGAACCTAAAATTAAAAAGCTTAAAAAAATATATATAATATGATGACTAAAATATATTATTAAAAGGGGTCCCTTTAGGCAACGTTCAGAAGATACTGGCAGCGTTCCCTCTTTGAATAGCTAGACTAATTCTGTCCAAGGTAGCTGCCAGCTCTTCGGTCTTCTGTGATTATCTTCTTTTATTATATTACTATTTAACTTATATTATTCTGATAATTTGTATTCACTTTATTTATATATTTTTGTTAACTTATTATGAGCATGCAATAATCATTAGAATTACACCAATTATCCATTTCTCTTTTTTATTTGGGTATCCATTAAGGATATAGGCCTCTTCCGACCTTTTCCATTTTACCATTGGCATTTTCTTTTTTTTTGCCTCTTATCGTTTGTCTTTTATGGATACCAATATAACATTTTAATTTTAATAGTCGCACGCAAGTGCCAAAAAAAGTTCAAAAAAACAGCAATATTCATAATATTAATACTAGATTTAAAGACAAACTTGCTGTCCCCAAGTATCGTTTAGAAAAAGTTAATAGGTCTTTTATGGGAATAGGTATAAAAATTTACAATAAGATACCAAAGGATATGTTGGAATTACCCTTAAATAAATTCAAAACATCTGTTAAATCATATTTACTGAGCAAAGCCTATTACTCACTAAACGATTACTTGAATGACAATTGTGTGCATGGCAATAGTTGTTCATGCACTGAATTTTCATTTAATGTTAGACATAGACACCTATATAAATATACATTGTAAATAAACTGGCTTTAAAAAAAAAGTAATTCAATTGAGTTTCTTGCCAGTTCTTCTCAATTGGATCTATATACGGAACTGGACGGTAGAGAAAAAAAAATAAAATTAGAATGTAAAAATTTGACGTTCATAAGCGGCTAAAATGTCCTACATGAATAAATGATTTTTGAATTTGAATTTGAATTTGAATTTGAAGTGACTATAGACAAAAATCTTATATGTACAGACATTGAATCATTTGTTTTCTTTTTTTTCATATTATTATTATTACTTTGCATATTGGGGTGCGTAATTATTTACAATTTATTATCTTAAAATTGTTACTTTCCTTAAGGTTGGAATATTTTGGTCTACTATTCCCACGGGGACCGGCCGTATTGGGAAAGAACTTGTAGTTCTATAAGTGTCTGTTTGTGGAATCACTTACTTGGAATTAATTCCGCACGATCTTGACCGTTTGAAAGGTTAAACTGTTAACTTTAAATTAGAATAGAAAATCATTTATTCAAATAAACTTAATTTAAGCACTTTTGAATAGTCATAACAATTTGTTTTTTATTTACCACTCGTTCGGAAAGCTGTCTCATCACAAGAAGAACGAGCAAGAAACTTGTGTGTTGCTCTTTTAAATAATCCTTGTAAGTTTACATTTACAAGTACAATTGATACCAAATTCATTTAAATGACACCAGTATTTAAGGAGCAGTCAAATTTCGCTGCTGTCGATGTCCACGTGATCCCATACTTTTGCTCGCGAGTGTAAATGTAAAATGCAGTGAAATTTCACTCGTAGAGATTCGTGCGGTGCATATTATCATCATAGCGTTGGGTCAGTGTCAATCGCTATGAATTAATTAGCATATCGGAAACACCGTGGCTAACTTTGTAAACTCTTACGCAGTGCAACACTTCAAAATATTTTTAATAATAATAATAACATTTTTTTTTATCTACCGCTCGTTCGGAAAGCTGTCTCATCACAAGAAGAATGCGCAAGAAACTTGTGTGTTGCTCTTTTTCTCTCTTTTACAATGATTATTTATCATTGTAAGTTCATATTTTACAAGTCGAAACGTGTGAATACAAACTACCAACAGCACTAATTTATTGGGGTTAAATATTATAAGTACACAATAAGATTTAATCTGACCACTGATGAATCTCAGACTGGTCTGCTCTTATCACTATGAGTGCATAGTGATAAGAGCAGACCAGTCTCTACAAGCAGCACTCGTTCAATAATACATATATTGCATGCATATATATTACAAAATGCATTAAAATCGTTGTTAAAAGATTTAGCGAAAGCAAGATTTTTATATTATACTACCGTTAGTTTGTGATCCTGCCATGTGTTTTACCTTAGCTACAAGGTCAAATAATATTGCGACTGTAAATTGAGATGACGCGCGCGCATTATCATTGAATTGGATCAGAACTGTGACACACAATGTGCAAATCAAATTTAGCGAAGATATCGGTTCAGTAGTTAAGAAATCCGCAGACGAACAACGTGACACGTCAATTTTTAAATATAAATAAAAATAAATACTAACATTGTACGTGTGTTATTCCCAAACAATTATATTACAAACAAAATGCATTAAAATCGTACATTAAAAGATTTAGGAGTGAAGTTTGTTATTATTTTATACTACATGCAAAATTCGTAGACAAAAAAAATTGCCATGTGTTGTCGTTAACGATCACATAATGTTTTTATACTGTAAATTGAGATCTATAGCTATGACTATCATTTAATTTGGATCAAATTGCACACAATGTGCAAATCAAATTTGCAATCGGTTCAGTAGTTTAGCAGTCCATTGCGGACAAACAACGTGACACGAAATTTTTAAATATAAAACTAAAAATAAATACTAAATTGTACGTGTGTTATTGCAAATAAAATATTTAATCAACAATCGTATCCTTAATCTATACATATAAATAAAATTGGAGTGTCTATTTGTAATATTGAAGTAACCGTTTTTTACTACACGCATATGATGTACATGAACATCAACATATATACGGTACATACACCAAAATATGTTTTTTACAATTTTTGTCTGTCTTTCTGTTTGTTCCGGCTAATCTCTGAAATGGCTGGACCGATTTTGACGGGACATCTTTTGGCTGATGTAACAGGGAGTAACTTAGGCTACCTTTATTTTAGAAACAGCTTTTATTTTAGAAAAATAAAGTTAAATCCCACTAGTCCTCAATAATAAACAAAACGTAGTCTTCTAGATCTAGCATATTTGTACAATTTAGAAGTGCATAGATTCTCACAAAAACGAATTCAATAGTGGGTATGGATGTGAAGTATTAATGACGAATGGCGGGGTCAGGGCAGAGGTCGCCGTCACTGCGCTGGCGCAACCAACCACGGCCGCATCTGTTGAGCAACCCGGCTATGACTCCGCGAAAACTACTGGCTTTTAACCGTACAATTGTAGTTTTACAGCGCTCTCCTTAATAGGAAGCTATATCGAGATTAAGCAATGTTCGATCGTTGAGATTACACAGCATTTTCTGAACATTACGTTTACTAAATTAATTAGTTCGTGAGATATTTATTTCGGGAAGTGTTTGGGAAACTACTCTGCTACCAAAATGTTAGGGAAAGTACTATGTATATATATAGGTAAAAATAGGGGGAGCGTCAGTCACGTACCTTTACGGTTCTGCGGACTTCTTGGGCTTCAGGGTCTCGAATATATCTTCGCTAGCTTTCCAGTTTCACAGTAGGTTTCACAGTTCTAATTTGTTTTAATTCACAACACAATGCGCGCCCGTCATGGCCGCCGTACAGTCCGTTCAGTACAGTAGGTAAGGGAGGGGAAGGAAAGACGCGGGAATACAAACTAACGGACTCTAATATAATAACTGTGCTTACGATGGTATAGGGTATATTTTGAACAGGAAGATTGTTCAACAAGTACAATCATATGTTTCTGTTGTAAACTCCTTGCACATTTTTATATATTTACTAGCTGTCCCGGCAAACGTTGTTTTGCCTTAAAATAAAAAAAAAAATAGGGGTGGACTACCCCTAACATTTAGGGGGATGAAATAGATGTTGGCCGATTCTCAGACCTACTCAATACGCTCACAAAATTTCATGAGAATCGGTCAAGCCGTTTCGGAGGAGTATGGGAACGAAAACTGTGACACGAGAATTTTATATATAAGATTTTTCTATCAATTTTGAATGGATTTTCTTTTTTGTTTTATTCTTATAGGAAGGTCATAGAGTCTAATCTCATACAGCTGTTATCCTTGGTATCATTTCTGTATTTTAATTTATTTTTCTTTATTCTGAGGGGGAGGTGATTGTGAGTAATGTGGACTAATGATCCCATTGCTAGCAATGTACCATGTCAGGTCGACCTCCACCCGGTTCCCCCTGGAAACCATCGTGATACATTCCCGGTGAATTTGTCACGTTGGGCTAACTGACCTGACGTCATGCTCATCTTATCATCCTCCACTGGCGCCCCGCCAGCATAAACCGTTAGCGCAGCGGGTGCACCATTCCATTATCATCCACAAAAATATCCTATATGTATATGCTTAAATCTTTATAACTATGCAACGAATTTTGAAGCGGTTTTTTTAATAGATAGACTGATTCGAGAAGAAGGTTTATATGTAATACATGTACACCCGTACGAAACAGGGGCGAGTAGCTAGTGTATCAAATATGTATAGAGGGGGGGGGGGGAGAAGGATTGTTATAATGTGGACTAAACAAAACCTGGACTATAACAAATAGTGAACTTTGAAAATAGTGTTAAAATAAGATTTCATATAATTGTATATGCAGTGTAAGAATTCATAATGTAACAATACAACACAATGTAATGAAAACTGTGAAATTAGTAGTAGTGTAAGATTTATATAATTGTATATGCATATTGGTAAATGTAACTGGCTCCTAATAAAGATGGGTGACACTGCATGTTGTCAACTCACCCGGCCGGCCAGCGGTGGTTCTGGGCCAGACGGATAAGGTCTGCCTCGGTGCCACTGTTAGGCAAATTGTAACATCTCATGGAGTTGTACAAAAGTGGAAATTAAATAAATATTATAATATTGTAAATTACGGATGAATATGTCTGTGGAAAATTGTATTTAAAAATGAAAAAAAAAAAATGTGGACTAATAACCTCATTGCTAGCAATGTACGTCAGTTTGACCTCCACACGGTTCCTCCTGGAAACCATCGTGATAAATTCATGGTAAATTTACCACGATGGGCTAACTGATATGACTTATCATCTTATCATCCTCCACTGGTGCCCCACCAGCATAAACCGTTAGCGCAGGCGGGTGCATCATAACATTAAAACCCTTTTTTTTTTCATTATGTTTTTTTCTAAGAAATATTTTAGTTAAAATTTTGAGTCTAGACACGACCTTCTTATGATGTTTATGGACTCAATTGCTTTACAATGCATGGTGATTCTGTTCAAGACTACCATTGCTTATAGCCTTGAAAATAGCCAATTTCTGGTGCGGTTAAAATTCTGCGGTTCACTTTTTATGACCGAAATTAAACTTTAGGACACAATGGTAATGTTTTATAGAACAGTTTTAGATTTTTTCCAACAAAATTTTAGTGTTATCTTCGACTATTTTAGATTTTTTAAAGATGATTATGTTCTTTATCAACGAAGTGTTCAGAATAGATTAGAAAATCATTTATTAAATTAAACTTAATTTAAGCACTTTTGAATAGTCATAATATTTTCTTTAATCTAGTGCTCATTCGGAAATCTATCTCATCACAAGAAGAACCAGCAAGAAACTTGTGTGTTGCTCTTTTAAATAATCCTTGTAAGTTCACATTTTACAAGTGGAAACGTGTGAATACGTACTAATTTATTATTAATAAGTTTAATTTAGTATTTATATTTTTTCTATTTGAGTATTTAATTCAATTAGTGCTAATTGGTAGTTTGTATTCACACACTTAAATTTAAAAATGTAAAGTAACAATAAAATTATTTAAAAGAGCAACACGCAAGTTTCTTGCTCGTTCTTCTTGTGATGAGACAGCTTTCCGAATAAGCGGTAGATTAAAAAAATGTGATGACTATTCAAAAGTGCTTCAATGTAAGTTTATTTGAATATATGATTTTCTATTCTATTCTTTTCTACTCAGTAGGGTGTCGTAGCTTCTATAGCTTTTCTATTAGTGCCATCGAGTTATTGGAAGACATTTTCTCAAAAAAACCAGTTGCGTGTTAGGTTAAGTTCACTAATTTTATGAGTTTTCTATAAATATTTGCTAAAATTGAAAATATATGTCACTTTGTACTTTCTAATTTGGAATTTTGACGTAGACCTGAGCCCAAAACCTGTTATTTTTATAATTACAATTAATTAAAAAGATGGACTTCAAGTAAAAGTACTTTTATTGAGAAATTACCACAGAGTAGACTAGTAACAAAAAATAAGTATCTGTATTAAAAATATACATTGACAGGAACTGGAAGAAAGGTTCGATTTTATTATTTTACAACAAAGACATTACGAGTGTAGGTAATTATGACAGACAGATATCGTAATTATACACATAACCACAGATCATAAAATGAGGTATTTGTGTGATAGTCATATGCATATATTTTCCTGGCAACTAACGTGAGTGGGCTCAATTTATAAATTTCCAAACCGATCTTGTAAGATTATGCCCTAGAGGTACTGCTCTTGCGCCGTTGAATTGTTACAAAATCAAATTTACAAATTCTTATGAATAAAGTTTATGTGGTTTTATGTTACTAGCTGTGCTCGCGGTTTAATCCGTGTAAATTTCAATATAAAATATAGCCTATGTATAACTCTGATGCATAAGTTATATTACTGTAAAGTTTCATTTAAATCCGTTTAGTAGTTTTTGAGTGAAAGAGTAATAAACATCCATACTTACAAACTTTCGCGTTTATAATATTACTAGCTACTTGCCCCGGCTTCGCTCGGTGTACATGTATTACATATACAAAACATATACAAAACGTTTCAAAATCGTTGCTCTTGAATCAGTCGCTATCAGAGTGATTCAAGAGGAAGTTTTATATATTATATATATATAAAACTTCCTCTTGAATCACCCTATCTATTTTCAAAATCCGTTGCATAGTTTTAAAGATTGAAGCATACATAGGGACGGACAGACAGCGACAGCGACTTTGTTTTAAACTATGTAATGATGATTAAGATTATGGTTTCTTGTAATGCAAGAAATTTACTATTTTCCTTCATCAAAGTACTTGATGCATATTTTCAACTAGCTGTATACTGCGACGTTCTCTGCTTGAATTGGGGTGTAAAAGATATCCCAGATGCAAATCGAGATTGTTATTTATCTGTGTTACAAGTTTCATTATAATAATATTATTATCTCAGGACAATTCACACAACGCCATCTAGATCCAAGTTAAGCTAGCTAAAGCTTGTGTTATGGGTACTAGACAACTGATATAAATACATAGATACATTTTTTTTTTGTAAATAAATACATATTATACATAGAAAACACCCAGACCAGAGAGAAATGTTTCTACCGTGCGAGAAATCGAACCCGCGACCATCGGTCGTAAAGCGGTGTGCTAAACCACTAGACCATCGAGGCTATCAAATATAAGCACGCTTAGCTAATTATGCAATTAGTAAGCAAATCTTGCGCACTTATGAATGTTATATTGCACAATTTTATCGCATTAAAATTCAAAACATTGTCTAAGTTTTCACTATGAAAGACCTTGTTCAACGTTTGAATCATTTGTACTATTGAATATTATTATCGTTAATAGCTAACTATCTCTTCTTCTTTGGCTTCGATGACCGCAGTTGGTTTGTTTACTACCTTCTATATATATGTATATATGTAAATGAATTGCTGTCAGTCTCGCTAAAACTCGAGAACGGCTGAAGCGATTTGGCTAATTTCAGTCTTGAAATATTAGTGGAAGTCCAGGGAAGGTTTAACGGTGATAAAATATGAAGAAATTGCATGTGAAATAGTAAAAATGACAATTTTATTCTCCCATACAAACTGCTGATGTCTGTCCAACACGATGCGTTCAGAAATTAATTGTGTAACTAAACTTCAAAAAACATTTGATGATTTAATTTTGAGGCGGTCTGATATCTGATTGAGGTGTCTGATAAAAATATACATATTTTGTGAGTATATCGCATATTCCATTCACCACGACGTCGACAATTCTCAATCTTCTGACTTGGTAGAATATTAGATCAAGGATGCTCAAGATCAGGATGACCAAGCAATAATAGACAAGAAATCAAGGACCGGCTAGGACCTTGATTACTTGTCTAGTCTTTGTCTTGTCTTGAGATCAGTTGATTTTGCGGTTAAATGCAATCAAAATTTCGTATTAAATAATACCCTTAGAAGAAATCCGACCAATGGAAAGAAGGGTAACCAATAGAGGTCAAATCATCAAAGATTTGTACGGCAACTGTGTAATGCATTCCCATAATAATATCAATATAATTCAAGAGAGCAATATGTTGTGGGAGAAGATAAATTTGGTGACGACAACTGATACGATTGTGGACAAGTTCAGACTCCATCTACAACAGAAAGTAATTCCCGTAAGTCCAACCTTTCCCTAGGTGTTGACTGTACTTGATCACAAATACAAACTTTTCAATACAGTCCATTAAAGAATGATATTCGCAATATGACTGCCATTCCATCTGAGATCATAGTTTTGGTTGCTATTACAGATGGAGTGATGATGTTCATTAGTGTTACAAATTACTCGGCAGATGAACATGTCATAAATAAAGGGACCATCTCTAATTGTATTGGGATTCTCGGTGTCGACATCTCTAGTAGTATTAAGTTCCGCAGTCACCTGGAAGAAAAGGTAAAGCTGGCGTCCAAGAAGCTCGGTGTGCTCAATAGAGCGAGGCGGTACTTCACTGCGGACCAGAGACTTCTCTTATATAAGTCATAGGTTCGGCCGCACATGGAGTACTGCTCTCGTCTTTGGGCGGGAGCACCTGGATACCAGCTCGGTCCTTTTGACTCGGTTCGGAGACGTGCTATGAGGCGAGACTTCGCCTCGCTTTGTGTGTTCTATCGATTATACAACGGACTGTATTCTGAGGAATTGTTCGACATGATGCCGACAGCCACCTTTTACCACCGCACCGCTCGCCATCGACAGAGAATTCATCCCCACACACTGGAACCTAAGTGGTCCCGAACAGTGCGGTTTCAGAGGAGTTTCCTCCCGCGTACACTTAGATTGTGGAATGAACTTTCTGCCGAGGTTTTCCCACGAGACTACAGCATGGGGTTTTTCAAGAAGGGTATATTAAGGTTTCTTAAGGGCCGGCAACGCGCAAGTGATACCCCTGGTGTTTCAGGCGCTCATAGGCTACGGTAATCATTTACCATCAGATGGGCCGTATGCTTGATTGCCACCATCGTAGTATATAAAAAAAATTGTTCTGTTGGGGGAAAAAGATTCTTAGTAAAGTGGACTGTTGTTCCATCCCGTCCATTGTTATTAATGTACCATGCCAGTTTGATCTGACACGGTTGCTCCTGGAAACCATCGTGATGCAACCTGCTAAATTTGTCACGATGGGCTAACTGTCCTATCATCCCCCACTGGTGCCACGCCAGCGTAAACCGTTAGTGCAAACTCCTGTTTATATGCTCCTGCATTATATTACGATCCATTAAAAACTGTTCTGTTTGAAGCAACTAACTTTTTTGTGGTAGCACTACGACCGTGCTATCTTTTTTTAACAGGCGTTTAATTAATTGAGGTACATTATCGTCAGTTTAAAAAGAAATCCACTGAAAATGAAATGTTTCGGACTGGACTCTGATATCCGAGTGTAAAATTGATGGATTTGTTTATTGGGATATCCAAATACCATAAAAGAAGAATCACCAATTTTACATTAAGATTTTATACTATAGAATAGAATAGAATAGAAAATCATTTATTCAAATAAACTTAATTTAAGCACTTTTGAATAGTCATAACAATTTTTTTTTATCTACCGCTCATTCGGAAAGCTGTCTCATCACAAGAAGAACGAACAAGAAACTTGTGTGTGGCTCTTTTAAACAATCCTTGTAAGTTTATATTTACAAATATAATTTCAGAAAGTACATAGGCAACTAAATAAAAATCAATTGGCTGAATATATGTAAGCACGTCACTTAACAACTGCTACTTCTATTTACCTAATGGATTATCTATCATATTTCTATTGCCTGGGGAAGGTTCAAAAGTGAAAGAATTAATACATATATTTCTAATATAACATGGTTTTGAAGCAATTTGGTCTAGAAATTTGTAAAAATTTCCAAGTATAATTTCTTTTCAGTAAAAGGTGACTAAGAAATTAAGCCGATACATTGTTAGAAGAAAAACTTTAAAAACTATCTTCTACCTAGGAGCCGTCGTAATATGCTGTTAAGTATAATTAATGTAACATATATCATAGTAAGTTATATCCTCTAATAAGGAGTAGTTCTTGCCCAACAGTGAGACGATAATGCGTTGTTTTTATAAAAATAATGAAAATGCGAATAATCTAAAGGGATATTAAGGTGATAAATAAGACACAGAAGTCAGTCTAATTTTTTTATTTGTAAAAAAAAAACAATAATATTAAATAATACAGTGAGCACATGCGCTTATTGCTCGGGAAAAGAAACAGTCTTCCGGAGCAAGAAGCCGCAGTATAGACCAGTTCCAACTAAACTGAACCGACCGTAGCAGCAAGCAGACCGATGATCCACCAGTGAGCAGATCCTACCAGAGAGCTAAGATGACCAGCTGCTGCTACAGACCAGACGTAAACAAATCAATAAATAAACCTTACGCTACACTTGAGCCTTCCGACTGATCCAAATTAAACCTTAATATAATTACACCTCCTGAATGTGCAATAAATAAAGGTATGTGCGATCACAATTATTACTCTAATTCACTAAGTCTAAATATATATTTCATAAGCTAAATAATTGTTTAATATCAAATTCGATTTGTACCAAATTTCTTTACGTTTCGTATCTAAAGTGTTAACGTCACATTGGGCGACAAGAATCTAAAATTTGTTCTTACCTCGTAATATGGAATTAAAACTATACACGCATGCTTACGGTAATATCTGCTTTGTCATGTTCTGATTGATTACAGCTAGCAGTAATGGCAACGTGGCTGGGACGGCCGTGTGGCTTCGGCGCGGCCCTATAGTGTCACAAGTTGACTAGCTTAGTTGCTTACATATCGATCACACTACCCTCGCTTCTCTCACTAAACAAATAAATAACTTATCGCCTAACACGAAGAGCTATCCACTAATAATTCTCTTTCATAATTTGACACATTAAAACAGACGCTTAACGCATCTGATCTCTATCTCGCTCCCCTAAACATTATATTTGTTTTATAAATAATTTGTCCAACTAATGCACATTTAATTACCAGATAGCACTGGTCTACATTACAAATATATCTATCCCAAGCAAAGAAACAGTGCTTGTCTGGGAAATAAATTGACGAGCTACGCACTAAACCATTTAACAGGGTTACTGCATAAGAACTCATAAATCTAATAGTCTCTACATTAACTTATAGTTTCAAGAAAGAAACTTATTAACTACGAAATGCTAATTAGCTGAGGTTCCATCGATATACTGTGGCATGACTTTCACTGCGTTGTGCTTGAGGCATCTATTGGTAGCGCCTCTATTCTCTGGTTAGTTTTCGAGGACAGTTCAAATCCAGAAGATGTTGTGATCTCGCTTGATACTGAAAATTTGCTTTCTGTTGCAGTCTCCGCTGATGACGAAACAGGGATGTTCTCTGCAGATACCTCCTCCAAAACCGTTTTTTCGCTCTTTTTCATTATTACTTTAGTGGGTTGCCTGTTAACTGACGGTACATAAGTCTGTGTAATTATTTCTATATCCTTCTTGTCTGTTTTGTTTGCTACCATGTCATCAGATACATTATCTATAATGGGCCTGCGGGTCGTAGGCTCCACTTTGTCATGAGGTGGAGAAGCATCCGTGATACTCTCTGAATCATCATCTTCAATTTCAATAATTTTTTGTTTAGTTACTGGTACCTGATTCTTACTCTTGAATGGTACTTCAGTAATGGAGTTTACATTCCAGTTGTTATTTTTACTTTTATAACCAGCATTGACAGGTATTAATTCCTCAGAATCAGAAATACCTACTGCCCCAGTAATGTGGTGTGTTACGCCAGGTTCATCAGTATGATCACTGATAGATGCAACATCGCCGACTAAATTTATAAAATCTTTAAGAACATTACTTTTTTGTCTGTCTTCAGATACAATCAATGCGGCACTTTTATCAGAATCTGGTGATATTTTAATTAACTCCACACCATCAGTAGCACTTTCAGATGAACCAAAAGAGGTTAATACGAATTCAGTAGTTTCAATATTTTCTGTTGAGTGACTTTCCGTATTTGTTGGTACAAATTTAGATACAGCGATTATCTCTGGATCTGCCAAAATTATTTTAGTAGTGTCAACCAAAGGTACCATCGTAGTTGTGGCAATTTTTTCTTTTGTTATGCTTTCAGATACATCATGCGGATTTTGATCACTAGTCTCTATTGGCAACGAACTAATTTCCGTTTGTGAAGCAACTTCTGTAGCTTCATTGGATTTAGCTATAGAACTTGTGGTTTCTATCTGTGAATTTTTTGTGCTCAATGAAGATTCAGTAGTTTCAATAATCTTGGGCGATACTACTTCAACTCGTGGTACATTTTCAGTGCTAGAACTTATTTCTGGTTTATCTTCTATCGAATATTTAGATTTTTCAATTTTTAGTTTAGGCTCTGGAGTACTTGCAATTGTACTAATTGGTGTAGATTGAGTAGTTAATGTTGTCTCAATTTCGTCTAATTCTCCAGTAATGTCCTCTGGTACCATTGAAGGTACATTCAGAATTTCAGTTGGTATAGCAGATCTAAGATTGAGCATTGAATTATCTTTCGTACTAGAAAACTCGGTGCTCGTTACAATTTCTGATTGAACTGTACTTGATTCAGTGGATATTTCTGGTAGTTTTTCAGTCGTTAGTGGTTCTTCGGGAATATCTTTAAATATTTTTACCTGTACTTTCTTTGTAGTAGTTGCTTCAGTTGATGTAGTGGTAGTTGTTAAAATTTCACGACTGCTGGGAATGTGATCACTATCAATATTTGTTTCAGGCATGATTTCATCATTGTGACTTCCTTGTACAGACAAGTCATCGGGTAAAGGCGGGAACGCTGGGTTGTGGTCAAAAGGTGTATCTTCTTCTTCTATTATTACAGGAGCTTTGGTAGTACTCGTAGTCGATGTCACTCCTGAATTTACTGAAGGCAAACCCACTGTTGCTAAACTTGGTATATTTGATGGATATATTTCACTATTTATAGAATCTTGAGTAGAAAAACTGATTTTGGAAGGCGTGGCATCATCAGTATTTTTACTTGTGGAAAAATTATCTGTACTCGTTTTAGTAGGCCCTGATGTTATGACAGTAGGCGAAGAAGATGGGCGTACTTCAATTACTAGAGGACGTTCTGTAAGTTCATACTGATTATCGATGTTTTTCTCTGATGTCGCTTCACGGGGAATGAGAGGAGATTTTGAAGATGGGTATTCAGCAACCTCGATACTCGGCGATGGTAATATTTCCTTTATTTTTACTTCAGTAATAATTGGAATCTCCGAGACGGGAGTAATTTCCTTGATAGTTATCTCTGGTTTGATAATTTCCTTTGGTGCCGTAGGAACCACGCTAGTTTCAAAAGTGCCAGCTGTAGATCCGCTCGACGATGATGGGGAAATACCCGGTAGAGATGTGACACCTGTAAAACAAAGAATTCAAATTAAATTTGTAAAATAAAGATAAAAAAAAATATATCATTACTTCATGTAATTGAGGTCTCAGAGTAGTCTTCAGATTTATTATATCACCGATAGAAAGCGAACCCAAATAGTAAACAAATTTTTCCATAGTAGCCATCATCTCAATATCTATATATACTTTTATGTCATTGGAATTGAACAAACAAACTGATGACCCACCTAATGATAACATGCTAACCGTCTTCTATAAACATACTGGTATGTACATGAACAGTATGGGACAAAGTTACCTAGATACATCAAAATAATAATTGCAATTAATAATGGCTAGTAAGACAAACTCAATATTGTGTACTAAGCACTGCTGTGTCTAAACTGTGTCACCCCTCCTTACATTTTCGTATCGTCATTTAGTATATAAGATAATATTTTTATGTACATATTTTCAGTCTATCATCATCTGTATCATCGTAGATCCATAGGTCGCTGGTTCAGATCCGGCTCGAAGGACCAATGTTGAGAGCGTGGACTGTAGGTTGCTGATGATAAAAACACCTTTGCTGGACCAATTAATAACTTAATTACACTCAGCAACGTATAGCATCTGTTAGACAATATCGTGGAAGCCAGATAGTTAAAAAGGAATTCAATGGTGCCACCCTCTAGCACTTATTCCATGGTATTACCATAGATATAAACATAAAATGATTATTTGTTGCTAGCAACAGACTCTACCAACAATATCTTATTGTTAACCCGCAACAAACAGCACTACGGAAATCTCGTTGCCATTTCAGACGACAAAGATGTAATACATCTTATTAATATTATAATCGCGAAAGTTTGTGACTTTGACGGATTTTGATGAAACTTTATAGTAATATACACGAGAATGACATACAGGCTATAAATTTCACGCGTATAAAATCGCGGTTAACAGCTATCGAAATATAAATTTGATCGCCTATAAATCTTTATAAGATTCTAGTTAAATTTGAAATAATGTGCAAAATCTGATAATTTTCTAATTGACAAATATTTATTAATGAAATGAAATGAAATTTATTAGTTAGATATTCGATAATATGTTCAGGTAATAATATTATTGGCAACTGTTTAATTGCCCCATTTTACGGGCATGCAAATTTTAGTAACTGTAAGGACTGTTATCTTTTTTAGACGAATTATTAGACGAAATTGGTAGAGTCACGGCGTCTGTCTTCTACTTGTCAGCATCGCACATTGCGCGGAGGAGTGTAGACAATATGGAGAGACTAATGGTAACAGGCAAGATAGAGGCTAAAAGACCTCGAGGCCGAAGTCCCACTCGATGGTCAGACCAGGTATCTCGTCAGTTAAACATTACTCTCAGCACCGTACTACACCAGGCGTCTGAGCGCAATCGATGGCGACAGCTGGTCGACAGGATACTGTAGAGTCGCGATCCTCAGCAGTGAGGCAATGATTAAGAAGAAGGACTATTATATAAAAAGTAAGTAATACCTCTAAGAGGACAATTGTCGTATTCTGGACAGCATCGGCCAGGGACCAGGCGTGGTTTACAGTCGTCCCTCACGAAGCAAGCAATGCGCCGGCAGACGACCTCGCCTCCCTGGCAGTAACACACCCGGCACGGGTCCGCTGGGTCCACCAATTTCTCCCCGTTGCCGTATACACGCCCTTCTTGCTCACATTCTGAAATTACAACAATTTAAATGATTAGTAACATTATTAATAGTAGACTGAAAATTTCCGTAAGTAATATTACTAGGGCCCTCACAGGACACTGCAAATTGAACAAGCATATGGCTAAGCTAGGCCTATGCACGACAAAAATCTGCAGATTCTGCCAAACTGAAGAGGAAACGCCACTACGCATCCTATGTGGTTGTAGCCCAATCATGCATAAACGAAATATCTTCTCAGAAAAGTTTACATTTATCCTGAGGAGATAAAAACCATCGCTCCTAAGAATATCCTTCAATTCTTGTCCCTGACGGGTCTAGGTAGCGAACTCTGAAAAAGGGCGAGCACAATAGATCTATGTAGGTCGCAGTGCTACAGGTACTACAAACAGCTGACAATAGCCCAAACAACACAATAAAAAAAACGTAATGGAAGCGGACTATGGACATATTCAAATTATATTAGATACACAGTTAGTCTAGGCTCTGAGGCCTTTCTCAGAGCCTAGACTACATACGCTAAAAAAGGTAGTATGGGGTTTAAAGAGAAGACGAAAGGTTATATGGAAGCATCGTCACTTTTAATGGTAAATGGATAAAGATTATTTCTATTTCAAATAAATAAATAATCTCACAACAATTCACACAGCGTCATCTAGACCCAAATTAAGCGAGCCAAAGCTTGTGTTATGGGTACTAGACAACTGATACGAATACATTTTTTTCGTAAATACATATGTATATATTATATATAGAAAATACCCAGAATGATACAAACAATCATACAAATGTTTGTGCCGTGGGAGGAATCGAATCCCGCGACCATCGGAAGTAAGGCGGTCTGCTAAACCGCTAAACCACCGAGGCCGTCATAATAAATATTTGTATATTTGCATGGTGATTGTAGTGTCGTGGTGTGTGTTGTAATAAATTTATTCTACTCATATTCTGAACCATATAATATGACGACCTCGGTGGTCGCGCGGTGGTACTTCCGATGTTCGCGGGTTCGATTCCCCCCCGGCACAAACATTTATATTCATGAGTATGATTGTTTGTATCGGTCTGGGTGTTTTCTATGTATAATATGTTTGTATTTACGAAAAAAATATCTATGTATTTGTATCAATCATCTAGTACACATAACACAAGCTTTAGCTAGCTTAACTTGGGTCTAGATGGCGCTGTGTGAATTGTCCTGAGATTATTATTATTATTACTATATAAAGTGATTACTAACCACATTGGTAGGTGGGACAGCAATGGTCAGGTCGGTGGAGCGCCTTGCAGCCAGGGCGGGGCTCGCACCGCTGTCTCTCGCACTGAACTGCGCCAGCGGCACATGAGCAGCGCTCGCACGGCGTCGAACCCGGGAACTGGTCACCAGGCATGTACACCACATCGCCCACTGCACAACTACCTGCAATTCACATCAAAATTCAAAATATCTTTATTCATGTAGGTCTATTACAGACTCTTATGATATGTCAAATCTACCGTCAGTTTGGAATGATTTCAAGATCTTGCTGTTAGTATTCTTGTATTAATAGTGAGTATTCTTTTTAAATAAATGTTTATTTATTTATTTTCGGAAAACCAAAGCTATTTACAAACATAGTTATAAATATAATTAAATGATAACGGCCACTTATAGGTTTTCACGGATAGAAACGTAATATAAAATAAATTACAGTACTAACACGAGAGGCGTGTTTGTGTCATAAATACTCATAAAATCATATATCAAACAATAACAATCTACTAAATTAAAACATATGCTGAAATTAACAAACAAACATTTTTAAATAATGTAAATGCATATAAGTAACATTAAATTCGATACTTATAACTATGTTATACAGGTTTACAATAATACAATTGTTTTTTTATACAATTAATAAATGAACAATAATAGTTTTACACAAAGGGACCCAACTAAATTTTTTTCTGTATATTTATTCTGTAGCAACGACCTTACAGAAAATAGCTCCCATATCAGTTCCATACAAATATTTAAAACTAATCTGGTAAGGCTTAGCCAGCACTTTCGAAATAAAGATACAAAAATATATTTGTTACGATATCACATTACATATCTTTGAATTTTTAGGCTTTTCTATACTATGATATGTATATATTATACACTAGCTAGCTCGCCCCGGTTTCGCCCAGATGTATATGTATTATATATACAAACATTTCTCTTGAATCACTCTATCTATTAAAAAAACCGCTTCAAAATCCGTTGTGTAGTTTTAAAGATTTAAGCATACATAGGGACGAACAGACAGCGACAGTGACTTTTATACTATGTAACGATATAATGTAATGATATTGAAAAATTCATTCTTCAGTAGAAAACTACATTATACGCGAAAAACTAGAACTTAATTTTATTTAAGAAAAAAAAACAGAGACTTCTACAATAATTGTATCTGTGCGAAGCAATGACTTGTATATAATATTACTAGTTACTCGCCCCGGCTTCGCACGGGTGTACATGTATTATACATATACACCTTCCTCTTGAATCACTCAATCTATTAAAAATAACCGCTTCAAAATCCATTACGTAGTTTTAAAGATTTAAGCATACATAGGAACGGACAGACAGCGACAGCGACAGCGACTCTGTTTTATACTATGTAATGATTAGTCACGCTAATTAAAATAAATTTACAAATATTCCAAAAGTGATTCATTGAACTTACCTTCTTTAAGTCCTGATTCTGTACGCGTAACATTTGTAAGTGGGTTTATGGGTCCTGAAACAATAAAAAAAACAGTTTAAAATTATTGTACAAAACATATTACGCCGACCCCAAATAAGTGGGATAAGGTCAACGGCGGATCCAGAGGGGGGGTCATGAGGGGGTCATGACCCCCCTGAGCACAGGTGGGCCACTAATTGAACATAATGAATTTATTTATATATTTTGTCACCATACAGATTTTATTAATAAGTTTTAAGTTCAGTACTTACGTACATTAATAAAATACCTACTTTTTACTTGTATCTATTGTTATCAGAAATTATAAGTTCTTCACTTCATCACGACTATGTGACCCCCTCCTGGCGACAAAGCTGGATCCGCCCTTGTATAAGGTAGAAGCCGATGTTGATGATTATACAAAACATTTCTATATACCAGACAACAAATTAATTTACTACTAAAATTAATAACTAGATCTTAACCATCCAAAGGTTGAAAAGTAATTCAATTGAGTTTCTTGCCAGTTCTTCTCAATTGGATCTATACACCGAACTGGACGGTAGGGAAAAAATTATAATATAAAAATTTGACGTTCATAAGCGGCTAAAATGTCCTACATGAATAAATGATTTTAATTATAATTTGTTGCCTGAAAGAAATCTCTATTTAGCGATAAGGCCGCCCATTGTTACCTCTGTATCTTACTGTAATTATATTTTACATATTCGTATATATACGACGAACTCAGTGGTCTAGCGGTCTAGCACACCGCTTTAAGTCCTATGGTCGCAGGTTCGATTCCTCGCACGGCACAAACATTTGTATTCACGAGTATTGGTCGGTCTGGGTATTTTCTATATAATAAAATATGTATGTATTTACGGAAAAAAAAATCTATGTATTTGTATCAGTTGTCTAGTACCCATAACACAAGCTTTAGCTAGCTTAACTTGGGTCTAGATGGCGCTGTGTGAATTGTCCTGAGATTATTATTATTATTGCTTTTGTTAATGATTGATTCACTTCACTATTTGTTACCCAAACGTCATGTAAATTATCATAAAACTCGCCACCTACTTTCCTGTCCATTACTGTACGATATTGTCCGTCCGTCCACTTATCAGAAGACATTTGTTATCCGGCTCAACTGTCCGAGCACGATTGAGTAATACGTCTCAGTAACTTTCACATTTCAAATATTAGCGAGCGAAATAATAGTTTAATAATTCAATCAAATTACACTTTTAAACGACACCTAAAAAAATACCTTTTGCAGGTACAAAAATCAATCTAGGCAAACATACAACACTACTTTTTATATCTGTATCTTTATAAATTCAAATTCAAAAATCATTTATTTATGTACGACATTTTAGCCGCTTATGAACTTCAAGTTTTTACATTATAATTTTTTTCCCTACCGTCCAGTTCAGTATATAGATCCAATTGAGAAGAACTGGCAAGAAACTCAATTGAATTACTTTTTTTTTTAAATCCAGTTTATTTACAATGCATAGGTATTTATATAGGTGTCTATGTCTAACATAAAACGAAAATCCCGTACATGAAAACTATTGCCATGCACACTCGTCATTCAAGTAATCGTTTAGTGAGTAATAGGCCTTGCTCAGTAAATATGATTTAACAGATGTTTTGAATTTATTTAAGGGTCATTCCAATCTATCCTTTGGTATCTTATTGTAAAATTTTATACCTATTCCCATAAAAGACCTATTAACTTTTTCTAAACGATACTTGGGGACAGCAAGTTTGTCTTTAAATCTAGTATTAATATTATAAATATCGCTGTTTTTTGGAAATAAGTTAAGATTTTTATGAACATATAGGATATTTGAATATATAAATTGAGAAGCAACGGTGAGAATATTTGCCTCTTTGAATATACTAACAAATCTATATCATAACTTAATATATTATATATATATATTATACTATTATATTGTACTAATAATTTAATATATACTAACGAATCTATATAAACTATAAATAATAATAAATATAAACTATCTTTATATACTAAACGACACATAAAAAATATACCTTTTGGAGGTACAAAAATCAATCTAGGCAAAAATACATTACTTCTTTATATATCTGTATCTTTATATACCCTCTCCTGTATTTCTTTTGTTTGACTGTATTTATATCTATTATCGCCTTGTCATTTGTGTACTATCTCTATTTTAGCTAAATGTATTTATGTATATTAATTTATATCAATTTATTATATATTTAGTATATCATATCATAAATCGTGTACAACACAGCAATACAGCACCTCAGGTCTTGTGCTGAAAAACAGCGTTGCAGCGCTCCAGCCGCTGCAGCATTATGCTGAGCACGGACCTATTCTGTAGATGCTTCGACAAACATACACACGCGCACACACGTAATTTGTGTATATTTTTTTGTAATTGTTGCAGCGTTTCTTTTTGTTTGTTTTACTTTTTTCTTCTACTGAATAAATATCATTTAAATTCATTTCAAATAAGCAATTATATTTAAACCTAATAATATATTTAAGTACTAAAGAATATATCTTTATCTGTATACACATTAATTCTTAACAAATATATGTATATAATAGCTGTTCCTGTGACTTCGTCCGCCTGGAATTTAACTCTATTTTTCTAAAATAAAAGTAGCCTAAGTTACTCCTTATTACATTAGCTACCTGCCAATAAAAGTTCCATCAAAATCGGTCCATCCATTTCAAAGATTAGACGGAACAAACAGACAGACAGACAAAAATTTTAAAAAATATTAAATTGGTGTATGTGCCGTATTTATATTCATATGCATGTAATAAAAAACGGTTAATTCAATATTACAAGCAGACACTCCAATTTCATTTACATGTATAGACCAGCTTTTGCTCGCGGCTTCGCTCGTGTTAATTTATCCCCTTAGGGGTGAAATTTATCAAAATCCTTTCTTAGGGGATGTCTACGTCATAGTAGCTTTATGCATGCAAAGTCTCAGCCCGATCGGTTTAAAATTGACAAAGTTTCATACAAACTTTCATCCCCTATTTTAACCCCTTGCGGGTAGAATTAATCAAAATCCTTTCTTAGCAGATACCTACATCACAACATCTACCTGCATGCCAAATTTCAGCCCGATCCGTCTAGTGGTTTGGGCTGTGCGTTGATAGATCACTATGTCAGTCAGTCACCTTTGAGTTATATATATTTAGATATCGTATCAAATATACAAGTATATTATATTGCCAAACCAACACACTGTACCATTTGTGACACATTGTTTTGAATCTAACGCGGTCATTATTTACACGTATAATGAAATCAATACATACATACAAAACATGATAAGATCCAGTGATTATACGTGCATTCTGAGTCGCGTCGAACAGGTATGAAGTCGAGCTTAGTGGGGTAATAATACAATATAATAATAATAATAATCTCAGGACAATTCACACAGCGCCATCTAGACCCAAGTTAAGCTAGCTAAAGCTTATGGGTACTAGACAACTGATAGAAATACATAGATTTTTTTTGTAAATACATATTAAACATAGAAAACACCCAGACCGATACAAACAATCATACTCATGAATATAAATGTTTGTGCCGTGCGAGGAATCGAACCCGCGAACGGTCGTAAAGCGGTGTGCTAGACCGCTAGACAACCGAGGTCGTCAAATTTGAAACAACCCTTACCGAATTTAATATTACCTGCGATACAAGTGATTCACTCAGGTACAAGTAATATACGACAAATTACTGCCGGGAAACTTTTGTTTTACTTTTTCGCTACCCCTCTCAGGAACAAGATGACAGATGGTTCACCCCGTCCCTTAATCCCCTTCCCGCGCCCCGCGACCACCCCCACAACACGAATAAATAATGACGACGTTTCGTCGTCCACGCGTTCCGAGTAGGGTTCCCAACATTGAACCAACATTTGGACCCAAATCTAGACATTATTTAGAAAAAAAAATTAAAAGGCACAAATAATACCTCATCACCTTGACGACCTCGGTGGTCTAGCGGTCTAGCACACCGCTTTACCACCGATGGTCGCGGGTTCGATTCCTCGCACGGCACATACATTTGTATTCATGAGTATGATTGTTTGTATCAGTCTGGGTGTTTTCTATGTACATATAATATGTGTGTATTTACAAAAAAAATATTCAAATTCAAAATATCTTTATTCATGTAGGTCTATTACAGACTCTTATGATATGTCAAATCTACCGTCAGTTCGACATGATTTCGAGATGAGAACTGACAAGAAACTTAGCTCGTATTTTTTTTTATATCTATGTATATGTATCAGTTGTTTAGTACCCATAACAAAAGCTTTAGCTAGCTTAACTTGAGTCTAGATGGGGCTGTGTGAATTGTCCTGAGATTATTATTATTATTATCAATCATTTGACTGACCACAAGGAATAAAAAAGACAAACACATCATCACTACACAGTATAAAACAAAGTCACTGTCGCTGTCTTTCCCTATGTATGCTTAAATCTTTAAAACTACGCAACGGATTTTGAAGCGGTTTTTTAATAGATAGAGTGATTCAAGAGGAAGTTTTATATATATAATACATACATAATATTGTTGAGAAACACTGATAAATTTAGAGAGGAGAGTGATGTAAAAAACACATTTTTTGCGCTTACATCTGCGGCGCTATATGAAACATGTTTGTACTATCTAATGACAAAAATGCTGTAAACATTCTATAGTAGAGGTACATTTTCAGCATTACACCCGTGCAAAGCCGGGGCGGGGCGATAGTAAAGTATATATCTATCTATCTTAGGAATATCTACATATATATACATCTATACATATAAATAAAATTGGAGTGTCTGTTTGTAATATTGAAATAACCGTTTTTTACTACATGCATATGAATATAAATACGGTACTGTTAACTATCATGTGACGCACCATTAATTAAAAATTGTAAAGTCAATAATCATGTAACCTGAAACGGAACGTCAGAGGCCAGAGCCAAAAATAATCTGTGTCACATTGACAAGTGGATGACGGATGATTGAACGTAGGCAACGATGTGGAGCGAAAAAGTTTGAAAGTTTATATTATTATAAAAACAAATAAGAGATAGGTGAATATTGTAGGCATTGAGGTGTTTCTCTCCCTGACCAACCGGCATCACGCCTAAGTCGTCAGTACACTAGTGATTTTAATAGCACATCACCAAAATATCATATTTTACAATTTTTATCTGTCTAGTTGTTCCGGCTAATCTCTGAAATGGCTGGACGATTTTGACGGGACATCTTTTGGCTGATGTAATAGGGAGTAACTTAGGCTACCTCTTTTTTAGAAAAAATCTTATTTTAGAAAAATAAAGTTCAATAATAAACAAAACGTAGTCTTCTAGAGCTAGTCCTCATGTAATAAGAAGGCACTTAGGATACTTTTATTTTAGAAAAGTAAAGTTAAATTCCACGCGGACGTAGTCGTGGGAACAGCTATTTGTATATATTTTTTTAGGGATTGGTAGCCCTGTTTCCGAGTCTCCCTCGGCCGCCATTATGCTCTTCTCATGCTTTGATTTATGCTCTGAATCTCGCTGAATGCTCCACGAGTGCTTGCAAATTTGTTTTTACGTTTCCCCATTTCCGTCCCCTTTTTCTTTTATGATTTCTCCTATTGAAAGGACATTGCCGTCGTTTTTCGGAGTGTAAACCTTTATTACGCCCTACTCTAAGGTTTTTAGGTACATAATAAGTGCACAGCTACCAATCTATTGCGAATACGTGCGAATACTGTAACTACCATATAGTAATTTAAGTAGCTGTGACGTGGTCGAGTGCAATGAGTAGTCATGCTCACTAAAATCCAGAGTCCACACATGTAGCGGCGTGGTGGGCCTGATCATTGGGCTCCCTAAAATATGGTCGAGCGCAGTGATGGCTGGCTCATCGGTCATACTCGTGAACGAGTGCTGCTTGTAGGGACTGGTCTGCTCTTATCACTACGACTGATTTAATTTTATTGTATATTTATATTTGACCCAAAAAAGTAGTGCTGGTTGGTAGTTTGTATTCACACGTTTCGACTTGTAAATGTAAACTTACAAGGATTATTTAAAAGAGCAACATTTTTATACATTGACTCGCCAAACTGCAGAACAGTTTGTAGGCAAGATATCGCTCAGTTTTTTTTTAATACTTTTTTTTTTAATTTCATTAATTAAGATAAATACAGTTATTTTATACATTGACTAGCCAAACTGTAGAAAAGTTTGTTGGCAAGATATCGCTCAGTTTTTTTATATATTTTTTTAATAAAGATTACAGTTTCTTTTATACATTGACTCGCTAAACTGTAGAACAGTTTGTTGGCAAGATATCGCTCAGTTTTTTTTTTAATACTTACCTACCTACATACATCTATAATATATAATTACACGTTTTTACAGAAATTTAGCAATAATTAAATACAATTACAATTAAAATACAATTTTTGTTTTCAAACTATATCTAATAGTGCTCTTTTTAATTTCGACTTCAGTACTGGTCTACTTAAATCAGAATTTCGTTGTATTATTATAAATTAATACATATAAAACATCCAGACCAATTTAAAAGTCATTCTCATGATTTGCATCTTGCGAGGTATCGCATGTAAGACGGTGCTAAACCGCTAGACTAGAGGTTCCCAAACTTTTTTATATCGTAGACCCCTTGCCATATTTTTCGGTTTTGAGTCAGACCCCCATTCTTACCTGGTATTGAATTTTTGTAAATTTCTAACTGTAGTAAAGTTTAGTGTTAAAAAAATAAAGTAAAAACAAGATGACTGTGGTAGACTGCAGTTTATCATAGACCCCTGGGTGTCGATACAGACTCACCGCGCTGGACCATACCTTCTGATACACTTAAATGACTCATTTTACAAACCGTGCTCAGTTCAACTAATACCACTTAATCCACGAAAAAGCTATTTAATCCCACATTCTGTTCTACCGTATCGTTGCCACGACCTGCTTAATTGCTCGTGATACAAGTGTCGTGGCCACGACTCGCATACAAAGTTTCTACGTAAGTAAACCGTATGCAGATTGCCGAACGTCGATGCTGGCCGGCGCCGGCGCCTCCATGCTGACATAACACTGTTTTATGCAACATTTATGTATATTATGTTTATTTGTAAACGACCCGTGTGCACGAAAGGTGGATGCACTGAATTTTAAACTAATTGCCAGGCTTTGTTGCTATGTGTACTTTACATAATCATCTCAGTCCTTCCGAGGAAAGAAAGGAGCGCATGAAAGGTGCCGCAGGCGTAACATGACCACGGCGAAGAAAGAGAAGAAAAAAAATACATACAATATACAAACCAAACATACATATAGACATTCTTCATCATCATTACATAGTATAAAACAAAGTCGCTGTCGCATTCTGTCCGTCCCTATGTATGCTTAAATCTTTAAAACTACGCAACGGATTTTGCAGCGGTTTTTTTAATAGATAGAGTGATTCTAGAGAATGGTTTATATGTGTAAACATGTACACCCGTACGAAGCTGGGGTAGGTAGCTAGTATGGTATAAAATAAAGTCGCTGTCGCTGTCGACGAAGAAAGAAAAAAAAACTTTGGTGCATACAATCTATAAAGTAAACATACAACAAAACAGAATAATATGTTTGCGCTTTATCGTGAGGATCTTGGTTGTGTAATTAAAATCGCAGATTCCAGGCTAGGTATTTTAAGGAATCGTTTAATATCATTAATAAAAACAGCTTCAAAATCCGTTGCGTAGTTTTAAAGATGTAAGCATACATAGGGTCAGACAGTAACAGCGACTTTGTTTTATACTAACTGACTTCGTCCGCGTGGAATTTAACTTTATTTTTCTAAAATAAAAGTAGCCTAAGTTACTCCTTATTATATCAGATACCTGCCAAAAAAGTCCCGTCAAAATCGGTTCAGCCATTTCAGAGATGAGCCAGAACAAACAGACCGACAGACAGACAGACAAAAGTTGTAAAAAATGTTATTTTGGCGTATGTACCTTATTTATATTCATATGCATGTTTTAAAAAACTGTTATTGATATATTACAAACAGACACTCCAATTTTATTTATATGTATAGAGTATGTAATAATGAGTTGTCTAATACCCATAACACAAGCTCTGCCTAGCTTGGGACTAGATGGCGCTGCGTGTGTTTTCCAGGAATACTATTATAATTACATAAACAATGTTTAATAAAAACATGATGTAACACCGTAAACAAAGTTGACGTAACACCATAATCACCATGCTTTACTCATACATCACAGATTCACAAAATAAAATGACCAATTCCAGCGAACAGACGTTAGTGAAAACTTTTTGTAATTAAAATTGTGGTTTACGTAAACCGAGTAAGATATCTTATCGGTTGATCTCATCGAGAGATAAGTCTGTTGTTGTGCCAGAATACGATTGTTTTTTTTTTATCTATATTAATATTATAATTGTGAAAGTATATGTCTGTCTGTTTGGGCTATAGTCAAGTGACTTAGAGCTGTAGCACTGCGACCTACATAGATCTATTGTGCTCGACCTTTACAAAGTTCGCTACCTAGACCCGTCAGGGACAAGAATTGAAGGATATTCTTAGGAGCGATGGTTTTATCTCTTCAGGATACAGAGTAAACTTTCCAAAGGAGATATTTCGTTTATGCATGAGTGAACTACAACCACTTCCTACCAGCCAGCACATGTAACCACCAGCTACTCGCCCTGGTTGCGCCCGGATGTACATGTATTATATATACAAAAATTCCTCTTTAATCACTCTATCTATTTAAAAAAACCATTTCAAAATCCATTCCGTAGTTTTAAAGATTTAAACATACATAAGGACGAACAGACAGCGACAGCGACTTTGTTTTATACTATGTAATGATATAAAACTGCCTCTTAAATCACTGTATCTGCTGCTGAAAACTGTATTAAAATCCGTTGAGTAGTTCAATAAATAAACAGTTAAAAAGATTTCAATTAATACTATTCGGAGATGTATAAACTAAAAAAACACTTAACATTTTTGAAAAATTCATTCTTCGGTAGAAAATTACAATATATGCGAAAAACTTGAACTTAACTTTATTTAAGAAAAAAAAAACAGTACTGACTTGTATATAATATTACTAGCTACTCGCCCCGGCTTCGCACGGGTGTATATGTATTATATATATAAACCTTCCTCTAGAACTCGTATCTATTAAAAAAAAACCATTTCAAAATCCATTCCGTAGTTTTAAAGATTTAAGCATACATAGAGACTGACAGCGACAGCGACAGCGACAGCGACTTTATGTTATACTATGCAATTATGATATCTATTGACAAAAAAAAGGAAGTATATCCATCACATATTTTGTCATATATTCGATTCATCACGGTACAAACATTTGTAATCATTAATGTTATTGTATTGTCTAGGTGTTTTCTAAGTATATAAAGAGATATATATGTATAAGTATTTATACCAGTTGTTTAGTATCCATAACACAAGCTCTGCTTATCTTGGGACTAGAGGCGTTTCCGTAACAATTCTCTCAAATATGAATTTAAATGAATCTGTATTATTGTAAACATGTACAACATTTATTTGAAAAGAATACGAGCTGAGTTTCCTGTCAGTTCTCACCTCGAAATCATTCCGAACTGACGGTAGATTTGACATATCGTAAGAGTCTGTAATAGACCATACATGAATAAAGATATTTTGAATTTGAATTCAGATATCAAGCTGACAAAGTGGCAAATTACACTTAGTTGCAAATTAATGTAAATACGTTTCAAAGACTTTCTAAATTTCACATGTGACTGTGACATGAGTGTGACATGGTCACGTTGAGCAGGGACCCGGCAAACTAGTAATAGCTTATTTTGAACTATACTTTCACTGGCCTGCATTTATTTTTCTATTTAGAGCCTAGGATAAATACACAACGTCATCTAGTACCAAAACTAACACGAGATTTTTTTCTTATGGTTGTTAATATAATATGAAATAGTCCCGAGTGTGCTAAAGGATTACGCTGGCGCGTCACCAGCGGAGGATGATAAGATAAGCTTGATACCAGGCCAGTTAGCTCTCATGAGGGTTTTTTTTTTCCAGGATCTTCTGCAATCCTGTTGTTTGGGAGCCGAAGGGCATCTCTATTGGGATACAATGCACAGCGGTGTATATATATGGTAAGGTAATTTGGTTTTGATTGATATATTTGATTTTTGTTTGAATGTTAGTTTGTAATATTTGTTATTTATTTTGTATTTGCATTATTTATTTATTATATGTAGAATTTTGTTCTTATTTTATTTATGTATTTTTTTTCCTGACATGGTACATTGCTAGCAATGGGGTTATTAGTACGCATTACTAACAATCCCCTTCTCTTCAACTAACCCTTGTTTTTACTAGTTTTTACTATGGTTACTGAAGCATCAAATAATAATAATAATAATCTCAGGACGATTCACACAGCGCCATCTAGACCCAAGTTAAGCTAGCTAGAGCTTGTGTTATGGGTACTAGATAACTGATACATATACATAAATATTTTTTTTTTGTAAATACATACATATTATACATAGAAAACACCCAGACCGATACAAACAATCATACTCATAAATACAAATGTTTGTGCCGTTCGAATCTCGCGACCATCGGTCGTAAAGCGAGTTTGTTTATGACCGCTAGACCACCGAGGTCGTCAAAATGATTCTGACTCTATCTATTTAAAAAAAACCGCTACAAAATCCGTTGTGTTTTAATGACATTCCTCTTTAACATGAGGAAAATACAGAGATGAAATAAAATGCGATGTATTGTACGGTTTCTAAACCGCGACCACTAAAACAGTCAAAGTCAAATCCAGAATTATTTACTTATGTACTGTATGTTACTTAGTAATTTATGCAAGTTAATATTATTTTTAACTACCTGTTCCCGCTGATTCACGCGCGGGAAATTTACAGCCTATATGTCATTCTGATGTATAAGCTATATTACAAATTATTAAATTGTTCAAACGAGTAATAAACGTCCAATCATACCTACTCAGAAACTTTAGCGTTTATAATATTAGTAAGATATGCTACTTTTATTTTTATTTAGTCGTAAATTTCTATTAGGAAGGAAAGAATAGAATAGAATAGAAAAACATTTATTCAAATAAACCTAATTTAAGCACTTTTGAATAGTCATAACAATTTTTTTTATCTACCGCTCGAGAAAAGAATAGAATAGAAAAACATTTATTCATATAAACCTAATTTAAGCACTTTAGAATAGTCATAACAATGTTTTTTTTATCTACCGCTCGAGAAAAGAACTTGCATGTAACTGAACTATTTTTAAACTCAATCTGTGAATACCTACATCGCCTATATAAAACCCAATCAAAGGTCTTAGTTGGGTTTCTCTCTATTTTCCCAATTTAGTATAATTCCTATAATAAATTTTCGAACTAACTGAACTTTGAACGTGGCACGAGAGCGGAGCTAGGGTTGTCAACCATACTTATATTATATATATACATATATATGTATGTACTAAGATAATAAAAAGATATTATAATATAGAGATCTATTTTTTACTTTGTGGTAAAGGGTGGACTTATCATTTACAAATAAAGTATGAAGAGAATACTTCCATTTTCAACCTAAAACAGTGGGATATGCGTAAAAACAAATAGAAATGGGTAATAATTGGTGCTTGTAATTATATACATTATATACATATATAATAACGTGTCCTACTTTTGAATAGTCATATATGTGTCTACCTATTTTTAAACTCAATCTGTGAATACCTACATCGCCTTATAAGATGCAGATAAAACAAGAAGAATGAAAGTACTTGTGTGTTGATAATATCTATCTATCTTTTTTTTGGTAAATTATTACAGCTACTTTAATTTTATATAAAGTATGCAAAAATACTTTATTTTCAACCTTCACTGTGATGCGTAAAACAAATAGAAATAGAAATAATCTTTATTCAAATAAACTCATTACAAGCACTTTTGAATAGTCATGTTTTGATTCTACCACTCATTCGGAATGCAGATTCGTCATAAGAAAAATGAGAAAGAAACTTGTGTTGTGTTGCTGTTTTGAATAGATGTTTTTTTTTATATAAATTATTACAGCAAATTACACATTATTAGAGCAAGAGCCCACGACGGCCAGACATACGTCATTTTAGTAAACGTGAAAGTTGTTGTATGTGTGTCCTCCAACATATATAGAACGATCCCCAAAAATGACACCTGGATGTCTGTATGGTTCTGCGGATTTCTTGGGCTTCAGGGTCTCGAAGATATCTTCGCTAGCTTTCACACACTTTCACAGTAGGTTTCACCTAATTTATTTTAATTCACAACAGATGCGCGCGCGCGTAGGCCGCTGTACGTTCAAAGGCAAAGGCGCGGGGAAAACAAAAATATAATAATCTGTGCTTACGATGTTACAGGGTAGATTTTGAACATTCCTTATTTTAAGAAACTCCATATTTTCATATATTGTATATGGGTACTTAACGATTTATAATTATTGAACGAAATGTTAGATGTCAGTTGTGAGTTGTGACATTTCTCACAGCTCTATACGTGTTAATAATGCAAAAAATAATGATTATTTTTTTTTCTAATAATGTCATCATCATCATCATCATCGCAGCCCGGAAGACGTCCACTGCTGGACATAGGCCTCCCCCAAAGATCTCCACGACGATCGGTCCTGCGCTGCTCGCATCTAATGCCTTCCAGCGATCTTGACCAGATCGTCGGTCCACCTTGCTGGAGGCCTTCCCACGCTGCGTCTTCCGGTCCGTGGTCGCCACTCAAGGACTTTACTGCCCCAACGGCCATCTGTCCTACGAGCTATGTGCCCTGCCCATTGCCACTTCAGAGTCGCAATTCTTCGGGCTATGTCGGTCACTCTGGTTCTTCTGCGGATCTCCTCATTTCTGATTCGATCACGCAGAGTAACTCCGAACTCCTCTAATAATGTATTGTTTTTATATCCAAACTAGTTTATACGTTGTTTCGTCAAAAAATGCGACCCCTAGCGGCGCAGACCCGGCCCGAGCAAACTGGGCCTCGAAGGGCGGGCGGATGAACCGAAAGTAGGGCGGTGTGATGTCACTCAGTACGAGAACACTGACCTCTCGGCTACACCGTTATATTATTCAGGGAGATAATAGGGAGTGTTCGTTTCATATACTCTATTTTAGTGAAAACCTAAAGTTTTCGAGGTAAAAAGGTCAGTAATCAGTAAGTATGTATGTTACAGCACGACGATTGACCGACAAACAATGCCATCAGGCATTAAACTTTCTATGTATACTATTTTTGAACAAAATAATAAATAAATAATTGTAATAATTATCCCTGGACAATTAACACAGCGCCATCTAGTCCCACGGTAAGCAGAGCTTGTGTTATAGGTACTAGACAACTGATATAAATATTTAGTTTTGTAGATACATACGTAATATACATAGAAAACACTGAGACCGATACAAACAGTCATATACATGAATATAAATGTTTGCACCGTGCGAGGAATCGAACCCGCGACTATCGGATGTAAAGCGATGTGCTAAACCGCGAGACCACCGAGGTCGTAATAAGTAAACATACTAATAAAATGAAAGTGTTTGTACGTCAGTTTAATTACTGTTGCTAACACAATTTCCCGCGGTATACAATTAGCAGTAAATTAAATTACTGTAACATTATTTAATTAGATGAAGTTCAGATAATGTTATACCATATCATTACATAGTATAAAACAAAGTCGCTGTCGCTGTCTGTCCGTCCCTATATATGCTTAAACGGATTTTGAAGTGTTTTTTTTTTAATAGATAGAGTGATTCAAGAAGAAGGTTATTTGTATAATAAATCTACACCCGTGCGAAGTCGGGGCAAGTAGCTAGAAGAATATACAATATAACTAAACTAGCAGATCCGACCACACGTTGCTGTGGCTAAGATTGTTGAATAAAATAACATTGCGACTATAAATTGAGATGTAAGCTATCCTATCTTTCAAGTTGGATCAAATTGCACACAATGTACAAATCAAATTTGCAATCGGTTCAAGTTTAGAAGTTCATTGCGGACAAACAACGTGACACGTAATTTTTATATATAAACATTTATCGTTAGCCCATGATTGTCTCTTAACAAATAAACATCTTTAGGGGGAAAGGGATAGTTAGTAACGGGGATTATTTTTATGGTTGATAATGGAATGGTGCCCCCGCCTGCGCTAATGGTTTACGCTGGTGGGGCACCAGTGGAGGATGATAAGATGAACATGAGGTTAGGTCAGTTAGCCTATGCACGACAAGTATCTGCAGATTCTGCCAAACTGAAGAGGAAACGCCGCTTCACATCCTATGTGGTTGTAGCCCACTCATGCATAATCGAAATATCTCCTTTGGAAAGTTTACACTCTTTCCCGAGGAGATAAAAACGATCGCTCCTAAGAATATCCTTCAATTCTTGTCCCTGACGGGTCTAGGTAGCTAACTCTGAAAAGGGCGAGCACAATAGATCTATGTAGGTCGCAGTGCTACAGGTGCTACACATCTGACAATAACCCAAACAATCCAATAAAAAAAATAAAAAAATAGGTCAGTTAACCTATTACGTATATTATTTAACCTATTAGTTAACGGTAGATTAAAAAAAATGTAATGACTATTCAAAAGTGCTTCAATGTAAGTTTATTTGAATAAATGATTTTCTATTCTATTCTATTCTATTGTGACATATTCACCAAGAATTTATCACGATGGTTTCCAGGGGGAACCGCGTGGAGGTCAAGCTGACATGGTACATTGCTAACAGTAACATCATCAGTCCACATTACTAACAATATCCTTTCCCCCCAGAAATATAATAACCCCATTGCTATCAATGTATGGTACATTGATGGTCATTTTGACCTCCAATATATAAACGCGAAAGTCTGTGAGTATGGATGTATGAATAGATGTTTGTTACTCCTTCACGCAAAAACTACTGAACGGATTTTAATGAAACTTTACAATAATATAGCTTATGTATGGTACATAAGCTATATTGTTGTCAAGTTCAGGTTGACCTATAATATTATAAATGCAAAGTTTGTTAGTATGATGGTGTATGAATGGATGTTTATTACTCTTTCACGCAAAAACTACTGAAAGGATTTTGATGAAACTTTACAATAATATAGTTTATAATAATAATAATAAATGCACACATGCATACGCTCACACACACGCGGACACATACACACAAACAGCACTCATTTTATTTCGGCCCGTAAGTGTAAAAAAAAATAACCAGTAAAAGCTGAGAGAAAATAAATAATAATAATAATAATCTCAGGACAATACACACAGCGCCATCTAGACCCAAGTTAAGCTAGCTAAAGCTTGTGTTACGGATACTAGATAACTGATACAAATACATATTTTTTTTCCTAAATACATATATACATAGAAAAACCCAGACCGATACAAACAATCATACTCATGAATACAAATGTTTGTGCCGTGCGAGGAATCGAACCCGCGACCATCGGACGTAAAACGGTGTGCTAGACCGCTAGACCACCGAGGTCGTCAAATGTACATTTATACATCTGGAATACATCGGCTACAAATAACAAGCGGGTGCAGCGATAGCACAGGCGTATAGTTATTTTATAAAACTGTTAATATTATAGAAAACTATTAAAAAAAAACAAACATTATCAGAGTTAAAAGACTGTTAAAGAAAATGTTCTTTAACAGTATTTTTGATGTCAAAATGAATCATCAACAATGAACTATCTTCAAGGAAGGTCGACGAGGTGAAGTAATAAATGGATCATGTAACAAGTAAATATTGACTCTGGTATTATATATTATTCAAACGTTATGAGATCAGATTTTATTGACCAATAAACCGTGGTTATATCGACATAATAGAACTTGCTAACCCAGTTTGTGAAAAAAATTCTAACACAATGCCAAAGAAGGAATTTGAAAAAAAAAATTAGTTATGAATATTATGGATGCGAGCAGTGCAGGACCAATCGTCGTGGAGATCTTTGGGGGAGGACTTTGTCCAGCAGTGGACGTCTTCCGTGCTGCGATGATGATGATGATGAATTAGTTATTTTAATAACTAGATCCTCCGCGACGGAAAATATTGTGTGTTTCAGCATATAGTGTGACTAGCTGTTCTCGCGAATTTAACTTTGTTTTTCTAAAATAAAAGTAGCCTAAAGAACTAAAAATTATTTTGTTCGTCTTAATTTATTCGTTCCATTATACGGATTTATAATACATTTACACATCATGTTATATATTATTTATCAAAATCCTATTTAAGTGAACGTCTTCATCATAGTAGCTCCAATCTTTAATTTCAGTTCAATCAGTCGAAAATCTAAGATGATTTATACAAATTTTCTTTCCCTATTTCATCCCCTTAGGGGTAGAATTTATCAAAATCCTTTCTTAGGGGATGCCTACGTCATAGTAGCTTTAAGCATGTAAAGTCTCAGCCCGATCGGTTTAAAATTGACAAAGTTTCGTACAAACTTTCATCCCCTATTTTATCTCCTTGGGGGTAGAATTAATCAAAATTCTTTCTTAGCGGATGCCTACGTTATAACATCTACCTGCATGCCAAATTTCAGCACGATCCGTCCAGTGGTTTGAGCTGTGCGTTGATAGATCACTATGTCAGTCACCTTTGAGTTATATATATATATTTAAATGTATGTCAACACCGTCTGTTTCAATAAAAATGAGTCAAAGCAATCATGAACAGTTGGTTCATGGCCTGAGCGTGATAATGGAATACCAAAAAGTGATACAATTCTGATTGTAAGATGTGGAATAATAATCCAATTGCTAGCAACGTGTAGTATCAGTTTGACCTCCACGCGGTTCCCCTGGAAACGGAAACCAATCATAAAATCCAGGTGAATTAGTCACAATAGCGTAACTTAACTTCAGATTCATCTTACCATCCTCCACTGGTGGCCCGTCAGTATAAACCGTTGACACAGACACCGGTCTGACAGACACTCCATTTTTATTTATATGTATAGATAGTGGAATGGTTCCGGTGAACAATTCCACTATCTATACATATAAATCAAAATGGAGTGTCTGTTTGTAATATTGAAATAACCGTTTTTTACTACATGCATATGAATATAAATACGGTTACATACACTAAAATAACATTTTTTTACAATTTTTGTCTGTCTGTCTGTTTTTTCTGGCTAATCTCTGAAATGGCTGGACCGATTTTCACGGGACTTTTATTGGCAGGTAGCTGATGTAATAAAAAGTAACTTAGGCTAGCTTTATTTTAGAAAAATATTTCATTTAGGAAAAGAAAGTTAAATTCCACGCGGACGAAGTCGCGTATACAGCTAGTATAAAATATAAATATAAATTTTGTCGATTTTGATGGGACTTTTTTTGGCAGGTAGCTAATATAATAAAGAGTAACTTAGGCTACGTTTATTTTTAGAAAAACTGCTAATCTCTGAAATGGCTGGACCGATTTTGATGGGACTTTTTTTGGCAGATAGCTGATGTAATAATGAGTAACTTAGGCTACGTTTTACTTTGACGATGTCGCAGGAACAGCTAGTCATACATAAAAAGGAATTCTTCCTTAATCATCATGAGATAACTGAAAGCTACAGTATCAACATATGTATCCTCTTTTAACATCCAATCTACTAAAACAGGCGTAGCTATTTTTGTATAATCTGCAATGCAGACTTCATTAAACTTGGTGGCACGTTCCGGATCGATTAATCGACTAGTAAGCAAAAACCATAGTCCGGTCCTTCTCTAATAATAGTCTATTAAGTTAGAGTTGCCACCCGTCCTGTTTTCCCAGGACATGTCCTATCTTTTGAAGTGTCCTGAGAAGTCCTGAATAGTTACAGCGTCCTGTGTTTTTAAAATACGCACGCCTCTTAATTACTGATTTTCAACAGTATAATTTTATCAAATACTTTTCATAAAAAACCTAATTATATTTGTTTGGGAAACTACTCTGTTACCAAAATGTTAGGGAAAACGGTAGGTCACGTACCTGTATGGTTCTGCGGATTTCTTGGGCTTCAGGGTCTCAAAGATATCTTCGCTAGCTTTCCAGTTTCACAGTAGGTTTCACAGTTCTAATTTATTTTAATTCACAACAAATGCGCGCGCGCGTCAAGGCCGCTGTACGGTCCGTTTGATACTAGGTAAGGGAGGGGAGGCAAAGGCGCGGGAACAGAAAACTAACGGACTCTAATATAATAATCTGTGCTTACGATATTACAGGGTAGATTTTGAACAATATTAATTACTTGAATTTTACTACATATCAATATAACTTGTACACACACGTGTTGCACATACCTGCTTACTGTGGAATACACAATTGCCGACACTTGCAATTTCACCTCATATTGCATTTCACCTCATTACAGGTCCTTCGAGCCGGATCACGGAATGTGGTGGTTTTAGCCCACAGTTCCGTGATAATGATATTGGTTGATATATTGATTGATTGATTGATGATGAGGGGTTTTTTTTGCTACTCGAACACTGTTATTATTGCTTTGACTTTGACGACCTCGGTGGTCTAGCGGTCTAGCACACCGTTTTACGTCCGATGGTCGCGGGTTCGATTCCTCGCACGGCACAAACATTTGTATTCATGAGTATAATTGTTTTTATCGGTCTGTGTGTTTTCTATGTATAATATGTATGTATTTACAAAAGAATATCTATGTATATGTATCAGTTATCTAGTACCCATAACACAAGTTTTAACTAGCCTAACTTGGGTCTAGATGGCGCTGTGTGAATTGTCCTGAGATTATAATTATTATATTATATTGCTGAAAGAAATTGCATGTGTCGGTATCACAGTAAGCAGACATTTGCTTTTGTCCATACATAACTATTGCAACACTATTACTGCGTTCTATTTTAAATTGGATAGTCCTGGTTTTTTGAAATATCAACCCTGGTTTTTTAAATTTGGGCTTGGCAACCCTATATTAAGTAGCTTGTACGGAATGGGAGTGGGTAATATGTTCATTAGTAGTTAGGTCCCGTCCCTGCTCTGCCCTTCGCTACATAAGGTCATAATTACATTTCACTCCCTACTCAGTGTAATTAACTCGTAATTACAGTATATGGATGACATCACGTAATCGCTATGACAAAAATAATCATCATTAGGATCCATTTATGACTTGATTCTTAGGCTAGTGTATGTCAGACAACCGGGACTCCATGATCCCCACGTAAAAAAAAAAAAATAGAAAAAAAAGAAGGCTAGTGTTTGTCAAAATTATTCCTAGAAGTTATCATCTTATTAGACACTAGCTACTCGCCCCGGCTTCTTACGCGTGTACGTGTGTTATATACACAAATTCAATATCCGTTGCGTAGTTTTAAACATTTAAGCATACATAGGGACGGACAGACAGTGACAGCGACTTCGTTCTATTAACCATCGGAGATGTTGTTCCAGCTATGGTAACCGTTTACCATCATATGGGCCGTATGCCTGTTTACCACCTACGTGGTATATAAAAAAATATTACAACTCTTATTCATAATTTTAAAAATTGAAAAAATTCAAATTCACAGTATCTTTATTAATGTAGATCTATTACAGACTCTTATAATATACTAGCTGTACCCGCGACTTCGTCCGCGTGGAATTTAGCTTTATTTTTCTAAAATAAAAGTAGCCTAAGTTACTACTTATTACATCAGCTACCTGCCAAAAAAAGTCCTGTCAAAATCTACTAATCTACCATTTAAGAGATTAGCCGGAAGAAACACACCGACAGACAAAAATTATAAAAAATGTTATTTTGGTGTATGTACCGTATATATATTCATATGCGTGTAGTAAAAAACGGTTATTTCAATATTACAAACAGACAATCCAATTTTATTTATATGTATTGATAGAAAGATGTTATTGTAATTGTTACGTTACATATTTTAATTTATAATTTTTCTATTTTATAAAAAAATTATGGTTAATAGTGTTGGTGGTAAAATAAAATACATACGTATAACAATATTGCGACTATACATTGAGATGTAAGCTATCATATCTTTCAACTTTGATCAAATTGCATACAATGTGCAAATAAAATTTGCAATCGGTTCAGTAGTTTAGGAGTCCAAAGTCGCGGAGTATACATATATATATATATATATATATATAACTCAAAGGTGACTGACTGACATAGTGATCTATCAACGCACAGCCCAAACCACTGGACGGATCGGGCTCAAATTTGTCATCCAGGTAGATGTTATGACGTAGGCATCCGCTAAGAAAGAGTTTTGATTAACTCTACCGCCAAGGGGATAAAATAGGCGATGAAACTTTGTCAATTTTAAACTGATTAGGCTGAGACTTTGCATGCCTGCATACGTAAGCATCCTCTAATAAAGGATTTTGATAAATTCCACCCCTAAGGGGATAAATTAACGCGAGCGAAGCCGCGGGCAAAAGCTAGTATATATATATATATATATATATGTATGTAAGTACGTATCAATTTGCGAGATATTCGCAGAAAGATAACAATAGATTTGTCCTCTATTTATTTAAACAAATTATTATCAGATCTTACATAAATATTACAAAGGTAGTATATTAGTTGTAGTTATTATATATGTACCGAGATGCTGGCCTCTGGTGACCGGCCATCAGAAAGAGTCCCCGTCATTTATATGCGCACAACTTCTCTCAAACATATTGATCTCTTTTACCCGACTATAGGCAAAAAGGAGAGTTATTTATTTATTTACATAGATTTATATTTACATATTTATTTACAATTTTTATATATTTCTATTATATGTAGTCCCCAAACTAGGTTAGGCCTGTATCTTGGGGGCTGGGAGCGCGGATACCAAAAAAATGTAATATATGTACACTTCAATTGAGTATTTTACAATTAGGTTAATTATTTTACAATTATATATACATGCAATAAATACCAGAATGTGTTTCCGTAAGTCTGTAAGTAAGACAGTTATACACAGACAGTCCGTACTAATATTATAAATGCGAAAATAACTCTATCTGTCGGTCTATCTCGCTTTCATGTAAAAACTACTGAACCGACTTAAATGAATTTCGGTACAGAGATAGTCTATTAGGATAATGAGGATATGACAATAGGAGTGTCTGTTTGTAATATTGAAAAAACCGTTTTTTACAACATGCATAGGAATATAAATACGGTACATAAACTATAATAACATTTTTTTAAATTTTTGTCTGTCTGTCTGTTTGTTCCGGCTAATCTCTGAAATGGCTGGACCGATTTTCACGGGACTGTTATTGGCAGGTAGCTGATGTAATAAAAAGTAACTTAGGCTAGCTTTATTTCAGAAAAAATCTACCATTATAGGTAAATATAAAGTTAAATTCCACGCGGACGAAGTCGCATATACAGCTAGTATAAAATATAAATATAAAAAGTATATACCTTACATTTAGCTGTTGAAACGAAAGAAGAAGGCGAAGAAGACACAAAAGGCGCCAACTGATCATTTACACGTTATCACGTGTATTGTTAAAGTTGAACCAAGTGGCAGTGGACCGTTACTTATTAATAAAATGGAAAGTGATTCCGTTCTATCACTTTCACGGCTGTCTTTTAAACTGTCTGCATAATAATATTTTGTGGACATAACTGTATGTACGTATGGTGACATTTGCATATGTAATCAGGCACTTTGTTGGGAACCTTTTTAAGATATAAATATATAATAACTAGCTGTCCCTTCAAACGTTGTCTTGCCATAAATTAAAAAAAAAATTAGGGGTGGACTACCAATTCTCAGACCTACTCAATTCGCTCACAAAATTTCATGAGAATCGGTCAAGCCGTTTCGGAGGAGTATGGGAACGAAAACTGTGACACGAGAACTTTATATATAAGATTAAGCCTGGACAATTAACACAACGCCATCTAGTCCCATTGTAGGCTTGGTTTATAGGTACTAGACAACTGATATAAATAAAATTATAGTGTTTGTTTGTATAGAAATAACCGTTTTTTACTACATATGAATATAAATACGGTATATACACAAAAATAACATTTTTTACAATTTTTGTCTGTCTGTCTGTCTGTTCATTCCGGCTAATCTCTGAAATGGCTGGAGCGATTTTGCCAAAAAATGGCAGGTAGATGATGTAATAAGGAGTAACTTAGACTACTTTTTTTTTAGATAAATTAAGTTTAATTCCACACAGACGAAGCCACGGGGTCAGCTAGTAGAATAGAAACAGCGCGTTGTTGTAGCACCATTGTGGTGATTAATATATTAGAAATTATTCACTATACATTGACAGTGAACAGACAGACAAAAGACACAATCACTTAGGATTACACGGAGGGCGCAAAGCATAGAGGGTAGCGGATAACGTCGAAGAAAAAAAACAAAAATGGTATATGGTAGAGTCTGAAAAAGTAACAGAAATAGAAATAATCTGTAGTCGAATTAAATTAATATAAGCATTTTGATTCTAGGTCTTTGTTCAGCAGTGGACGTCTTTCGGGCTGAGATGATGATGATGATGATGAAGCATTTTAATTCTACTGTTCATACGGAACGCAGACTCATCACAAGAATGAGCGAGAAACTTGCGTGTGAGCAACACGCAAGTTTCTCGCTCATTTTTCTAATAAATGTTGTTTTAAGTACACATTAAGAAGGAGTAGGCATGCGACAATCAATATAAAAACCGGTGCGCACTCAATCCTTGTGTAATCAGATAATATTGTCAGCATTATGAATCTTAAGTTAGTGTTGTTTTTACAGAAACATTATCATTTATTACCTCTTCGAGTTATATAACCTCAAACACAAACACAGTACACACGTGCGAAGCTAAGGAAAGCTACTAGTCTAATCACTAGTGTTATAAATATAAGAGTTACTTAAAGGCAACGCGGTAAACATTACATTTCCAAAAAATGTACACAATTCATAATGTTGTAAATAATATAAATGACGTAGTGGAGTAACTTGAAACAGTCATGCTCGCTATAAAGTTCAAACTTGTGGCGGCGTGGTGGGTCGGGTCGATGTGCTCCCTCTAATATGGTTGAGTGCAATGATGGCTGGCTCATCCGTCATACTCATGAACGGGTACTGCTTGTGGGGACTGGTCTGTTCAGGTTACGAACACTGATTAGACTTTTTGCTTTTGCAATAGCATATGCTGGTGGTCACTCTATTCTCCCAAATTTGAATTTAAAATTCATCTGTATTATTGTAAACATGTACATTTATTTGAAAAGAATACGAGCTGAGTTTCTTGTCAGTTCTTCTCATCTTGATATCATTCCGAACTGACGGTAGATTTGATATATCATAAGAGTCTGTAATAGACCTACATGAATAAAGATATTCAAATCCACTAGCTGTCCTGACAAAGGTTGTTTTGCCTTAAAATAAAAAAAAATTAGGGGTGGACTACCCCTAACATTTAGGGGTATGAAAAATAGATATTGGCCGATTCTCAGACCTACTCAATACGCTCACAAAATTTCATGAGATCTGTCAAGTCGTTTCGGAGGAGTATGGGAACGAAAACTGTGACACGAGAATTTTATATATAAGATAATACCGTTAGCATGTTTTTAATCATAAAAGCAACTCATATATAAACATGTGTGTCGGTGTGTGTACGCTAATAAATCAGGTCAGTGAAGTCACTTTATTCGCAGAGATTTTGTTTTTATTGAAAGTGTTACTTCTCAAAGTGTATTGGTCCGTCATAAAAGCACCTTAAAACTTAATGGCACCTTACAATTTAGAAGTTACAGTGGCTGTAACTGTACGTAGTAAATTAACTTGTTTTATGGCCGTTGTAAATAATGTACAGAGTAACCTATTACCAGAGAACACGAACAGTAAATCCAGCGGGAGAGGACCTTGGGCTTGTTTTATTTATTTGTTTCACAGATTGTCAACCTTTTTAGTTTTATGGATTTAGAAGGGCAAACAAGCTGATGGCACGCCTGATGGTAAAAGTGACTGATGAACTTTGACTGTATATAGGACTGTGATACGGTAGGGATGTTAATAATAATAACCCTGGACAATTAACACAGCGCCAACTAGTCCCACGGTAAGCAGAGCTTGTGTTATGGGTACTAAACAACTGATATAAATACGTAGGTACATATATATTCTTTGTAAATATATATATATAATATACTTAAAAGAAAAATAGAGATAATAACATACAGGTCTACTGAGATACAGGCCTCGTGCCTTACAACAAATTGTTTACGACAATGATTTTTTTTTATAACACGGGACAAACGAGCATGCGGCTCACCTGATGGTAAGTGATTACCGCCGCCCATGAGCACCAGGGGAATAGCAAGTACGTTGTCGGCCTTTTAAAAAAGAATATGCTCTTTTCTTGGAGGTTTCAATATCGTATCGGAAATACCATTGTTGGAAGGTGATTCCACAATATGGTTGTGCGCGGCAAAAAGTTTCTAGAAAACCGCACTGTGGAAGACCGCCATTCATCCAGATGATCAGGATGGTATTTCAGTTTCTGGCGGGTGGTATGGTGGTGAAACTCAGCAGCTGGTATTAATCCTGCTGGCTGGTAATAATTAAGATCTGTATACGATTGTTGACCTGTATTTAGTTTAAAACCAATTTTTTTTCTAAATAATATATAGCATACTATGTTATGATATATATTACACGGACGGACAGACAGCGACAGTGACTTGGTTTTATAAAACAATATACAGTGGACCCGCGGTAATCCGGCCCCTGTCTAATCCGGCCCCCCTTGTAATCCGACATTGTCTATTATTTGTTATTGAATATTACTTTGACAATATACTTCAGAGTGCATATACATACATACATACATATATAACATAGAATCTTATCACTGGATCTGTAATTTGTCGGATTACAAGATACTCTTTTGTAAAAAATTCCGAACTATAGGCAGGGGACCCTTAAGCAGCACTCTATAATCCGACAAATACGATGGTCCGACACTGCCCTGCAAAACGTTTGTCGGATAACCGGGGGTCCACTGTATATGTATATAATATAAAGAATCATCATTGGATCTATAATTTGTCGGATTACAAGGTACTCTTTTGTAAAAAAATTCGGACTATAAGGGGTCTTAGGCAGTACTCTATAATCCGACAAATTCGATAGTCCGACACTGCCCTGCAAAATGATTGTCGGACTACCGGGGGTCCACTGTATCCCTATATATTTTATTTATTTAATTCAGGCGACATGGCCCATGTTATAAATACCTTATAGACTAACATACATAAGAAATAATAATTAAATATGTAAAATAAAATTGTCTCTATGGTCACGGCACTGACGACGGCAATCTGCCACGGTAGCGCCGATAGACCACCCCCTTCGGCCAGTAGTCCTCTTTCATGAAGGTGGGCAGCATGTTGGTGGAGACCAGGGCCACGAACGCTTTGAAGCTCGCGTTGTGGCTCGATTCCAACTGCGTCACCCTCAATGTCAGGTTGCTTTTAGTCCGGATGTAGTCAACAATGTCCTGTTCCTTGGTAGCGCAGTGTAGGCGGGATAGGTACATTGCCGTGGTCGGTGTTGCGGCACGTAACAAGAAGTTGGGCCCTGTCAGTGCTGTGCCACGATGGTTTCGATTGACCCTCTTTGTGCGCCTCTTCTTTTGTACCGTGACAAAACCATCATCGTCACGGTCAGCAGACTTTGTACACATAGGGGTCATTTTCAGAGTCACTTTATGCTTGCTTGAGATATGCTTAAATATTTAAAAGTACGCTACGGATTTTTTAGTAGATAGAGTGATTCAAGAGGAAAGTTTCCCGGCATCGCCCGGGTGTACATGTATTATATATAATAATACAATAATACATCCAGTTTATATATTTAATTTGTATACCCGCTTAATCTTATACATTGCGACCTACCAGTGTTGGTAGCAGTTGAACGGTGGATGAAAACAGAATGTGAATCACAGTAACGTTCGCCCTACATCGATACCAATCACATTAGTGGTATTTACTTGGTTTACAATATATATACATACTAGCTATTACCACGACTTCGTCTGCGTGAACATTAAATTTATTTTTCTATAATAAAAGTAGCCGAAGTTACTCTTAATTACATCAGCTACATGCCAAAAAAAGTCTCGTCAAAATCGGTCCAGCCATTTCAGTGATTAGCCGGAACAAACAGACCGACTGACAGACAGACAAAATTAGTCCGCGTGAAATTTAAATTTATTTTTCTAAAATAAAAGTAGCCCAAGTTACTCGTTATTACATCAGCTACCTGCCAAAAAAAGTCTCGTCAAAATCGGTCCAGCCATTTCAGTGATTAGCCGGAACAAATAGACCGACAGACATATAGACAAAATTAGTCCGCGTGAAATTTAAATTTATTTTTCTAAAATAAAAGTAGCCCAAGTTACTCTTTATGACATCAGCTACATGCCAAAAAAAGTCTCGTCAAAATCGGTCCAGCCATTTCAGTGATTAGCCGGAACAAACATACCGACAGACAGATAGACAAAATTAGTCCGCGTGAAATTTAAATTTATTTTTCTAAAATAAAAGTAGCCTAAGTTACTCTTTATGACATCAGCTACATGCCAAAAAAAAATCGAAAATACTGTTTATCGCTTTCCATATTTAAAAGGGCACCAACCAAAAGTTACTGATATTTAATCATTGATATTTCTCACACATAAGCCTTGCTATACGAGCTCTCAAACCATATAAAAATTATATAGCTCAAGTGTGAACTGGGTGCAAGAAAATACAATTAAATCTTCTACCACGAAAAACTAAATTACTTTCCGAACAACCTAATATTTATATCAGTTAACTAGTACCCATAACATAAACTTTGTTTAGTTTAAAACCAGATGATGTGTGAATTTCCTTGGTTTATTATTAAACTTACTTTTAGTACTTCAGAATTATTTACATTTTAATTTCATACAATTGCGATTTTTTTTTTATTCAAGCATACATACGGCCCATCTGATGGTAAATGGTGACCGTAGCCTATGGACGCCTGAAACAGCAGGGGTGTCTGTGCGCGTTGCCGAACTTAAGAAACCTTAATATACCCTTGAAAAACCCCATGCTGTAGTCTCGTGAGAAAACCTCGACAGGTAGTTCATTCCACAATATGAACTATTTTACAGTTGCACATATAAATCGTTGTACAGATCGCAATTACACAATTAACAACACAGTTTTATTCAGAGCATACCATTTAATTTCACCTCCATAAAAACTATTCTATAAGCCCTCGTAATCATTACCAAAGAAAACATCAAGTTTATCTAACAACTAGCATCGTATACATCGCTGCATTGAATAGCATTTCCTGTAGAAGTACTAAATGAAAACTGTCAATGTACAGTGTATAGAACGATGGCATTGCAGACAAGGGATTAGTAAGTTTATCCAACAGCTAGCATCGCATACATCGCTGTATTGAATCGCATTGCCTGTAGAAGTACTAAATGAAAACTGTCAATGCACAGTTTATGGAACGATGGCATTGCAGACAAGGGATTAGTAAGTTTATCCAACAGCTAGCATCGCATACATCGCTGTATTGAATCGCATTGTCTGTAGAAGTGCTGAATGAAAACCGTCAATGTATAGTGTATGAAACGATGGTAATGCAGACAAGGGATTAGTTGGTACCTGGGGAATAGATACAGGGTGTCACGGGCGATCGATACGTCGTCCTGCGCCCTTGCTGGTACTTTATCTTGTTTTGCCAGTACTGTTGTTACCTACTGACTCTATTTATATTAAGTATTTTATTGAGAACTAAATATTTTAAGTAAGTTTTTTAGAGATTAGCAAAAATCAAAATAAAAAAAATCTTTTAATTAATTTTTAGATGTAAGTGATATTCAGTGAAAAGCTGTTGTTTTAATATTACAAACAGACACATCAATTTTATTTATTTCTATATATTAACAAGACGTCTCGGCTTTAAGCAATTTTTAAAACACTTGACTTATTTTGATTTATCCATTCTTATCAAAAATATTTCTAATTATGATATATTTAGTATATCATATTCTAATTAGTATAGATAAATACTCCGATTTGGAGAAACCGATAATTCTCCAAATGTTAATATAGCTAATAGCTAATGGCGTCTGTTATAGACGATTTATGGCCTGATGGTCCGTGAACAGCTCTTTTCGTGGCTATATAAACCTTTGAGCTGCGGTAAGCTAGATACCTTAGCTAGCGTCGTATCCAAATACTTATTATATACCGCCTTAAAATTAAAATTTTCAACATTTATAACTATCCTTGCCATTTTCCTCATTATTGGGCCAATGTGTCCAAGTGAGTAAGTAGGGTAATATACCAGAGTTGGGGTCCAAACATTATCCAGCTCGAGCTGGATAATGTACAGCGATAGACAAGTAACTGCAGCCGCAAGTTCCGAAGGTCTGTAATGAGCCAACGAGTACTCTAGAAGGCACAAGTCGACAAAACATTTCGCTAAGTGGTGATTCTTCGAAGTCCCATGCGCTGCTTTGACGAATCTTCTTAGGAAGCTAAGTGGAATGGGTCTAGCTAAACAAAAACCTAGTTTGGTCTTTATATCCCTTTCACATTTAAATACATCAGATTTGCTGTATGCATTAGCGGTGACATATACAAAGTCTCTAACATCCGGAGCATAGATTTCTTCATGTTTGCTGGCAATAAACATTGCTGTGCGATGCGAGCAGCGCAGGACCGATCGTCGTGGAGATCTTTGGGGGAGGCCTATGTCCAGCAGTGGACGTCTTCCGGGCTGCGATGATGATGATGATGATGAAACATTGCTGTGACCCCAACTAGCTGCAGCTGGTCACGCTGCACATTTGGCACAACCTGCAAATATCTGTCAATTATTCCAACAGTTAGATGCAATGTTTCTAATACAAGTGAAGTTGACGTTGGACCTCCACCAGCCAGTCTATTAATGTCGCCCTCATCTTAGCAGTGATCACAGTCTATATCTTCAAGTAGTCAGGTTCAATTGGATACTTCTCTGCAACCTATACGAGAGCCATATGGCCACATAGCCTACCATAGACTCGACAAGAGAAAATATTGACAGTCAAACAATGTAGGCAGAGTCGGTACTGAACCACCTAGATGGGGCTTCCCTCTCTTGTCAGCAAGTATTTGAAGCTGGGCATCATCGCAAAAATTCGACCCTCCATTATTTTTTTTGATCTCTCCATGAGCTCCATGAGCTTTTCCCATTCACGTGGTCATCCAGTCACGGTGGTCTATTTGAAATGTGGCCATGTCGCGTTTGACGCCATCCTTAAAGCGAAGCAAAGGCCTCCCAACGTCTCTCTTTTCATTTGCTATTAAAAACATATATTTATTTATTTTAGGTAATCAAGAGCTTATACAATTTATAGACAATATATAGTATTATATAGTTGGTAAAGCCAATTACAGATACCTCATGAATTGATATTTAATATTAAAGTCATATTTAAATATAAATATATATTTTAAAATTGATTACTGGTATTTACATAACCTAATTGTACAACTAAGAACCTAAAATTAAAAAGCTTAAAAAAATATATAATATGATGACTAAAATATATTATTAAAAGGGGTCCCTTTAGGCAACGTTCCGAAGATACTGGCAGCGTTCCCTCTTTGAATAGCTAGACTAATTCTTTGTCCAAGGTAGCTGCCAGCTCTTCAGTCTTCTGTGATGTCGACTAACCTTTTCGTTATTTCTTTGAAATATTTAAATTGGTTATTTAAAAATAATAAAGTTAAACATTTAAACGGCTCAGAGCCAAAGATAAAGAACAGGTAAGTAAGGATGCATGAGTAAAGGCGTACTGTATATAAAAATGTGTTTCTCTGTCAGTTAATATTAAGATATAAAATAAATCCATTGTGTAATTTAACAAGCGAAACAGCGAGCTGTTTTTCTAATTTTAGATATTAATCATAATAGATAAACAAAAAAGAGCTTTATTTCATTACAATACAGTAAATATTAGAGGAGCTTCCTCCCGCGTACACTTAGATTGTGGAATGAACTTCCTGCCGAGGTTTTCTCACTAGACTACAGCATGGGGTTTTCAAGAAGGGGATATTAAGGTTTCTTAAGGGTCGGCAACGCGCACGTGATACCCCTGGTGCTTCCGGCGTCCATAGGCTACAGTAACCATTTACCATCAGATAGGGATATGATTCTTTGCCACCATAGTAGTATAAAAAAAAATATTAGATAGAAATTTGAATGAAAAGAAAACTTATTTATTAAAACGATAGATATTTTCCATCCAACGATATTGAGTGTTCGAAATACGTAACAATTTTTTATAAACCACTAGTAAGCCGCATTGTCTTCGCACGGATGTATTACAAATTACAAATCTTTGAATTTCTCGACTTGTTCTATACCATACTATATATATCTTTTAACATGCATGCATTGTATGAGCATGAAAAAACAAATATTGAAGAGAGTGTACTTAAAATTACTGGTTTCACTATCTATCAGGGTCTACTGGACCGAGGTAGTAAGCAATACCAATTACATTCTATATAAAAAAAGAATAATAATAATATTTCAGGACAATTAACACAGCGCCATCTAGCAGAGCTTGTGTTATGGGTACTAGACAACTGATATAAATACATGGATACATTTTTTTTTGTAAATAAATACATATTATACATAGAAAACACCCAGACCGATACAAACAATCATACTCATGAATACAAATGTTTGTACCCTGCGAGGAATCGAACCCACGACCATCGGATAGTAAAGCGGTGTCCTAAACCACTAGACCGCCGAGGCTGTCTATATTGAACAACAAAATCTGTTAAACAAACCGCGCCAAAATACATGGATTTGCACTTAAACAACCAAAACCTTGCAATTATTAAGCGACATTGTTGAAATTTAAAGTAATTTGAATAACATAATCTTAGTCATCCATAAAAAAAACTGGTTTCAGGTCTCCACTGGTGGCTAATGAGGAGCGATCAATTTTAATGTAACATTTGCTCAACTAACAGCCATTTTTAGTTGAGAGAGAGAGGAATTTCTAGCATTCCATAGATTCACCGTACGCCACGATCCATCGTGCCGCCGAGAGAGAAACTCCAAGCATTTCCTGGGGCTTGTGAACCGGGTTTAGTTTTAAGGGAACCTTTCAAAGAAAACGTACAGACGACTCCGAATTTATAATGTCAACTAGCTTTTGCCCGCGGCTTCATTCACGTTAATTTAGGGGTGGAATTTATCAAAATACTTTCTTAGGGGATGCCTACATCATAGTACCTTTATGCATGCAAAGTCTCGGCCCGATCGTTTTAAAATTGACAAACTTTTATCCCCTATTTTATCCCCTTGAGGGTAGAATTAATCAAAATCCTTTCTTAGCGGATGCCTGTACGAGACATAAAAACTTCTTTGTATATATTTTAAATTTCGAACGCGCTTCGCATTCATTTGTTTTACGAATAAAAAATATTGTTAGAGATGTGAAAATTCCATCATGGCGTTTTATTTATCTCCACAAATTTTCAACTATGATTTATACATAGTTAATGGTCCTTCGACTTATTAATAATATTAAAACCAGGGCAATATAACAATTTACGGTATAGTCCATTGTTTTCACATTTAATTCGCCTCAAATCAAAGTTATATTTGATTGTGTCTATAACACGGGCATCTTGTTGGAAAATATATATTATTATTTTTGTTAAAAATGGAGACTAAAGAAGATAATATTGAAAAGTTGAAGCGGTCGAGAGCATATTATAAGGGTAAGATAACGAGAGTTGCTAATTATATTGAAGAATGTAAATATGAAGACATTATGGATTTGGAGGTGAGAATTGAACAAATTAATATGGCTTATAGTAAATATGATAGCTTGCAAGAACAAATTTGCCTTCTTCAAGGGACAGATGAAAGTGATTTATTCAACGATACCGAAGAATTATATTTAAATGTTTTATCACGCATAAAGTCTATAATTAATAATTTGAAATTAAAGTCTACCCGCTGTGAATCCATTGACAATATGCCTAAATCCATAAAAAATAAATTGCCGGTTTTGGAGATTCCTTCTTATGATGGAAAAGATATATGTAAATATAAAACATTCATTGATATGTTCAGAGCAATTATTGATAACGACTGTGATCTTACAAATATTCAGAAACTATTTTATTTACGAAAATATCTCTTCGGCGATGCTCTTAGTCTGATTGATGGTCTTCCGCTCATTAACGAATCATATTCAAAAGCTTTGGAACTATTAGAAGATAGATACAGTAATAAATATATTTTAATTACAAGTCATATATATCATATATTCGACATACCACCTCTCACACGAGGCACAGCAGCCAACCTACGGGAGCTGGTGTCCGTCGTGCGGCAGAACGTCGGCGCCCTCGACAGCTTGGGACAACCCGTTAGCGCATGGGATATGATTCTTGTGTCCATTATTTCACGCAAGTTGGACCAGTATACTTGTCGCGCATATTTTGCAGAACGTGATCAGGGCAAGCTTCCTACTTTAGATGACTTATTGAAGTTTTTAGAGCGCCGCGCTTGCAGTTTTGAAGAGAGTAATAAGGTCGAGAATGGTAACAAAATTCATTTGGGTAAGATGAGGTTTACTAATTTTGCAAATACTAAACCTGTATTATATAATTGTTTATTTTGTTCCGCTACTGATCATCGATTATATAAATGTTCTAGTTTTAAGTTGGAGTCTGTAGACAACCGACTAAGCTTTGTAAATAAACATAATTTATGTATGATATGTCTTAATAAGCATATGAAGAAAAATGTAATTTTCAATTTAAATGTTCTCATTGTGGTAGCAAAAGTCATAATTCTCTTCTTCATTATGAAGAGGATACACAGACACCAACTACTTCTGTCAGCACTGCTTGCAGTAGCACTGTTGTAAATACAAGTATCTTGTTACCTACTATCATAGTCAATGTACAGGCTAGTGATGGCAGTTTTCGTAAGGTTCGCGCATTAATGGACAGTGGTAGTCAAACTTCGTTTGTTACTCGTAACCTTGTCAAAGAATTAGGTCTTACATCGTTTAAAAATGAATTTAATATCGTGACAATAGGTCAACAGGCGCAGCAGGTCAAAGATGGCGTAAATATTAATATAAGTTCTTTAAACACGAGTTATTCTACTTCCGTAAATTGTTCTGTTGTAAATAATATTACTTTACCTATTCCCCAACATAAGATTGATTCGTGTAACATTAAAATTCCTAATAATGTAATACTGGCTGATACCACGTTTAACGTTCCAGGTCCTATCTCTTTATTATTAGCCGCGGACATATTTTTTGATGTTTTGCTTCCCGGCAAGATGAAATTAGGGCCAGGGAGATGCGTATTACAGAATACATCTTTCGGTTATATTGTTTCGGGGAAAATTCACAGCAAATCTGTGAGCAATTATACTCATTCTATGCATATACTCGCAAATCAATCAGTAAATAATATTTCAGAAAAACTTTCGAATGTAGATATTTCCATTCCCAATGATATAGCAACAACAAAACATTCATTTACTGAAAAAAGTACATCAACACAATGGTGTTATTTTAAATAATAAGTTTAAAATGTATCGGAATGTCAAATTTGTAAGTGAACTTGAAGTATATTATTTGTTTACAAGAATTATGCAAAGAATGAATTTGTTATTAAATAAACGTTTTCCTAATGATATATATTGTAAAAATGAATATACAAAATGTAGTAACAATTATTTAGATTCACAATATGCCTTATTTTGTAATTTAGGTAATCTGTCTGTAAATTTACTTAATATGCCATATTATCCTATTATAAGGAAAAATAAAAATATTATAATATTGATATATAGTGGCAGGACTAGATGTCTAAGTTCTTTACTCTATGATCATTTGTTTGTACACCTAGAGCTACATGTACCACGTGTCAAGCGTGATTTATATTTAAAAGATTCACCTACAATTCAATTAGTGGGATTCTATAATACAAGTCTCAATGCATTTGGTTATTGTATATATTACCATTGTACGTATAAAAAATTATATTATTGTTGTAAATTTGATTTTTATAACATTTTGTATAGTTTTGTTAAAGAATAAGCTTATAATTCATTCTCAGCTTTCAGTTAGGTTACTTTTTCTTTTATTAAATTGTTATTTAGTTTTATTGTTATTTAGTGATTCGCAAATTACTTCATCTAGGATGAAAACAATTAATCTTACAAGTTTGAGTGTATTTGTATATAATAAACAAGATGATTTAACTCGTTCCAGTACTTGTCATTCTGTTGTTATTAAATCGATTACTTCAAAATATTTGTTGTGTATGGTAGATCCTCACATATTAAGAGATACTAGCCTCCGGTGGTACAGGTCATCACATAGGGAATCTGAATTTATATCTATTAAAACTATGCATTATCATCATTCAAAAGTTTATATATCAAAGACCTGTAGTAAACATATATACATTATTTTATTTAAAGATTCGTGTACTAGTAATTTGTTAACAATTCCAATAAATGTTTTATTTTTATTAAACTGCAATATGTTATCGGATATATTTATACATTCTATAATAGTTTTAAGAAATGAATTACTGAGCTAGGAATAGATTTGAACATTAGTATTTTTAACATGTCTTAACAAAACAGTTATTAATTTCTTTAGTGTGTAGACTATACTTTACTTAAACGATATTACTTTGATTTATTAATAAGATTTTTATAAAACATTATATTATGTAATGTTGTTTCTTAACATTTGTTTGTTTGGGAGCTTTATGTACGAGACATAAAAACTTCTTTGTATTTATTTTAAATTTCGAACGCGCTTCGCATTCATTTGTTTTACGAATAAAAAATATTGTTAGAGATGTGAAAATTCCATCATGGCGTTTTATTTATCTCCACAAATTTTCAACTATGATTTATACAATGCCTACGTCATAACATGTATCTGCATGCCAAATTTCAGCCCGATCCGTCCAATGGTTTGGGCTATGCGTTGATAGATCACTATGTCAGTCACCTTTGAGTTATATATATTTAGATATGGATCCTTTCTTACAATTACCATTTGCCTTTATAAATGTATAGTTGTAATTCTATAGTAATTAGAATTCTTTGACCTACTTCTTCTCCCTTCCTCCGTAAATATTAAATAGAATGGAATAGAAAACTATTTGTTCAAATAAATTTAAATTTAAGCACATTTGAATAGTCATAGTATTATGAATTTATTTTTAATCTACCGCTCATTCTGAAAGCTGTCTCATCACAAGAAAAACTTAACTAAAACTTGTAAGAAACTTGCATTATTAAATTTGAGTGTATTATGAAAAGTTACATGTTGCCAAAATAGAAAATGACCTATAATATCAAACTTATAACAACCTTATCGAATTTAGGGCCTCGCTATTACATGTAATGACACTTAAGTTTAATACCAGGGTAACACCCACATGTATCTAAATAAACGGGTCACTGAACAACACACAAACTCCTAAATTAAAGTTCCATTAGTTAATTTATTTTATACTAGCTATACCCACGGGTTCACTCGCGTGAAATTTATAGTCTATATGTTATTCTATTGTATAAGCTATATTACTGTAAAGTTTCATGAAAATCCGTTGAGTAGTTTTTGCGTGAAAGAGCAACAAACATTTATCTATACTCACAAACTTTAGTGTTTATAATATTAATAACATCCTCATTAAATCGTTCTATATATTGCGATCATATATTTATGCTTAATATGTGATATATTAAGCATAAATAAATGATCGCAAATTGCTTTGTTAGCATATACACATTATCTATACAACAAAGCGTGCCGTATCAAAATAATTATATCGACATGCCGAGAATTGTTCGGAATGTATTCCATTTTACAATACTTCCAACGAATTCCGGTAGTTCGAATTTAGGTAATGTAGCTAGAATGAATAAATATCATAATAGCGCAGAGAGGCGCAAAACAGAACAATAATGTAGTGCCGTGCGATAACGAGAAATAAGGAAAAACACGTTTCTCCCATTACGTATTGTAAGCCACTATTGATATTGCCTCTAGAGCGTGACTAGCTACTCTATGAAATTAGGCAGCTTTTTCCATTTATCCAATCGTCGAAGAAATACTGGAAACGTTTTCTTCGTGGATTTTATTAATTTTATGGATTATATATAGACTACTGAAATCTTGATCTTTTTTTTTAACACAGGGGATACATGAGCATGCGGCTTACCTGATGGTAAGTGATTACCCTCGACTATGAGCACCCGGAACAACAGGGGAATTGCAAACGCGTTGTCGGCCTTTTAAAAAGGAATAAGCTCTTTTCTTGAAGGTTTCAATATCGTATCGGAAATACCATTGTTGGAAGGTGATTTCACAATGTGGTTGTGCGTGGCAAAAAGTTTCTAGAAAACCGCAATGTGGAGGACCGCCATTCATCCAGATGATCAGGATGGTATTTTAGTTCCTGGCGGATGGTGGTGGTATAGCGATTTAGCACACCGCCTTACTTCCGAAGGTCGTGGATTCAATTTCTCGCACGATACATTTACAGTACCGAGTATTATTGTTTATATAGGTGTGGGTACTTTCTATATATATTATTTATGTATTTAAATGCATCTATCAGTTGTTTAGTACCCATAAAACAAACTCTGCTTAGTTTAAGACTAGATGGCGCTGTAAATTGTCTAGTTTAGCATTTATTTAATTATTCCAAGGAACGAAGCGTCGTTTTATATACTAAATAGCAATATTTGACAAGAGTGGACTAAAAACATACAAATTATCTAAATATCTACATATATTGCTAGCTGTACACGCAACTTCGTCTGTGTAGAAATTAACTTTATTTTTCTAAAATAAAAATAGCCTTTAAATAGCCTTAGCTACCTGCCAAAAAAAGTCCCGTCAATATCCGTACCGCCATTTCAGAAATTAGTCGGACCAGACAGACAGACAGACAAAAATTGTAAGTCCTGAAGCTTTTAGAAACAAGTATGAGCTTTGTAATACAGCGTGTGGTTAGTAATTTCTAAAAGCCTTGAATATACGAGCGGCTCCCAAGATGAATGTGCTCTAAACGTAAATTGCTCGGCTCTGTTTGCAGAGGACCCAGAGGTATCCATTATTGTGAAATTATGTTCATATGTCAGTTGAAATGGCAACCGTTTCAAGTGTAGGACCCAAGTTATGTTCTACGTGTTCAGTTTAGATGGCGTATTCTTTGGTAGTACAATAAAAATAATGAGCAGGTACAGCCCTGGTATCATTGGGTAATTTGTTGAATTTTTATATACTGTTTGTTGAATTGTGCCCTTCCGTCTGAAAGGTTTCTATGAAATAATAACTTACAATGTTGTGTTCATGTAAGGAGCTACCTATACATATAAATGAAATTAGATTTGTTGTAATAAAGTTACATTTGAACTGGCTCCTTACATGAACATAAAATCCAGTGGATTACAATATTGAAGTTTCGTTGCTTCAATTTAGGATATGGACCTATATGTTAGGGATTTAGGGTTAAAACGGTCCTTTGTGTCAAGTTAGGATACTGTAAGATATATGATAGAATTAGGGTAAATTAGGGTAAAGAATCTAAATATATATAACTCAAAGGTGACTGACGTAGTGATCTATCAACGCATAGCTCAAATCACTGATCGGATCGGGCTGAAATTTGGCATGCAGGTAGATGTTATGACGTAGACATCCGCTAAGAAAGGATTTTGATTAATTCTACTTCCAAGGGGATAAAATAAGGGATGAAAGTTTGTATGACACTTTGTCAATTTTAAACCGATTGGGCTGAGACTTTGCATGCATGAATCTACTAAGGCGTAGGCATCTTCTAAGAAAGGAGTTTGATAAATTCTACCTACTTTAGTCTATTTATTTATTTTACTTAATTTAGTCATTTACAGTAGTAAATTACTAAATTAAGTTTATTTGAATAAATGTTTTTCTATTCTATTCTATTCTATCCTGCAAAGATAGCCAGTTACACCTTGATCGTCATTGTTTGCATCTTCAGGTTGCGTCGTTAAGGAAAAAAAACGCTGCTAACAAATCGATTCAGCCACGTGTCACGTGCGGCCCCATTAAAGTAAAGGGAAATATAAAATCTTTTCCTCATCCACACAATCTCTTGGACAAATTGATGAGTAAATAAGTTATGGTCTGTTTATTAGGTACTTCAAGACGAAGGTTTACGACCAACGTGTGTTGCTAGTGATGACTTACGGCACAGAGACGTGGTCGCTAACTATGGGCCTCATGAACAAGCTCAGAGTCACTCAGAGGGCAATGGAGAGGGCTATGCTCGGAGTTACTCTGCGTGATCGAATCAGAAATAAGGAAATCCGCAGAACCAGAGTGACCGACATAGCCCGAAGAATTGCGACTCTATAGTGGCAATGGGCAGGGCACATAGCTTGTAGAACAGATGGCCGTTGGGGCAGTAAAGTCCTCGAGTGGCGACCACGGACCGGAAGACGCAGCGTGGGGAAGCCACCAGCAAGGTGGACCGACGATCTGGTCAAGATCGCTGGAAGGCCTTGTATGCCAGTAGCGCAGGACCGATCGTCGTGGAGATCTTTGGGGGAGCCCTATGTCCAGCAGTGGACGTCTTCCGGACTGCGATGATGATTAGGTACTTTATGATTGTCCTTAATGAAACTGCAACATAAAATACCTGATAACATTTGTTGCGGACTGTATTAAGGTTGGTTTAAAATGAGACACGTTCCTAGGTGAGGTAAAATATGTGTAATCAGCTCGCTATCAATAATGTCAGACCATGAATATGGCATAAGAAACCAAACGGAATATAAAAACAGAACGTCAAAATATAAAATACAAATATATATATAAAGAACAACATGAAATGTGGACCCCCCTCCGATCGATTCACCGTCCAATTCAAACGGGGGTCGAAATTACGACGGCTAAGGTTCGAACCCTCAGTGGTGCCCTCTGATTAAAGTCGTATCCGTCAGGCGGGAGTTAGCTTTCAGCCGCTCCATAAGTCCCTCCGTGAGTTTACAGTGTCGTCTGCACTCTCCCTCTATCGTCCGGTGAAGCTATAATGGTCAGTTGCGGCCATTAGAGTAGTGCGAAAAAAAAAGATGTACATGTATAAATGTATACGTTAATATATATACATGTATTTAACTTTTCTTGACGAATCCAATACTTTAATTGATACTAATATTGTAGAGAGAGAGAGAGAGAGAGGATTCAGTCGCGGGGAAACTTTGGAATCACTGTACTTATTTCAGAAATTCATTGACTGTTTTATAGATACCTAGTTTGACATAGGCTGTACATATACATATATTAACACTAACTAACCCCGCAAACGAAGGTTAGCGTTATAAATTAAAATCGCTATTAAAAAAATAGGGGTTGGTGAAAGATGGGTGTAAATTTAGTATTGAGTGTATTTTAATGCCACATTATAAAAAATATGTCCAAAAATATAAAAATAATGTTAGGGGTCACCCTTTTCACTTAGGGGTATGAAAAATAGATAGTAGCCGATACTCAGAACTACTGAATATGCAAATAAAACTTCATAAAAATCGGTCAAGCCGTTTTGGAGGAGTATGGTAACTAACATTGTGACACGAGAATTTTATATATTACGTTATATACTTATATATACAGCGCTGATTAAAATATGTGTAATAATAATAATATAATAATATCTCAGGACAATTCACACAGCGCCATCTAGTCCCAAGCTAAGCAGAGCTTGTGTTATGAGTACTAGACAACTGATATAAATACATGGATACATTTTTTTGGTAAATAAATATATGTTATAGAAAACACCCAGACCGATACAAACAATCATACTCATGAATACAAATGTAATTGTACTAGAATCTGCAGTCTGAATGAGCGGAATAATTAAAAAACTATAACTATTCCAGGATGCTTTTATTCTGTTAAATTTATTTGAATAAATATATCTATTTACATATATATTAAAACGTGAATTCATAGTATGTGACCATGACACGACCTCAGCGACATAAATTTAGCGTGTTCTTGAAAGACATCCGCAATGGCAGGAAGGTTTTCAAATAATTGTGATGGCAAAAAGGTGAAATGGAATTGACTGTTTGCTGGAGGAATATTGCAATAGAAATAGAAATAGAAATAATCTTTATTCAAATAAACTCATTACAAACACTTTTGAATAGTCATATTTTGATTCTACCACTCATTCGGAATGCAGATTCATCACAAGAAGAACGAGCAAGAAACTTGTGTGTTGCTCTTTTTAATAGATGTTTTTTTATATAAATAATTACAGTATAACAAGTAAGAGGCATGCGATAATCAACATAGAAATCGCTACGCACTCATTATTAGTGTAATCAGATAATATTGTCAGTGCTATGGATTTAAAGTTTTTCTATAAAAACTATCGTTAAGGAATTCATCAATTTTATAGTAAGAATTGCAAAGAAACTGTTTTATTTGACATTTAAATCTTTTTTCTGGCAGATTTATAACAGACTCTGGTATTTTATTGTAAAACCTTACGCAATATTTAAGTTGTTGTGTTACTGAAATAAAAAATATTTAAAATGTATACTGATTTTAATAGTGACGCCACGGAATGTTCGAGAAGAGTAAAATGTATATAAATTTAAATAAAACAACGTTCCATTCGTGACGTTCCAAATTTGAATTTTATAATTACATTCTTAAATATATTTATATTTGACTATTTGTAACATCGACGTTCCATGCGTGTCGTTACAACTTTGAATTTTATAAGTTTATTTTTAAATATATAAAATGATGATTTGGAACATCGATGTTCCTTGCGTGTCGTTCCAAATTTGAATTTTATAAATTTATTTTTAAATATTTTGTAATATTGAAATAACCGTTTTTTACTACATGCATATGAATGGAAATACGGTACATATACCAAAATAACATTTATTACAATTTTTGTCTGTCTGTTTGTTCCGGCTAATCTCTGAAATGGTTGGACCGATTTTGATGAGACTTTTTTTGGCAGGTAGCTAATGTAATAAGGAGTAGGCTACTTTTATTGTAGAAAAATAAAGTTAAATTACACGCGGGCGAAGTCGCAAGTACAGATAGTCATAAATAAATAGAAACAATCGTACTCATGAATATAAATGTTGAATAAATCGAACCTGCTAGCATCGCAAGTAAAGCAGTATGCTAAACCGCTAAACCACTGGCCTAACCACAAAAAAACCCTAAAACAGTTACTGTTCCATGACGAGACAATAAATTTAGTCAAATGGTCAAAAAAACTCTCGCCTCAAAAATTTGCCATTACGTCTAAAACGCTATGAGGTATCAATAATAGCAAATGCTAGACAACCTATGTATATCATGCAATTCCCATATCCGCTAGTTGGGCCATCAGGGGTGGCGAGAGCGGGGCGTGAGGGGGAAGGAGGAGGGGGGGCAGGCCGGCCGCCGGACGGACAGCATTCCGCAAGTGACTCACTCGGACGCACAACTGTATGTAGCTGGCAGACGAATACAATTGAATTTATTTATTTATTATATACTAGCTGTACACGCGACTTCGTCCGTGTGGAATTTAACATTATTTCTCTAAAATAAAATGCAATTTAGTGTACAATTGAGAAATTGATGGCAAATTTTGGAAGAATACTTTCACACACATTTATGTTTTTATGAACTTGATTACCATAAAATATATAGTTACACAGTTAATCAATATGAATTAATAAAATAAAAAGACGCAGATAAAGGACAATAAATATTGTTAAGACCAAAGTCTTTGCATCAGATTTCAGTTCAAGAAAAACTGCATCATAAGAAAAAGGCACAACGGCATCTAGTAACCGATTTAGAAACTAACAGACTATATAAAAAAAATACTGTTATTTTTAAACTTTCTTTATATACACAACTAGCTTTTTGTCCGCGGCTTCGCTCGCGTTAATTTATCCCCTCAGGGGTGGAATTTATCAAAGTCCTTTCTTAGGGGATGCCTATGTCATAGTAGATTTATGCATGAAGTCTCAAGTTTAAAATTGTAGTTTAACAAACTTTCACAATTTATTGTTCAAAATCCTTTCTTAGCGGATGCCTACGTCATAATCTACCTGCATGACAAATTTCAATATCACTATGTCAGTCACCTTTGAGTTATATATATTTAGACAATATATTTATTGTTTAACTAACAATTTATTGTTAAAAGCCGAAAACGAAGAATCACAATATCCGTACACTTGTTGACTGATACTACTAAACTTATTACAAAAAATTCCATACAGGTTTTATCCGTGTTAAGACCCGGTTGAAAATATACAATTAAAACTAGTTTTCGAAACAGGTGCTCGGGTTTCAGCCAGCTACATACCATAAGGCGACACAGCGCGGCTGCTCGGCCCGTACATCGCATTAAGAGGAGTGTCTTATCGGCAGATCACTGTCAACACAGCATCCGCAGCTTGCAATGTGGGAAGTTATGGCACAGTGCACCGACCGACAGCCGGCCGTGTACCCGGCACGGTCACCTACTTTGTCTCAAGATTACCATATTCAAATCATCTTTACATGTAATGCAACTGTAACTAGGTTTTTGCCTGTTTGTTTGTTCGTGTTGGCTGGAGATATAACTATGGAAGTTTTATGAAGTCAAAATCTATACTCCATCTATACATATAAATAAAATTGGTGTGTCTGTTTGTAGTAGTAAGTAGTTTAAAAGGTCTAAGCGAACATACAACGGAAGTGACTTTATTTTATCATTACATCTTTCTTCTTCTTTCAGCATATATTTGTCCACTGCTGGACGTATGCCTCTTGCATAATTTTCTACTTCAGTCTGTCTGTGTCTTGACTTGTCCAGGTCGGTCCTGCTGTCTTCCTGATATCATCAGACCATCTGGCAGTTGTTCTGCCTATCGTTACATAGTATAATATAAAGTCCGTCCCGGACAGACAGCGACAGCGACTTTATTACTTTTAAATATAGGATCAGATTAAAGAAAGTTTCGACAAATGAACTGCACCAAATGAGAGAAATGATTGCTTTGACCGACATTTTTAGATTTCGATTCAATTTTCAATCATATAAATGTCAGCCATAAATATAAATTGACTTACGATTGTGGCACAGTCCGAATTTGAACTCACGACCTTTCAGTATTAGACGGGGTGGCAACACACTGGGTCATGACGCAATCTTAATCTACACCACAGAACATTATAAAGCTGAAAAGTTTGTTTGTTTGAACGCACTAATCTCAGGAACTACTGGTTCGAATTGAAAAATTCTTTTTATGTTGGATAGTCCATTTATCGAGGAAGACTTTAAGCTATATAACATTACGCTATGACCAATAGGAGCGGAACTGCGATGAAAAATATTGTAAAAGGTGGAGAAAAGAAAGACAGACGTAGTTGCTCGGGTCAACTAGTAATTTATATCTCTGACATAAACGTGAAGTGAGCTGTGATTTAGAATAGGTTATATTTAAATTTTTTTTATTGTCTCATCTCTAGTTGGTAACTCCAATAATAGTACTGATATAACACTTTTTTACTGTTTCTTTATATACCACTAGCTACTCGCCCCGGCTTCGCACGGGTGTACATGTATTATATATATAAACCATCCTCTTGAATCTATAAAAAAACGCCTCAAAATCCGTTGCGTAGCTTTAAAGATTTAAGCATACATAGGGACGGACAGACAGCGACAGCGACTCTGTTTTACACTATGTAATGAAGTGTTTATTATTCTCTAGATGATTATTACAATGACGGCCGTAATATTCCAAATGCGCTTGACTTTTTGTTTTCAGAAGCCACTAATTTTAAAGTTGGTATAAATGGAGTGATTAATTAAAACAAACATACTAAAATTATATTTATATATATAATTATGCGATGGTGATTCACCAATCAAAACATTTGCCTGGCGAAGGTCAAATTATGATCATTATGTCTCCTACATTAAATATTTATAACGTGTTCTCATACATGTCATTTTATTCAAAATACCAACGAGTCTGTTTTATAACATTTTTGAGGCCACAGTATAATAATAATAATAATACGAAACAGTCGCCATTTTGGAGAGTCACTCAGACATGTGCTTTCGGGTTGTTCAGCTCTTGCCAACACTGAGTACTTGCACAGACACAACCAGGTAGACAAATTACTCTATCAAGAGCTAGTAGGACCTGAAGTAGGGCCTCGTGAATGAGAGGTTGCCGTACTAAGTACGAGCCCCAGCCGGTCCTCGAAAGCGACAGCGTCAGGCTCTACTTGGACCGATCCGTCATCACGGATAGGAGCGTTCTTGTGAACAAACCTGATATCGCGGTGATGGATCGGGCACTCTCGAGGGTGTTTTGGTGGACATCACCATACCCCATGACGAGAACCTCGTGAAAGCCGAAACTGAGAAAAAGAGAAAATATCTCGACCTGGCTCACGAGGTGACCGAAATGTGGGGGGTGATGTCCACCGAAATCATTCCAATCGTTATGTCGGTGAACGGTCTTATCCCAACCAGTCTGGAACAACATCTTAGACGGTTGGGATTCCGGGCGGTTCTCTCCCGGGAAAGATGCAGAAAGCGGTGCTGTTAGATTCTGCTCGCATTGTACGCCGGTTTCACTCTGAACCCCGGCCGACTGTGCTTCTGCCGGGGGTATGTTGCCATCTCCTCTCCTTAAGAGGGGTGATGAGAATTTTTGGAAAAAAATATAATAATAATAATACGAAACAGTTGCCATCTTGCAGAGTCACTTAGACATGTGCTTTCGGGTTGTTCAGCTCTTGCCAACACTGAGTACTTGCACAGACACAACTAAGTAGCCAAATTACTCCATCAAGAGCTAGCTCTGACTCGAATGAGAAATTTTATATATCGCATATAAAATTTCATAAAAATCGGTAGCCGTTTTTAATAACATTGTATTTTATATATAAGATATCTAATAATATTTATAAAACAATACATATATTAAACACAGTATGTTGTATCCCATTCTTGAAATAACTTTGGCTTCAGCTTCTTCTCGATAAAAAAAAATCTCAGTCATACGACACTGTCTTTAGCCAATATCTTCAAATGAAGTTCAAGCGAGTTGTAAGACTTACCTGCTGTACACACAGCGAAGAAACTGCAGGCTAGCAGCGCCAGCTCCGGCGACAGGATGCCGCCTCGCCACCTGCAGCAATAAAGCACATGTCTAAAACATACTGTTGTATATCATAACGCATATCTAACACAATTGTGAAATGAACTACCTGCCGAGGTTTTCCCACGAGACTACAGCATGGGGTTTTTCAAGAAGGGTATATTAAGGTTTCTTAAGGGACGGCAACGCGCACGTGACACCCTTGGTGTTTCGGGCGTTCATAGGTTACAGTAACCATTTACCATCAGATGGGCCGTATGCTTGATTGCCACCATCGTAATATAAAAAAAACACAGTAACGTAATTCATAAATTGAAAATTTTGAAATTTGACTTTAATACCACAGGTATAAAGTGGACTTTCCAAAATTGTAATTTTTGAGTTAAGCCAGTATTATAATAAGTGTGCGGTAAGCTCAAGGACGATTTGGGGTTCCGGAATCCGTGGAAGGACTTGTGGAGCAGCTGGAGTAGCCTCCAGCCGCTCCACAAGTCCTTCATCAAGTCAATCAAGCAACTACTACTATAAAAGCGAAAGTAACTCTGTCTGTCTGTCTTTCGTGTTTATAATATTAATATGATCATTACATAGTATAAAACAAAGTCACTTTCGCTGTCTGTCCGTTCCAATATATGCTTAAATCTTTAAAACTACGCAACGGAATTTAAAACGGGTTTTTTAATAGATATAGCGATTCTAGAAGAAGGTTTATATGTATAGTACATGTATACCCGTGCGAAGCCGGGGCGAGTAGCTAGTATTATATACACCTTAAGGACTAACATATATAGAAAATAATGATATGCTTTAAAAACCTATAAATTATAGAATTAGAACAGCCGACAAAAAGGTCTCGAAAGATTGATCACTCACTTGTCCACTCAACATATCTAATCCACATCTGATATCTAAAACCCAGGGCGCATAGGATGACCAACCCTAAAGTAAAAAAACTAGGATTATAAGTTAGAAATATTAGGACCAATACCTACGTAGCATTGGGTTAACCGAACCTAAGTTAAAAAAACTAGGATCTGAAGTTGGACATATCAGGATATATCATTTTAATTTTAAACGCAGTATTAGAATTGTAATAGTTAAATTTATGTTGTGATATATATATAAATAGATGAATAGCATAGAATAGAATAGAATAAGATAGGACAGGACAGGACAGGATAGGACAGGACAAGACAGGACAGGACAAGATAGAATAGAATAGAATAGAATATCATTTATTCAAATAAACTTAATTCTAATAATGAAATAAATTAATAATTAATGAAATTCATTACATGAATATAAATTCAATCAAATGATATTCGAGCAATTAAAATAATCCTATTCATTCATTCATTCATTTCAGATCGGACAGTATGTTATGTTATTAAAACTACATAATATTTTCTTTATATTAAAAACAGCTGTGCCCTCGGTTATACCCTCATGAAATTTATAGCCTATATGTTATTCTAATGTATAGGCTATATTACTGTAAAGTTTAATCAAAATCTGTTCAGTAGTTTTTGCGTGAAAGAGTAACAAACATCCATCCATAGTAAAACCGTTTTAAATTATTTATTAATATAATAGTAATTATTCTTCTTGTGATGAATCTGCATTCCGAATAAGCGGTAGAATAAAAAAACTTGACTATTCAAAAGTGCTTATATGAAGTTTATTTGAATAAAGATTATTTCTATTTCTAAAAAAATATCCAGGACCCTTCTTAAATTCTATTCAGAACGTTCCAGGATATTACTAAAACTAGTCCTGGGAAAACAGGACGGATGGCAACTGTAACGTAGCCTGATATGACAAATCAATCAATACACTTGTAAGTGCTCCTTCAACGGGCACAAGAACATAAATCAACTTGTGATTGACGCCCACCGCCCCAGATGTCTACATCCCTACATATAGTATAAATGTAACGCTGTCTGTACATAGATCTATGAGAAAAAAAGTATATTAGTGGATTTAATAAAAAGTAGTTATTATAATAATAATTATTATTATTATTAATAATATAATCCATTACCCCATCAAATAGAGATATATAATATACTAGCTGTCCCGGCAAACGTTGTTTTGCCATATAAATTAATAACGCTATAAAAAATAGGGGTTGATGATAGAAGAGTGAAAATTTAGGATTGTATGTATTTTTGTATGTTGTACAATAAAAAAATAGAAACTAAAAATTATTTCTAAAAAATAAAAGAAAAATTTACAAACAATCTACTCATGAATACATGTTAATAGGGGGATGAAAAATAGATGTTGGCCGATTCTCAGACCTACTCAATAAATGATAACTAAACATAGAATAAATTAAAAACATGAGAATCGGTCAAATTATTAAATAAAATCAATATTTTGAACGAAAACTGTGACACGAGAATTTTATATATATCTATATATAAAGAAATAAAATTAAAAACTGTTAAATGCGTATATGATCTATTTATTTAATATTTCCGTAATGTTCATCTCTAATAATTAGAGGGTGGATTTTCCTAGGGAATATCTTTTGGGGAGGGGGATGGTTACATTTTTAAAACTTTTTGATTAAATTTTATATAAAAAATATTAAATCTATTATATATATAGTATAATATTTCAGTGACACAGTATAATATGTATAATATAATATAATATATATAAGATGTATAATATAATATATATACCGTTCAATGTGATTTGACATTTCAAACTGGAAAATGACCACTCTAAAGATTACAAAGTAAAGTGTATTTTCCAAGATTTTAAACTATCATTTATTCCAATATATAAAAAACTTCTATTAAAAAACTTCCCTTGTATCAAATGTCGCAGGACACAGAATTAAAATAAATCTAAATGTATATAAAAAAAAGGGAAAAGTGTCAGAACGATCCGCTGTGAAAAAAAAGTAAATTAAATTGTAACGCCATTGGTTTCTAATAACTAAATACAATAAACATTTCATATATATATATAATAAAAAAACTTTTTTTAATCAAAACAAATTGTTTTGTTATCAGTTTGTCTGTTAGTCTGTCTGACTACCACCTCCTTGCATTAACTAGTCATATAACACAAACACATTGGAATATCACTCCTTCTGTATATCAAACGCCAACCTAACCACATGTGATTTAACCAATATTGGTGAGGCTTTTTGGATGACCGGCCGAGGAGTTATATTCGGCAGTTATTTTTTAAAATAAAAAATTTATTTCATTACTTTAGCATTAGCTATCTGCGAGTGAAGGTGCCATCAAAATCATCCACCCATTTCAGTGATTTTACAAACATACAGACAAAAGTAGCCCATTTTTTTTAATTTCCTTTTGATGACCATATTTTCATATGCATTTAGTGAACAGCTTATAATTTAACGTCGAGATTTCAATATATACCTTTATTTGCCATAAAATTATTCGTGTTAAGACCCGGTTAATAATCATTTATTCCAATAGATAAAAAAAGTAAAAAAATTGTACAAAGTCGCAGGACACAGCTAGTCATTGAACAAATCGTTTCAATAAGGGAACCGTGTCAGAACGATCCGCTGTGATTTGACATTCGAGGGTGGATGACCGGCCGAGGAGCGGCAGTCATTTTTCAATCGTGTCGTTTGAACGACCCAAATAGGATAATACGCGATGTCTTTGTGCCGACAAAGCTTCCGTGTGAAAGTAACATCGGCATACGTTACACTGCAATCATAACTGCCTATTTATATCATCACTAGCTCTTACCCGCGGCTTCGCTGTGTGTGTATTCGCCGGCACTTTTTATACATATATATCTAAATATATATAACTCAAAGGTGCCTATTTGAGCCTAAATAAATTAGTGCTGGTTGGTAGTTTGTATTCACACGTTTCGTTTTTTTTTTATAACACAGGGGACAAACGAGCATGCGGCTCACCTGATGGTAAGTGATTACCGCCGCCCATGAGCACCCGCTACACCAGGGGAATTGCAAGTACGTTGTCGGCCTTTTAAAAAGGAATAAGCTCTTTTCTTGAAGGTTTCAATATCGTATCGGTTCGGAAATACCATTGCTGGAAGGTGATTCCACAATGTGGTTGTGCGAGGCAAAACTAAGACTTACAAGGATTGTTTTAAAGAGCAACACATAAGTTTCTTGCTTATTCTTCTTGTGATAAGACAGTTTTCCAAATAAGTGGTAGATTTAAAAAAAAATTGTTGACTATTCAAAAGTGCTTAAATTATGTATATTTGAATAAATGATTTTCTATTCTATTTTATTCTATTCTATACATAGTATAAAACAAAGTCGCTGTCGCTGTCTGTCCCTATGTATTCATAAATCTTTAAAACTACGCAACGGATTTTGATACGGTCTTTTTTAATAGATAGAGTGATTCAAGAGGAAGGTTTATATGTATAATACATGTACACCCGTGCGTAGCCGGGGTGGGTAGCTAGACTATTACTGTAGAAGAGCAATGTCACACTTTAACCCGTTTTATTAATATGCAGTATAGTAAATTCTTTGTTACTATAACAAATTAAGTCTTAATTGATAAACAATCGGAGCTGGGTCATTGGAATATACGCAAAAGTAATTTAACAATAACATAACCGACTAATGGTCGGCCGTTAACTTCACACAACCGGTTCCAGCTGAATAAACATGTATGTTATTAATTCACGAATACATTCTAAACAATGGTAGAGAGATAATTTAGGACAAATTGATTACTGTCGCCCGATAAAAGTTGGGTAAACAGTGTGGCGAGTACAATGTTCATTGTATTGTGCTAATAGCTGTGCCCGCGGATTCACTCACGTGAAATTCATAGCCTTCATTTATAGCCCCGGGGTCGATCCTCGCACGGCACAAATTTTTGTATTTTTTTTTTATCTCAGGACAATTCACACAGCGCCATCTAGACCCACGTTAAGTTACCTAAAGCTTGTGTTATGGGTACTAGATAACTGATACAAATACATAGATATATTAAATTATACATGGACAATTAACACACTCATGAATACAAATGTTTGTCTAGATCGAACCCGCGACCATCGGACGTAAAGCGTAACGTACGGACGGACAAGTGTATTCATGAGTATGATTGTATCAGTCTTGTGTTATGTGTGTATTTACGAAAATATGCATTTGATAATCTGATACAAATACATGGATGGCGCTGTGTGATATATATGATTAATAACGTGTAACAAAATTTTTAAAAATAATAATAAAAATTAATGTATAAAATTGGAGTGTCTGTTTGTAAAATTGAAATAACCGTTACCACATGCATATATTCATATGCATAAATATGGTACATACACCAAAATAACATTATTTACGATTTTTGTCTGTCTGTATGTCTGTGTCTGTCAGTCTGTCGGTCTGTTTGGTCCGGCTAATCTCAGAAATGCCTGGACCGATTTTGACGGGACTTTTTTTTGGCGGGTAACTGATGTAATAAGGAGTAACTTAGACTACTTTTATTTTAGAACAAAACCAGATAAAGGTAGAACAAAAACAGACTAATCAAAACGTATATATATACATATATAGGTATGTATATATTTCACTACATATTACTTCTATATCTTCCGCATATATTTAATAGCAACGTAAATTAATTATATATTATTTGAATCCTTATAACCTCTTTTCCATACAATTATTCATAATTTAAGAGCTGCGCTCTTATTGATGCGGCTCTTGCCATTTTCCACGATCTTCCGTCAACCTCTTTAATTATTGATAGGACACGACTCCAACTTCTTCCTTCATCTCTTGTCAGTTCTTCTCATCTCGAAATCATTCCGAACTGACGGTAGATTTGACATATCATAAGAGTCTGTAATAGACATGAATAAAAAGATATTTTTTTTTTTTACTAATTGGCAATCAAGCACACGGCCCATTGATGAATGGTTCGTAGCCTATGGACGCCAGAAGATACGTGCGCGTTACTTCTTTATACCCTTCTTGAAAAACTCCATGCTGTAATCTGCTTGATATACTTCTTTATACTTCGCCGTGGTCTTTCCCTTCCCTTCTTTCCTTCTATTTCTTTCTTATACTCTTATTCAAAAGCGTAACACGCAATTTTCTTGCTCATTCTTCTTGCACTGAGTCTGCGTTCTGAATGAGTGGTAGAATAAAAAATATGACTATTCAAAAGTGCTTCTATTAAGTTTATTTGAATAAAGATTATTTCTATTTCAATATAAATATGAATTATTGAATTCTCTGATATATTTTCATCGCATACAGAGAGGGCACGTGTGTTTGAGAGTCTGTTAATGGAATTCTGTCGCCGGCTAATTGAGTGCCGGACCGGCGTGTGACAGCCGGAATTGTTGCCATTCCATTCGAGCCAAACACTGCTATTGTCAGGACAAAATATAAACTCCAATATACATTTCCGGTAGTCTCGGATTCAAATATACAGATCGAAATGTGGGAATATAGTTTGCTTTTACAACAACCGCGGGGTTGACGTTTTGACAATGTTTCTAATTTTTGACACAGCAGACGTGAAGGTAAATTAAAAGTATATAGTTATTTATATATATATAAATAACTAACTACACATACACACTACACAAACACACAACTATCCAAAAAATACATATATATATTCTATATAATAATATGAATAAAATTGGAGTGTCTGTTTGTAATACTGAAATAACCGTCTTTTACTACATGCATATGAATATAAATACGGTACTTACACCATTGTAACATTTTTTACAATTTTTGTCTGTCTGTCTGTTTGTTCCGGCTAATCTCTGTAATGGCTGAACCGATTTTGACGGGACTTTTATTGGCAGGTAGCTGATGTAATAAGGAGTAACTTAGGCTACTTTTATTTTAGAAAAATTAAGTTAAATTCCACGCGGACGAAGTAGGTAGGTACAGCTAGTTATACAAATATAATGTATATATGTATTTTAGGTTCTTAGCGCTATAAGACTTTTCAAAGAAATAACGAAAAGGTTAGTCGACATCACAGAAGACCGAAGAGCTGGCAGCTACCTCGGACAAAGAATTAGTCTAGCTATTCAAAGAGGGAACACTGCCAGTATCTTCGGAACGTTGCCTAAAGGGACCCCTTTTAATAATATATTTTAGTTATTGTATTATATTTTTTAGACATTTTAATTTTAGGTTGTAGTTGTATAATTAAGTTATGTAAATGATATAATTAGTTAATTTATTTAAACATAAATTAGGCATTATTACTTTTAGGTTCTTATTTAAAACATTGTATTGCATGAATCATAGTTCAGACGTAAGACCTACTGTTTACCATTCTAGCTGCTCTTAGAACAACTTGCATATTGTATTTACATAACACTCTCTGACTGCATGATGCCGAAATGTCGTAACGGTGAGTTGTGAGTTGGCCTGTTACTGATTTGATTCTGTAGTAATATCATCTAATATCTCAGGACTATTCACACAGCGCCATCTAGACCCTAGTTACGCTAGCTAAAGCTTGTGTTATGGGTACTAGATAACTGATACAAATACATAGATATAATAAATAACCCTGGACAATTCACACAGCGCCATCTAGACCCAAGTTAAGCTAGCTGAAGCTTGTGTGATGGGTACCAGATAACTGATACATATACATAGATATAATAAATAATCTCAGGACAATTCACACAGCGTCATCTAGACCCTAGTTAAGCTAGCTAAAGCTTGTGTTATGGGTACTAGATAACTGATACATATACATAGATATATTAAATAACCCTGGACAATTAACACAGCGCCATCTAGACACAAGTTAAGCTAGCTAAAACTTGTGTTATAGGTACAAGACAAGTGATATAAATATTTAGTTACTTTTTTTCATAAATATATACACATAGAAAATATCCAGACCGACACAAACAAACATACTCATAAATACAAATGTTTGCGCCGTGCGAGGAAACGAACCCGCGACCATCGGAAGTAAAGCGGTGTGCTAAACCGCAAGTGATATAAATATTTAGTTACTTTTTTTCGTAAATACATACACATAGAAAATATACCACCGACATACTCATAAATACAAATGTTTCGTCAAATAAACTTAATATAAGCACTTTTGAATAGGCAAGTTTTTTTATTCTACCGCTCATTCGGAATGCAGATTCGTCACAATAAGTAATAACCAGTACTGCAAATTGCTAATAATCCAACCAGCGGTGTGCAGCGAACATTGACCCAATAATAAGTCAAAGGAATTCCTTTTTTACGAGTCCAAAATCCAATTTGGGGGTACCGGTGTTGGCGCCACCGGTAGCCTCGAGAATGCGGTGCCAATTAGCTTTTTTTGATCCCCCAATTGAGTACAGATTAGAAATGCGGTTTGCTTGCGGTTTGCTTTTTATTCATCTGTGCCATACACTGGCGCCTCTCCTAGTTTATTCACCTTGTCTGGTTACAAGAATATGGACTATAGTTAAGACTTAAATTTATAATAAATAAACATACATAAGAATTGACTTTTTTTGTGGTTGATAATGGAATGCACCCGCCTCGCTAACGGTTTACGCTGGCGGGGCACCAGTGGAAGATGATAAGATGATCATGAGGTCAGGTCAGTTAGCCCATCGTGACAAATTCACTAAGAATTTATCACGATGGTTTCCAGGGGTACCGCGTGGAGGTCAACCTGACATGGTATATTGCTAGCAATGATATTATCAATCCACATTACTAATCAACTTTCCCCCCAAAATTGGCCTTTGGTCATCACTTATACAAATATGAAGAAGTTTAAACGTAGACTAGGCTGTACGGTCTAAGGTTCTTTGCCTGTTCCATCGTTAAAAAGGAGATGGACGAATATGGGAAAAAAATCACCTTGTCTGGTTCTAGTACTATCTAAATGAACTTACAATTGCATATACAACGCTGGTTTTACTGCAACCAGCCCAATATTAATTTATTCTCAATTTGACCACAGACTTTAACAATAGACAAAAGAGTATATTTGCGTGTCTGTGTCATACGTGGTAGTGAGTGTAATGATTTTTTTTATTTTAATGATTAAACGTATTTATTTCACATAATCTATACATATAAATAAAATTGGAGTGTCTGTTTGTAATATTGAAATAACCGTTTTTTACTACATGCATATGATAAATACAGTACATATATATAACATTTTTTACGATATTTGTCTATCAGTCTGTTTGTTTCGACTAATCTTTGAAATGGCTGGATCGATTTTCACGGGACTTTTATTGGCAGGTAGCAGATGTAATATGAAGTAACATAGGCTCTTTTTATTTTAGAAAAATAAAGTTAAATTCTACGCGGATATATTGTTATGTTTTAAGTGCAATAAAGTGTCATAAACAAACTGAATAATCATCTTAAAAGGTTCCTAGAATACAATAATAGCCATGAACAGACTGTTCATGATTGCTTTGACTCATTTTTATTTAAACGTTTATTTGAATAAAGAATTTTCTCCCCTCCGATCGATCCCCCATCCAATTCAAACGGGGATCGATATTACGACGGCCTGAACCGAGGTTCGAACCCCAAGTTGTGCCCTCAGACTAAAGTCGTATCCGTCAGGCGGGAGTAGGCCTTCAGCCGCTCTATTAGTCCTTCCGCGGGTTTGGAGTGCCATCTGCACTCGTCCCGTATCGTCTGGTGAAGCTATAAAGGCCAACTGCGGTCAACAGTATTAGAGTAGTCCGAAAAAAAAATATATTCTATTCTTTTCTATGTACAGCGCTCTCCTTCCGACAATTCGCACTAACATATTAAAAATATCGCTTCGTTTGTTTGTTCTCTGCAAGGTCATTTCCAAAATCTGGACCCAAATATCTCTATTTGGGCCATGTGATGACAGGAGCGGTGGTGAGAGTAAACACACACAGTAGGGTGTAACTTGTATATTAACTGTTACATCTTGAATTACTCTCGCTTACACTAATTACATAAACTATATATATGAGGTACTGCGTGACCTACGTGTCGTTATACAAAACGTACACTCGCACAATCTTTTATTGAACGTGCTGATTTGCATCACTATACCACACCTCCCCTGAAAAGTAGGGTGTCTATGGTGAGGGTGTCCCCTCCCTCTGAAAGTTGAACATTACAAGGACAATTTTATTATTTAAACATACAAAAAGACAAAAAAAACAGCACTAAGGATTAATTTAACTCAACAATTTCTCAAGGTATATCATACCTGAGTACAAAAAAAAAATACAAACTTTTATAATTACATTGTTTTGTTAATACATATTTGTCATCATCAAAGATCAGATCTTGTTTTGTACTAAACAAGTAGTAACCAAAAATTGAAATTAGGCCTTTACTATATAACAATATTAAGAAATTTTATGCTTCACATTATTGGCCAATGTGACAATGCTCACTTCATTATCTGTACTTATTGACTTATTATATTATCTATACATTTTACAGCATACCAAATGTCTGTGTTTGCTTGAGACAAGTTCCTCATATAGGTTCTATGTAGACGTGTGTATCAATATTTGAGGGTAAATTGCGAACCGGCTGTGTATTTAAGACTAGCTGTACACGCGAATATATCCGCGTGTACAGCTAGTCTTCATACATAGGGACAGACAGTAAGCCTAGTTATATAATAAATCAAACTCTATGATAAAATAGAGAATAAGAAATCGGTGATTTGGAATAAGTTCTTTATTTTGCTAGTTAATGTTTTAAGTGCAATAAAGTGTCATAAACAAACTGAATAATATAATCGTAAAAGGTTCCTAGAATACAATAAAGGCCATGAACCAACTGTTCATGATTGCTTTGACTCATTTTTATTGAAACAGACGGAGTTGACATACATCTATATATATATAACTCAAAGGTGACTGACATAGTGATCTATCAACGCACAGCTCAAACCACTGGACGGATCGGGCTGAAATTTGGCATGCAGGTAGATGTTATGACGTAGGCATCCGATAAGAAAGGATTTTGATTAACTCTACCCCCAAGGGGATAAAATAGGGGATGAAAGTTTGTATGAAACTTTGTCAATTTTAAACCGATCGGGCTGAGACTTTGCATGCATAAATCTACTATGACGCAGGCATCCCCTAAGAATGGATTTTGATAAATTCCCGCCTTAAGGGTATAAAATAGGGGATGAAAGTTTGTATAAATCTTCTTAGATTTTGTAGATCCTAATATTTTACACATGCTAAACAAAAGTATAGCCGCAAAAAGTACATCTAATTAATAATAATATTTACTAGTACGCGAGCGAAGCCGCGAGCAAAAGCTAGTTTAAATATATAAAGACAGGCAGAGCATAATACGATTAAATGAACTGGAATAATCCAATAGCAAACCACGTGTTCTGACCACAGAGTAAATATATTCTATTCTGTGACCGGGGTTACCAACTGGATTCATAAAAAAAGGTACGAGGTTTATTACTCTTTGGTAAGTGTCGACCCGTGACAAGGAATTCTGGAAATATCGCAATATCATATGCTGGTGGTCACTCTATTCTCCAAAATTAGAATTTAATAATAAAAATGATTCTGTATTATTGTAAACATACAACATTCATTTGAAAAGAATACGAGCTGAGTTCCTTGTCAGTTCTCATCTTGAAATCATTCCGAAATGACGGTAGATTTGACATATCATAAGAGTCTGTAATAGACCTACATGAATAAAGATATTTTCAATTTGAATCGGATATATCACATATATGCAAATAAATAAAATTGTGTCTGTTTGTAATTTCAAATGCACAGCGTTTTACTAAATACATATTAAAGTATATACGATACTTACATTAAAAACTATTTTTTTAAACTGTTTGTTTTTTTTAATCTCTGAAACGGTTAATCGATTTTTACAGGACTTCCACTCGCCGATAACCAATCATTAACTGAATATTTTATTACTTGTTTTAATACAACTAGCTACTTGCCCCGGTTTTGCACGGGTGTCCATGTATTATACATATAAACCTTCCTCTTGAATCACTCTATCTATTAAAAAAACCGCTTCAAAATCCGTTGCGTAGTTGTAAAGATTTAAGCATACATAGGGACGGACAGACAGCGACAGCGACTTTGTTTTATACTGTGTTATGATACTGTATGCGTTGCTAAATTGAAAAACTACTTTCTTCACAAACCGTCAATTTATTATTATATACTTTAAGAAAGACGTCCTAGGTTCAAATTGAGTAAATTTACAAGTTTTTGACCTCCACGAATTGAGATTTTTAATATTGACAACCCTGATTCTGTATCTAGCATAAGATAAGCAAGGTTGAAGATTCACGAGTGATCATGGCGAACGCATTGTTTTGTGTTTAAATGACTCATCTCAGATATCAACTATTCAAATGGAGCTCGATTTAAACAAACCTGTTTATATATTATCAACTAGTGAATATCTGTCAATAGCTTAATCTATGCAATAATAATAATAACAATCCCAGGCGTTCATAGGCTACGGCAACCAAAATTCACACAGCGCCATCTAGACCCAAGTTAAGCTAGCTAAAGCTTGTGTTATGGGTACTGGATAACAGATTTGTTTAAATACATACATATTATACATAGAAAACACCCAGACCGATACAAACAATCATACCCATGAATACAAATCTTTGTGCCGTGCAAGGAATCGAACCCTCGGAAGTATGGCGGCGCGCTAAACCACTAGACCACCGAGGTCGTCAAACATATAAATAAAATTAGAGTGTCTATTTGTAGTATTGAAATAACCGTTTTTTACTACATGCATATGTATTTTATACTATGTAATGATGAAGATAGCAATCAACAGATCAAAATTAAAGGTATCTCAATCGAAAAAGATCGATATGCATCCCATACATGCCAATGATTACATACATACATAAAAATGCTACATAAATAATGTAGTTCATACAACACAATAGAAATAGAAATAATCTTTATTCAAATAAACTCATTACAAGCGCTTTTGAATAGTCATATTTTGATTCTACCACTCATTCGGAATGCAGACTCATCACAAGAAGAATGAGCAAGAAACTTGTGTGTTGCTCTTTTGAACAGATGTTTTTTTTATATAATAATTACAGTATACATAGAAATCGCTTCGCACTCATTATTATTAGAATAAAAAAGAATTTATTCAGTACATAAATCAATGAGTTAACATGGAACTGTCAAACTAGCCCTGAAAGCAACTACGGGCATCCATCAACGCGATCCGATCCACCGGCTCGGCAAATTGATCGAATGGATTCCTGCTAAGGAAAGAACGGTTGGCAATAGGGAATTTCTGTTATTTACTCACGATACAACATGATTGAGTGATCGGTAGTGACATCTGCGACAAAAGGATCATTTTGGTAGTCAGTCTGTTTACGAAGTTACTTCAATATGGGATTGATAAATTGATCAATTATTATTTATTAGCTGTACCCGGGACTTCGTCCGCGTGGAATTTAACTTTATTAAAATAAAAGTAGTCTAAGTTACTCCTTATTATATCAGCTACCTGCCAAAAAAAAGTCTCGCCATAATCGGTCCAGCCATTTCAGAGATTAGACGGAACAAACATACAGACAGACAAAAATGATAAAAAATGTTATTTTGGTGTATGTACCGTATTTATATTCATATGCATGTGATAAAAAACTGCTATTACAATATTACAAAAAGACACTCCAGTTCTATTTATATGTATAGATAATTGTATTTCTAACAGAAAATTATAACCATCCTCTAAAATACATTTCACGTGGTCCTAAACACCGTTGCAGTTAATTTCTGGTTAATTTATTATGATGGGGAGCCCATCACATGTACATATATCATCATTATGTATTATGATTAACTGCTGTTATTGGTGAGTACAGTTAACAATGCCCGCATAACCAACCCGTCCTACACTATACTATAATCGCGAATTCGCGACAAGTGGGTCATTGACAAGTGCTCGCGCCGCTGGGCAATGATGCCAGTTTAGGGGTCTTCTCCCCAAAATCAAGGAGAATTTAGTTCTTTCTTCATTGATTCCTCAAGGCTGAGGATCGTGGCCAACAGGAATGAGTCTTCCAAACAATTTAGTTACACTATCGGAAAATTTTGGGTCAACAAATAATTAGAATATTTGTGGAGGTAGAGAGAATTGAAATTTCTGGTTACGTAGGCTTCTTGGCACATTAATGTGTAACTAAAAAATAAGTAACTAAAACATACAAAATTCGCGGAACACGTGACCTTAAAAAAGATTATGTGAGTCGCAAATCCACCGAAGTACCATAAATAACCCAATTCAACAATTACCACAGCGCCATCTAGTCCCGCGGTAAGCAAAGTACAATAAATAAATAAAGAAATAACCCAATTTAACAATTAACACAGCGCCATCTAGTCCCACGGTAAACAGAGCTTATGTTATGGGTACTAGACAACTGACATAAATGCTTATATAATTTTTTTACATAGAAAACATCCATACCTATACAAACAATATGATATTCATGAATAATGTTTGCACCGTGCGAGGAATCGAACGAGCAACCATCGAAGGTATCTAGCGGAAACAACAAGTACAACTGTTGGGAAATAATAACTTTATATATGAACACTTTCTTTATTGAGGAATTTTTGGCACGATTTAGGGGAAAGTAAGACATTTATCTGGCAACACTGCCTGACTGGCTAGGCCTGCGCGCGCGCACTTGCACAACAAGCGTTATCCTGCGCCGGAGCCGTTACTGTGACTACATTGTTGCTTCTTGAAGAATTAACTGCACAAGTCACGATTACTCCCAATATTACCCCCAAAATGCTGATAAAATGCTGTGCGAAGTTTTTTGAAACTGTTTTTTAATTTAGAACAAAGAAAACTGTTGCGAGGTCGACTAAATTAACGTATAAATATTTTAAATGAAATGATGAAAATATATATTATATTTTAGGCAGCAAAATGTAATATTAAAATCGAATATTCTTTCTATAATGGGATAGTGATCAAGTTGGCCCATCTGGTGATAAGGGGCAATAGAAATAGAGATAGTTTTTTTTCGTTCTATAACTAGATAGTGATCAAGTTGGCCCATCTGGTGATAAGGGGCAATATAAATAGAGATAGTTTTTTTTCGTTCTATAACTAGATAGTGAACAAGTTGGCCCATCTGGTGATAAGGGGCAATATAAATAGAGATAGTTTTTTTTCGTTCTATAACTAGATAGTGAACAAGTTGGCCCATCTGGTGATAAGGGGCAATAGAAATAGAGATAGTTTTTTTTCGTTCTATAACTAGATAGTGAATAAGTTGGCCCATCTGGTGATAAGGGGCAATATAAATAGAGATAGTTTTTTTTCGTTCTATAACTAGATAGTGAACAAGTTGGCCCATCTGGTGATAAGGGGCAATAGAAATAGAGATAGTTTTTTTTCGTTCTATAACTGTATAGTGAACAAGTTGGCCCATCTGGTGATAAGGGGCAATATAAATAGAGATAGTTTTTTTTCGTTCTATAACTAGATAGTGAACAAGTTGGCCCATCTGGTGATAAGGGGCAATAGAAATAGAGATAGTTTTTTTCGTTCTATAACTGTATAGTGAACAAGTTGGCCCATCTGGTGATAAGGGGCAATAGAAATAGAGATAGTTTTTTTTCGTTCTATAACTAGATAGTGAACAAGTTGGCCCATCTGGTGATAAGGGGCAATAGAAATAGAGATAGTTTTTTTTCGTTCTATAACTAGATAGTGAACAAGTTGGCCCATCTGGTGATAAGGGGCAATATAAATAGAGATAGTTTTATTTCGTTCTATAACTAGATAGTGAACAAGTTGGCCCATCTGGTGATAAGGGGCAATAGAAACAGAGATAGTTTTTTTTCGTTCTATAACTAGATAGTGAACAAGTTGGCCTATCTGGTGATAAGGGGCAATAGAAATAGAGATAGTTTTTTTGTTAAATATGCAATTAAGATAATAAGCACACTTCAACAAAAAAATTAAACTAGCGACCGTCCCGGCTTCGGGCTTACGGATATGTTACAAATCTTTGAACCTCTCGGTTTTTTCTATACTATAACATGCATGTATTATACATATAAACCTTCCTCTTGAATCACTCTATCTATTTGTGTAAACTGCTTTAAAATCTGTGTAATTTATACATACTCAGACTAATAGTTACAAATAGTCATATACACTAAGGAAAGGGAATTGTTAATAATGTGGACTAATGAACTCATTGCTAGCAGTGTACCCTGCAGGTTGACCTCCACGCGGTTCCCCCTGGAAACTATCGTGATAAATTCTTAGTGGATTTGTCATGATGGGCTAACTGACCTGACCTCATGCTCATCTTATCATCCTCCACTGAAGCCCCGCCAGCGTAAACCGTTAGCGTAGTCAGGCGCACTATTTCATTATCATAAAAAAAATGTCAGATACATTGAAGTGTTATTATTACCAGTATTGCACAAGAATCAAACCTGCAACTATAGAAACGTAAGATATCATTAACTGCTGCACTGTCAAGGTCATCATACATAACTCATACGATATACTCGTAACAACTTGTTCATATTATGTGGATTTTACAATATATTATTCAAGAACAAAAACTATAGCAACTATTTTCCCAGACGACCCTAAGTGCAACGCTCGGCCATTATCTCGGCCCGGGCCGGCCCTCGCCGGGTTATGTACTTGTACGTAAGTGACATTTCAAATAGGGTTGCCAATATTCTGGAACTTAAATATTTTTTTTAAACAATATTATTTAACAGTAACATAACGAGAAAAAGCTGTGAAAATAAAACAAAATAATAACAATAACTTAGTGAAAAATGTAACAAATTTAATGAACTATATTAACATAGATCTTGGTATTTAAAAGGGTTTGTCATTTGTACGGCGTGTATTGTAGGAAAGTATAACATTGCAATAATAAGGAAGTGAATTGATCAATAGTTCGCTGTAACTAGTAAAATTGCTAACAATTATTCTCAAATTTACCTAAGATGTAACATTATAAATCTGCCGATTCTGCCAAACTGAAGAGGAAACGCCGCTTCACATCCTATGTGGTTGTAGCCCACTCATGCATAAACGAAATATCTCCTTTGGAAAGTTTGCACTTTCCCGAGGAGATAAAAACCATCGCTTCTGAGAATATCCTTCAATTCTTGTCCCTGACGGGTCTAGGTAGCGAACTTTGAAAAAGGGCGAGCATAATAGATCTATGTAGGTCGCAGTGCTACAGGTGCTACAAACATCTGACAATAGCCCAAACAACCCAATAAAAAAAACATTATACATCATTTTAAATACTTAACTCCTAGTGCAAATACAGCTACATCTAGCCTAAGTACTATCAGAACTAAACAATATTAAAATACTTTTTAAAGAATACACAAAGAGACCCAGTCTATTACTAACAATAACACACTGTAAAGAAAAGACAATTATATTGCTTTTCTTTCATTAACATTTCATTAACCAATGAAACTACCAGTTGAAAAAAAAAAAATCCTTTGCAATTTATAGTCCAATCTTGAGAAAGGATACACATCACGCTAGAACTGCTAGGAGCTGCGCAAAATAAAAAAGATTGCGATGTTTTTAGAATAGCTACATATACGTTGCGTCACATACTTGTTCTTTGTCTATAAAAAAATAACATTATAATCCAAAAAAATAAAAAAAATTGTAATAGATAGTCCGATAGTGAGAAAGGTTACATATACCTCACTGGGACTTCTAGGAACAGAACAGAAACTTAGAAATTCAATAAACATTGCCATGCCCAATTTACACTCAGCCCGAGTGGGCAGGGAAGTGAGCAGCGCGAGAGTGTAAACACGAGTGGAAACACTTCCCATGCCATTGGCGCTGCCACTCGCGCTGCCCGGCGCTCCCTCGATTGTCGGGTTTTCGTGCGTGAGTCAAAGGACTGGCAGCGCGAGTGGCTGCGTGTTTTTACATTCAGCCCTCTCGCTCAGTTGTCGCCCGGCAATATTTCCGGCAGAGCGAGTGGCAGGGGAAGCGGCTGAATGTAAACGTAGCATCAGAATACCTACATATCAGTCGGTTCAGATGCTTGTTCTTTGTCTATAAAAAAATGACATTATATAAAAAAAAAAAAATGACATTACATTTTTTTTTTTTGTTTTATAAAACTATATATTACGACCCAAAATTGTATAAAAATAAACCATAAGATGGCGTCCTTGTAACAAGGAAAGAGAATCGTCTTCACAAAACATGATAACACTTTTCCATGCAATTTGTTGTTATAAAATAATAAAATCATTATTGAAACTGTTGTGACTGGATAATAAAAAATGTCTTTATATTCTAACCACAGATAATATAATATTACATAATTCTAACCTAGCTGTTGCCACGACTTCGTCCTCATGGAATTTAACTTTATTTTTCCAAAATTAAAGTAAACTAAGTTACTCATTACGTCATCTACCTGCCAAAAACAGTCCCGACAAAATCGGTCCAACCATTTCAGAGATTAGCCGGAACAAACAGATAGGCAAACATAAATGGTAAATAATGTTATTTTGGTGTATTGTATTTATATTTATATGCATGTATAAAAAACGGTTATTTCAATATTACAAACAGACACTCCAATTTTTTACATGTATAGATTTGAATTTAAAATATATATTTGTGTTATTCTATTTATTTTATAATCCATATACAAATTTAAGTATTTCTACTAATTTTCTTCTATCTTAGACGGCCTCATTGGTCTATCGGTCCAGAACTGTCTGTCGGTCTGTTTGTTCCGGCTAATCTCTGAAATGGGCCGATTTTGACGGGATTTTTATTGGCAGGTAGCTGATGTAATAAGGAGTAACATAGGCTACTTTTATTTTAGACAAATAAAGTTAAATTCCACACGGACAAAGTCGCGAACAGTATAGCATAAAAACTACAACAGAAACGCAAGTCTATTGTGACTTTTCAATATGGCCGCAGCCCTACGTGTATAACTAGTTTGACTCGATAGTCGACGGAAAAAATGGCGCAAAGAAGTGCATGCGATCATCGTGCCGTCTAGACTTGGGATGACTCAAGCTTTATACCTACATAGGTATTTGTTGTGTAATGCATAAGGTTCAAAATTGAAGCTCATGTAATACCTCGTTTTTTTATATACGTACACATTTCAACGATCCACAATCCTCATACTGTTACATTATTGTTTTATATTTATATATTATATATTAAACTAACAGTACACGCGACTACGTCCGCGTGGAATTTAACTTTATTTTTCTAAAATAATAGTAACCTAAGTTACTCCTTATTACATCAGCTACCTGCCAATAAAAGTCCCGTCAAAATCCATCCAGCTATTTCAGAGATGAGTAGAAATAAACAGACAGACAGACAGACAGACAAAAATTGTAAAAAATGTGTATGCACGACGCACCTTCTTAGACTTCTTTATTATCTGGGTCTGTCTTTTCTATGTACATATAATATGTATTTATTTAAAAAAAAATATCTATGTATATGTATCAGTTATCTAGTACCCATAACACAATGTTTAGCAAGCTTAACTTGGGTCTAGATGGCGCTGTGTGAATTGTCCTGAGATTATTATTATTTTTTTTTTAAACATAAGAAAAATTCTCATATCCCCTCTTAAGGAGAGGAGATGGCAACTTACCCCCGGCAGAAGCACAGTCGGCCGGGGTTCAGGGCCCCAGGGAGAGAAACCGGCGTACAATGCGGGCAGAATCTAAGAGCACTATGTTCGCATTACAAGTATCTGCAGATTCTGCCAAACTAAGAGGAAACGCCGCTTCACATCCTATGTGGTTGTAGCCCACTCATGCATAAACGAAATATCTCCTTTGGAAAGTTTACACTCTTTCCCGAGGAGATAAAAACGATCGCTCCTGGGAATATCCTTCAATTCTTGTCCCTGACGGGTCTAGGTAGCGAACTCTGAAAAGGGCGAGCACAATAGGTCTATGTAGGTCGCAGTGCTACAGGTGCTACACATCTGACAATAGCCCAAACAACCCAATAAAAAAAATAAAAAAATGTTCGCATTAGTTTTACTCTACACCGTCACCCGGCCGTCTTCGCAAGAACATGTCATAATTGAAGTATCCTTATAGATACTTACGTCAGTTCAAACATGAATGCATTAAGTTTGCCGGAAATATACACAATTCCCACACATTGTTTGTTTTTCACGTGAACGCCACATCACAGCTCAGTATCTAATAATAGTTTTAAACTATACCAAGATATTCTTATACTTTTTTTTTCTTGGGGAAATCCGTCTTGGAGACCCGCCCCCTCCAGGGGTAACGAGCGGGTACTGCCGGACTCCTACCGGGTAAAACCCCAAGGTGTACCTCTACTGCTTATTGCCGGAGGTCCGGGTGTGCCGAGCATGCTTCCGCAGCTCCGACGGTGGGGACCCATCTCAGTAGACGGGTACTCGTCTTCAGATTATCTATGTACTATTTAACCTATAAATCTTACGGCAAAGTAATTGTATATATATGTTTAATAGAAATAGAAATAGAAATAATCTTTATTCAAATAAACTCATTACAAGCACTTTTGAATAGTCATATTTTGATTCTACCACTCATTCGGAATGCAGATTCATCACAAGAACAATGAGCAAGAAACTTGTGTGTTGCTCTTTTTAATAGATGTTTTTTTTATATAAATAATTACAGTGTAACAAGTAAGAGGCATGCGACAATCAACATAGAAATCGCTACGCACTCGTTATTAGTGTAATCAGATAATATTGTCAGTGCTATGTATTTAAAATTTTTCTACAAAAACATTATTATCGTTAACGAATTCTTCAATTTTATAGTAAGCTTTTTTGCAAAGGAAGTGTCTTATTTGACATTTAAATCTTTTTTCTGGCAGATTTATAACAGACTCTGGTATTTTATTGTAAAACCTTACGCAATTGCCATAAAACGAATTACTAACTTTAGCCAAACGACATTTAGGTAAAATCAGTTTGTTATTGTTACGTAAGCTTTTATTAGTGCAATCACCAACTCTTTTGAAACTGTCTATATTCTTCCTGGCATACATGATATTTTCATAAATATATTGAGAAGCAACGTTTTAAGTAATGTTTATATTTATTAATGTTATTTTATTCTATTTTGTTCTTTCTACTATATGTAATTGGTTTGTATTTATTAGTTGTAATTTGGTTTTAATTATTATCATTAATATTTTAAATAGTGCCCTCTCTCTGAAAACTGAAAGTTAAACTCTGAAAGTGAAAACCAGCTGTATGTTCACCTAGGACATACATTAAAGCTGAGTGGAGCCATTTAGTGCATTTTTGGATGTAAAAAATTATTATTTTATGTTTATTTTTAATTACGGTAAATTAAGTTTAATTATATGTACATTATATTTGCTCTTTTTTTTCGTTTGTTGTTTATATTGTATTTTTTACATTGCACTGAATAAAATATTTTTCTTTCTTTCTTTCTTTCAGGAGAAGTAGCGCGGATTCACGCGCGCACCTTCTCAAGGCTGCGATGTCGACGGGGAAACAGCAGCAGCCACGGCCGCCACCCCTGGCCCTTGCGGAGGGAGAGGAACAACATCCTTCCTCCGTCCAGCTCGTCTCCTACGAATTGGTTCAGCGGAGGTAGCAATTTCACGTCCTCTCTCTGCCGCCTCCTTCTTGGTCATTACCGACTCGCAGTATGCAACGACGGCTGACCAGGACCTCTCGTTACTCACCATCTCACGTATAAAGATATTCTTGTATTAGATCAACTTAATCAACACTGGGTATCTTATATATAAAATTCTCGTGTCACAATGTAACTAACATTGTTAGTCTATCACGCAAAGAAAACTGAAAGGATTTCGATGAAAGTTCACAGTTTCATGCGGATGAAACCGCGGGCGAAGGTATTACAAAATATTTCAACACAGCTGATTATTTAAAAAACATTTGTACTCTATTTTATTGCAATACCCACACTGTAAAGAAAACATATAAATCTTATATATAAAATTCGTGTCACAATGTTAGTTACCTGAAACTACTACTCTGAACTACTCCTCTGAAACGGCTTGACCGATTTTTATGAAATTTTATATTCATATTCACTAGGTCTGAGAATCGGCTACTATCTATATTTCATACCCCTAAATGATAAGGGTTGTCCACCCCTAACATATTTTTTTTATTTTTTGGGCCAAAATTATTATTGATATTTTTTTATTACGTGTCATTAAAATATATATACATCCATAAATTTTCACCCTTCTATCACCAACCCCTATTTTTTATAGCGTTATTAATTTATATGGCAAAACAACGTTTGCCGGGACAGCTAGTAGATATATAGATATAGATAGACTAGCGGACTTCGTCCGCGTGGAATAGCATTGGATAGCATTATTAATTTTTGTAGGTTGACTATAAAAAACCAAAAAAAATGTTTTATTGTTTTAATTTTATTGCATTGCATATTGGATACTTGTTCCTTCGTATCTTAATAAATCTGTATTTTAGTTCTTATGTAACAAAAAATGTTAAAAATTAAAAAAATAATTACTTAAGTTTTTCTTATACATAAACATTTCCTATTTCTTAATATGTCGGTATTTTTACAAATTATGATTAGTAAATTATTATTTCATCAATGTAAATTGTTAAGAATAAATTCAAATTCAAAAATCATTTATATTTTTATTCATTTATATTATTTTATATTTGACCCTAATAAAATAGTGCTGGTTGGTAGTTTGTATTCACACGTTTCGACTTGTGAAATGTGAACTTACAAGTATTACTTAAAAGAGCAACACACAAGTTTCTTGCTCGTTCTTCTTGTGATGAGACAGCTTTCCAAATGAGCGGTAGATAAAAAATATGTTATGACTATTCAAAATTGCTTAAATTAAGTTTATTTGAATAAATGATTTTCTATTCTATTTATTCATGTAGGACATTTCACCCGCTTGTGAACGTCAAAATTGTATATTGTAGTTTTTTCCCTACCTACCTACATAAATGAAATTAAATCATTTTTGTTTATTTGAATACAGATTACATCTCTTCTACTCATGTCTACCGTATAACACATTGATAATACAACCTCAGATCCGGAATTATCCACCTCGCCCGTAGGACCTATTAGGTTGAAAGGCGAAATATCTTACACAAAGAGTGAAAAAAATCTATTTACTTTGAATATAACAAGTAACCCTTACAGACAGGGGCGGATCGTGAATGTAGGGCCCTGGGCTAAATCTACTTAGGGACCACCTAATTATAGATAGATAGATAATTGATTTATTGCCAACATAACACAAATAATACAATTTACAATAAGACACAAAATAATAACATGGAAGATGGCAATAGGAGCTGCCTCAGCTGTTGCTGATATAAGCACAACCTTAGTGAGGTGCACCTATACAGCGCTGGTTTTCAGGCAGCCCCCATTACTCATAAAAAAAAAACTAAGATGCGGGTTTTTTACTACATACAGATACATATAATTTAAACACAAAAAATATATATTAAAATATTATTATATTACTCAACTAAAAAAAAAAACCGACTGTTTGGGAAACTACTCTGCTACCAAAATGTTAGGGAAGCGTCAGTCATTTACCTTTATGGTTCTGCGGATTTCTTGGGCTTCAGGGTCTCGAAGGTACCTTCGCTAGCTTTCCAGTTTCACAGTAGGTTCACAGTTCTAATTTATTTTAATTCACAACACAATGCGCGCGCGTCATGGCCGCCGTACAGTCAGTTCAGTACTGTAGGTAAGGGAGGGGAACAGAAACCGCGGGAACACAAACTAACGGACCCTAATATAATAATCTGTGCTTACGATGATACAGGGTAGATTTTGAACACCGACCAAAAACAAGTGAACAGAAATTCCCCGGTCCTTTCGATAGACGCGCACTTGCATGAGTTGATTGATCTCAGGATCCCAACTTTATGATAGGTTTTTAACATTCTAGATATTTTTTTATATTCCAAATATCGTTTCAGTGGGGACTGGGGACCCTTTGTATCCTCGGGGCCCTGGGCTAAGCCAAAAAAGCCAGCCCAAGAAGCCCTTAGGTAGATCCGTCCCTGTGTACAGAGCCCTATATAAATGTGAAAGGTTCTGAAAGTGGCCATTTCAGAATCCGCTTATGTTAGGGTCTGATCGGTTTATAAATCCCTTGGGACCTCCTGCACGGAGATACTAAATGGGCACACATTTTTTGGAATAAACTTTATTTTACTTCGTTAAAAAGAAAATGATTTCGTCTATCCGTTTACCTTAGCATACTTCTGATGGTCGCAGGTTCGATTCCTCGCACGTTATAAACATTTGTATTCATGAGTATGATCGTCTGTGTCAGTCTGGGTGTTTTCTATGTATATATATATGTATTTACGAAAAAAAATCTATGTATTTGTATCAGTTATCTAGTACCCATAACGCAAGCTTTAGCTAGCTTAACTTGGGACTAGATGGCAGTGATCTGTGTCAATGTATAATATGTATGTATTTACGAAAAAACCTATGTATTTGTATCAGTTATCTAGTACCCATAACGCAAGCTTTAGCCAGCTTAACCTGTGAGTTTACTTAAGCTCTGTTTACTTTCGGACAAGATGGCGCTGTGTGAATTGTCCTGAGAAGAAATAACAAGCTACAACGCCCCACATTGGGGGGGACGGGGATTGTTAGTAATGTGGACTAATAATCCCATTGCTAGCAATGTACCATGTCAGGTTGACCTCCACGCGGTTCCCCCTGGAAACTATCGTGATAAATTCTTGGTGAATTTATCACGTTGGGCTAACTGACCTGACCTCATGCTCATCTTGTCATCCTCCACTGGTGTCCCGCCAGCGTAAACCGCTAGCGCAGGCGAGTCCACCATTCCATTATCATCCTTAAAAAAAAAAAAAACTCGCCCCACATTGCTTTAAAACAAATCTCTGAATACAAACAGAATGGGTTTACCATAACAATTATATATTTATGCAACAATTATTTTTTTAAATTAGCTGGAAAGATAAAGTAAGAAATGAAAAAGTATTGCACAGGATGAAAGAAAAAAGGCCGATATTGAATGCTATAGAAAGTAGAAGAGGAGAAATATTGGGGCACTTGATACGGCACGATGATTTCATGAAAATTATTATCGAGGGGAAAATAGAAGGAAAGAGGGGGAGGGGAAGACCAAGGAATAGCTACATCAAACAAATTGAGGACAAAATGGGAGTCGTGTCGTATCAAGAATTAAAGAGCATGATGGAAGATCGCGGAAAGTGGCAAGAGCTCCACCGACAAGAGCGTAGCTCTTAAATTATGACTGAATGAATGAGTTAAACTCGACAAAACAATGGTTTAACATGTTTGGTACGGAAGTAGGAAACGTAAGACCATCGCTGCAATGACGATATATAAATAAATGCTCGAACAAGTGACAGTAGCCAAATGTCGAGGGTGACCTTCGTAGAGAACGTGGTACATTAAAGCAAGATGATTTTCCTCGTCAATAACTCAGCCTTGATTTATCAGGCCAGCCATTATGGTACTCATGTAAACAGTTAAACATACAGTTTAATATATGAGCTACTAATCACCCGCCCGGGATTCGTACGGGTTTTTTTTATTATTATTAATAATAATAGTAATGTTTCTGTATTATATTTATAACTAGCTGTACCCGCGACATGGTCCGCGTGGAATTTAACTATATATTTCTAAAATAATAGTAACCTAAATTACTCTTTATTACATCAGCTATCTGCCAAAAAAAGTCCCGTCAAAATCGGTCCAGCCATTTCAGAGATTAGCCAGAACAAACAGACAGACGGACAAAAATGGTAAAAAAATGTTATTTTGGTGTATGTACCGTATTTATATTCATATGCATGTAGTAGAAACGGTTACTTCAATATTACAAACAGACTGTCCAATTTTATTTATATGAATAGACTTGCATGAGGTCATGGAGTAGATGCGGTGTCCAGGAAAACCCTGACATAGTAGACAGAGTCGCAGGTTCGTTTCCGGTTACGTGACACATCCCGCGAGTGCTTCTAACTCCATACTAATCAAGTGACGAGTGACATTGTCACATATGGTGGTCATTTCCATCGCATTTATAATATTAGTGAGGTAAAAAAAATTAACTACATATATTAGGACAGTACAGACAGACGAGCCGTGCCTTATAAGCAGCATTGTATATACATTGGAATTTATGTAGTTATCTCATTATGCATTTTCTATTAGTACATGAATATTTATATAGGGGAACAAAGGACGCCAGATCCAAAATTGATATATCTTCTTATATATAAAATTCTCGTGTCACAGTTTTCGTACCCATACTCCTCCGAAACAGCTTGACCGATTCTCATGAAATTTTGTGAGCGTATTGAGTAGGTCTGAGAATCGGCCAACATCTATTTTTCATCCCCCTAAATGTTAGGGGTAGTCCACCCCTAATTTTATTTTTTATTTTAAGGCAAAACAACATTTGCCGGGACAACTAGAATTACATATAAAATTCTCGTATCACAATGTTAGTTACCATACTCCACCCAAACGGCTTGATCGATTTTTATGAAATTTTATATGCATATACAGTAGATCTGAGAATCGGCTACTATCTATTTTGCATACCCCTAAGTGATAAGGGTTGTCCACCCCTAACGTATTTTTTTAATTTTTAGTCAAAATTTTTTATTTATATTTGATTTACAAACACCGTATATTTGATTTACACACACAGTGCAAAGTTCTCGCTGAAAATTTTATAGATTACTAAATTAAATCGCCATAATACATACGTCACAGTGTGTTTGTGTATGTATGTATGTGTATGTCGCATCCCAGCATCGAATACAATACCTACCGACCTCACTCTACCCATATGTCGGTCACGCAGCCTTTATTACGCTCAGATATTACTTTTACTTGGCACTAGAACACAATATGTATTTCATTTTCAAACGTAAATATTATATTGTACATTCATTTTACAAAACGTTATCTGATTTATTAAAAAAAAATATATATATAATCTGTAAATTGATAGTAGGACTATGTAATATTATATTATCTGTGGTAGGACTCATAAAGTTAGGGTTTCCAACAAATAATCTAAATATATATAACTCAAAAAATTTAACTAAAAACATTACACTTTTATTATTTAGATTCGTATCAATAATAGAAATAGAAATAATCTTTATTCAAATAAACTCATTACAAGCACTTTTGAATAGTCATATTTTGATTCTACCACTCATTCAGAATGCAGATTCATCGCAAGAAACTTGTGTGTTGCTCTTTTTAATAAATATTGTTCGTTGTATTTACAAAAAAAAATACAAGCATTTATATCAGTTGCCTAGTACCCATAACACAAGTGCTTACCGTGGGACTAGATGGCGCTGTGTTAATTGTCCAGGGTTATTTATTTATTTACATCAGTTGTCTAGTACCCATAACACAAGCTCTGATTACCGTGGGACTAGATGGCGCTGTGTTAATTGTCCAGGGTTATTTATTTATTTATATCAGTTGTCTAGTACCCATAACACAAGCTCTGCTTACCGTGCGACTAGATGGCGCTGTGTTAATTGTCCAGGGTTATTTATTTATTTATATCAGTTGTCTAGTACCCATAACACAAGTGCTTACCGTGGGACTAGATGGCGCTGTGTTAATTGTCCAGGGTTATTTATTTATTTACATCAGTTGTCTAGTACCCATAACACAAGCTCTGATTACCGTGCGACTAGATGGCGCTGTGTTAATTGTCCAGGGTTATTTATTTATTTATATCAGTTGTCTAGTACCCATAACACAAGTGCTTACCGTGGGACTAGATGGCGCTGTGTTAATTGTCCAGGGTTATTTATTTATTTACATCAGTTGTCTAGTACCCATAACACAAGCTCTGCTTTCCGTGCGACTAGATGGCGCTGTGTTAATTGTCCAGGGTTATTTATTTATTTACATCAGTTGTCTAGTACCCATAACACAAGCTCTGATTACCGTGCGACTAGATGGCGCTGTGTTAATTGTCCAGGGTTATTTATTTATTTATATCAGTTGTCTAGTACCCATAACACAAGTGCTTACCGTGGGACTAGATGGCGCTGTGTTAATTGTCCAGGGTTATTTATTTATTTACATCAGTTGTCTAGTACCCATAACACAAGCTCTGCTTTCCGTGCGACTAGATGGCGCTGTGTTAATTGTCCAGGGTTATTTATTTATTTATATCAGTTGTCTAGTACCCATAACACAAGTGCTTACCGTGGGACTAGATGGCGCTGTGTTAATTGTCCAGGGTTATTTATTTATTTACATCAGTTGTCTAGTACCCATAACACAAGCTCTGATTACCGTGCGACTAGATGGCGCTGTGTTAATTGTCCAGGGTTATTTATTTATTTATATCAGTTGTCTAGTACCCATAACACAAGTGCTTACCGTGGGACTAGATGGCGCTGTGTTAATTGTCCAGGGTTATTTATTTATTTACATCAGTTGTCTAGTACCCATAACACAAGCTCTGCTTTCCGTGCGACTAGATGGCGCTGTGTTAATTGTCCAGGGTTATTTATTTATTTATATCAGTTGTCTAGTACCCATAACACAAGTGCTTACCGTGGGACTAGATGGCGCTGTGTTAATTGTCCAGGGTTATTTATTTATTTACATCAGTTGTCTAGTACCCATAACACAAGCTCTGCTTTCCGTGCGACTAGATGGCGCTGTGTTAATTGTCCAGGGTTATTTATTTATTTATATCAGTTGCCTAGTACCCATAACACAAGTGCTTACCGTGGGACTAGATGGCGCTGTGTTAATTGTCCAGGTTTATTTATTTATCTATCAACACTTCAACGAAATTTTATCCTTATATATTCATTCCATTCATTACATATACTTCTAATTCATCCATTTAACTCACTCTTCATTTTATATATATAAAAGTCATCAAGAATGCTATTTGTTTTGTTTTTAAGTGGCTCCACTGAAAATCAGCGGTGTAGTGACACACTGCAGCACCAGCTGAGTGGAGGCGCTTTCAGCTCATATACGGAATATTAGTTTTTAAGATTTCTATATTTTTACTCTGTACTGTGATGCTGAATAAATGATTATTATTGTTTTTTTGTATATATATTATATATATCTCTTTTCATATACGAAATATACTGTAGCCTTCGCAAGTTCTAAACATGTTACTTGTCGGTTCCTATTTTAATATTAATAGTAACTAGCAATCGAAAGTAATAATTGATATATGAGAACTGGCCAAGTTAGACCTTAGGCTACAGTATATTATCGTAAGTTATAAGAAGAAATGATATTTTATATTGTTATAAATACATTTCAGGACAGACCATTGAACTTGGCACCCATTTAGATCTCATCTCTTTTGTCGTAGAAGTCAACAATCAAGGCATATATCATAATATTAAACTCGGCTATCATTTCACATTTATGTTTTTGATGGGATTATTATTACACAATCTATCCATAAATACTTTCTTTAAGACATGCTCTACGCTCTTCTTCATAACATGGCCATACGAAGTCGCTTTGTGTGTTCTACCGTATAAACAACGGACTGTGTTCTGATGAATTGTTCGACATGATGCCTACGGCTACCTTTTACCATCGCACCGCTCGCCATCGACAGGGCATTCATCCCACTGGAACCTAAGTGGTCTCGGACAGTGCGGTTCAGAGTTTCCTCCCGCGTACACCTAGATTGTGGAATGAACTACCTGTCGAGGTTTTCTCGAGAGACTACAGCATGGGGTTTTTCAAGAAGGGTATATTAAGGTTTCTTAAGGGTCGGCAACGCGCATGTGGCACCCCTGGTGTTTCAGACGTCCATAGGCTGCGGTAACCGTTTACCATCAGATGGCCATATGCTTGTTTGCCACCTACGTGGTATAAAAAAAAGTACAAACATTATATTAAAAAGCAAACCTCGCTCAGGTACTAGTAACTTATTATTTGAACTCAGTACACTTGTATATTGAGGCGACTACAGTTTACTTGCGAATTAAAAGAGGTCACCGTGTCACAGGTGCCACAGAGCGGTGGTCCAGATGCAGCGCAATGCTCTCGATTCATTGTCTGCCGCCCCGCCGCGCCGGGCGAAAGTTGATGCGTATCATTTCTATTCTATATTATTACTAGCATTATATTATAATAGTTGTTCCCGCGGTTTCACTCGTTTTAAATTTATAATATGTTATTCACCATCATTACATAGTATACAATAAAGTCGCTGTCGCTGTCTGTCCATATACATGCTTAAATTTTTACAACTACGCAACGGATTTTAAATCGACTTTTTAATAGATAGAGTGATTGTAGAGGAAGTTTTATATATATAATACATGTACACCCGGGCGATGCCGGGCCGAGTAGCTAGTCTGATATATAAGCTACTAGCTGTGCCCGCGACTTCGTCCGCGTAAAATGATATTACTTCTATATCTATCATCTCCCCTTTCACCTACAACCCCTTTTGCGCATTCAAAAGTAGCCTATGGCCTTTCTTAGGGTCTTCCTCTAGAATCAATCTATCTATTAAAAAACACCGCTTCAAAATCCGTTGCGTAGTTTTAAAGATTTAAGCATACATAGGGACAGACAGCGACAACGATTTCATTTTATGCTATGTAACTAGCTACCTGACCCGCCTTCACACGGGTGTACATGTATTATATATATAAACCTTCCTCTTGAATCACTCTATCTATTAAACAAAACCGCTTCAAAATCCGTTGCATAGTTTTAAAGATTTAAGCATACATAGGGACGGACAGACAGCGACAGCGACTTTGTTTTATACTATGTAATGATAGTGATTTAAATTAAGATTGATAAGGCAATCTTAATTTAAATCACTATCATCATCAATCTAATAAGATTTTTTATTGATTGAAAACAAATAAAACAATTTATATGTTTCCAAAATGATAGAATATAATAGAAAATCATTTATTCAAATAAACTTAATTTAAGCACTTTTGAATAGTCATAACAATTTGTTTTTTATCTACCACTCGTTCGGAAAGCTGTCTCATCACAAGAAGAACGAGCAAGAAACTTGTGTGTTGCTCTTTTAAATAATCCTTGTAAGTTTACATTTACAAGTCGAAACGTGTGAATACAAACTACCAACAAGCACTAATTTTTTGGGTCAAATATAAATATACAATAAGATTAAATCAGTAGTAGTGAAAAGAGCAGATGTGTATATCTGCTCTTTTAACCAATATACCTAAGGATATACTTTTTACATTACGTCACTCTCATGCATATACCGGTGTGCATCTTGAATAACGAATAATCAAAGATTTTCCTTGGGTTTATCCCGAGGTATAACGTCATATAACTATGTTGGATGTAGTGCGACATCATTTATTTAAAAGTTGGTTAACATAACCTGATGATGAAGTATGGATTTTCCAACTACCTGTGATGTTCATGGACTTAGTACACTTTTGTGGAAAGAACTACCTGCCGAGGTTTTCTTGAAGACTACAGCATGGGTTTTTTCAAGAATGGTAGCTTTAAGACTTGTGTTGAGTTTCACAGTTTATAGAAAAACTAGCTTTTGCCCGCGGCCTCGCTCGCGTTAATTTATCCCCTTAGGGGTGGAATTTATCAAAATCTTTTCTTAGGGGATGCCTACGTCATAGTAGCTTTATGCATGCAAAGTCTCAGCACTATCGGTTTAATATTGACAAAGTTTCATACAAACTTTCATCCCCTATTTTATCCCCTTGGGGGTAGAAACACTGGACCAGACAATTCAGTGAATACCAGAAGAAGTATTACAAAAAAATGCCCAAAAATGATAGAGTAACGTCGCTCGGTTAGTGTGACAAGTAAAAGTATGTCATTATGAATCAGTGGCTGCCACCATGCGCAGGCGCATGCCCAGCTGACTCACGACGTAACGGTCGGCGGCGACTCCGAACAATGGCGTGTGATAGAACAAACAATCCAATATGTACACTCAGCTACATATAAATACATCCAGAAGCGTAGCCCGCATGGGCAATTTATTTGGCTTAACGAAGGGTAAAGATTTCTCATAAAAGAAAAACAAAATGCATAATATTAAAAGAAATGTTCATTACATTTTGTTATTTGTGAAATAAAAAAAAACGCACGCGCTTTGATGGCCTGGGGCCACCAAAAAATCATTTATTCATGTAGGACATTTTAGCCGCTTATGAACGTAAATATTTGATGTAAAGGGAGGGGACGCCCTAAGAAAAGATGGATAGATTGTGTGAAAGATGATATGAATAAAAGAAGAGTATGTTCAGATATGACGACCGATAGAGAGCAGTGGAAGAGAATGACATACTGCGCCGACCACAAATAATGGGATAAAGGCAAGGCAATGATGATATGAACGTAAAATTTTTGTATTATAATTTGTTCACTACTGTCCAGTTAAATTATATATCCAATTGAGAAGAATTGGCAAGAAACTCAATTGAATTACCTATTTTTTTAAGGCCAGTTTATTTACATATAATAAAGTTTGTCAAATCTCTAGTAACTTCCGAAATTTTGTTACCAATAATAATATCTCTATTACCATATTTACGAGGTCAACTGTACAAGTGATGACTAGTGAAGTGAGTGTGAACAGGTAGTACCGTAATTGTTCACAAATTTATAAATGACTAGCTGTACACGCGACTTCGTTCGCGTGGAATTGTGGAATTTCGCTTAATTTTTCTAAACTGAAAGAAATTTTCTAAAATAAAAGTAGTCTAATTTACTCCTTATTACATTAGCTATCTGGCAAAAAAAGTCCCATCAAAATCGGTCCGGCCACTTCAGAGATTATCCGAAACAAACAGACAGACAAAAATTGTAAAAATGTGATTTTTGTGTATGTACCGTATGTTGTATGTTATATTCATATGCATGTAGTAAAAAACGATTATTTCAATATACAAACAGACACTCCAATTTTATTGATATGTATAGATGTATAGAAAATAATGTTTTTGTAGAAAATATCTAACTTAAAATTCATAGCGCTGCATGTTGATTATCGCATGCCTAATCCTTATTGTTAATTAAATATAATTAAAACAATATTTATTTAAAAGAGCAACACACAAATTTCTTGCTCATTCTTCTTGTGATGAGTCTGCATTCCGAATGAGCGGTAGAATAAAAAACTTGACTATTCAAAAGTGCTTATATTAAGTTTATTTGAATAAAGATTATTTCTATTTCTATTTCTTCTATTTCTATTCAAGTCCTCCCTCCGTCTCTATAATTCTGTTTATATATCTAGCAGGCATCAGATGTACTAGTGGCTGCAAACATAGTTTCTTTCTTTCGTTCTTTCATTCTTACTTTCTCTTCTAAATACCTACAAAGTTACATTGAGACACGTATATTTAGAACTTAGAGCACATGTTCGAAATTTGAACTAACATCTATGACGACCTCGGTGGTCTAGTGGTTTAGCACACCTTTACTTCCGATGGTCGCGGGTTCGATTCCTCGCACGGTGCAAACATTTCAATGTGAGTATGATTGATCTGTCTGTGTGTCTTCTATATATATTATGTACGTATGTACATACAAGTATTTATACCCGTAATATATTCTGTCATATATTCCCGTAATATATTCACACAGTGGCATCCAGTACCAAAATAAGCAGAGCTTGTGTTACAGGTACTACAGGTTGTTTTTTTTTCTTTGACAAGGTGACCTCGGTGGTCTAGCGGTCTAGCATACCGCTTTACGAGCGATGGTCGCGGGTTCGATTCGAGGAATCGACACGGCACAAACATTTGTATTCATGAGTATGATTGTTTGTATCGGTCTGGGTATTTTCTATGTATAATATGTATGTATTTACGAAAAAAAAATATTATCTATGTATTTGTATCAGTTATCTAGTACCCGTAACACAAGCTTTTACTAGCTTAACTTGAGTCTAGATGGCGCTGTGTGAATTGTCCTGAGATTATTATTATTATTATTTATTTTTTCTCAGCTTTTGCTGGTTTTCTCCACACTTACGGGCCGAAACCAAGTAAGTGCAGAGTGTGTGTATGTGTGTGTGCGTGTGTATGTGTGTGTGAGTGTGTGTGTACTTATTGTGTGCCTGGTGTGACTGGTGTTATATCATTTTCATCGATTTCGAGAAATTTTCGGACTGTACGACAGGTATTTAAGATGGCAGCTTTTTGAAGGGTGATGTAAAGTGTTTTTTGTATATCTAATTGTTTCAGGCTATGATGCAGGTGTTTGGGTATGATACCTGTAGATGAGAGGACTATGGCTATTATATAAACTTTTTCCTGTTTCCAAATTCTTGTTACTTCTTCCTTTAGCTCTGCATATTTGTTTATTTTTTCAGCAATTGTCTTCTTATTATTATTATTATTATAAATATGATTAATAACGTGTATGTTGCCAGCATTTTGCAATTTTTAAATATGGTTGTTGTATTATTACTGTGAAAATTAATATATAAAATTGGAGTGTCTGTTTGTAAAATTGAAATAACCGTTACCACATGCATATATTCATATGCATAAATATGGTACATACACCAAAATAACATTATTTACGATTTTTGTCTATCTGTATGTCTATGTCTGTCAGTCTGTCGGTCTGTTTGGTCCGGCTAATCTCTGAAATGGCTGGAGCGATTTTGACGGGACTTTTTTTTGGCGGGTAACTGATGTAATAAGGAGTAACATAGACTACTTTTATTTTAGAACAAAACCAGATAAAGGTAGAACAAAAACAGACTAATCAAAACGTATATATATATATATATATATATATATATATATATATATATATATAGGTATGTATATATTTCACTACATATTACTTCTATATCTTCCGCATATTCGGTATTTAATAACAACGTAAATTAATTATATATTATTTATTCATGATATGCTATCATAACACATAAAATCAACAGATGTTACATCTACTACGCTGTTAGTTTATACTAAACTAACTGACACTGCGACTTCGTCCGCGTGGAATTTAACTTCATTTTTCTAAAATAAAACTAGCCAAGTAACTCACATCAACTCACAGTTACATCAGCTATCTGTCAAAAAAAGTTCCGTCAAAATCGGTCCAGCCATTTCAGAGATTAACCGGAATAAACAGACAGACAGACAAACAGAAATTATAAAAAAATCTTATTTTGGTGTATGTACCGTATTTATATTCATATGCATGTAGTAAAAAACGGTTATTTCAATTTTACAAACAGACACTCCAATTTTATTTATATGTATAGATATATACAGCTCTATTACAAATATTTATTATACGAAAGATATATATATCATATAACTGGTAATAAGTAGTTTTAGGTAATAAGTTTTTTAGCCTCTTACTTGTTATACTGTAATTATTTATATAAAAAAAACATCTATTAAAAAGAGCAACACACAAGTTTCTTGCTCATTCTTCTTGTGATGAATCTGCATTCCGAATGAGTGGTAGAATCAAAATATGACTATTCAAAAGTGCTTGTAATGAGTTTATTTGAATAAAGATTATTTCTATTTCTATTTCTATTTAAAAAACAATGTAAACCAAAGAAAATCACCATATTCCATTAAAATATTCTCAATAAGAAACAAAATCAGTCAACATTCTATTTGACGACCTCGGTGGTTTAGAGGCTTAGCACACCGCTTTACGTACGATGGTGGCGGGTTCGATTCTTCACACGCTATAAATATTTGTATTCATGAATATGTTTGTTCGTGTCGGTCTGGATGTTTTCTATGTACAAAACAAAAGTATATATTTGTTTTTAAACCATTTGTGTAACCATAACACAAGCTCTGCTTAGCTTGGGACTAGATGGCGCTATGTGTATTGTCGTGAGATATTATTATTATTCAATTACCAGGGACTTTGAATATATTCAAATGTTTCAAAAATCCAGGACAACTCACACAGCGCCATCTAGTCACAAACTAAGCAGATCTTGTGTTATGGATACTAGACAACTGATACAAATACACAGATACATTTTTTTTTAAATACACTAGCTGATTCTGTAAACGTTGTTTTGCCATATAAATTAAAAGCGCTATTAAAAAATGGGGTTAGTGATAGAAGGGTGAAAATTTAGGGTTGTATGTATTTATTAACGTCACATTATAAAATTTAAATATTAGGGGTGGACAACCTTCATCACATAGGGGTATGAAAAATAGATAGTAGCTGATTCTCACACCTACTGAATAGGCATATAAAATTTCATAAAAATCAGTCTAGTCGTTTCGGAGCAGTACGGTAACTAACATTGTGACACAAGTATTTTATATATAACTGACCCGGCAAACGTTGTTTTGCCTTAAAATAAAAAAAAAATTAGGAGTGGACTACCCCTAACATTTAGGGGGATGAAAAAATAAATGTTGGCCGATTCTCAGACCTACTCAATACGCTCACAAAATTTCATGAGAATCGGTCAAGCCGTTTCGGAGGAGTATGGAAACGAAAACTGTGACCCGACAATTTTATATATAAGATATACATAGAATACACGCAGACTGATTTGTTCCCTCGATGCAAACATTTGTAATCCTGCACAAATTTTTGCATCAAGGAATCGAACTCGCGACCATCGGAAATAAGACAGCATTCCAAACCACTTGACCACCGCGGCCTTCAAAAATAAAACTTATTACTATACACTTATAATACTTATAAAAAAGTGGAACAGCTAACAACTGAGTTACATACGCAAGTCCGGATGTACTTCATTAGAATAAATTTATTTGCTGAAATACTATTTTATTTGCTAATTTTATTAAAAACTGTGCGATTGCTTAGTGCATTAATAAGGTAATATGTTATTTTCGCTGAGCATATAAACTACTAATCATACTAACTACATATCGACAGCTAAAAGACAATATTTGATTAGAATAGAATAGAAAATCATTTATTCAAATAAACTTACATTGAAGCACTTTTGAATAGTCATCACATTTTTTTTAATCTACCGCTCATTCGGAAAGCTGTCTCATCACAAGAAGAACGAGCAAGAAACTTGTGTGTTGCTCTTTTAAATAATTTTATTCTTACTTTACATTTTTAAGTTTAAGTGAATATAAACTACCAATTAGCACTAATTCAATTAAATAATCAAATAGAAAAAATATTGAATACACAATAACTGGTTAAACAATTAATAAGAGGAAATCAGTCATAGTGATTAGAGCAGACCAGTCCCTACAAGCAGCACCCGTTTACTAGTATGACGGAAGTGAAACGAAATGAAATCGTGCACTATTTTTATTTTAATAATCAACAATATTTTATTACTACCATTAGGCTAATTTATTAATTAATTCCTGCTATTATCTTACAAATATACTAACATCATGTTCACATTTTTTTATACCACTTAGGTGGCAAATAAACATACGACCCATCTGATGGTATCACGGTATCACGATAATTTTCCGACCCGTGAAATAACGACATATAACATTCCATACGCAAAACTGGTCCCAACGATACTATGACGCAGCTAACAATCTACCACGCTATCATACAAACACTCGACACCGTCCTCGCCGGCGAAGACGACGACCCCAATCACACTTTAAACGCGGATCGAAATTAATACCTATATTATTATTATTAAGACGAACTCAGTAAGTACAATACCAACTACACTTATTTTTTTAACAGATACGTCATTTACTACTTATGGGTTTTATAATTACATTAATTACACTCGTATTACACTTGTCTAAATATTTGCATGGAGCGCGTACATTGTCAGACGCAATGGCGAAATAATATTAATTACTAGCTGTTGCCGCGACTTCGTTTACGTGGAATTTAAGTTTATTTTTCTAAAATAAAAGTAGCCTCATTTACTCCTTATTATATCAGCTACCTGCCAAAAAACGTCCCGTCAAAATCGGTCCAACCATTACAGAGATTAGACTGAACAAACAGACAGACAGACAAAAATTTTAATAAATATTATTTTGTTGAATGTACCGTATTTATATTCATATGCATGTAGTAAAAAACGGTTATTTCAATATTACAAACAGACACTCCAATTTTATTTATATGTATAGATGTATAGATTACTACGTAGCGATACGCTGGTTAATTGTCCTTTATTGGGCTGAGAAAACAGACAGACTATTGTGTTGCAACTTGTATAAACTCCGAGGATATCAAACCAGCAATCAAAGCTAGCTGTATTGGAGAGAACTGTAGAGAAAGCAATATGCGAATAATAGAGCAAAATTTTTCTAAGGTAATCTAGTATTTGATTAGAATAGAATAGAAAATCATTTATTCAAATAAACTTAATTTAAGCACTTTTAAATAGTCATAACAATTTGTTTTTTTATCTACCACTCGTTCGGAAAGCTGTCTCATCACAAGAAGAACGAGCAAGAAACTTGTGTGTTGCTCTTTTAAATAATCCTTGTAAGTTTACATTTACAAGTCGAAACGTGTGAATCCGTTTGCCTATTAAATTAGTAAGGTTTATATGTATAACTAGCTTTTGCCCGCGGCGTCGCTTGCGTTAATTTATTAAGGGTGGAATTTATCAAAATCCTTTCTATAGATATGCCTACGTCATAGTAGCTTTATACAAAATCTCAGCCCGAACGGGTTAAAATTGACAAAGTTTCATACAAACTTTCATCCCCCATTTTTATCCCCTTGGGGGTAGAATTAATCAAAATCATTTCTTAGTGGATGCCTACGTCATAACATCTACCTGCATGCCAAATTTCAGCCCGATCCGTCCAGTGGTTTGGGCTGTGCGTTGATAGATCACTATGTCAGTCACCTTTGAGTTATATATATTTAGATACACAAGGTAGCTAGTGTTTTGTAAATGAAATTTTCCTATAAACAACCTTAAAACCTTAAAGTGGATACATCAAAATCATTAAAACCACATCGACGACACCAATCATAATCATCGACATCCGTCCGGTGATGCATCACAGCATAAGGCCACCGCTAATGACAGACGCACTAAATAAGAGTACGGAACTTGTGGAAAGAAAATATAATTATTGAATATTCCTTGACACACATTGTGTGTCCACACTGCGGATAAATACTATATAATATCCGTCATACTCGTGAACGGGTGCTGCTTGTGTGGACCGGTCTGCTCTAATCACTATGACTTATTTTCTCTTATTAATTGTTTAACCAGTTGTTGTGTATTGAATGTTTTTTTCTATTTTATTATTTCATTGAATTAGTGCTAATCGGTGGTTTGTATTCACACACTTAAACTTAAATTGTAAGTAAGAATAAATTATTTAAAAGAGCAACACACAAGTTTCTTCTTGTGATGAGACAGCATTCCGAATGAGCGGTAGATTAAAAAAAAAAAATTTTATGACTATTCAAAAGTGCTTCAATGTAAGTTTATTTGAATAAATGATTTTCTATTCTATTCTATTCTATCAATGCAGTAAATTAGAAAGTAACGCAATTATCTGGAACCCACATGAGTCAAAATATATACTCATGGTGGAGAAACTCCAAAAAAAGTTTATACGATATGTATATCAAAACATTAACAGACATCTACCTCAGTAGCATCTACGTTGCTACCTCAGTCTTGTTGATGTTTTGTTTGTTATCGGTGTTTCTATCGCCAGAGAGTCGATCGGAAATGTAAATTGATACACATCACGTGCGCCACAACTATTATCAACACATAGGTAATCATACAACGTCGTAGGAGAGAGTACTACTGTTTATACCAGTGGTCCCCAAACTTTTCTATCGAGGTATCACTTACTTTCTTAAGTAACTATAATATTTAAGAATAAAGGACTACTCGTATATAAGTGACTTGAATCAAAATTCATATATTAATAATAAAAAAAAGTTTTACAGACTACCTCAGTGGTCCCCAAACTTTTCTATTCAGGTATCACTTACTTTCTTAAGTATTATAACTATAAGATTTAAGAATTAAGGACTATATAAGAGACTTGAATCAAAATTCATATATTAAAAATAAAAAAGTTTTACAGACTACCTAGTGGTCCCCAACCTTTTCTATTCAGGTATCACTTACTTTCTTAAGTATTATAACTATAAGATTTAAGAATAAAGGACTATATAAGAGACTTGAATCAAAATTATATAATAAAAATAAAAAAAAGTTTTACAGACTACCTCAGTGGTCCCCAAACTTTTCTATTCAGGTATCACTTACTTTCTTAAGTATTATAACTATAAGATTTAAGAATTAAGGACTATATAAGAGACTTGAATCAAAATTCATATATTAAAAATAAAAAAGTTTTACAGACTACCTCAGTGGTCCCCAAACTTTTCTATTCAGGTATCACTTACTTTCTTAAGTATTATAACTATAAGATTTAAGAATTAAGGACTATATAAGAGACTTGAATCAAAATTCATATAATAAAAAAAAAAAAAAAGTTTTACAGACTACCTCAGTGGTCCCCAACCTTTTCTATTCAGGTATCACTTACTTTCTTAAGTATTATAACTATAAGATTTAAGAATTAAGGACTATATAAGAGACTTGAATCAAAATTCATATATTAAAAATAAAAAAGTTTTACAGACTAGCTTATATCATGTTATTATCAATTACTTTATGACTATAGTTAATGGCAAGGGCAGGGTATATATTGGAATTACCCTTAAATAAATTCAAAACATCTGTTAAATCATATTTACTGAGCAAAACCTATTACTCACTAAACGATTACTTGAATGACGAGCGTGCATGGCAATAGTTGTTCATGCACTGGATTTTCATTTAATATTAGACATAGACACCTATATAAATATACATTGTAAATAAACTGGCTTTTAAAAAAAAAAGTAATTCAATTGAGTTTCTTGCCAGTTCTCAATTGGATCTATATACTGAACTGGACGGTAGGGAAAAAATATAACGTAAAACTTGACGTTCATAAGCGGCTAAAATGTCCTACATGAATAAATGATTTTTGAATTTGAATTTGAGTACACTGTCTCTATACGTCATACTCGTGAACGAGTGCTGCTTGTAAGGACTGGTCTGCTCTTATCACTACGACTGATTTAATCCTATTGTGTACTTAATATCTGACACTAATAAATTAGTGCTAGTTGGTGGTTTGTATTCACACGTTTCGACTTGTAAATGTAAACTTACAAGGATTATTTAAAAGAGCAACACGCAAGTTTCTTGCTCGTTCTTCTTGTGATGAGACAGCTTTCCTAATGAGCGGTAGATAAAAATAATGTTTATTTGAATTGTTTTTCTATTCTATTCTATGTGAATAGATATAATTGTAATTTTGTTCATATAGTTTTATTTTTTTGACATGCTTGTATATTCTAATTGATATTTTACATTTATTACATATTTTCCAGCAACTTGTTGGTGGTCCACACAACAGGTTGAGAACCACTGGTACGGTACTGTCCGTTCAGTTTGGTTATTCTCATCAGGTGCTCGTGAAAGTGGTGATGCTCGCTGAGTGGTGGCTATCTAGCTTAATATATCAGAAGAATATTCTAATCACACTAGTTGTACACGCGGTTTTACCTGCATCGAATTTATAGCCTATATGGAAGTTGATGTATCATCATTGCCTTGCCTTTATCCCATTATTTGTGGTCGGCGCAGTATGTCATTCTCTTCCACTGCTCTCTATCGGTCGTCATATCTGAACATACTCTTCTTTTATTCATATCATCTCTCACACAATCCATATTTTCTTAGGGCGTCCCCTCCCTTTACATCCATCCACATTCATATTATACACTTTCCATAAGACATGGTCCTCATTCCTCCGCATAACATGCCCATACCAGCTCAATCTATATGGTAGTTGATGTATAAGCTTATAATACTGTAAAGTTTCAGTAGTTTTTGCGTGAAAGAGTAGAGGGTTCATTCCCGGGAATTCTCGACCCGAGACACCTTGGGTTCTGTTCGGGAGGTCAAGGTCGAGAAAAGTCGAGAACTCGAGAAATCAAGTACCGATATAGAAATTAAATTGCTGTTTGTTGTATTGCGTGGCGGCGCAATAATTCAAGATATTAAGGTTTTCTTTCATGTGTATTGACGCGATATTTTAAGTTTTCCATTTTGTAAGCTGAGTGACCCAAAGAAAAAACCAAGCATATTACGGTTTTCGAAAAACAAATGCATGAGTGAATAGCCGTGTAAATTTGAAATTGAAATTTCTAACCAAAGAGGAGATATTTAAGATCAAAGTGGCCAGTACGACAAAACGCTAATTTCATATTTAAGAACCTAATATATTTCAGTATTTAAAAAAAAATGGCTTATTCATAATATGTGTAATGTTTTTAAATATACCTACTCAATAAAAGTTTTATAATTAATTTTATAATTAATATTTAACAAATGATGCAGTGGTTTTCCTCTCAAATGAAACCACTGAGTTTTTTGACGTTATTGGAACCAAATAATATGAGAAAACGTAAATGTAAATTTCTCGACAACCCGAGAAACCGAGAAATTAACTCGAGAATTCTCGAGACCCGAGAAATTGAAAAGCTCGAGAAATCATGAACCCTAATCCATACTCACAATCCATCAAAAAACTTACCTCGCAAACTTTATAGTTTATAATATTGGTAAAATTAAATGTTTTTTGCTATCTAAATATATGTATATAACTCAAAGGTGACTGACATAGTGATCTATCAACGCACAGCCCAAACCACTGGACGGATCGGGCTGAAATTTGGCATGCAGGTAGACGTAGTGTTAAGACGTAGGCAAGGCAAGGGGATAAAATAGGGGATGAAAGTTTGTATGAAACTTTGTCAATTTTAAACCGATCGGGCTGAGATTTTGCATGCATAAAGCTACTATGACGTAGGCATCCCCATAGAAAGGATTTTGATAAATTCCACCCCTAAGGGGATAAATTAACGCGAGCGAAGCCCAGGGTAAAAGCTAGTATACTGTATGTTTTATGTAACATTCTCTTAGTGTGGTTTTTAGCAACTCAATTCATGAACAGAAATAAAAAATCGCGACCACCAATCACGAGGCAACTTCATAATGACGTAACTCACTACTTTCACTCGATGACAAGCTCCAGGTTTTTGTGATACTCGAATATTTGTATGATTGAATACATTCCTGGTGTTAACAATGGCAGGAAGATAAACAATCGAGTGACGGCGAGCCTGCAGTAAACACGGTTTTAAGCGACCGCTGCTAGGGTTGTCAGCATTAACGTTTAATCTTATTCTATTTTAACAATTTACATTGTGGTGAATTTAACTACACATCATATTTGTATACCTGTCATCAATCCTTACTAAACTAACTGTCTGTTTGTCTGTCTGTCTCGATTTCGAGCCAAAACTACTGGAACCGATTTATATGAAATTTGGTATACAGATAATCTAGATCCTGAGAAAGGAAATAGTCTACTTTTTAATGCGAAAAAGGGTTGTAAGAGGTTGAAAGGGAAGAATAAAGATTGTATGGATATATTGTCATTTTTAAAGCTAGAAGGTTGAAACTTGTTTTTTAATCTTTCATTTTCCCTTTCAACCCCTTACAACACTTTTTCGCATTACATAATTTTCTTGCAATAAAAAATCTAATCGAAAGATTTCTACTCTCAAAATCTTGTACGTCTCAAAAATATTAATCACGTATCCGTAGAAAGATTCACATACCGTTGACAACCCTGACTCCTACAAAAAAACCCCAATCTGATGGTAACCGATTGCAAGTGAGGCCGCATTCTTGCATTCCCGAAATTCCGAACGATTAACTGGTGAATTTACCAGTTCCGACTGTACGGTCTAAAAACTTGAAACATGTTTGTAAAATGTTAACACTGCCGTGTAAACATGGTATGTGTTTTTTTTATGGATGAAACACTAAAGACACTTATCCTAAATTTAGTAATGACATATTGTAATTTAAATAATGTAAATTAAATATTGTAATAGGTTAAAACTGTGATTGGTACAGTTTATGCTGTAAATAATATAAATGACGTAGTGGAGTAACTTGGAACAGTCATGCTCGCTATAAAGTTCTGTGGCGTGGTAGGCCGGGTTAACGTGCTTCCTCAAATATGGTTGAGTGCAATGATGGCTGGCTCATCCGTCATACTCGTGAACGGGTGCTGCTTGTGGGGACTGGTCTGTTCAGGTTGCGAACACTGTTTAATTTTTTAGATTTTTTTTATATAGCATATGCAGGTGGTCACTCTATTCTCCTAAATTTGAATTTAAATGAAATAGTATTATTGTAAATATGTACAACATTAAAAAAAATACGAGCTGAGTTTCTTGTCAGTTCCACTCATCTCAAAATCATTCCGAACTGACGGCAGATTTGACATATCATAAGAGTCTGTAATAGACCTACATGAATAAAGATATTTTGATTTGAATTGAATTGAATTGATGATAATGGAATGCACCCGCCTGCGCTAACGGTTTACGCTGGCGGGGCACCAGTGGAGGATGATAAGATGAGCATGAGGTCAGGTCATAGCCCATCGCGACAAACTCACCATTTAACATGATGGTTTGCAGGAGGAACCGCGTAGAGGTCAACCTGACATGGTACACCTTCCCCCCAAATGGGTTAATATGGTCCTTGCTGGACAACATATTGACGGCCTCGGTGGTCTAACAGTTTAGCACACCGCATTACTTCCGATGGTCGCGGGTTCGATTCTTTGCACGGTGCAAATATTTGTATTAATGAGTATGATTGTTACTATCGGTCTGTGTATTTACTATGTATATATTATATGGTGGTGTACGGGGGTACAGCTAGAATTTTTTATTTTCCAAAAAATATATAAAATTCTAGCTGTACCCACGACTTCGTCCGCGTGGAATTTAACTTTAATTTTAAAAAATAAAATATTTTTTTCTAAAATTAAAGTAGCCTAAGATATTCCTTATTACATCAGCTACCTGCCAAAAAAAGTCCCGTCAAAATCGGCCCAGCCATTTCAGAGATTAACCGGAACAAACAGATAGACAGACAAAAATTGTAAAAAATGTTATTTTGATGTATGTACCGTATTTATATTCATATGCATGTAGTAAAAAACAATTATTTCAGTATTACAAACAGACACTCCAATTTTATTTATATGATGATGATGATGGTGATGATGATGATGAATAGATAAATCTAAATAAAGCTTAATATAAAAGGATATTGGTTACGTAGGTATCAGATTCTTGAATATTAAAAATATATTTTTTCTTTCTATAATAAAAATAGCACTAACTGGTATAAGATGATGCATGATGCAAATTTTCAGTGTCATGACGTCAAAGCATTAAGGAAACTTACTGCTAGAACTGATCTTAGCGATAATCAGAAATATGGACAGGAAAATCATAAATTTCTAACAAACATATGACAATATCATCAGCGAGTTTAATGTCTGCCACATGAAAAAAACGAGTAAATATTATTCATGAAATTACGAATGAATATTCATTCAATATTGAACTTCGCCATCCAGCGATCTTTACCAGTTCATCGGTACATCTTACTGGAGGCCTTCACGCTGCGTCCGGTCCGTGGTCGCCACTCGAGGACTTTACTGCCCCAACGGCCATCTGTCCAACGAGCTATGTGCCCTGCCCATTGCCACTTCAGTGTCGCAAAGGCGATTTAAAAAACAGTAATTCAATTGAGTTTCTTGCCAGTTTTTCTCAATTGGATCTATATACCGAACTGGACGGTAGGGAAAAAAAATATAATGTAAAAACTTGACGTTCATAAGCGGCTAAAATGTCCTACATGAATAAATGATTTTTGAATTAAAATTCATCCACGTAGATAATTAAACAGTTTTTATTGCTAGTTGAATGTCGTTGAGTGATATGATCTCCACCAGATCTTGGATTCTTTTTAATTAAAAAATAAATCAATTCAAAATAAGATTTATTATCCGAACTATTGCTGTTGGCTGCAGCTGCGGACGATAGGGGGAGAGTGCAGATGGCACTCCAAGCCCACGGATAGATTATTTTATCATGCTGTTGGTCCGAATGATTCAGAGCTTCATAATTTCGATCTCCGTTTGAATACGTTTGTATGTATTTATGAATTTAAAGTATAATTTGAACAAAATTATATAAAGCTAACCCCTCGAACTCCATTCCGCCTCAAAATTAAATATGTCAAAGGTTTTTGATGTTTAGTTACGCAATAAAATTCATTTCTTGCAGGTATGAGCAGTTTGTATGGGAAAATAAAATTGTTGATTTCACTATTTTACATGCAATTTCTTATTATTTTATCATTGTTTAAACCTTTCCAGGACTTCCAATGAATATTTATATATATCGGCCGTTCTCGAGTTTTAGCATGACTAACGAACAGCAATTCATTTATATATATAATATAGAAGATACACATAAAATTATTATAAGATAAAAAACAAGTTACTGATCAATACAGACAAAGAAATACTTGTTAATGTCTATCTAAAGATATATAACTCAAAGGTGACTGACATAGTGATCTATCAACGCACAGCCCAAACCACTGGATGGATCGGGCTGAAATTTGGCATGCATGTAGATGTTATGACGTAGGCATCCGCTAAGAAAGGATTTTGATTAATTCTACCCCCAAGAGGATAAAATAGGGGATGAAAGTTTATATGAAACTTCGTCAATTTTAAACCGATCGGGCTGAGACTTTACATGCATAAAGCTACTATAACGTAGGCATCCCCTAAGAAAGGATTTTGAAAAATTCCACCGCTAAGGGGATGAAAGTACTGTAAAGCCGCAAAAACTTTACCTAATTAATAATAATACTTCGGCCGCGGGCAAAAGCTAGTTTTGAAATATAACTTGATATCAAACTTAGTGGTAACTGTGTTACTTAGAGCGTACTTAAGTATATGTTACCTGTAAGTTAAATATGCTGTTGCTTAGTAAATGTGCTTCAAAGTAGGAATTTATCTCAAAGCTGCAATGTTAGAACACGCGAAATATCTTAGATGTTATCATGTTTCCATTGTCTCATACTAATTTGTTCACTAAAGCAGTTTAGGCCTCAACAACTATGCCTGAAGGTACACCTCGTACCGGGTTTCTTTAATTTCATAGGCACCTTCAAACACAATTAAATAACTCTATTAATTTTCATAAAGTATTTTCTTTATTTTTTTTTTATTTAGGGACTTTTGTACCATCTAAGTACATGTCAGACCCATTGTACCCCAAAACCAATCACTCCATTACCTCACCAGTGAACAAATTACCTCAGCCGCACCGGCCTTAAAGAATTGTGACTGCAGTTTTCTGCGAGCAATTTCATGTTAAGCTTCAGCAGAAGTAGGCTGGCTAATTATGTAAGACTGTATGAAATCGCTTCAATTACAGTTGCGTTGCAAATATAAAATTATTTCAATTGATAACATGCGATAATGTAACACATTGTATTTGTTATACGATTCAATTCTATAGAAAAAAGATGGAATTGAGTGATTTAAAAAAAATATGTAAGTGCCGTATGTATTTTCATATCTCATCATCATCATCATCGCACCGGAAGACATCCACTGCTGGACATAGGCCTCCCCCAAAGATCTCCACGACGATCGGTCCTGCGCTGCTCGCATCCAATGCCTTCCATCTTGACCAGATCGTCGGTCCACCTTGCTGGAGGCCTTCCCACTCTGCGTCTTCCGGTCCGTGGTCGCCACTCGAGGACTTTACTGCCCCAACGGCCATTTTTATATCTACATTTAATTAAAATCTAATAATTTGATATTACAAACAGATAATCCGATTTTATTTATATGTATAGATTTATATATCTTATTAGAGTCATTACTATTGCCTTATAAGTAAATGAACAGCTACACAGACCTGTCTGTCTGTGTGTCTATTGGAACAAGTAACCTGACCCACGGACATCACATAATACAATGTGACCATTTATAGACCCATGAATGCATGGGATTCGAATAACATGATACGAAGGCATAAGACCTTGCATCCAGCTTTGTATGTATGTATATATGTATAGTACTTCAAAACTGAAGTACAGCATGTAACAAATATATTTTTTCATAAGCAAGATTATAGTTTAAGGCTAGTAAGATGTATATCACATATCACAGCGCCATCTAGTTCCAAGCTATTGTTATTATAAGGAAAAATTTTTTTTTCTATTGCATATAACATTTATTATTGTACATATACATATAGGTAGTTCAAATTCAAAATTCAAATTCAAAATATCTTTATTCATGTAGGTCTATTACAGACTCCTATGATATGTCAAATCTACCGTCAGTTCGGAATGTTTTCGAGATGAGAAGAACTGACAAGCAACTCAGCTCGTATTCTTTTCGAATAAATGTTGTAAATATTTACAATAATACAGATTAATTTTAAATTCAAATTTGCGAGAATAGAGTGACCACCAGCATATGCTATTGCAAAAGCAAAAAGTCTAATCAGTGTTCGTAACCTGAACAGACCAGTCCCCAGCAGCACCCGATCACGAGTATGACGGATGAGCCAGCCATCATTGCACTCAACCACTACAATCCCTGAGAACTATGTAAATAAAAAGTGAAACCAAAACTTAGTTAACCTTTACAATGTTAATTAGAGCTGCTCTAACATAAAACTAGATTTTAAGTTACAAAACTTGTCGAATAGCAAAGTGAATTCTAAGAAACTGTTCATTAAGACGTCAATTTGTGATTTCTCAAAGGCACAGTAATTAGCGACCTCTCGTTATAATGACTTCGTAATTCTTTGCTATCCCTTGCCTATTACTCACTAAACGATTACTTAAATGACGAGCGTGCATGGCAATAGTTGTTCATGCACTGGATTTTCATTTAATGTTAGACATAGACACCTATATAAATATACATTGTAAACAAATTGGATTTTAAAAAAAAGTAATTCAATTGAGTTTCTTGCCAGTTCTTCTCAATTGGATCTATATACAAAACTGGATGGTAGGGATAAAAAATAAAATTATAATATAAAAAAATTTACGTTCATAAGCGGCTAAAATATGTAGGTCATTTGTACGTAATATATTTTTAATTAGTGGCCGTAACTCAAACAGGCCAGTTTCCTTAAGCTGCACTCGTTCACGAGTATGACAAAAATATGTAATATATACTTGCATGCGACTGACTTTGACCTTGATCGTGTCACTTTAATACTTTGTGCCGGGGGGAAAGAAGATTGTTACTAATGTGGAATGATGATCTCATTGCTAGCAATACACCAGGTTGACCTCCACGCGGTTCCCCCTGGAAACCATCGTGAAAAATTCTTCGTGAATTTGTCACGATGGGCTAACTGACCTGACCACATATTCATCTTATCATCCTCCACTGGTGCCCCGCCAACGTAAACCGTTAGCGCAGGCGGGGGCACCATTCCATATTCACCCATAAAAAAAAAAATACTTTGTGCCATTCAGTCGGCAAATGAAGGCAACATTTGCCGACTCAATGGCACAAAGTGACACCACTGTGGTAGAGATGTTCATTTGCATTGCTTCACTAATTCACGGCCGGAGAGTTCAACACGAGCGTGCCTGATCTTTCATTGTATGCAGATGAGTGTGCATCGCTAATAACTGCAATGGTTGCAACGAAATCAACCTCTTATACGCTATAATATTACCAGTTTCTGCAAAAGATATGTATTTTATGTATATACTAGCTTTATTCGCGACTTCAACCGCGTGGAATATAACTTTATTTTTCTAAAATAAAAGTAGCATAAGTTACTCCTTATTACATCAGCTACCTGGCAAAAAAAGTCCCGTCAAAATCGGTCCAGCCATTTCAGAGATTAACCGGAACAAACAGACAGACAGACAAAAATTTTAAAAAATGTTATTTTGGTGTATGGACCGTATTTATATACATATGCATGTAGTAAAAAACGGTTATTTAGAAATTTTAAGAACTATAGTTGAAAAATATATAAATATTTTTTAACTATAATTCTTAAATTTAGTATTCATTTATACATATGTATGCAAGTCTATAAGATATTTATAATATGGGCCTAGTAGCGTGAAATAAATAAATAAAAAAAATAAGTTTAATTGAATTAATAATTTTCTATTCTATTCTAATCTTTATTATCTTTTATTCTGATATCTTTTATTTTACCTATCATATTGATGGTAAATTACGGTGTTGATACAGTTAGCTACTTTTGCTTGGGTACTAATTTATCGCTAAGTTTAAAAGCAGCGCGATACCGATGCAATATCTACAATACCTACATCACAATGCTCCCAACCGACACCTCAACCTGACACGACCGAGCTCATCAACGATAACATCTTTGCAGGGTTGATACCTTCCGATAGTGCGGGTTCGATTCCTGTTACAAACATTTATATTCATGAGTGTGATTGTTTGTATCGATCTGGGTGTTTTCTATATATACTACCCAATTTTCTATGCATACTCCGATATTTGAATTTAAAAATGAATCTGTATTATTGTAAACATGTACAACATTTATTTGAAAAGAATACGAGCTGAGTTACTTGTCAGTTCTTCTCATCTCGGAATCATTCCGAACTAACGGTAGATTTGACAAATCATAAGAGTCTGCAATGACTACATATATAGACCTACATGAATAAAGATATTTTGAATGTTATTTTTTTAATATTAGGGTTTTTTCACACTGGGTAATAATAATAACTTAAAGCACTTATGCACAAAAAAGTCATAGCCAAGGCAAAATATAAACGACATCCGACGGATAATACCAAATTAAAGTACTTGGAAGCCAGAAATCGCTGCAATAGAATGTGTAGGGATGCACAACGTCGCCATATCCATAACTCTGTTTCAGATCAGGACACTGCCAAAGTATGGAAATTCCTTCGATCACTTGGAGTCGGAAAAGTCCATCAGAAAAATTTACCTTCTAATTTAGATATTAACTCTCTCAATCAGCACTTTTCGTCATCGTCCACTATAAATAAAGACGACAAAACTAAAACAATATCTCATCTCTCATCGCTTCAAACTCCAAACTACTCTCCTTTCGTTTTTAATCAATTCACAGAATGTGATGTTAAGAAGAGCGTAATGTCAATTGCTTCTAATGCGGTTGGCGTTGATGGCATCAGTCGCAATATGATTCTTCCCATCCTCGATGAAATTTTACCAATTATTAGTCATATCCTTAATCAATCCATATTAACTAGTGGCTATCCTAAACTTTGGAAAGATGCACAAATAATCCCTCTTCCCAAAAAGTCTAATCCTACAACCTATTCCGAATTCCGTCCCATCTGTATTCTGCCCTTCCTCTCTAAAGTCCTCGAACGTTTAATCCACAACCAGTTAGCCCTCTTCCTCACCAAAAATAACCTAATGAACCCTTTTCAGTCTGGTTTCCGTCCTGGTCACAGTACAACAACTGCACTCATCAAAATCACTGATGATATCAGGTCGGGTATGGAAAATAACCAGTTAACTGTCCTTACCCTGCTTGATTTCAGTAACGCATTCAATACCATAGATTTTGATATTCTTGTGGAATTACTGCGCTCTCTTAACATATCTCCATCTGTGGTTGAATGGTTTCGCAATTATTTATATGGGCGTCGGCAGAGGATTCACATAGATGATACCTTCTCATCTTGGTGTGATTCGTTTGCCGGCGTTCCTCAAGGTGGCGTTTTATCTCCTCTACTTTTTGCAGTCTTTATAAACTCAATCTCTAAATTACTGACTTCTTCCTACCATCTATATGCAGACGATCTTCAAATATATTATCAGGCTTCACAAGACAAACTTAATGATGCAATTACTGTAGTTAACAATGACCTGACGCATATAACCAACTGGAGTAAAGCATTTGGCTTGACAGTTAATCCAACAAAAACTCAAGCCATTATAGTCGGGAGCTCGAGGCTAATTAGTAAAATTGACTGGACAACAACCACTACAATTGGACTGAACGGCGTCGAAATACCATTTACTAGTTTCGTTAAAAACTTAGGCATCCATATAGATACCTGTCTAACTTGGGGAAACCAAATAAAAGCCGTTAGCAAGAAAGTATTTGCAACTTTAGGCTCACTACGAAGACTTCGCAATTTCCTGCCTATTGCTACCAAAATTGCGTTGTCTCAATCTCTTCTTCATCCGATACTTGATTACGCTGACACCTGTTACCCCAATATTACAGAAGTCCAACTTAATAAACTTGAGCGACTTCAAAATATTTTTATCAGATTTATTTTCGGTCTCCGAAAATATGATCATATTTCCGAGTTTCGCACTAAACTCAAGTGGCTTCCCATTCGCTTTCGTCGGAATACTCACCTTCTTACCCTTCTTCATAACATTCTTTATAACCCTTCAACTCCTCACTACTTGAAGGAGCGGTTTACCTTCCTCCATGCCTCGAATAGCGTTGATCTTAGGTCGTCAGAGAGTCTCCAGTTAAAGACACCAAGACATAGCACTACATTCTACGACAAATCGTTTAGTGTGCTAGCTGTTCGTCTTTGGAACGAACTGCCCACATCTGTTCGAAGACTAAAATCACTGCAGAGCTTCAAATTAGGCATCAAAAACCACTATTTACGTAAGTTGTCGTAATAGTAGTATTACGGTCATATGTATGTGTAATTGTATATATATTCATATTTATATATGTGTATGTAAGTTTATTATATTATTTTGTATTGTATTATGTTATATGTATATTTATAACTTTTCTTCCAATATTGTTACCGTCATTACACCTCTACCAGACGCAAATCTAATCACTTCTCTCCATCCTAAGGTTGCCTGGAAGAGATCGCTTTTTAGCGATAAGGCCGCCCATTGTTACCTCTTTGTCTTGTTTATTGTATTATATATATTTTTTTATCATTTTGTACATAATTGTATATGTAATTGTATTTTCTGTGAGAGGAACAATAAAGAGTTTCATTCATTCATTCATTCATTCAATAATAATAATAGTCTCAGGACAATTCACACAACGCTATCTAGTCCCAAGTTAAGCTAGCTAAACCTTATGTAATGGGTACTAGATAACTGATGCAAATACATAGATTATTTTCGTAAATACTAATACTATATATATATTATATGTAAGATGTATGTATTTACGAAAAAAATATCTATGTATTTGTATACCACCAAAACCGATACAAACAATCATACTCATGAATACAAATGTTTCTGCCGTTCAAGGAATCGAACCCGCGACCATAGGAAGTAAAGCGGTGTGCTAAACCGCTAGACCATCGAGGCCGTTAATTAATGATTAATCTATGTAACATTGCTCTGTGATTGTTTCACAATTACTCATCACAAGTTACATAAAACATTGTCTATTCATATTATAAGGACACGCTATGCAAACTTTACATACATATTTAAACGCCGACTTTTTCTGTTTCTTTTTTACTATACGTCCGTCCTAGTATATAAATTAGACTCTGTTTGTTCTAGTAATATAATCTATCTTGATGTCAAATTTCATTAGTATCTGTTCAGACGTTTAGTCGTGACATACTATCAAACTGACAGATACGCATACACATTTCTTAAACTTACATAAAAAAACCATCTATTTGTTAGAACAGACAGACAGACATCCGTTTGACGGCTGGTCCGATTTAGGCGACACTTTCACTTGCAAATAGATAATATTATAAGGAGTAACTTAGGCTACTTATATTATAAAATTGTTATTTAAATTTATACCACACGGACGAAATCGCGAGTAACAGCTAGTGTAACAATAAATTTGATCAATTTTATTTATTTATTTAATTCAGGCTACATGGCCCATATTATAAATACCTTATACACTAACATACATAAGAAAAAATCAAATATGTAAAATAAAATTGTCTCTATGGTCACGGCACTGACGACGGCAATCTGCCACGGTAGCGCCGGTACACCACACCCTTCGGCCAGTAGTCCTCCTTCATGAAGGTGGGCAGCATATTGGTGGGGACCAGGGCCACGAACGCTTTGAAGCTCGCGTTGTGGCTCGATTCCAACCAACCATTCAATGGCCAGTTGTTTTTTCTGATCGTCTCCAAGGAAAACCAGGGCTGACTCACGCTACAGTTTCCACTGTCACTTTTTGTTGCGATGATACAACAGGTTATTGCATTGTTTTTGGACGTAAAAAAACAGAACGGAGGTCGTTGCGTCACTAATTAAAATTCCTCGTGCAAATCGAGGAGCGCAGCCTTCGAGGCTATACCACGGTAACCGGCCACGCGCGCAACTTCTCTACATCAATAATATATCTCAATTCAAACGGGGATCGATATTACGACGGCCTGAGCCGAGGTTCGAACCCCTAGCGGTGACCTCAGACTAAAATCGTATCCGTCAGGCAGGAGTTGGCCTTCAGCCGCTCCATAAGTCCTTCCGCGGGTTTGGAGTGCCATCTGCACTCGCCCCATATCGTCCGGTGAAGCTGTAAAGGCCAGCTGCGGCTAACAGCATTAGAGTAATCCAAAAAAAAGCTAATGATACGCTAGACCTATCCCGAGATAGAGTTGGTTTATTGTGTATTCACTCACTTATATCTGTATTTGATATTGCCACTTACCATCAGGTAGGCCGTATGCTTCTTTGTCATTTCATAAAAAAAATATTAATTTCGTCTTGTCATCATGACATGCGACAAAGGCTCCCGGCGGAAAAATTGGCGCCGAAAAATTAGGAGAGAAAGTGGGACAGAGCTAAGAGGAAGAAGAAGAATTGCTACCAATATAACATAGCAGGCTGACCTCTAAGCAGTTCCCTCTGGAAACCATAGTGATAAATTCCTGGTGAATTTACCACGATGGGTTAACTGGCCTGACCTCCTATTTATCATCCTCCACTGGTGCACCGTCAGCGTAAACCGTTAACGCAGAAAGGTACACCATACCATTATCATATATTAAGAGTGAGGCCTCCCCCGAAATGACTACACAGCATATGCTAATCCGATCTCCAATTTATCGTAGGTTGCCGGCTTTTTATTTAACTAGTGGTCGCCCAATGAATTACATTCAACCATAATTAATTTAAACTATAAGTTTCAACATTATTAAGATTCTATTGTCAAAGAATACTTCTATCCGTCTGTATATCACATACAAAGTAGTATATGTTTTTTTTATTTAATGTATTTATTAAGCATAAATAAAAAATATATATTAACTCCACTCATTCTCTTATATAAATTATGAGTGTGCGAAATTTCATTACATCAGCTACCTGCCAAAAAAAGTCCCGACAAAATAGATCCAGCCATTTCAAAGATTACCCGGAACAAACAGACAAAAATTGTAAAAAATGTAATTTTGGTGTATGTACCATATTTATATGCATGTACTAAAACACGGTTATTTCCATATTACAAACAGACACTCCAATTTTGTTTAATAACAATGATTATACAAATCATTTAACTCAATGATAGGTTCGTGTTAATGAAACATCATTATAAAGTAATGACTTATAAAATTGATGTGATTCTTCATTAGTAACAGATTTTCCATTCATTTTAAATACTTTCACCTATAGAAAGGTATAATACATTATTAGTAAGTATATGGACTCTATTTTGTTTAAATAAATTTTAAACATCCTCACAAAAATGATACCAATCTGGAGCAGGCCTTTAGTATGTTATAATTTTCATAAACTAACATAGATATATTGAATTACAGTAGTGAATAAAGTAATTAATTTAAATATAATGAATTATTTAATTCACTATATTTAAATTAATAAAATAATAAATTAATAATAAAATTACAGTTTGCTCTACCTCTAATTTATTTCAACTAACAAACATTCCTATAATATTCAACATATACACTAATAAAAAATGAAGATAACATATTCACGTTATTGTATTTTAAAATAAATCAATTCCGTTTGCAGGCGTATACGTAAATACGATTTTCCGGAGGGAAAACACCGGTCCGGGAAAACTGTGAGTTCACGCGACTCTACCAAACAAATGTGTAATAAAACTTTATTTAATAAACTCACCAGTACATGTCGGGATGGTAGATGGTCACAGCACTGGCTAGTAAATGGACAATATGTATTTCACAGCACAGTCACGTAGTATTTGATTAGCGCACTGTCGCGAGCCGCATGCCGTCCGAACGCGGTGAGTGTCGGAACACGAATGTGGTCTGGCGTTGGGCGGAGGCGCTCCGCTCGGGTGACTGCGGGCCTGCGATCAGTGTAGCCAACCCTACGGATTTAACAGTGGCTCTAGTTTTTAGGAAATTCAACAAAGTTCAATGTAGGCAACCCTACAGTTTTAACAATATTCAATTTTTTGGAAATTCAACTAAAGTTTTGTTAGGTGTATATATATACGACCTCCTCATCGATTATTTTTTAATAATAGTTTAGTGTAAAAAAATATTGAAGCAATACAATTCTTCTGCAAACGAACGTATTATTTATTGGTCATAACATATCATCTTAACACAAAAGAACCCAACCACAAGTTTAGTACTGATAACCTTACAATTTTAACAATAAATATACAGTTTTATTGGAAATTAAACAAAAGTTCAGTATAGCTTGAGTGGAGACTTCGCCTCGCTTTGTGTGTTCTACCGATTACACAACGGACTGTGTTCTGAGGAATTGTTCGACATGATGCCGACAGCCACCTTTTACCACCGCACCGCTCGCCATCGACATGATGCCGACAGCCACCTTTCATCAGGAATTCACACACTAGAACCTAAGTGGTCCCGAACAGTGCGGTTTCAGAGGAGTTTCCTCCCGCGTACACTTAGATTGTGGAATGAACTTCCTGCCGAGGTTTTCCCATGAGACTACAGCATGGGGTTTTTCAAGAAGGGTATATTAAGGTTTCTCAAGGGTCGGCAACGCGCAAGTGATACCTCTGGTGTTTCAGGCGTTCATAGGCTACGGTAACCATTTACCATCAGATGGGCCGTATGCTTGATTGCCACCATAGTAGTATAAAAAAAATATATATATATATAGTTATATAGAAATTATTATCTTTTATTCACGCCATTTATCACTAACTCTTCCGTCCAGTTGAGGTAACTACTTCAATCGAGGTGGTGTCATATTATTACGTCACCACACGGATAAAAATCACCAACTATTGCACAAAAATGTAATTGGTCAGTTAGTTACAAATAAACATAAACTTTATTCAAATAAACATAAGCACTTTTGAACAGATATTTTTTTATTCTACCACTCATTAGGAACGCAGAGTCATCAGACATCACAAGAAGAATGAGCAAGACATAGAAATGATCTTTATTCAAATATACTAAATATATACTATACTTTTGAATAGTCGCATTTTTTTATTCTAGCATTCAGTCGGAACACAGACTCATCACAAGAAGAACGAGCAAGAAACTTGCGTGTTGCTCTTTTAAATGAAGTTTGTTTTAAGTGATATTATTAACAGTTATAGCTTGCATACAGATCTATATCTGTCTATCTATTCTCCCAAATTTGACTTTAAATGAATCTGTATTATTGTGTACACGTACAACATTTATTTGAAAAGAATACGAGCTGAGTTTCTTGTCAGTTCTCATCTCGGAATCATTCCGAACTGACGGTAGATTTGACATATAAGAGTCTGTAATAGACCTATATGAATAAATATATTTTGAATTTGAATAGAAATTTATTGTTAGCAATTAGTTAGACACACATAAAATTTACAACATTTCCGTGCAATGACTCTATAGGTGAAGGTGCAGAGTAAACACATTGTTCTTAATCATACCTATTCATTGACGAACCGATATATGCATATATATATATATGCTGATTTTATATTCACACGTTTTCATAATGCATACATAGTACGTTTGATGGTAAAATATGTTCATGGCGAACTCAAATAACCATTAGAAAACGTCATAACTAATGTACGTAACTGCATAACTACGCCCATTGTCCTTTGTGTAATAAATTCCAGATAAATCATTTGAAAACTATCTCAACCTATGAATTGTTATTGACGTGAGTAATACAGTAGACTACATTCAAATTGGTGACATTCCGACAAATAAATACATATATACATCAAGGAACGAGATGGTTGACTACATCTGGACACAGGAGTATTGGTGACATTCTGACAAATAAATACATATATACATCAAGGAACGAGATGGTTGACTACATCTGGACACAGGAGTATTGGTGACATCCTGACAAATAAATACATATATAGATCAAGGAACGAGATGGTTGACTACATCTGGGCACAGGAGTATTGGTGACATCCTGACAAATAAATACATATATACATCAAGGAACGAGATGGTTGACTACATCTGGACTGGAGTACTAGTGACATTCCGACAAATCTAAATATATATAACTCAAAGGTGACTGACATAGTGATCTATCACCGCACAGCCCAAACCACTGGACGGATCGGGCTGAAATTTGGCATGCAGGTAGATGTTATGATGTAGGCATCCGCTAAGAAAGGATTTTGATAAATTCCACCCCTAAGGGGATAAATTAACGCGAGCGAAGCCGCGGGCAAAAGCTAGTTTTCTAATATATGTTCGTCTTTTAAAGTATATATAATATGAGCCAGTATTATGCTGCAGTCGCTATCGAGTTTTACATAAAACCAATGTATAATCTCACCGCGGATTCAGCTTTGACGACCTCGGTAGTCTAGCGGTCTAGCACACCGCTTTACGACCGATGGTCGCGGGTTCAACTCCTCGCACGGCACAAACATTTGTATTCTAAGTATGATTGTTTGTATTGGTCTGGGTGTTTTCTATGTATTTACAAAAAAAATCTATGTATCTTTATCAGTCGTCTAGTACCCATAATACAAGCTTTAGCTAGCTTAACTTGGGTCTAGATGGCGCTGTGTGAATTGTCCTGAGATTATAATTATTATTATAGCTTTCGAATTCATAAATGATGCTTACTGAATGGCTCTATGAAATACATACGTCTACAAGCAAGCTAACCGACTGCCTCAGTGTTCTAAAAGTTTAGCACACCACTTCACTTTCGATGGCCGTGGGTTCGATTCCTCGCATGATATAAAAATTATATTTATGAGTAAGATAAATAACCCATTCATGTTCCTTGTCAATTCTAAATGTAAACCAATTAACTTTGCGTTAACAGTTATTGATGCAATAATTTTCTCCGTTAGGTGTAAACAGATAAAGTGATAATTGATCCATTAATATAATTGTTGGTAATATGAATCGGACAGTTCCCAACTCGTTAGGTTATCTCAGATAAACTGTCGCCAACAATTTAACTAAATGGTTTTTAGTTAACAGTTACTTTGTTGTTTATCTGAGAACTAGCTACTCGCTGTGGCTTCGCACGAGCATACATCTACACATATACATAAAATTGGAGTGTCTGTTTGTAATGTTGAAATAACCGTTTTTACTACGTGCATATGAATATAAATACGGTACGTACACCAAAATAACTATTTTTGTCTGTCTGCCTGTCTGTTTGTTCCGGCTAATCTCTAAAATGACTGGACCGATTTTGACGAGACTTTTATTGGCAGGTAGCTAATGTAATAAGGAGTAACTTAGGCTACCTTTAAAAAAATATATTTTAGAAGAATAAAGCTAAGGAAGGTATAACATATGAATGTGGATGGTTATAAGGGCAGAGGAAGGCCTAAAAAGAGATGGATGGACTGTGTGAAAGATGATATGGTGAGAAAGGGAGTAAATAACGAGATGACTGCGAACAGAATGGAATGAAAGTAAGTAAAGTAATGGATGGAAGTGAAAACCATATTACGACGACCACAAATAAAGGGGATAAGGAAGAAGCAGATGATGATGAAAGTCAAATTCCACGCGGACGAAGTCGCGTATACAGCTAGTTACTAAATAAACCAGATTTCTATTTCGCTCATAACTGAACTATGATTCAACCATCGCGTTTAGTAATCAATATTATAATTTGTGTTGCTATAGACGACTGAATTTCACGGTTCACTTCACGGACTAACGCTGAAAACTGTACTATTGCTGTTTATGTAACTGAAATACTAGCGGAGCATCTTATTGACAGTTTTATAAAAGTAGGTGATTATACTAACAAAAGTTTACGTAATATCAACAAACATTAGTCTTGTGGATGATAATGGAATGGTGCACCCGCCTGCGCTAACGGTTTACGCTGGTGGGGCACCAGTGGAGGATGATAAGATGAGCATGAGGCGGGTGCACCATTCCATTATCATCCACAAGACTAATGTTTGTTGATATTACGTAAACTTTTGTTAGTATATACACCTACTTTTATAAAACTTTCAAATAAATAAAATTATCAGCTATAAGAAATTCAGCATGAATATATAACGATGGTTTCCAAGGGGAACCGCGTGGAGGTTAACCTGACATGGTACATTGCTCGTTATAGGGCTATTAGTCCACTTTATTAACAAAATCCTTCTCTCCTCCAGATGATCATGAAGTGAAGGTATTTTTTTTTATTGGGTTATTTGGGCTATTGTCAGAGGTGTAGCACCTGTAGCACTTGTGAAGTGAAGGTAAGTACATGACAATAGCAACGAGCCGTGACAGATCGTGGTGCAGCGTCAGTATCCTTGGGGACAGACGAGTGCCTACACGCGGCGCCGCTTTCATGGTTATTTCATACATTTGTTCAATTATATACATTCAATGTCGACTTTTTTATACATTATTTTCTTTAATCATTGTTAATTGTTCACGGTTTGCTGAATTAAAATAGGCATTTAGCTGTTAGTGGGACTGACTGTGAAATGTTTATTTTCTGCCCAATGAAAGTTTATACTATACTAGTTGTGCCCGCGGTTTCATACGCTTGAAATTATAATAATAGCCTATATGTTATTTTGATTTTAATACTAGATTTAAAGACAAACTTTCTGTCCCCAAGTATCGTTTAAAAAAAGTCAATAGGTCTTTTATGGGAATAGGTATAAACATTTACAATAAGATACCAAAGGATATATTGGAATTACCCTTAAATAAATTCAAAACATCTGTTAAATCATATTTACTGAGCAAGGCCTATTACTCACTAAACGATTACTTGAATGACGAGCGTGCATGGCAATAGTTGTTCATGCACGGGATTTTCATTTAATGTTAGACATAGACACCTATATAAATATACATTGTAAATAAACTGGATTTAAAAAAAAAGTAATTCAATTGAGTTTCTTGCCAGTTCTTCTCAATTGGATCTATATACCGAACTGGACGGTAGGGAAAAAAAATTATAATGTAAAACTTGACGTTCATAAGCGGCTAAAATGTCCTAAATGATTTTTGAATTTGAATTTGAATTTAAGCTATATTACTGTTACGACCAATCTGTGTTGCCGGTGCCGTACTTACGGTACAGAGACGTGGTCGCTAACTATGGGCCTCATAAATAAGCTCAGAGTCACTCAGAGGCCTATGGAGAGGGCTATGCTCGGAGTTTCAATGCGTGATCGAATCAGAAATGAGGAGATCCGCAGACGAACCAGAATAGAATAGAATAGAACAGAATAGGACAGGACAGGACAGGACAGGACATAACAGGACATGACAGGACAGGACAGGACAGGACAGGACAGAACAGAACAGAACAGAACAGAATAGAATAGAAAATCAATTATTCAAATAAACTTAATTTAAGCACTTTTGAATAGTCATAACAATTTGTTTTTTATCTACCACTCGTTCGGAAAGCTGTCTCATCACAAGAAGAACGAGCAAGAAACTTGTGTGTTGCTCTTTTAAATAATCCTTGTAAGTTTATATTTACAAGTCGAAACATGTGAATACAAACTACCAACCAGCACTAATTTTTTGGGTCAAATATAAAAATCAGCACTCGTTCACGAGTATGACGGATGAGCCAGCCATCACTCGACCATATTTTAGGGAGCCCAATGACCCGGCCCACCACGCCGCCACATATCTGGACATTTTAGTGAGCATGACTACTCATTCCACGTCAAGAGTGACCGACATAGCCTGAAGAATTGTAAAACTGAAGTGGCAATGGGCAGGGCACATAGCTCGTTGGACCGATAGGTAGGTAGGCCGTTGGGGCAGTAAAGTCCTGGAGTGGCGACCGCGGACCGGAAGACGCTGCAATGAAATTTCGTACACAGATAGTCTAGACCCTGAAAAGGCTACTTTATAATGCGAAAAAGGGTTGTAAGGGGTTGAAGGGATGAAATATAAAATGACAATACAGTGGACCCCCGGTAGTCCGACAATCATTTTGCAGGGCAGTGTCGGACTATCAAATTTGTCGGATTATAGAGTACTGCCTAAGACCCCTTATAGTCCGAATTTTTTTACAAAAGAGTACCTTGTAGTCCGACAAATTATAGATCCAATGATGATTCTTTATATTATATACATATACAGTGGACCCCCGGTTATCCGACAAACGTTTTGCAGGGCAGTGTCGGACCATCGTATTTGTCGGATTATAGAGTGCTGCTTAAGGGTCCTCTGCTTATGGTCCGGAATTTTTTACAAAAGAGTATCTTGTAATCCGACAAATTACAGATCCAGTGATAAGATTCTATGTTATATATGTATGTATGTATATGCACTCTGAAGTATATTGTCAAAGTAATATTCAATAACAAATAATAGACAATGTCGGATTACAAGGGGGGCCGGATTACCGCGGGTCCACTGTACTTCCATATAACCATAAGGAAGTATTGCCATTTCACGCGGACGAAGTCGCGGGCGTAGCTAGTAAATGATATACAAATATATAAGTCATGCCACCTCCTCTGCTCAGAGTAATTAAACTGCAAATTTAAATTCTAAACAAGTAAAAATATTCGATCTATATATAATATTTAACTAGCTTAACTTTATTACCCGCGGCTTTGTTCGCATTTTTTTATAAATACAAAAAATATAAAAGTGTAGCAAAATCCTAAGTTTACTCCTAATAACAATAGCTACTTGCGAGTGAAAGTCCCGTCAAAATCGGTCGAACCGTTACAGAGATTAGCAACAACACAGAACAACAAAAATTTAGAAAATAACATTTGGATGTAAGTTCTGTATTTACTTTCATGTGTATTCAGTAAAGGCTATTAATTTGAAATTACAAACAGACACATTATTTTTTTTTATTTATATATATGTAGGTTATATTAGAAAGAGCTGTGAGTGAATATACCTGAGCCTCTTTCATGTTATTTTTGTAGTGCATTCCGCTCCAAAGGCGCTTACACGCCTCATCTGGCCCTCACCGTGTTGACCCAATACTTTAATTTCCACCTGAATATTTATACTAATACTAGCTGACCCAAACGTTGTTATATAAATTAAAATCGCGGGGAAAAGGTACCCTGTACCCTGTCAGGTCGACCTCCACGCGGTCCCCCCTGGAAACCATCGTGATAAATTTTTAGTGAATTTGTCACGATGGGCTAACTGACCTCATGCTCATCTTATCATCTACCACTGGTGCCCCGCCAGCGTAAACCGTTAGCGCAAGCGTGTGCACTATTCCATTATCATCCATAGGAAATTAAAATCGCGGGGAGAAAGGTACCCTGTACCCTGTCAGGTCGACCTCCATGCGGTTCCCCCTGGAAACCATCGTGATAAATTCTTAGTGGATTTGTCACGGTGGGCTAACTGACCTGACCTCATGCTCATCTTATCATCCCCCACTGGTGCCCCGCCAGCGTAAACCGTTAGCGCAGGCGGGTGCACCATTCCATTATCATCCATAGGAAATTAAAATCGCGGGGAGAAAGGTACCCTGTACCCTGTCAGGTCGACCTCCATGCGGTTCCCCCTGGAAACCATCGTGATAAATTCTTAGTGGATTTGTCACGGTGGGCTAACTGACCTGACCTCATCTTATCATCCTTCACTGGTGCCCCGCTAGCGTATCATCTATAAAAAAAAATTAAATCGCTATTAAAAATTGAGGTTTTGCTAGAATTGGGAAAATTTCGGGTTGTATGTATTTATTAATTGTAAATCATAATAAAAATGAAGTCCAAAACTAAAACAAAATCAGATTGGTAGATACACCAAAATATAATTTTTTACAATTTTTGTCTGTTTGTCTGTCTGTCTGTTTGTTTCCATGTAGTAAAAAAATTCAATATTACAAACAGACACTCTAATTTTATTTATATATATAATAATAATAATAAATTAATAATAATAATATATTTATTTATTTCTAAATCATAAAACATGATGGCAACAATACATATAGTATTCTTTATAGTAAAATACTTAAATTTGTTATTTTAATCGATTTGCTGTGAGGAGCTGGTATCTGAGATAGGCATAACCTGTAATACAGATCACCAGGCCCCCAATCGAAAATTGATATAAGTTAAACAAATTATGATGCTTATACTTTATATATATATATATAGATTACGACAATTCCTGGCTTCCTTTATCGCCCACAGTCTGATTTAAAGATAATTCAATGATTTAACAAATTGCATAAACATATTGTAATAATGATGATAGTGTTATATGAATGTTCTATTAATAATGAGCTAATCGGTGTCATATTACACGTGGTCAGGTGTAACAGTAGTGGTGGCGTGACCGTCTGCTGACTGGCCAGTCTGGGGCCAGCTGGCTCACTGCAGGGCTGCCACCTTTTAAAACCTATGCTTATATGTCTTTAACGTAAATAAAAAAAAATATCTAACTATCTATCATTGACTAAGATAGATGTATATATCACAAATAACATAATATTACATAGTATGTTCTTTTTAGAATATATTATATGACCAAGTTGAGTATATATTAAGTGTTCTCTCTTCTTCTGTTAAGTACCTTGCTTTATTAGCCACTAGCAGTGCTCACGACTTCGTCCGCGTTGAATAGTGTGGTTGACTAAATAAAGGAAAAATATTTATTAATCTTATCCTTTTGAAAAAAATAACGAAAATCTATGCAAATTGACATGTTCTTATTTTACCCCCTTAAGGATAACGAACTTTGAATGTCATATTTATTTATATTTTATCAACACACTAAAAAATAAGTTTCAAATTTATAGTTTAAAAATGGCTATACCTCGATACAACCTCCATCTCCCCTTTCAACCCCTTACAACCCTTTTTCTTTGTTTATATATTCAATCAACAGTCTAAAAAATAAGTTTCAAGATTCCAGTATTAAAAAGACGCTACTTCCATTGAGCCGTTCATCTCCCCTTTCAACCCCTTACAACCCTTTTTCTTTGTTTATATATTCAATCAACAGTCTAAAAAATAAGTTTCAAGATTCCAGTATTAAAAAGACGCTACTTCCATTGAGCCGTTCATCTCACTTTTAAACCCCTTACAACCCTTTTTCTTTATTTATATTCTATCAACAAGTTTCAAGCTTCTTGCTTTAAAAATGACGATACTTCCTTACATCTTTTCATGTACCTTTTCATACCCCTTGCAAAAAAAAAAACCCTATGTATTATTATCGCATCAAAATGCAAAACAAATGAAACTAATAAAAATATGTAATGGCGCTGGTGAAAACCGAAAACAATATATATTATTATTATTATTATTATTATATATACTAGATACGAATCGCCAACCCTAGACAAAGACATCGCGCCACACTCACTGTGCCGTCTGCAACCAGCACGTGTAAGAGTGGAGCCCTACATTACTGGTACAATTCAGCACTATATATATTTACTACAGTTGTATGTATGTTCTGAATAGTGTGACTAATAATGATATAGTTTTATTTATATTTAACAAACCGACTATATATTAAAATAAGTTTCATGGCTCTAGCTTTAAAAATGACGATACTTCCATACAACATTTCATTTACCTTTTCAACCCCTTTTATTTATATAGTATAGTTAAATTAAATTGAAATAAATTGAATTTCACCTATTAAACTCAATTCGAGGTTGGTTTTGTTTGAAATATATTGTTTTTGACAAACAGTGCGACTTGTTATGATGATTTTTATTTTATACTAGCTACCTGCCCTGGCTTCGTACGGGTACACGTGTATTATATATATAAACGTTCCTCTTGAATCACTCTATCTATTGCTGAAAACTCAATTAAAATCCGTTGCGTAGTTTAAAAGATCTAAGCGGACAGACAGAGGATACGACTTCTATTTATACTATGTAAATCATATAAATAAAATTGGAGTGTCTGTTTGTAATATTGAAATAACCGTTTTTTACTACATGCATATGAATATAAATACGTTACATACACCAAAATAACATTTTTTACAATTTTTGTCTGTCTGTCCGTCTATTTGTTTGCTCGGACTAATCTCTGAAACGGCTGCTGGACCTATTTTGACGGGACTTTTTTTGGCAGGTAGCTGATGTAATAAGAAGTAACTTAGGCTATTTTTATATTAAAATTCCACGCGGATGAAGTCGCGGGAACAGGTAGTAGTATATAAAAGCAATATTGCTCTACAATTATCAGAACAATGTATAATTCATATTGATAAGCAGGGTAACTATTTAGGTATCATATTTTTAACGAATACTTGAATGACGAGCGTGCATGGCAATAGTTGTTCATGCACGGGATTTTCATTTAATGTTAGGCATAGATACCTATATCAATATATATTGAAAATAAACTGGTTTAAAAAAAATCAATTGAGTTTCTTGCCAGTTCTTCTAAATTGGATCTATATACCGAACTGGACGGTAGGGAACAAATTATTATATAAAAAATTTGACGTTCATAAGCAGGTAAAATGTCGAACACATTTTAACCAAAAATATTTCACTAGTTACGGCGATATAAAATATAATAAATAAAAATACGAGACGCCCTCTCGCTGGACTGTCCGGCGGCCGGCGCCGGTGTCCGGCGGCTCGGACATCCGCAGTTTATGACTCGCAAAATGTGACATTGGTAGGTTTATTTCAGCAGTAAATGTGATAGCTATGTTATTCTTCACACGAAACGTTTCAGACGCCTGTCTGTCAGCAACTATATGTATATATATATCTTATATATAAAATTCTCGTGTCAATCTTTATTCAAATTTATTCTTAAATCTTTATTCAAATAAACTCATTACAAGCACTTTTGAATAGTCATATTTTGATTCTACCACTCATTCGGAGCGCAGATTCATCACAAGAAGAATGAGCAAGTAACTTGTGTCTTGCTCTTTTGAATAGATGTTTTTTTTTATATAATAATTACAGTATAACAAGTAAGAGGCATGCGATAATCGACATAGAAATCGCTACGCAGAGTGCGTAGCGAAACTAAACACACAGTAGTGTAGTTTGAGTTATGGGTACTAGATAAATGATACATATACATAGATTTTTTTTTCATAAATACATACATAGAAAACATCCAGACCGATACAAACAATCATACTCATGAATACAAATGTTTGTGCCGTGCGAGGAATCGAACCCGCGACCATCGGACGTAAAGTGGTGTGCTAGACCGCTAGACCACCGAGGTCGTCTATATATAGATAAATAAATATAAATATAGATATAAACTAGCTGTCCCGGCAAACGTTGTTTTGCCTTAAAATAAAATAAAAAATTAGGGGTGGACTACCCCTAACATTTAGGGGGATGAAAAATAGATATTGGCCGATTCTCAGACCTACTCAATACGCTCACAAAATTTCAAGAGAATCGGTCAAGCCGTTTCGGAGGAGTATGGGAACGAAAACTGTGACACGAGAATTTTATATATAAGATAAATAAATAGTTAGGTATTTTGTGAAATAAATATTTACGTGACCACTTTACCACTAGTTTGAAACTAGAGCCGCGTGATAAGCGTATTTAAGAGGATCACTCGTGGGCGGATGCTGTTTTATATTCATCTGGTGTTGCTAAGTTAAGCTAAGTTTTTGGACAAACAGTGCTCATAAGGCAACAAACTAATGATATTAGATCAACGAGAGGCTGTAGCTGACGGCGTCTGATTAACCCCAATTATTGTCGTATGGTATTATATTGTGGGGAAGAGCGGCTGATGTAGAATCAATTTTTATATTACAAAAAAGAGCAATTCGTTCAATATATAATTTACCGTGTCGCGAATCTCTTAGAGAACGCTTTAAAGAAACAGGTATTCTTACTGTTCCCTCTCAATATATATATGAAAATATTATGTATGTACGCAAAAACTTAAATTTATTTCCAAAAAATAGTCACTTACACGCTTTTAATACAAGGAATAAAAATAAATTAAATATGCCTAGTTATCGTCTCAAAAAAGTAAGTACATCTTTCATGGGACATTGTATACGTTTTTATAATAAATTGCCAGATAGTGTTTTAAATTTAAGTGAAGCCAAATTTAAGATACATGTAAAAAAAACACTTTGCTCTAAAGCTTATTATAAAATAAACGACTACTTAAATGACTACAATGTGTGGACTTAATTACAATTTTAACTTTTGTTATGAGGCATATAATTTTTCCCATTGACATGGATAATGTAATAACAATAAAGAAACTTATTATAAATTTTGTAATGACATATTGTAAATTAAATAATGTAAATTTAATATTGTAATGGGTGAAAACTGTGATCGGTACAGCCTATGCTGTAAATAATATAATTGACGTAGTGGAGTAACCTGAAACAGTCATGCTCGCTATAAAGTTCAAACTTGTGGCGGCGTGGTGGGCCGGGTCGATGTGCTCCCTCAAATATGGTTGAGTACAATGATGGCTGGCTCATACGTCATACTCGTGAACGGGTGCTGCTTGTGGGGACTGGTCTGTTCAGGTTGTGAACACTGATTAAATTTTTTTGTTCTTTGCGATAGCATATGCTGGTGGTCACTCTATTCTCCCAAATTTGAATTTTAATAACTGTATTAACATATTCCACTATTATTTGAAAAAAATTACGAGCTGAGTTTCTTGTCAGTTCTTCTCATCTCGATATCATTCCGAACTGACGGTAGATTTGACATATCATAAGAGTCTGTAATAGACCTACATGAATAAAGATATTTTGAATTTTGAATTTTGAATAAGAATCAGTAATGTCAATATTTATGTATAATTAATAATAATATTTTAAGGAAGGTGTTACATATGAATGTGGAGGAAGGCCGAATGAGATGGATGGACTGTGTGAAAGATGATATGGTAAGAAAGGAAGTAAATAACGCGATGACTGCGAACAGGGATGAATGGAAGAGAAAAACATATTACGACGACCACAAATAAATAGGATAAGGAAGATAGGATATTACAGGTAATCTATACATATAAATAAAATTGGAGTGTCTGTTTGTAATATTGAAATAACCGTTTTTTACTACATGCATATGGATATAAATACGGTAGGTACATACACTAAAATAACATGTTTTAAAATTTTTGTCTGTCTGTCTGTTTTTTCCGGCTAATCTCTGAAATGGCTGGACCGATTTTGACGGGACTTTTTTTGGCAGGCAGCTGATGTATAAGGAGTAACTTAGGCTACTTTTATTTTAGAAAAATAAAGTTTAATTCCACGCGGACGAAGTCGCGGGAACATCAAGTAATTGTAAGTTAAAGTAATTCAATATCATATGTAGGTGAAACCACAAGGGCGCCTGCCTGTTATGGAGGAGTCCTGGGAGACGTAACGTCCTCCGTAAGTTACATGGCGAGAGTAGATCATGCCGATTTATAGAACCCCTGACAATTCTCAGGTCTCTGTAGCAATGGAGTTAAGTAGGTACTTACTCATTCGTTCTGTACTCCTAGTACCGAGATGCGTAAATGTATGATAATAAAAAAAAACGGAAAATTACAAGACGTACTCACTCACACTCACTACAACCCTTTTTGGCATTAAAACTGCCTACGTCCTTTCATAAGGTCTAGATTATGTATGTACCAAAGTTTTGGCGTGAAAGTGCGACAGACAGACAGCCAGAGGTCCTGAACATTATATAAGTATGTTGAATAACTATACTTATCTATACATGTAAATAAAATTGAAGTGTGTGTTTGTAATATTGAAATAACCGTTTCTTACTACATGCAGATGAATATAAATACGGTACACATATACAACAAAATAATATTTTTTACCATTTTTGTCTGTCTGTCTGTCTGTTTGTCGGCTAATCTCTGAAATGGTTGGACCGATTTTGACGGGACTTTTATTGGTAGGTAGCTGATGTAATAAAGTGTAACTTAGACTACTATTATTTTAGTAAAATTCTTTTATTTTGCTCGTTCTTCTAGCTTTCCGAATGAGCGGTAGATAAAAAAAAATATTATGACTATTCAAAAGTGCTTAAATTAAGTTTATTTGAATAAATGATTTTCTATTCTATTCTATTCTAATAAACAACGTGAGAAATCGAGCGGTCAAACCTCCCCGCGTGTAAACCACCTATTACCCTTATGGTCGTAAATAAGCATATAACTGACCATATTTCTTTAATTTTACCACCTCACAAACATGGTAATAAACATTTTTTTTTATATTTTATATGTTTTGCGTGTGTTTATAACCAATCTAACCGTTATTTCTGACGAGACGTGAGCGGAATATGCAGAAGACTTTTTACAGATCTCGTTTAGGATCTAACTACCCTCAGCAGCCGTATGTATATATATACTAGCACACCGCTTTACGTCCGTTGTTCGCGGGTTCGATTCCTCGCACGGCACATACATTTGTATTCATGAGTATGATTGTTTGTATCAGTCTGGGTGTTTTCTATGTATATTATGTATGTATTAACGAAAAAAAAATTATCTATTTATTTGTATCAGTATGTACCCATAACACAAGCTTTAGCTAGCTTAACTTGGGTCTAGATGGCGCTGTGTGAATTGTACTGAGATTATTATTATTATCTATATTTAACGTATATATATATAATATATATATATATTTTTTTTTGTTTACTGTATATTTATATAATATACTTACTAATATTATAAATGCGAAAGTAACTCTGTCTGTCTGTCTCGCTTTCACGCCAAAACTACTGAACCGATTTAAATGAAATTTAGTACCTATACAGATAGTTTAGACCCTGAAAAAGGACAAAGGCTATTTTTAAAGTGAAAAAAAAAGTTGTAAAAGTTGAAAGGAGAGATGAAAGTTTGTATGGAATTATCGTCAAAAATATGGGGATGAAATGAAAATTCCTAATTCGTCGTCTTTTCCAAGCGGACGAAGTCGCGAGCACATCTAGTATATATATTATATATCTTGTATAGTTTTTTTTTTTTTTAGTGAATGATAATGGAATGGTGCTCCTGTCTGCGCTAACGGATTACGCTGGCGGGGCACCAGTGGAGGATAAGATGAACATGAAGTCAGATCAGCTCAACGTGACAAATTCACCGGGAATTTATCATGATGGTTTCCAGGTCACCTGACATGGTATATTGTTAGCAATGGGATCATCAGTCCACATTACTAACAATCTCCTTCCCCCTATCTTGTATAGTTATTTATATGTATTAGTAAATTTAAAACAGTTCTCGCTAATACCCCACGACGCTTTCTGTTTATATCCTAAGGTCAGCTGGGATAGAATGGCATATGGCATTAAGCTCGCCTGTTGTACGAAAATGTTTTGTTCAATAAAGTATAAATAAATAAATAAAATATATATACGGATACCGTGAGTGCTGTGTGTCGCGAACTTTCGTTAAACAATCTAGTGACGGTAGATGAAAAAACTGCTGTCACCTATCTACATTGACATCGCTGTTACTCCAGTCAGCTCGTGACCACGGCTAGTGCAACCTAGTCGAAACGTCCAGAGAGGTAAATACCTTTATTTGCCATAAAATGATTCGTGTTAAGACCCGGTTAATAATTTAAATAATATATATATATATATATATTGTATATCGAAGATCTTTTACTATCAACTCCATGTGGTATCATAAATAATTCGATTACACCTCACGAAGGTGTTAATAAAACGGCAAATGATATTACACTGGACTCAAAAAGCGGGTAATTTTATATTCAGGTGGTGCGTGAGATGTGTGAACTACATCGGCATGTGACTGAACGTGTGGGCCTGTGTGGGGGTGGCTCCCCCTCCCCCACGGAGGCTGTATCGATCGCTCACCCCCTCGGTCCCACCGTTCCGACATTTCATAATATTTACTATACCCCCGAGTAGACTTTGCAGCTGAATCTGATTTTGCAAATTTCACATTGTCATTCCATTGTAAATACAGATTTTTAACACAACACATAAGTTTGTTGCTCGTTCTTCTTGTGATGAGTCTGCAAATCCTGCATATATACTGCAGGTCGTATGAGTCCGATTGAGCGGTAGAATAAAAAAATTATTTTATCCCCTTGAGGGTAGAATTAATCAAAGTCCTTTCTTAGCGGATGCTACGTCATAACATCTACCTGCATGCCAAATTTCAGCCCGATCCGTCCAGTGGTTTGGGCTGTGCGTTGATAGATCACTATGTCAGTCAGTCACCTTTGAGTTATATATATTTAGATTCTCGTGTCACAATGTTAGTTACCATACTCCTCCCAAACGGCTTGATCGATTTTTATGAAATTTTATAAGCATATTCCGTAGGTCTGAGAATCGGCTATGTATTTTTCATACCCCTAAGTGCTTACCACTTAGGTGTATGAAAAATAAATGGATATCCACTCCTAAATATATATTTTTTTATTTTTTCGACATATTTTATTTTCATTTTATTATTATTTAGGATTAAAAAATACATACAACCCTAAATTTTCACCCTTTTACCATCAACCCTAATTTTTTAATAGCGATTTTAATTTATATGGCAAAACAACGTTTGCGGTGTCAGCTAGTAGAAATATAATACGAAATTTTAATGGCGTAACAATACAACCTTTGCTAATGTAATATGATATATCTTTTACTAATATTATAAACACGAAAGTATATGAGTATGGACGGACAGATGTATAGATGTGTGTTACTGTTTCACACAAAAACTACTGAACGGATTTTGATGAAACTTTACAGTAATATAGCGTAGCGTATACATCAGAATAACACATAGGTTATAATTTAAAAAGATATTACGTTAATTGTGCGAAATATAATGATAAGTGTCAAGTAAGTGTGATCCAGACGAAGTTGCGTGAGTCAGCTAGTATTGAATATTAGTAACCGTTACTAAATAATTGGGTATTCCACATTTGACGACCTCGGTGGTCTAGCGGTCTAGCACACCGCTTTACGTCCGATGGTCGCGGGTTCGATACCTCGCACGGCACAAACATTTGTATTCACGAGTATGATTGTTTGTATCAGTCTGGGTGTTTTCTATGTATAATATGTATGTATATACGAAAAAAAAATCTATGTATATGTATCAGCTGTTTACTCATAACTCAAGCTTTAGCTAGCTTAACTTGGGTCTAGATACCGCTGTGAGTATTGTCCTGAGATTATTGATATTATTATTATTATTATCATTTAATAATTACTAAGCAGCAGGTGATGAAAATGCAACGCGATGCATTTTTATATGTAACGTACATATGCCTAAAATATAACATAATTTCATATTACTCTAATTGCAGTATATGCATTTTTTACCTAATAGTAAAGTATTTGGCACGACTTCGACGAGTTACTTTTACCATTTTGGATATATAATGGTTTTAGTATCAAAAAGAAAGGGCGAGAGAAAATTTCTCTATTGTTTGCAGAAGCAATATTTTTCTGACAATGGTTGTATTAATTATTTATCTACAAAAATCCATCCCCATATAAAGTTCGTGTCATAAAAATGAAGTCAAATCGACCGATTTTACTACACTTAATACATTTAAAGGAATTTGATGACGAAGTAATAGAACCATAAATTCCAATTAAAGTAATAACTATTCCAACAAATGTATCTAATTCATAATGTGGCATTATATTTTCAACTTTATAAACTAATTCACAGCCCTCAATAAATGGGATCTAAGTCATTTATAAAATATTGGCCAAAAATTTTAAAAAGCACACTACTCTAGCCAAAGTTTTCAGAAATTTTCAAAAATCCTAAGAAATATCTAACATTTAGTACTCTCTCTCTATAGATAATGAAAATTTTAGTATAAAAAGAGCCCTTTCCCTTTCTCTCTCTCTCTCTCTCTCTCTCTGCCTGGTCTATTCCCATTCCATTTGGGGTCGACTCGTCTATTCCTTCTTCGCCAAGCACATCCTGGGTCGTCGAGTTGTTTATTTATATCATATATCCGCGTGGAATTTAACATTATTTTTCTAAAACAAAAGTAGCCTAAGTTACTCCTTATACATCAGCTACCTGCCAAGAAAAGTCCCGTCAAAATTGGTCCAATCATTTCAAAGATTAGCCGGAACAAACAGACAGACAGTCAGACAAAAATTGTCAAAAATGTAATTTGAAACATGTACCGTATTTATATTCATATGCATCAAATAAAATTTTTGTGCATGCATGCAAGGATTTGAATAAAAGATTTTCTTTTATTTTGTAATGTGTAAACTGTGTATTTTGTTTTGTAATAATTAGAGACAGACATATAAAATGAGCAGTTCACTCATTCTACCAACTTGCCAACGTGGTAGATATAATAATTTGATACTTTGTGTGTACCAAACACAAACTCTGCCACCGTTGTCTCTCGTCGACCACTAACATGCACTGAGACCTACAAAAGTGCCATCCGCCCTTTTTTCTTTTTTAATGAAAATAGCGAAAGTGCCATCCGGGCGATTTTTTTTCTTCTCCAATCAAAACACGAGGTAATTCTACAATTAATGGGCAGCTTTGTGGCGGATTTATTCACGTTTCATTTCGCTGAAAATTTACAGATAAATCTAAATCGTACACCTACAATCACCTTTAGTTATTTTTATTAAAGTATATTTTCGCAAATTATATGAATTTCTGATATATGAGAATATATATATAGTTTGACGACCTCGGTGGTCTAGCGGTCTAGCACACCGCTTTACGTCCGATGGTCGCGGGTTCGATTCCTTGCACGGTACAAACATTTGTATTCATGAGTATGATTGTTTGTATCGGTCTGGGTGTTTTCTATGTATATTATGTATGTATTTACGAAAAAAAAAATCTATGTATTTGAATTAGTTATCTAGTACCCATAACACAAGCTTTAGCTAGCTTAATTTGGGTCTAGATGGCGCTGTGTGAATTGTCCTGTGTTTATTATTATTATTATTATTATTATATAAGGACGAAAGCACCAACATATGTATACTTATAAGTAAAATTGGAGTGTCTGTTTGTAATATTGAAATAACCGTTTTTTACTACATGCATTTGAATATAAATGCGGTAAGTAGATACACCAAAATAACATTTTTTACTATTTTTGTCTGTCTGTCTGTTTGTTCCGGCTAATCTCAGAAATGGCTGGACCGATTTTGACGGGACTTTTACTGGCAGGTACCTAATGTAATAAAGGAGTAACTTAGGCTACTTTTGTTTTAGAAAAATAAAGTTAAATTCCACATGGACGGTGTCGAAGTACAGTTAGTTCAATATAAAAATGCAAAGAAAAATTTATCTTATTACAGTTATTTTCAAATAATATAATAAATTGTCGCTTCAAAAGTAGGTATCGTTACGAAAAGGGCAATGACTTGAGAAAAGTTTCCTCGGAAATGGGAACGATGACTTATTATGAGCAATTCAGTTATATTATATCGCGCCCCTGTGACCTCTGAACTTCTGTGAAACGCTTTTCACAGAAGCCATTTTAAGTTCGATAACAAAATTGAAACACTTACCAAACCAACGTTATATTAATGCTGGTAGAGAGAAAAGATATTGTTAGTAATGTGGCTTGATGATCTTATTTCTAGCAACTGGAAACCATCGTGAAAAATTCTTGGTGAATTTACCACGATGTGCTAACTGACCTGACCTCATGCTCATCTTATCATCCTCCACAGGTGCCCTGCTAACAAACCGTTAATGCAGGCGAATAAACCACACCATTATCATCCATTAAAAAAACCCAGACTTCAAATTTACATTTCGGTGAGTTAATTGAACGCAATACCAGAGTCAAAAATTAAATGCACCGTTCCATTATAATCCATGAAAAAAAATGCTACTGGTAATGATTTGAACAAACTTGACAAAAGGAGTGAAATATATTCTAGAATGTTCTAAAAAATTGTGCGGATTATATGTGTTAGCTAAAATGCGTTCTCACTTTCAATGCGTAACCAATTTCGCTCTACCATAATTATAGAAATTTGGTGAAATTTCCCAGAAAATTGGTGAAACAACACCAATTTTTTGTATAGTAGAAGAAAATCTATTAAGTTTAAAAGATTTTTTTGCCCCTTGCAACTACCCTACTCTGGAATCAGCTCTGAACAGAATTACTTCCGGACCAAGACGATATTGAAACCTTCAAAAAAATCCTAAATAATAATCCCCTTACTAGCAATCTATCTAATGTCGTATCCGTCGGCCTAAACTCGTATCCGTCGGGCAGGAGTTGGCCTTCAGCCACTCCATAAGTCCTTCCGCGGGTTTGGAGTGCCATCTGCACTCGCCCCATAACGTCCGGTGAAGCTGTAAAGGCCAGCTGCGGCCAACAGCATTAGAGTAGTCCGAAAACAAAAAACTAGCAACCTACTCTGTCAGGTGGAGGTCAACTAACACGGTTCTCTCTGGAAACCATCGTAATAAATTCCTTGTGAATTTGACATGATGGACTAACTGTTACTCACCTGACCTCGTGCTCATTTTATCATTCTCCACTGGTGCCCCGCTATCGTAAATAATAATAATGAGGCGTCTCACTCCTGGAGAAGATGCAGAAAGCGGTGCTGTTACATTCTGCCCGCATTGTACGCCAGTTTCTCTCCCTGGGGCCCTGAACCCCGGCCGACTGTGCTTCTGGGGTAAGTTGCCATCTCCTCATTTTAAAGGGGAGATGAGAATTTGTGTAAAGTTAAAAAAAACACTTTATTGTGCATAAAGAAACAAATAATTACAAAAAGGAATAAAAAAAAGAGAGGTATCCAAACAAAAGGCGGCCAAATTATCGCTCAAATCAATCTCTTATAGACAACCAGGGTCCGTTAGCACAGACGGATGCACCAATCCATTATCATCCATTAAAAAAAGTTTCATTCATTCATTCATAAACTTAAGATTATGAATGAATGAATGAAATAAATTTAAGATTTTCATTCATTCATTTAATTTTCATTCATTCATAAACTTAAGAGCAACACTCTTGTCGGTGGAGCTCCTGCCACCCTCCACGATCCTCCATCATACTCTTTAAGCCTTGATACGACACGACTCCAATTCTGTCTTTAATTTCTTTGATGTAACTGTGCCTTGGTCTTCCTCTCCTCTCTTTCCTTCTATCTTTCCCTCGATAATTAGTTTCAAAAATTCATCGTGCCGTATCAAGTACCCGAACATTTTTCTCTTCTACTTTCTATAGCATTCAATATCGGCCTTTTTTCTTTCACCCTGTGGAATACTTTTTCATTTCTTACTTTATCTTTCCAGCTAATTTAAAAAAAAAGTTACAGAATACAAAAAATTCGTCATGCCCACTTATTTATGGCTTTATATGACGTTGACTTAGCAAGTTCTGTCATTCGGGGTCACGGATTCATTCATAGAAGTGACACTGGCGTCATTAGGGTCGGCGGGTCGGCAGTTTGAAAGTACCACTTCTTAGAATTAATAAAAGTCCTACTTATGATATCATAATCGCTTCGTGGTATACTTAATGGGATACTTTTTCCTTAAAACATAATTTGAATTAATTAATAAAAATAAATTGAATATTAGTCCCAAAAAAAATGTACAATAAGAATTCAGTTTGCACAGAGTTTCGTATGAAGTTTAGTCCTTCTGCTATTCTTTTTTAGCAGGCGTTACACCAATGTAAAATTGAATAGCTCATTAGTCACAAAATACTTAATTGGATTATTTTTAAACAGTAGTAAATCGATTATTAAATATATAGGTTATTAGTCACAAAACTGTACATTCAGTTTGCACATAGTTTCGTACGAAATTTAATAATTTTGCTATTCTTTTTTAGCAGGCGTTACACCAATGTAAAATTGGTTAGCTCATTAGTCACAAAATACTTAATTGGATTATTTTTCCTGAAAACAGTAGTAAATCGATTATTAAATATATAGTTTATTAGTTACAAAACTGTATAATAAGTATTCAGTTTGCAAATAGTGTGGAAGTAAACTTTTATTTCATCGTTTTGCTATTCTTTTTTATCAGGCGTTACACCGATGTCATCATTAAATAGTATAAAACAAAGTTGTTGTCGCTGTTTGTACGTCCCTATGTATGATTAATTCTTTAAAACTACACAATAGTTTTTGAAGCTTTTTTTAATGCCCAGTGATTCAAGAAGAAGGTTTATATATATCGGTTGGTCTATATTGGACCGTAGTTATAGTTATGTGTGTTTCTGCCGCTTTAAAGCGGCTTTAACACAATCAACATATATAATACATGCTTGCATGCAGCTTATTAGTCACAAAATAAGCACTCAGTTTTCACATAGTTTCATCTGAACATAATATTATCTTATCTGTGTCTGGACTACACAAATTTTTATCAGGCGTTCCACCGATATTATTTTAAATAGGTTATTTGTTACAAAAATGTACACTAAGCACTAAGTATGCAAATAGTTTCGTCTGAAACTAATCTTCCATTTAGTAGGTTTGCTATTCATTTTTATGAGGCGTTTCACTGATAACGTTATATATGTATAGATTTTATTCCGATTTATCTACGTCATTTGATTACCTTTTTTAACTAATAAAATATATTTTCAACTCTTTTTTGGGCCCCATCAACAAGATCAGAGTCATTCAGAGGACAATTTATATATATGCTCGGAGTTTCTCTGCGTGATCGAATCAGAAATGAGGAGATCCGCAGAAGAATCTGTGTCTGACCGACATACACAAATTTTTATGGCAATGGGCGTTCCACCGATATTATATTAAATGGTTATTTGTTACAAAAAGTCCTCGAGTGGCGACCACGGACCGGAAGACGCAGCGTGGGAAGGCCTCCAGCAAGGTGGACCGACGATCTGGTCAAGATCGCGGGAGGCGTTTGGATGCGATAGCGTTATATATCGTCGTGGAGATTTTTCCGATTTAGCTATGTCATTTGATGGACGTCTTCCGGGCTGCGATATATGATGATGATTCTGTATATATTTATAGTAAATGAGTGTTTTGCTCTTTGAACAATCTCGCATATTGAACTTATGACCTTTTTGTATATCTGTAAACAACTGTCAGTATATTAATAATATATTCAAAGAAATAAGAATTCAAATAAAAGTCTTATCTATCTATTTAATATTGATAACTATTTTCTTCGAGAAATGAATCTCGAAGAAAACATTACATTGTAATGGATAAATTTCATTGTTTATTTATTGACCTATTTCATGTATATTAGCATTCTTTCGTGAATAAATATATTGAAAAACACATCATATTTGCGCTGTAGTTTTCATACAGTGTCTACCTATAGAGGTTCTGTCTGTATTCAATACCGTCTTTACCATAAGGGCACATGGGGCCCGTGGTCAGGGCCCCCATTCTCGTGCAAATGCGCGCGCTCGTCATCGACGACCTCGTTAGTATACAAGAATGCCCACTAGCTGATGCAGCCAATACTGTCTTTACCATAAGGCCACACAAGACGGTATTAGTGTTTACCATAAGGGCACACGGGGCCCGCGCCCAGGGCCCCCACTCTCAGGGGGCCCCGAAGGACTGACAATATTTCTCACACGTTTATTTTCAAAAGATTTTTTTCGGGCACACTACACTTTTTTCACAAATCAATAATATTATTGTTCTTATCCCTCTTATGACGACCTCGGTGGTCTAGCGGTCTAGCACACCGCTTTACATCCGATGGTCGCGGGTTCGATTCCTCGCATGGTACAAACATTTGTATTCATGAGTATGATTGTTTGTATCGGTCTGGGTCTTTTCTATGTATAATATATGAATGTATTTAAAAAAATATATCTACGTATTTTTATCAGTTATATAGTACACATAAGACAAGCTTTAGCTATCTTAACTTGGGTCTAGATGGCGCTGTGTGAATTGTCCTGAGATTATTATTATTAAGTATTATTATTATACCTAATGAGCTTTTTTTTTACTTTCCAAAAGGGCCCCGTATTCTTGTGTGCCCAAGGGCCCCAGCCTAGTTTAAAACGGCGATGTCTGTATTGTCTGTATGTAGATACATTCATCATCATAAACATATAATGTTATACGTACAAATATTGTAAACTAGCTGTTCCCGTGACTTCGTCCGCGTGGGATTTAACTTTATTTGTCTAAAATAAATGTAGCCTAAGTTACTCCTTATTACGTCAGCTACCTGCCAATAAAAGTCCCGTCAAAATCGGTTCACCCATTTCAGAGATTAACCGGAACAAACAGACAGACAAAAATGAAAAAAAATATATTTTGGTATATTTACCGTATTTATAATCATATGTAGTAAAAATGGTTATTTCAATATTACAAACAGACAGTCCAGTTTTATTTATATGTATAGATGTGAAAGTGTATCTATCAGGTCGTTGTCTTCACAACTAAATGGCTAAACGGATCTCAGTTATAAAGATAATTTAAAAGAACAACACATAACTTTCTTGCTCATTCTTTTTGATGAGAAAGCTTTCCAAATGAGCGTTACATTAAAAAAAATAAACTATGACTATTCCAAAGTGCCTAAATTAAGTTTATTTTAATAAATGATTCTTTATTTTATTCTAATTGTTATAAATGTGTATAGTGGCTGTCATTTATTTCAAAAAATTGAACGAAGTCGCCGGTATTAACTAGTGTTTTATTACGAGTGTATAACGTATAATTTATACGTATATATATATATAGGCCAGATTTCGGTACGACCTTTTTCTGCCTTAACTAAGTGCAGAAAGTTTCATATTGAATCATTATGAGCAAACACACATTACACGAAACAGAAATCCAGTTATATTTTTAAGGTCACATTACTCATTTACTTTCATTGGCCTACAAAACTATTTTTAAGGTCTAATGGATAGCGTATCGTTATTTCGACAAACCACTCACAGCTGAGGTGTCCGAGTGGTTAAGGAGTTGGACTTGAAATCCAATGGGTTCTACCCGCGCAGGTTCGAATCCTGTCCTCAGCGTACTTTTTGTTCTTTTCAAATTTTCATCTACTATTAAATTAATTAATATATTCATATTCTATAAATGAAATAATAATTTATGTACATATATTTTATTATGTATTTTTTTTATCCATAAATCGTAAATCTTGTAATATGGCCTTTGTTAAAATATTGTAATTCTCACGTGAGTTTTATCGACTACTACTAAAGAAAACAACTATTCTAAAAAAAACCAACAAAAGTCTATGGCGTCACAGTTTCTAAGTACAATATTTTCTTTGTAAACCCAGCTGTACTAACAAAGCGACTTTGTTAATTAGTACAATTTTCTTTGTCTACCTCATTAAACTTGCTATAATACAGATATATTTAGTAAAGAGGCTGTTTACGTCCGTCTGTTTCACCGTTTACCTCTTCTAAACTACGCGACGGATGTTAATAATTTTAGAGAAAATATAGATAACATTTTATATATGACATATATATTCTGAATTTGTATGTATTATATATGTTATGTATAAAATAAACCGTAAATTTTATTTAAAAAGTAGCAATAGTAATAGCACAGATAACAAAATATGAATACTCAATACTCAATACTCAATATTTATTGCATTCCATAATATTACAATGAAAGATGTTTATGATTCGTTTTCGATCATTATGGACCCTATTAATATAACTAGTTATAACATATAATTTAATATTATTCATCAAGTTATATACATTAATTAAATGTTACATAAAAACTAAACTACATCATTCAAATAATCACTTACATTATAATATTGTTTTTTACATAGTAAATCCTTTAAGTATTTTATAAATAGGCTATTCTTATTTAAAGTTCTTATAGAAGTTGGGAGTTGGTTAAATATTTTAATGATACCAAGGGGGATATTATATAATAATAAGCCACGATCGATACCTAGTCAGTACATTTATAATTTCCACTAATCATTACATAGTATAAAACAAAGCTGTCTATAAGCAATCGCTGTCTGTCCGTCCCTACATATGCTTAAAACTTTAAAACTACGCAACGGATTTTGAAGTGTTTTTTAATAGATAGAGTGTTTCAACAGGAAGGTTTATATATATAGGGTACTGGCACTAGTAGTCGGCCCCGCACCAGTACTCAGCCTTTTTCGGTTTAAAACCAATAGGAATAGCGCTATAACAGAAAATACCTAATCAAATTATTTTAAATAGCTTCTATGACTTCTCATTGCTAGAATTAAATCCAAACATAATAGCTACGTGGCTGCGAAGTACATTAAATATGAATCTATTTCGACGTCATCGGCTGACGAGGCGACATGCGGAGTGCGCGCCATTTTTTTATGAGTGAGAAGCGTTAACAGAAATGGTAATTTATTTCATTCCGCATTTTGAGTTAATTTTAGGCCACTTTGTATTAAAATTTACATTAATTAAGACTTTTGGCATTGTAATCAATGAAAAGTATCATGTTTTTCTTAAGAATTATTAAATAATGAAGTGGCCGACTACAGGGTCCCGTTTTTATATACATTATCTAGTACTCAACCACCCCTGGCTGACTACTGGTTTTAACGCTGTTTGTCAAAAACCTAATAGTCGGCCACTTAAATAGTTAGAGTTTGTTACATGGCTGAGTACTGGTGACAGTAGACCCAGTGTTTATACCGTCCATATATATATAATGTGTGTGTTTTTTATATATTTTTTTGTACATAAAAAAAAAGTATTAATATAAAAGCAGCTCTAGATTCTACCAAAAGTAAAGTCAAGGAGACTACAAAGAATAAAAAAAAAAAAAATTATGATTATAATAAGGAATTGAGCGTAAAGACACAAAGACAGGCTGAGATTTAGTGAAAATCAAACAGCATAAAATTAAAATTCTCAGTAATATACTCCTATCTCCTGAAACTCCTGACACAGAAACCAGTAAGGAAGATAAACTCCTAAAAAAAATTGTTAATCGGCGACAAACTTTTAGAAATAAAGAAGAACTTGAAATCTTTTTAAATGATGTTACTAAAGAAGTTTCCGACTGATTTAAGTTAGATAGGTATTTGATTGTTGTGATTGTTAGGGCACAGTTAAGTCCATTTAGGTTCTATGACCGGACTAATTGTTTATTAATGCTCTTAATCTTTAAGCTTGAAACTATTGATCTCAAGAGAGGCTGACCACTGGTGGCAATATGGCTGAGTACTAGTTTTTGGCGGCTGAGTACTGGTGAAAAGTGCCTTATTTTGTTAAAAAGTATTTTTCTCTTTATTAAAGGATAAGTTTGTAATTTTTGTTAATTTTGTACCAAAGTTTAATAAATGAGTAAGTTAATTTATACAAAAGACTTTCAATTTACTCTTTCTAATATTTTCTTATATAAGTTTGAACCCAGACTTACCACTAAAAGGCTGACTACTGGTGCCAGTACCCTAATACATGTACACCCGTGTGTCGGGGCGAGTAGCTAGTAATTTTATAAATGTATGTTTGTTATTTGTTCGTTCATTACCTTTTAATGAGTAAGCTGAACAAATCTTAATGAAATTTGAAGTGAAGATAGATTTGAAGTGAAGATAAGAAGTTTATAATATTATTAAGATTCTAATATATAACTAAACTGTGTGTATGGGATATGGAGTTGCAGAGAAATATTGAGGTCAACGGAACACTCGTGTGAGAGCAGTGGAGCCGGGGGGCACTCAAACAACGGGTGCATTTGTTGAAATGCATCCAGTATGTAAATTGTGCCTCACAAAGCCTGCCACTAATGGACTCGTCAAGTGACGAACTCATATTTACCAGCTCTTGAATAAGATTTTATTCAGATTTGCACTGTTTTCAATATTATGCACGATTATTTACTACTGTACATATTAAACAAACGGATACCCTTGCTATATATATATATATATTTATATTACTTATTCACTAAACAATTACTTGAATAGGACGCGCGTGCATGGCAATAGTTGTACATGCACTACATTTTCATTTAATGTTAGACATAGACACTTATATAAATATACATTTTAAAAAAGTAATTCAATTGAGTTTCTTGCCAGTTCCTCTCAATTGATTTATATACTGAAATGGACGGTAGGGAAAAATGTATAATATGAAAAAAAATTACGTTTATGAACGGCTAAAACATCTTTCATGAATAAATGATTCTTGAATTTGTAGTTTATAATATTGGAATGTTGATTGAAAACATTGTTTATATGTTGGATTAAATTGGATACAATTAAAAGTAATTTGTTGAAAACTTCATCGATTACTGCCTATATCTAATCATAGACGTATGTATGTACTTATGACAAATAAAAAAAATATAAACATAATAATTACACAATAAATAGGTATATGTATTAGGTCCTTACATATGAAATTGGCGTTTTGTCGTACTGGCCATTTTGATCTCAAATATCTCCTCTTTGGTTAGGAATTCCAATGTAAATTTATACAGTTATTTACTCATGCGTTTGTTTTTCGAAAACCGTTTTCCATATGTTTTTCCATCTTTGGTTTTTTCTTTGCGTCACACAGTTTACAAAATGGAAAACTTAAAATAATGCGTTATTTACGAGTACGAGTTCCGCCGTGGCGCCAGTGCTGCAAAAACGGCTCGAAGGATTAATGATGTGTATTTTTGGGTCCAACGTTTTCGTTCTGGAAATTTCGACCTGCAAAACAAGCCCCGTGGGCGGCTGAAGTACAAGGTTGATAATGAAGAATTGAAGGCTATTATGGAAGCAGATCCATCGCAAACCACGTCCGATTTAGCTGCAGGCTGCAGTGTTAATGACAAAACAGTTAATCCAGTTGAAGTAAATTAGGAAGGTGAAAAAACTTGAAAGGTGGGTCCCTCATGAATTGAGTGGAACAAATCGACAAACGCGCGTAGGCTGCTGCGTTACATTAGTCAACCGGCATAATAATGAAGGGATTTTAAATCAAATCATTAGCTGTGATGAAAAATGGATGATAAAACAAAAAGACAAACAAACATACTTTCGCATTTATAATATTAATAAATATATCAAATGGGTATGCTTCTCGGTATAATATTGTAAGTAAACAATTTAAAACACAAAAGAAACACTTACGCAAATACTGAAAATAGGCGCACTCGCAGAGCAGGTGTCTTTTTTTCGTAAATCTTCACACAGCTGAGGTGTCCGAGTGGTTAAGGAGTTGGACTTGAAATCCAATGGGTTATACCCGCGCAGGTTCGAATCCTGTCCTCAGCGAGTTGTGGTTCCTTTTTTATTTTGTAATTCTTTTCCGCAAGTGACTTATCTAGTCTAAGAACGGAAGAACAAGAAAAATGATCATTGGCATTTGAATATAAATTTTCTGATGATTCCTAATCTACAATGGCACCTATGTATAAATGTGGACATGCTGAATATTACGCTGTTACGTCCATACCTTACGATGTGTCACAAAGTCGATGTAGAGTAATTGTAGTGTATTTTTGTATGTAAACAAATTAAGAACATAATCAACATACATATAAAATGGTTATTAAAATATGCTAACTAAAAAATATTTGATCTAAGTTTTTCTATGTCTTCTCAGACAGCTCGTTCTCTCAGAACTCTGTTAAATTCAGAAATATTCTTTACTTACTTAAAAAAACCTGTATTTTAAAGTTTTCCGTAAATTCCAATGTCTAAAATAATAAAAAAGTTATTTTTAGATTGCATTGCAAGCATAGTGATTACTTGCTCAATCAAGAACGGAACGAAACTTCAGAATCCTCCTCCATATAGTATTTTTACTCTATGGCCTCCTGTCGTCATTGAACTGTCAAGTCAACGTCAAAAGTCAAATGTTTTGATTTTTTTACATAAATAGTTTTGCTTAATGTGCAATATTCGAACTTACTGTAAAAAATAGTTATGCTAAAAACTAATGGTGTAGTGCTAGTACCATTATTATAATGAACTTGTGACAGGACAGCGCTTGCACTGAGGAAGCGGGATTTTGCGTCGAGTATGATCGATGATAGTGCAAGATTGCGATAAGATGCCTTGTGAAAGCTGCGCCGTGCAGTTCAGTGTGTTCAGGCGGAAGCGGGCCTGCTGCGAGTGCGAACGTTACTATTGTAGTGGGTGCTTGCGACGCGGAGGAGGCGCCATGTGCGCGCCCTGCCGGGTGCTCTCCACTCGGCCTCTGTCGCGGCAGACTATCGCTCATCTGAAGGTGCGCGACATCCAGTGCTTCCTGCAGCGACAGAACGTCTCCACCAGGGGCTGTGTTGGTAAGTCTTCATTGGACTCTGATGAATATACTTGTAGAACTCATATATCACTACTTTCTCTTCTAGAATAATCTATTAGATATGGAATTAATATATGACTTTTAGAAGGAGATTTGTTAATTTTGTACTGTTATAGCGATAAAAGGACATGCAGAGATTGTTTTATAATTGCATTATGGTTAAGTGAACCTACACAATATGTATTTTAAAGAGGTGTGTGTGCACACATCAGTTTTGAGCTTTAGTTACTTAATATAACTTCATTGAGGACTAGAAGCTTAAATGATCCAATCAAGTATCTGAATGATATATTTATTATAATGTTCTGACCTTTTGTACAATTTTACACATGTCACTGCATATAAGACGACTTGAAGATCATTTTAGTCTACAACAACGGAATTGTAAACATAGACAAATCCTGAACAGCAGTGATACAGTTACTGTTGAGGCGGTGACAGCTACATTGCTGCCGAATTACACATGACAGGAGAAGAACAAGTTCTGCAACTTTTGTACCAATTCTTCTCTGCTGAGTCTACATTCAGATTAATGTGGTATAATTTAAGTATGAATAAACAGAAGTTAAAATTTATTTTCTGCAGTAATCTTTTGAATATCCGTTGTTTGTCACAGCAACTGAAAGTGAATTGGCGGTATGCATATGCTGGCTGTATTTTTTCAAATTTGATTCTATTATTATTTTGTTTTAAATAAGGATAAAAAGAAGTCACGGTTTTGCGGGCACAGATCTTTGACAAGACGGTAATACAGTTTAAGAGGGGTGCACAGATCTGTGTCAAAATGTTTGAAGGGTTAATCTCTATTTGTGTTGACTTGAGACTACAGAGCAGACTACATCTCGAACAAGCACAAAAACTTCCTGGTATCTTCACAGGCTACTTACATCTACCTGACTGTTCTGAGGGGGAAGTGAATTGTTACTGATCAGAACTAGTAGAAACTACTAGACTACTAGTAGAACTAGTAGATTGCTAGAAATGTACCATGTTACGTCGACATCCACATGGTTCCATCTGGAAACCATCATGATAAATTCCTAGTTAATTTGTCATGATGGGCTAACTGACCTGACATCATATTCATCTTATGCTTAAGGAGTAGATCCTCCCGCTGGGGTGGACACTCCTTCTTAGTTCCCACACCCAAAAAATCTGCTCGTAGTTCTGGGACTGATTGCAGATAGGAAGTGAAAAAAATTCATCTTATATCTTCCAGTGGTGCCCTGCCAGTGTAAACCATTACCATTTCAAAATCATCCTCAAAAAAAATTTATACCATTTTGACCATCTATTAGTAATATACTAATAAATGGTCTCACTCCAAACCATATTTGTGCAGATATATTCTCCTAACCATAATACCTGATCTATACATATATAAAAATTGATGTGTCTGTTTGTAATATTGAAATAACCATATTTTACTACATGCATATGAATATAAATATGGTACATACACCAAAATAACATTTTTTATAATTTTTGTCTGTTGGTTGTCAGTCTGTTTGTTCCGGCTAATCTCTTAAATGGCTGGTTCGATTTTGATGGAACTGTTATTGGCAGATATCTCATGTAATAAGGTGTAACTTAGGCTACTTTTATTTTAGAAAAATTCTTTTATTTTAGATAAATAAAGTTAAATTCCATGCGGACGAAATCGCGAGTGCAGCTAGTATAATATATATATCTTATATAACTCTAAATAGATTTAGTTATGTATTCTCACGATTGTAATAGGTGTGTACATGGTAGAATTCATAAACAATACAATGTAATATCTCATATTTCACTTGTATAAGTAAGTATCCGGTAGATTAAAATGTTTCATTGCAACACTTATTATGTTGAATGTAATTTGATACACATACTCATATTTCCGTATCCATGATCTAACTGAATGAAAGTTTAAGTGTATTGAAAGTAATTTATTCATTACAATAATATTTTGTTAGGAAAACAATCCCTAATACTATTAATGCGAAAGTAACTGTCTGTCTGTCTGTCTATCTTCCTTACAGGCCACCACTCAACCGATTTAAATGAAATTTGGTGGACATATAGTGTAGACCCTGAGAAAGGACATAGGCTACTTTTAAATGCGAAAAAAGGGTTGTAAGGGGTTGAAAGTGGGGATGAAAGTTTGTATGGAATATTGTCATTTTTGAAGCTAGAAGCTTGAAACCTATTTTTGAGGATGCTGATTAAATACTATATTACATAAGTATATGACATTCAAAGTTTGTAAAAGTGTTACCCTTAAGGAGGTAAAAAATTTATTCTAAACGGGATTGAAGTTTGTATGAAAAATCATTTAGAATTAGAAATAATCTTTATTCAAATAAACTCATTACAAGCACTTTTGAATAGTCATATTTTGATTCTACCACTTATTCGGAATGCAGATTCATCACAAGAAGAATGAGCAAGAAACTTGTGTGTTCTTTTTAATAGATGTTTTTTTATATAAATAATTACAGTATAACAAGTAAGAGGCATGCCATAATCAACATAGAAATCGCTAGGCACTCATTATTAGTGTAATCAGATAATATTGTCAGTTCTATGGATTTAAAGTTTTTCTATAAAAACATTATTATCGTTAACGAATTCTTCAATTTTCGTTTTATTTGCTAGCATTCATTTTTTTGGGTTTGATTATTGAATATTTTTTCTTTGTTTGGCCGAGGTTATAACACGTGGAGGAAGTCTCAGACACAGCTGCACAGCAGTTCCTTATAAATAAAATTATTTTTATATCCACAATCAAGTATTATATTATTTCAGTGTTGGTACTTATATATTCTTCACATGGCTATTAATAGTAATAAAGTCCTGAAACAATACAACATATAACTTGTGCATGTAAATCAATAACACAATCTGATTATAAACACAGACATGATCAGGTTGCTGCAATAGTACATCAATACTTAGCCACTAAATATCAATTAATCACAGAAAAAATAGTCTACTATAAATACACCTCGCAGATAATACTCGACTCTCCCGGTTATAGGTTGTATTAGGACAGGATTATAATAACAGACAAAACTGTACACCACAACAGACCAGATATAACACTACATGATAAGAAAAATAAAATAGTTTAACTTATAGATATTGCAATACCAAATACACATAATCTTCTATCAACACATACAGAAAAAATTACTAAATATACTGATCTAGCAATAGAACTAAAACTGCAATGGCAGGTAGAAACAGTAAAAACTCTCCCAATTATTATTTCGTCCACAGATGTCATTCCAACATCCATACACTGTAGCCTCAAAATATCACAGCTTCACCCACTTACTTTCATACTTCTCCAATAAGCTGTAATTGTAAACACCTTTAGAATAGTCCGCAAATTTTTGTCATCATAATCATTTCTTTTATAATTGTCATTGTTTGGTGATATTCACCCGCAATGACGAATTTAACACCCCATCAAAGGCTGATATAATATATATATATATATATATATATATATATAAACAATAATAATCTCAGGACAATTCACACAGCGCCATCTAGACCCAAGTTAAGCTACCTAAAGCTTGTGTTATGGGTACTAGATAACTGATACATATACATAGATTCTTTTTGTAAATACATACATATTATACATAGAAAACACCCAGACCGATACAAACAATTATTGTTTGTATCGGTCTGGTTTGTATACATCTGCACTAAATCTGACAGAGAGGCAATTCAAATCTTATATTAAACAATTTTTATGTAAGAAAGCCTATTACAGGATAGACGAATTCATAGAAGACAACATATCAAGTAAATAATTAGTTTATTAGCATACAACGTTATAATTTGTTTATCTCATTGCTTTCTTGATTCAATTATTTTAGAAATATGAAAGCGTAGCGGGTTTTGTATTAATTGCCGCATGCATTCTTATGTGAAATGTGAATACTATAAACATCAGATGGCAATTGTGAGTAGCTATGACGTGGTCTGGTGTTTTGAGTAGTCATGCTCACTAAAATGTCCAGACTTGTGGCGGCGTGGTGGGCCGGGTCATTGGGCTCCCTAAAATATGGTCGAGCGCAGTGATGGCTGGCTCATCCGTCATACTCGTGAACGGGTGCTGCTTGTAGGGACTGGTCTGCTCTAATCACTATGACTGATTTCCTCTTATTAATTGTTTAACCAGTTGGTTATGTATTCAATATTTTTTCTTTTTGAGTATTTAATTGAATTAGTGCTAATCGGTGGTTTGTATTCACACACTTAAACTTAAAAATGTAAAGTAATAATAAAATTATTTTAAAGAGCAACACGCAAGTTTCTTGCTTGTTCTTCTTGTGATGAGACAGCATTCCGAATGAGCGGTAGATTAAAAAAAAAAAAAATGTTATGACTATTCAAAAGTGCTTCAATGTAAGTTTATTTGAATAAATGATTTTCTATTCTATTCTATTCTATTGTAATTACAGAGAAGGAGGAGCTGGTGAGCCTGTGTGTATCGCACGTGAACAGTGCAGCGTACCGTCGGCGGGGCTCGCGCTCCGGCTCCAGCCCCTTCAGCACCCTCAAGGGGTTCACCAATAACATCAATGTTCTTATTAACAACGCCTTCGATCTGCGCAGCACGCCACAACCCGCGCCACCGTCGCCACACAGTAAGTTCTCGTTTTAATTGTGAAACTTTTGATTTAGTGGTCGAAAATCACCCTTTAAAGAGGATTGTTAGTAATGTGGACTCTTGACCCCATTGCTATCAATGTATTATGTCAGGTTGACCTCCACGCGGTTCCCTCTGGAAACCATAATGATAAATTACAGGTGAATTTGTCACGATGGGCTAACTGGCCTGACCTCATGCTTATATTATCACCCTCCACTGGTACCCCGCCAGCGTATACCATTAGCGCAGGCGAGTGTATCATTTCATTATAGGTCAATCATTGTGGCACAGCACTGACAGGGCCCAACTTCTTGTTACGTGCCGCAACACCGACCACGGCAATGTACCTATCCCGCCTACACTACGCTACCAAGGAACAGGACATTGTTGACTACATCCGGACTAAAAGCAACCTGACACAGTGAGGGTGACGCAGTTGGAATCGAGCCACAACGCGAGCTTCAAAGCGTTCGTGGCCCTGGTCCCCACCAATATGCTGCCCACCTTCATGAAGGAGGACTACTGGCCGAAGGGTGTGGTGTACCGGCGCTACCGTGGCAGATTGCCGTCGTCAGTGCCGTGACCATAGAGACAATTTTATTATTATTTCTTATGTATGTTAGTCTATAAGGTATAATAAATAAGTTAAACTAATCATGGTGTTTTTTTATGTGATATTTTTTTTTTATAAACACCATGATTAGTTTAACTTAGTAAACTAATAAGTGCTTTTTTTTAAATGTGATAATTTTTTTTTTATTTATTTATTTAATTCAGGCTACATGGCCCATATTATAAATACCTTATAGACTAACATACATAAGAAATAATAATAAAATATGTAAATAAAATTGTTGTACTTTTATTTTAGAAATTTCTCTAATTAACTTTTTGTTAAATTCTACGCGGATAAATTCGCGGGCACAACTAGTAAAGTATAAATGTTCGTATATAAACTATATCCGTGATCATCGGTATTAAGACATCCAAAACCGCTATACCACCGAATGTGGTCACCACGGTGGTCACACCACAATGAGTGTTTGTCAAAATTTATATATCATATTTTCTAGGCGAATGCTATAATTCGTCACATGTGCACACAGCGACGAGCCGGCCCGCCCCGAACCCGCCTCCCGACCCCCCGCAGCCCGCACCGCGCACCCTGCAGCGGGAGAGATTCACCACCACACCAGGTATAGAGTAACATTAACACCTTAATCGCCATGGTAATATCAGAAAACAAAAATCACTTTGGTCATGGTAACTTTATTAGATCATTTATTTAAAAATGTATCAAGGAAACTTAATGTATTGCAGAAAAACAGTTTTTTGTCAATATTCCCGGAAAAACACTTTATTAAAAAAAAATTCAAAATTCAAAAATCATTTATTCATGTAGGACATTTTAGCCGCTTATGAACGTCAAATTTTTACATTATAATTTTATTTTTTCCCTACCGTCCAGTTCGGTATATAGATCCAATTGAGAAGAACTGGCAAGAAACTCAATTGAATTACTTTTTTTTTTAAAGCTAGTTTATTTACAATGTATTTTTATATAGGTGTCTATGTCTAACATTAAATGAAAATTCACTGCATGAACAACTATTGCCATGCACACTCGTCATTCAAGTAATCGTTTAGTGAGTAATAGGCCTTGCTCAGTAAATATGATTTAACAGATGTTTTGAATTTATTTAAGGGTAATTCCAACATATCCTTTGGTATCTTATTGTAAATTTTTATACCTATTCCATTAAAAGACCTATTAACTTTTTCTAAACGATACTTGGGGACAGCAAGTTTGTCTTTAAATCTAGTATTAATATTATAAATATCGCTATTTTTTGGAAATAAATTAAGATTTTTATGAACATATAGGATATTTGAATATATAAATTGAGAAGCAACGTTGAGAATATTTGCCTCTTTGAATTTCTCTCTTAATGAGTCACGACTCTTCATACAGCAGATCGCTCGAACGGCACGTTTTTGTAATATGTAGAAAAAGTGCTTTTTAAATATGTTTTTGTAATATTAAAACTTATAGAATATATAATAAACTTATAATATATAAGAAACTTATAGATAGAGCCCTATATTAAAACTTTTTTTTTTGACGAGCCGTGTCAGTCTCGTCATTAACTTCTGCTATTATCGATTATTTTGGGAATGGATTCATCAGGTCACGATTCGAATCGATTTCAAATACGTTTTTTATCGGGAATCGGCATCCCTAGATGTGATACTCTTGAAAAAATAATAGATTTTTTGTAATCGGTCAGTTAGATTATCGGTTTTTTAGACCTCGATTGTTGCGAATTCCATTCATCAGATCACGAATCGAATCGAATTAAAAATCGTAATAATCGTAAAAAAAATTTTTTTTTGTAATCGTTCAGGTAGGTTTAATCGTTTTTTGGGAACCGATTCATCAAGTTACGATTCGATCGATAAAAACCGATCTTTATCGGAAAGAATCGGCATCCGTAGGTATGATACTCAGGTGGCGAGCGCGACATCCGGGTGCCGGTGCCGGAGCCCCGCGCGGAGGAGGCGGCCGAGGGCACCACCGCGCACTCCGCCGACTGCTACGAGATCGAGGACGTGGACGACGGCTGGGAGGTGGTCGCGCGGCCCGCAGACCCGCTGCCCAACGGTAACCACACCTATTATATGTCACGTGATGAGGTGTCCCCAGCCATACACTAAGGATGAGGCCGCAGCATAAAATACTCTAACTCTGTAACAAACTATACCTCCATTTTGTATGAAAAAATTATCTTACACTGATTACTTTGTCATATAAAACAGAGCACTCTGTATCTGTGTATTACAAACTGTCACCGCGGTCTTGCCACAATTATTTTTCTTTCAAAACGGAGCAGCCTGTATCTCTATGTTACAAATTGTACCCGGGGTATTGCCATGATTGTTTTTTCATACAAAACGGAGCGCCATGTATCTTTATGTTACAAACTGTACCTGCGGTCTTACCACGATTAGTTTTTTCATACAAAACGGAGCACCATGTATCTTTATGTTACAAATTGTACCCGAGGTCTTGCCACGATTAGTTTTTTCATACAAAACGGAGCACCAGGTATCTTTATGTTACAAACTGTACCTGCGGTCTTACCACGATTAGTTTTTTCATACAAAACGGAGCACCATGTATCTTTATGTTACAAATTATACCTGCGGTCTTACCACGATTAGTTTTTTCATACAAAACGGAGCACCATGTATCTTTATGTTACAACTGTACCTGCGGTCTTACCACGGTTATTTTTTTCATACAAAACTGAGCATCCTGTAGCAACCTGTATCTGTTATTTTTTGTGACAATTGTCGAGGATAAACTGTTTTACGGCTTTTAAGTATTGTAGCAGACTTTAAGTACTTAGATAATTTATTTTTTGGTTTGGTTGGGTAGTTTACAGGACAGAAACAGGGTGGGGCAAATACATGGGGATGTAAATATATCAATTTAATATTCTATTTGCATAAACATGGGTAACAATTAGTTCTTATCATAAACTACATTTTTATAAGCTCAGTCCATCGCGTTGGTGATCGATCCAGAGAATGAAGAAAAAGAAGCAAATAAATAAATAAACATTTGATCCCAACTGAACTATCGACCATACAGAGTCAAAAGTATTAGTCAATCAATTAAAAATCATTTATTTACGTAGGTTTTTTCTCTACCGTCCAGTTCAGTATACAGATTCAATTGAGAACTGAAAGGTAATCAACTGATTTTATTTACAATTTCAATTATAACGTTGGGTAGATTCGGAAGTGCTGATAACGGAGAGCGATGACCTCGATCATCCGGCGGAGCGGATGGAGAGGGCGGAGCATGCGGCGGGGGCGGGGCCGGGGGCGGGGCCGGGGGCGCGGGCGCGGGCGGTGCCGGCGCGGCTGGCGGCGTGCGGCGGGTCCCCGCAGCGCGCCGCCTCCGAGCTGGAGCTGCGGCCGCCCGCACACCGCGCCGACACCGCCAGCCTGCAGGACGAGCCGCTCATGGACACCGGTACCGACCCTCGTTATATATAGCGCCGCCGCACACCCCGACACCGCCACCCTCGTTATATATAGGACGAGCCGCTCATGGACACCGGTACCGACCCTCGTTATATATAGCTGGAGCTGCGGCCGCCGACACCGCGCCGACACCGCCAGCCTGCAGGACGAGCCGCTCATGGACACCGGTACCGACCCTCGTATATATATATACCGCCAGCCTGCAGGGAGCTGCGGTACCGACCCCGCTGGACACCGCGCCGACACCGCCAGCCTGCAGGACGAGCCGCTCATGGACACCGGTACCGACCCTCGTTATATATAGCTGGAGCTGCGGCCGCCCGCACACCGCGCCGACACCGCCAGCCTGCAGGACGAGCCGCTCATGGACACCGGTACCGACCCTCGTTATATATAGCTGGAGCTGCGGCCGCCCGCACACCGCGCCGACACCGCCAGCCTGCAGGACGAGCCGCTCATGGACACCGGTACCGACCCTCGTTATATATAGCTGGAGCTGCGGCCGCCCGCACACCGCGCCGACACCGCCAGCCTGCAGGACGAGCCGCTCATGGACACCGGTACCGACCCTCGTTATATATAGCTGGAGCTGCGGCCGCCCGCACACCGCGCCGACACCGCCAGCCTGCAGGACGAGCCGCTCATGGACACCGGTACCGACCCTCGTTATATATAGCTGGAGCTGCGGCCGCCCGCACACCGCGCCGACACCGCCAGCCTGCAGGACGAGCCGCTCATGGACACCGGTACCGACCCTCGTTATATATAGCTGGAGCTGCGGCCGCCCGCACACCGCGCCGACACCGCCAGCCTGCAGGACGAGCCGCTCATGGACACCGGTACCGACCCTCGTTATATATAGCTGGAGCTGCGGCCGCCCGCCGCCGCCCGCACACCGCGCCGACACCGCCAGCCTGCAGGACGAGCCGCTCATGGACACCGGTACCGACCCTCGTTATATATAGCTGGAGCTGCGGCCGCCCGCACACCGCGCCGACACCGCCAGCCTGCAGGACGAGCCGCTCATGGACACCGGTACCGACCCTCGTTATATATAGCTGGAGCTGCGGCCGCCCGCACACCGCGCCGACACCGCCAGCCTGCAGGACGAGCCGCTCATGGACGACCGTTATATATAGCTGGAGCTGCGGCCGCCGCACACCGCGCCGACACCGCCAGCCTGCAGGACGAGCCGCTCATGGACACCGGTACCGACCCTCGTTATATATAGCTGGAGCTGCGGCCTCGCTCATGGACACCGGTACCGACCCTCGTTATATATAGCTGGAGCTGCGGCCGCCCGCACACCGCGCCGACACCGCCAGCCTGCAAGGACAACGCTACCGACCCGCGTTATATATAGCTGGAGCTGCGGCCGCCCGCATTTCTGGCGGTAATCGACTGCGCCAGCCTGCAGGACGAGCCGCTCATGGACACCGGTACCGACCCTCGTTATATATAGCTGGAGCTGCGGCCGCCCGCACACCGCGCCGACACCGCCAGCCTGCAGGACGAGCCGCTCATGGACACCGGTACCGACCCTCGATATATATAGCTGGAGCTGCGGCCGCCCGCACACCGCGCCGACACCGCCAGCCTGCAGGACGAGCCGCTCATGGACCCCGGTACCGCCGATCGTTTTATTTGTCTGGAGCTGAGGCGGGCGGCACACCGAGCCGACACCGCCAGCCTGCAGGACGAGCCGCTCATGGACACCGGTACCGACCCTCGTTATATATAGCTGGAGCTGCGGCCGCCCGCACACCGCGCCGACAACCGCCAGCCTGCAGGACGAGCCGCTCATGGACACCGGTACCGACCCTCGTTATATATAGCTGGAGCTGCGGCCGCCCGCACACCGCGCCGACACCGCCAGCCTGCAGGACGAGCCGCTCATGGACACCGGTACCGACCCTCGAACGCCTAGCTTCTAGCCGTCTTCCTAGATTCAGCCGGACTCCTTTTTATAAACAACCTGGTGACAAACAAGCATACGGATCATCTGATGGTAAATACTTACCGTAGTGTATGGACGGCTAAAACACCAGGTGTCTCATGGGCGTTGCTGATCCTTAATAAACCTTAATCATCATCATCTCAGCCCAGAAGATGTCCTCTGCTGTACAAAGTCTTCCCCCAAAGATCTCCACGACGTTCGGTCCTGCGTTGCTTTGCGTTTACTATATAACCTAAAGGTAACTCGGTGTGTAATTACAGAAGGATCCGGTGAAGAGAGTGAGAGGGCGGAGTGCGGCGGGGGTGGTGGCGGGGGCGGGGGCGGGCGTGGTGCGGGCGGGCGCGTGTCGCTGGGCGCGCTGCGGGCGGAGGCGGAGCTGGAGGCGCTGAACGTGCGGCAGCTGAAGGAGCTGCTGGCCAGGAACCGCGTCGAGTACCGCGGCTGCCTCGAGCGGGCCGACCTCCTCGAGCGCGCCAAGATGCTGTGGCGAGAGCACCACCACTACGCCGACGGTAACCACTGCTACCATCATGTTCATATTATACTGTCCACATTCGGATTCGTACTTGCCCTATCTAGTACCTTTTTTTATTGTACGTATGGGACACAGTCACCTAGATACATAAAATAATAATTGCATTTAATAATGTCTAGTAAGACAAATTCAATATTGTCTACTAGGCACTGCTGTATCTAAACTGTGTCACCCCACGTTACATTTTCCTACTTTTATTTAGTATATAAGATCATTATTTCTATGTACACATTGTCAGTTTATCATCATCTGTAATATACATCGTCTCGACCAGCAACATCTTATTATTCACCCGCAACAGTACGTTTATTTACAATGTCAGTAATTGTAAGGGAAAACTTCTTTTGGAATATAGACTTTAAGTGTTACCATGTGGAGAGATATATCGCATTGTCTCTTGAAATTTCACTTTAACTATTTATCATACACAGTATACAGTTAATCGGTTAAGCGGAAGTTAAATAGACAGATAGAGAAACATTAACATAAATTTGACCTTCATAGAAAACTTATTTTTTAACTACACTAAAGTTAATTGAGATCATAACGGTGCACGCTCTTCGTGCACCGTTTATAAAACTCTCCTTTAAGGCTTACCGGCAAAAACTTTAACACCATACCAACCCTTTAGCAACAACTCTTGGACTTGGAATTACGTATGCAGACTAAGAAGGCCACGTCTGGCTACGAAAACAGCAGATGTAATAATAATATGATATACATTAAAGCTGAGTGGAGCCATTTCAATGCATTTTTGGATGTAAAAAATGATTATTTTATGTTTATTTTTAATTATCTACACAGTAAATTAAGTTTAATTATATGTACATTTTATTTGCTCTTTTGTTTTTTATTTTTTTTCGTTTGGTGTTTATATTGTATATTTTACATTGCACTGAATAAAATATTTTTCTTTCTTTCTTTCTTTCTTTCTTTCTTTCTTTTTTTCTTTCTTTCTTATGTATATAAAAGGCGGACCACATTATTGGATGTGGTAACTCAAAGCGACAGATAACGAAAGTTTTAAAATCTGATAAAAGCTAATTGGCTGATCGCAGATAGATAAGAAAAAAGCAAAAAAAACTAAACTTAATTACGTAATAATCAATAATAATCCATTTGACATAAGCAATGCTAAACTAATAATACTGTGACATGTGACCAGACATCGACAAGCTACCGATGGAGGAGTGCTGCAAGATCTGCATGGCGGCGCCGCTGGAGTGCGTGCTGCTGGAGTGCGGACACATGGCGGCCTGCACCGCCTGCTCCAAGCAGCTGGCCGAGTGCCCCATCTGCAGACAGTACGTCGTGCGCGCAGTCAGGGTGTTCCGCTCCTGAGCACCACCACCATCGTATGCCGACCCCGTCTGATGCAGTACATCTTCAAAGGTGATACATTTTAAGTACATCCCCCAGGAGTTTGTGGTCTCCATGAAGAATAGGACCGAAAGTTGAAGAGCCAGAGCCCTTCATAGTTATATAGGTTACTAGGTTGTAGCAATTTAATTCTTATTGTGATACTATATTGAAGTCATTATAGCATGGCAAATGATCAGAGCGACCCCGAACTGTATAGTTATAGAATTACGATTAATATTAGCTTTTTAATATCACTATGATGAGCATGAAACCACAGATATTAAAATATAGAAAGATATATCATTACATAGTATTAAACAAAATCGCTGTCTGTCCGTCCCTGTATATGCTTAAATCATCAAAACTGCGCAACGGATTTTGAAGCGGTTCTTTTTAATAGATAGAGTGATTGAAGAGGAACGTTTATATAATAATAATAATAATCTCAGTACAATTCACACAGCGCCATCTAGTCCCAAGTTAAGCTAGCTAAAGCTTGTGTTATGGGTCTAGATAACTGATACAAATACATAGATATTTTTTTTTCGTAAATACATACATGTCAATTATAGAAAATATCCAGACCGATACAAACAATCATACTCATGAATACAAATGTTTGTGCCGTGCGAGGAATCGAACCCGCGACCATCGGTCGTAAAGCGGTGTGCTAGACCGCTAGACCACCGAGGTCGTCATATATGTATAATATATGTACACCCGGGCGAGTAGCTAGTTATTGATAAGTTATAACAAAGAACAAACTTCCGCACTGAATTATCCGCATCATCGTCGTCATACTAGTGAACGGGTGGTGCTTGTAGGGACTGGTCAGTTCTGGTTACGACCACTGTTGTTTTCTTTCGACAGAAGTAGAATTGCATGTCGCCGTATGCTGGTGGTCACTCTACTCTCAATAATTTGAATTTAAAATTAAATCTGCGTTTATATAAACATGTTTCTTGTCAGTTCTTAGTTGGAAAGCACTCCGTACTGACTGTAGTCATGAGTCTGTAATAGACCTACATGAATAGAGATATATTTTGATTGTTTTTTTATAGGATCTTTGATCTATTTTCATCGTAGGGTATACTCAAGTCACGGAATTGAGTAATATTGCGGGTAAATTATACTATGTTGTTGGTTGAGACGATGTATATTACAGATGTTAGTTCACTGACAATATATACATAGAATTATTGATCATATATACTAAACAATAGGAAAATGTAAGGTGGGGTGACACAGTTTAGACACAGTGTGGTTGTGCAATATTGGATTTGTCTTACTAGACATTATTACAATTATTATTTCTAGGTAACTGTGTCCCATAAGTAACCCCTGATTTTTTTTAGTATCTGTGGTCTCATACTATCGAAGCGGAATTGGTATTTCGAATATATTTCTGAGTAGTACGATGGTGAAACTCATGCCGCTGGTATTAATCCAATACTAAAAAAATCCTCAGAACTTACTCCCCTGATTGATATATGTGGTCATACTATATAAATGCACAGAGATGCAATATATGTCGCTCCTCAAAAGCAGTGGAATGGGTCCGAGTCTGTGTAATCCGACATTCTCATTATTTGTTATTGAATATTACTTTGACAATATAATCTGCATATACATACATACATATATAACATAGAATCTTATCTTGATCTGTAATTTGTCGGATTACAAGATTGTTTTGTAAAAAATTCCGGACTATAAGCAGCACTCTATAATCCGACAAATACGATGGTCCGACACTGCCCTGCAAAACGTTTGTGGATAGAGATATATATAATATGAATCATCATTGATCTATAATTTTCGGATTAGGATCTTTTGTAAAAAAATTCGGACTATAAGGGGTCTTAGGCAGTACTCTATAATCCGACAAATTCGATAGTCCGACACTGCCTCATCTCGCGGCACCATGTGGAACAATCCACTTATAATTACATTAATATTAAGAGTTTATTACACTATACACACTTGTTGTTGAATAATAAGATGGCTGGTCGAGACGATGTATATTGCATATGATGATAAACTGACAATGTATACATAGAAATAATGATCTTATATACTAAATAACAATAGGAAAATGTATGGTGGGGTGACACAGTTTAGACACAGCAGTGCTTAGTACACAATATTGAATTTGTCTTACTAGACATTATTAAATGCAATTATTATTTTGATGTATCTAGGTGACTGTGTCCCATAGATATTCCCCCCTTGAGAGAAAAATATATATATATATATATATATATTACACACAAAAAAAAAATTATAAAAGTTAACTGTAAAATTTAATATATTATGCACTTTTGTAAAAATAAAAATTAATTAAACCCAAATAACGACGTAAATCTTACTGTCGTGGGTTTAAACTCTGACTCCATTTTTCTTGCGTTGGTTTCATCCCTTGGCTCGTTATATGATAACCAAGAAAATCTAACTCATTTGTGAAGAAAAAAATTGTTTGCGGCGAATAGTTTGAATTCGCTAGCGCTCTCTTTGGTCTGTGCTTGTTTTAAAAAACACCGAGATTTTTTTGCTCCGGTGCCCACCAAAATTCTATAGCCACTTTTAGAGTCGGTTATAGCTAGGCGGTTAGACGGATGAACAGCACAGCGTTCCGTCTTATTCTGCGTCAATCTAGTTTTCCGACGGTTGGACCCGCGGCATGTCACATTTGTATGCCTTTTCTTTATATTTCGATGATATAATATAAATAATAGTTTTTTCCGACTATGCAATGACCGTTGCGAATTTGACAATATGCTGCGTCTGTTTGTGTGTGGCAGTGCTTTTCGCGTATATATAATTTCTGATGGCAGTGTCGCAATTAGTGACGACAGGTGTGCAATGACGTGTACTTTGTCGGATTGTAGAAGCATTTTTGCTTTATTTTTCCAGTTTCAATTTTTCGTCCAGAGATTATATCCAGCAGGCAGTTGTGTTTATAGTCACGGGGATTTGTTGCGCAGTATTGCCAACGACTTTTATCCTACTTGAAATACGATGAGTCCGGGAAGCCGGTGAAAAACGTTTGTCGGATAACCGTCAGACAGAGATCTCTTGTATATCGTTTATATATCGTCTATAAAGGATCACGTCGGGGTCACCACTGTTGGGTGAATAATAAGATGTTGCTGGTCGAGACGATGTATATTACAGATGATGATAAACTGACAATGCATACATAGAAATAATGATCTTATATACTAAATAACAATAGGAAAATGTATGGTGGGGTGACACAGTTTAGATACAGCAGTGCCTAGTAGACAATATTGAATTTGTCTTACTAGACATTATTAAATGCAATTATTATTTTGATGTATCTATTACTGTGTCCCATAACACTAATAAAATTCAAAATTAAAAAAAAACACTTCAGTCACTTTTGTACGCACGGGCGGATCCAGCATTGGCGCCAGGAGGGGGTCACATAATCGTGGTCAAGTCAAGAACTTATAATTTAATTTTGATAACAATAGATGCAAGTAAAAAGTAGGCATATTATTATTAGTAAGTACTGTACTTAAAAATATTAATAAAATTTGTATTGTGACAAAATATGTAAATAAAATCGTTATGTTCAATTAGTGGTCCACCTAAGTCCTGGGCTCAGAGGGGGTCATGACCCCCATGACCCCCCTGGATCCGCCGTTGTATGTACGTCATTTTGTTGTATAATGACAAAGAAAAATTGCATATTGTCTCATAATTTTGTGTAATATAAATAAGAAAATAATTTGATAACCGTGATAGCTTAAGGTTTAACAGACTACCTTACTTTCCGATGGTCGCGAGATCAATACAAACGTGTATAATCGAGGATATTTGTTTGCATTAATAGGGTCAGATACAGGGTGTTGTCTTTGCATTTGAGTAATCAAATAGTATATTTTTTTATATACATAGAAAACACACTGATTAATACAGACAAATATCCATACCAAATAAATATAGACGTCTGGTACAGATAGTACAAGTTCCGTTTAGGGACTAGATGGCGCTGTGTTAATTGTAGTTCACGATTACTTATTGATTATCTCATTTGTACACCCAATCTTACAATCACATGAATTGGTATTGGTTTCAGATTGGTATAAAATACGTCACGACTTGTCTAAGAAATCACACATTGGTACGGCCTTCAGCCAGCTTTCCGACTGTATAGTGGCTTTAGTAACAGCAGCATATAAAGAGACAATAATACGAAATAACACTAGAACGAGAATGTAGTAACATGCAGCTAAGAACAAAACTGAGTGACACACAGTGCGGTCCTAGCGGCGCCGTGCCCTCACTCTTAATAAGAAGAATTTTTAATACTTCATATGAGGCTATAAATGTATTTAGGTTCAATTCTGGAAGAGAATCAACCTTAAAACGTCGTCCTAAGTTTTAAGATTGTAGTGTATAAGAAAAAAAAAAAGGAACGAATGAATATGATTGTGACTGGAGCGGAATAACTAAACGATTATTTAAAAAAAGTAATAATTTTACATGCCAATTAATTCCAAAAGAGCTCACCAGTCGGTCAAAAGTGATATATAAAAAGAGATATCAATGTTTTTTTTTTCGGACTACTCTAATGCTGTGGGCCGTAGCTTGCCTTTACAGCTTCACCGGACGTTATGGGGCGAGTGCGGATGGCACTCCAAACCCGCGGAAGGACTTATGGAGCGGCTGAAGGCCAACTCCGCCTGACGGATACGACTTTAGTCTGAGGGCACCGCTAGGGTTTCGAACCTCGGCTCAGGCCGTCGTAATTTCGATCCCCGTTTGAATTGGACGGGGGATCGATCGGAGGGGAGATATCAACGTAATATAAAAATAATGGTGAGCAAGCTGCCAGTAACAATAATGAAATTACAGCCACTGAACCACGGTCTTAGGAATCTAATAAGCGTTACCATAGAGATCACAAATTATTTTTCTAATGTTCGGTCACGTATAGACACTTGGGTACACGTCCGATACTATTCCAGTGATATATATATAAAATAGTAATATAAAAAAATGTATTATATTAAATCGTAACGGCGCCGCACCGCCCCGTGTGCCACCCTTAGTGCGGGCGCACATACAGTTCAGGTCAGATCCTCCCACCGTTCGATTGGTACATTTGGTTCCTAAGCCACGCCCACCTTGGAAATGCGCCAATCAGAACGGTTTCGCATAAACAAACTGATCGTAATGTGTGCCCGCACTAAGTAGGTAGGTAATGACTTTTGACGTAACGACACCGGTAGCTTAGTTTTGTATCGACACGGTACTATGATGTATATAGAATTTTGAGATATTTTTAAATTTGTACGAGGCTTGTTGGAATACTTATTAAAATGTACATATTAAAATCTACAGATATATCCCATGATTTATAAACTGAATTAACTCAAAAATAAAATATTGAAAAATCGACCTTATGTTTAAAATTTTAAAGTCGAATTCTCAATGTATATTTTTTTCTACTTAATGCATTTTTCTATAAAGCGTCCGATATATTCTCACTCTTTTATTCATAAAAACGTCATGTACGACCTATTTTAGCTGTTTGATTTTTTTTATCATACAACGAAATTTTTTTTTTTATAATTTTAACGTAAATTAAATACGTTTGTAGTTTTTATGAATAAGGGATGTTTGGTATTTTTTTTATTGTATTGGTTACATAAATTCATTAATGTTAGTGTTGGTAAAGGTGTTTTCTTTTGTTGGAAAATCATACTTGACCGTAATTGTCCTGAAATGTACAGAAATCATATATTAATATACAAATTAGATTAACAGGGTGTCCACACTTCGCAATAATCAAAGAGGGACTTCCAGTACAGATCCGAAGTGTTATTTTGTAAAGGTTGTGAATTTACATATCTAGTGAAATATAGAGGGCTTTCAGGTATTTTTTATTTAAAAATTACAGTGTAATTTTAATAAAGTGTTGTGCACAAAATGATATCAAGGGTCTAAATTTATACAACTGTGGACACCCAAAAAAAAATTATACGTGTATAATAGAGATGAAACGGATAGCAGTTTAGCCGGATACCGGATACCGGATATTCGGCCAAACATGTGACCGAATAGCCGGATATCCGGCAGAACTTAGCTAACTAATAAATTCATTTTCTTTCTATAACAGTGATTAAAAATTGAAAACAAACTATTTTTTTTCCTTATGTAATACTAAGACTAACGAAATAAAGCAAATAATTACTTAAAAAATATATTTATTTTTAATTCGGCTAGATGCCTATCCAGACAAATAGTAGTTTTCCGGTATTTGGCCGGATAGGCATCCAAATGAATAAAAAAAAAATTTTTTAAGTAATTATTTGCTTTATTTAGTATTAAGTCCGCCGGATAGGCCGGATACCAGATAGTTACCGGATATCCGTTTCATCTCTAGTGTATAATTAAATTCGCATTTACACGGTGGCCAATTTGATGGCACCACATTCTGCAAGCTACGACTGTAACACGCTTTCTGGATTTTGTTACTTTTTGAAGTCTTTTGTGGTCTAGCGGTTAACACACCGCTTTACTTCCGATGGTCGCGGGTTCGATTCCTCGCACGGTGCAAACATTTGTACTCATGAGTATGATTGTTTGTGTCGGTCTAGGTGTTTTCTATTTATATTATGTGTGTATTTACAAAAAAATATCTAAGTATTTATATCAGTTGTCTAGTACACATAACACAAGCTCTGCGTACCGTAGGAATAATGGTACTGTGTTAATTGTCCAAGATTATTTATTTATTTATTTAATTGATATATCTAGTTATTGTGACAATGTCACAAACATCAGAAAATCACGCATCCAATCGTCGACAAATCATTTGCACAGCGCTTTTTGGTAATAGACACAGACAGACATTTTGGGGCCACAAATTGACATCGTGTAAATCTGCCGTTAATGTAAGTTAATAATTGTCATATGTAAATATTAAATACTTAAACTATCAGCTACTTGTATTAAATAAATTAATAAAATATACTGAAGTTCGTCCGTGTAATAAATGATTTAATAATATATGTACTGTTTTAAACATGATATTTAAACTTAAAAATCAAAATATATATTATTTATACGTATAATTAGTAAAAATCACGGGATCTTACAACGTTTTATATTTATTTGCTGAGTTACCGATATTTCGGCAGTGTTTCAACCACCATGATCATCATGAACATCGAGCGAGTTCCAGCAGTAGCAACAAACGAAGACGTGTGAAGGTAGATGCATATGTCTGTCCATAAAAAATATTTCATTTACTATCTACCCGCTACTCTTCAGTTTACCCGTGATCATATACGTATAAATAATATATGGTTTTGATTTTTATATTAGCTACCATTACATATATATGTTGCAAATATGAAATCTACATGGCTGTTACGTTTCTATCTATTTAATGCATTAAGATAACATTTTCGCAAAGTATAACAAAGTTACTGTCAAGTTAGCAGGATAGGTAAGTGGAAGAAACCAAAAGGTAGTGTGGAATAAGATCTATTACAGAGTGTCAGTAGAAATAATAAAAAAAAATGTTGTCCTTGCGCTCCAAGCACAAGTTAGATTTATTTCCAGCATCTCGTTTCAAATTTCGAAATTGACATAAACGTATTTTGTGACAGATGGCGTTGGGCCGTAAAATACTTAATAAAAAAAATATGGCGTTTGAGTAACGAAGTAAGAAAAAGTAATTTCATTCCACACATGTCAGTTCATGACGTCACAATGACGCCAATATCACATAGTATAAATATAAAAACTCATCTACACTATATTATATATGTATAAAATATGTTTATTTAATGTATTTACATAATTTTTATATGTGTTTTCATAAATTATAACTAATTTTAATTAGTTTTCCAAATTTGTGTATATTTACTAGTATGTATAGCCCGGATTGTACCGTATTTTGGTGGAAAACAACGGATATTTAGCAATGTGTTAGAGAGATCATTTTATATATTGTATTTATATAATTTCGGTATGATGGTAGATCACAGAGGGAGACAGTCAGTTAACACACAGTATTGGTATTCTGCAAGCTTTTTATCAACTAATTTCACTCATCGCTACACTCGAGGCACTCATAATCACGTGTCTTGAGTAATCATGCTCACTAAAATGTCCAGACTTGTGGCGGCGTGGTGGGCCGGGTCATTGGGCTCCCTAAAATATGGTCGCAGTGATGGCTGGCTCATCCGTCATACTCGTGAACGGGTGCTACTTGTAGGGACTGGTCTGCTCTTATCGCTATGAATGATTTCCTCTTATTAATTGTTTAACCAGTTGGTTGTATACTTAATATTTTGTCTATTATTTAATTGAATCAGTGCTAATTGGTAGTTTGTATTCACACATTTTAACTTAAAAATGTAACGTAACAATAAAATTATTTAAAAGAGCAACACGCAAGTTTCTTGCTCGTTCTTCTTGTGATGAGACAGCTTTCTGAATGAACAGTAGATTAAAAAAAACGTGATGACTATTCAAAAGTACTTCAATGTAAGTTTATTTGAATATGATTTTCTATTCTATTCTATTGACTTGCAAAATTTAAAGTTCCTACCGAGCTATCGAGTTTGCCTATATTTCTAATAAAAACACAAGTGCCTGTTTTACCTCCATCCCGCCTCGTGCGTGGCACAGCAGTTGCTATCGTGTTGTACAAAATGCCAATGTACGATCTCACCGCGGATACCGCTTTTGAATTTGTAAGCGATGCTTACAGAATAGCTCTACTGATCATAGAATGAAAACAGTGGCGTATTAATATCATAGAATGAGTGGCATCGATGTAGTACTTTTGTATTGTAATAAAACTAGAAGCCTTCTACTGAAGTAGAAATCATTTTTATTTAAAAAATGTTATTATAAGCACTTTGAAAAGTCATATATTTATTCTACCACTCATTCGGAACGTAGATTTGGAATGGATGATTCGGAAGAATATTAAAAAATTTAAATTCCTAATATTATCTAACATTTGTTCTTTTTTAAATAAGTATTATACAGGTTAACAATTTTCTGTGAATACAAACTGCCAAATAGCAAAGTTTACATAAGTATTTACTTGTTTTATTTTGAAAAATAAATCAGTCATAGTTATCAGAGCAGACATTAAGAACGGCACACGTTTACCCGTAAACAACATACTCGTAGTTAGGCGAAAAAATAAGATAATTCCATGACAGATAATGCAGACTTTTGTGAAACGCTCTTAGAGTTGTATTACTCAAATTCGAACTAGAGACCCACGCTAAGCCGACACCAATTAGCTTCGAAACATACTACCAATCAATAGCGGCCATTACTCGGCACGTTCTTTCACGAGCGATCGAAATAGCGTGCGTAATTGTGAATGATTTTCAATCTATATTTTCGATTTACTTTCATTTCAATTTCATTTTATATTCCACTAGACTTTATTATCTGAAGACACGTAAGTTTTATAAATTATCAATAATTATTTATTTCGGTGCTTTCACAGATATTTTTCGCAAGCATGCATACAACTCTTTTTCTTTTTCTATGATTGTTCCGCTTTGGTTAGAGATTTTGATATATTGTTTTGCAATAGACACGCCATTTTTACTGGCTAGTATGCCTGGATGTCCGCCATTTTGAAATGATCATTATTACAAAATGGCGCGAAATCACTCACGATTGAAGGACGCGAGAATGTGTGAGTTAGCCCCGCGCGCGATCTTGATTCCTGTCTGTATTTAGATACTCATTGTTTCCTACGTGAAAGAGCGTACGTTTAAAAGCAGCTATTGTCCCACTAGTGGGATCACGGCTATTCTAGAATTACTATGAAATAAAATATTGTGCTATTGGACTATATATGATTTGATACTAATATTGTTTTATATGTTTATATTGTGTGCTCAGTAGACTGCTAGAGCCTTGGCTGTGTCCAATTACGTCACCATTTACACTGAACTCATACAACACTATACTTGAAGTATACAAATAGTTTTTTTTTTCAACTACTCTAATGCTGTTAACCGCAGCTGGTCATTACAGCTTCACCGAACGATAGGGGACGAGTGCAGATGGCACTCCAAACTGTGTGCTGCAGCAGCGCAAAATGGCTGTAGCGTAGTGTGATTTTTGACCAGGGATCAAACTTTTTTTTCAGCTATAACCTTCAGTAGATATGAGTGCGCAACAGCTTAGATATATATGTAATACATAGAAGAGAGTTTGTCTATGATAAGGTGCAATAATAATGAAAACAAAAAACTAAATAAATCTATACTTAAAATTAAAAATGGTAAAGTTTCTGAGACTAGAGGGTAATATCTACTGAAAAAAGTAGAGTTAATATGCTTAAACTAAAATTGACAAAGTTTCATACAAACTTTCAACCCCTATTTTATCCCCTTGGGGGTAGAATTAGTCAAAATCTTTTCTTAGCGGATGCCTACGTCATAACATCTACCTGCATTCCAAATTTCAGCCCGATTCGTCCAGTGGTTTGGGCTGTGCGTTGATAGATCACTATTAGTCAGTCACGTTTGAGTTATATATATTTAGATTAAAACGGTATGGTCTCTATCTGGTCAATAATTTGTACTCGAAACTCTTTATTTTCCATAAGATTATTAGGCAGGACCGAGTAATGCAATTTTTATGTATAAATTCATTCTAAGCCATACTTCAAAGTGTTAAAATGACGTACAGTGTAGATAGTTGATAAATTATATTTTTAATTTGTTTTAATATTATAATCTGCGTGTACGAACATATAGTGTATTGGCCTCCCATTATCTTTATAAATTGTGACACAAGGTAATTGTATAACATTATGTATATATAAATATTATATACATATATATGTGGCAATAGAGGAGGAGACTTTCGTTGTCACATTTCAAAATGTTTATTTAATTTTTGATATGATGTTATTTCTATTCAAATTCAAATTCAAATTAAAAAATCATTAATTCATGTAGGACATATTTTAGCCGCTTATGAATTAAAAATAATTATTTTAGAACTGATGCTAGAATTTAAACACTTTAATATGTGACATCTCGCTATAGCGGTGAAGTCTCACACATGTGACAAGGACCAGAAAAGAGGTTACAATAATATTAGAACTGCTGATATAATTTAATCATTTTAATATATGTCTCGCTATAGAGGGGAAGTCTGACACATGTGACAAGGACCAGAAAAGAGGTAACAATAGTATTAGATCTGCTGATATAATATAACATATAATTTAATCATTTTAAAATGTGACATCTCGCTATAGAGAGGAAATCTCACACATGTGACAAGAAAATTGTACAATTATTTTACCGGTATACTCACTTCCTAAATAAAACAATAAATCATATATGTATACAACTACAATGGTGAGGATAAACATAGCTACAAAGAAGTAAAAAATATGTAACAATTTATGGATAGTCAGATAAAACAACTAAATGTTATATTTATATAATGTTTTATATTATTTACACAAGACTAATTTGTACTAATTGTGTAATTGCAATTAGGTGTAACGACAACAAAATATTAATGAAACAAAATAGTACTCTATTTTGTTTTTGATAAGAGAATATTGTCACGGAGTCAGTCATTCGAGTACTCATATTTAGTTAAGCTTATGTCTATAGCCAGTTAATTATCAATATAATATTGTTAAGGCCCGTTCATTGATCACGTGATGTATTTTAGCTTTTTTTTAAACCTACCCTCTTCCTCTTGGTGATATGTGGTGAGACTTAATGCCCAATTTACACTCAGCCCGAGTGGGCAGGGAAGTGAGCAGCGCGAGAGTGTAAACACGAGTGGAAACACTTCCCATGCCATTGGCGCTGCCACTCGCGCTGCCCGGCGCTCCCTCGATTGTCGGTTTTTCGTGCGCGAGTTAAAGGACTGGCAGCGCGAGTGGCTGAATGTAAACGTAGCACTAAACCTTTCCTATCTACCCAAGATAACGTGTATTTTTAGTACCTACAAAGATTCTTAAAGTTTTAAGAATACTACCTTCCAATACTTGTGTAAAGGATAATGTAATTGTATTCTAGAAAAGTCAAAGGTCGTGTCTACATGCCACCTTTCGGCTGTGATATGTTACTGCACCCCCCTTTCCCCTGATGAGGGGGGTTGAGCCTCACGTGATTCCTGGACGGCCCTTTCGCAATCGTTAGCTGCATGCACGGACGCGTGCCTAGTATATGTTTTGTACGTAACCGGCCATTCGTGTATATAGAGCCATATGTTTTTTTTACAATACAAAGTTATTTTATTCCATATAATAAATATGTCACTGCGACAAATAAACATATATAATAAATTCATATATACACGTCGCATGTATTATATATTAGAAAAAATTGAAGAATTCGTTAACGATAATAATGTTTTTGTTTTATTGACAAAATTATCTGATTACACTAGCGATTTCTATGTTGATTATCGGCTTCTTGTTATACTGTAATTATTTATATAAAAAAACATCTTTAAAAAGAGCAACACACTTTCTTGCACATTCTTCTTTGTTCTATACCGAATGAGTGGTAGAATCAAAATATAATCAAAATGCTTGTAATGAGTTTATTTATATATATATATAAACCTTCCTCTTGAATCATTCTATCTATAGCTGAAAACTGCATTCGACTTCGTTGCGTAATTTAAAAGATATAACGAACAGCAACGGCGGTTTGGTCAAAATAAAAATCATTTATTTATGTAAAACCTTTTAAACGGTTATTAACGTCAAGATTTTTAATTATTATATTTGGTTACCGGAATTGGACGGTAGATAAAAAATTGTTAAACTAAATTAACATTTTTTCTACCCTACTAGCAAGAAACTCAACTGAATTTTTCTTTTGTGGCGAATTTAGTATTATCACGCGGCAACACCGTTGCCTACGACAGAACAATAAAATAACAGGTCTGTCATTCGAGACCGAATCGCCTTCTTGTACATATACTAATTGTAAATAATTCTATATATTATAAATATGTAAATAGACATCACTGAACTCATCATTTCACCTCCTTTCCTGATGCTGCTTCTACATGAACACATAATCATAAATAATAGCGGCCCCATCTTAGCCGCTAAACTTTTTTAGGGTTGCATTTTTTATGCCGAATAAAAAAAAAGATTATTTTGTTATCATTATAAATAGGCGCTGTACTTTCATATATCCATAGTTCTATATTATATACATATTACTATTTAGATAATTTCATATCACTGCACTAAAGTCAAGGCATTAGCTAGTCGCGTCCGAAAGTGTGTTTCTCTAGGGGCGGGTCCACCCTGAGCACGGTGGAGGCCACCGCGAAGTACCCCTCGTAGTGCGCTGTGGAGGGCGTGGTGTCGCCGTGGTAGTGGCCGCCGTCCCCGTGCGTGCTGGACCCGTGGAAGTGCTGCACGCGAAGGTCCAGGTCCTGGCGGGAATGGCAACAACAATAATAATATATTAATCACAATTTTCAATCGTTCAACTCTTAAAAATTTCATAGCATATTATCTTTAGGAGGGTGGTGTCTGAGATACAGCTTGGCCTAGTTTAGACACTACTGCACTGGACTTGGTATTAAATATTTTTTAAGAACTGTGGAATATATATGAAAATGTGGAAAGATATTGTGCGGGTAGATATTTCTGTAGTCATATCTACTTGTATCCAGAGCCGTAAAACAAATAAATAAAAAAAAATTGCCAAATTTGTCTTCAGGTTTAAAGGGAAAACATACCACATTTCACCCGAGCGAAGCCGGGTTTTTATCTAGGTTATTATTTCCATATTTTCATATATATTCCACAGTTCTTAAAAAATGACGACGACGACTGTTCTTATGGAATATTAAAAGTAAGCAAGGCATAGATTTGTAAAGCTTAGTTCATTGTGTTTAATAAATATAGTAAATAAAAAGTGCAAGTGTTTATTTTTTTGTAAAACTTTAAATTGGGCTAAAAAGGACTTGTATCCAGAGCCGTAAAACAAATAAATAAAAAAAAATTGCCAAATTTGTCTCGCAATCGGCCAATTTCAGGTTTAAAGGGAAAACATACTCTTTTATCATAAAAAAGTGAGTCAACGACCGAAGAAAATGCTAGTGAAATGAAAAGATGGCGACTGCGGTTTGTTTGTCAGTGTCATTAGAATTTAACGAAATACTCCATAATCCGATTTTTGCGGATATATGTTGTCGACTCGAAATCAATATTTTTTTATGTTTACCTGTTATTCACATAAGGTTTCGTTCGAGTCTACCGTACACCTTGACGAAATTATTAATATATATATGGAACGTTAGTTAAGTCCATTTTGTTTCTGTTTTTTGCACAATAAACTTATTATTATTATTATTATTAATCATATACATGTCTTATTCTTTCTAATATTATAAATGCGAAAGTCACCCTGTCTGTCACGCTTTCACGCTAAAAGTACTAAACTGATTTAAATGAAATTTGGTACAGATACTAATAGACCAAATTTGGTCGCCGATGAATCAACACTAGGCTTCCGAGCTGTACCCGAACTCTAATTAACGCCTGATGATGCCTCGTTCAGAGGCGAAACACGTGTCGCGATATGGGTGTAGACTCAACAACGGTCGGAATTTGATCGCCACTGGAGAAGGTCGCCACTGGTCAGGTTTCCACACCGAATATTCGTAGTCTCACACATGTTAATTGTACTTGACTTTTGTACTTTAACTTCCGCAAAATAACACCCTAATTCGATTAAATTGGTACAGATAGTCTAGACTCTTAGAAAGGGCATATGAAATTTCATTGCAGTTCATTTCATTACATCATTAATACGAAAAAATGTAAGGGGTTGAAAGAAAACATGAAAGGTCGTCATTTTTAAAGCTAGAAGCTTGAAACTTATATTTTAGGCTGTTGATTAAATATAATTAGGGTAAAATTTTACCCTTAACGGGGTAAAATATAAATAGGGTAAAATTTTACCCCTACGAGGGAAAAATTTTACCCGTAAGTGGGTTAAAAAAAATAAGGGTAGAAAGTCTGTATAGAAATTCGTCATTTTTGAAGCTAGAATCATGAAACTGTTTTATTTGGTTTTTAGGTTAGACTGTTAAATATTTAATGCATAATCACTATTCTACGCGGACGAAGTCGCGAGCACTGCTATCTATATAATAATGTTGGCTGCAGCTGGCCTTTACAGCTTCACCGGGCACATCTGGAGTGCCATCTGACACCATCTGCACCATCAGCCGACCACTAGAGTGCAGATTGCACTCCAAACCAAAGGAAGGACTTATGGAGCGGCTGAAGGCCAACTGCCGCATAAATGATTTTATATTTTGATGTATCAGCTAATTGTCATTCCGGTAAACAAAGTGTGATATACTAACGAGGTCGCCGGTGACGAGCGTGCCCACGTGCACGACTGGCGCACGCATCTCGAAGAAATGCAGCCAGTTCTCTACATCGAGTTCACTGCACAGCGGCGTGCTGGAGAAGTCCGGCATCACGTGGTGCTTCAGGCGGCCCTCGTGGACTACGAACGTGCCGCCCAGACCTGACCAATATACATTATGTATACATATAAATAAAATTGGAGTGTCTGTTTGTAATATTGAAATAACCGTTTTTTACTACATGCATATGAATATTAATACGGCACATACACCAAAATAACATTTTTTACAATTTTTGTCTGTCTGCCTGTTTGTTCCGGCTAATCTCTGAAATGGCTGGACCGATTTTGACGGGACTTTTTTTGGCAGGTAGCTGATGTAATCAGGAGTAACTTTGGCTAATTTTATTTTAGAAAAATAACGTCAAATTCCACGCGGACGAAGTCGCGGGAACAGCTATTATATAATAACACAGCACCATCTAGTTCCAAGCTAAGCAGAGCTTGTGTTATGAGTACTAGACAACTAATACATTTTTTTTTGTAAATACATACATATTATACATAGATAACACCCAGACCGGTACAAACAATCATTCTAATGTATTCAAATGTTAGCAACGTGCGAGGAATCGAACCCGCGATCATCGAAAGTAAAACGGTGTGCTAAACCGCTAGACCACTAAGGTTGTCTATTACAATTTTAAGTGTTAGTTACTATAACCACAGATAATATATATATAATACAAGTACTGACCGACCACTTTGTCTCCATAATGGTTCTGCAGAGTCTCCCTGATCGATGTGATGAAGTTGGAGTCACCAGTTCTGGTCTTAGCTACTACCTTGATCACCTGTAAAGTTAATAATAAGTGTGGTATACATCTCAAAGCGTAACAAACCAGCAAAATGTTGCATATGTTATATATAAAATTCTCGTCTTAGAATGATAGTTACTATACGAATCAGCTTAAACAGATTTCTGTGAAATTATATGCATATTCAGTAGGTCTGAGAATCTATCTTTCATACCCCTAAGTGATAAGCGTTTCCCACCCCTAACATTTATTTTTTAGACAAATATGCACCTAATGTGCCATTAAAAAATACATACAACCCTAAATTTTCACCCTGCTACCACCACCCCTATTTTTTAATAGCGATTTTAATTTATATGGCAAAGCAACGTTTGCACGTACAGCCAGTGATAATACACACGCGAGAAAAAGTATGAAATCACTTGGAATTGATACTGCGCCGTCTTAATAAAGTTAAGAATAATAAAAATTTGAAAGGTAACATTGATAAATTAATACCAAATTTGAAAACACTTAGAGCAATACAAACAATCATACTTATTGTTCAAAATCTACCCGGTATCATCGTAAGCACAGATTATTATATTAGAGTCAGTTAGTTTGTGTTCCCGCGCTTTGCCTTCCCCTCCCTCACCTAGTACTGAACCGAACGTACAGCGGCCATGACGCGCGCGCGCATTGTGTTGTGAATTGAAATAAATTGGAACTGTGAAACCTACTGTGAAACTGGAAAGCTAGCTAAGATATCTTCGAGACCCTGAAGCCCAAGAAATCCGCAGAACCATACAGGTACGTGACTGACGTTTCCCTAACATTTTGGTAGCAGAGTAGTTTCCCAAACACTTATGAACACAAATGTTCGCACTATGCAAAGAATCGAACCCGCGACCTTTGGAAGCAAAGCGGTGTGTAGAACCGCTAAACCAACAAGGCCGTATATTAGATTGAAAGCTACTGGTTTTCAGAGCTCACCTTGCCCGGCTTCCCTTGGCTGAGCAGGAAGTTCCCTAGCAGCGCGGCGCGCGTCTCGTGCGCCGGTAGCGGTCGCTGCAAGTACCCGCTGTGACCTTTGGCAGCGCCCACCGGCTGCACAGTCACCGCGCGGGAGCCCTGCTCCACCGTGCCGTTACGGACCGTCAAATTTATCACGCCCTGCAAATATAAACTATTATAATAAAAAACTATTTATTTAATATTTCGGTAAACACGTTAAAGACCGCATTCCCACTGGTGGGTCAGTCCGTAACGAAAGTAAAACACGTTGGGACCGGGTGATCACCCCCACGGGTGACCACACCCCACTTTAATTGAAATAAATCTAGGGGTTAAATAATTTCTACCTGAAATTATTGTACACTAAAGACATTTCAATAATAATATACGTAATTAAGAATAAAAAAAATTATTGTCTCTACACCCCTTGTAAAAGGGACCTTGATTACGTAAACATTTCTCAATTAATATATTGTTTTTTCAAACACAATGTGATGGTTGCCATTCGTGTAAAAAAGTAAATAACTATCGATGACGTAATCATCATCTAGACTTTACCCCCCATGTCATCCCCTCCCCCCCCGCCCCGTACTTACGTAATACTTGAACGGCCCCTTGATTAGTAAACATGCGGTCTATAACGTGTTAATGGGTCTATTTTAATTAATATATTGTTTTTTTCTTAAAATAAAAAAAAAAAAAAAACACAATGTGATGGTTGACCTACTTACCAATAGGCTCACAAAATGTCGTGTAAAAAATTTTATATATAACTATCGATGACGTAATCATCATCTAGTAACTGTAACTTTGTGACTTTGTTTTGTTGTTTATTTTTGAAAAGCAAATTTACACAAATAAACTAAATTTTGTTAGGTTATTAAAAAAGAGGTAGTTAAACAATGTAGCATTTATTCATTCATTTATTTATGAATAGCAATCTATAAGGTTACTATAATTACGGACCCTGTTGAGCACAGCAAGCAAAAGAGAAGAGAGGACGAGTTTATTGTGTGTTTAGTAATTAGAAAATTGGATAATCATCAGCACCGCTTAATAATCTCTACATTATATCTAACTCATCATTACATCATGATAATGACACACCTCACAATTGACGTTGAAGGCGGGCCATGGTCCTGCTCCAGCACCGATGATGTAGGCTGGGTCCCGGCGCAGGTGTTTCGCGAGCAACGCCAGGTCGTACAGCTTGTCGCGCTGCACCAGCGGTAACAGGTACTGCGTACCGCCCAACTCGATCAGTGTCTCATCACCACACAAACCTGCATAAGTGGACAAATGACGGTACCAAAGAAACCTAGTGACAATTTATAATTAAAAACAATTACACTCTTATTATAAGTCACAGGTTCGGCCGCACATGGAGTACTGCTCTCATCTTTCGACAGGAGCACCTGGATACCAGCTCGGTCCTTTTGACTCGGTTCAGAGACGAGCTATGAGAATTGTCGATGATCCCGATCTCTCTGGCGGTATCGAACCGCTTAGCTTGAGGCGAGACTTCGCTTCGCTTTGTGTGTTCTACCGATTATACAACGGACTGTGTTATGAGGAATTGTTCGACATGATGCCTACGGCTACCTTTTACCATCGCTCGCCATCGACAGGAAATTTATCCCCACACGCTAGAACCTAAGTGGTCTCGGACAGTGCGGTTTCAGAGGAGCTTCCTCCCGCGTACACTTAGATTGTGGAATGAACTTCCTGCCGAGGTTTTCTCACGAGATTACAACAAGGAGTTTTTCAAGACGGGTATATAAAGGTTTTTAAGGGTCGGCAATACGCACGTGACACCCCTGGTGTCTCAGGCGTCCATAGGTTACGGTAACCATTTACCATCAGATGGGTCGTATGCTTATTTGCCACCTTAGTACCTAGTACAAAAAAAACAATTCGTTTGTAATTGTTGATAATGTTACAGTGCACGCTGGCTGGAAACCAGTGCTTAATTAGAACCTCAGACAATTCACACAACCCCATCTAGTCCCAAGCTAAGCAGAGCTTGTGTTATGGGTATTAGACAACTTATATAAATACATAGATTTTATTTTGTAAATACATACATAATATACATAAAAAACACCCAGACCGATACAATGTCAATGACCGATGTTCCGAATTATATCATTTACATAACTTAATTATACAACTACAACCTAAAATTAAAAAGCTTAAAAAATATAATACAATAACTAAAATATATTATTAAAAGGGGTCCCTTTAGACAAGGTTCAGAAGATACTGGCAGCGTTCCCTCTTTGAATAGCTAGACTAATTCTTTGTCCGAGGTAGCTGCCAGTTCTTCGGTTTTCTGTGATGTCGACTAACCTTTTCGTTATTTCTTTGAAAAGTCTTATAGCGCTAAGAACCTAAAATACATATATACATTATATTTGTATAACTAGCTGTACCTACCTACTTCGTTCGCTTGGAATTTAACTTTAATTTTCTAAAATAAAAGTTGCCTAAGAAACTACCTGCTAAAAAAAGTCCTGTCAAAATCTGTCCAGCCATTTGAGAGATTAGCCGGAACAAACAGACCGACAGATAGACAGACAAAAATTGTAAAAAGCATTTTTTTTGTGTATGTACCGTATTTATATTCATACGCATGTAGTAAGAGAGACGGTTATATCAATATTGCAAACAGACACTCCAATTTTATTTATATGTATAGATTTAATATTTATTTAAATACAAACAATGTATGATTAGATAAAGTGTTCTGTTTCACGTTGGGACCATATATCACACTATGTACCTACACTTATATTTATCTATGTATTATATTAATTTGTGTTAATTACATAACAACAAGTAAAACACATTGAACATATAACCCGCATAGGGATGCCACCCCTCCGGTCGATCCCCCGTCCAATTCAAACGGGGATCGATATTACGACGGCCTGAGCCGAGGTTCGAACCCCTAGTGGTGCCCTCAGACTAAAGTCGTATCCGTCAGGCGGGAGTTGGCCTTCAGCCGCTCCATAAGTCCTTCCGCGGGTTTGGAGTGCCATCTGCACTCGCCCCCTGTCATCCATGTTCATGCATATGAATATAAATACGGTACATACGTCAAAATAACATTTTTTACAATTTTTGTCTGTCTGTCTGTTTGTTCCGGCTAATCTCTGAAATGGCTGGGCCGATTTTGATGAGACTTTTTTTGGCAGGTAGCTAATATAATAAGGAGTAACTTAGGCTACTTTTATTTTAGAAAAATAAAGTTAAATTCCACGCGGACGAAGTCGCGGGAACAGCTAGTATAAAATAAAATCGCGTCTGTCTGTTTCTCCACTAGTTTGGCAATGATATATACAAGTAAATAAAATTAAAGTGGCTATTTGTAATCTCAAATTAACAGTTTTCCCCAAATACATATAAAAGTATAAATACGGAACTTAAGTACATTAAAAAATTAATATTAAAGGTTTGGCTGTTTGTCTATTTGTTCTTGCTAATCTCTGAAATGGTTGGACCTATTTTGATGGAATTCACTCAAAGATGGCTAATGTTATGAGGCATAAATTATGCTACTTTTATTTTAGAATTAATTTTAATAAAAAAAATATAATTATAATTACATATGGTTATTTATTTACCTGGTGATGTAAGATTAAACGGCTCCTGCCTGAGATCAGGACAGTCCACTGCGGACACGCTCACAGTCTCGAAATTATTCTTCAGCCCACGAGATAACACTGGAAAAGAGAAAATATTGAAAAAAGACATATTATAGAAAGATAAAATATTGAGATTATACCTTGCAAAAAAAAATGAATACTTCACTATCCTATTTTCTAGATTTCAAAACTTCTCCCTCTTTGAAGTTGGTATTTTTTTTCATAAATGTTCTTGTGTTGGCAAAACATCTAAATGACACATGACTGACGACAAACTGATACGAATATAATTATTCGGGAATCGAACCCGCGACTTTCGGAAAGTAAATCGGGGGCTGTTCAAGTATTACGTAAGCAGATTTATCACAATTATTTACCCCTCATCCCCCGTTGTCAGCAAAAGTAAGCAAAGCTCTTACCCCTCCCCCCATGCTTACGTAAACATTTCTCAATTAATGTATTGTTTTTTTAACAAAGACAATGTGAGGGTTGCCATTCGTGTAAAAAAGTAAATTACGACCGATGACGTAATCATCATACAGACTCCCCCACCCCCATGTCATCCAAAATAAGCAAAGAAAAGACCCCCCGCCCCCCTATAGTGCTTACGTAATACTTGAATGGCCCCTCGCTACCAAGTGATTGTCAACAAGAAAGAATGTAGGTACAAAATAAATACTCACCTTCAGCCACTTCGTTCAAGTCAGGTTTGTAGAATGACTTCTCCTTGATTACTATTTTGTTGTAGTCCACTGACGCCATGCTGTCATTACAAATTCAAATTAATTCAAAAAATATTTTGTCTCACTCATTCGAATAAGGAAAATTGTATGTACAATAAGGACAAAACACTACATTTATGAAATTTTGAGTTTAACTTTATTTTTCTTAAATAGAAGTGGCCTAAGTTGGAGTAACTTATTACATCAGCTACCTGCCAAAAAAAGTCCCGTCAAAATCGGCCCAGCCATTTCAAAGATTATCCGGAACAAACCGACAGACAAAAATTGTAAAAAATGTTATTTTAATGTATGTACCGTATTTATATTTAAATGCATGTAGCAAAAAGCGATTTGTGCCTACACTTGTAATATTTCTGTCGACCCTTGAGACCCTTCCATTAGTATACGCCTCCACTAACATAGATTTAAGTTAAGTGTAAAATCAGTCTACGTCCCGACTCCGCGTCGACTGTACACGTTTTTAACAAGCCATGTAGAACACTACTTACTTAATAATTTATAATAAATCGTGCAATCATTTTACCGGTATACTCACTACCTACATACTACAATAAATATTATATTACGTAGCGCCACCTCGTCACAACATATATAACGCTACACTGATGAGAATAACCACCTCGCTACAGATTATTTCAATTACAAACAGACACTCCAATTTTATTTATACATATAAATAACAAAACATACCTCAATTAAAACAAAATCTATAATCACAGCACTAGAAAAACTATTCTTTATATTTATAGATACTAAAACATGCCTCAATTAAAACGAAATCTATGTTCACAACACTAGAAAAACTATTTGGTTAATTTAATTCACGAGGCAATGAACTGTACACGTGAACGTGAATTGTTGATACTAGTTGGTAATAACAATGTCGTCAGACCGACCGGTTGGCTTTCACTCACCTTACACCTGTATTTACCTCCAAGGCCGCTGTATTTATTGTTAACATTGTAATATAACATAACAAACAACTGTACATTGTTAGATTGTTAAATTTTAAACAGGAAAATGTAATACATACGTGTTTTTTTACTGTATATGTGTCGGTCTTGATGAGGCGCTCACGCCGTCTGGCGGTCGTTTGATTGTCACTCGTTATCATTCCTCTGATTTGTTCTAATTGTTTGTTTTAAAATCACACTTGGTGTTAGGGTCACGTTGTATTTATTACATAACACTAACATGACGCCCGGGCTACGCACGGTGCAATTACTGTACGGATCGTTAATGTTTTGGTGTATGAAATTGATAACATGGGCTATATTATCTATGTATGTTGTAAGTTTGTTTAAAATTGGTTTAGTATTTTTTGTTTAGTAGAAACGAAAATCATATCTTTATTCTTTAGGTACTAGTTGACCCGCGCAACGTCGTCTGCGTTTCATTTTCCCACCTTTTGCAATCGTTTTCATTGCAGCTCCGCTCCTATTGGTCGTAGCGTAATGTTATATAGCTTAAAGCCTTCCTCAACAAATGGACTATCCAACACAAAATTTTTCAATTCGAACCAGTAGTTCCTGAGATTAGCGCGTTCAAACAAACAAACTCTTCAGCTTTATAATCTTAGCACAGATAACATAATATATTAGTATAGATTTTTAGAAATAATAGATCATAATTGCTTAGCGATTCATAACAAGTGCAATAAAATATTCTATGTAGGTACTTGCCAATTTCTGTCATTTATTTTTACATTCATTATCTTTCCAGTGATGGTAATTACCCCGTATCGTAAAATACAAACGGGGATCAAAATTATTACAACACTACCGGAGCCTCAGGCCTTAGAAGTCGTCTCCGACAGGCTCAGGCAGGAGTTGGCCTTCAGCCGCTCCATAAGTCCTTCCGCGGGCTTGGAGTGCCATCTGCACTCGCCCCATAACATTATGTGAAGTTATAAATGTTATGTTTTAAGTTAATGTTTTTGTAATTAAGGATTTCTGATTCCTGCGACACAAGCCCTGAGCTTAGTGCAGGGATGGCTGTTAATTGTCTTGTCTACAACCATTAATGTAATGTGTACAAATAAATAAATAAATAAATAAATAAAGGCCAGCTGCGGTCAAAAGCATTAGTATTAATTCGTAATAAAGAAACTGTCTAACTATTAATATTACTTGAGTTTAAATTTTCATTTAACATAGTTAGTAACAACCTTATAAACTTTTTATCGAATTTAATCTAAAAATAATACAAACATGAGAAGAATGATACATAAGTAATCAACATAAAATTATATTTGTTCATTTTATACTCAGGTTATTTTTATAAAAAACATCGCAATACTTAATGCCACTTAAAAACAAACAGAATGTAAAGAATTATTGTTATCTTATATAAAAAAGTCTCAAGTCAGTGTTTGTAGCTAAACTCCTCCGAAACGACTTTAGCAATTCTTATGAAATATTAAAATTGAAAAAAAAGTACACAAATTACGTGTGTATATGTATATTTGTCGAAGCATCTACTAAATAGGTCCGTGCTCAGCGTAATGCTGCAGCGGCTGGAGCGCTGCAACACTGTAAAATATTTTTCATAAAAAAAACATTTTGTGTATTTTTTAATGATCTGCCATTAATATATACATACACTTAATTTTTCACCCTTACACCATCAACCCCTATATTTTTTAATAGCGTATTAATTTTTTAGAAAAAAATGTTTGCCGGTTCAGCGACTCTTATATACATAATTACAGTGTCACAGTATTAGTAGATAAAACTCCGAAACCTTGTTACCGATTCTCATGAAATCTTGTGTATATTCAGTAGGTATGAGAATATGACATAGAATATTTCTCAAATGTTTTTATTTATTTCATGGACAAAATTATATATTTAATTTCTTTATGATTAAAAATACATACCCGTTTCATTCACCCCACTACCATCAAACCCTATTTTTAAGTAACAATATTAGTATTTTAATAATTTTATACTATTGGCCATCAAGTAAGCATGTTTATGGCCCAATGGCAGACGGACTTGCCTACTTCTTCTATAAACATATGAATATATACATATGAAACATATATATATATGAACCCAAAATCTTACCACACATTTATAAGGAACTAACAGGAAACTATTAATTAAAATGTATTACGAATATAATCTATATTTAATGAAATACTACTTTTTTATTATTTAAAATAATATCTGTCGCTTTATTTTATAACCTGTTTGTGTATTCCTGAGTTTTTTTTAACCCTTTTAGTGCCATGTATTGTTCACAACTTGTGAGAACAACGCGACAGCGCTCCTTGGCACTGAAAGGGTTAAAAAACTCAGGAATACACAAACAGGTTAAAAATAATAAGACATAGGCCAAAAGGATATCTTCGCATAGGAAGCGACAGATAATACTTTAAATAATAAAACAAAATACTACTAACCCTGCAAATAAATAAAACAATTTCCCAAATATCAGTAATTTATTATTGCCAACAACTTGGTAATTATAAATACAAACGTAGCTGTCTATGAGAAACCTAAACATAATATATTACAAACATAGAACCACAGATAAAACAATATTACATAATAGAGAATTCAACTTTAGCTTAAAACAATAATTGCATTAAATTAACGCAAAATTATACAACAGTTAACCAGTTTCAGACCTTTCAGGTACATTTAAACTTAAATTCTCAATTCAGAAACAATTGTATGCTTTGGTATCTTGTTACTAATACACTAGTTCACATATAAACAAAATGTAAGTATTATTTGTCACTTTCTATAACAAACTCATAACCAAGATATAAAGTGTAAGGGATCTATGTATATAACTCTGTTGCAATGATTTCTTATTAATATTTATAATTATAATAAGACTTTGATATTCTTAAGCCGTTGGAAATAAAAATTCTTAGATTATTATAACAAAAGACAAGTCATCATCATCATCATCATCATCATCATCATCATCATCATCATCACCATCATCACAGCGCCATCTTGTCTCAAGCTATGCAAAGCTTGTATTACGAGTACTAGATAACTAATACAAACACTTCAAACTATACATAGAAAACACTCAGACCGGCAAACAATCATACTCATGAATACAAATGTTTGTACCGTGCGAGGAATCGAACCCGCGGCTATCGGAAGGCGATGTGCTACACTGTTAGACCACCAAGACTGTCAAAATTCATTATGTTTACAATAAAACAATAGTAACAATAAAAGAAAATAATAATCTTTGGTAAATATTTCATTTACATTGAAAATGTTCGTTTATTTTTTAAATTATGCTTTTGTTTCCCATAGACGCTGCCCATGATCTTATTTGAGTATTGTTTATTTTATATTTGTTCTATTATTTCCTTACTTGCTCTATGATTGTGGCTTACAATTTAAATTGTTCGTATTACGACCATGAACTTGTCTAAGAAAGGTACAAAAAAACGTTATAGTTTAGTAGTAATTGTAACAACAACGAATATATATTAGAAAACATTATCAGCAAAGTCAACATTTTGCATTTCTCATTGGTCAACAGTTAAATAAATAAATAAATCCAGACTAGTGCGAAACTAAACTAATCCACATGTAAATTACAACCTTGAATAACAATAAAAAAAACATGTAATTCGTTGCATACAAGAACAAAACAGAGTAAATTAGAATTAAGATTTCCTATGGAAATTAGAATTAAGATTTCAAGAAGAAGATCTATAGTCAAGTAAGAAGTGTGTGTTATAAAAAAAAAAAAGAAGGAAATCTATAGTCTATGAAACTAAATAATATACCATAAACCCACAGCCTCGAGGCTTCTAATAAAAAATATATTAATTTTATGAATAAATCAGTCCCTTTGCGATATATCACAGCCCGAGAATGTTCGTTCCACGAATTATTCACTATTCACGCGTTACACAAAATATATTCATATTCACATAGATTTATTCAAAATATAATTAATATATTTATATATACATTACTAGCTGTGATCGCGAAATTTATAGCCTATATGTGATTCTGATGTATTAGTTACATTACTGAAAAGTTTCATCAAAATCCGTTCAGTAGTTTTTGCGTGAAAGAGTAACAAACATCCATCCATACTCACAAACTTTCGCGATTAGTATAATATCTATATTTGAACACATTCAATCTACAATACATTATCCAAGAATAGGGCAATTGAATGGGACATTGAAGTCATACATATTGTTAGAGTTCACATAAATATTGTAGAAAAAATCTGATATTTTAAAAAGATATTAAAACAAGGTAGTTTGAAGTGATTAGTAGTAATGAAGTACCCAATGTAAAGATTATTACAAATATTGTAAATAGCGCCATCTAGTATTTATAGACCGACCTACTACATTGACTTCGGTCTATAGATACGGAGGTCGGTAGTTGGGTGAGCCGCGGCATTCAGTCGAGGAGCGCAGAGCGTGCCGGTTGTGTTTTGGATACTATAGTGAATTGTATTAGAAATGGGTTTATCCCGGTCTTAGTTGGGCCTGGGGGGAAGCTGCAAGTAGTGAAGGTGAGTGTTAATGCATTCTAAAAGGGCCTTTTAAACCTACACCCGTGTCACAAGTCACGGGCGCTCCTTAGGGTTTCCTTTGGCTTCAAAGCCTAAGTCGTCATCATAATTACTGCTTCTTACAATATACATACAAACTTATACCGCATCATTACTTAACATCAGGTGAGATTGCGGACAAACCCGTTCCAATTGTCTAGTGGGTTAAACAAATGAAAACTGCACTCGCATCGGATGAAGGGTCCTTACATTCAATTTATTGTTTTTCATCTAAAATACCTATATACTCAATCTCCCACCCCTAACCCCTATAGTAAGGCAATAATGGGGGTGAAACCCCTTGATAAAAACATTTTTTCTCCGTACCGATTCCGTACGGAGAAAAAACAATTTTAATCTTTATGAAATTGAAACCATATATTACTTTCGATAAACTACTTATAATCATTTTTTTTTATTTTTGCGATATGAAACTGTAAAAAACGAGTTCTATACTTTTTAGGGGTGGTTTTATATACCAACCCCTAAAGTGACACCTACCAAAAAATATATCTTATTTGTTAATTAGTTAGCTATATTCATCAAGAGACGCGAGTGCAGTTTTCGTATGCTAACCTTTAGATATTAAAAAAAATACTTCAATAGAGCGTATATCTAAACTTTTATATAAATAAACAAATAATAACATCCATAGTCATACCTATTTTAGTTTTTTTTTATACCACTTAGGTGGCAAACAAGCATACGGCCCATCTGATGGTAAACGGTTACCGTAGCCTATGGACGCCTGAAACACCAGGGGTGTCACATACGCGTTGCCGACCCTATAATAGTTACAGTTCGGTACTTGTTTTATTAGTCTATTTCTTAATTTGATCGTACTTGGCAACACTAAATGACATGAGCTTTTGCCGACGCAATGAGAAGGATTATGATTTCAACCGGTATGTATGTTCATCTATTCCCTCATAACTTCCGCCACGGCTTCGCACGGGTGAATGTTACATCACATAATTATTACATAGTATAAAACAAAGTAATCGCTGTCTGTCCGTTCCTATGTATGCTTAAATCTTTAAAATTACGCAACAGATTTTGAAGCGGTTTTTTAATAATAGATAATGTGAACAAAGTCGCTGTAGCTGTCGGACAGACAGCTACAGCGACTTTGTACTCGTATATAGCGTCCCTATATACGAGTATGTTTAAATCTTTAAAACTACGCAACTGATTTTGAAGCGGTTTTTAATAGAGTGATTCTAGAGGAAGGTTTATATGTATAATACATGTACACCTAGGCGAAGCCGTGGCGAGTAGCTAGTTACAAATCATTGAATATTTCAGCTTTTCTGTGCCATAATATGTATATATTATATATACAACCTTCCTTTTAAATCACTTTTATCTATTCCTGAAAACTGTATTAAAATCCGTTGCGTAGTTTAAAAGATCTAAGCGAACAGACTGCGTAAACGACTTAATTTTATACTATGTAAAGATTAGATGTCATATTAAATTTAACATGACGCCTTCTAGAAGACAGAAATAAATAAACACTACTTTAATTTTTCTATATAAGACGTGTGATATCCAGCTAAGTAGAGTTTGAACTGTTAGTTGCCTATTGCTAAACATATTTCAATACATAATATACATCGAAAAACCAGCCAGACAAATACAAACAGACAGTTTAGAATACAGATATACTGAAAGAGTGACTATCGCAGATCGTCACTGTGTAGGAACATTATATATCTAATCGACAACATATATCAGACAATTCTTATTTACAATTACACATAATATATTGTACAATATTCTTAAATATTTATATCTGAGCTTCAATAAATATACACATATATATTAAACTAGAGGAAAGTATGTAAAATCACTATGATATATCACATGAACTTCGACACTGAACGGTACATACAGATGTTGTTTATCTGTTTTTTACTACAGCATATCATGACCGTACACAGATACGTTTTAATTTATTGGAAATTTTATAAGGGATAAGAGAAATTGTCAAATATTTTCAATCTGCTTTCAACCTCTCTTTCATCTGGCTTTTTTGTATCTGCCTCTTTTTTATGTAATTGGAATAACAAACTGAGGGGCTACCTGATGGTAAGTGGCAGCCGTCGTCTATATACATGAACAGCACCACGGACAGAATATCATCATGTGACACCAGTTGGAGCATACATGTATGTCCGGCTCCGAAGGACCAAAATATCATACGTCCATATCCTGTGATTCTCCGTATCGTGACTGCTACTTTCTCTTCCACTTTCTATCTCCATGTTTCAGTAGCTGAACAATCTGCTTCCGTCGTAAAAGAGAGGTGGAATTTTTTTTTTTTATAAAACATTTTTTAAACAATTCGGGAAGACATATTATCGACAAATTTGCCGATTCACATTACCGAAATCATTTGATATGACACATATGGGTATGATAGAAAGAGATGGTAATATTTATTACATGTTTTGTGGAGTTTTATATTTGACATATGTTTATATCTCAGTCTTGAAAAGAACTCGGACAGACAAAGTACACGAATACAGTTAAGTCTCATACACTTTCAACCAAAGCGTTCACGCTAGATATGTTTATACATTTTAATATAACGAAAACAATTCTACTACTATATACACATTGAAACTAATTGCATTGATATATGAGCGCGTTAACAGGTTATGGGCCCTGTTAACTCGTAATGTAATCCGGTCTCGAAGGACCAATTATTACTGTCATTGGATTGTGTTTAGAGACTCGTGGTGTACCGCGGGCCGGTGCTTCGGCTACAGGTCGGCGTGCGGTAGCAGCGTGTGGCGGTGCTCGTGGTACAGCTGCCGCGCGTATGCGGCGTGGCGCGCCACCCACGCGGCCAGCTCCGCGCTGTCGCACTGCACGCGCGGCCGCCGCACGCCCTCCGCGCCCCCCGCGCCCCCCGCTCCCGCCGCCTCCGCGCCCCCGCGCACGCCCAGCTCCACCAAGTGCGCCCCGTCCACCGTCACCGCCGAGCACGACACCAGGTTGCTGTACATATATATGGACTATTCACCGTCCAGCCACGGATACGAAAACGAAATGTATTTGCGAAAAAAATGTCGAAGATAATGTGTAAGTAATTTACGACATTTTAACATGTTGGTAAAATATTTGAAAGTTATGTTTGCACTATAAAAGATAATGAAGCTTGATGTTGTACCTATACTATTTATTTAAATGGTCACCTGTTAAATATAAATATTTATTTCGATACAGTAGATTCAGTTCAATAATTGTAAATTTCGCTAAATTTGAAACATAATTGTAAGGTCTCTTACGACTCAGGACACTAATTTTTTTACCTCGTAATCGCAATAAATTAAGACGCAATCTCGCGTCAGCGTACGAGATCCTCGCGGGTGGAGCGATGGGCTGTACCTGAGATGCGTCTCCATGACGACTTGCGGCGCGGTGTGCTTGCAGGTGATGATGCGCAGGTGGGTGTCGGAGAGCAGCGCGCGGATGTCGTGCGGCGAGTCGCGCACGATGCGGTACGCGAGGAAGTGCTCGGGCGCGGCGGCGGGCGGCGCCAGCGCGGCCAGCAGCGCCGCGCCCGTGGCCTGCGCCGCGCAGTACCGCGGCAGCAGCGCGCCCGCGCCCCCCGCCGCCCGCGGGCCCCGCACGCGCCGCGGCACCCACCGGTCCGACCTAAGCACACACACCGACCTCAGCTCGCCACCGACACCAACGATCCCGCTCGAAGGACCAAAATGTCCTTTAAGATGGTGTGTGTATGACGCTTTAGAATTTAGATATTTGTACTACTTCATCGGAAACTTGGCTTAAAAAGATACAGTCGAGAGAGACAATAGAAATGTATTTTTTTTTCAGACTACTCTAATACTATAGGCCGCCGCGGGCCCCGCACGCGCTGTTGCAACCACCGATCCAACCTGCGCACCCACATCAACCTCAACTCGCCACCACCAACACCAATGATCCCGCTCGAAGGACCAAAATGTCCTTTGAGAAGGTGTGTGTGTATGACGCTTTAGGATTTAGATATTTGTATTACTTCATCGAAAACTTGGAAGCTTCAAATGATACAGTCGAGAGACAGAAGTGTATTTTTTTTTCAGACTAATCTAATACTGTTGGCCGCAGTTGGCCTTTATAGTTCTCCGAACGATAGAGAACGAGTGCAGATGGCACTCCAAACTCGCGGAAGAACTTATAGACCGGCTGAAGACCAACTCCCGCCTGACGGATGCTATTTTAGTCTGAGGGCACCGCTAGGAGTTCGAACCTTGACTCAGGCCGTCGTAATTTCGATCCCCGTTTGAATTGGACGGGGGAGCGATCGGAAGGAATATATTTTATTAAAGTGTTTCGGCCTTATATACGAACTAGTTTTTGCCCGCGGCTTCGCTCGCATTAATTTATCCCCTTAGGGGTGGGATTTATCAAAATTCTTTCTATGGGGATGCCTACGTCATAGTAGCTTTATACATGCAAAATCTCAGCCCGATCGGTTTAAAATTGACAAAGTTTCATACAAACTTTCATCCCCTATTTTATCCCCTTGGGGGTAGAATTAATCAAATTACTTTCTTAGCGAATGCCTACGCCATAACATCTACTTGCATGCCAAATTGCAGCCCGATCCGTCCAGTGGTTTGGGCTGTGCGTTGATAGATCACTATGTCAGTCACCTTTGAGTTATCATTAGATTTAGACTTGTCACCGGTGCGTGCGTGCGTGTGCATGGTGTATACATGCACCAGTGACAGCTGCGTCGATAAGCGTTACATATTCTAGAGGCAAAGAGTTCTGCGAAGGGCCATTGCGAGGACTAAAGGTGGCACATTGTATAAGGCTATAGTCCAATTATTCAGTTTTAATCGGTATCTGATATGCATTAGTTTATTACAATAATACTCATTGTGAAATGAATAATGACGACTACGTTTAATTTAATAATACAGTATAAAATCTCAAAAACACGAAAATGTATACCTAATTCATCAAACGAAATGTTCAAATGTAATTAATAAAATAGTCTATAAATTGATTACCGTCTGCTGGTGTCCCGTAAAGCAGAGGCCGTCTCTGCAGCCAGGTCGAGGACACCGATGACCGGCTTGGTGACGGTACCTACGAGGCCCTTCCCCACGCCGACCAGGAATCCCGGTAGGCCCTCTTGAGTGGCCCCTTCGTAACTGTGCTTAACTAGTGATGTCATACCACCTAGTAGCAACAAAAAAGATGGTTTACATTACACATACTCGTGAACGGGTGTTGCTTGTGGAGACTGGTTTGTTCAGGTTACGAACACTGATTAGACTTTGCTTTTGCAATAACATATGCTGGTGGGAATTCTATTCTCCCAAATTTGAATTAAAAAAATAATCTGTATTATTGCAGCACGTACGTACGTACGTACCGAGCAGGCCGAGGCCGAGTCCTCGGATGCCGGCGGCGAGGTGAACGCCGGAGGCTGCGTGTCCTCATGCGTACACTAACACAGTACACAGTACACAGTACAGCACAGTACGTACCGAGCAGGCCGAGGCCGAGTCCCCGGATGCCGGCGGCGAGGTGAGCGCCGGAGGCTGCGTGTCCTCGTGCGTACACTAACACAGTACACACAGTACACACACAGTCCCCGGACACAGGCTGCGTGTCCTCGTGCGTAACACAGTACACAGTACACAGTACAGCACAGTACGTACCGAGCAGGCCGAGGCCGAGTCCCCGGATGCCGGCGGCGAGGTGAGCGCCGGAGGCTGCGTGTCCTCATGCGTACACTAACACAGTACACAGTACACAGTACACAGTACACAGTACACAGTACAGCACCGTACGTACCGAGCAGGCCGAGGCCGAGTCCTCGGATGCCGGCGGCGAGGTGAACGCCGGAGGCTGCGTGTCCTCATGCGTACACTAACACAGTACACAGTACACAGTACACAGTACAGCACAGTACGTACCGAGCAGGCCGAGGCCGAGTCCCCGGATGCCGGCGGCGAGGTGAGCGCCGGAGGCTGCGTGTCCTCATGCGTACACTAACACAGTACACAGTACACAGTACACAGTACACAGTACACAGTACACAGTACAGCACAGTACGTACCGAGCAGGCCGAGGCCGAGTCCCCGGATGCCGGCGGCGAGGTGAGCGCCGGAGGCTGCGTGTCCTCATGCGTACACTAACACAGTACACAGTACACAGTACACAGTCACAGTACAGCCCAGTACGTACCGAGCAGGCCGAGGCCGAGTCCCCGGATGCCGGCGGCGAGGTGAGCGCCGGAGGCTGCGTGTCCTCATGCGTACACTAACACAGTACACAGTACACAGTACACAGTACACAGTACACAGTACAGCACAGTACGTACACGTACACAGTACGTACCGAGCAGGCCGAGGCCGAGTCCCCGGATGCCGGCGGCGAGGTGAGCGCCGGAGGCTGCGTGTCCTCATGCGTACACTAACACAGTACACAGTACACAGTACACAGTACACAGTACACAGTACACAGTACAGCACAGTACGTACCGAGCAGGCCGAGGCCGAGTCCCCGGATGCCGGCGGCGAGGTGAGCGCCGCCGGCCGCGCTTCGTATGCGCCGCCGGGTTTCCTCGTGCGCCTCGTCGCTCACCACGCGCTCCAGCCCATCGCCCAGCGACTCTATGGACCGTTCATCATATTAATCAAATTTCACATGCCTAAACCAATCAGATGGAACTATTTTCTGCTACAGAGAGACGTAAAAATTTACTCATATCTCCCCTAAAACTGTCAGTTATGTTGGCAGGATAGCAATGAAATAGGGCATGGAAAGCACAACGACTTACTAATTACTTCACTTAATTTTGTGGAGGTATACATCTAGTTAAATAATGTTCGAGTTCTAGCATAATAAGCTACCATAATAACATAAATAACTCGTCCAAAAAGTTATATTCTCAACGTGATCCGACCGTCATACTAGTGAACTGACCTGTGACCTTGGCGGCGGAGTTGGAGATGCCGTGGGTGACGTTCTTGAACAGCGCGCCGACGTTCCCCTCGAACAGCAGCCCCGTGACCCCCTCGGACACGTCCGCCACGAACCCCAGCGGGTTGCCCAGGAAGTCCACGGAGCCCAGGATCTTAGCCGCCTGCCACTTCAACTCCTGTAAATGGATCATAGTAAATATTACAAAAATCACGTTCGCAGGTTACATTGTGGTACAATATGAACATTCCTAAGTGCGTAGCGTCTCTTTACTCAAATGCATTTATTAATGTCCTCTGCTCATCTATGTTTAATTTCTTTTTGTAACATTTGTTTTACATTTTTGTTACTAGATGGCGTTGTTCAATTCTTAGAACGCGCTTTTATATAGTTTTCGAGTAACATAAGTTTAAGTAGTTTAATAACTATGTCTTTTACAAATCGCACACTTATAATACTGGCTTAACTCAAAAATTACAAATTTTGGAAAGTCTACTTTGTAACTGTGGTATTAAAGTCTAATTTCAAAATTTTTAAATTTCTGAATTGTACTAGATATGCGATATATGTGTACGTTGTCTTGAGAAGGAAAATGCCATACTATTACACTTTAGTCTCGACTTAAATAGTTCAAATTCAAATTACAAATTCAAAATATCTTTATTCATGTAGCTCTATTACAGACTCTTATGATATGTCAAATCTACCGTCATTTCGGAATGATTTCAAGATGAGAACTGACAAGGAACTCAGCTCGTATTCTTTTCAAATAAATGTTGTACATGTTTACAATAATACAGATACATTTAAATACAAATTTGGGAGAATAGAGTGAATGTGTTTTTATATCTCCTGCCGCGAGACGAAAGTTTATTTTTGAAGCAAGGACGATCGGTAGATCCGTGTACTTTTTTGACCCTACCGGGATGTGTACCGCATACTCACGTCCTTGAAGTGCAGCAGCAGCTGCCGCGCGAGGTATCCGGCGGTGTCGAACACGTGCGTGCGCCTGAACGGCTCCAGCTCCACGGCCGCGTCCTCGAACTTGATCATCGTGAGCCCCAGCCGCCGCTTCACCGCGCTCAGCGAGCTCTCCAACTTGTTTGCCGTCGTCATCGACAGCCGGATCTACACACGCATATATACCACTCACCTTCGCTACTCAATATTCTCCATACATAAATGGAGAAAATGTATAGAAAATTGGAAGAAAAATATTGGGGTTGTATAATGTGAGTGTAGAATTAGCAGGTACAGAAATGTGATCGAGTGCATACATATGCGTGTGAGTGAGTAATAGTTAAAATAAGGTAGATAATATAATTGTCATAAGTAGATAGATGTAATAATAGTTATACTTTTTGTATTAGGATTAACGGTTGTTGGCCAATAAACGTGTTCCGAGTAAGACATGTTTTAAATACTACAGTTACGTGTAAGTACACGATGACAAAATAAATACATAGGTATCTGTCAATACATGACATTTTTGTACGGTCTTGTGCATGGTAAATTTGATTGTAATACTCTAACAAGGCAAATTTATTATCGAGTTCCGTTTCGCACGAATAATCGAGCAACACGCAAACATCAACTGTTCTCCTATACTAAATGTCGTACTAATTCTGGTAAGCGCATACCACTTAATCGAATATCTAACAGCTATAATAGTGACTTTAGTGAAATAGATTTATTCTCCTGTAAACTTTCTTCTTTCAAAAACCAAATAACGAATGAACTGAGGCGTAAATATCATCTTTCGTAACTAACATAATAATTATTTGTAATATTGTAGTCTACAGTGTATTCATCATAAAATTCTTAGTTTTCTTTGTATTGTTAATATATAATAGTTTTGTTAAGAGTTGGTAGTGGTAGTTAATTAATAAGTAACATAATCTCTGTGACATGCCTTAGGCAGTATTGTATAATTATAGTAATCAGTGGTTAACGTAGTGGGTGACACATTTGTTAAAATTTATTAGTAAATAGCTATAAGTCATATATATAATGTGTAACTGTTTGTTGACCTAAATAAATTAAAAAACAAAAAAAAATACATGCGACTGCGTGCTGTTATACTTCAATTCTGTTCGCCATAATGCTGCCCTGGCGACCATACCTTGCTAAGTCAATGTCTGACTCACTGCGAACACAAATCGTATAGAATCTCTATACCAGTCTCTTTCTAAATTTAACCTACACCTTCGCGTGTTGTTTCACGTTAAGTCAAACAATATAAAAACTTAAAAACCTCTAAATACGAATGCGGATTTGGTTACATCCTTAGATATTTGTAAGAGCAAATAAATGAGTGGGTGCGGATGCGTGCGTACTTATGAGTGAGTGCGCACGCATATGTACGTACGTACATACGTACGCATCCACGTTTAAGTGCGTGCAGATGCGTGGGAATGCGTGCGCGTGTGTCACCTGGCTGGGCACGATCTGTATGAGCGCGAAGTAATATCTGGTGGCGTGCAGCGCGGTGAGCTCGTCCAGCATGCGACGCGTTTCATAGTCGGCCTCGTCCGCCTGCTCGCACGCGCCTTCCTCCTCTTCCACGCCCGCCCAAGACCACAGCATCAGGATCAGTCTACACACACATACCTCGTTGATCATACAACTTATTAATAAAACAATATATTTGTTTATGTAACTGGAAAAGTAAATGAGTCGACAGATTACATGGTGGTAAGTAGAAAGAATAGAAAATCATTTATTCAAATAAACTTACATTGAAGCACTTTTGAATAGTCATTACATTTTTTTTAATCTACCGCTCGTTCGGAAAGCTGTCTCATCACAAGAAGAACGAGCAAGAAACTTGCGTGTTGCTCTTTTAAATAATTTTATTATTACTTTACATTTTTAAGTTTAAGTGTGTGAATACAAACCACCAATTAGCACTAATTCAATTAAATACTCAAAAAGAAAAAATGTTGAATACATAACCAACTGGTTAAACAATTAATAAGAGGAAATCAGTCATAGTGATTAGAGCAGACCAGTCCCTACAAGCAGCACCCGTTCACGAGTATGACGGATGAGCCGTGTGTCACTGCGCTCGACCATATTTTATGAGCGCGAATGACCCGGCCCACCACGCCGCCACAAGTCTGAACATTTTAGTGAGCATGACTACTCAAAACACTAGACCACGTCAAAGCTACTCACAATTGCCATCTGATAGTTATAGTATTCACCCGCATAAGAATGCATGCAGCAATTAATACACACAAACCGCTACGTTTTCATATTTCTAAAATCAATAATTAAATCAAGAAAGCAATGAGAAAATAAAATTATAACGTTGTATGCTAATAAACTAATTATTTACTAAGTCGTAATCGTTGGCTGTATACGTTAATAGCAATGGTGCTTATGGAGACATCACGCCATATTATGACAGCGGTGCCGCCATCCGGAGCCATGCCGGAGCTTTAAGGTGTGACGCTTGTCTCCTATACATCCTTGCCTTCACCTTTCAAAAGAGACAAAGGGCCACGATTTTCGAGCAACTTGAACATTGAATATGTTCATGTAAAAGCATACCTCGGTCGAAAGCTTCACCGTTCACATATACGAGAAATGTAGTGAGACCAATACACGATTATAGACGGCATACCTCTCTTCAAGCCTGACCGCGAGCGGACGCAGCATGACGACGAGGCGGCGGAAGTAGAAGGCGTTGTAGCGGCGCACCGGCGCGCGCTGCACCTCCAGCGAGGCGTGCAGCGCCGGGGAGCCCCCCGCGCCGCCCCCGCCCCCGCCCCCGCCCCGCTCCGGCAGACAGTACAGCAGCACAGGGCTCTGCGTACCCGGCAGCTGACACACACACACGTTGGACATACTTCATATATATACATATGTAGTCGTACTGATGATTGTTGAAATTAATCGATTTTTTTTTATAATCTAGCCCCGCCCCGGCTTCGCACGGGTGGAATGCTGATACTTACCTACTACAGAATGTCATGTATTGTACATATAAATCTTTGTCTTGAATTACGCTATCTATTAAAAAATCTCCTTCAAAATCCGCTGCGTTGTTTTAAAGATTTCAGCATACATAGGGACGGACAGACAGGGACAGCGATATTTATTTTATACTACGTAGCAATGATGAATGGGGTGTTTAGTACAACTATATATTCTTTATCTAAGTCAACATAAAATATTTTCGTGTGCCACCGACGTCGCCAGTCCCCCCCGCCTACCTGGTTGTCCCACTGCATGTCCCGCACGAGCAGCTCCAGCGAGAGGTGGTCGGCGAGCGCGAGGTCCAGCAGCAGGCCGGTCGAGACCGCGTGCACCAGCTCCCCGGCCGGCGCGCGGCCCACCACCGACACCGCCAGCCCCGCCGCCCGCACGCTCACCGCCCACTCGCGCCCGCCCCCCGCGCACGCGCCGCCCCCGCCGCGCCCCGCAGGACCCTCCTCCTCGTTCTCGATCCAGCCGGACCCCTGCGGACATCGCGCGATCTTCATCTCTAAGGCGATCGTATATACGTTTAAGTTACAGATCGCAGATAAAATTTAGAAAGCTGATCAGCTTTAGCTGTTTATTCACATTTTGGGTCCGCAAAATTAACCACCAATCGGGAAAAATATTAATGGAAACGTGAGTTTAATTACAGTAGTTTGGAGTCGGCTATCCAGCTAGGTAGATCCAATTTCGAGAAAGAGGTCAATCGACGAATCCAACTCGGATGGGCAGCGTTCGGGAAGCTCCGATATATCTTTTCGTCGAAATTTCCGCAGTGTCTCAAGACGAAGGTTTACGACCAATGTGTGTTGCCAGTGATGACTTACGGAACAGAGACGTGGTCGCTAACTATGGGCCCCATCAACAAGCTCAGAGTCACTCAGAGGGCAATGGAGAGGGCTATGCTCGGAGTTTCTCTGCGTGATCGAATCAGAAATGAGGAGATCCGCAGAAGAACCAGAGTGACCGACATAGCCCGAAGAATTGCGACTTTGAAGTGGCAATGGGCAGGGCACATAGCTCGTAGGACAGATGGCCGTTGGGGTTGGGGCAGTAAAGTCCTCGAGTGGCGACCACGGACCGGAAGACGCAGCGTGGGAAGGCCTCCAGCAAGGTGGACCGACGATCTGGTCAAGATCGCGGGAAGGCATTGGATGCGAGCAGCGCAGGACCGATCGTCGTGGAGATCTTTGGGGGAGGCCTATGTCCAGCAGTGGACGTCTTCCGGGCTGCGATGATGATGATGATGATGAGTTTGGAGTCGTGCCGTATTAATAACTAAAAAGAGTGACAGAAGATCTCGGAAGGTGGCGAGAGCTCCACCGACAAGAGCACAACTCATCATCGCTCAAACTATAAATTAATGAATGAAGTTTAGTCAGCGTGTCATGTGCAATGCGAGGTGGAGTATGGCGAGGTACCGGCGCGTGGTGGTCGCAGATGCGCAGCACGCGCGTGGGTCCGTCGGCCTGCAGCTCCACTTTGAGGCGGCCCGAGCCCGGCCGCAGCGTCTGCCACACCACCGCCTGCTCGGCCGGGCACGCGCCCCCGCCGCCCCCGCGCCCGCCCCCGATCAGGCCCAGCACCACGCGGTTACCTGTGGAATTTCAACATGACTTCAAATTTCATATTTATCTGGATGTCTTTATTGTATCCGAAATTAATATAAAATAGAATAGAACAGAACAGAATGGAATAGAATTTATTAACTCTTTTTATCCAGTAATAACATAAGACGTACAAGGAATAATTTACACATAAAAAAAACAGAGACAATGTGGAACACAACTCGGCATAATGCTGGAAACATAATTTGCAGCGCTGATTTTCAGTTGGGCCCACAGTACGGACGCACTATGGTGATGATGATGATGATGATGATGATGATGATGATGATGATGAATATGACATAGCAGGCATTGTTGAGTTTTGACAGCCTAGGTGGTGGTGACATGATAGCCAGGCGTGCTGTTAGAGTGCAGGAGGCAGAGTTTGCGCGAGCGCCATGAGGCCGGCGCCGGCGGGCTGCAGGCAGAGGTTGGCGTGCACGCAGCCCATGCGGCCGTCGCTCAGCAGCCGCCAGCGCTGCGTGCTGGCAGCTATAGAGTGCAGGAGGCAGAGTTACCGGGCGCGAGCGCCATGAGGCCGGCGCCGGCGGGCTGCAGGCAGAGGTTGGCGTGCACGCAGCCCATGCGGCCGTCGCTCAGCAGCCGCCAGCGCTGCGTGCTGGCGCTATAGAGTGCTGGCAGCGCCATGATAGAGGTTGGCGTGCACGCAGCCCATGCGGCCGTCGCTCAGCAGCCGCCAGCGCTGCGTGCTGGCAGCTATAGAGTGCAGGAGGCAGAGTTACCGGGCGCGAGCGCCATGAGGCCGGCGCCGGCGGGCTGCAGGCAGAGGTTGGCGTGCACGCAGCCCATGCGGCCGTCGCTCAGCAGCCGCCAGCGCTGCGTGCTGGCAGCTATAGAGTGCAGGAGGCAGTGTTACCGGGCGCGAGCGCCATGAGGCCGGCGCCGGCGGGCTGCAAGGTTGGCGTGCCGACGCCATGCGGCCGTCGCTCAGCAGCCGCCAGCCTGCGTGCTGGCGCGATGTGCCAGCACCTACCGGGCGCGAGCGCCATGAGGCCGGCGCCGGCGGGCTGCAGGCAGAGGTTGGCGTGCACGCAGCCCATGCGGCCGTCGCTCAGCAGCCGCCAGCGCTGCGTGCTGGCAGCTATAGAGTGCAGGAGGCAGAGTTACCGGGCGCGAGCGCCATGAGGCCGGCGCCGGCGGGCTGCAGGCAGAGGTTGGCGTGCACGCAGCCCATGCGGCCGTCGCTCAGCAGCCGCCAGCGCTGCGTGCTGGCAATAAAATCTTTAAGCGCCATGAGGCCGGCGCCGGCCTCTTGGCGTGCACGCAGCCCATGCGGCCGTCGCTCAGCAGCCGCCAGCGCTGCGTGCTGCTGCGGCGCGGGTCGGCCCGCCGCAGCGCCAGCGCCGACGCCACGCCCGGACGCGGCGCCGCCTCCGCGATGTCCAGCACCTGCGCATCACACACACCCGACCTCACTATACGTCTCCTCACACAGTTCAGTCGCAATTCATTACTTAGAGTCTAGCAAGTGTCGGTAACTGTCTAATAAATCTTTGCTATTGGAAAAAATCTTTAAAAGATCGTCCTCCTTAAGAGTAACGAGGAGATGTGTGGAATTCTTACCTACTAATAAAACTACACGATGTAGTCTACACTACGACTCTGACGGCTGTATTATAACCCTATATCAAGGTTGCATGTCCCCGACCCCTCTCCATACAAAACGTGTTACTATGAAAATTTTCTACAATAACTAATTAAACTCAATGAAATTATGTGCATATGATAAGGCAACTAATGTAAAAGTTTCACACCTGTCACATTTTCTTTACAGAACTTTGTTTTAAAGTTACATTTAACTGAACTAGATTTTCACACAAAAGGACCTATGTTTCAGTCACTCAATATAAACAAGCCAAGTAAGGATAGAAACATGAAAAAATGTTCCCGACATTGAAATTATTATGAAATAGCTTTTGCTCACGGCTTCGCTCGCGTTAATTTATCCCTTTAGGTTTGGAATTTATCAAAATCCTATCTTAAGGGACGCCTACGTCATAGTAACTTTTTGAATGCAAAATCTGAGCCCGATCGGTTTAAAATTGACAAAAATTGAAGTAATACCAGAATGAGCCCAATCGAGTGGAATGTAAATATTTATGTCCAAATTCAATTGAAGGTAAAGTATTGCTTGCACTTGAATAAGAGAAGACGCAGTGTCTCCGAATACTGAAAAATAATTTGTGTAATTTTATTTCCCGGACACAGTCGCCTTAAGAGAGTGTATATAATTAAGACAGGATTACCATGGCATGAGATGGGAGCGCCTCCTGGTCGGAGTGCAGCGCGTCGGTGGGCTGCGGCGGGGAGCTGCCCTCGTGGATCAGCTGGTCGTTGGGCCCGCGCCGCCACAGCTGGCATCTGTTCAAAAAGAGACACCACAAACGTTCACTACAAACGTTTATACAACGGTTACAGATCGGTTAAAGCGTAATGGCTTCATGACGCCAGCAGTGTGCGCTAGAGACGACATAATACCTCCTTCTCTTTCACACGTACTGTGGGGGTTTAAGCCCACAGTTCCGTGATAATGATATATTGATTGATGTTTTTGCTAAATAAAACCGCCTTGGTTGAATGCTACTTGAGCACTAGATGTTATTGCTAAAATAAATGTAATGAGGTGAAATTGCATGTGTCGGCAATTGTGTATTCCACAGTAAGCAGGCATGTGTCCGTACACATATAGTTTCTATAAACTAAATAGCTTTATTTCTATTAGATACAAGCTGTTTCCGCGACTTCGTCTGCTTGGAATTTAATTATATTATTCTAAACAAAAAGGATTTTTCTAAAATAGAAGTAGCCTAAGTTACTTCTTATTATATCAGTTATCTGCCAAAAAAGTCCCAATAAAATAGGTCCAGCCATTTCAGAGATTAGCCGGAACTATGTATTAATATAGTGATGTGTAAATAATAAACTCACCTGTCTCCATATTTCTTCCTGCCGAGCACGACTCTCGTAGTACCAAACGGTACTTCTAGCACGAGCACGCCCTCGTCGGACGTCGGCTCACTACTCCTATGGTATTTAGTATTATTAGTACATTAATACATCATCATATTTATTATAGTTTAAGAAACTATGCAAAAAATCAATATACATGTTAGATTGTATGCAAAAATATTAAATCATCTGCTTCTTCCTTATCCCATTTATTTGTGGTCGTAATATGTTTTTCGCTTCCATTCATCCCTGTTCGCAGTCATCGCGTTATTTACTTCCTTTCTTATATCATCTTTCACACAGTCCATCCATCTCTTTTTTGGCCTTCCTCTGCCCTTATAACCATCCACATTCATTTGTAACATCTTTCTTAGAATATTATCCTCGTTCCTACGCATTACATGTCCATACCATGATATGGCCGGGGAGTTGGACCTCGTCAACCTTGGTTGGTAGTTCAAATAGGAGAAGGAAAACTCCGATTTTAAACCAAACAAGCCCTCCTGGAAGAATACTTTGAGGTGAGGCTACCGGGGAAGATCAAGAAAAGAATAATAACCCGAGATAGCAGGTATAATAACTTGCATCCTACTATTCCCAAGGAGGGTTGACGTCAGCCAAACGGCCGGTCATAAAAAAAAAACTGAAGCCAAAACCATTCTCTCGTATGCAAAAATATTAAAATTATACATTAATACTTTCGATAGTGAAATTCTCTATAAAACCGTTGTATGTTCATAACTTTGCTCTAATGTTCATAATGTATGCACCGAACATTGCGTATGGTATAAGTCTTTTATGGTATTTTTATCACACGCTACATTATCAAAGTTTTCATACGAATTTCTGACGTTTTTGAAAACAATCTATCGCTTTTAGTCATCATGAATAATGTAGATTTGTAATAGTAAATAAATTTTAAAAATGGATCCAGTAGTTTTGTTAGAAATATAAGGTAAATTTAATTCTCACAAATGACACTAGATGGCGCTGTCATAAAAGTAAAACGCGCCATGGTTTCGTTTTGTGCAAAATCAGTTGAGGTGTTGTCATGTTTTGTATTCAATCGTAGAATGTTCGAGAATGTTGTACGGTTCTATCGACCTAAGGGTACCTGTATTTGTGAACGAGCAATAAACCATATATATAGACACAAGTGTTTGGTTTATAGTACCCTTAGGACCTCAAGATTTTTCAAGTTTCGTAGTATATTCAATGCAAATATACAAACAATTTAAATCTTTCCTCTTTCTAATTTAAAATGAGTATAGATAAAACTGTGAAAAACGTCTAATAATATACTGTAGACAAGATGGTATCGACTTGATCGCTGTGTATAGCGTGTGCATTGTGTCACGCTTGGTGCGTGCCAACAACGCATAGTAGAAAGACTAGAATCTTATAGCGTGTGCATTGTGTCACGCTTGGTGCGTGCCAACAGCGCATAGTAGAAAGACTAGAATCTTCGTTACGTGTTAGCGCGCTCATTGTGCGTGCTCGCGGTGACGTCACGCTCGGTGCGTACAGCGAGGTGCGCGGTGTGGTGGTACGTACCGGGGCGTGCGCGGCGGCAGGGTGGCGGCGAAGGCGACGTACACGAAGTTCTGGTAGAGGAGGTGCGCGGCGGCGGGGAGCGCGGCGAGGGGCAGGGTGGCGCGCTGTCCGCCGGGCGCGCGCAGCGTCAGCGCCGCCGCCCCCTCGGGCTCCGGCAGCGCCCACCGCGCCGACGCGTGCGCGCCCACCGCCGCCTCCTCCGCGCTGCCCACCTGCCCACGCACAACCAACCACATTATCTTCGTTAGCTGTCTTTACACGACATTATTTCATACGCGATTCATTGCAGATAACCCAGCGTTTGCAATCGCAAGTTATTCTTTTTCAGTTTCTTCTCTACAATCTGTTAGTAGATCACAGACCATCATATGTTGCGTCTGCGAATGACTAAGCATCATGCCTAAGCACGTTATAAATAATAATATAATATAATATCATTCAACAATATTTATTATAGTTTGGTATAACACGAACATTGGTCCTTCGAGCCGGATTTTTTACAGTCACTCTATATATAAGAATCATCGAATAAATCTATCTCACACCTAAAGAAGATAAATTAACAATTGATTATACTGTATTTTGCATATTATATAAGCACTGTCAGCAACAGCAAGGACATGCTGGCACCCTGCACCACCAGCACCATGTGGTGCGGTAACCTGATGACAATGGCACGTACCTGGTGGAACATGAGTGAGACCGGCGAGTAGTTGTCGATCCGGAGCGGCGGCGGCGCACTGTCTGCGTCCGTGAGCACCACGAACATGCTGGCGCCCTGCACCACCACCTCCACGCGCACCATCTGGTACGCGCCGCTGCTCAGCCTACACACCAGACAAACCGACAATCGTATTAGTTAATGATATACAATGACATCATGTTTGTATCATTATAATGCTAAAAATGGACCATTGTACATTTAATATGCTACAGCTCGAATATTCTTTTGTAAAATACTAGCTGTATCTGTTGTTTAACCCATTGAAATTATTGGCCTATATGTTATTCTGATGTATAAGCTATATTACTGTGTTCATCAAAATCTGTACAGTAGTTTTTGCGTGAAATAGTAACAAACATCCAACCATATTCACAAACTTTTGCGTTTATAAGATTTTCATTGCCATCGATTATTGGACAATATTTTTAGTACCACTAGTAATTAGCCTAAATACAATTTTATTCATATATTTAAATGAATTTTAAAAAGAATCAATTTATGATAAAGAACCTTACTTATATACTTACTTCTCTCGACATTTCGACTAGGTTGGACTAGCCGTGGTCACGAGTCGACTGCAGGAACAGCGTTTTCAATGACAAAAGTTATCGGTAATTTGTTCACCACACTCGTGACCACGACTAGTGCAACCAAATACTGCTAAAATAATCGGTGTTAAACCCGTTTAACTATATTAATAATATAACAGGAAAGTTTTTATTAAGATATCGGAATTCAACCGGCTGCACTATAGTCGGAGTCGAATTCTACAATAGAACAAGTGAGGGCACCTGCAGGCGATGTGCAGCGAGCGCGGCGTATCGATACGGAACCCGCCGGACCAGGCCGTGAGGGCGCGGGGCCCGGCGGAGCCGGCGGGGGCGTGGGCGGCCTGCACGGGGCCCGCGGGGCCTGCGGGGCCCGCGGGGCCCGGCCCGGACGGGGGCGGGGCCAGCAGCCGCACGCACAGCAGTCGCTCGCGGTCCGCACGCGCCCAGTGCCACGGCAGGTAGCAGCCCGCCACCGCAGACACGTGCGTCGCCATCGCGCCAGGGTCCCACTGCGCAGCATCAAATACCCCAATGCATCTTTTCTCTCCGATCGATCCCCATGCAATTCAAATTACGACAGCCTGCGCCGAGGTTCGAACCCCTCAGACTAAAGGTGGGAGTTGGCCTTCAGCCGCTCCGTAAGACCTTCGCGAATTTGGAGTACCAACCGCACTCGTCCCCTATCGTTCGGAGAAACTGTAAAGGCCAGCTGCGGCCAACAGCATTAGAGTGGACCGAAAAAAACGTGCTATGATAAATATCTTATTATGTGCATTCGGTACCATTATACTTATGATACGAAGACTGATGAAACTGACTAAAATAATAATAATAAGAGTACAATAGAATAGAAAGTAGGCTTTTGGCAGGCAGCCGATGTAATAAGAAGGAACTTGGGCTACTATTATTAAAAAAAAAATCTTTTATTTTAGAAACATAAAGTTAAAATCCACACGGTTACAGCTAGTAACATAATATAAAAACAAGGTGCGTATTACCAGGGTGGTGGCGGTGCACTTCTGCGCGAACTGCAGGTGGTGCGAGGTGTTGTTGTGCAGCTGGTAGCGCGGCGTCAGCGTCACGATGTTGGTGTGACGGTAGCGGCCCCGCCCCGCGCGCACGCGCACGCCCACCGCGAACTCGCGCTCCTCGCACGCCTCCCCGCCCCCGCCCCCGCCCCCGGCCCCGGCCCCGGCCCCGCCCCCGCCGCCCCCGGGCCCGGCCCCCGCAGACCCGCGCGACGTCAGACGCTTCACAGCCACGCCCGGGCCCAGTCCGAACGGCGAGCACCACTACATCACACAAACAAAAACGTCAGTCATCATTTGAGAAGCCTGTTATTCATGGGAACTAGAATCTCATTGTTAGCAATGTACCATGTCAGATATACCACCAAGTAATTTCATCTATTGATGGACTAATTGACCTGACATAGGCTGAACTGTTCTAACCTCATTCTCGTCTTATCATCCTCCACTGGAGCCACGCCAACATATACCATTACGCAGACAACAGGGTACCATTCCATTGTGTGAGAGAAAGAGAGGTGTCACCTGCGGGTTGAGTGCGCGCGCTCGTCCTAGTCGGAGGACACGAGCGGCGCCAGCATGGTGGTACCTGCGGGTTGAGTGCGCGCGCTCGTCCTAGTCGGAGGACACGAGCGGCGCCAGCATGGTGGTACCTGCGGGTTGAGTGCGCGCGCTCGTCCTAGTCGGAGGACACGAGCGGCGCCAGCATGGTGGTACCTGCGGGGTGAGTGCGCGCGCTCGTCCTAGTCGGAGGACACGAGCGGCGCCAGCATGGTGGTACCTGCGGGTTGAGTGCGCGCGCTCGTCCTAGTCGGAGGACACGAGCGGCGCCAGCATGGTGGTACCTGCGGGTTGAGTGCGCGCGCTCGTCCTAGTCGGAGGACACGAGCGGCGCCAGCATGGTGGTACCTGCGGGTTGAGTGCGCGCGCTCGTCCTAGTCGGAGGACACGAGCGGCGCCAGCATGGTGGTACCTGCGGGTTGAGTGCGCGCGCTCGTCCTAGTCGGAGGACACGAGCGGCGCCAGCATGGTGGTACCTGCGGGTTGAGTGCGCGCGCTCGTCCTAGTCGGAGGACACGAGCGGCGCCAGCATGGTGGTACCTGCGGGTTGAGTGCGCGCGCTCGTCCTAGTCGGAGGACACGAGCGGCGCCAGCATGGTGGTACCTGCGGGTTGAGTGCGCGCGCTCGTCCTAGTCGGAGGACACGAGCGGCGCCAGCATGGTGGTACCTGCGCGCGGGTTGAGTGCGCGCGCTCGTCCTAGTCGGAGGACACGAGCGGCGCCAGCATGGTGGTACCTGCGGGTTGAGTGCGCGCGCTCGTCCTAGTCGGAGGACACGAGCGGCGCCAGCATGGTGGTACCTGCGGGTTGAGTGCGCGCGCTCGTCCTAGTCGGAGGACACGAGCGGCGCCAGCATGGTGGTACCTGCGGGTTGAGTGCGCGCGCTCGTCCTAGTCGGAGGACACGAGCGGCGCCAGCATGGTGGTACCTGCGGGTTGAGTGCGCGCGCTCGTCCTAGTCGGAGGACACGAGCGGCGCCAGCATGGTGGTACCTGCGGGTTGAGTGCGCGCGCTCGTCCTAGTCGGAGGACACGAGCGGCGCCAGCATGGTGGTACCTGCGGGTTGAGTGCGCGCGCTCGCCCCAGCCGCACGGCCAGCGTGGGCCCGCCGTCGGCCTCCGCGAAGGAGAACATGAGCGGCGCCACCATGCGCGCCACCTCGTGCTCCTCGAACTGCCCGGCCGCCTCCTGCGCGCCGCCCTCCGCGCGGAACACCAGCGGCAGCCCCGTGCGGTTCACCAGCCAGTACGCCGCTGATATCGACACCTGCACCCACCCCACCCCGCACGCGCCACTACTATACTCTACTGGCTAGTTTTTTATTTTAGGTACACATTGAAATACAATATAATATTGATATTCAAATGATTAAGTAAGTATTAAATGGACGTTCATCTTTTTTTAAAATATTCCCTATATATTATTATCACTTTATCGCTATCAACCAAGTATAAGGATCAACCCTCTACATAATGACTGCATTTAATACTTACTTAATCATTTGAATATCAATATTATATTGTATTTCAATGTGTACCTAAAATAAAAAATCGTTTGTGATTACACATTTATTTTATTACTTTTCAGTAAACTGATTTATAGTCCACGTCACAGCGCGGTCATACAGCTGTATAAGTAATTTATAAAATAAGATATTGCATTTTTTTTTGTAGCAACATTGAAATTATTAGCTGGCAACTTTTTCTCTCTCTCTCCATTCGTTCATCTAGGTGCACACAACTCCATATATAAATAATATAAATTTAAATACTATTAACTTGTAAAGCTTCAATAAATAAGAAAATTATAATAATAATAATAATCTCAGGACAATTCACACAGCGCCATCTAGACCCAAGTTAAGCTAGCTAAAGCTTCTGTTATGGGTACTAGACAACTGATACAAATACATAGATATTTTTTTTTCGTAAATACATACATATTATACAAAGAAAATACCCAGACCGATACAAACAATCATAGTCATGAATACAAATGTTTGTGCCGTGCGAGGAATCGAACCCGCGACCATCGGACGTAAAGCGGTGTGCTAGACCGCTAGACCACCGAGGTCAAAAAATTATGAACCAAGAGACGTTATTATTGAGCCACCATCACCCACGCAGGTAAGTACATCGCCACTAACAAACGAACAAACATCAAATACAAAACAGCACAGATATAGAATGGTTTTCCGCACAAATTATTTGGAAAAAATCATTCTAATTACTGCTTACGAGAGTACGTGTAAAATATATATATATATATATATACCTTGATCCCGTCAGTCTTGCTGTGCGAGACCCTACCGTTGAGGTACAAGCGTCGCGAGCGAGTGTCGCGCAATTTTAATCGGGCACTGAATGAGCCTCCAGTTCCCGCCCCTGCACCACTACCATCAGTCCAGCTCACCACCAGCACAGACGACCATCCGAAGCCTTCCAGTTTCACGCTTAACTCCACGCCCTCCTCAACGTTCACCTTACATTAAAAATAATAACAATATCTATTAATATCGAGTAAAATAAAAAAAACATTTTTGGTTATTCAAAATATTTATAAATTTGGTGGTATAAGGGAGGCAGGAGTGAAAACTATAAAATAATTATATAATATATAAAATTATTTTATTTTTCTTCTTCTTTTTTTCTTCTCTTCGTACTCAATTTGCCAGAATAAAAATTCAAATATGTTTCAATATTTTCTTTGTAAAAAAGCTTATTATAAAATTGATGAATTTATAAATGATAATAATGTCTTTGTAGGAAATATCTAACTTAAAATTCATAGCGCTGACAATGTTATCTGATTGAACAGAGATTAAGTGCGTAGCGGTTTCTATGTTGATTGTCGCATGCCTAATCCCTGTTGTTAATTAAATATAATTAAATCAATATTTATTTAAAAGAGCAACACAAGTTTCTTGTTCATTCTTCTTGTGATGAGTCTGCATTCCGAATGAGCGGTAGAATCAAAAAACTTGACTATTCAAAAATGCTTATATTAAGTTTATTTGAATAAAGATTATTTCTATTTCAAAATGAAAAAAAAGTTCTAGGCAGTGGTAATACAGTCTAAAACTAGGTGTATTATTGGCCTCTGTTTACTACAGTCTCGAAAGTCTACTCATGTGATATGATAATTGTTAAGTTAATATTAATAGACTAGCTGTAACCTCGACTTCGTCCGCATGGAATTTAACTTTAATTTTCTAAAATAAAAGTACCCCAAGTTACCCCCTTATTACATCAGCTACCTGCCAATAAAAATCCCGTCAAAATCGGTCCAGCTATTCCAAAGATTAGCCGAAACAAACATACAGACAGGCAGTCAAAAATTGTAAAAAATGATATTTTGGTGTATGTACCGCATTTATATTCATATGCATGTAGTAAAAAACGGTTATTTCAATATTACAAACAGACACTCCAATTTTATTTATATGTAAAGATTAGGGAAAATATTAAGTTGAATAATCACCTCGTGGAAAGGCCTGGTCCCGCCAGGTGGCAGTGCGCCTTCTACGTACGGCGAGCTGTCGGAGCCCCTGGTGGCGCGGTACTGCAGTTCCAATGGCAAAAGGTTCTCGAGTCGCAGAGCAGGCACCAACGTCAACGTGTGACCCACCACGGGCGCGCCACGGTCAGGTGGGAAACGTTCGCGGACTATTGAACAGCAGAATCTGTGCACACAGGATATTTAAAAAAATTTTACGTTAAATGATTTAATCATAGGATCGTAATAGAAGAACCGAAAAGAGCTGCATGTATTTATGGCTAGAGTTAACTCAGTGATTCCCAAAGTGGTCTATGTAGACCCCCCAGGGGTCTATGACAAACTGCAAGGGGTCTACGATAGTGGTAAATTTTGTTTTTAAAACTAAACTTTACTACAGTTATAAGTTTACAAAAAATCAATGCCAGGTAAGAATGGGGGGTCTATCCAAAACTGAAAAATATGGCAAGGGGTCTATGGCAGAAAAAAGTTTAGGAACCTCAAGTTAACTGATAGATAGCACCATAATCGGTGTACTAGTCTGATGAGCATCATATCTGGCAGCTTCAGTGGTCTAGCGCTTTAACACATCGCCTCACTTCCAATGTTTGTGGATTCGATTCCTCGCGCGGCACAAACATTTATATTCATGAGTATGATTGTTTAAGTCTGTCTGGCTGTTTTCTATATATAATATGTATATATTTACGAAAAAATGTATCTATGCATTTGTATAAGTTAGCTGGTAGCTAAGATGGCGTTGGACGAATCGTCTTGAGATTATTATTATTGCTAGTACATTTCTCATTTGATCTATATCTATATTAATAAAAAAGATAGGATACGCATATAATTTTAGAATAGAATAGAAAATTATTTATTCAAATAGACTTAATTTAAGCACTTTTGAATAGTCATAACAATTTTTTTTAATCTACCGCTCGTTCGGAAAGCTGTCTCATCACAAGAAGAACGAGCAAGAATCTTGTGTGTTGCTCTTTTAAATAATCCTTGTAAGGTTACATTTACAAGTCGAAACGTGTGAATACAAACTACCAACCAGCACTATTTTTTTTGGGTGACATATACAATAAGATTAAATCAGTCGTAGCGATAAGAGCAGACCAATCCCTACAAGCAGCACTCGTTCACGAGCATGACGGAGGAGCCGGCCATCACTGCGCTCGACCATATTTTAGAGCGCCCAATGACCCGAATGAATGAATTTAAATCATTGTAAGGTAAGCTATATAAAGTGTAATTGTTTACAAACAAACCGACCTGTAGACTCGGTCTGGCGGCGCTCGACACTCGTAGTGCAGCAGCGCGCGCTGGCCGACACCGTCTTTCCAGTGTATGGGCGCGGGGAGCGCGGGGAGCGCGGGGAGCGCGGACAGTGCGGGGAGCGGCGGCAGCGAGGCGGGCCCGGGCCCCGGCACGGGCCGCGTCCACAGCGCGGCCGGGGCGCACGACAGCGGCGCCGCCCACGTGCCGCCCGCCGCCACCTGGGCCGACCGCCCGCCGCTCGCGCCGCTCCATTGCACTGACGCACGTGTCCACGCAAACAAACATACAGTAAACACATCCCATGACAGACACCAATTGTAAACTCTCCAACTAAATTTACTAAATCCTGCTACTGTTCCAGTAACAATTCACCATGTTAAGTCTACCTCCACAAGGTCCTCCCTGGAAACCATCGTGATTAATTCCTCACTATGAGCTAACCGGACCTAACTTCATGCTCATCCTATCATCCTTCATTGATGCCCCGCAAGCGTGAACCGTTAGCGCAGGCGGGTGCAACATTTTATTATCATCCATAAAAAAACTGTCACCCATGGTGCGGGTGCAGGTACATGTGCACGATGCAACAGTAATACCACAGATAACATAATATTACATACAGATACCCCATCCCATACAAGAAAATGGTTCCTTCCTAACTCGGGCTATTCTTCGGGCTATTTTATTTCGCCGCCGTAGCCGCTAGATGTCTCTAGATCTGAAGCAGTTCGGATTACTAGTGGGTGCTTAGTAACAAAGCACGAAAATAGATGGCAGTCAATTCAGTCTACATGACATCTGTTTTGCAAAGATAGGTATATACAAGATATGTAGGTAACTGTATCGTGTACCTCATTAGGGACGATTCAAGATTCAATGTAAATGTGTAGGTATAATATCGTCAGCCGAACCCTGCATATATGGCTTATGTGCGAATGTATATATTATGTTATAGTTTATTCTACATTCCATGCCTATTTTTTTCTCTCGACGAAGATATGTTGTAACGCGTCTGCGCTATACGAATAGCCCGATTTTGATACGTTTATACTCGTACGTATCAACATCGGGCTATATGATTTTTTATTTCAATCGTTATGTGTAAGAGACTGGTTTTAGCTACAATGAATTTACTGTTATAATGTTACTGTTATATACTTCATGTATTCTACGATGTACCCCTCTTTTCCCTAATGAGAATTCCGCTATATCTTATATATAAACTTCGTATCACAGTGTTAGTTGCCATATTTCTCCCACATTTTGATGAAATTTGATATGTATACTTGCTAGGTCTGAGGTAGGGTTGTTATCTATTTTTTATACCCCTAAGTCATAGGGGTGGCCTACCCTGAATTTTTTTTTTTTTTAATTATGGACAATTTTTTATTTATTTATAATGTTACATACACGCCTAAATTTTGGCCCGTCTTTCACCAACCCCTATTTTTAATAGCGATATTCTTACAAATATTATAAATGCTAAAGTAAATCTCGCGTTACACGTTAGAAATGTGTAACGGGGGAACATAATACTTCACGAAATTATGTATATTACAATAAAACTTAACGAGAAAATATTATAATGATGTCACTGGAACACTCATTGCTTTACTACTATACCGTCCATTAGTCGCGAACTTTCTGGATGCGCGAGAGGCGCGCTCTATTGGTCCGTCGGTGCGGTTACCGCACGACGCGCATGCGCTGTACGCTTAGATGAGTCTCACGGCACGGGCGTAAGTACTTACTATGTAATATATATGGGTATACATATGGGTGTCACAAATGTTTTTATTACAAGTAATATTACTCTATTATCTAAGCCAGTAATGTGTGCTTATTTTGAACTTGATAATATTCAGAATTACTTGTATACATAACTTTCGATATCTACAATAATAATATCTTTGATGTATGAAAGAAATGTATGTACCTACATTAAAAGATAATTTTTGACATGTATGAAATGTATGTACCTACATTAAAAAATAATTTTTGAAATGTATGAGATGTATGAAAGAAATGTATGTACCTACATTAAAAGATAATTTTTGACATGTATGAAATGTATGAAAGAAATGTATGTACCTACATTAAAATATAATTTTTGAAATGTATGCACCGTATAATAACAATACGTTAAACATCATACCACAGAGTCATACGCAAGTTAAAAACAAACTGCTATGATATTAATGAGAAAGGAAAATCAACTTTATGGTATTCGAGTTAGGGTCGATTTCTCTCTTTTTTTAAATACTATTTTAATCTTGCCAGTATTCAAAGACAACTACGATTCGTACTCGATATTTTAAATTATTATGTAATCGATTTTTAGTACAAATGTAAATAACCAACGACACTAATAATGTACTACTATATTCCGTTCTTTGAAACGGAACACTGCTATAATACAAAATAATGAAAATTTACTGTTCACAACGACTCATTAAAAGCATCATCGAATAATGCGCTGTAATAAAATCCTGTTATCGATTATTCAAAAAAATCGATAATACATGTATTTATTTTTAATATGACAACACTTCATACATAAGTATTATTGGAAATAGTATTACTTGCTTGTTCGGCTATTTTTAATTTACTTAAAATTTTTTTATATGTTTAATTTACAATAATGATATATTAAGTGCTTTTTATTGGAAAATATAAAAAAGACATTTAATTAGGCCGATACAAATGACAACAATGCCATCTATGAAAGCATTTTGAAAACATTGAGCCCCGTATTAGCACTGATTAAATTAATTAAGTACTGGAAAATAACAAAATGAGTAAATATATGACAATTACTTTTCTAAACGCATTATTTCATTTTAACATGTATATATAACTTTTTAAAAATTGATTAAACATTTTTGTAAACACAGTTTTGTTTTTTAAAACGTTTGCAAAACTATGAAGAATTCCATCGATCCCAATCACGCCATCTATATGCAACTTTTAGTAATAATAATGGCTACTTCCTCACGGATTGCCACTGGTAATACTATGTACATTATACGGTAACGTTTCGTTTCACAATTGAAAGTTCCGCGATTTACAAATGATATCTTAGTATTTCAGCTGTACCATATTCGTAATATATTAAATCATTAATAACTGTTTTAACTTAAATTTAACCCAGAAATAAAAATAGAAATAATCTTTATTCAAATAAACTCATTACAAGCACTTTTGAATAATCATATTTTGATTCTACCGCTCATTCGGAATGCAGATTCATCACAAGAAGAATGAGCAAGAAACTTGTGTGTTGCTCTTTTTAATAGATGTTTTTTTTATATAAATAATTACAGTATAAGAAGTAAGAGGCATGCGACATTCAACATAGAAATCGCTACGCACTCATTATTAGTGTAATCAGATAATATTGTCAGTGCTATGTATTTAAAATTTTTCTACAAAAACATTATTATCGTTAACGAATTCTTCAATTTTATAGTAAGCTTTTTTGCAAAGGAAGTGTTTTATTTGACATTTAAATCTTTTTTCTGGCAGATTTATAACAGACTCTGGTATTTTATTGTAAAACCTTACGCAATTGCCATAAAACGAATTACTAACTTTAGCCAAACGACATTTAGGTAAAATCAGTTTGTTATTGTTACGTAAGCTTTTATTAGTGCAATCATCAGATATCAGATAGAATGTTTTAATCTACAAATACAGTTTATTATATATGTTTCGTCATCATTTTTATTGATTTATATATACGTTTCACACACGCAGTCTAAGTGAATTGAAATGACCAATCACTGACCAGTTTCTTGACTGGTCCTACTATAGCCAATCGTAACAGCAATCAGCTGATCACGTGACAATGGTCGTGATCAGAAGTCTAGTCTCTCGATTCGATGCGAATGGCAGTTACAACGTAGCTAAGTGTTATAAAATCCAAATTTAAGCCAAAGAGCCCTATGAACCATCATCATTCCTCAAGTTGTGAAACCTGAAGTGGACAGCAGATCCGAAGTGGAAACCCGAAGAGCAAAACGCAACAAGGAAGAATCGATCCCCGGCTCTTCCAGGGGAATATACGACGATCCGGCTATATGTAAGTAGTGCTTGGTCTGTATCTTTTCACAAAGACTGGCGTGTGGGATCGTCTTACATAAACTGGGTCTCCCAAAGTGTCATCGGTTCTACCGAATTGATAAATTTTTTATAAATGTAATATTGAAAATTACCAAAACAACATAAATAATGTCGTCAAAATAGTGCTATGATATACATATGAATTCTATAGGTACATACTCTACAAGCCAACAAGAATATCTATATGTACATAGAGCGATAAAGGTGCGGTTACCGCAGTGGAGGCGCAGGGGGCGGAGGGAGCGGAGGAGGGGGCGGCGGGGGCGCGCGGGGGGCAGGGGGGGCACGCCGCGCCGCACCGCCGCGCACGCACTCCACCGCTCTACACCCACAACACCCGCATCACCTGACGGCTTCGGCACCCTCATCGTTTCAGCCTAATAATCATACCCCTATCTACTGCTCGTAAACGTCGACTGATCCTGACTGAGAACGGTGGTTTTGGGAAACGGTTGCACGGGATGAAACTTAATGAGCAAGTCTGGATAAGGACCTCCATCACGTCCTATGGAAGAGTTTGCTTTATATGGACCTTAGATTTGAATTTTAGTCATTATTTCTTTCTTCCCTTGGAGAAGATTACTATATGCTTGTCAAAATAACTTGCACGAGCAAGTGTGGGTAAGGACCTCCATCACATCCTGTGGAAGTGTTCTACACGGATATCAGAGAGGAGTTGGTGGAAGGGATTCGTCGCGAGGAAACTAAGAAAGAGGGTCCTGTCTATTACTAGTTTTAGTCATGACTTCTTCCACTGCTCCTGGAGAAGATTACTATATGGTTGTCAAAATAACTTGCACGAGCAACTGTGGATAAGGACCTGCATCATGTCCGGTGCAAGCGTTAGCTTTATACTGGCCTCAGAGAGGAGTTAGTGAAAGGGATTCGTCGTGAGGAAGCTTAGAAAGAGGGTCCGCTCTATTACAGTGCCTTGATGATCACGGTGGATAAATTTAGTCATTAGTGGAGCTGGTGGAAGTTTCGTCGTGAGGAAGCTAAGAAAGAGGGTTCTATCTATTAGTAATTTTAGTCATTACTTCTTCCACTACCCCAGGCGAAGATTACTCTATAGTTGTCCAAACAGCTTGCACGTTAACGTCAAGTGCGGTAACCAGCATTCGTGTTCGCCCTGTAGATACAGACAGTGACAATACCTGCGAGGGGTGCGAGGGGTGCGGGGGTGGCGACGCCTGCAGGGTCGTGTCCGAGGTCGAGGCGCACGTCGACGGCGTGCGGCAGCCTGTTGACCAGCACCAGCGCCGACCGCACCGTCACCAGCTTGCGGGCCGAGCCCTCCAGCGACACCTCCAACACTATACGCGCCTCCGCACCAGTTTTCTAACGTAGTAATATGATTATAGTAATTTAGTATCCATAAAGAACTGTTATTTTTAAACATCAATGTAATTTAATATGTTTACTAATATAATGAATGCGAAAGTAACTTTATCTGACAGCCTGTCAGGTTTTCGATTTAAATGAAATTTGGTATACAGATAGTTTAGATCCTGAAATAGAACAAGACTATTGTAATGGGAAAAAGGATTGTTGAAAGAGGAGATATGGAAAGTTGTATGAAAGTATCGTCATTTTTAAAGTTAGAAGTCTAAAACTAATTTCTTAGACTGGTGATTAAATATAATACAAAGTTTATAAAATTTTATCCATTAGGGATATAAAGGGGGTATTATAATATAGTTGTTTTGGTGTAATTTTTCGGTCGGGTGCCTGGTGATTTGTACTACGGGTAATAACTATTTAAAACAGCTGTTTAACAGCAATCGTTTCTAACAGTATATTTTCTGCATTGTTGATCCAAGAACACTGCATGCATTTGTTAACATCTATGTACTCGTATGTGAGGAGAAATAGAAATCTATACGTGTGTTTGGGTACCAACACTACAGGTAGGTATGTGAGGAGAAATAAAAATTAATAGTGGATACCAATAAATACATGTACTGTTTTTGGAAACATAGTGTTGGCCTGGTTTGTGATACAAAAAAAAATATATATGTGTGTGTGGGTACCAGATGCGTGAGGCTGCGGAAGTAGACCCCGACGCGGTCGACACAGACGGGGTCGGGCGGGGCCCAGCCGTCGAGCCGCAGCGCGAGGCGCGGCAGCGCGGCGTCCCGGGCCCGGCCCCGCGCGCGCCGCGCCCCGAACGAGAACGGCTCCGTGTCCCCGCCCCGCACCGACACCCACGAGTCGTCGGGGCCCGCGCGCGCCCCGCCCCACTCGGGGCCCGTCGGCTCCGGGCCCTCCGCTCTGCGCGCGACAAACTACTTCACCACCCACTCGATACTGAGTGCTCCTCTACGTTTACTCAAATTAAAACACCATGTGTATAGAAGTCGTATCGTATCAAGACTTAAAGAGTATGATGGAAGACCGTAGAAAGTGTCAAAAGCTCCACTAATGAGAGCGTTGCTCTTAAATTTATGAATGAATGTGTATAGAAGAGTGCAATTTTCTATATACATGGTGTTTTAATAAATTCTATTCTATATGCGAATAGCGCTATAGGCTTCAACGTTATATTGAACCTGTTATATATGGATAGTATGTTATAAATCATATTGAATAGATATTTATAAAAATACTGATAGAAATAGCTAATAGAATCTTTTAAAAAATCTAGGACTGTGTAGAACTGCAGTAAGTTCGATACTTGCTAAAACGTATACCTAAAGCTACACTAGGAGGCTAAATTTGGTTAGGCAAGAGATGAAACACGAACTGAGTTGAATGAGTAAAGAATATACATTGCAAGGCAAGTACCCTAAACTAACAACCTGATCACAAGTCAAGGAACTACTCGGAATTTCCCCCTCTAATATATATATGGAACCAATTCTCACAGCTTAAATCATTTTTCTTATAGCAGCACATACGATGGTAAGTAATTACCGCCGCCCATATATATCCGCAGCACGAGGAAAATCCATGGAATGTTGAGAAGTTCATCTGTCTGATGTCGTCACAAAGTTGAATTTAACTTCACACACTAAGAAACACGCATCATAGTGCGGTGTGTACGTACAGATGCGAGGTGGTGAGCACGGTGGTGAACCAGAGCCGGTGTCCGGTGTGATTCCGCAGCGCGTAGGGCACGAACGGCGACCGGCGCCGGTGCCCCGCCGGGCTGCCCTTCGGGGACTGGTCCGCGCCCGCCGCCGGCTGCGGGGACACACCACTGCTTACCATGTCTTATGACATATGACACACTTGCTAGTGAAGTGGGTCTGACTACACCGGTTTTTGTAAACCAAGTGTCCGGTATAACCGCAAGTGAAGTTGTACGTATGATTAGTAAAAGTCACGGGAACTTACCACGTTTTATATTTATTTGCTGAGTTCCCGATATTCCGACAGTGTTTCAAGCGCCATGATCACGGGTAAACTTAAGTTTACATGGTGGTTGAAAGCAAAAAATTATAAAACGTGGCAAGATCCCGTGATTTATACATACTTACTAATTATACGTATAAATAATGAGCGCGTCAAATTTAAAACAGTATATAAGTGAAGTTATATTCCACAATCGTGCGGCTGTGGAATATTTGCTATTTTTTTTTTTATTTCGAACAGAATCAAATTTATTTAAAAAAGCAACGTAGCGCATCACAATTTTATGGTTGAGTTCACTTATCAAGTGCGTTAAAAAACGTCCGGATAATGTACGTACGTCCTTAAAACAACAATTAACAAACATCCAAAAATATTAATTCATCCATTAATATATATATATCCCTAAAAAAACATATTTTGATATTGATTCTCCTCAAATACTTGATAGCTTTAAAAGCATCATGAGAGCGCAATGCGTGTAGTATGTAGATCACCTGCGGCGCGTAGTAATCTGCAGTCCAGTTAGCTCGCACCAGCTGCCAGAGGTCTATAAGCGATGACGTCACGTTCATGTTGAGCATCTCCGAAGACTGCACCAACACCTCTATGCGCGGCAGCAGCTTGCTCGTCAACTTGTACTCCCATGTTGTCTCGAATCTACACACCATAGACGTATGCGTAAGGCATGAGAACTTTCAGCCGCTCTATAAGTCCTTCCTTTGGTTTGGAGTGCCATTTGCACTCGGTAACTATCTTTCGGTGAAGCTGTTAAGGCCAGCTGCGGCCAACAGTATTAGGGTAATTTAGAAAACCTATAGAAGTAAAAATCACGGGATCTTACCACGTTTTATATTTATTTGCTGAGTTCCCGATATTTCGGCAGTGTTTCAACCACCATGATCAAAGGTAAACTTTACTAGTACTGTTACTATAGTACTAGTTCAGTAGTAGGTACAGCAAGTGGTAGCGTATTCATACGTATATAGTATAGAAAAAGGATAAAAAAATCATGCTATATTTTCATTAGTAATCTCAGTGTCAGTATTAATGGATATTTCACATGTCTCTGCTCGTTCTAAATCTACTAGTTATCGATCAACGAATATAACAATAGAATTAAAGATGAATATCAGCTAAGATGTAACAACTTATGTGAGCAATTTAAGAACTAAATTTATTTATTTTAAGTCACTTTCTAATAAAATAATTGTCATTTATGACAGAATAGATGTATAGAGAGAGACCTCCAGGGCTCTATGGCGGGCTCCCAGCCGGAGAGCATGCGGTTGTAGTAGTCTATGCTGAGCACGGCGGCCAGCCGGCCCGCGCCCGCCCCCGCCGCGCCCCACGCCGCGGGGCCCGTGGGGCCCCCGGGGACCCCGGGGACCACGGGGACAGCGGGGCCCGCGGGGCCCGCCGGCGTGCTCACCAGCATCGGGTCCTCCAGACTCTCCTCCACTTTGCGGAGATCCTGGCCATCATTGTCAATGCAGATATTATATTTACTTAAATTACAATTAATAATACAATACTTTGTAACAATTGGAGATGAGTAAAAGAAAAAAACATATTACGCCGACCTCAAATAAATGGGATAAGGAAGAAACATATGATGATGATGATGACTTTGTAACAATTAATTTTTATCTTGCAAATTCGATCTATACAAGTGATCTATATACTAAATAACAACAGTCAAATGTAAAGAGCGACACGGTTTGTGGAATGCTTATTAGACGACATGTATATAATGACAATAATATACATATATAGTATATATTGCTGATCCGTTTGTCCTGGACTATCATGGTAAACGTGTCCCATAATATGCATTGCATAAATTATGCGCGGATTCGACACAGTGTCCGATGTAAGTTTGATACTGACCTGCTCCACGCGCAGCTCCGCCAGGGACACCTCCAGCAGAGGCACGTCAGAGTCCAGGCAGTCGTCGATCACGCACAGAGTGATGCACTCCGCGCTTAACTGTCGACAACACACACACACACACATAAATTATAACTGAACACATTTCTTTTATCACGGTTTTTTTCTTACACGGGTTTTTTCTACTTCACGTGTAAAGGTTAACTGTCATAACTGCGCTCAGTCACAAAAATGTCCCTCAGCAATTCACACAACGTCATCTAGTCCTAACCCAAGCAGATCTTGTGTTATGAGGACTACATAACTAATAGAAATACTTCGATACATTTTTTATTAAATACATACATATTATACATAGAAAACATTCAGGCCAATTGAAACAATCATTTATGAATACAAATTATGAGGAATCTAACCCGCGACTATGAAATGAAATGAAATGAAATGAAATTTTGTGCTAAACCGTTAGTACACCGGATGTGGTATTTTGAATATTATTATATTGTTCGCACATTTAGTCATTTCTGACATGCAACAGACAATTGTCAATTGAAATATTGTCATTATACATTGCTCATCATTACATACATATATTATTATAATTTATTTATTTATAAGTTGTGAAAGGTATTCGTCTATATTATAAAAGCAGTTAGATAACAACCAATTATACAATTCTTTTTTTAATTTGCTTTTATTTAATTGTTTTAACTCCCGCGCAACTTGTTAAATATTTTTATGGCCATTGGATAACAATTAGAGCTTGCTAGCGATGACTTTATCAACGGATAATATAATTTATTAGGACGGCTCCTTGTGTACTTGGTCTCAAAATCATAAGATGTTTTAAATAATTCAGGATACGATTTAACAAATAGGCACAGTTCGTAAATGTACGTAGATGGCAATGTTAACAGTTTTAATTTTTGAAATAACGGTTTGCAACTTGTTATTGGTGAAACATCAAATATGGCTCGTATACATTTCTTCTGGGAAAGAAAAGCTCTACTTAATTCCACCGAATTTCCCCATAAAACTAAACCGTATCTTAATTTAGAGGCAACGTAACTGTAACCAATACTAGAATAGCGGTTTTTGTTCCTGCTATGGGAAGTAAAGCCGTGTGCTTAACCGTTAGACCACCGCGGGTGTCAATAGAAATAAGATACAACTAGCTTAGCCTACATGCACGGCTCGCAGCGGCCAGATGGCGGAGGGCGGGGGCGCGGGCGGCGGAGGCGGAAACAAACAGACAGACAGACAAAAAATTTAAAAATGTTAATTTGCCCGTGTATTTACCGCCCATTCCCACGCCGGCGCGCATGTGCAGGCTGTTCGCCGGGGCCGCTTCCGCTTTCTCTTCTGCGCCAGTTTTACCTAACACAATTCAGTTCCCATTATTAATATTCTTTTCTATATTGGTTGACAAAAAAAAAATGTGTATTGTCTATAAAGTTCAAAATTTTATGTAATACTAGCTTATCCGCGTAACTTGGTCTGCATCACACTTACTTAACATTTATCATTATACTATCCATTCCCGCGATTTCGTCCGCGTGGAAATTAACTTTATTTTTCAAAAACAAAAGCAGCCTAAGTTACTCCTTATTACATCAGCTACCTGCCTAAAAAAGTCCCGTCAAAATCGGTCCAGCCATTTCAGAGATTAGCCGAAACAAACAGACAGACAGACAAAAATTGTAAAAATGTTAATTTGGTGTATGTACCGTATTTATATTCATATGCATGTAGTAAAAAACGGTTATTTCAATATTACAAACAGACACTCCAATTTTATTTATATGTGTAGATAACGAAATATTTACAATGGATATATATACAAGTAAGCGATTCGGTTTCGAATGACAGACCTGTTATTTTATTCTTCTGTCGTAGCTATGCAACGGTGTTGCCGCGCGATAATAGTAAATTGACCACAGAACTATGTATCTGAAGGTATACATATAAGTATGTAGTGGTACCTGAGAGCGCGGCCCGCGCCTGCTCGGGCAGCGACTGCAGCATGGCGGCGAACATGCGCATGTCGTGGTACGACAGTCGCAGGTTCAGAGTCCCCAGCGCCACCTGCACCCACAACATTACTATTATTATCTATACTACTGGCCACCCTGTGGTCGCAATTCAACCATAGATAATTTAACATTCAGACCATAGATAAAATGACGTCAAAGACAACCAATATTAATCTATTCTCAATTTTACCAGAGACTTTAACAATAAAACTATAAGTTTGCGTGTGCGAAATAAATATTATTGTGTGTAATGTTTTTTTATTGATTTAATGATATTTTAGGCACAATTTAAAAAATATATTAACATTCTGCTATTCACTATATAAACTGTAAGTCAGCAAAATTTCATACCCCTTATTCCGTTAAAATTTCGAAAAAAAAAGGGTACAAATTATTTATGACCCAAAATTGCCAGGAGCGCGGTTGCGCTCCCAAAATCAGTTGCCATCTAGCTCTCCGCAGAGAAGATATGATTACAATTGGGCAAGTTTTCAAAGCGATACAGATTTTTTTCAGGAAAGGGTATATGACATAAAAATTGACTATTTTTCTTGGCATTTATAACCTATGCACTCAAACGGATAAAAACCTTATGCACAATATAAATAGAAGTGTAAATCCAATGGATGTTATATGTCCGGTGTGCGTACGTACGTGCAGCGGCTATTTCTCTTGGCAATTTTAGGCATACATGAGTAAACCTATGATACTCAAACGGATAAAAACCTTATGTACAATACAAATAGAAGTGTAAATCCAATGGATGTTATATGTCCGGTGTGCGTACGTACGTGCAGCACGCGGTCGGCGTGGAGCGCGACGTGCAGGGCTGCGGGGTCGACGATGGCGAGCGCGGTGTCGTCCTCGAGCCCCAGCACGCACGAGAACACCTCCAGCTCGTTCACCTCCATCACCACCGGCCGCCGCGCGTCCCACGGACGGTACGTGATCACCGTCGTGCTCTATGTACCCCACCCCACCCATACACGATAATATTAGCTTGTTGTCCAACAAACATCGTTTATTAAAAAAAAGTCAATAGGTCTTTTATGGGAATAGGTACAAAAATTTACAATAAGATACCAAATTATACATTAGAATTACCCTTAAATAGAATAGAATAGAATAGAAAATCATTTATTCAAATAAAATTACATTGAAGCACTTTTGAATAGTCATTACATTTTTTTTTTAATCTACCGCTCGTTCGGAAAGCTGTCTCATCACAAGAAGTACGAGCAAGAAACTTGCGTGTTGCTTTTTTAAATAATTTTATTATTACTTTACATTTTTAAAATGAATTCATAACATCTGTTAAATCATATTTACTGAGCAAAGCCTATTACTCACTAAACGATTACTTGAATGACGAGCGTGCATGGCAATAGTTGTTCATGCACTGAATTTTCATTTACTGTTAGACATAGACACCTATATAGATATACATTGTAAATAAACTGGCTTTAAAAAAAAGTAATTCAATTGAGTTTCTTGCCAGTTCTTCTCAATTGGATCTATATACCGAACTGGATGGTAGGGAAAAAATTAAAATTTGACGTTCATAAGCGGCTAAAATGTCCTACATGAATAAATGATTTTTGAATTTGAATTTGAACCTGGTGGACGTTAACCCCTCCAGGACTATGTTCATGTGTGTGTCATGTGATTGATCAATCAATGATGATTTTGTAAAATGTCTACTTTTGGTAAATTTGAGCGTGTATTTTCAATGGTAAGTTTTTAATATTTTAACGGCAATCATCATTGTAGTTTTGAATTACAGTTTGACTAATTTCTCCTTATTCTTATTGTATTTCTCCAATAATAAGTGCCAAAGTATCGCAAAAACAAAATTGAATTTTAATAAAAGAAGAGTCAGGCCATACCCTGAGTATGACCGCGTTGGTGTCCCAGACGGAGGCGTCCTCGACCAGCACCAGCTGGGAGTCGGTCACGTTCAGCTTCAGCTCGAACTGGGCCGCCGCGGGCCGCGCCTCCCCCGCCCCCGCCCCCGCCCCCGGCCCCGCCCCCGGCCCCGCCCCCGGCCCCGCCCCCGGCCCCGCCCGCACCACGCGCGCCACGTGCACCGGCGGACATGTCTCCTCACTGTTGCATAATATTAGGAGTCAACACAAGTACGATATTTTTTCTGTTTATTCTGACACATACAACAATTAAAAATCATATATATATATATATAATGCAGTATTACTAAAACTAAGACATTTAGTATCGAGACTCAAAATGAAAGTAGTATTGACTAAAAGTATCGCTTCGTTTTTTTTTTTTATACTACTATGGTGGCAAACAAGCATACGGCCCATCTGATGGTAAATGGTTACCGTAGCCTATGGACGCCTCGTTAACATTACTATGATGCGTATGATAGTTTATATTAGTCCGGGTGATTTTTTTATGGATGATAATAGAACGGTGCACCCATCTGCGCTAACGGTTTACGCTGGCGGGGCACCAGTGGAGAATGATAAGATGAGCATGAGGTCAGGTCAGTTAGCCCATCGTGACAAATTCACCAAGAAGTTATCACGATGGTTTCCAGGGGGAACCGCGGTCAACCTGACATGGTACATTGCTAGCAATAAGATCATCTGTCCACATTACTAACAATCCCCTTTCCCCCTAGTCTGGGTGATTGGTATATATATTATATAGTAACAAAACAATGTATTTATATCAGTTGCATAGTACCCATGACACAAGCTCTGCTCAGTGTAAGAATCCTGAGTTATTATTATAACGCTAACACCGTTTGGTCCTTCAAGCCGGATTACAACATGTACAGGAAGTCTATTCATATATATATTATGTATAAAAAAAAAATGTATTTATATCAGTTGTTTAGCACCCATAACACAAGCTCTGATTAACTCGGGACAAAATGTGTGATTTAACCTGGGTTACTATTATTATTATATTAACCGTTTGGATCTTCGAGCCGGATTACAACATATACATGAAGTCTATTCATATATATATTATGTATCAACAAAAAATGTATTTATATCAGTTGTTTAGCACCCGTAACACAAGCTCTAATTAACTCGGGACAAAATGTGTGATTTAACCTGGGTTACTATTATTATTATATTAACCGTTTGGATCTTCGAGCCGGATTACAACATATACATGAAGTCTATTCATATATATATTATGTATCAACAAAAAATGTATTTATATCAGTTGTTTAGCACCCGTAACACAAGCTCTAATTAACTCGGGACAAAATGTGTGATTTAACCTGGGTTACTATTATTATTATATTAACCGTTTGGATCTTCGAGCCGGATTACAACATATACATGAAGTCTATTCATATATATATTATGTATCAACAAAAAATGTATTTATATCAGTTGTTTAGCACCCGTAACACAAGCTCTGATTAACTCGGGACAAAATGTGTGATTTAACCTGGGTTACTATTATTATTATATTAACCGTTTGGATCTTCGAGCCGGATTACAACATGTACATGAAGTCTATTCGTATATATATTATGTATCAACAAAAAAAAATGTATTTATATCAGTTGTTTAGCACCCGTAACACAAGCTCTGCTTAACTCGGGACGAAAAGTCTGAAATCAAAATGTGTGCCTTGACCTGGGTTACTATTATTATTATATTAACCGTTTGGTCCTTCGAGCCGGATTAGGACAAGACTATATAAAAAAATACATCTCTATATGTATATCCGTCTTGTGCAGTATTTAAAATAATAAACCACGTACAGGTGCTGTTGGTCAGGGTCCACGGGCGGTGATGGGGGTTGCATGATGAACTGATTGGCCGCCTCCCACCAATCCAGGATCGCCATCAGCCGCATATTGTTCACTAGTATAGTGTACGCGGAGGAGTCGCGACGCTTTCTGACAACAAAATGGAATTATATTTGTTTACTAGCTACTCGCCCCCGCTTTGCACGGGTGTACATGTATTATATATATAAACCTTCCTCTAGACTCACTCTATCTATTTAAAAAACCGCTACAAAATCTGCTTCGTAGTTTTAAAGATTTAATCATATATAGGGACAGGCAGCGACAGCGACTTTATTTTATACTATGCAATGATAACTAGCGACACACCTCGGCTTCGGACGGGTATGTAACAAAAATTCTAAGAAATATAATATTTAAATATTTATTTCTCACACTCATTTCCACTTTTAATACTAAAACTATATACATTTCATTACATTATCATAGTTTCCTTATGGATCCATAACGTTTTTGAAAATATTCTGTTTTCACAAATAACACAGGTTCCAAACGATAAAAGAATTTTTAGAATAGGACCCGTAGTTTCGAAGCCTATTCAATGCAAATCTCCCTCTTTGTAATATTGGTAATAAGTTTTAGTAAAAGTATACAAAAATCTGTATTACATGTCTGTGTAATAGTATTACCTGTAGCAACAGTCAATAAAATACGTTCTGGCTTGACTATTAGACAGATCAGCCATGTATCAAAATAGTCAGCGAGGGAGGAGTAATGAGTGAGGGGGGAGTAGTGAGTGAGTGACGGAGGAGTAGTGAGTGAAGGGGGTATTGAGTGAAGGGGGGTAGTGTGTGAGGGGGGGGGGGGGGTAGTGAGTGAGGGAGGAGTAGTTAGTGAGGGGGAAGTAGTGAGTGGGTTTTTACCTGGCATGCACTTCTGCCTGCACGCTGTGCCGCTGCTCGGCCATGGGCTGCACGATGTGGCTGAACACATTCCCGCGCCGGTTGGCAGGCTCCTCCGAGTACCGCGTGTCGCTCACCAATATCTCCTGCAAGGTACAATAGAATCCAATGGAATTTATTTAGGTCTCTGATCTTGGTTCCATTTTATAGATAGCGGTGTGTACCTGCGAGACGAGGTCGATGTCCTGGCCGAGGTCGGAGTAGGTCTCTACGAGCAGCCGCGACTTGATGAAGTTGACGCAGGCGAGCGGAGCCCGCAGCCCGGGCGGGCACAGCTCCACGCGCACGTCCTGCAGCTCCAGCCGCACCGACACCGTCGTCCACACCTGCCACGCAACGTGCCACGCGGCGGGGATTAATAATAATAATAATCATCTCAGGACAATTCACACAGCGCCATCTAGACCCCAATTAAGCTAGCTAAAGCTTGTGTTATGGGTACTAGATAACTGATATATATACATAGATATATTTTTTTTGTAAATACATATATATTATACATAGAAAAACCCAGACCGATACAAACAATCATACTCATGAATATAAATCTGGTTACATATACTGCATCTAAATCGAATTGTTATATATAACCCAAAGGTGACCTCCACGCTGTTGACTGACATAGTGATCTAATCGGTACGCACTGTGACTTTTTATTTTTACCTATCCCAAACCACTGGACTAAATATATATATCGGTGACTGATATAATTATGGCATTTGAAATTTGATGAAATTTGGCATGCAGGTAGGTGTTATGACGTAGGCATCCGCTAAGAAAGGATTTTGACTAATTCTACCGCCAAGAGGATAAAATAAGAGATGAAAGTTTGTATGAAACTTTTTCAATGTTTGTATGAAAATTGCAGGATGTAAATGTATTAGTCTGAACCTATCAGTACCTAATGGAACGAAGAAATTAAGACGAACAAAATAATTTTTATTTCTTTAGGCTACTTTTATTTTAGAAAAATAAAGTTAAATTCCACGCGGACGAAGTCGCGGGAACAGCTAGTAGACCATCGACCATCAGAGGTAAGGCGGTGTGCTAAACCGCTAGACCACCGAGGCCGTCATGAGATGAAAGATGAAAGATGCTATGCTTGTATTGTGATGACTAATTGAAATAACGGTGGCGGGCCGGCAGATATATACACATATATATTTAAAACTATACCTACTTTCTCATATAGACCAACCAATAGTGTGGTGTGTGGTACCTGTTCGTGGTGTGCGGGCGGGCGCGGCTGGTGGGCGGGGTGCGCGGGGTGCGCGGGTTCGAGGTCGGTGAGGTCCTCCCCGAGGTTGTGGGCCAGCACGCCGCGCACCACGCGGTACTGCGGCGGCTGCAGCGAGCACGACAGCGTCGTCAGCGTGCCCACGATGCTCATGTCCGCCACTGTCGCCACCACACGTGACAATATCATCAATATCTTTACATGCACAAATAGTGCAGTTTACAAGGGATAAAGTTAAAATAATACTCAATATCCCAATTTACAAGTCACTAATAACTTTTTTGTAATTAAAATAAGTCATTTTGTATTTTTCAATCCGGCTCGAAGGATTAGTACTAATTTATAACAGATATTTGTAATGTCAATGAAAAAATAAATACCGTTATGGGTGCGCGAGAGGTTGTATTCTATGTGGAGGTGGAGGCTGGCGGGGCGGTGCAGCAGCGGCGCCCCGCGGGCTCGGCGCGGGCTGCAGCGCAGCGACACGCCCTCCAGCGACACCGCCTGCACCTCCAGCAGCTCCGGACACTCTGTGTCCACACCACCACGACGTCCATTACTCACACTGTCTCACTAACTCGCACTATCTCGGACCGTCAAAACTTATGCTGATTTAAGACGCATTCACGAATACTAATGTAGCGGTATTTGAGTGTGCAAAAGTTTTGTAGTCTATAAATCGACGGCCTCGGTTGTCTAGCGGTTTAGCACACCACCTCTTTTACGAAGGCCGCGGGTTCAAATTCACGAACGAATTCATGAGTATGACAGTTTGGGCGTATTTTATATATATTATATAATATGTATTTTCTAGGCTGTTAAAATTATATGAACTCGTATAGTTGCCTCGGTTGATAATTAAAAGACGCGTACACGCAATAAGTAAACATATTGATTGACACGATTGAGTACGCACCTCAGTGCGTACGGATAAGCGACGGACTCGAAATATCACGAGTTGTCGGCAGTTAAGGGGTAGAAGTGATGATACAGATTTGCATGAGAATAGAATAGAATAGAAAAGTATTTATTCTAATAAACTTAATTTAAGCACTTTTAAACAGTCATAACAATTTGTTTTTTATCTACCACTCATTCGGAAAGCTGTCTCATCACAAGAAGAACGAGCAAGAAACTTGTGTGTTGCTCTTTTAAATAATCTTTGTAAGTTTACATTTACAAGTCGAAACGTGTGAATACAAACTACCAACCAGCACAAATTTTTGGGTCAAATATAAGTGTACAATTAGATTAAATCAGTCGTAGTAATAAGAGCAGACCAGTCCCTACAAGCAGCACTCGTTCACGAGTATGACGGACGAGCCAGCCATTTCTGCGCTTGACCATATTTTAGGGAGCCGAATGATCCGGCCCACCACGCCGCCACACGTCACATCGAGTCGGCGCACTTCATACAAGTTTGTATAAAAATAAGTACACATATTTTCTACCCTGTTAAAATGAACTCTCGTAGTTACAGTTAACGGGTAGCAGTGACGGCACAGATGTGCATAGTGGTCGGCGACCATGCCGATCACGGGGTTCAAACCTCAGGCGTTGAAGTTGAGGGATTGCAGCGGCAGTACCGACCTGCGTGGGGGTCTGCGCGCACGCTGACGGTGTGCGGGTGTCCGGCCGGGAGGAACCGGTTGGTGAGCCGCAGCCGGGACAGCTGCGCGGCCAGCGCGGCGCGCGCCCGCCCCGACACCGGCACCACGATCTCCGGCGCCTCGCAGCGCACGCGCAGCCTCCGCCGCCCCCCGCGCCGCGCCGCCGCCGCAGACACCTGCCCACCGCCGCCCACGCCACTCGTTAACAAACTCAATCGTGTCACCGCACGCTTTACATGGCGAGTACGTACACTTTATTACACTTTATTTTACACCAATATTATACCTATCAAATATATCGAATGGTACATAAATATTTTTAAGAGTTATTTATTGTTCGTCACACATTATACATATATATATCGACAGCCTCGGTGGTCTAGTGGTTTAGCACACTGCTTTACTATCCGATAGTCGTGGGTTCGATTACATGAATACAAACATTTGTATTCATGAGTATGATTGTTTGCATCGGTCTGGGTATTTGCTATGTATAATATGTATTTATTTACAAAAAAAAATTTATCCATGTATTAATATCAGTTGTCTAGTACTCATAACACAACCTCTAATTAGCTTGGGACTAGATGGCGCTGTGTGAATTGTCCTGAGATATTATTATATATTATTCTCGTACTGTTACATGTTTAAAAAGACTTATTGTCTGTGTAACGCTAGAAAATATGTTTGTATACTCTTAAATATATATATATTTGTATTGATTTTATAATACTTAAAAAAAATACCGGCCATTCTAAATGTCTGCTGACTAGATTTCAATTATAGATATAACATATACTGTACAATACTTCCACATAATAATTTATAAATAGCATCTACTGTTCTATTATCTACTGTCATATTATGACAGTTGCTACATGTCAATGTCAGGTTCACCATTTTTGCTTCTTGTTCAGATTGTCGAGCATCTATATGCCACATTACTTTGTGTATTTCTATAATATACAATAATTCAGAAATATAAACTACTAACTACTCGCCCCGGCTTCGCACGGGTGTACCTGTATTATATATATAAACCTTCCTCCTGAATCACTCGTATCTATTAAAAAAAACCGCTTCAAAATCCGTCGCATAGTTTTAAAGATTCAAGCATACATAGGGACGGACAGACAGCGACAGCTACTTTGTTTTAAACTATGCAATGATTCTAATTACCTTCCGTCTAGCCTGCAGTATGACCTTGCGCAGCAGGCTGAAATCCCTTGCAAACGCCCGTAACTCCTGCACGAACCGCTTGGTGTGAACGTACGTCATCGGGCCCATCTCGATACTCAGGCTGGTCTCGTATCCTGCTTCCTCAGCTTCCGCGGCACTCAATCTGTATTGTTAAGAAGAAAATATCCGTCCAAAAATATGTTACGTATTTTTAAGTAAGTAAGTCATTTATTCGCATTACAGACAGATATGCACATAATAAAGCCACAGTGATATTCGAAGGCTACGCTGTAAAATGCTTTTTTTCAGTAGGCATGGAAGTTTTATTAATAAACCTAATATATATAACTCAAAGGTGACTGACATAGTGATCTATCAACGCGCAGCTCAAACCACTGGACGGATCGGGCTGAAATTTGGCATGCAGGTAGATGTTATGACGTAGGCATCCGCTAAGAAAGGATTTTGATTAATTCTACCCTCAAGGGGATAAAATAGGGGATGAAAGTTTGTAAATTTTAAACCGATCGGACTGAGACTGCATTGACAAGCTTGTATTTACATATATTAATACATTATAACAATTACATACATATTAGATATTCAGAATATAACAATAAAATATCTGAAAGTAAAATTACAGACTACGGATATATCATCTTAATTTTCCGGAATTGCAATGTGTTGCAATTGTGGTGCTGTTTCAGTGCAATAAGTACATCTATTCCACACAAATACTGTCTGGAAAGCTTTCACTCTGTACGATATAGTCGTGTACGCTCCGGACACGTACCTGTGGTACTGGAAGGAGAGAGCGCGGCGCGCGTGCGTGGTGAAGCGGTCTCGCCACAGCGCGGCGGCGGGCGACAGGTCAGTGACCCTGAGTGCCCCCAGCCGCCCCCTGACGGAGCGCGCGCCCCCCGCGCCCCCCGCTCCCCCCGCTCCCCCCGCGGGCCCCGCCGTGGCCTCGATGGAGACGCGCGAGACCAGCGCACGGCAAGTCTCCGCGCCGCCGCGCACCAGCACCGCCGCCAGCGACCGCACCGACACCTCCGTCTGTGTGCTGCCGCCCTCCGCCCACACAGACACGCCCTCTGACGACAATACGCGCCTGGTAGTTAGCGATCACATCCTCTGCACGTTATACACGCCTGGTACATGACGATTGTTCATACACGGAATCTTCATTCAATGTTAGTCATAGACACCTACTACTACACATATAAGTACATAATAAAACTGGTTTTAAAGAAAAGGAATTCAATTGAGTTTCCTGCCAGTTCTTCTCAATTGAATCTGTACACCGAACTTTGAATTTGTATACGGAATTGGACTGTAGCCAAAAAAATATTAATATAAAAGTTTGACGTTCATAAGCGACTAAAATGTCCTGCATAAATAAATGATTATTGATTTCATTTATATAACTTTTTTAATACATTTCATTGAAGGAATACGAAGTACTTTTTTCAACCAATAAAACATTATCTTAAATCAATTTTAGGAAATGTTTTATTACAAACTACCTTCAATTTTAGTAGAGTTCCTTAGCTCTCCTATATTGTAGTAACTATTGACTTAGGTACATAACACTTCCATTCTGCGAAATAGAAATATGATCATGGATGTCACAGTATATTTTATAAGGTTCTAATACTGGGCAAGATTATATTAATTCATCCGAAACAATACAAATTGTGTAGAATAACACAATACTCACTTAAATTGTAAATTTTTATATGTCAGCATAGTGCAATAGGTCAACTAAAGTCAAATTCAAATTCAATATCATTTATTCATGTAGGACATAGTACCGCTTATGAACGTAAAATTTTTTCCCTACCGTCCAGTTCGGTATATAGCTCCAATTGAGAAGAACTGGCAAGAAACTCAATTGAATTACTTTTTTTTTAAAACCCAGTTTATTTACAATGTATATTTATATAGGTGTCTGTCTAACATTAAATAAAAATCTAGTGCATGAACAACTATTGTCATACACTCTCGTCATTTAAGTAATCGTTTAGTGAGTAATAGACTTTGTTCAATAAATATGATTTAACAGATATTTTGAATTTATTTAAGGGTAATTCCAATATGTATATATATGTATATATATGTATATATATATATATATATACGCGTCTTATTCATCAGCTCATTAGTTAAAACATTCATTAGCGCTATTGAAGGTTTATAGAAGTGCGTTATTCATAAACCTATTATAAAGCCTCGCTAACTAATAGAGGTTTATAGGACTGTTTTTATCATTATGTTGCAATCTTGACGTTGGACTGTTTTACCATATACGCAGGTGACGTAATCAGTGTTGCTATTTTAATTCTTCACCACTAAATCTAGCAGAATTAACTCCTCCAGTATTGAACAAATTATGTAAATTAATACATTTTTATACATTTTCCTATTGAATATATATAAAATTGTATTTTATTATTGTAATTGTATTTCTATTTAATAAAGTTAAGGGAAGATAGACTGTATTTTTACATAGTTTTTAAATATTACAATGATTTTTGGTTTAAATATGCATGTATTTTTAAGCAAATTTTTAATATAATGGTTTCAAGTAGTTTTATTAATTCATTAATATTGATTTAAATATTTTGTAAAACTAGGTTTCTTTGCTATATAGTGGATTCAATAAAACATCGTTGGCAACACTGGTTCTGTCAAAACGATTGTTTTATAAATTGCATGTTATAATTTACGATTGTTTTAATATAGTTACAATTCGTTGAATTAGAATTAACGGATTTATTACATATTACGGATTTTCATTGTCTAGTAAATTTTAAAATGGATAAACAAAAGAGAGCACGAAGCGAAAATTGGTTGGAAGACGACAAGGTAAGATTGTGTTTACTTATCAATATTTGTTATTTTTGTCCAGTTTTGGATCAACATTATTTTTTATGTACGACTTTGAATTTCACTTGTTTTAACTTTTTATTACATTCATTTAATGCATACCTTATTTTTGATAGAATTTATTGTTGGAATTGATCCGCGATCGTGTCGCCGTACTAGAGAATAAGAATACGGATACGAATACCAACAACTGTAAAAAGAAAGGATGGCTGGAAGTTATGGAGGTTATTTATTATTTGTAGAAGCTAGCCCGTAGATTAGGCGCGCTTAGTATAATTTTATATGTGAATTGTTATTGCTCATGTACTTACACTTCAATATATTTTTCAGTTTTAATGCAATGTGCAAAGGTAGCAGACGCACATTGCAACAAATAAAAACTCAGTGGGGAGTCATCAAAGTAAATAAAAAGAAAAATTTAGCAGACCAGAGGCGATCTCTGAATAAAACTGGTGCGCGCGACCACCTACTGTGACTGTTCCAGTGGACAGTACAGACATATTGGCATGGTTACCGCAGGAGTTTTACGTGGACACCAATCTATATGACTCTGACGCTAAAACAGGAATTCCAGATGATCATGTAACCTATTTTTTATTTTTTCATTGCATATAATATAAAAAGTAAAGGTAGTAAGTGTAGGTTCATTAATCATTGTGTTCATATTTCAGATAAATGAAATAGATGTACCTGTTAGCGCTGTAAGTAATATATAATATGTAGTATCTATTATATCATGACATCAATGAACTCAGCATAATGTATATTATATAACATATATATATTATTTTTATAAAAGTACATGTGTAATTAAAAGATTCCAGACAAACCTAGAGAACCAAACTGAATGAAAAAGCCCGGAGATGCCAGAAATTATTTTGGAGATTGATGAAATTATTGAAAATGTAAGTAATATAGAACTTTTAAATATATTTTTGTGTGCTAAATGACTGGGACCAAAGATTATAAAGAGATGTTTGATATGATTGATTAAATTGGTTGGTATAATATGGTGTTTAATATACATAAATTTTGTTATTTCTTTTGTAGTCTCAAAGTGGCAGCACAAAAGAATATATTTCAAATGAAGGAAAGAAATGTAATAAAAAAAGAAAGGTACCCAAATAAATTTATACACCATAAAATACAAATATTTTTTATAATTAAATAATTGTTTTTTTTTTATTATACAGCTCACAAATACAAACAATTATATACAAAAAATAGCTGATACAGAGATCAAGAACAAAAATGAATTACATAATATACAAATGGATAATGAAAGAAAGAAAGCAAGAAATTTAGACTTGGAGTATGAAATTCTCCAACAAAAATTGATATTTTCTAGAAAGAAAAACAACAAGTATGTAGACAACTTGTAACAAGTTAAATATAAAATATAGTAAACAAAGTAAATTAACATAATTTATTTTATTAAAAATTATTTTGTATAAATGTATCCAAAATATATCGAGAGTGTCTTCTTACAGCACCATTGCCCATTCCTTCATCAATTTGATGTTGTGATTGAATGGTAACCTCTTCAAGATTCTCATATTCTGAAATTAATAATATTATTACTTTACAGGCCCATAATTTATTGAAAAATATAATGTATTGATACTTATCAAAATACAGCTTAAACAACAAGGATTAGAAAATGTCTGTATAACTATATTCAATGGATGACTGTGACTGCATCATATATCAGAAGATATAAATAACAACAATGTATAAACTACATTAAAACTTTGTCCTTTACACATAATCTGGATAAATAGTTTGAGTTACATATTCATAGCAGACCTGTTTCAAAAATAATTATATGGAAGATTTTTACAAAAATACATTTTCATATGAAGTCACAGGCAACCGCTAGTTGTAATAATTGTGTAACAGTGCAAATTATGAATGCACTGAAGTTGATAATCAAATATAGTAAACAAATTAGTGTTTGTACAAAAATGTATTGTAAATTTTTTGTAAAAATTGTGTTTATTAAATAATATTGAAATAAATAAAGTAGTGTTTCATTAAAAGAATTACCTAATATATCGTCATTCCTACTCATAGCGATATTGTGGAGCACAGCTAAAGCCACTATAACTGCCTTTCCATTTTCCAGCGATACACTTAATCCATGTAGTAAACATTGGAATCTCTGTTTCCACACTCCAAAACATCTTTCCACACTATTCCGTGTTTTGATATGGGCAGAGTTATACCTTTCTTCCTTTCTACATGCAGGATGCAAAATTGGTGAAAGGTAGGGCAGAAATATGAGTCATGGTAAACATGTCTAAAGTGACCATTATTAAACCTTTTTTATAATTGACTCAGTAAATATTCTACTGTCATGAGTACTGCCCCTCCATCTTGCTACAACATCTCTTATTACAAGTTTTGCATCACAGACAACCTAAAATCAAAATAATTAAGTACTTTATACATTTGTACATATATATATATATATATATAAACCTTCCTCTTGAATCTATTATAACCCCCCTTCAACATGCATTGTATAGTTTTAATGTGACTTTGTTTTATACTATGTAATGATAATTAGTTAATCAAACAATATAGATATGTTTTACACATAATACATAATTTTATCACCTGCACATTCAAAGAATAATATCCTTTCCTATTTATGTAATATTGGGCTGCATCACCACCTGTTTTTTAATTTTAATATGGGTACAGTCTATAGCCCCTGTAACCCCTGGAAAACCAGCCAGACTTTCAAAATTTGTCATACAAGACCGTTCCTCTGTGACAGTTTCTGGCATTTATATAAAAGTGGAAGCAAGCTGAGCAATTGCCTTTGCCACCCTACTACATATCCTACTAACTGTGGGTTGACTGAGTCCATGAAGATCAGCACAATCATCCTGAACCTATGAAATGAAAGATATCAAGATTAATTATGAGTTTGAATTGTATGAAAACTTACATATAAAAACTTACATTTTATATATATATAAATATATATGATATGTATTGTAAAAAAAACTTACCTCTCTTCGTCCCCAACACCTCAAAGCAGTTAACACTTGCAACTCTGGAGAAACGGCACCACCTCTGGGATCTTGTTTTAGTTGATCGTATACCAAGGAAATTATATAACAGTACTTTTATTGAATCGGTATTTATATTTAAAGCACTTATCTGGTAAAAGAAATGGATTGACTTTTTTTTAAATGTTTTTTTTTGACGTATTCTTGACATATCAATTAAATTAATTGTAGAAATGGTCGTAATTGCTTCCATTTTATTAATTAACGGAATAATTATTTCACAATTTTTAGGTTAAAATGCCGCTAAAGTAGGGAGTCGGCTCTGTTAACTTTATAGGCTCGCTATTTGACGTTTTGACTTTATCGGACCGCTATAGAGCGTTTATGAATAACGTTTTTCACTATCAGAGGTTTATCATAGGTTTATAGAGGGTTTATAGAACTGATTGCTAATGAACAGTTATAAGAGCTTTATATATATAGAGATTTTTATAAAGCCTTTATATATATGTATATATATATATATATATAGTCTTTATGGTCATCATTATAATAGTAAGTTTTTAATTGTCTCATATGTCTTACCGTTATGCTGCGGCTCGGGCGCGGGCTGGTCATCGGGCAGGTCGTCTCCAGCTATGCCGAAGAAGTCCAGCACGGTCACCCAGCTGTCGATGCTCACCACCAAGTTCAAGCAGTTGAAATCCACTTTCGTCAATTTCGATATCTATGGAATGGAGGTAAAGCAGGCACTAGTGACTTTTTTAGAAATATAGGCAAACTCGATAGCTCGGTAGGGACTTTATATTTGACAAGTGGATACGAGTGCCTTGAAAGAAGGGATGAGAGAAGGCACAAGCAAGAGTACCATTCCATCAGTATTCACATAAAATACTCACCTTGTTGTACTTCTCTTCGAATAGCGGATGTTGCGGGTCCCGTGTGTGTACTGACACCCAGACCAAGTTGTCGTCCGCGCTCAGCGACTCGTCGCCGTCGGGCTCCGCTCCCCCCGCGCCCCCCGCTCCCCCCGCGCCCCCCGCTCCCCCCGCACCACCCGCGCCCCCCGCGCCCCCCTTGGGAGCGCCGCACTCCGGCGAGCAGGGCGGCGTGGGCCCGCACTCGCTGTCGCGCTTCTTATATCGCAGCTGACTCTATTAACAAAAGACATTATTATAATCAATTGTCATTTTTGTATGCTCAAAAACAGTAAAAATATAGTCAATGTACAACACATTTATATAAAGTTGATCATAAATTTAATTTCTGCACAATACATATATAATAGATAAATGTTTTATAATTATATTTAACATTTGTATTCATGAGTATGATTGTTTGTATCGGTCTGGGTGTTTTCTATATACAATATGTATGTATTTACAAAAAAAAAATTATGTATTTGTATCAGTTATCTAGTACCAATAACAAGCTTTAGCTAGCTTAACTTGGGTCTAGATGGCGCTGTGCGAATTGTCCTGAGATTATTATTACTATTATACTACCTATAATTAAAAGGGAAGAAAATACTGCATGATCAAAATGCTCAAAATTAAACCCGGCAAATGTACTTACTATTACATATAACAACAATACAATAATAGTATTACTTATACACTGTGTAAATTAAAATTAAATAAATAGGAATTAAAATTTAAGTTCTATCTTCACTTCGAGAAAAATGCTACTTACAATTTTCATGCAAACGTAACTATAAAACGTCTCGTAATATAAGATATGCGTGCTCAGCACAGACCAACCTCCTTATCGAGCACGTTGAGCTGCCCGGGCAGCGAACCCGCGAGCCTGGAAGTCTGGTGCAGGCAGGACATCGGCGGCTGCTGCTGCTGTTGCTGCCACGCGAAGTCCGGGCACGACTTGGACACGAACACGGCTTTTGGCGGCACTTGCGGCGTGTGAGACACCATCATCATGCGGTGCTTCGAGTCTGGCTCCTTAGTCAGATCCTCCATGGTAATCGAGTGTAGTGATACCTGAGGTACATTCAATGTTGTTATTATTACTTTATATTTGTTTACATATTCAAAGTCAAATTCAAAATATCTTTATTCATGTAGGTCTATTACAGACTCTTATGATATGTCAAATCTACCGTCAGTTCGGAATGATTTCGAGATGAGAAGAACTGACAAGAAACTCAGCTCGTATTCTTTTTTAATGTTGTACATATTTACAATAATACTATTTCATTTAAATTCAAATTTGGGAGAATAGAGTGACCACCAGCATATGCTATATAAAAAAAAAAAAAACTAATCAGTGTTCGCAACCTGAACAGACCAGTCCCCACAAGCAGCACCCGTACACGAGTATGACGGATGAGCCAGCCATCATTGCACTCAACCATATTAGAGGGAGCACATCGACCTGGCCACCACGCCGCCACAAGTTTGAACTTTATAGCGAGCATGACTATTTCAAGTTACTCCACTACGTCATTTATATTATTTACAGCATAAACTGTACCAATCACAGTTTATTCGTTCATGTAGTTGATTTTTCCTATGAGAGGAAGGTAAAAGAGTTTTTGATTCATTTCATACATTTCAATCAACGTTCAATCATTAATCGTAACCAAGATGAAGATATTTTCTAATACAACTTTGAGATTGGTGCACCCGTGAGGGAGATAGTACGCGTTATCGATGGCCTGCAATCGTAGCGCCCGGTGAAATACATGATTCGTGATCTATAGTGACTGCAACATAACTGAAGTGTAAGGTAGATAGCTTATTTGAAGTGATATGTTGTTCAAACGCGTAGCCCGTTACAGCATGGTCTGGTGCGGCTGCGTGTTACCTGCAGCATGGTCTGGTGCGGCTGCGTGTTACCTGCAGCATGGTCTGGTGCGGCTGCGTGTTACCTGCAGCATGGTCTGGTGCGGCTGCGTGTTACCTGCAGCATGGTCTGGTGCGGCTGCGTGTTACCTGCAGCATGGTCTGGTGCGGCTGCGTGTTACCTGCAGCATGGTCTGGTGCGGCTGCAGCGCGCGGTAGTGCAGTGAGAAGTCAGCGAAGGCCAGCAGCACCAGGCCGCGCTCCCCCGCCCCCGCGTCCCGCTCCGCGCGCAGCTCCACGCGGAACGTCGACACCTCGAACTTCACTGAATACAGGACAGTTCATAATGTAATAGATCTGTAGCAGCATACAAGTAGTTTCCACACGTGCCACTTTTAGTCCTTGTAACTATTCTTCACCAGAAGACCAGAACATTTCAGTTAAACATACACTTCTATTCTGTCTTTCGACTGTATTGTTATACTAAAGGGACGTGTATATTTTAATACGACATTGTACGACGACGTGTACATTTTTACGACATTTTAATTAACTTGCAAAATAAATAATAATTCTTTACATTTGTGTACAGTAAAAGAATTACTTTTAGCAATTTTTTTAGAAAACAATATATTTCAACAACATAGGTACTATATATATATATCAAATATATTTGTTTAACAGTAAATTCAGCGTATTTTTATTTTGGACAGTCAAAGATACCTTACATTACATATATAATTCTATATAAGCAGATAGTGAAATAACATTTAGATTAACATACCGCTGAGCGCATTGTAGGCTGCGAGCGATGCCACCCGGGAGGGGGCGCGGTCTGTGGCCGTGGACTCGTTTGTGGGCGTGGCGGGGGCGGGGCCGGGGGCGGGGCCGGGGGCGGGGGAGGAGGAGGGTGAAGGGGCGGCGAGGACGGCGGCGCGAAGCGCGGGGTGCAGCTGCAGCGTAGGCACCGCAGATTCCGACAGCGATGATGTCTGTATGTAATAATATTTGAGGAATTTATACATTAAATTAATATTTATACGTTTAATATTTATACGTAAATCACGGGATCTTACCAAGTTTTATTTTTATTGAATTCCCGATATTTCGGTACTGTTTCAAGCGCCATGATCACGGGTAAAAAAGTTTATAAGATACCGTGATTTACCCTACATATAAATAATGACCGCGAGAACTTAAAACACTATATAGTATAATAATGTATATTATGGGACACAGTCACCTAGATACATCAAAATAATAATTGCATTTAATAATCTCTAGTAAGACAAATTCTTAATAACAATAATGAAGCTGAGTTAACTCAAAAATCATATAGAAATCTTTATTATATTAAACTTAATATTTAGCACTTTTCAATAGTCATATTCTTTATTCTACCACTCATTCGGAACACAGACTCATCACAAGAAGAATGAACAAACAACAGCTATGATCGGAGAATGCCTATATATATATATATATATATATATATATATATATATATATATATATATATATATATATATATATATATATATATATATATATATATATATATATATATAAATAATAAATTCTATAAAGTTATCACTACAGAAATTTACCAGAAAAACTTAATATGAATAAGAACTAAATGGTTGATAAAGTAGCAAATTTTAGTATTTTGAATAGCTGATATCAGTAGTAGACGTACGTGCGCGCCGTCGACGGTGGTGGTGGTGGTGGCGGCGGTGGAGCTGGTGGTGGTGTCTGCTGCGGGCGCGGTGAGCCAGCGCAGCGTGTCCAGCAGCTGCTCGTACTGCTCGCGGCGAGCTGACACCTGCAGCGGGCCCACCACCGCGCCGCTCACCTCGTACTGCGCGGACAACACAAATGTTACATATACTATTTTATAGTTATATGGGAAATGATTTTATTCAGTTCTGGTTCATCCGCAGGCCCTTATGGACCGCTGGGTTCGGGCCCCGAGCTTGCGCTCCTTACCCGGGCATCCTGTTGGAGTGAACCACCCCTACATCGTTCATTTACCGGCCGGAAGCCGAAAGCCGACTATTTTTAAATAGTCGGTTGGGGGGAAAGATTTCGCTCGCCGTGACGACTTGGCGCCGCCACGTCACAAAGACGTGATAACCCGGTGAAGAGTAAATTATGTGGGAGTAGAGTTGCGTCGGCGGGTGCACGTGGAGAAGGGCGAGGGTGCGCTTCGCGCCCGATATTCGCTAGAACATCGCGCGCGTCTACCGAACGACAAACTGCTCCAACGATGGAGTAGTTTGACTTTATAGTCATGGGCGATTACATTGATTTTGTTACCATTTTAAAACATAGAAAACTGAATTGAGAAACACGAAAGTAGATAAACGTATGAGAAACCAACACGGAGCTTCGTCTACGCCGATACAAAATTCAATAACGCACTCACTGCGCGTACGATGTCGTGCAGCACAGGCGAGCCGCACCTCCACCACCAGCAGCCGCTGCACCGAATGCGTTATGAGTCCGGGCGTCGTCCGGGCCGGTGCAGTGCAGCGCGAGCCGCACCTCCACGTACCTGCGTCCGGGCGTCGTCCGGGCCGGTGCAGTGCAGCGCGAGCCGCACCTCCACGTACCTGCGTCCGGGCGTCGTCCGGGCCGGTGCAGTGCAGCACGAGCCGCACCTCCACGTACCTGCGTCCGGGCGTCGTCCGGGCCGGTGCAGTGCAGCACGAGCCGCACCTCCACGTACCTGCGTCCGGGCGTCGTCCGGGCCGGTGCAGTGCAGCGCGAGCCGCACCTCCACGTACCTGCGTCCGGGCGTCGTCCGGGCCGGTGCAGTGCAGCGCGAGTGCACCTGCGTCCGGGCGTCGCACGAGCACGAGCCGCACCTCCACGTACCCGTCCGGGCGTCCGGGCCCTGCAGCGCGAGCGCACCTCCACGTACCTGCGTCCGGGCGTCGTCCGGGCCGGTGCAGTGCAGCACGAGCCGCACCTCCACGTACCTGCGTCCGGGCGTCGTCCGGGCCGGTGCAGTGCAGCACGAGCCGCACCTCCACGTACCTGCGTCCGGGCGTCGTCCGGGCCGGTGCAGTGCAGCACGAGCCGCACCTCCACGTACCTGCGTCCGGGCGTCGTCCGGGCCGGTGCAGTGCAGCACGAGCCGCACCTCCACGTACCTGCGTCCGGGCGTCGTCCGGGCCGGTGCAGTGCAGCACGAGCCGCACCTCCACGTACCTGCGTCCGGGCGTCGTCCGGGCCGGTGCAGTGCAGCGCGAGCCGCACCTCCACGTACCTGCGTCCGGGCGTCGTCCGGGCCGGTGCAGTGCAGCGCGAGCCGCAGCGCGGTGTCGTGCAGTACGGGCGAGCCTCCCGCCGCGTACACCTGCTGCACTGTTTGCTGTCCCCAGCCGTTCGCCAGCTTCTCGCTCACGTCCACCTGCCGCAAGACGCTTCCGTTATATCATATCATATATATATATTAAAATTTGCATGGTTGCCTAACCTAATAACCAAGAGGTAACGATCACTTGCACGTCTAGAAGCGCTAATGATTGTTGCGAAACAGTAATACGATGTTGTCGATTGAGATGATATCTATTACATTTGATAGTGAACTGATAAAATTATGTACTTTTTGACAGTTCACTGTCATCTCAAAATATCGGTCTTATATACCAAATAACAATAGGAAAATGTAAGGGATGGTTAAACAGTTTGTGCAGAGCATTAGTAACTAAATGTAAGGTGGGATGACGTAGTTTACACATGGCAGTGCTTAGTAGACAATATTTATTTTGTCTACTAGTCGTAATTAATTGCAAGTATTATATAGTGATCGTTGACTAAAACGCGCGCACTTCTAATAGCGTGTGAAAGAGGTGTCGATAAAGGTAGCTAGCGACCTTTATTTAGACGTATTTACGGTAATTTTCATAAGAATTTAACACTTAGAGATAATTAAAAAAATGCTTAAAACAAAGTTTATAGATTTGAATAGCTAAATGAATGAATAAATAAATGAATGTGTCCGTACCGAGAGCAGCGAGATGTCCCTGAGGTGCAGGTGGTAGCGGGCGCGTGTGGGCGGGCCGGGCCGGTTGGCGAGGCTCATGCGGCCCAGCCGCGCCACGAACGCCTCCCCCCCGCCCGCCGCGCGCGGCACCACCACCGCCGGGGACTCCACCTCCACGCTCACGCTGATCACGCCCGTCACAACACACCACTCGTTACACACACACATACCGCTGGCTACCACGTAATCAGCGTATGGTTTTTGTGTAATTAAAAGCAATAGGCAGATTGATAGTTTATCTTCTCATAATGAGGAGGTATGAAAATCAAAATTTTCTTAATGCCTTGTATGTTATAGAATATGGTAGGTCACGGTGATGGCAAAAAACGAAGATTTTTAGTCAATTGGATTTTATTTTCGATCACATAAATTTTATAAAAGTTCATTACAGATATGACGTGTGGTGTCGATCGCATCTAAGTACAGACTGCGTGGCGACCGTTGCGCCGGTTATAAGTTTTTAAAAACGACCACGACACCGCACGCAGAGACAATAACATAGACAAACATAATTTTAATTATTTTGTTTTTTGAGGCACAGAACGCGTCGCTTACAGCCTTAAAAAATAATAAACAGAACGGAACAAACAAACCGACAGACAGAGCGACAAAAATTGTAAAAAAGATGCGACGTGTAGTAAAAAAAAATAGAAACTCCAATTTTATTTATATTTTTGGAAAATACTCTCTGTACCAAAATGTACTATGTATACGTATTTATATTCATATGTATCTTCGCTGTAGTAAAAATGGTTATCACAACACAATGCGCGCGCGCGTCAATATTACAAACAGAACACAAACTAACGGACTCTAATATAATAATCTGTGCTTACGATGATACAGGGTAGATTTTGAACATATGTACAAATAATAGACTGACAATATGTACATAAAAATATTGATCTTATATACTACATGAAAATAGGAAAACGTCAAATTGGCAAAACCGAGCCACGACACCGCACGCGGAGGCAATAACATAGACAAACATAATTTTAATTATTTTGTTTTTTGAGGCACAGAATGCGTCACTTAACGAAACTGAGCCTTATGGCAAAACCCCCTATGCAGTGCAACATGTTGATATTAATTATAGGCACCTGAGCACGATGTTGTCGGAGTTGAGGTCTGCGGGCTCGTCCCGCGACAGCCCCGCGCTCACGGTGCGGCGGCGGGGCGCGGGGGGCGCGGGGCCGGCGGGGGGCGCGGGGGGGACGCCCTCCGACCACGGCGACGGCTTCGGGTTCGCGTACACCGACTCCCCCCTACAGTGCCACGTGTTCATATCATTATATATATAAATTGTATATATGGTCAATGTACAACATGTATTTGAAAAGAATACGAGCTGAATTTCTTGTCAGTTCCTCTCACCTCGAAATCATTCCCAACTAACGGTAGTATTGACATATCATAAGTCTGCAATAGACCTACATGAACAAAGATATTTTGAATTACGAATTTGAATAACTATGGCAATTTACCACAGAAATGCCGAAAACCCACCCCCTTCAGCCAGTAATCCTCCTTCATGAAAGTGGAGAGCACGTTGGTGGGGATCCGGACCACAAATACCTTGAAAGTCGCGTTGTGTCGACTCCAGCTGACCCTCAATGGCAAGTTACTCCTGGTTCGCATGTAATCGACAATGTCCTGCTCCTAGTGACGTAGTGTAATTTATGTTTTATACAGTAGAATAACGTTTAGATGAATATAGGGGTGCGTACCTGGCGGCGGCGGGGGCTGCGACGGGTGGTGCGGGCGGGGGTGCGGTGGCGGAGGGGTGCACGAGCCCGATGGCCATGTCAGCGGCGGCGGCGCGGATGGAGCGCGCCAGGTCGGCCAGGTACTGCTTGAACTCCGTGAGACACGACCGCAGCTCGCGCACCAGCGGCGCTGAGTGCGTGTACCACACGCTCGCCACGCGCACCGACACGTGCGCCTGCACCGCTGCGAACACCACCACGCTCATCACCACATGGATGACACGGTTTGTGTCATATCTTATTATTCTCATATGACAGAGGCATCATGGCGTCCCATACAGCGCAATCACCACGACCCCGGTCGATACTCCTATCGGTCCCCCGTGTAATTCAAATGGGGAGTGAAATTACAACAAGGCCTGAGCCAAGGTTCGAACCCCTAGTGGTGTCCTCAGACTAAAGTCGTATCCGTCGAGTGAGAGTTGGCCTTCAGTCGCTCCGTAAGTCCGCAGGTTTGGGGTGCTACCTACACTCCCCCCTACCGTCCGGTGAAACTGTAAAGACTAGCTGCGGCCAACAGTACTAGAGTAGTAAAATAAAAGACCGTCCTGTGGGTGAAAATGGCTAAGATAGTCGTATTATAAAGCCTAGTGAAAGGCAGTGGTTCCGAGGGTGGGTTGAAAAGCTGAAACCTCAAAATAAAAATATCAATTAAACCTACACACGTTACAAATAGCGGCCAGTTAAATCTACATTGTAGATAGGTTCTAAAACTAAAATACTTACTCGGCGCGTCGCTATCCTCGGTCGTCTCGACCGTTCTGGTGACGTGGAAGAACAGCGCCTTCTCGTCATCCCCGGCGACGTCGTGGTGGTGAGAGTGGTGAGGGTGGTGAGGGTGGTGGCGGTGGTGGGCGCGGCCTGCGGACAGCACGCGCGAGTGCAGGCCGGCGCCCTCGCACAGAGACACCACCTGCACGCCGCCCAGCGAGCCCTCCACCTCCACGCTGCTCCCGTCTGTACCACAGCATACGTTATTTATTTTAAGAATCAATATAGAAACGTTCTATAGCGTCCTAGCGTGAGCGATAGCTGCGCCTGGCTAGTAATGGACTAACAGAGAAAATATAATCTCTCGACTCCTTCGCATTACATCAATATATATATATATATATATTCGCATTATATAAATTTCATGTAATTGTTCAACGAAATCAACTCTGCAACCTACTCCGTTACAAACAGTTTGTAGTTAAGTACATTCCACACATATCAGCAATAATAATGTACTTAGTAAGTAAGTAGTATATATGGATTGATTATTATAACAAACGGGACAGTCTACTCAAATATCATTTGTGTAACACCACCCTTATAACTCTAGCGGACGCGCTCCTATTATAAAATTGTTTCAAAATATATATACATACTTATAATTAACAATTAACTAATCCCTAATTCCAACTTAAGTATCAGGTAGTTAATTTTAAACTTTCGTGTTTAATATACATTATTTAAATTATTAACCGGGTCTTAAAACGAATAATTTTATGGCAAATAAAGGTATTTACCTCTCTCGACGTTTCGACTAGGTTGCACTAGCCGTGGTAGAGTAACAGCGATGTCAATGTAGATAGGTGACAGCAGTTTTTTCTTCATCTACCGTCACTAGATTGTTTAACGAAAGTTCGCGACACACAGCACTCACGGTATCCGTACACTTATTGACTATTGATGCTACTGAGAGGTAAATACCTTTATTTGGCATAAAATTATTCGTGTTAAGACCCGGTTAATAATTTAAATAAAGTATCAGGTAGTCTCCTCACCGAGCGTAGCCTGTATCTTGGCCTCCGCCACGGTGGCGGTGGCGATCTTCCTGGCCACCAGGTTCCCGTCGTGGACCGCCGCGCGCAGCAGCAGCACGCCCAGCCGGTGGAAGTCGAACGTGATCTCGGTGCGGACCTCCTTCTGTATTCACAATTACTTTACGTTAGAACGTGTATCTAAATCACTAGCAGATTCAGACCGCTCGTGATTCTCTCCCTGCTCAGCCAAATCTTTAGATACACGGTAGGAACCGGTGCGAATCTCCTTCTGTATTCACAATTACTTTACGTTAGAACGTGTATCTAAATCACTAGATACAAGATACACGTTCTAATGTAGAAGTTATGATCTCGGTGCGGATGTCCTTCTGTATTCACAACAACTTCTACGTTAGAACGTGTATCCAAACCTGCAGGCTGCTACCAGATTTAACTGGGCAGGGAGAGAAATACGGGCGGTGAAGGCGAGTGTTGAAGTACATCGTAAAAGGGCTTAAACCTACACTCGGGTTACGAGTCCCGAGAACTGCTCGAAGTTTCCCTTTCTGCCACGATGGACCCAGCACCAGTACATGTGTTTAGCCTCTGTGGGATCATGATGACACGTTACATGGTTTCAGGAAGTAGGACAAGGAAGGACATATATGGGATGAGTATGCGTGAGTGTGACAGATATGTAAAGTTGGAAACCTAACGTTGACTGCAACCAAACTGCAACTTTCTATATAATTTAAGATATAGTAATTGAGTGATTTAGCTAACCTGAAAGTGGTTTGCGGCAGGCAGCGACAGCAGGCTGGCGCTGATGGGAGCCACTGAAGACCCCGATGGTATGGAGGAGTCTTGAGGATCAGGGGTGGGATCCTCGGGATTAAGTGTCTCAGTAGTAGACGGAACGTGAGGGTCAGGGGGTGCGCAGGAGGTACTCGCACGCGACTCAGTTTTCGGTTTCTTAGGGCCCATAACACGCTGCGCAAATCCGATCAGCTCCACTATTGTCTCTTGATTCGCTGCAAATTAATATAGTGACCATATATAAACCATTAAACAACAGTATTTCAATATATTTAAACTCTAGTACAGTATTACAAATGGACCTAGAAATGACTGGCGCGGTTTCGGTATAATAAATAGTACAATTATTCTGACCTCTACCTCTATACTTACTGCCTACATACTACAATAAACAATATATTATATAGCAACACCTCATCACATCACATCACATAAAACGCAACAGTGATGAGGTGATACCACCGCGCTACAGACTCACCAATAATATCAAGGTTATTGAAGAGTATGTTCGCTATCCTGAGATCTTCCTCGTCCCCCCTCACGAGGCACAGCTCGACCGCGATGAGCGCCTCCGTGTCGACGAGGCCGGGCGCGGCCCAGCTGGCGGGGCCCCCGGGGCCCTCCCCGCCGCCCGCGCCCCACCACCCCGCGCCCCCCCCTGGGCTGGTGGAGTCGCCCGGCCAGTGCAGGCCAGGACTTGTGCGACCCGTTTCTTCTCCTTCTGTACAAAAACAATATTGTTATATTATACGTTTTGGTTAACATTGCATAAAATGTATTTGATAAGATTATTATAATTAATCAATTATTCCTATTTGTTTTATACACTAAAATTATAGTAATATAATTGCAACCAATAAGATTATTCACTTGGAATATACGGAGCAAGAGAGATTCTTATCATCTAGTAAGAAAAATTACCAGGCGCTTGCTTTAGAAATCACTGTTTAATAATTTGCTTTGAGTAGACTACATTGTTAGCAATAAACATACACTTGCAATATTTCTGTCTATACTCGGCACCCTTCCGTTTATTTACGTCTCCACATAACTAAGATTTAGCACACTATCAAATAAACTTACTAATGTAGTTCAATTAATACAACTGTATACTCACTACACAGATACTATAGGAAACAAAAAAATAAGTAGCGACACCTCATCACATACATAACGCTACAGTGATGAGGTGATTCCCATTGCGTTCCAGTTCCATATTCAGCTAAATTTTAAGCAAATTTAGATCAATATAAATATTTTCACAACAATAGTAGAGACATGTTCAGGTTTCTTTTAAATTAAATATTAATACGTACTTTTGCTATTGTTGGTGAGCGAGTGCAGCGCGTGGTGCAGCGTGCGGGGGTGCACGGGGGCGGGGGAGGGCGCGGGGTAGCGGGCCTCGGGGGAGGCGGGGGCGGGCCACGCGGGGGAGGTGGGGGCCGCGGGGGAGGTGGGGGATTGCGGGGACGTCGGCTCCGAGCCGCGGATACTGCCCGACGTCGTATCCATCCTACAAACAATACCATTATTACTTGTTATGACGTAATTATCACATCGTAGACCATTTGTGATGCTGATGGTAGATTTGAAATATCATAAGAGTCTAAAATAGATCTACATGATATTTCAAATTCTAATTCTTTTTAAAAAAACTCTACGTGTCGTTGTAGGCATGAGGATGAGTTCAGATAAGAAAACTTAATTTTTATGCTATTTATACTTTGCAGACGAAAATTTTTTCACTAGTCTTTCATTTATTAGACAAAGTGTTAGCAAATTCATACAAATAGTGTACAGAAACAGAAATTAGAACAGTTAAATATAAAAATATATGATGAAATAATGTAGTGGACTCACCCTACGTGCTTGTGGCTGGCGACGAGCAGCTCGAAGTCGGGCCCGTAGGTCTGCAGCGCGTCCACCAGCAGCAGCGAGTGCACCGACAGCGACAGGGACACGTCCGCAGGACGAGCGCTCACAGCAGCCCGCACCCCGCACACCTGCACCTCGGCCACGCTGCGGCCCCGCGACTGTACCTACACACACACACACACACACTCAGCGCCGCCCGCACCCCGCACACCTGCACCTCGGCCACGCTGCGGCCCCGCGACTGTACCTACACACACACACACACACACTCAGCGCCGCCCGCACCCCGCACACCTGCACCTCGGCCACGCTGCGGCCCCGCGACTGTACCTACACACACACACACACACACTCAGCGCCGCCCGCACCCCGCACACCTGCACCTCGGCCACGCTGCGGCCCCGCGACTGTACCTACACACACACACACACACACACACACTCAGCGCCGCCCGCACCCCGCACACCTGCACCTCGGCCACGCTGCGGCCCCGCGACTGTACCTACACACACACACACACACACACACACACTCAGCGCCGCCCGCACCCCGCACACCTGCACCTCGGCCACGCTGCGGCCCCGCGACTGTACCTACACACACACACACACACACACTCAGCGCCGCCCGCACCCCGCACACCTGCACCTCGGCCACGCTGCGGCCCCGCGACTGTACCTACACACACACACACACACACACACACACACACACCTGCACCTCGGCCACGCTGCGGCCCCGCGACTGTACCTACACACACACACACACACACACTCAGCGCCGCCCGCACCCCGCACACCTGCACCTCGGCCACGCTGCGGCCCCGCGACTGTACCTACACACACACACACACACACACACACACACCCACACACACACACACACACACACACACACACACGCACACCCCGCACACCTGCACCTCGGCCACGCTGCGGCCCCGCGACTGTACCTACACACACACACACACACACACACACACACACACACACACACACACACACACACACACACACACACACTCAGCGCCGCCCGCACACACCTGCACTCGGCCACGCTGCGGCCCCGCGACTGTACCTACACACACACACACACACACACTCAGCGCCGCCCGCACCCCGCACACCTGCACCTCGGCCACGCTGCGGCCCCGCGACTGTACCTACACACACACACACACACACACTCAGCGCCGCCCGCACCCCGCACACCTGCATCCACGACCATCACTACACACTACACACACATACACACTCACTCATATAACACTCACTATACTCATACTGCTGAGTGCAGCACACACTCGTACTCAGTATCTAACTACACAACTTGCTTATTTTTCTTCTTTATAAAACTTTCTTTAAATACATATTAAATACCATCAACTACGTGATCCTTAATATAATTTTACAAATGTGTGTTTGTTACACTTTCTCGCAAAAACTACAGAACTGATCATCATGAAATTTTGTACACATGTTCTGGGAGGTATTAGAATGAACATAGGATACTTTTTATTCAATGCGAGCGATGCCGCGGGTAAAGGTAGTAATAATTATATATATATATATAATATATGGTACATTATATATACATACACGCAAAAGACATGTACCTCGAGTGACATCTGGTCGATCGCGAACTGCAAGATGAACAACTTGGAGTTGTGGTGCATGGAGGGGTCGGAGCGCTCGGTCTCGGAGCTGATGCTGGCGTCGTCGTCGGCCGCCGCCCCGCGGTGCTCCTCTGCCGGACCCTCGCTCCCTCTGCATCCCATACACCACAATTAAATCACAATGAGCACAGACTGTTTACTCTTAAAAGATGATAATACGAATCGTTTATTATGTATGTTAAGAAAATGTTACTGATATAAACTGATGACTAAAAATCTTTTACTACATATGTTCTCTACGATCGAATATATGCAAAACGTGTACAGAACTTACGCAAAATACTATATTTAGTCAATTTTGATGATGTAGTTATCAATTTAATAATCATAATCATAATAATATCTCAGGACAATTCACACAGCGCCATCTAGTCCCACGCTAAGCAGAGCTTGTGTTATGGGTACTATACAACTGATATAAATACATGGATTCATTTTTTTTTGTAAATAAATACATATTATACATAGAAAACACCTAGACCGATACAAACAATCATACTCATGAATACAAACGTTTGTGGTTTGCGAGGAATCGAATGTCATTTTGACCGTCGGATAGTAAAGCGGTGTGCTAAACCACTAGACCACCGAGGCTGTCACTGTTAATGAGTATATAATGGTTCTTTATTTATGGTTCATGAATGTTGAAATGGGTCTGCGTGTGTCCTTGAAATTTGGACAAGATCAGAACTGCACGCACAAATCACGAAGCGTTCAGTAATAAGAAAAAATTATGTTGTCTTTAAAAACTTATGAGTTTTTTTTATATTATAGGACATATGCAGTATACGTAGAGCTTTATATTACTCTCAAACAGTTGGCGGTTTAAGGGACGTTACAATGTCATTTTGATTAACAGTTTAAATGATCGGGAGTTCAATTTACGTTCATTACAAAAATACATGAGTGTGACTGCAAATAGTAGTGTTTGCAATGATTGTAGTGTTTTAATGTATGTGTACATGTAGCGTATGAGTATGAGTTTGAGTTGAAGTGAGTGTGAGTGTGTGTGGGGGTGTGGGTGTGAGCAGGAATGTGAATGTGGGTGTGAATATGAGTGGGAGAGTCAGTGTGATTGTCAGTGTCAGTGTGAGTGTGAATGTGGGTGTGAATGTGAGTGTGAGTGTGGGTGCGAGTAGTGTGTAGGCGTGTAGAGTGTGAGTGGGTGCGTGGTGGTGGTGGTGCGACCTGTGGAGGTCGCGGTGCAGGGCGGCGCCGACTGCCCGGAGGGCGGCCAGCTTGTGCTCGGCGAGGTGCGCCACCAGCGCGGGCAGCGCGCCGCGCACCGCCAGCGCCGGGTACGACGGGTCGCTCGTCCACACCACGCGCCGCTCCGCCTGCCCGAGTGCGGGAGGGGCGTTATTAATACACATTCACGAGTCCACACTCCTTACTCCATTATTAGCAACCGTGGCGGTTTGACCCACGCGGTTCCCCCGGTAAACCATCGTGATAAATTGGCATTTCACCTAGCCGGGCTGACTGACCTGACCGTCCTAACTTTATGCTCGTTTTATAATCCTCCACTGGCGCCCCGCCAGCATGGACCGTTAGCGCAGGCGGATGAACCATTCCAGTATCATCCACTAAAAAATATATCTTATCATACACCCAGATTGATACAAATAAATGTTTGCACCATGCGGAGAACCGACGTTCGCTTTCCAGCCAGTGTTATTTATTATAATCTCAATATCCTATAACTTCACTACAATGTCTTACCTTTCACCAGAAAGAACAAGATACAAAGAAGCTACTTTGAGGGCCTCAGTGGTCTAGTGATTTCGCACGCCGCCTTACTAGCGGGTTCGATTCTCGCTCAGTAGACACATTATATTATACCACTGGCTGCATGCATAAACGAAATATCTCCTTTGGAAAGTTTACTCTCTTTCCAGAGGAGATTAAAACCACTGCGGTTAAAAATATCCTTCAATTCTTGTCCCGGACGGGTCTAGGTACCGAACTTTGAATAAGGGCGAGCACAATAGATATATGTAGGTCGCAGTGCTACAGGCACCAGACAATAACCCAACAACCCAAAAAAAAAAAACACTGGCTGAAATCGGTAAAGGTCCTCTAATATTTTTTAAATTGTAATATTTATATTCCTGCATTTTTAATTTGTAAACTTTATTTCTATTTATAAAATGTATCTCATGTATGCTATGTGTTTGTAATTGTTAAATAAAGAATTTATCTATGTATCTATCTATTTAATAATAATTAAACTAAATCTATACTCCTTTATAGAGTGACAATAACGAACCATTCCTTAAACAAACACCTATACACAATAGATGCTACAGACAGTCCTCTTTGTCGGGGCTGCTTTGAAGCTGACGAAACGGCGGCTCACGTAATCCTGGAGTGCTTGCAGTGGCCACACAACGAAACAAAAACAAATCCTCGGAACGGTGAAGTCGCTCCGTAAAGCCTGTGAAGACACCAGGAGTGTTCTGCGCTTTTGGGAGGAGCTTGGCTGGCTACGTTAGTAGTCTGGCTATACACGCACAACGGCCCGAATGAGAGGCTAATTGCGGAGACTGGAGTCCAATTTACATTTTACTCCCTTAGAGATGGAAAATACACTTCTTACCTAATCACATCTATACGGATTTTAACGAAATAGATTGTAACATGAGTACAGACATCGAAGAAAGTCGCAGGTAATATCTAGTTATATACACAATAAACAACCTGCAGTGATATGCTGAATCTGTCGAGGAGGTGCAGCGTGGAAGTGCTTTTAGTGTGCGCGTACTTCCAGTTGTCGCGGGTACGTCCCACCAATATCTGTAGGTCGCTCAACTCTATCTTATATCTGAAACAGAAATATAAATAACATAATCTTTATTAAATCACTTAATATAGCTTTTGAATAGTCAATTTTACTTTACCACTCATTCGAAACGCAGTCTCATAACAGTGGATTGAGAAAAAAGCATGGGTGTTGTTTTTTTAAGATTTTTTTTTTATTTATGTTTGAGTACAACAATGTTAAACGACTTAATCAATCTCAATTTTAACGTTATTAAATTACTCATTCATTAATATACTTTTATGAAATCCGACTATATAATGTAATGAACTGAAGTAAAAATGCGCCCAGCGACTATGCTATTTGTTTCGCACAATGCCGCATCCTTCAATCGTGTGTTCTTTAACGCCTTATTGTAACCAATAATAACCATAACAAAATGGCGAACATCTGACTATGGAGCAAAGACATAATCATAGAGTTATTGATAATTTATTAATCTCAAACGTGTTTTTGGAAAATAAAATTTATAGAATAAAAAATATAAATTTAAAAGAAAGTGAAATGATTTGAAACATACGCGCCCAAAACGCGGGAAAGACTCAATTTCGTGCGCTTGGTTTCCCGCGTTAATACGCGCTTTCCTGTGTAACACGTGTACGCGTGTAACAACGTGTCGTGTAGAGCTAATGTGCAGCTTGGAGATAAAATGTGAATTTAAACCAAAAAATCTCATCAAAGGGTCAAACGACGGGCCTGTTCGCGCGTGTACAACGTGTCGTGTAGAGCTAATCCCATCAAAAACATAAATGTGAAATGTTAGCCGAGTTTAATATTATGATATATGCCTTGATTGTTGACTTCTACGACAAAAGAGATGAGATCTAAATGGGTGCCAAGTTCAATGGTCTGTCCTGAAATGTATTTATAACAATATAAAATATCATTTCTTCTTATAACTTAGGATAATATAGTATAACCTAAGGTCTAACTAGGTCATCTGGAAGTGGGTTATAATTTTGATCTATAGTTGATCAGTGATAAAAATGACGATTTTTGGACATTAATATCTAAATAACCGTTTGAGATATGTTTATGAAATTTGGAATACATATTTATCTCGCAAGTCTCAATATATGAACCAAATTTGACAGGTTTATGTGAAAGAGTTTTTGAGTTATGAGGGGGTCAAAAGTGGCTCCAAATGGTTCGTGTAAATATACACACGGTGCTGCAGGCCAGTTTACTTGAAACTCGGCTTGACACGCTACCGCGTGTCTAGATGTGCAGCTTGGAGGTAAAATGTGAATTTAAACCAAAAAATCTCATCAAAGGGTCAATAGACGGGTGAATAGGGTTACCTGTCATAAAGGCTGTGATGTAGATGTTCGGCGTCGAGCGAGTGCTGGTGGTGGTGAACGTGGCTGTGCTGGTAGGGCACCAGCGGCGGGGACGCCGGCGACAGCAAGCTGCCAGGCGGCGTCGAGCACGGCGTCATGAACAATTCTAAACACAACAGTTATATATAGTACTAGCTGTCCCGGCAAATGTTGTTTTGCCTTAAAATAAAAGAAAAAATTTAGGGGTGGACTACCCCTAACATTTAGGGGGATGAAAAATAGATGTTGGCCGATTCTTAGACCTACTCAATACGCTCACAGGATTTCATGAGAATCGGTCAAGCCGTTTCGGAGGAGTATGGGAACGAAAACTGTGACACGAGAATTTTATATATAAGATAAATATATAATTAAGATATTGAAATCGTCTGTGTGGTTACGGCACTGATGACGGCAGTCTACCACGGTAACGCCGATACATCACACCCTTCGGCTAGTAGTCCTCCTTTATAAAGGTGGGCAGCATGTTGGTGAGGACCCGGGCCACAAACGCCTTGAAACTCGAGTTGTGACTCGACTCTGACAGCTGCGTCACCCTCACTGTCTTACTCTTGGTTCGTATATAATCGACAATGTCCTGCTCCATAGTGGCGTAATGTAGACGGGACAGGTACATTGCCATGTTAGGTGTAGCAGCTCGCAGCTCGCAGCAGCAGGAAGTTGGGTCCAGTAAGTGCAGTGCCGCAATGGTTCCTATTGACCCGGTTTGTGCGCCTCTTCTGTACCACGACGAAGCCATCATCGTCGCGGTTACCAGGGTCAATGGTCAGTGCCGTTTTTGGTACACGCTGCTGTTTGCTAGAAGCTGTAGGTTTGCTAGCGACGAAGGCGGCAAAATCTTGACGCTGTGGTTGCAACAAGGATTTTATTGGCGCTGCTTCCACGGGCAGCGATGCAGGCACTCACGGCCTGCAGGCTGGGAGCGCGGGGCGAGAAGTGATTATTATACAGACAATATAAGTATAGACAAGCTGTGGCTTACCTTCGTCGTCGAGAGCGTCGTCTGCGGCCGCGTTGGTGGTGTTGGCGGCTGTGGCAGTGGCGGTGGTGGTGGTGGTAGGCGGCAGGTCGTGCGGGTGGTTGTGCAGCCGCAGGCGGCCGAAGTCGACGGCCAGCACGGCCGCGTCCCGGTCGCACAGCCGCTCCACCACCACCAGCTGCGGCGCCCACACGTCCAGCTCGATCTGCCACGACCGTCGCTCACCCTGCTTGTCAAACAAACACTTGATGTCTTCGGAGGAGAATTTTAAGAGGCTGCGGGTGTCCGCGCATCAGTTGCACTGGAGGCGGAGCGAGTACGAGAGGACGGAAGACACGTGTTCAGAGAGGATGAGAAGCCGTATATGTTTCGTCCGCTGCCCCAGAAGGAGGAGAGTACGACAAAAGGTACAGGAGTAGACATCATTTGTAGGGGTCAAGAGAATGCGTGCCGACCGAGAGGTTGGTATGGCCATGGGTTGGTGGAGGGTTGGTCATACAAACAGTTGTGTCTGTGTCCATATATACCAGTGAGGTATATAGTTAGTGCACACATTCGAATAGAAAGAAACTATATTCAAATATGCTGAACATATATTTAAAAAAACAAAACGCAAGTTACTTATTTATTTTTCTTTCTTCTTTCCGAAGAAGTATCAACTAGAAACTTAAGAATAGAATAAGAATAATTTTATTGCTGCCGATCAAATTACATGAAAGAAATACATAATGTATATCTGTAACATATATGTTATTTAATTGAAGACGGCAAAAGCACTGGTTTCAGAACGAACCCTTTTCTACAAATTTTGAAGATAGTATAAAAAAATAAAAAAAACTAGGGTAGCAGATCACAGCCAAACTATACCACAAATACAATTTAACAAAACACAAAAAAATTACTCTTTGCTCTTTAAATAAATGTTGTTGAACATCACATTTTAAGAATAGAATAGAATAGAAAATCATTTATTCAAATAAACTTGATTTAAGCACTTTTGAATAGTCATAGTTATCATTATTTTAATCTACCACTCGTTCGGAAAGCTGTCTCATCACAAGAAGAACGAGCGAGAAACTTGTGCGTTGCTCTTTTAAATAATCATTGTAATTTTACATAGCCTATTCGAAATTTGAGAATACAAACCACCAACTAGCATTTAAGATTTTGTGTCACTACAAACTGCCAAAAAGAAAGGTTGAATTAAGTAAATAAATAGTTACTCGAGTAATAAAACGGTCATAGTTATCAGAGCAGATCAGTTCGTGTCGTTGCGTGTGTAGTGTTACCATGTGCGCGCGCATGATGTCGTTCCAGTGTCCCAGCAGGCGCGCCTTGGTGGTGTCGCGGGCGGAGGGCTCGTGGGGGTCCGCGGGGAGGTCCCCGGGGCCCCCGGGCCCCCCGGGCCCCGCGGGCTCCGCGGGCCCCGCCGCGGCCCACGGGGCGCACAGCAACTCGCGCGCCCACCGCGCCGCTTCTGCGCACCAAACCACCTCCAGCGAGCCAGATTTCACCCACAACCTGGCGACGAACAGACCAACTTGCAAACTGTTCTCTCTCGCATTCACCACAGAACAGATGAAATACTCCTTAAATGCAAACTTTAAAAAAAAATATGTACGATGCAACCATAGATTTTATGGTCGATAGTTTTACGCGACATGTGCGCATTATTATTCGTCGAGTCTGCTAACGAAGTCTAAAGAATTCAACTCCATTATAAATGAAAGAGGGAAAAAAATAAAATTATAAGGTAAAAAATTCGACGTTCATAAGCGGCTAAAATGTCCTACATGAATAAATCATTTTTTAATTATTAATTTAAATTTTGAAATGTAATTAAATACTACATCTACTACTTTAGTTTTTTTTTCTAATTTCTCAATTTGTGATTTTATCGCCTAGTATCATCATCTGCTTTTTCCTTATCCCATTTATTTGTGGTCGTCGTAATATGTTTTTCGCTTCCATTCATCCCTGTTCGCAGTCATCGCGTTATTTACTTCCTTTCTTACCATATCATCTTTCACACAGTCCATCCATCTCTTTTTTGGCCTTCCTCTGCCCTTATAACCATCCACATTCATTTGTAACATCTTTCTTAAAATATTATCCTCGTTCCTACGCATTACATGTCCATACCATGATAGACGATCGCCTAGTATGATCTCCTTTTATTTTTGGTCTACTCTAATGCTGCTGGCCGCAACTGGCCTTTACAGCTTCACCGAACGATAGGGGGCGAGTGCAGATGGCACTCAAAACCTACGAAAGAACTTATGCAGCGGATAGGGAGCAACTCCCGCCTGACGAATACAACTTTAGTCTAAGGGTACCTCAAGGGGCCCGAACATCGGCTCTGGCCGTCGTAATTACGATCAACATTGGAATTGAACGGGGGATCGATCGGACGGAGTATGCTCTCCATCATACTCCTTCTATTGCCCTTTGACACTTCGCTAATCTGTCTCTATGATTTTCTGTCAGAGACCATGTTTCACACTCATGTTATACAAGGCAAAATACTTGCATTGAAAGTTTTACTCTTAAAATGCATCTTTGCTCTTCATTATCTTTCAGGGACCAGTATTTCTTCCATTTCATTACATTTCACAGACACAAAATAAACTTTAATGACAAATAAGAATGAATAATCTTTCATCTGCGAAGAAGCCAAGAACTCACAGATGGGGTGTTGATGTCATTTTGACAGCTAACAGTTGAGAAGAAAAAAGAAAGAGAGATAGAGAGAGTTTGAGAAGAAATAAAATGAGATACACTCACTTGTAATCGCAGTTAAGTCCAAACGGCTTTTTCTCGTACGAGAGTTGGAAGAGAGGTTCAGCAGTGTCGTCCTGGTGCTGCTGCTGTTGATGCTGCTGCTGCCAGGAGGTGGGCGTCACCTGCGCCCGGCACCACGACATGGTGCTCGCTGTCGTGTTCATTGCGCTCAGACCCTCGCGGATCATGCCCTGTATTTTTTTTTTTAATTAACAGTCGGCTTCGATGATCTTGCTGTTTAGGATACGGTTTTACATCTGATGGTCGCAGATTCGATTCGTCGTCGTTCGATCGTCGCACGGTACGAACATTTGTATTCATGAATACGATTGTTTGCATCGGTCTGGGTGTTTTCTATGTATATTATATATGTATTTAAAAATAAAAATATATATAAGCATTTATATCGGTTGTCTAATACTCATAACACAAGCGTTACTTAGCTTGGGACCAGATGACATTGTATTTATTGTCCAGGGTTATTACTTTCAATATTTTCGAAAACAGAATTATAATGAACTGGGCGTGAGTGGTATCACCGAGCGGTGGATGGTCTGGACGGTCACCTGCGGCGCGACCAGCACGGGGAAGAGCGTGGCGGGCGTGAGGCGGTCCCGCAGGCGCAGCTCGCCCAGCGACACGTGCAGCGCGTGCGAGCCCCCCCGCGGACGCCACTCCACGCTCGCCATCACGCGCTGGAACTGCAGCTCCAGCCCGCCGGCCTCCCTGCGGACGACACGCCCATCACTACGTACGTACAGGCTACAACACTGACCGCTAGCTCCATCATGACAGTGCTTATAATGTTACAAAAACAAGAAAAATAATGTGAACATTAACATACGAGAGTAGGTCTTTCATGGGAATGGGCAAAAATGTATAAGCTATATTACTGTAAAGTTTCATCAAAGTTCGTTGAGTAGTTTTTGCGTGAAAGAGTAACAAACATCCATCCGTACTCACAAACTTTCGCGTTAATAATGTTTATAAATGATTGAATAAATTCATAGACAATTATTAGAAAGATTTATTGAATAAAGCATAGAGAATTTAGGCTTTACTATTTTTTAACGCTTACGTCGGACTGCCCTGGACTCTGTTGAGCGCCGAGCTTTGAGGTTAATTAGAGATAATACTTTAATAAAAGCTAGACTTCAGACGATGGAATATCAACGCAAAGTGGCCAGTCTGTCGCTGTTTTATAGGATACACTTTAGCGAGTGCGCATAGGACCTGTATAAGTTGATCTTGCCTTCTCCTTTTTACTACCGAACTACACGACGAACACTAGTACTTCATTCTTACGTCGTGGAAATTCCTCACATTCGCACTGAGCGGTTCGCATCGTCCTTCCTAATACGCACTGCCAAACAGTGGAACACACTTCCAGCTTTTGTGTTCCCGGAGAAATACAACCCCGGATCTTCAAGTCTATGAATAGATATCTTCTGGGTAAGCACGCTACATCCTAGGTCTTGCTATCATTTACCATCAGATGAGGTAAGACCAAGCGCAATCCCATTATTAATAATAAAAAAAAGACCTTTTGTATGACTTTAGTTGTACCTTTGGCATTGCAGTAACATAAAAAAACAATATATATAATAAACTGGTATACTTGTCTAAGAGATAATGTCAGCACGCCAGCAAGCAACATATCAATGTGACCAATTTCTACTAGTTGTATTATGAAACCTAATGAAAGTCAGCTAATGTTCTGAGCAACCAGAACTAAATCTTGAGGAAATTGGTTCCTCAAAATATTATCAACTTTTAAATATAGACCTAATGCCTATAATTTTAGAGCTGAATATGGCTCGGGGACTATATTATATTACAAAACCACTCACCCATCATCATTGTCACCATCCTTGTCCTTGCACAAGTAGAAGCTACCTTTGTTCAGTACAAACTCGAATTTTCCGAACACTGTGTCTCTCTTGAGTAGCGTGTTGTTCTCTATGGAGTCAGCTATCACATCTAGGATCTCCTCCTCGAGTTCCGGTACGGGGTCCGGGGCGTCAGCGTCCGCGGGGGCGGAGGCCGGCTCGGGGGCGGCTGAGCCGTACCAGCCCCACCACTGCGGGAACCAGTGCACCAGCATGCTGCGGCCCGAGCTACTCGGCTTCTCTGGGGTCGACACTGGCGTCGGTTTGGGTACTTTTCGCATCGCCACCTATGACCAGAAAATTATAATCTGTGGTGTAACAGTCACCCGCCGATATAATCGTTATGATTGTAACTATTCTTATCATTATCATTATCATCAACATTATTATTATAATATTTTGAGTTCCTTATATTAATATGAAACACTAACCTCCCGCAATGGTTTCAGTACATGCAACGGAGTCTTCCACTCGTATTCGTCTTTACACTGCTTCTTATCCGGGGGCAGGGTCGCTGTGGGGTTGCTCAACATGCTGAGACATATATCCACGTACTGGCGCGTCTTGCGAGCCTCCTCCAGACACGACTCCCACGTAGGTTTAGGAGCCGTCCCTGACATACAGATACAAAATGAAAATCTAAATTGGACTCTAGTTCTTCTGTATAAAAACTTGCTTTTTTAAACGGTTGTGCGTGTACAGAAAGAGACTGCAATAACTAGTCAGGCTCCTCCCAAAAGTGCAGAAGTTTCCTGGTTTGTACAGGCTTCACAGAACGATTTCACTATTTCGGGAATGTATATAATATGAAGGTCACTCTAGGATTACGTGAAGTCGATTGTTCGTAGTAGCCTCGACAAAGAGGAATCCTTATACAGATAGGACACTACTAAAATGGGATGCTCGCTGCATGTGATCAATTAACGGATTTTTGGTTAAGTTACGCTTTTTTGATAATTAGCTGTTGTCCGCAACTTGGATTTGGTGGTGCTAGAGGGGATAGTGAAGTACTGACAGCAGAGGATGATGTAAGAAGTTACGGTGGTGGTAGTAAAGGGGATAATGAGGTATTGAGAGTGGAGGAGGATGTGAAGACTCATGGCGATGCTAGTAGAGGGGATAGTGAGGTACTGACAGCAGAGGATGATGTAAGAAGTTACGGTGGTGGTAGTAAAGGGGATAATGAGGTATTGAGAGTGGAGGGGGATGTGAAGACTCATGGCGATGCTAGTAGAGGGAATAGTGAGGTACTGACAGCAGAGGATGATGTAAGAAGTTACGGTGGTGGTAGTAGAGGGATAATGAGGTATTGAGAGTGGAGGAGGATGTGAAGACTCATGGTGGTGGTGGTAATAGAGGGGATTTTTTTTTTATAACACAAACGAGCATCCGGCTCACCTGATGGTAAGTGATTACCGCCGCCCATGAGCACCCGCAACACCAGGGGAATTGCAAGTACGTTGTCGGCCTTTTAAAAAGGAATAACCTCTTTTCTTGAAGGTTTCAATATTGTATCGGTTCGGAAATACCATTGCTGGAAGGTGATTCCATAATGTGGTTGTGCGAGGAAAAAGTTTCTAGAAACCGCACTGTGGAAGACCGCAATTCATCCAGATGATCAGGATGGTATTTCAGTTTCTGGCGGGTGGTACGGTGGTGAAACTCAGCAGCTGGTATTAATCCGAACAATTCCTCAGAACACTCTCCGTGATATATGCTGTAGAAAATATACAGAGATGCAATATCACGCCGCAAAGCCAATGGGTCGAGTCTGTCACATAGACGTTGATTACCAATGATTCTGGCTGCTCGGTTCTGAATGCGGTCAAATGGAAGTAGCTGGTATTGTGGTGCTCCCGCCCAGAGGATAGTGAGGTACTGAGAGTGGAGGACGATGCGAGGACTCTCGGTGGTGCTAGTAGAGGGGATAGTGAAGTAGTGTGAGCGGAGGAGGATGTGAAGACATAGCGGTGGTAGTAGAGGAGGTAGCGGTACTGACATGTGAGCGCGCGGTGCGGCAGGTGCGCGGCGGCGGCGTAGAGCCACCAGCGGCGCGCGTGGCCCCGCACCGTGGAGGAGGATGTGAAGACATAGCGGTGGTAGTAGAGGAGGTAGCGGTACTGACATGTGAGCGCGCGGTGCGGCAGGTGCGCGGCGGCGGCGTAGAGCCACCAGCGGCGCGCGTGGCCCCGCACCGTGGAGGAGGATGTGAAGACATAGCGGTGGTAGTAGAGGAGGTAGCGGTACTGACATGTGAGCGCGCGGTGCGGCAGGTGCGCGGCGGCGGCGTAGAGCCACCAGCGGCGCGCGTGGCCCCGCACCGTGGAGGAGGATGTGAAGACATAGCGGTGGTAGTAGAGGAGGTAGCGGTACTGACATGTGAGCGCGCGGTGCGGCAGGTGCGCGGCGGCGGCGTAGAGCCACCAGCGGCGCGCGTGGCCCCGCACCGTGGAGGAGGATGTGAAGACATAGCGGTGGTAGTAGAGGAGGTAGCGGTACTGACATGTGAGCGCGCGGTGCGGCAGGTGCGCGGCGGCGGCGTAGAGCCACCAGCGGCGCGCGTGGCCCCGCACCGTGGAGGAGGATGTGAAGACATAGCGGTGGTAGTAGAGGAGGTAGCGGTACTGACATGTGAGCGCGCGGTGCGGCAGGTGCGCGGCGGCGGCGTAGAGCCACCAGCGGCGCGCGTGGCCCCGCACCGTGGAGGAGGATGTGAAGACATAGCGGTGGTAGTAGAGGAGGTAGCGGTACTGACATGTGAGCGCGCGGTGCGGCAGGTGCGCGGCGGCGGCGTAGAGCCACCAGCGGCGCGCGTGGCCCCGCACCGTGGAGGAGGATGTGAAGACATAGCGGTGGTAGTAGAGGAGGTAGCGGTACTGACATGTGAGCGCGCGGTGCGGCAGGTGCGCGGCGGCGGCGTAGAGCCACCAGCGGCGCGCGTGGCCCCGCACCGTGGAGGAGGATGTGAAGACATAGCGGTGGTAGTAGAGGAGGTAGCGGTACTGACATGTGAGCGCGCGGTGCGGCAGGTGCGCGGCGGCGGCGTAGAGCCACCAGCGGCGCGCGTGGCCCCGCACCGTGGAGGAGGATGTGAAGACATAGCGGTGGTAGTAGAGGAGGTAGCGGTACTGACATGTGAGCGCGCGGTGCGGCAGGTGCGCGGCGGCGGCGTAGAGCCACCAGCGGCGCGCGTGGCCCCGCACCGTGGAGGAGGATGTGAAGACATAGCGGTGGTAGTAGAGGAGGTAGCGGTACTGACATGTGAGCGCGCGGTGCGGCAGGTGCGCGGCGGCGGCGTAGAGCCACCAGCGGCGCGCGTGGCCCCGCACCGTGGAGGAGGATGTGAAGACATAGCGGTGGTAGTAGAGGAGGTAGCGGTACTGACGCCGCGCGCGGTGCGGCAGGTGCGCGGCGCGCCAGCACCCCACCGCGGCGCGCGTGGCCCCGCCCGTGGACACAGCATGTCTATTCATTCATTTTATAATTTTTCGTAAGGCGCGTACGATAAAGCGGCGCGCTGCCAGAATCTAGCTGGTGACTAGCGGTGGTAAAGATTCAAATATGCGTATAAAAACAATTGCTTTTAGCAAGCGGCGCGCGTGGCCCGCACCGTGGAGGATTATGAATGATAATAATTTTTTGTTGAAATAATTTAAAATTAATAATGCTGACGCGCATTATCTATGCGCGGAAACAATGAGTGCATAGCGGCGCGCGTTGAAAACACCGTGGAAAGATATGAAGAATAGCGGTGGAATATAAAAAAATTTATCTAGAAAAATAGCGCGCGGTGCCATTGCGCGGCATTAGCTTTCCGAACTAGCGGCGCGCGTGCACCGTGGAGGAGGATGTGAAACAACAAGCCGTATAAAATTGAGCGCGCGGTAACAGAAATACTTGCAATGGAGCGGTTAACATACCAAGTCCAGCGTGAAGTGGCAGGCGAGGCGCGGTACCTGTGTGAGGGTGAGCAGCACGGTGTCCAGCGTGAGCGGCGCGCGTGGCCCCGCACCGTGGAGGAGGATGTGAAGACATAGGTGGCAGCGGTACGCGGTAGCGCGCTGTGTGAGGGTGAGCGGCACGGTGTCCAGCGCGCGCGTGGCAGGGAGGCGCGGTACCTGTGTGAGGGTGAGCAGCACGGTGTCCAGCGCGCGGGTGGCAGGCGCGGCGCGGTACCTGCGGCGCGCGTGAGCAGCACCGGTGTGAAGACATAGCGGTGGTAGTAGGGAGGCGCGGTACTGTGTGAGGGTGAGCAGCGCGGTGTCCAGCGTGCGCGGTGGCAGGCGAGGCGCGGGCGCGCGTGAGGCACCGTGGAGGAGCACGGTGTCCAGCGGTGGTAGTAGAGCAGGCGAGGCGCGGTACCTGTGTGAGGGGTGAGCATAGCACGGTGTCCAGCGCGCGTGAGGTGCGCGGCGGCGGCGCGAGTACCTGTGTGCGCGCGTGAGCAGCACGGTGTCCAGCGCGAGCCCCCGCGCCGCCGCCTCCAGCCCGCGCCAGCACCCCACCGCCTCGCTGTACTGCCGCTGCGACACACGCATACTCTATTCATTCATTTTATAATTTTTCGTAAGGTCGTACGATAAACTGCCAGAATCTACTGGTGACTAAAAGATTCAAATATCGTATAAAAACAATTGCTTTTAGCAAAAAAGCTTATAAAATTGAGATTATGAATGATAATAATTTTTTGTTGAAATAATTTAAAATTAATAATGCTGACAACATTATCTATTTGTAGAAACAATGAGTGCATAGCGGTTTCAATGTTGAAAACAATATGAAAGATATGAACAAAAGAGTGAATATAAAAAAATTTATCTAGAAAAATAGTCACTTACGATTACACGCATTAGCTTTCCGAACTAAACCGCGTGCACCGGAATACACGTGAAACAACAAGCCGTATAAAATTGCTAACAGAAATACTTGCAATGGAGCGGTTAACATACCAAGTCCAGCGTGAAGTGGCAGGCGAGGCGCGGTACCTGTGTGAGGGTGAGCAGCACGGTGTCCAGCGTGAGGTGGCAGGCGAGGCGCGGTACCTGTGTGAGGGTGAGCAGCACGGTGTCCAGCGTGAGGTGGCAGGCGAGGCGCGGTACCTGTGTGAGGGTGAGCAGCACGGTGTCCAGCGTGAGGTGGCAGGCGAGGCGCGGTACCTGTGTGAGGGTGAGCAGCACGGTGTCCAGCGTGAGGTGGCAGGCGAGGCGCGGTACCTGTGTGAGGGTGAGCAGCACGGTGTCCAGCGTGAGGTGGCAGGCGCGGCGAGGCGCGGTACCTGTGTGAGGGTGAGCAGCACGGTGTCCAGCGTGAGGTGGCAGGCGAGGCGCGGTACCTGTGTGAGGGTGAGCAGCACGGTGTCCAGCGTGAGGTGGCAGGCGAGGCGCGGTACCTGTGTGAGGGTGAGCAGCACGGTGTCCAGCGTGAGGTGGCAGGCGAGGCGCGGTACCTGTGTGAGGGTGAGCAGCACGGTGTCCAGCGTGAGGTGGCAGGCGAGGCGCGGTACCTGTGTGAGGGTGAGCAGCACGGTGTCCAGCGTGAGGTGGCAGGCGAGGCGCGGTACCTGTGTGAGGGTGAGCAGCACGGTGTCCAGCGTGAGGTGGCAGGCGAGGCGGGGCCGCAGCCGGGACCGCAGGGGCTGCTCGGTCCGCTCGCGCCGCACCCTGGCCCGGGCGGAGGCCGGCGGCACCAGGTACCGGTGCTGACACTTCCACGTCTGCGACATGCGCTCCTAACACATACAAACCATTATTGCATATCTAGATCTACATCCAAAATCAACAAATTACATATGTAAGTCAACAAGAAGAACTTTACAATATCGTATAGTTTGTACATTAAATGATACAGACACTGTAAGTCATTAAAAATCTTTCACAAAATATTTTGTATTCATTTCATTTCTTTGGCAATATTGCTAATGAAAATTTTGATTTTTTAAGGAGATAAAATAGGGGATGACTTTTTATTTTTCTTCCCTGTGTGGACAGTGTTATTGATAGTGACATTCTCTATTAATAATAATAATATTTTTATTTCAGACAACATGATCCATTGTGTTAGTAACAGCTTTAATGACATAACTTATCCTATGTTAGTATTAAAATATAAAATAAAATATAACTTTTAACATATTTCCTGTCCCACCCAGTGTCTTAGAATGGGACAACCCTCCACCAATCCAATTGTTTCCAAGCAATTGTCTTCAGGACACTGTTGGAACTCGCCCGCACTCTGCCTAATAGGGACGTTATTCGCTTCCGCCGTATAGAAAAGTCTGTGCGCTAACTTGCGCAAACTGGTATGGGCATGTTATGCGGAGGAACGAGGACCAATGTCTTATGGAAAGTGTATAATATGAATGTGGATGGATGTAGGTTTTTGAGTATAGTTGACCCATAAGCCGCCAGTGTAGGAAACCTGACAAGTATTCCTTAAAAAGTGTTATTTTAACTTGTTTTGTACACCAGGCAAGTCTGCGTTCCAACATATTACTTCTAACTGCCAATGCTCTTCTTTCATGTTCTATGTCCATATCATCTTTTAATATGGATGTAACAATATGTCCAAGATATTTAAAATTTGTTATAGAAATAACAAAAACCAGTACTATTATACAATATTCTTACTCTGACAAGTAAAATCTATATAAAATGTCTATGTCCCAGTGAAAGACTATTTCTTCAACATTAACATACTTATGAGAAATACTAACTGTCAACTCCGTAATAGTACAATGGCAGAACATTCCGCTGGGCACTTGCATAGGATCCCAGTACACGGCCAGTTTCTGCAGCTCCAGCAACTTGAATGAGCAGCCTTCGGGATCGGAGAGCAGCGTGAAGCCGCGCTGCCACTCCGAGTCACATGACTCTGCCGTGAGTGACTCCACGACCAGCCCGCAAGCGAAAGATCGCGGCGCGCACGTGAGTGCATCCTCGTATCGTATATGTACATCGTTCAGTTTCAACTATAATACAGAGAAAAGGTTAAAATACAGACGGAACTTAACTAAATTAATAAATCAGTTTAGTTAAGTTCTATAACAGTCCCTAGTGGACGCCTACGCCCTAACGCCTGATCCTGGTATATTAATGTCTTAGATCTTTGTATAATAATTTATATATATATAATATACTAGCCGTCCCGGCAAACGTTGTTTTGCCATATTAATTAATAACGCTATAAAAAATAGGGGTCGATGATAGTAGGGTGAAAATTTAGGATTGTATGTATTTTTGTATGTTGTATCATAAAAAAATAGAAACTAAAAATTTACTACGATGGGCTTACTGACCTGACCTCATGCTCATCTTGTCATCCTCCACTGGTGCCCCGCAGTGTAAACCGTTAGCGCAGGCGGGTGCACCATTCCACTATCATTCACAAAAAAAAACATGCTGTCACTAGTATTAAACTACAAATCTAATCGAGAATGTACCTGTAAATTCTCCACAATATTAGCCAGTAGTCCTGTTCCATAGCTGAGCCAGGAGGAGTAGGAGGTGGCGTAGTACCCTGCATCGTTAGCCTCGTGCTCGGCGCGCCACTGCGCTTCTAGCGCGTCCAATAGCGCGATTTTACGCTCATGCGCTATATTCGCCTCCACTACACTGTCCCACTGAAAATAATAACAAAGTAATATTTACTAACGCTTATAGACCACTTAAAATGGAGTAGAACATGTTAAATGCAAAAACAACACACAGCGCCATCTAGACACAAGTTAAGCTAGCTAAAGCTTGTGTTATGGGTACTAGACAACTGATATAAATACAAAAAAAAAATATCTATTTTTTTGTAAATACATACATATTATATATAGAAAACACCCAGACCAATACAAACAATCATACTCATGAATACAAATGTTTGTGCCGTGCGAGGAATCGAACCCGCGAGCATCAGTCGTAAAGCGGTGTGCTAGACCGCTAGACCACCGAGGTCGTCAAATGGAGCAAACAAGTGACTCTTTTGTATCCTAGAGATGGGATCACATGATAGGGATTCCGAAGAACATGTTGGAAAGACTAACAACCTGGCTCTGATACCACTCAGTAATAGGGTTGCAGTGGACCAAGTTTAATGGAGAGAACTGGAGGAGTCCTAACGAAGTTGTGGGACATTCTCTAAACTACAGAATGTAATAATCTCAAAACAAATGTACCCCAACCTTGGAAAAAAAGGATTTATTATCTGGTCTGGTGTTTTGAGTAGTCATGCTCACTAAAATGTCCAGACTTGTGGCGGCGTGGTGGGCCGGGTCATTAGGCTCCCTAAAATATGGTCGAGCGCAGTGATGGCTGGCTCATCCGTGATACACGTGAACGGGTGCTGCTTGTAGGGACAGGTCTGCTCTAATCACTATGACTGATTTCCTCTTATTAATTGTTTAACCAGTTGGTTATATATTCAATATGTTTTCTATTTGAGTATTTAATTGAATTAGTGCTAATTGGTGGTTTGTATTCACACACTTAAACTTAAAAATGTAAAGTAATAATAAAATTATTTAAAAGAGAAACACGCAAGTTTTTTGCTCGTTCTTCTTGTGATGAGACAGCTTTCCGAATGAGTGGTAGATTAAAATATGTAATGACTATTCAAAAGTGCTTCAATATAAGTTTATTTGAATAAATGATTTTCTATTCTATTCCATGATTATTCTAACAGGAAAAGACCATTCTCAAACTAATCACATAAAGATGATCTTAGCCAGCTATCATAGTATACAGATATAGTTTTATTACTGGAGAAATTATGTACCAATCAATATGCAGTAATCATGCAGATGCAGAACAACTGATCAATAAATATATAATTATCTAATACTAATGCAGGACTCTCCAAATTTTGTTTATTGTTAATCTAATAATGGATTGCTCATATAAATGTATTAGAGGAACAATATTAATGGGATGATGACCTTTCATGATGATGATTTAAAGTACAACACAATAATCCATCACAGATAAAATGAGCCCAGACAAAACAATGATAACAATACATAACAGCAAACACTAAGTACAATAAGTACAATGAGTCATTATTTTATTTATTTATTTATTTAAAGAGCAACACACAAGTTTCTTGCTCATTCTTCTTGTAATGAATCTGCATTCCAAATGAGTGGTAGAATCAAGTAGAGTAGGGTAGGGTAGGGTAGGGTAGAGTCGTAGATAGATAGGTATATTTCAAAGTAGGTTAATTATGGACCCTGATGGGCAGCAAGCGGAATAGAAGAGAATAAAGTTTATTATAATACCATTTCAATTTCTATTATCTACTAGCTGTACACGCGACTTTGTCCACATGGAATTTAACGTTATTTTTCTAAAATAAAGTAGCCTAAGTTACTCCCTATTACATAAAAAAAAAGTCCCTTCAAAATCAATCCAGCCATTTCAGACATTGTATTTGATTTGAATGTTATTTTGGTGTATACACCATATTTATATTTATATGCATGTGGTAAAATCCTTTAAAAAAAAAGGTAAAAAGGTTATTTCAATATTACAAACAGACACTCCAACTTTATTTATATGTATAGATAGCTTAAGAAGCATTATGTAGCATAATCATGTTATCTCACCATATCACTGAGATAAATATTGGATGTGAGAATGAGAGAGTTTAAAATTAACAATTGATACAGAGGCGGTGTGATATCCTGCTGTATATTCTATAATAACATGTGATGACTATGCATGAATACAAATCTTGTAATGATCTATGTAGTGAAATTTAGACTGTCTTGATATTTGCTAGTGAACCCACAGTTCAATACTCATTCAAACTACAAACATGATTTATAATCGTAATATTTATGATAAATCTAACTGGATGGTGTTAGTAATAATATATAAAATTTACATGCATAAGCTCAAATTGTAGAAATAAGAATAAATGAATCTAAGTCTGATTATATACAAATAAATATATATTAAATACCGATATATATATATTATTTTACAAATCATCATGTGGATTTTCGAAATGGAGGACATCATAATTTGATTAATATTATAAACGCAAAAGTTTTTGAGCTAAAACTGCTGAATCTATTATAATGAAACTTTACGGTAGTACAGCTTATACATCAGAATAACATATAGGCTATCAATTTTATGTGGTTGAAACCGCAGGCACAGCTAGTCATTATATACATTATTATTCTACTTATCCATAATGCATGAGAACCATACAATTAAACATACCTCATCCAAGTCAACGGGAGCAGCAACCAAATACAACTTTTCTATCGCAATGAGCCAGGGAGCGGAGCGTATCTGCCTGACGGGCACCTGCAGCTGCACCTTTCCTATGAAGCCTGCCTTTATTTCCACTGGCAGCCCCAGGTGACGGAGAGCATCTTTTCTGAGCGGCAGATTTTCCAGTTCTACTTTGCCTATACAAATCATTCATATTCTAATGAAAACAATTGTAATGATGTAACATTAGTTAACTGCATTACAAGAAAAGTAGGTTAACGGTTCGGCTGTTACATAAAAATTAAAAGAATAATATAATTATGATACCATACACAGCATTTTTTTCTATTAAATATATAGTATAAAATAAAAAATGAACCTAAATACCAAATATCAGAGTCTTGTTTTGAGAATATAGGACTTAATATTTTAAATGGAACACTTACCAGACAGGAGGGCCACACTCAGCTGATCTGTATTTAAGTTCTCCACATATTTCCCAAGGTAGTTGTTCAAAACCCAAGCCACCAAGCCCTCCAACATCGTGCATCGTGCTCTGGGCGGTCAGTTTGTGGCACAGCTATACTGTAATAACAAGATCTTTTAGTGCAAAAGAAATAAACAGTATTATTCAATATACTCACATTGTACTTTAATTTGGTAAACAAAACATTTTTTTTATTACATTAATACTTTGAATTGGAACACTATTTGTGTATATTTACTTACTCGTTAAGATTTAAATTTGAATTTTATTTCTGTTTTGATTTTTTTTAAAGTTTAATCAAAATAAAAAAATATTATATATTCAATTCGCAATGAGAACTATGAAATCACGAAATTTTACTGTCAGTATTATTGTCAGAAATCAGATACTGACATCAAAATGTCAAACCTAATGTCCAAACCACAACAAAATTCGACAGTGACAGTTAATTGCTAAATAAAACCCATTATATGCAGAATACATCGCTCTGATTATATAAAAACGACATAATTTTCGAAATACTAAGAGGTAAAGGAACGTTGAACGTCAAATCAAAAAGTCAAAAGTTCATGACTCAATTCGAATATTGTGTTATTTTTTTTATATTCACGTAATTTGAAATAAATTATGAAGGGAATACAATTTATAAGGACATTTTGTTGCTCTCCGTTAATTAATGTTCCGTCGTGCTATAGTAAAAATACGTGTGTAGTACAAGTGAGACATAGTGCATCACAAGTATTTTCTAAATTGAAGATTTTATGTCCTGTAGCTGTGAAAATTCGCAATTTAGGTTTAGGACCAACTTCAAAGGATTTCGAGGAACCAAGTCAACGAACGGGTCCACTTACTAAGTTACACGCCAATGAATTAGTCCTACACTTGAATGACGAGGAAAGAAAATTATTATTGAATGCCCTACAGGAATACGAGTCCAACAAAATCAAGGAGGAATTTGAAGGTTTCATATACTTTTTGAATTAAATTTCTATATTTATATAATTGTAACAGTTATCATTTAGAAAGAAAGAAAAATTATTTCTGGTACTAAAATTTTAGACAAATTAGCTGGTCAGAGATGGAGAAGCAAATTTGGAAGGCCAAGTAAAGTTCCCACACTAGGTGATGTGGACCCTACAGGGACGTATTGTCCAGTTCCAGAGGACTGGCTGAAGAAGAAATATGGTAGGTACATAATATATATTTAAAACCTACAATAGTGTTAACATTTTATGATTATACAGTACAAATATGCTAAATAAAGTAAGTATTAATCTCAGATTTTATTATAAGAGTGTATTTTTGTAAACCATTTAATATTTAACCCATATATGGCAATAATTGACTACATATTCAAATGGCAAGTATTTGACATTCATAATTCATACATATTCGGATGGCAAGTATGTGACATTCATAATTCATTGTATTATTAGATAGGATATGTTTTATACAATGATAGAAGACAGGTATAATTAATTAGTAACTAAACATATACATATAAATACAGCAAGATGACCTTATAACTGAAATCTTTTTCACTTTATTATTTTCAGCTGCAACAGTTCCACCACCTACAACTAGGGAATTATTTCATTGTAAGTATTCAAAATGTTCAACAGAGAAGTTTAGTAGTTAATAGTTGTAATTATATTTGAATTTAGATAGTGCATTTATTATTATAGTATTGCTATGAAATTTTATAGATATGCTTGTAATTTAAGTATAGTCTGTTCTTTAATCTCCGGAGACAAATTTGACATTACCAATGTTGCTAGGTTTTTGAATTTTTTAAATAGAGTCGGGGCACTATCAGCAATTAATATTAATTACTCATTTTTATAGGTTAATATGCGTGGATTTAAAATGCATTAACACAAAATTAATAAAGTATAGGTATTAATAAATATATGGTTAACTCAATTAAACTCTAACTGTCTTTTTTATAAAACAAATAACATTTTATTGTGTTGTATATCATAAAACAAACATCTGTTTAAAATATTTAGCTGTTTGTAAGGAAAAAAATATTAGTTTGTAGCTTAATACAGTAAAAATTACTATTTATACAGAAACGACAAAAATGTATTTTTGTGCTATATAATACGACAACAGTAATGGAAACACTAGTATATGTACATTATTATAATTCATAAAAATTCTGTTGTGGAAAAGTCATTTAAAGCTTATTATCCTTAATAATAATGGTACAATAAAATATATTATTAAGAAATAGAAATAATCTTTATTCAAATAAATCTGAAAACTAATATGTTAAAATAAAAGTTTCCGATTTAAAAAATCGGTATCTCAGGTACACCACTACCCTGCTATGGGTGGTAACATTATTTGAAAGTTTAACATTTATACATGTTAGTTTAGTCTCTGGAATTAAAAAAAACAGACTATAGGTTAATGATATACTAGTTTGGAGGTGATGACATAACCGACATGCTAGTGGTGTCTATGCATTATAAACTTATAATAGTTCATGACTGGTATATGATAGTTTAATATTTTAAGTCTGTATTTGGTGATGTTGGCGAGATGTTCTCATTGTCACATTGGGATTGTCATGTCTTATATACTATTGCTATGTTATATACTAAAACATCCTTATTTAGACACTGTATATTAGAGATGAAATGGATATCCGGTAACTATCCGATATCCGGCCTATCCGGCACTATCTACTATCCGGCCGAATAATGGATAACTACTATATAGAATGTCATCCAATTTCTCCATATTTGCTTTATAAACTCTAGACACTACCCAAATTAGCGGATCAAATAATTTTGATATTTCAGTCATATTTCTGTATAGGCATCCCAACAATTTAAATAAAAAAACGTAAAAAACATATTTTTTTAAGTAATTTGCTTTATTTAGTTAGTCTTAGTATCATTTAACAATAAAAATAAACATTTAACACAATAGTAAAAAAAGGCGAAAGATTTATGCGTTTTGAAGGAAAACCAGAGTAAATAACTGTAATATGATATCCGGATATTCGGCCACATGGTTAGCCGAATATCCGGTATCTGCTATCCGTTTCATCTCTACTGGATATATATACATAATCCTTGGTTTCAGTGTCACTAGCGAATTCAATTCCTTTCATTGGGTTTGGATTTTTAGACAACTTCATTATGATAATTGCGGTAAGTGAACATTATTTATTGACATGGCTAATAGTATTTGAACTAGCTTCAGAAGCATTTAAAAACTATTTACTTGTTTTAGGCATTTAATTAAATATTTACTGTATATTTCAATTGTATTTGAAAATAATTCTATTATAATAATAATCTCAGGACAATTTACACAGCGCCATCTAGACCCAAATTAAGCTAGCTAAAGCTTGTGTTATGGGTACTAAATACTGATATAAATACATAGATACATTTTTTTTCGTAAATACATATTATACATAGAAAATACCCAGACCGATACAAACAATCATACTCAGGAATACAAATGTTTGTGCCGTGCGAGGAATCGAACCCGCGATCGTCGGAGGTAAGGCGGTGTGCTAAACCGCTAGACCACCGAGGCCGCGATTGTATCCTTAATAATAATGGTACAATAAAATATATTATTAAGAAATAGAAATAATCTTTATTCAAATAAACTCAATACAAGCACTTTTGAATAGTCATATTTTTGATTCTACCACTCATTCGGAATATAGATTTATCACAAGAAGAATGAGCAAGAAACTTGTATATTGCTCTTTTGAATAGATGCTTTTTTATATAAATAATTACACAATAACAAGTAAGCGGCATGCGATAATCAACATAGAAACTGCTACGCGCACTGTACGTTGCGTCACCGTACAGCCTATTACTATTCAATTGAAAATTCAAACCGCATTTTACACCACTCCCCGTCCTTATAACGCCCACACAGTCCTTTGACTCGCACACGAAAAACCGACAATCGAGGGAGCGCCGGGCAGCGCGAGTGGCAGCGCTAATGTCAAGGGAAGTGTTTCCACTCGTGTTTACACTCTCGCGCTGCTCCCATCCCTGACCACTCGGGCTGAGTGTAAATTGGGCATAAATATTGACCTCAATTTCTACATAAAATCAACTATTCCAGGGCGACAGTATTGAGAGCAGCAAAGCTTCTATATAAAATAACAAACTTATACACCCACACATACCATTTTATTGAGAGCAGCATGAGTGCGTACATAACGTTATCGACGATGGCGGCGGCAGCGCTGGGAAACACGTTCAGTGACGTCATAGGCATCGGGTCGTCATACTACGTAGAGCGCGGCGCGGCGCTGCTCGGGCTGGGAGCGCCCGCGCTCTCGCCCATACAGCTCGACATGCCCGTCAGCAGGCGGTTCGCCAACATGGTCAGTTACTGTTAATTTTTACTCTATCTTATATATAACATTCTCGTGTCACAGTTTCGTGTTTATACTCCTCCGAAACAGCTTAGCTATTTTGATGATATTTTATATGTGTATTCAGGAGGTCTGAGGTTTATTACTAATTTTTAAGTGCTAAGGCTCTACCCCAAAGATAGATTTTCTTTTTTCGGTTTTTTTTTTTATTTTTATTTTTTATTATGTGGCATTAAAAAATACATCCAATTTTCATCTTTCAATCATCAACCCCTATTTTTTAATAGCGATTTTAATTCATATTGCAAAACAACGTTTGCCGGGACAGCTAGTACCTATGTACCTTTTTCCACATCTCCTTCCTATCTGTTTTTAATCTCAGAGACTAATTTGATAGGTGTAAATCACAAAATTTCAAATAATGTTGTTAGCTGTAATGGGGTAGCTCTTATTAGATTTGTAGCATTTTACTTTTTTTTAGAGACATAGTTTTATTGTTTTGTAATATTTTTCAACAACATTATTTTAAAATTTATTTACATACACTAGTTTCCATTACTGTCTTTGAATTAAACAACACATTATGGTTGTTTCCGTACATGTAGTAATTTTAACGCTACAAAATGGAGCGTTATTCTCATCAGTTACTAGAACAAAGTTACCAATATGTTAAAGAACTCTGTTCAAAATCTACCCTGTATCATCGTAAGCACAGATTATTATATTAGAGTCCGTTAGTTTGTGTTCCCGCGGTTCCCTTCCCCTCCCTTACCTAGTACTGAACTGACCGTACAGTGGCCATGACGCGCGCGCATTTGTTATGAATTAAAATAAATTAGAACTGTGTTAAACCTACTGTGAAACTGGAAAGCTAGCGAAGATATCTTCAAGACCCTGAAGCCCAAGAAATCCGCAGAACCATACAGGTACGAGACAGACGTTTCCACACATATTTTACCCTATATATATACATAGTAAATTCCCTAACATTTTGGTAGCAGAGAGTAATTTCCCTAACAAACTCGTTTATAAATTATACAGCTGGGTAAATGTTAACAATTTTTTTTTGTCATGAACTGCAGGGCCGTGTAATCGGGATCACGCTCGGCTGTTTCCTGGGCATGACGCCATTACTATTCAAAGACGACGAGAAAAACCCCAAAGATGAAGAAGTGCAACCAAAAAAATAAAGTAACATATACACACTTAATGTACTTGGGATATCTACTTTAAGTACTTAACTTTAAAGTCGATTTTCCATTGTACTGTTTTTAAGTTTATGCAGTTGATTGTTAACTATGTGATATGGTACCATCACTATCATGCTGCATGAGTTTGACTGACGTACATCACATCATTCACGGCATTATGTTATACGAAATATTTAGTAGAATAACTGTTCCATTATGTAGAACAATTATTCTGTTAACAAACAAAAAAGAATTAATTTTATAATGGAGCCGTACTGACATCCACTATATGTGTCGCTCATTCATTATGGTGGACCCTATAGAACATTCCAGAAAGTAAGAAATTACAACGTCTTGTTTTCTTGAATCGTGCTCTATACACGTTTCTATGCATAACTCGTTTTCCGTAGAACGAAATGTGTAAAACTGAGTAGTGTTAATATGTACTAGTACTTTGATCGTATTGCCTAGGGACTGGCCTGGCCACATGGCCTACAAATATTGGAGGTACGTGCATGCATATCTCTCAAAATGATGACTGACAGTGTATCCTCAATGTTACACATTTCGTTCATAAGAAGATAAGACGTCTGGATCTCGTATCTTAGTATGGCTTCAGTATGAACGAATATTTACTCAATTCTTATTTATATATTTAGATACAGGTATACGTCATGTTGATTTAAGTATCAAACATCTACGTGAGTAGATAACGTTTATGTACATACTAACTATATATATTCTCGCAAGGCATCTGAATAGGCAACTATTTGTATTTGTAGATTACTGTATAGAAATTCTTATATATTTAAGAATGATAATTACAAACTTATTGTACTTACAAAATATTATCATATTTTCTAAAATACTGTAAAAGTTTATATATTATACATATCCTCAATACTATAATCACCTAAACGGTAGTCAGTTTAAATACTACTTTATGGAATTATATTATTTTGTTTAATTCCACTACAATAAGTATGTGTGAGACCACAAATATTCGGTGTGGAAACTTGACTACCGTTATGACCTTCTTTAGTGGCGATCAAATTCCGACCGTTATTGAGTCTACACCCATATCGCGACACGTGTTTCGCCTCTGAACGTGGCATCATCAGGCGTTGAATGGAGTTCGGATATAACTTGGAAGCTATAGAAGTAACGGTAAACAAGTTTCAACACCGAATATTTGTGATCTCACACATGCTGATTGTATAAATAGTATAAATACATCAAGTAGTGAAATGAACTTCCGCAAAATAACACCTACTTCGGTTAATTATAATTTAAATACTATATATTAGTAGATACTGTCATGAGTAGATGATTTCATCTTGGTAATTACACACGATTGATTAGGCGTCAGGTTGCCGAAACGTTCGTTGCATTGACCATTGCCTCCGAACAAACTGACGGGACGTCAGGTTGCCGAAAACGTTGATTGCTTTTTTATATATGTAACTGACAAACCTGACGACGAACCGAGTGTATGTGACTACACTTATGTATAATATCTTCCATATTCTTCGAAGCTGTTTTCTCAAAATGGAGACAAAATTATAATACTCCAAAATTTTTCACTTTTTTATGAATAAATAAAATAATGTCATTGTAATATATATACATTTTCTTATGAAATATAGAAGTATATAATTAAAAAAAAATTACTACCAGTAGCGTAACAAAATAGTGACAGAGCAAGCAAAATAACCATAGTTTCACAGTATATAAGCAGCCTCTGAAACCACGGGTGCTCTACCCGCAAGTAGAATAATTGAATATATTATTATTTTGATATGACAAGCCTTTTAAGATTGCAGGCATCAGGCAAAACCACGGGTCTCAAATGGTACAGTTATGCTACTGGTTGACACTATAATTTGTAATATTTTATATCTTTGACATAAGTAATTTGATTCTGATACCTAATTAGAAATATATTTAAAAAATGGCCTACACACGACTCCAAAAACAGGGACGATATCGGACCAGTGCTGAGCTGCCTTGACTAACCTAGCTTTAAAAAAAAAAGAAATTCTATTGAGTTTCTTGCCAGTTCTTCTCAATTGAATCTGTATACTGAACTGGACGATAGGGAAAATGTATAATATAAAAAAAAATACATTCATAAGCAGCTAAAATGTCATAAATGATTTTTGAATTTGAATCGTCTCGTGTGTATCAAAATGGCAACTGATTTTTTTTTAATTATTTTTGCACACTTATTGTGACTTATAGTGTGGTCGTTGGGTGATTTTAACACCAACTCCACTGATCCAATATTATCTCTAATTGTCGTGTTGTGTATAGACCGTTTAAAGGTACTACATTCTAATGGGTATTAGAATCGACTAACAAATATAACTTATAGGGTTACGCTTGGGGCGACATTTGGTTTATAATATAATTTTATTAACAAATTGTTAGATAATTTTATTTGTGATTTAATTTTAATGTCTATTTGTTTTTAATTCTCTACACGAATCTACCTATTAATTTGTGCTCAACATAAGTCGGTAAGTCCACAGATGTATTCGAAATTGTGCGTAATTTACAGCGATTTAGTAATTTGGTGGATTTATGAATAATTTATTAAAAGTTTTTGACTGTCATTTTTTAATTCATACAAACAGACCCTCCAATTTTACTTATATGTATAGATCTATACATAAATACGGACTAAAAGAAATAATTTAAACAACTTGCCATTTTGAGGCTCTCTACAAATATAGCTTAATATGTCGAATATATCACGCATGAAACATGTAAAACTAAGCTTAAAGAAAGTTGAGAATTGACCCCGTTATCACCGGAAGACGATCTAGTAATGCTAAACCACTATACATCTATGGTTAATTGCAGTGGCAGTGTTATTATTATTTTAATTAGGTACATTTATTTTTATTGTGTTGTTTGGGCTATTGTCAGATGTGTAGCACCTGTAGCACTGCGACCTACATAGATCTATTGTGCTCGCCCTTTTCAAAGTTCGCTACCTAGACCCGTCAGGGACAAGAATTGAAGGATATTCTTAGGAGCGATGGTTTTTATCTCCTCGGGAAAGAGTGTAAACTTTCCAAAGTTCGTTTATGCATGAGTGGGCTACAACCACATAGGATGTGAAGCGGCGTTTCCTCTTCAGTTTGGCAGAATCTGCAGATACTTGTCGTGCATAGGCCTAGTTTAGCCATATGCTTGTTTAATTTTGCAGTGTCCTGTGAGGGCCCTAGTCATCATGCATATGTTGTTTTTACTCAATAGCAGTAGTCTATTGGAGTATTTGTTCGAGAAGCTCGATATTAGGCCCGATTTTAATTAAAACTGTAGACCGTAGCATTTTGCATATATCTTGTCACGTGTCTGGCTTTTTTATTAAAAATGTGTAGTACTGTAGCCAGTGTTTTACGTATCTGGCCACCTATCTTATATTGCCTGTTGCTATTTAAGCGAAGCGTATAGAATCTGATAAGATCACAATATCATAGATGATCACTTTATAATTAAGAGGGTTAGTAATTCAGAAATTTAATTAAATTTATTTATTTACTAGAAACATTGTGTAAATAGATGTCACCTTTTTAGTCTGTATCATAAGTTTTACCACGGAATTTCACGAACAACTGTACCTAAAATTAATATATAGAAGTACTATATATATATACTAGCTGTTTTCCGCGACTTCGTCCACGTGGACGAAGTGGAGTGAAATTAACTTTATTTTTCTAAAATAAAAGTAGCGTAAGTTTCTCCTGATTACATCAGCTATCTGCAAAAAAAAAGTCCCGTCAAAATCGGTGCAGCCATTTCAGAGATTAGCCGCAACAGACAGACAGACAAAAATTGTAAAAAAAATATTTTGATGTATATACCGTATTTATATTCATATGCATGTAGTAAAAAACGGTTATTTCAATATTACAAACAGACACATCAATTTTATTTATATGTATGTATAGATATATATATATTAGTTATAACCTACCATTAATACAAATGTGGTAAAAATCATGTTTGGTATTACATATATTATCTTATATATAAAATTCTCGTGTCACAATATTAGTTACCATACTCCTCCCAAACGGCTTGACCGATTTTTATGAAATTTTATATGCATATTCAGTAGGTCGGAGAATCGGCTACTATCTATTTTTCATACCCCCAAGTAATAAGGGTTTTCCATCCCTAAAACTTTTTTATTTATTGGTCATTTTTTATTATTTTATTATAATGTGGTATATAAAATAAATTTCACCCTTTGATGACTAACCCCTATTTTTTCATAGCGACTTCAATTTATATGGCAAAACAAAGCTTGAGGGGTCAGCTAGTATAGTGTAATATTAATTAAATCGCAGTTTCCTTGACGTAGCGTTGTCCTACAGCTGTGCGATTTCAGTTTCGTGGAATCTCTAGTCGAGGTTGTTCTCGGTACCTTTTGAGAATCATTTTGAGTATTTTTTTTTACAAATATCCCTGTAGCATTTAGAGAAGCACAATACGTAACGTCTAGTCAAAGCACAGTAATAAAGTAATCGCGGTTGTTTAGTACAAATAGGTACCTGGAATGCTGGTTTTGTGACTTTTTTTGCCTTTTTATATACAGTGGACCCCCGGTAGTCCGACAATCATTTTGCAGGGCAGTGTCGGACTATCGAATTTGTCGGATTATAGAGTACTGCCTAAGACCCCTTATAGTCCGAATTTTTTTACAAAAGAGTACCTTGTAATCCGACAAATTATAGATCCAATGATGATTCTTTATATTATATATACATATACAGTGGACCCCCGGTTATCCGACAAACGTTTTGCAGGGCAGTGTCGGACCATCGTATTTGTCGGATTATAGAGTGCTGCTTAAGGGTCCCCTGCTTATAGTCCGGAATTTTTTACAAAAGAGTATCTTGTAATCCGACAAATTACAGATCCAGTGATAAGATTCTATGTTATATATGTATGTATGTATATGCACTCTGAAGTATATTGTCAAAGTAATATTCAATAACAAATAATAGACAATGTCGGATTACAAGGGGGGCCGGATTACCGTGGGTCCACTGTATGTACAGTTTGCTTTATATAAATCGTAAGAACAAAAAAATATATAGACAAATTTTAATATACACAATAATTACTTACTATACTGGTTTTGATGTAATTTTAAGTTTTTTTCCTTGTTAGTAGTCTTGCTTTATATAGATCGGCAAGAATGGTTATTAATAATTAACGAATACAAAATTATTAAATATAGTTTTATTTTTATTATACACAATGATTTTATAGCGTTAACCGTGAGATATATTTGAAAGCAACAAGTCACTTATCATTCTTGTCTACCCCTTCGATCGACCCCCGTCCAATTCAAACGGGGATCAATATTACGACGGCCTGAGCCGAGGTTCGAACCCCTAGCGGTGCCCTCGGACTAAAGACGTATCTGTCAGGCGGTAGTTGGCCTTCAGGTACTCCATAAGTCCTTCGGTTTGGAGTGCCATCTGCACTCGCCCCCTATCGTCCGGTGAAGCTGTAAAGGCCAGCTGCGGCCACCAGCATTAGAATAGCCTGAAAAAAAATCTTGTCTACTAATATAAATTCGACTGTACCCACAGCATTTTAAGGCTGTCTGCACATTCCCGGTGGGAATCGGACGATCCGTGCCGAGATCGCCGTTCGATCAGTGAATGGAGTTGTTTGGAAATGAGCCAATTAAATAGCCACTGTGGAGAATTGATTTACCCACCTCAGCGACGATGGCACGGTTCGTCCGGGCTGAACCTAATAATGTGAGTCTAGTCTAACATAATCCGACCAGAGACAATATACGCACTATAACCCACAATTTCAACGACAACAGTTTCTAGAACTCGAAATAGTTGCCACTGAATGACTGTAAAGTGGAAACTCATTAAAGCCACAATATACATAGAGTAAATTATTTATACTCTTGTAATTTAAATATATATTTTGATTGTTATTGTATGAGACATTAAAACTGTTTTTATTTATTTTAAATTTCGAATGTGCTTCGTGACTACTTGGGATGGGGAAATAATATCACATTGTGGACTGTATGATTATGTTTTCGAATTAACAATTTTAGTGCCAAGGAGCGCCGTCGCACTGCGCTCTAGTAAAAAAAAAATATATATGTTTTGGAAATAAGAGAAATCAGCAGTATATTAAATATTAAAATGATAAAGTCTAGAAGGAGAAAGCAGAAGAAATCTTCTTCTTTTCTTCATAAAGTTTACATGTTGATAAGAAAAATTCCTGAGATATAAAAGTGATATATTCTATAAAAATGTACCAACAATTCATTCTATGATTAGGCCAGCATTATACGTTCAACAGTATGGAACTATAAGGGATATATTACAGAAAGAGAATTGCGTGCGATACCCAATGCACGGAATGGCCGAGTGAGGCGTCGCGGCAGATCGGGCTGGCTGCCGGCGTCCGAACGCCCCGCGGCGCCCGCAGACCCCGCAGCCGTCCACTGTCGTCGCTCGCGCGCCAACATTCATTGGTTTTATGAATAAAAATATTACCATCATGGCGTTTATACATAGTTAATGGTCCTTCGAGCCGGATTCATTAACTATATAAATCATAGTTTAAATTTGTGGAGATAAATGAAATTCACGTCTCTGTAATATTTTTTTCATAAAAAAAAGAATACGAAACGCATTCGAAATTTAAAATAATTATAAAAGAGCTTTTATGTTTCTTAAAATTATAAATACGTTTGTGGACAGCATTGTAAATATAAATAGCATTAAAGAAACCACAAAATATTACATAATTAATATGTATAAGATGTAATTCAATTACATGTAACACTTGCACTTATTCATAAAAACGTCAAAGGTCTTACAAATCTCTTGTTTTGTTCTTTTCTTATTAGTTATTTTATTCATATGCAAAAATGGGACAAAACATAATCGTAATTAAAATGACTGTAGACTGGTATTTATGAATAAGTTACTGTGCATAGCGGAAATGCAAAATCTTTGTTTGTTGATTAATGTTGTTTTATAATTTTGACATTGTGATTGTAATTATAGATACAATAATTATATCTTTAAAGTTTTTATTATTTCTTTTATTACAAGCTGTGCCCGAGGTTTCAACCACGTAATATTTATAGCCTTTACCCGCGGCTTCGCTCGCATAACTTCATTACTGCCTGCTAGATAACGCTGAAATAGCAAAAGGTTGATATTATATTTTTTATAATTTTTTTTAAATAATAAGTATCCTATGTTCATTCTAATAAGTCATGAACATGTGTACAAAACTTCATGATGATCGGTTCAGTAGTTTTTGCGTGAAAGCGTAATGTTGCGGGTAAATGATACTGTGTTGCTGGTCGAGACGATGTATATTACAGATGATGATATACTGACAATATGTACATATAAATAATGATCTTATTTACTTATTTACTAAATAACACTAGGAAAATGTAAGGTGGGGTGACACAGTTTAGACACGGCAGTGCTTAGTATACAATATTGAATTTGTCCTACTAGACATTATTAAATGCAATTATTATTTTGATGTATCTAGGTGACTGTGTCCCATACGTAACAAACATATTACTTTCACATTTATAATATTGTTAAGGTTTAATGATAAGTATGTTATTCTGATGTATAAGCTATATTAATAATTTCATCAAAATCCGTTGAATATTTTTTCTTGTAAGAATAACATCCATACATCCATCCATACTCACTAACTTTCGTGTTTATGAAATTAGTAAAAATTTACTAATAAAAACTATTGGGCAGAGCATTTGCCAGTGGATAATGTAAAATAAACTTGTATTTAACTGCAATTGTTTTATTATTTTTATAATACTAAATGTACAAATTATGGAGACAGCAAAAAAAAACGCGGCATACACTTCTTCTTCTTTTAGTTTAAATGGTTTCCATCAAATGAGGTCGGTGATTTTGCTAACGTCGTGGTTTGGTAGACACAGTGGTGCGGGATACATTTACGAGGACACTTAACAGAGAGAGAGTGACGTTTGACATATTTTAAACAAGACTATACTGACATTGACAGTATCTGTCATATTGAGATTGAGTAATAGAGCGTGATTACATTATATATTTAACAAAAACCAACAAGTCAGGATAAAAAAAAATAAAACATAATATTTGCGTGAAAGCCTAACATGGATGATTATGGATGGATGTTCCATCCATAATCAAAAACATTCGAGTTTGTGACATTAGTAAAAATTCACTAATAAAAACCAACAATTAGGTAGTCAGGATAAAAAAAATAAAACCATAAATTCGTCAATCATTATTTAATAAATAATTCTCACTTGCCTTTAAAGATATGCCATAAAGCTGCTTTGTTTTGAATTCGCTAAACGTGTACAGTTACCATAATAAATATTCACCCCCACTGTACCTTACATAAAGACAGACAGAACAATTGCTGCAGTTGCCACGCAAAATAAGGCAACAGAAATATACAAAACAGATAAAAACGAACTTTATTACCACATTTCACAGCTCAGTTTAACTAAATATATCACAGGACACGTGATCTTGTCGCCTCACAATTGGATTATAAAAGAAAATACTGCTGTATTTTAAGTCTCCCAAACATGTAAGGGTGGCGGCCGAATGAGCTGTGACCTTGGTTCGCATGTACTACAGATTTTCCAAAATAATTTATTAGGGGCCGTTCAAGTATTACGGAAGCAGATTTATTGCAATTATTTACCCCCCCACCCACCATTCCCCTTCTCAGCAAAAGTAAGCAAAGCTCTTACCCCCTCCCCCCATGCTTACGTAAACATTTTTCAATTAATGTATTAAATTTTAGCAAAGACAATGTGAACCCTCACCATTTGTGTAAAATAGTAAATAACTATCGATGACGTAATCATCATCTAGACTCCCCTACCCCCATTGTCATACAAAATAAGCAAAGATAGCCCCCCCCGCCCTCCCCACCGCCGTCTTAAACTAGGCTGGGGCCCTTGGGCACACAAGAATACGGGGCCCTTTTGGAAAGTAAAAAAAAAGCTCATATAGCTTCAAAGGTTTCAAATTACTGATTAGTAAAAAAAGTTTTGAGAATAAATGTGTGAGAAAAATTGTCAGTCCTTCGGTGGCCCCCTGATCACGGGGGCCCTGGGCACGGGCCCCGTGTGCCCCCCCCCCCTCCCCTACCCCATAGTGCTTACGTAATACTTGAACGGCCTCTTACAATATTATTAATCTTATAATATTATGTATTTCACAACGATACATGGCGCTTCGCACGGCGTTCGTTGAAAGAACTGCGAGAGAACTTAAGTACTTCGAGGGGTCATTTCGCTTCAGTATATTAATAGAACATATATTTCAAACTGCTGAATGTATAGTTAAATTGACATAATTATAAATTCGTTTGGAAACGTAACATACCGCGTTCGCCATTCATAACAATAGAACGAGTAAACAATACGCACGTTCGTGAAACTATACCTTATCCACTGTTTATTCTTGAACAAACACGATAAGATGGGAACGTAAAAGATACAATATAACTCTATGTACCCTGTTATAATACAATTTTATCAGCAGTTTAAAATAGTGACCGTAGCTTGGATTAAAAAAAAAACTTAAAATATATTTACAAAATTTAAAACTTAAACTAGGTAAGTCATGCACCTCTGCAGTTGTAGCTACGCATGGATCACAAAATATTTTTGGTATAAATCTGTAAAACCAATTATTCTTATACTTTATCGAACTAGCCCTTTCCGCGACTTCGTCCGCGTGGAATTTAACTTTATTTTTCTAAAATAGAAGTAGCCTAAGTTACTCCTTATTACATCAGCTACCTGCCAATAAAAGTCCCGTCAAAATAAAAAAAAAGATAGTTTTATTTCACTTTGAAGGTTTGATCTTTACGTGCTATGGGGCCATCCATTAACCACGTGAGGCTTGAAAAGGGGGGGGGGGGTTGACGAAATCACAAGGGGGGAGGAAGGAGGAGTAAGACATCACGTGTATTTATTTTATGCCAATCAAAAACAATCTGCAACCTTTCTGTCTAGACATTTTCATCATGGGCCTTAATTTCAGACTAAGATTATACTGTATACTTGTATTTAAAGATATTCTAAAAATTATAAGATTCTTTGTAGGTACTAAAAATACACGCGATGTTGATTGGGGGTGGAGGGGGGATAGTTTTAAACCTTACCACGTACCACCAAGGGGGAGGGTGTTAACAAAATCCTTAAAAAAAGATCACGTGATTAATGGACAGCCATAATCTCGACATAATTGAAACAATACAAACAAACCAAGGATAACCGATTGATACGGGAGAATACAATAGATTGATAACTGTGAATTTATATATGAAACTGTGCAAATATTTTTTCAGAACCATTAAATAAAAGATTTAATACTCATAAAAGCATTACCAATTTTTATAAACTATATTATTTACTCTATGGTTGTATCAACGAACGCCACGCGGCAGCGCCAGTATATATACATACGGATTGGTCGTTATAATTATGTAGTAAATACGTGAATTAAGTAACAATGAGATCGCTATGTTTATTTATACTCGACAATTGTATATATTGGCCGAGCGACTTATGTCTTTTGTCTAAAAGTGGAAACAGACATTGTGGTACATTCTACATGTACATATATATACAGGGCCAGTCGGGAGAGTATACTAAACTAAATTCTAAATAGAATACTTATAAAAGCTTACGTAATGTCAACAAACTAGTTTTACCCAAGTGCCGTTTGACGAATGTTAGTAATTCGTTTTATGGAAATTGCGTAAGGTTTTACAACAAACTGTACTCAATTTGCCAGAAAAAAAATTCAAATGTGTTATAAAATATTTTCTTTGTAAAAAAGCTTATTATAAAAATGAAGAATTTATAAATGATAATAATGTTTTTGTAGAAATTTTCTAACTTCAAATTCATAGCGCTGACAATGTTATCTGATTGAACAGAGATTAAGTGCGTAGCGGTTTCTATGTTGATTGTCGCATGCCTAATACTTGTTGTTAATGTAAATATAAATAAAACAATATTTATTTAAAAGAGCAGCACACAAGTTTCTTGCTTATTCTTCTTGTGATGAGTCTGCATTCCGAATGAGCGGTAGAATAAAAAAACTTGACTATTCAAAAGTGCTTATATTAAGTTTATTTGAATAAAGATTATTTCTATTTGATATGAAACTATTTCTATATGAAAACGGTTCAATATTATAGAATATTGAACCGTTTTCATTGAGAAGCAGAGGTCTGCAATTTCCCAATGTTTTTTGTATATATATTTTTAATTTTGCTTTATATTTATTTCATTTTACGATTTACAATTTTGCAATCACTACAATGATATATTTTTTCCACATAAATGTAGGATATATTGTTAAAGAACATATCTAAATATTTTAATATATATAAATTGTACGGTTACCGTATAGTTTCTATCAGGTTTTTTATATATTCTTTGGAACTTCCTGTTTAATAAACATTACCTATATTGTTGACCGAATCTAAACACGAATAATTTCTCAGCTCGTGTCAAGTGACGGTTAGTGCAACCTAGTCGAAACGTCGATCGAGGTAAATACCTTTATTTACTTTAAATTTATTCGTGTTTTGACCTACTTAAGAATATAAATAAAATTTTATGATTTAAGGTCATTTTTACCATTTTCTTCTGTAGTTACCATAAAATTGGTAAGACCCGGTTATCATATACTTAAATAAAATTTTATAATTTGACCTTCATTTTCACTACTTTCTTCTGGAGAAATTTTGTAGTTTCACGACCCCTATATTCAGGGCAAATTTATCAAGTTTCAGCATTACTCTCACAAGTGTTTGTATTTGTATACCCTATATGACTAACCCTGCATATTATAAAGATGCTTGCAAAAATATATTAGATCTTACTTCTGTCGCGTAAAAAGGTTTGATAAGACCTAAACATTGTTTGCAAAATTGTGCGAGTAGTAATTAATAAATAACTATTATAATATACAATAACATATCAAAAGATACGTACTGTTTCCACTTTAATGTACGTGAATAAAAAAATATATCAAAACTAAATCAGAATGACAATATATTACAGAAAAAGAATTTACACGCAGACAAGACTCGCTTGTCTTTACACATATATATTTTTGAGTATTCAGATCCGAGACAACATATTAAAATAGTCCGGCGGCCAATACGGACGTCGCACTTATTAACAAAAAATAACATTAATACTAATACTTAAGTATATCACATTGTACTTCATGAAGTAAGTAATTGTACGGAACACGAACAAGCGCTGGACACGATTACATATACAAGAATACTGGACTTCAAAAAATATATAATTAAAAATAAAAGAAGAGAAATAGATTCATGCGAGAGAATACAAGAGACGTGTCCTATACCATATCCGCTGTAGCATGGCGCGGGCGAGTTTCATTAACGTTTCGTTTCGCTCTTAAAGTTGCCGCGATTTACAAATTATTTAGTATTTCAGCTGTACCACATTGGTAATATATTAAATCATTAATTAAATGTAGCAATTGTTAAATGTAAAATTAGTAACTGCCACTCGCACCATCCTACAGCGCACATCGTATAGTATTAAGATAGTGGAACACTGTCCACTTTACCAAGCTGTAAAAGCATTGTAATTTTTAAGGATATTAGAATCTGTTCAGTATTTAAAAATTAATATTATGGTTGCTGAACAAAAAATTCAAAATATAGTCATTATGAATATAGTTCTTTTTATGAATTTAATATGGTTATGACTATGACTTGGACAATTCATGTACATATGAAACTTCGTATGCGGTGTAAAGTTTTTTTTTAATACTTTTAAGGCTGTTGGTACATACACAGTATGTGAATTGTCAAATCGACTGCACGTTACTAATGTGCCGTATTACAAGTTTCGCAGCCTTATAATAACTGAAACTACATGTTATATTGTATAATAAATATCACTTGAATAATATTTTTTTTTCTGAAGTTATTTCTCCACCTATTGCAATATTTTTCATTGCAGCTCCGCTCCTATTGGTCGTAGCGTAATGTTATATAGCTTAAAGCCTTCCTCGAGGAATGGACTATCCAACACAGAGCATTTTTAATTTGAACTAGTAGTTCCTGAGATTAGCGCGTACAAACAAACAAACAAACTCTTCAGCATTATAATATTAAATATTTTGCTAATTAACATATTATTGCCAACTTCACGTGCCCGTATTGGTCAAGTCAACAGCGCGCGTTTCCACTGCATCTTATCACATACTTCCGTCTCTTTACGAAATCAATCCCACAAATTAGAGACCTAACAAAGCGCGTTTCCACTGCACCTTATTAAATACTTCCGTCTCTTTTCACTCCCACAAATTAGAGCGAGAGGCAAGATGCGTATTCAAAATACGTAATCGTGTCCGTACACGCATGCTGTATTTGTTGCGTTTGATATACGAAACACAACCGAAATGTTGTGGTCCATTTCTTATTGAACGGTGGACAAATGTCTCTTCTATACAGGCAATGTTCTAGCCATCAGTGTTATTGAATCTTCTCAAAAAATCTGTCTATTTTTTAATCCCGGAGACTAAACTGACAGGTGTAAATGTCAAATGTTCGAATAATATCACCACCTATAGCGGTGTAGTGGTGTACTGTGATACCGGTTTGTTTAATCGGAAATTTTTATTTTAAAATAGTAGTTTTAAAGCTTTCATTCCGTGATATCGAATTTGTCTCCGAGATTAAAAAAAAAACAGAATACAAAAAGTATATATAAGTTATTTACTATGGCGCTCGAAGAATTCGATCCGATTTATTTAGATTAATATTTAATCATATTTATGACGGCCTCGGTGGTTTAGCGGTTTAGCACACCGCTTTACATCCGATGGTCGCGGGTTCGATTCCTCGTATTGTTCAAACATTCGTGAGTATAATCGTTTGTGTCTATTTACAAAAAAAAATCTAAGTATTTATATCAATTATCTAGTACCCATAACACAAGCTCTGCTTACCGTGGGACTAGATGGCGCCGTGTTAATTGTCCAGGGTTTATCACTGAATTATTAATTATTACAATTAATCACTATGCGAACGAATTAAATTAATATAAACAGCCAGTAATAATTTAAATATTAAATCAATATATATACAACTTAATATCACCAATTGTTCAGAGGAAACATGCACCATGTCTTGTTACAAATTGACATTGTTCACCATACTTTATAATGTTACAGAACAGCCTAAAACTAATTAAATTATTAAAAACAGTGCCACCACGAATCTATATTACAGTGAGACCTGGTCAATTGGCATCTCGAGGTACCAATTATTAAGGGTTTCCATACACTAAAGAAACTTATCCTAAATTTAGTAATGACATATTGTAATTTAAATAATGTAAATTAAATATTGTAATGGGTGAAAACTGTGATTGGTACAGTTTATGCTGTAAATAATATAAATGACGTAGTGGAGTAACTTGAAACAGTCATACTCGCTATAAAGTTCAAACTTGTGGCGGCGTGGTGGGCCGGGTCGATGTGCTCCCTCTAATATGGTTGAGTGCAATGATGGCTGGCTCATCCGTCATACTCGTGAACGGGTGCTGCTTGTGAGGACTGGTCTGTTCAGGTTGCGAACACTGATTAGATTTTTTTGATTTTTTTTATATAGCATATGCTGGTGGTCACTCTATTCTCCCAAATTTGAATTTAAATGAAATAGTATTATTGTAAATATGTACAACATTAAAAAAAATATATACGAGCTGAGTTTCTTGTCAGTTCTTCTCATCTCGAAATCATTCCGAACTGACGGTAGATTTGACATATCATAAGAGTCTGTAATAGACCTACATGAATAAAGATATTTTGAATTTGAATTTGAATTTTGAATCCAGTTTCCCAATTAAGCAGGTTCAAAATTATAATTGTCTCATTTACAGAGGGGGGCCTCTATAGAAATCGATGTACCGTCATTCCATTTTTAAATCAAATCAAATCAAATTTATTTGCACTAAACATAGGTTTACATCGGTTGTTATTGTAATATAATGTCCCAATATGTTTTGCCTCATTAGACATGCAAAATATATAAATATTATTTAATTATTAAAGATGAAAAAACTTGAAATAGTTTTGACAAACAAAGCATGTGTGAAAGACATTCAAACGTTTGTAAACAAATGTGTCAAAACCTGGTTATAAAGGGAGTATGACAGAGACAATATAACCAGATATGGTTAATTTGTCTCTATATGGTTATTTTGTATAATTAAGCTACAAAGTCCCAAGTATAGAGGTAAATATCGAAAAAATCTTAGAATTAAATTTAACCAGGTTAAAATCCCATTAACAGAGGTAATTCAATGAAACAGTAGCTGGACCTCATTGCAACTCTCAATAATAGGTTTCTCACTAGGTGGGAATGTGTCATGACCCCATTACTAGCAATGTACCATGTCAGGTTGACCTCCACACGGTTTCCTCTGGAAGCCATCGTGATAAATTCCTGGTGAATTTGCCACGATGGGCTAACTGACCTGACCCCATGATCATCTTATCATTCGCCACTGGTGCCCCGCCAGCGTAAACCGTTAGCGCAGGCGGGTGCACCACTCCATTATCAACCGTCCCACTTGACCAGGTTTCACTGTATAATCCTTTTTAATCAGCATTTTTTTTTTATATAAAATTAATGAAATTCACGACAACTTTATTTTGTCATAAAAAAACGTGTAATATTAATGATTTAAATACGCATTAAAGTAACGTATTCTTTATTAATTTTAAATAGCAACATATTGCAGTAAGTATAGCGATGTGATCTGTATAAATCTGAATGGACCCAATTATATTACAATGTTTCACAACTCCAACGATGCTATGGACCTGCGGGTTGGTTGTCTAACTCTGTAGAAATTGTTTCTTATAATAAACAGATTGAAATGTAATATATTATATGTATATTTATATCCGTCATACTCGTGAACGGGTGCTGGTTCTGGGGACTGACCTGTTCGGGTTACGAACACTGATTAGACTATTTGCTTTTGCAATAGCATAAGCTGGTGGTCACTCTATTCTTCCAAATTAGAATTTAAAAATGATACTATATTATTGTAAACATGTATAACATTTATTTTAAAAGAATACGAGCTGAGTTTTTTCAGTTCCTCTCATCTCGAAACTATTCCGGACTGACTGTAGATTTGACATATCATAAATCTATAATAGACCTACATGAATGAAGATATTTTAAATTCAATTGAATTTGAATTGTAATCTTATGTGATTATATAATTTATAATTATACTTATATATTGGATATTCATATATTATTTTTCTGTATTAACATATTTTATATCTCAATATTAGTTATTAATTTGCAAAGTACATCATAAAAGCTACGACCACTCTGTCAAGAGTCGACAACTAAAAATAGGAATGTTATTGCTATTTCTGAAAGCCTGCCAGTGGCTGCGTTTATATAAATTGTGTCAACAGATATATAGTATCGCCCTACTTTTCCTATAATAAATAAATAATTAATAATTGAATTTCAATCTGTTAAATTAAAGAAACCATTCAGCGTTACCACATCAGGCCCCGGTTGTTTCAATACACACATACTCAGTACTAGTGACAGTAGCTTCAATAGACTCTTGTACTGAAGTAATATTGCATATCCACTCATATCGCCTCTTTATCGACGAGCAAGGCTATATATTCTCATATCAACTGATATATATTCTCAATGGTAGTTCAAAGTGGTATGCAAATAGTCCAAATTATCCAAAATATACAATCAACTAAGAGTAAAATTGTAAGCGTATAAAAACGGCTCATTTTAATAGGATTTGATACATTGTCTAACATACAGAATAAGGACAGTTATTTTATATATACCGTTGTAAATGTAATGGTATTTATTCCTAAAGGAACAGACAATGGTATCATGTTTAGTTTGAGAAAATTGTACCGTAAAATCTTAGCTGTAAAGGATTTGGTAAAACTTTATAAAATAGCTGTATAAGTAGATTCACATCCTCATCTAGCGTGCGACCAAACATAGACAAATAAATGTATCTTTTTACTTAATTATGGTTTAAAAACTTTCATATACCATAAATGGTAACACAAGTGCGTTGTGTACAAAAAAAATACATAATTATGTAAAAAAAAAACTGGTAACCGATTTTAATCAAGCAACAAACTTTTTGAACGATCAATTTTCTTCGCTCTCATTTTGTAAGCTTTAGTACCCATAGACAACTTCGACCTTTGTCATAGACTCAAAAGTATCATCATAGACAATCATTTATCCACATTTTGTCGCACGCCTAACTCATGGGGTATCATATAGCAACATGATGTATATTAGATAATGTAATGACATCCTCACGGGAGACGAGTGGAGTGACGAGGTCTTCAGAACTGCAGGTCGGGGGCGCGGGGCTGGTGCGCGGGGTGTGCGGGGGGCGCGGGGCGCGCGGATGCGGACGGGTCCCTGTCGTCCGCGTCGGAGGCGTTGCGCGGCGATGTCGACCGGCCGAGCTGGGTGAGCTCCGGCAGCGCGGCCAGCTCGGCACGAGCCGCTGCCTCCGCCTCGCGCCGCCACCCCGCACCGCCCCGTGCCGCGTACGCAGACTCCTCGAACCCCGAGCGGAGTCCCAGTACGATGCTCAGCGCGGACGCGTCCTGCCCGTGGCAGCCGGAATACCGGTACTGCGGCTTCTTGTCGAACCGGCACCCGCCTGACTGCGCGCCTGTTGATACACGACATTACTTTATTTATTGGCAGTACATTCCAAATAATCAAATCAAAATAAAATTCATGTAGGTCTATTACAGACTCTTATGTCAAATGTCATAACAATTTGTTTAACTACCGCTCGTTCGGAAAGCTGTCTCATCACAAGAAGAACGAGCAAGAAACTTGTGTGTTGCTCTTTTAAATAATCCTTGTAAGTTTACATTTACAAGTCGAAACGTGTGAATACAAACTACCAACCAGCACTAATTGTTTTCGAACAATCATAACCTTGATTGTACTTTTAAAATGAAATAACTGTTAATTATGATATTTGTTCATTTACAGACAACAATACAACTTCCCACACATTCCTAACAACCATTTGTTATGTAAGTAAACTGTTACAAAAAACGTCATTGAAGACGAATAACTAGTTTTTCTATATTATTACCTATTTATTAAATTTATAAATAACTAGCTTTTGCCCGCGGCTTCGCTCGCGTTAATTAATAATTATCCTCTTAGGGGTGAAATTCATCAAAATCCTTTCTTAGGGGATGCCTACATCATAGTAGCTTTATGCATGCAAAGTCTCAGCCCGATTGGTTTAAAATTGACAAAGTTTCATCCCCTATTTTATCCCCTTGGGGGTAGAATTAATCAAAATCCTTTCTTAGCGGATGCCTGCGTCATAACATCTACCTGCATGCCACATTTCAGCCCGATTCGTCCAGTGGTTTAGGCTGTGCGTTGATAGATCACTATGTCAGTAAGTCACCTTTGAGTTATATATATTTAGATAATCATCGAACATTATTGACTTAATTGCATGTTGTCAGAATTAATACAAGAAATCTTAATAGGTATATAAAATTCATACAATTCTCACAGTTTTGTAAAAAAATTAAAACTCCTCCAAAACGGCTTGACCGATTCTTATGAAATTTTGTATCTATATTCAATAGGTCTGAGAATAGGGCGTACATTCTATTGTTAACCGTTAGGGTTAAATTTCATTTTACATTTTCATATTTGACTAAAAACCAAATTGTACCACTAAAATTGAGTAACCAAGAATAGCCCGCATAGTTAATTAACATTAGGCAGTTTAATTATCAATTCAAACATACAGTTTTATTTACCAATATCTTTTAAAAGTTTCGGTACAACCCGAACTGCACACACACACACACACACAGCGCCATCTAATGCCACATAAGGCAGAGCTTGTGTTATGGGTACCAGACAACTGACAGACATAATATACATAGAAAACACCTAGACCGGTACAAACAATCATACTAATAAATAAAAATATTTGTACCGTGTAGGGAATCGAACCCATGACCATCAGAAGTAAAGTTGAGTAGCACACATCACTAGGCCACAACCCGTACCAGTTACTAACCTATAGGCATGATGCAGTCGAGCGTGAGCGCGCACTGTATCCACGGTCGCATGACGTCACCGACTGCGGGCTTGTTGGCGACGATCAGCCGCGTCACATCCACCATCTGCACGAACAGGAAGTCGTCCACGTCCGCGTGGAAGTAGTGGAACATCCGAGGATGGGTGAGCGAGGTGACGGCGGCTCGCAGCGGCCACGCCAGCACGCCGCCACGGGACGCCGCCGCTCGCGACCACAGCGCGTCCAGCTCGGTGCCCACGTACCGCTGCCAGCTCTCGCAGAACACCACGCCGCCCACGCGGCTCAGCGCGTGCTGTGCCAACACCATCATGTTATTCCACCCATACATACTATGATACTGCACACTAATGTACTCGTGAACGGGACCTGCTTGTAGGGACTGATGTCGCGTTGTATTCACAAGTTTCGACTTGTAAAATGTTAACTTACAAGGATTGTTTAAAAGAGCAACACACAAGTTTCTTACTTATTCTTCTTGTGATGAGACAACTTTCCGAATAAGCGGTAGATTTAAAAAATGTTGACTATTCAAAAGTGCTTAAATTAAGTTTATTTGAATAAATGATTTTCTATTCTATTCTATTCATATTGGGAAGAAAGTGATTGTTAGAATGTAGAGTTTTTTTGAAATAGAACATCTATATTCCATTACTTTTTTTATAATAGAAATGTTCACCCGACAGCGTTAACGATTTACGCTGGCAGGGCACCAGTCCAGCATGATAAAATGAACAAGGGTGTGGGATAAACAAGAGGATGAACAACAATAGGGTGAGCATGATGTCAAGTAAGTTAGCCCACCGTGACAAATTCACTAGGACTTTCACTTTTTCCCAGGAGGTGCGGGTCAAACTAACTTTACATTACATTGGGGTTATCAGTCTACATTACTAACAGTCCCCTTTCCATCTAAAAACCCCATTGCTAAGGAGAAAAGGGGATTATTAGTAATTAGATTGACCTCCACGCGGTTCCCCCGGAAACCATCGTGATAAATTCCCGGTGAATTTGTCACATTGGGCTAACTGATCTGACATCATCCTCCACTGGTGGCCCGCAGAGTAAACCGTTAGCGCAGGCAGGTTTACCATTCCATTATCACCGACCTTAGGTCGACCTTCAGGCAGTTCTCCAGACCTCCACTTGGAAACCATCGTGGTGAGTTGCTAGTGAATTTGTCACGATGGGCTAACTGACCTGACCTCATGTTCATCTTATCATCCTCCACTGGTGTCCCGTCAGCGTAAACCATTAGCGCAAGTAAGTGCACTATTCCATTATCATCGTTTAAAGAAACACAGAGAATAGTGTTTTAAAAGTGTAAATGTAACTTGGGTCAAGTAATTGTCTTTGAAATACGGATCCCAGTAGTATCTGCAATGACATGCCGATAACTCAACCTATACCCTTATAGGGGGAAAGGGGGTTTGTTAGTAACGTGGACTGATGATCATATTGATAGTAATGTACCATGTCAGGTTCACCACCACGCGGTTCCCCTGGAAACCATCGCAATAAATTCGTAGTGAATTTACCACGATGGGCCAACTGACCTGACCTCATGTTCATCTTATCATCCTCCACTGGTGCCCCGCCAGCGCAAACCGTTAGCGCAAGCGCACCATTCCATTATCTTACATATAAAATTCTCGTGTCACAGTTTTCGTTCCTATACTCCTCCGAAACGGCTTGACCGATTCTCATGAAATTTTGTGAGCGTATTGAGTAGGTCTGAGAATCCAACATCTATTTTTCATCCCCCTAAATGTTAGGGGTAGTCCACCCCTAAATTTATTTTTTATTTTAAGACAAAACAACGTTTGCCGGGACAGCTAGTCATCTATAAAAAACCTTTAGCTGTGTATAAAATAATACAAGGTCTTTTGTATACTACCATAATAATTATGTTTACACTTTCCAGGTATTCTTATCAATGAGTCGTATTTGACCTTGTTAGCTGAACGAATGGTCCCGTTAATGTTTACAGTACGATAACAGCATGTGTGAGTAATAGTTAATTCATAGTTCTATAGACTTTGTAAACAAAATTTCAATTCACACACCATGTAGTTGACCACATTTAGTAGGTTCAATCCAATTTTTTTATAGTAATATCCGCCGCTTCCTTTCTGGTGACATCCTTTTAGGCTATTTATTTTTTATTGGTTCAATCAATTTTTTTTTTGATGATAATGAAATGGTTCACCCAGTTGCGCTAACGGTCTACGCTGATGGGGCACCAGTGAAGGATAATAAGATGAGCATAAGGTCAGATCAGTTAGCCCACCGTAACAAATTCACCAAGAATTTATCACGATGGTTTCCAAGGGGAACCGTATGGAGGTCAACTTGTCATGGTACATTGCTAGCAATGGGGGTTACTAGTACCCATTACTAACAACCACCCTTCCCCCCAGTAATTGCACTAATTTTTTTTTTATTAAATTTATTTGTTTCTCTACTGTTTTTATTATCACATTTTTTTTGTATTATAAATATATTATGTAGTACTTCAGCCGCGATTTGATACGGGCAAAGTTTTAATTGTATAATGTTGTTCCTCTGGAGGGGAGTAATTGAACTATTAGTTATTTAATTCAATGCATATATTATCCAATACAAATTTAATCTTCATTGCATTTAAAGGTCTGACCCTGAGGACCAGGGAAGAAGGAATGAAAGCAAGTCTGACTTAATAGTAATACACAATAAAAATATAGTTCATTTACTTGGTTAGACTTCTAAGAGATAGGCGCAGAAAGTGTGGAGTTCTAGATATTTTGTAGCTAAGAGTTAAATAAAATAAAAAAAATCGATACCTATTCTAAATTTTCACACAAATGTAAGAGGACAAAGTGAAGAATGAACTGAATGTTGCTAGAATGACATTTTATAATAATTATTATTTATTCAGCATAGCGTAACACAGACTGAAAATATATATCACCGCATGCCCACCAGCTACCACCAGTTACTCCGCAATGAAAGTAAATTTACATGTTAAGACCGGGTGATCACTGGTCAGTTTAATTGAAATAAATGTAGCAGTTATAATAAATGACGACCCCGGTGACCTAGCGGTCTAGCACACCGCTTTACGTCCGATAATCGCGAGTTCGATTACTCGCACGACACAAACATTTGTATTCATGAGTATGATTGTTTGTATCGGTCTGGGTATTTTCTATGTATGTATTTACGAATAAAAATTATCTATGTATTTGTATCAGTTGTCTAGTACCCATAACACAAGCTTTAGCTAGCTTAACTTGGGTCTAGATGGCGCTGTGTGAATTGTCCTGAGATTATTATTATAGGTAAATAATGTCTACCTCACATTATTGTACAAATAATATATGAAATTAACAATAAAAAAAATGCAGTTCCCTATGTGAGAAATAAGATTTCTCAATGCAGTCTTCACATCCCTGATTAAATTCCAAAGGGCCACATTTTACAGGAGAGCGCATCAAAATTTTCACTGTGATATTTTTACTTTTTTTACAAATCTATAAGTGGTATATATATGTGTCAGCTCGAGAATCATGGGTGTCTTTTTTTAATATAAAAATACCATTTTTGGAAAAAAATAGTTTCAGTTTTTTTTGCGTTGTGGCCCTTTTGCATTTAATCAGCGACATGTTAAAAACTAATATAGCACTATGAGCTGAAAGTCAGTCCACTCGGCTAGTACTGCAGGGTGTCACTGCAGCACTGAGCTATCAGTTCATTCACATGGCATTTGCTCACATTATATTTTTAAAATCTATACATAAAATTGGAGTGTCTATTTATAATATTGAAATAAACGTTTTTTACTACGTGCATATGAATATAAATATGGTACATACACCAAAATAACATTTTTTACATTTTTTTTGTCTGTCTGTCTGTTTGTTCCGGCTAATCTCTGAAACTGGCTGGACCGATTTTGACGAAACTTTTATTGGCAGGTAGTCAATGTAATAAAGAGTAACTTAGTCTACCTTTATTTTAGAAAAAATCTCTTATTAACTTTTTTGTTAAATTCCATGCAGACAAAGTCGCGGGTACAGCTAGTCATAAATATAAACGTATGTAGTTGTGATATACTCACTTGAATTATAAGTGGTCTAAATGCATGAATACTTTCATCACTGACATGCGATGGGAATGCTTCCAAATCAAAGTCAATGATGGCGCACTTTGATGAGTTGCAGTAATTTGATACCTAGAAATTTGGAATACTCTATTATGTATGTAAACTACAATGATTCATTGCCGATTAAGGTATATATGTATTTTTTTTATAGCACAGGGGACAAACGAGCTTGCGGCTCACCTGATGGCAAGTGAGTACCGCAGCCCATAAGTACTCGCAACACTAGAAGACTTACAAGTGCATTGTCTGCCTTTTAAATAAGTTTTTTTCTTGAAGGTTTCAATATTTATCGGTTTGGAAATACCAGTGCTGGAAGGTGATTCCACAATGTGGTTGTGCATGGCAAAAAGTTTCTAGTATAGTTACGTCATAAGACAACAATAAAAATCATCTGTTTTTTCATAGTTATTTATAAAATTTCGTGTTAAATATACATTATTAAAATTATTAACCAGGTCTTAATAGGAATAATTTTATGGCAAATAAAGTTATTTACCTCAGCAAATACCTTTATTTGCCATAAAATTATTGCTATTAAGACCTGGTTAATAATTTTAATAATGTTTTTTTTTCATATTATACTTAGAATGGTTAATAAATAATCTTGTTCAATGTTTTTATCAACAAATAATAGTAACTGAACCGATAAATACTTAGAATAAGTGTCTTTATATTAATATATTAGATTTTGTTTCATTATTTAAAAATAAAATATTACTTACTAATATTGACTGAAATATATATATTCCACAGCACCATTTAACAAACAAATAGACATACCTACAATTGCAGATCTTTGTATTGTGCTGGCATCAAAGCTGCTAGCATTTGAAAATGAAGCAGTGTTCTAACTGCCAAACAAACCAAAGGTATTACATAAGTTTTCAAAAAATAACATTTAATTGTTACAATAAATTTGAAACTATGATGTTAATGTGTATGAAAAATGTAAGGTCTACTATGTTCTGCTAAATTTATGCTGCTCATCTTGAATTTAATTGTGGATTCTTTACATGTACAGATAACTCACCATAGACAGTGAATATGGTTTTAATCCTAGGTTGTAGAGCAGTACGGTGTATGGGAGGCGTGCTGCGGCACGGACGAAGCTGACAGCCATCGCGTGGGAGTCTCCGCGTGCATATGTAACGAGCACTGGCAGTGTTGTGTTGTGCCAAACCTCCACATGCCCGTCCAGGCCCAGCACTCTAAAGTACCGCTCCTCCTGCACCAGCTGGCTCTCCTCCACATCTCGCAAGTTCTCCTGTGGTGATACAGACACCTGTTTTGTTGACATTGTAACACATTAATTACACATCAATGAGAACTCATTCCACAAGTGAGACACTGACAGGAAGTAATTAAAACATGTAAATCAGGTGTCTCAACAGAATTTAAATTACCTGAAAATCCTTTATTTGCTGATGGGTCTGCGTCACGATGCTCTGTATAGACTGAGGCGGTTGTGAATGAAATATAATTAGAAATACACTTATAGCAAACACTGATGTTGAGAACAGCAGGAAGCTTTTAGTTTTCATTATGAACGCGCATTATAAAGACCGCTGCACTAACATCGCTGTGTAGTTTAGCTAACTATTACACACAAATTATAAATCATTACGGTCTACCTACATCCTTTTCGAGTTGTGGACTTCGAAATAAAGGAAATCAATATCACTGACAGAAACACATATTTGAATATCAACTCATTCGAACATGTTTAATATATTTATTTCCAAGTAATACGCCAATATAAGGTATTTTCGTGTTTTAGAATATTATTTATTATAATATTGTTATTGTAATTTTATAATTTATGTCTCTATGTTTTTATCGATTTCAAATGTCAAGATTTGAAGAGAATGAAGAAGAGAGATGGCTGTATAAATCACAGATCAAAAATGCTAGCACCACAGACAGTATATTTTTATCTAAGTCTTAAATAACATAAAAATGACTTAAAATTTTATGTCGTTTGTTTATGCAATCCACTAATATCTTAAATGGAATCTCTTCCAACACATCAGTAACTCCATAAGTCAAATTCTGAGAAATTTATATATGTGTATTCTTTTTAATATTTTATTTAAAACATTTATTGTGTAAATGTGTTTAATGATTTCTTTTTAAAATCTGGTTTTTAGACTTAAAGGTGGTTTGTTAAATAGATTCTATTCAATTTTAATTTTTAGTTTAAATTTTATAGGAGGGGTGCCAACTCTTATAAAGGATAGTGTTATTCTATGTATATTGCTCTGTGTCTTTGATTGCCTGACATTAACAAACAATATGCCACCTTCACAATCGTTTTTTTCTCAACCCGAAGGTTTGGGCGATTGCTTTTGGTATTGTATTTATGCTTACATTTTATAAAAATCTTATTTATGCCAGTATAAAAAGAGTAACAGCGCCCTCTGAAATTCGATTCCTCATACGAGAATGATTTTAAAGACCAAATGTAATGATATAAAACGCTGAATTCTTGTTACTTTAAATATATAGTATTACAGTAATTGTTATACAGATATTTATCGGATAATATCTTTATTACTACTAAATCAGTTATTTCATAAGTAATTTAAGTATTCTTTGATTTTAATTAAATTAAAGACGAAATAATTAAATTAAAATTAAAGAATGATTAAACGAAATTAATAATTACATTTAATTTCATTTTTTCATCCTCTGTAGAATATAGTTTATTTTTCGTTAATCGTACCAATGTATGTCTAATAATGTATAATTAATCAAAAATAATTACAAATATGTTTTTCTATATAGCGCCATTTACACTGCAACGAATCTCCCACTACTTTGAATAGTCTCTAGCACAGATAAAATAATATTACATAGTCTCTAGATAATTAGGTACTTTGCGCTTTGGAATTTATCTGTTCTTATACAGATGGCGCTTTCGTCTGTTATTTTTATTACGGCACTTTCCCTCCCCCTGTTTCAATAAAGTCACTATTTTTTTAATATACATACTCAATAGTTTTAAGTTCAGTAAATTATCGTTATAATATTTGTACTTATTGTGGTTTTATAACTTAATATTTTTAATAACTATGTCTAACGTATCGAAAAGAAGAAGGGAAGGCTCAAGAGCTAAGATAAAGGTACGTAAAGAGGTCATACTGTTGGCATGAATCATATTACCATCATATTGAACATATAAAACATCTTCATCACCTGCAGACAGTTTTATCTTGTCTTCTGACAGACATTGATATATTTTGAATAACAATATTTAAAATTTATCAACTACTAAGTACATATGTAACTTTTTGGTTATAACCTATTACGTATCAACTTTCTATTTTGCATATTGTTTTCTAATGCGCTTTTCTCTACCAGTTTTGCGGGCGTGTGTGTGTGACGAGTGTTATGAATATTTACAGAGTGTAGGCGACCACAAAGAGTTCCTGAAGCGCATCACCAAGACATTGTACTATGGGCAGTTGCCATCATTGCCCTGCTTGAGTCTCCCAGTCACTGGTATTACTATATTTTCTCTTTACTAATTTTTAGGTCCTATAGATTGAGCCTAAATGTTTGTTGGTTAATTTATGAGTGTTTATAAAGTTAACAAAACTTTTTGTTTTGTAAATAATATTGTTGCCATGTTTTTTGAGGTTTGTCAAGGCTTCTCTCTATGGCCACTACTGTTTGTTATTTATTTAATGACATCAACTTTTGTGTTAAAATTGTTTATTCATATGCTGACTTCATTTTAATTTACTATAATATTATCTGTACATGATTATAATATATGGAGCTGCTTGTGTATAAGTATAATATGAATAAATAAGGGGGAAAGGAGATAATTGTGCAAGTGCACATTACTAACTAGTAATGTTGCTCTGCAGGACAGTTTTCTTTTTATGGATGATAATGGATAGCGCACCTGCCTGCGCTAACAGTCTACGTTAGTGGGACACCAGTGGAGGGTGATAAGATGAGCATGAGATCAAGTCAGTTAGCCCATCGTGACAAATTCACCAGTAATTTATCATGAGGGTTTCCAGGGGTACCTCGTGGAGGTCAACCTGACATGGTACATTGCTAGCAATTATGAGCACATTATGAGCGAGGCAGTTATTTGTACCCGTTCCGAGGATTGCCACTTATAAGTGGGACAGGTGCTAGAACCCATTCCGCACATTACGGAGAGGATATTAGTACCCGTTTAAAATAAGTAATTTTAAGTGACACAAGTGGAAAATAATGTTTTATCTATACATACAAATAAAATTAGAGTGTCTATTTGTAATATTGAAATAACCATTTTTTACTATGTGCATATGAATATAAGCACGATACATACACCAAAATAACATTTTTTACAATTTTTGTCTGTCTGTCTGCTCCTTAAACCCCCACATTCTTTGGTCCTTCGAGCCGGATGCCTAACAAGATGTGTGTAATGCAGAGATCTCGTGCGAGGTGTGGTCGGTGTCTCAGCGCGGGCGGTCCCTGCGACGACTACACGCGGACGCAGCCGCGGGCATCGCTCGCAGCGCCTGCGTGTCACCATGCGCGCTCGTGCTCGCTATACTCTACCTAGAACGCCTCAACAGTTGCAATCCAGAATTCATCACAAATGCTGCACCCGCTGAATTGTTTCTTGTCTCATTGGTAAGTTAATAATGAATATTGAACTTAATTAAACACCAGGATAATCAGTTTAAAAACAGGATGCAGTAATAAAGTTGTAATAATTAAATTTATATGCAGTGTGAATAGGTGAAATAAAATTATACTTGTCAAAGCTAGCAGTTAAAAGGCACGCAAATTTTGAAATTAAAAAACCTATATCCTTAAATATTATTCAGGACCTCTCAAGACACTACAAAGACTAGAATATATCAACCCTTGTGATTTAGCAGTTTAGCACACCAATTTACTTCAGTTGTAGGTTTGATTCCTTGCAAACATTTATATTAATTGATTGTTTGTATCGGTTTGGGTGTTTTGTATGTATTTAAAAAAAATTTAAGTATTTCTATTAGTTGTCTAATAACAAGTACAAGCTTAGCCTTTGGGCCTACATGACCTTTGACTTATACAAGGATATTTTTATAAATAACATGTAATTCTATACAGTTTAGTATAAAATATAATATTTACGATATAACAAATTAACATTAGAAATCATAATCACAATTTATACAGAAGAATGATACCTCAGTTCTTAGCATGAGAGGTGCACATAACAAATGGGCCAAAGGGGGATTGTTTAGTATTGTGGGGACTGGTCTGTTCGGGTTACGAATATTGATTAGACAATTCGCTTTTGCAATAGCATATGCTAGTGGTCACTCTATTCTCCCAAATTTGAATTTAAAAATGAACCTGTATTATTGACATGTACAACATTTATTTGAAAAGAATACGAGCTGAGTTTCTTGTCAGTTCTTCTCATCTTGAAATCATTCTGAACTGACGGTAGATTTGACATCATAAGACTGTAATAGATCTATGTGATTAAAGAAATGTTTAATTTTGATTTTTTTTTAGTATTGGAGACTACTAATGTTAGCAACATTAACAGATTTTTATTATCACAGATGGTTGGCAACAAATTCTTGCAAGATGACGGGGAAGATGATGAGGTGATATGTTCCGAGTGGGCGGCTTCTGGTGGCCTCGACCTTAAACACTTAAAAAAGTTGGAAGTGGATTTTCTCAATGCTATAGTAAGTGTACTATTCAATTTTTGCTTCATATACTCTAGTATCTGTGCACGAGGTTTCACCCGTATGAAATTTATAGGCTGTGTTATGTGTATTACTGTAAATTTTAATCAAAATCTGTTCAGTGAATTTTTATTTTTTTATATTACCATGTATCCACGCAGTTCCTCCTTGAAACCATTGTGATTATGTTTCTAGTGAAATTATTACAATGGGCTTACTTATTATCATTCTCCATTGCTGCGCCGCCAGCTTGTTGCCGCTACATTGCAGTATCATCAAATAAAACAAACTTCCTAGTATGTTGTAAAACTTTAAAACAGCACATAGAACGTTCAAAAACGCCTAAAATGTCCTATATGAATAAATTATATTTGAATATGAATTTAGGTGCCACAGAAGAAAACTAGAATGTAACTAAATACAAAATCGCCAGTTCAACTTGTTGATAAATCCCCAATAATAAGGAGTAGTGATAATACAACTATTCTATTGCTTATTTGCAGGACTGGAATGTGTTTGTGAGTGAAAAATCATTTGAAACGGGCTTGCTATGGCTGGAGAGACAAGTGGCTCTAAAGCAGGCCCTGTTGCGCGGCTTCTTCACGTACGGAGACTTGAGTGCGACCTGCGACATGGCGCCCGTCGGGGAGCTGCTGCGGGCGGCGGCCGGGGCCTGCCTCGCGCTCACCCTCACCTACATGGCCAGTCTCGCGACCTTGGTGACTTCCACGCTGGTGGTCTCGCACGCCTGGCTCCCCACGCTCCAGTACTTGGCCTCCAGGAACCTGGCGACGATCGCTCTAAATACAAACATTATAGCGCCCAATTTCAAACACGAACTTCTGAATCATATCGGAAATTCTACTGTAGACATATCAACAGTTGAAACTCTAATAGTTGAAGAAGTTATAGCAGCAAGCACTTTGAAATGCTGTGCCAAATGGACAAAGTACCAAGAGAAGGTCGAAGTCAAAAAGAATTGGTACGATGGCATGATTATAAGCGATTGGAAAACGTTTGAATCGTGGTGGTCTAAGACATCCGTACTGAACTGGTTGTATCAGAGCTCGCTTATTAATCCCTTGCAGCGATGGCTAGAGAGAATAAATGAATATGCTGACATGTTTAAACAAGAAGTCTTCAACGTGGAACCTTCGGCACAAATAGATCACTGTAACAATTACGTCCAGCACAATTCTCGGCAGCGCTGCGTCCGGCAGTGGCTGAATCTTAGCAAGCTGAGTTCGCTGGTGGCTTCCGTCTCTGATCGATAGTGGACTACAGATAATATTTTATGATATTAAACAGATAACTTATTTATGTATAAATGTGATGTTAATGGGTTGTTACACTATCATACATTAGGATCATAACTAGATCAAAAATGCGTTAACTTGAGTATACGTTCTAATGAGATCACGCTTTCGTCGCGTTCTCGACTTTATATTGTCTAATTCTTTATATAGTAAAAAACATGGTAGGTCCTTTTTGTAAGAGCCTATAATTAGATATATTAGTTACTTATTTATTTAACTTATGATAAATTTATTATCAAAAGTGACGATAAGTTGTTGTGTAAAATTGTCGTAAGCTGTTTGTTGCATTACGCGACTAAAATAATGTATTGTTAAATAACTTAAATGTTGTATTAAATGAACAAGTAGTGAAAATTAATCGTAGAGGCATTAAATTATTTATTTTACGGTTAAATGTAACTAGTTAACTACATTGTTTTGTCTGAGAAACTAGACAACATTAAATTATATGATCCTATAGATATAATTATGTAAAAACCCAGAGTAAAAGAGCCTTGTGTACGGTATGAGGTGTAGGTGACTTGGAAGTTGCGCTCTCAAGTACAAGACGGAACAAATTGTTCATGCTATTTCTAACTTCAATTTGATTTAGTGATGCAATAGTATCGTGTATTAACATATAGAAATTATTCGAGATGGAACTTATTAAATTACTAATGATAATCCCAATGACACTTCTTGACAGACCCTTTATGAGGTAGACAGACTATAATCAATAATTTTATTTTTTTTATACGTTTGAGTTCTTAGTCTCAAATCCATTAAGGAGTAGATGGGTTATGTATTAGAGTAAGTAGTCCTTCTACTTCAAACATTACATTTTTATACTTCACTAGCTACTCGCCACGGCTTCGTCCGGGTGTACATGTATTGTACATATAAACCTTCATCCTGAATCACTCTATCTATTTAAAACAAACCCCTTCAAAATCCGTTGCGTAGTTTTAAAGATTTAAGCATATATAGGAACTGACAGACAGCGACAGTGACTTTGTTTTACAGTATGTAATGATGCTCTATTTTAAAATAAACGTTTCCAAAGTTTTAAAGATTTAAGCATACATAGGGACGTACAGACAGTGACAGCGACTTTGTTTTATACTATGTAATGTAATAATATTTAAATTATAATAGTTCTCCTAAATTAAGGATGATGATGGTAGAAACTTACATTGGTACTGGCATAATTTTAGATACTCAGGTTATATACTATATTTATATTAGCCATTACCATCAGGTTACTTTCATCGACTCTCGTCACTGCAGCCTCATCTCATACCGAACCAGTGACATACAACTTTGTACGAATTTATGAAATAAAAGATTTATATTCTCTTGACTCGACGTAATGCGCTCAAAATAATATAAAGCAATATGAATAAAGTGATATTATCACGAAATTGTATATTTATTAAACCTAACCTGAATATGCAGTTCACTACTGCGCTATAAGCCCGGTCTCCACCGTCGCGGGGCAGCCTGGATGCGTGGCTTGTTCTGACGAGGAAACGTGTACCTGTGTGCACTTTTGGCAGAAAAATTATATAAAAAATAAAAAACAATTTTATATACTTTAGCTGCTATAAGTCATATTATGAACTTGTGGTCGCACAATGGTCTAAATTCGACCATAATTAAATTCATCATCAGTAAGACTACAGACTAACATTCAGTAAGCCTCGGTGGTCTAGTGGTTCAGCACACCGCTTTACTATCCGATGGTCGTGGGTTCTATTCCTCGCACGGTACAAACATTTGTATTCATGAGTATGATTGTATCGGTCTGGGTGTTTTCTATGTATAATGTGTTTATTAAAAAAAAATGTATCCATATTTATATCAGTTGTTTAGTACCCATAACACAAGTTCAGCTTAGCTTGGGACTAGATATCACTGTGTGAATTGTCCTTAAAAAAAATAGTATAAATGTATTCTAAATTTGACCACAGACTAACAATAAACAAAATATATATACGTATATGTGCAAATACATGGTAAAGTATTTTCTATTGATTTAATGTATTTTTATTGAATAATAAAAAAAAAATATTGCATCTGCACTGTATGAAGTATAAGTGTGCGAAATTTCATGCACAAATTTCCAAACACGTCCGCACAAATTTCGTAAACTGTTCACGTATTAACATATATGTAGATAAAACAGTTATTCTGTTTACTTCTAAGCTATGTTTACATTATCATTTAGAGAATTTATCCCATAGGTTTATACGCATGTAATTCTACAAATTCCAGCAAGGAATCCGCATGTGTTATATAAAAAAGAAAACATAATTCAGTTAGTACATTTTTATTAACTTTATTATGTAAATATATAAAAATATATTGTATGCTGTTTATATAAAACCTTGAGCAATAACTTAATTATATGACACGTTACATCAACTTACAAACGACTCCAAAAAAGTAGGAGAATTTCAATTCGGTTGTTTTTTACGTTATATATAGACCCCTCCGATCCAGTTCAAACGGAGATCGAAATTACGACGGCCTGATTCGAGGTTCGAACCCCTAGAGGTGCCCTCAGATTAAAGTAGTGTCCCTCAGTCGGGAGTTTACCTTCAACCGCTCCATAAGCTCTTCCGCGGGATTGGAGTGTCATCTGCACTGGACCCCTATCGTCCGGTGAAGCTGTAAAGGCCATCTGCGGCCAACAGCATTAGAGTAGTCCGATAAAAATACTTATACGTAATAGACAATTATTTTAAACATCTTAAGTTCCTTGTATGATTTCCAACTGATATCCAAGTCAACAAGAGTTGGGGAATTCATACGTTTGTGAGTATATCACAAATATAAAAAAGAGGGTAAATAATAATTCTTACGATTAAGATTTATATTATTATGTTTATTTCCGCTACCATTAGCATGTGTGAGACCACAAATATTCAGTGCGGAAACCTGACCACCGCTACTGGAAGTGTTACGACCTTCTCTATTGGTGATCAAATTCCGACCGTTATTTAACACGTATTATATAGCGACTAGCTTTTGCCCGCGGCTTCGCTCGCGTTAATTTCTCCCCTTAGGGGTGGAATTTACCAAAATCCTTTCTTAGGGGATGTCTGCGTCATAGTAGCTTTATGCATGCAAAGTGACAGTTCGATCGGTTTAAAATTGATAAAGTTTCATACAAACTTTCATCCCCTATTTTATGCCCTTGGGGGTAGAATTAATCAAAATCCTTTCTTAGCGGATGCCTACGTCATAACATCTACCTGCATGCCAAATTTCAGCCCGACCCGTCCAGTGGTTTGAGCTGTGCGTTGATAGATCACTATGTCTGTCACCTTTGAGTTATATTTCGTGTTTCGAACGAGGCATCATCAGACATTGAAAAGGGAGACTGCGCCTACTCAGAACACAATTTTTTAGTGCGGAATCCAGACCAGCATTACGACGTTTCCTATCAAATTGCGACAAACATTAAATGCGATGTAGGAAAACAATAGGTAGTGGAATTAAACAAAATAATGTAAATCCATTAAGTATTGAAATAACACGTAATTCGTTAAAATATATTACAATGATTCTAGTCTAGTGAGATTGTAAACTGTCGATAAACTGTACATTTTATAAGTATGTGTATATATGCTACTTACAATATTACATATTAATTTTTGTTAGTTTATATCTATAAAAAACACAGTTCACAATTTTGCACTGACATATATCGCTGATGAAACTCCAAAGGGCCACATGAGTTGACGCAAACGGTAAATTTTACAAGACAGCAGGGGCGCGCCGACCCCATACAGCGTGTGTGCGAAACCTATTCTAAAAGTAGGTGTTGCTATTTGCCATAGTTTATGCTATTGAGTTTAATTAATTAAAAATAGAAAACAATAATTCAATAAATATCTTTAATAGATGGTATAAAGTCTGATATAGTTTTTGCTACTTTTGTTGGCTTCAACTAAAAAAAACAGGATAGGGGCGGGCGGCGTCCCTATTCCTTAGCGCCTGTGTGCGGCACTTCGCACATAGGGGCGGTGCGGCCCTGTAAGAAAACTCATCAAAATTTTCAGTGATATTTTTACTTTTTTTACAAATCTATAAGTGGTATATCTATGTGTCAGCTCTAGAATCATGGGTGTCTTTTTTTAATATAAAAATAACGATTTAGATACCGTTTTTGGAAAAAAATCGTTTCAGTTTATTTGCGTTGTGGCCCTTTGGCATTTTATCAGCGATATGTGTATATCGCATCTTCAACACACTCGCTCGTAAAGTAGATTTAATTTCACCGGTTTTCGATATATAAACCAGCTTATAAAATACGTGTTCGTTACAAACGCAAATAATGAAGTTATATTCCATAATCACATTATTTGCTACTTTTTTTTTATCAAATTTCGAAGTAATCTTTGCATTATTCCAGCCATTAGGTAGAGCACTTTGTTTAGGCTGTATATGGTTATTTCGTTGCCATATAATTATAAAAAGAAAATATGTATTCTTGAATAAAATATGGTGGGAAATACACAGAAATTATATTGTTAAAAAAAGTATTTTTATTCCATCAACCTCGGACTTATTCATTGGTCTAAACGAGCCGGATTGGAACACAAACAAATTGTTCAGGTTTTCAGATAGTTTTTTGGAAATATTAACTATCACTTGCTACGTTACACTAGGCAGCGGGACGTTGTCTAGAACATTCCATTAGCAAAGCGTCAAGGCTGGACGTTAAAGCAGTGGAGGAACCGGGTTGTAACTCGCGGAGGAGTAACGTACGAGCGGATCAAGGTCGAGGTTGAAGGCAACCACGGAACCAAGCATGATGTGCATGGAAAAACGGTGAAATTGGAGTCAAATAATATTAAAGTGTTGTGGTGTATGCGGTGCGCAATTTGTGAGTACATTACATTTCCTTATATTGAAATAAAACGGATAGTAAATTTTGGAGAAGAAAGAATTTAGAAAATCGTCATATTTTACACACAATAGAAGATTAAAAACATATTTGTTAAAAAATATTAATTAGTTGCGGATTTTTAATTTTGTAGTATTATAATTACCTATGTATTGTGGACATTTTAATTTTGTTGGATTATAAATTTTGTGGCGTCACTTATGTAGTTCGAAATTCAAAGAACGCGCCATTCGAATTTTAATATTTGTACATTTTATTAGAAATTTATTATTAGTTCATTTTATTTAATTCCTATGAGTACAAAAATGGATTCAATTATTAAATGTCAATACGATTTACATTTGAGAATAAATAAAAATAAAGATAAATTTAAACAGAGTTCTAACGATAGGCTTACTAAGGAGTATATTGAAACGCGGCTTGAAAGTGTTGAGTCTTTATGGCTTGAATTCTTTTCTGGTCACAAGGAACTCATACGTTGTAGTGACTCAGAGAAATTAAATAGGTCAAACTATGTAACTGACGAGATTTATTATAATACGGAAGAATTGTATTTAGAGTATAAGAGTGATTTAAAATTAATTTTATGTAAATTTGAAACGAATGATGAAACAAATGTAATCAATTCTAGTGCTAAGTCATATCAAATACGTCTTCCTCAGATCAACATTCCTATTTTCTCAGGGAATTACTTGGAATGGACTAGTTTTAGGGACTTATTTCTGTCACTAGTGCATTTTAACAACAATTTAAACAATGTAGAAAAGTTGCATTACTTGAAGGGATATTTGTCTGGCGAAGCCGAGCAATTATTGCGACATATACCAATTGCAGGCGTTAATTATAGTAGATGTTGGTCACTTTTGGAGGAACGCTACAATAATAAAAAATATTTATCACATCTTATTCTTAAAAGATTAATTAGTCAGAGAAATTGTTCTACGGAGTCTGCTTCTGGAATAAGAGATTTAATAGATACAACAACAGAGTGTTTAGAGGCATTATTAAGTTTAGGAATTGATGTTACAAATTGGGACGTATTAGTTATTCACATTATATCATTAAAATTAGATCCGGAAACAAAAAGGCAGTGGGAATTTAATATTGCGAACAGTATTAATTCAGACGGTTTACCAACATTTTGTCAATTTAAGGAATTCCTTACTAGTCGATTTAGAGCACTAGAGTTTCTAGAATGTAATGTCAGTAAATCAATCAAATGTCATACGGTTAATGTTAATACAACTGATGATCGGAAGAGTATACCATTTAGTTGTCAATATTGTTGCGGTTCTCATAAAATAGGTTTTTGTAAAAAGTTTGCAGCGACCGATACCGATGCTAGACGGGATTTTGTTCACAAAAATGGTATATGCTTTATTTGTCTGGGTTTTAATCATATTGCTAAATACTGTAAAAACACCGCCAGATGTCGCATATGCAAGGGACGACATCATTCTCTATTACATCCACGGATATATAATAATAAGTCAGGATCAATTCAACAATTTTGTAAAACAGAGTCAATTAAAAAAGAAACATCGGCAGGTTTAAAATCGGAATTACAAGGGGAACAACAATCTACACCTGTTGTGTCTTATTTTACGACAGGGGGATCGGATAAAACTACATTATTAGCCACAGCTCTGGTAAAGGCTGAGTCGGAAAATGGGAAACATCAGGTCATAAGAGCCTTATTAGATCAAGGTTCAGAGGCATGTTTCATAACGGAGGCTACGGTTCAGCTCCTTGGTTTAAAAACAGTTCCGACGAATAGTATTATTCACGGAGTCGGTGGAGAAGAGAGTACGAAGTCAAAATCGGTTGTTAATATAAAGATACAGTCCATTATCGATTCTACTTTTGAGACAGAGATTACGGCTTATGTTTTGAAATCTGTAACGAATATCCTGCCCGTAACTCGAGTAACTCCTATTGAATGGGATAATATAGCGATTTCAGACTTAGCAGATCCACAATATCACATACCTAGCACAGTTGATATCTTGTTGGGTGCTAATGTTTACAGTACAGTAATAAATGAAGGGTTAAAGAAAAGTAAACAAGGTTGTTTAGTAGCTCAATCAACTGTATTTGGTTGGATAATATCTGGTGTTACAAATACATATAAGTCATTATCTTCACATAGTACGCCAGTGCATTGTTATGTCCATCCAGATGTCAGGAATAATTTATCTGCAAAGGAATATACATTATTAGAATTAAAGGTACATAAAAACAAAAAGTTTAAACAAAAGTATAATGAAGTTATGTATGAGAATATGTACACTAAATACAGAAAACGTCGTATAAAGAGAGACCACTAAAGTAGAGAAAAATATATGTAAAAGAGTATACTTACCTTGTATGTAGTCATGTGTAGATCCATGCTAAAAAAAAAAAAAAAATTAGAAAGATCAACTAGAAATAATTAGCACCATATTAAAAATTATTAAGCAGTTCAGAATAATTAATTAATTAAAAGCAATAATATAATTAAGGAATAAGAAAGGTTTTATGTTTAAAGGGTTAGCATTAAATATCATATGTGTAAAAATTAAATATAATATAGTTTACTTACCGGGAATATATTTTGATGCAGTTCTTTTCTGAGTATTCATATATAAAAATGATTTAATATAATAGTACGAAGCTTCTGAAAGCATTGCTCACTGAGAATGATATCTGATACACATCTGTATATATGACAAAACATGAACAAAGATCTGCACAAATTATAGAAATTTATATTTAATCTAAATATTAGTTCGTTCGGATCTGCGTGGATTCTAATAATCTGGACAAAATCTAAGTTGTGCATTCTTCCGGTCACAGACAAATAGGTATATATATAAGGTTTTAATTTCATATTTGTTGTTAATAAAATTATACAACTGTTTTAAGTACATAGTTCAAATGTAATATAATGTATGTTCAAGGTAAGCTAATGAAATTCTTTGGGTTCTGATCAATATATTATATTTGTTGTATAAAAAATTATCTGTTTGTCATTAGAGTATGGACACATCAGTGTGTCCATGGTGGGCGGTATGTTTAGGCTGTATATGGTTATTTCGTTGCCATATAATTATAAAAAGAAAATATGTATTCTTGAATAAAATATGGTGGGAAATACACAGAAATTATATTGTTAAAAAAAGTATTTTTCTTCCATCAACCTCGGACTTATTCACACTTATTAAAAAAAAAAAAGTAAAACGGCGGGAAAGCAAAAGATGCATTAAAGTCTTTTGGATGAGTTTATTTAAAAGAGCAACACACAAGTTTCTTGCTCATTCTTCTAGTGATGAGTCTGCAATCCGAATGAGCGGTAGAATAAAAAAAAATGTGTTTATTCAAAAGTGCTTATATTAAGTTTTTTTGAATAAACATTATTTATATTTGTAACATCTAGTATGTTGAAAAACATCATACGATATACGTGCGTATTTAACATACTCGGCTTTATTACGTACTCGCCTTCACTCTGACTGAAATTACGCCTCGTGTGTTATAACTATTATAACGCACTTATATTGAAATATACTATTCTCGACAACACAAGATAAATGTAAATAATACTGTCTTTACAAATGAACCACTTATTGCTTGTCTCGTCCAATTAATTTACAACAATTTTTAAGCTATTTACATAAAGTTCTATAAAAGGAATGCTTATAAAATACTTATAGCTTGAATATAAATCTCTTAAATTATACAAAAAAATATAATCTACAAAATGGTGGATCGGTAAATACTTAACTTATTCACTTGTATTTACGTGAAATATCTAACAGTCCCATATTAACTATTAAAGTGTGTTTGGCAAAACCTTTGGCGTAGAAAGTTGGCGTGTCTTGTTCAGTTTCAAATTAGAAAATAGCTTTTTCAGAATAGGTATACACACTTTAATAGTTAATATGGGACTGTTAGATATTGGTTTCAGGAATATCTACTATAAAAAAGTTAAGACAAAAAATGTAATCATAGAGATCATCATTGCCTTGCCTTTATCCCATTATTTGTGGTCGGCGCAGAATGTCATTCTCTTCCACTGCTCTGTATCGGTCGTCATATCTAAACATACTCTTCTATTATTCATATCATCTTTCACACAATTCATCCATCTTTTCTTAGGGCGTCCCCTCCCTTTACATCCATCCCCATTCATATAATGTAATCATAGAGATGTTAGAAAAAATACATTATAAAAAAAATTGAGACTATAACATACCTACTGCGTATAAGATTGAATGCAGTACAAATGTGGTATATTTACATACCTATATATTTTTATTATGTTCTTAAATGTGCTATATCGCATACTGTTTTGGCTAACAAACCAATCCAGTCGTACTATCCCCTGGGACCTTTTTTCTAGGCATGATAACGGAATGGTACAGCACTGGTATTAGCACATCGTGACAAATTGACCAGAAATTTATCACGATGGATGGTAATCTGACATGGTACATTACTAACACATTACTAACATTGGAACTTGACTGTATGTATTTACAGCGGCAGTTGCAAACCGTACAACAATTCTTATCAGCAACTGTTAACCTTCATGAATTAATGCAAATTTGCCAAATAAGATCTGTTGACGAATCCGTTACGCAAAAGCTTCTACACATCGTACGTGGTTGTAGCCCACTCAAGCATAAACGAAATATGTCTTGGAAAGTACACACTGCATCCTGAGTAGATAAAAACCATAGTTTCTAACAATATCCCTAAATTCTCGTCCCTGACGGGTCTAGGCAGCGAACTCTAAGAAAAAGAGTGAATATAATTGATCTATACAGTGCTAGAGTAATAGCCCATAAAGGAGGAAAGGAGATTCTTATCAAAGTGGAATCTTTGGTAGGAATGTACTACGTCAGGTTGACCTCCATGCTGACAGTACATTGCTGGCAAAGATATCAAGCCTTCCTCGTGGAAACCTAACTGACTTGACCTCATGCTCATCTTATCCTCCTCCACTGGTACCCCGCCAGCGTAAACCGTCAGCGTAATGAGTGCACCATTATTATCCATAAAAAATACACAATGAACCCTGGACATATTAAAGTGAATCCTCGGATCTAACTTCGTAACATTGTTATTAACAATTCGTTTATTGAAAGTGGTTAAAAGCACCATTTTGATAGTTTTATTTTATATATTAATAATGTACTAAAGTACAATATACATGTTTTGACGTTCTGTTCACAAAAAGAGGGGGGGTCTCGTTTCAAATTTAACTAACTGTAACAAGAACGGGGGGGGGGGAGACAGATAGTATCCATAATCACAAAATTACTTTATGGCCGTGACTTCATTCGTCTATGGCCCTTAATACACATATTGCACGTCACTGCGTCCGGTCCCTGTGGTTGAGTCCGGGGTGCAGGTAGAGCCGCTTGTTGAAGCCCCACTTGTCCACCGAAGAGGTCTGGTACTTGTGCATTTGGTCCATTCGGATGTCCACCAACGTGAACAGCTCCTCCACGTGGTGGTCAGCCGCCTTCTCCGCGAATACGTCGCACAGCGTCTGGATGTACCACGAGCCCTTATCCGGGTTCCGCCGGGACACGTAACCTGTTCAAATCATTATAATAATTAATAAATATTTAATAGCCATTAATACAGATTAATTATTTATATAAATCTGCGTGATCGAATCAGAAATGAGGAGATCCGCAGAAGAACCAGAGTGACCGACATAGCCCGAAGAATTGCGACTCTGAAGTGGCAATGGGCACGGCACATAGCTCGTAGGACAGATGGCCGTTGGGGCAGTAAAGTCCTCAAGTGGCGACGACGGACCGGAAGACGCAGCGTGGGAAGGCCTCCAGCAAGGTGGACCGACGATCTGGTCAAGGAAGGCATTGGATGCGAGCAGCGCAGGACCGATCGTCGTGGAGATCGGGGGGAGGCCTATGTCCAGCAGTGGACGTGTTCCGGGCTGCGATGATGATGATGATGATGATGATGATTATATAAATAATTATCAATATTGATGATGTATGTATTCTTCAGTATACATTCTACCTCTATTCAGAGACTTTACGCCTCCCCTCACAAGGGGAGATAGTAATATTTTCAACTGAAATTTTACCTTAAATATTTCATTCCGCTTTACTCGACTTACTCTAATATTACAGTAAATACGAGCTGATTTTCGTGTCGCCTCAGTTCTTCTCGTCTCGAAATCATTCCGAACTGACGGCACATTTGACATATCATAAGAGTCTGTACTAAACCTACATGAATAAAGACATTTTGAATTTGAAAATTTAGAATTGAATTTATTCTATTATGAAAATACATTATAAGTTAATGTCTTGCTTTTATATATTTAAAAATTTATTTATTTGCTTTGTTATATTTAAAAAATGTATAGTGTCTTGGACTGTTAATACTAATGAGCTTAAGGTAGGTCCATTATTTGGTTTAAATCGAGTTTTTAGTTACGTGTAATTCTAAAATAAGCTTATTTAAAGTAAATCTGACTAGTGTGAAACTTTGATATTATCCTACAAACTACGTTTTTTTACAGATGGCTATGACTACGCTCTTATGTAACAGACTGTATGTAAATAACTATATGTGGCATCAAATCTCCGAAGCCCACAATCAAGCAAGATGAGTTAGTAATATAGACATATTGTATTATGAACTGTGACCGGGTACGAAGTCCGGTGCATCAGGTGTTCACGTGCCGTCCGTCCCCGACAGGGAGATGTATAATATTGTAACCACTTTTACACACACACGATACCGTCCTCGCCGGCGAAGACGACGACCCCCAACACACCATATCGCGCAAGCAACCGGGCGCTCCACACCGGCAACCCCGGACGCCCCTCCGATCGATCCCCCGTCCAATTCAAACGGGGATCGATATTACGACGGCCTGAGCCGAGGTTCGAACCCCTAGTGGTGCCCTCAGACTAAAGTCGTATCCGTCAGGCAGGAGCTGGCCTTCAGCCACTCCATAAGTCCTTCCGCGCATTTGGAGTGCCATCTGCACTCGCCCCCTAACGTCCGGTGAAGCTGTAAAGGCCAGCTGCGGCCAACAGCATTAGAGTAGTCCGAAAAAAAAGTATTGTAAATAGTGACCGGGCACGGTGGAGTGCGCGATGAGTATGTCGGAGTAGACGCGCGAGGAGTGCGCGGGCGCGGCGGCGGCGGCGCGGCCCGGACGCCCGTCCGGCACGGCGTCCGGCGTGTCCGCCGCGCACGTGCCGTCCGGCTCCGGCAGGGAGATGTGCTTCGGCAGCGGCGGCATATCTTCCTTCGATCCCCTGCGAACGTTACAATACATTTATTATATTTATAAATCTTTAAAAGGCCGAAAGACATTTGAAAGTTAATATTGTTGGTGACTCAAAAAATAAAATAAATAGTGGACTGTGAATTATTATATTTAATATTAGGAATTATTATATTACAAGGAACTTTAATTGTCTAATTAAAAAGGTACGCACGTGACGTAGTAGGAGCAAGGGAAAGTGAAAACTGACCGGCCTAGGGGCTCAATAGTTCATGTTCGATAGTGCTCGATAATATTGTAATGAAAAGTATCAAAGTGTGTGACCCTCACAATCATTTCTAAAATCTTTCCTAAAAAAGTGTCATATAGTACTATGACTTGTAGTGGCAAATAAAGTAAGTACTATAACTGATAAAACTGTATTTCTTAATGTGATAGAAAATAAATTTTATAAAAAAAATCATGCATAAGGGACAAAAATATCCTACATAAATTACTGCACTTGAATTTGAATATATAATACACAATAAATATGACTACAAAAAACTGTTATCTTGACCAAAATAATATAGAATTAATCATATCATAACCTAAAAAAAAGAATTTATTTTTATCTGTATCTCTTGACTCCATTTGTAGACAACTTCGAAAACAAAATTTTAACTGGTTTTTTGGGTTATGATATGATTAATTCTATACTATTTTGGTCAAGATAACAGTTTTTTGTATTTGTATTTGTTTTATTTATGGTATAGGTGGATAGAGAATTTATTTGTTTTGCTTTACAGTGTAGGTTTTACAATATAAAGAGTTAAAATATTCTCATAATCAGGAGGCATGGAAATTACAATTTTTCTGTAATTGTTCTTGTAGATGTTCATAGGTTTTACAATATAAAGGGTTTTAAATGACGATAATGGAACGGTGCCCCCGCCTGCGCTAACGGTTTACGCTGGCGGCCACCAGTGGAGGATGATAAGATGAGCATGAGATCAGTTCAGTTAGCCCATTGTGACATTCACGAGGAATTTAACGATGGTTTCCAGGGGCATCCGCGTGGAGGTCAACCTGATATGGTACATTGCTAGCAATGAGTTCAGATTACTAACAATTCCCTTCCCCCCCAATATAAAGAGTTAAAATATTCTCATGACCAGGAGCCCTACAAATTACAATTTTTCTGTAAATTTTCTTATACAAATTCAAATTCAAAATATCTTTATTCATGTAGACTCTTATGATAAGTCAAATCTACCGTCAGTTCGGAATGATTTCGAAATGAGAAGAACTCACAAAAAACTCATTTCCGTATTTTTTTTTATTTTAAATAAATGTTGTACATATGTACAATAATACGGATTCATTTAAACTCATATTTGCGAGAATAGAGTGACCACCAGCATATGCTATTGCAAAAGAACAAAACATATAATCAGTGTTCGCAACCTGAACAGACCAATCCTCACAAGCAGCACCCGTTCACGAGTATGACGGATGAGCCAGCCATCATTGCACTCAACCATATTAGACTTTTGGGAGCACGTCGACCCGCCCACCACGAAGCCACAAGTTTGAACTTTATAGCGATCACGACTATTTCAAGTTACTCCACTACGTCATTTATAGTATTTACAGCATGAACTGTACCAATCACAGTTTTCACCCATTACAATATTTAATTTAGATTATTGAAATTACGATATGTCATTACCAAATTTGTAATAAGTTTCTTTAGTTCATACATTACTATAACATACCTGCAGGTCTGGAATATGAAGACCTTGGGCACCTTGTGCAGGTTTGGCAGCGCGTTGTTGTTGAAGTAGTCGACGAACCGCTGGAAGGACATGAGTCCGCCGTCGCTGACGCGGAAGTCGATGTCGACGGAGCCCGGGCGCGCGTACCCGTGCGACGACACCACCACGAACACGCACTCCGCGCCCGCCAGGCTGCACGCCATGCCCTCCAGCCGCGCCAGCGTCTCCTGCACCGCACCGCACCACACACCCCTCAACTTTTATTTATTTACTAGCTGACCACGCGACTTCGTCCGCGTGGAATAACTTTATTTTTCTAAAATAAAAGTAGCCTAAGTTACTCTTTATTACATCAGCTACCTGCCAAAGAAAGTCCCGTCAAAATCGGTCCAGCCATTTCAGAGATTAGCCGGAACAAACAGACAGGCAGACAGACAGATAACAATTGTAAAAAATGTTATTTTGGTGTATTTACCATATTTATATTCATATGCATGTAATAAAAAACGGTTATTTCAATATTACAAACAGACACTCAAATTTTCTTTATATGTATAGATGTATAGATTTTAGAAAGACTAACGATGTGATTTTACTTTGTCCATTTGTCCTATGCCAATTAAAAATCTTCACCAATAGCATTACTAAATTAAATTTAAATTAAACTTACTTACACCCAACTAATTACTTACTCTCGACTCTGATTCAGTCACACAGCCTCTCTAGTAACTTACTCCAGACTCCTATCAGTCACAGAACCTTCTCTAATTACTTACTACTGACTATTAACACGGTGGAGGATGACCGAAAAAGAGATGGATGGACTGCGTGAAAGAGATGGTGAGAAAGGGAGTAAATAACGAGATGACTGCGAACAGGGATGAATGGAAGAGAAAACCATATTACGACGACCACAAATAAATGGGATAAGGAAGAGGCAGATGATGATGATATCAGGTCTAGACTCGCGGTTTAGCGTACCGCTTTACTGCCGATGATCACGAGTTCGATTCCTCAAATGGTACGAACTTTTGTATTACTCTGAATGGTTTCTATGTTTATTATGTGCATATTTCCAAAAAAATATATATTCATATCAGTTGTCTAGTACCCATAACATAAGTTATACTTAGCTTGAGACTAAGACAATTCTCTGTCTGTTATATTTCTGTAATTTTTCTATTAAATTTTTTGTACCTCTGTACTGGAGGATAAAATTTAATAATTAAAATAAATACAATAATAATTAACAATTCTAATTTGTAACCAAAATAAATCTATTATATTTTGTAATAATTAGAACAACTAACTGCTGGCGTCATAGTATAAAAAAAATGAAAGTGCAGAATAAAGGTTTCTTTAAATTAAAGTAAAATAGAAGTACCTTGTACGTGAGATTGGGGTACGCGAGGACCTTGAAGTCGAGCTCCTTGAACAGGTACTTGAGGTTGTGACAGTCGATGTCGGCGCCCGGCCGCTTGTCCTCTATGTTGCTTTTGAACTCGTTGTATGTGAAGATCAGCATCACGCGTAGACCGCCCGACATTGGGTATACTTGGAAGCCTGGAAAATATATTTATGTTTAAAACATTTAGCAGTTTCGAGAGGTTATACCATATTTAGTATATGTGGGAAAGAGAAGGAAGTATTATGTCGTCTCTCGCGCACACTGCTGGCGTCATGAAGCCATTAAGCTGTGAACAGCGTGTGTTTGAGAGTCGATAAATAGGAAGAAATAATACAATAATTATAATATGAAATGTTATTATAAAGTAAAGAAAATAAATGGCACATTTCTCTAGAATTTCCTAATCTATCTAAATACTTGAATAATCAAAGATTACAAGTGTATAATAACAGTTATTATTATATATTAAAAAAAAACATATTTTAAGTTTGTTTAAGTAATAGTAGTAATAATAAATAAAATATAAGCCTTCATGTAAGTACAAATTAGTAAGTCGACGACCTCGGTGGTCTAGCGGTCTAGCACACCACTTTACAACTGTTGGTCGCGGTTTCGAGTCCTCGCACCGCTTTAAACACTTGTATTCATGAGTATGATTGTTTGTATCTGTCTGGGTGTTTTCTATGTATAATATGTATGTACTTACAAAAAAATGTATGTATATGTATCAATTATCTAGTACCCATAACACAAGTTTTAACAAGCTTAACTTGGGTCTAGATGGCGCTGTGTGAATTGTCCTGAGATTATTATATTATTATTATTATAGTAAGTACAATAAGTTTTAATAATTACAAATAATAATATTAACCTTTGCCATCATCATCAATGAATTTTGTAGACTTCTTGACTTCAAATGGCGGGTCTGCAAAGACGGGTGCAGGTGAAGGCGCGATAGTGGGTGCCGGTTGAACAGGCGCCTGAGGTTGCGTATCATCTGTAATAGGGAGATCTAAAAAAATACAATGAAGTAGATTTGATACAGTTAAAAGTAGAACACTCATTAAAAAAAATGCATTATTACATATAATATACCAATATACACAATGCTATAGTTTTGTTAAACATTGCATGCATGCTTGAAATGTAGCTATTTATATATACCTATATAATTATACAATTTGTAATTTAGTGACAGGTAATTATATAAAAGCATTATATATTCGCAATTAGCACTCAACGAACTCACAGTGGGTATGATCGAGCTCATGGTGTGTGCGCACCAAACTTGCTGTGACTATATAATGAATACACTCTGAATGTGCAGTTAACTCATAATGTTCTATTCGCTGATTAGAAGTTCTATTCTTCATTTTTGATATTTCAAAATAAATATTGTTCAAATTAAAACTATAATAATATTGTTTAAAGCCATTTAATTCTACTTCAACAAGTTATATACAATTAATAGAAAAATGATTCAAACAAGCAGGCACAATTTAGTTGGTGCCCATATATAACAAAATGTACATGTCTTGATACATAAAAATACTTTCCTAGATATTTCGGGATGCAATAATTCTCTACTTACTTCTTCTGTTGTTCTCTTTTTGTTTTCTTTCTTCTCTTATACTGATATATGAGCTTTCGTCATTTGCTTCAGTCTCTGAAGATAAAAATACGTTTTTAGTTTTTACGTAAAAATCATATCAATAAAATATACAGATATTTTCTATTAGTAAGCATTTTAGATTCATTGATGAAAGAGGTTTCACTAGTAAAGACTAGCTAACTTTAGCAATGTTATGGATTAAAACACGTTTAGATTTAGAATAATGTTTTTTTAATATGAATGTTTGTATTGAGGCTTATATCGAATGATTATATTTAAGTACTCTACATATTTGACTTTTTTGATATAAAGTTATATTGAGGGAGATAATAAAAGACACACACAATTATTATATTGTTGCTTACAACATTTTTCTTTAATTTCTTCACATTTGAAACAGTCAGCTACTCTAGATGTCTATGTTAGATAGTATAAATTAGAAATATAATAAGTCCTTAATATAATAACTTACTGAAATCATTATCAACTAGAATATGAGTTAATATATGAAAACACTTGAACAGGTATACAAATTATAGTCAAAACTATAGCACCTGCTGACCATATGGGACAAAAAAGATGAATCAAAATTGGTTCATTAGTTAAGAGATCTATCATATCAGAGATAGACATCTTAAACTTATAAATGCTCAGAATGGGAAAATATATAAATAATAAAAATAAAAGTTACAAACTAAACACAACATACAAACTAAAAGTTTTAATATAGGGCCATGTCAGTCATATATGTGTGACATAAAAAAAAGAATTTTTCCAGGAATTTTGGCAAAAAAATAAATCTGTGATACATTAAGTTTCCTTGATAAATTTTTAACTTAAATTATCCAATAAAGTTACCATGGCTCATGTGATTTTTTTTCTGACATTATTGTGGCGATTAATGTTAAAATGTATACTTAAGTTACACATTAAATGTAACTTGTAAATCTCATTTTTTAAAATGTATTCTTCTTACTTGTATTGTGTGAGTTTGATGAGTACTGGTGGAATTCCCCATCAGGGTCGAGTTCACGGACCAACGACCAGAGGCCGATCTCCCACAGTGTGTCGAGTAGATGACGGAATGCATTTGGTCCTCGTCGCATTAGGTGGAAGTAAAAGTTGCGTTTGCTTTCTTTATTTACATTCTGTAAAATACAATTATACAAAAAAAAACCATTAAATATCTAGTTGAATCATACTAAGAGAAAATTCATCACCTACTTCCACACCACAGAAATGGTAATATTCATTATTCAAATTAATTTATTATCATATTTTTTTATATTACCACTTATTTGGAATGCTCACTCATCACATAGGAATGATAAGAAATATAAATAATCTTTATTCAAATAAACTTTATATAAGCACTTTTTAATAGTCATATTTATTTATTCTACTACTTATTTGGAATGCTGACTCATAGTAAGAGGAATGATAAGAAACCTGCATATTGCTCTTTTATTACTTACTAATGTTGTTCAAAATTACATTTTTAACAATTTTTTATTACAAACTGCCAAATGGCAAAGTTGACATATATAGAAAAATAGTTACATGAGTAAAAAAATAAATGAGTTACAGTTATCAACACCAGTTCATGAGTATAACTACAAATTATTTATATTCATTGATGTTTCTGTTTTAAAGTCTATGCTCACTTTTTGTTGATAATAAGAGGATGAATACCACTAAGTCCAACTTAGTCCACCAAAATAACAGGAATGAGGGTTACAAGCTTCACATATATTTTTTTAACACTGCTATGGTGGCAAATAACCATACGGTCCATCTTATGGTAAATTTTATGTTGGTGTTCATGTGATAAGCAACGGGTGCCACTTACTATCAAGTGAGTCGCCAGATTATTTGCCTTTCAAGGTAAACAAAATAGCAACTACACTCATGAATGACTTTTTTATGAATTTTATTTGTTTCTCTATTGTTTTTATTACACCACTTTTTTTTTATAATGATATTAACTACTTCAGCCGCGATTTGATACGGCTAAATCTGAATGATATACAGAATAGTAATTTAGTGAGATAAACTTACCTTGTATTGTTCTATCATTTGTTCGGTAAAAACCCCTTTCTCGTATAGCGCTGAGACCATTACGTTTAGGTCAGTTTGCGCCAGCAACGATGTAAAGTTTCTTTGTATTGCATCTTTGTGTCTAGGTTCCATTATTTCAAGTCAACAGTTCACAACATTCAATAAACAAATGTATATCTTTATACAATCAAATACAAAATTTTTTAACTATACATATATGTAGACACCAAAGTAGACATACTGATTACACAAAATTTAGTAAAAAGTTAAAGTTTTACATATGCACCAATATGCACAATACACTGTACATGCTCCTTGAATTATACAAACAAAAAAGTTTTTTTTTACTTACATTACAAGAAATTGACGTAATCGTTATATGACATTGACAAAAACGTTACGAGACATTGTTTGATATGTAGTTTACAGAGTAGATTATTGCTTTTTTCTGAATATACTCTATGTTTAATATAAATAATTTTAGATTTTGATATAGAGAAATTGCTAATAAGATTTCTATAATTTACTTTAAATCACTTTGGGATTGAGTGTATTTCACATAGTACGTCATATTTTGTGTATATTTCGAAAATACGGAAACACCCATCAACCATACCTTATTTTGTACTTAAATATATGCATCAGACCACCAAAAGCTTATCAAAATGAAAATTATCTTCATATTTAGCTGTGTAATATTTGCTGCTGGTGCCTTAGCGTATGAAAATTCAGACATTCTCTCAGCTAGAATCGAGGTACAGTATTGTATTATACAAAACAATACGAAATTTACCAAACATAAACTAGGTCTAAAACTAATATCTCATTGTAGAGTTGCAGAGGATGTTCATTAAACCGCTTGCCCGAAGTAAAGAAATTCGTGATGGATGACGCCCCATCCTACGAGCGGCTGGAGGTGAAATTTATAACGGGCGCCGCACCGGAAGTGGTCCTGCTCGGAGAAGGCGATGTTGAACTGGAACGGCTCGCTCTGTCCCACCTCAGTCGGCAGGAGTGTAACGAGCTGCTTCAGAGCAGAGGTTTCATTAAGAAAACTAAGAAATCAGAGTTTTGAAGAAAATTTTTATTCCACTACATTTGTAATGTTCATTCCATTTAAAGAAATATTAGGACTATTCCATGAGTAAAATTCATTATTATAAATTTTGATCAATGAATACAAAAAAAAGTAGTAATCACTAATAGAAAGTAAAATTAATAGTGAACATTGTCACTATTATTTTCTTTTCTCTTGTATTCTTAAAACTTATGATAGAGTAATTGTATTTACACATGTAAATAAGTGATATAGAACAAATTAGATAATGTTTTAGTGTGATTTAACTTGTATCTTTCTATTGAAGAGTAAAGGTTTTATTAGAAAATAAAGTATGTTTACTTACCTAATAATAATATACACAGGGGCGGTTCATGAATTTGTGGGGAACCTGGACTGAAACTATTTAGAGACCTACCTATTTATATTACTCAACTAAAAAATACACCAAAATCAAGTGACAGGTAATTCCTAGTCCCATTCGACAGGTGGGCACATGCATTGGTTGATTGATCTCAGGATTGCCCACCATGTTGATAGGTTTTTTTTGTATTTTTTTAATTCTAAATATCACCTATTATTTTTAGTAGGGGTTAGGGGCCCTGGGCAGAAGTAGATCCGCCCCTGTCTGTACAACCCTTATCCCAGGTGTGGTGGTATGAGTCATTCAACAGTGGATGTTGTGGTTATTGCAGCACATGATAAGCTCACACTCAAGGTATTTTACATAATGGGAAGAGTACAATGGAAAGCCTCATGGTAAATTATCATTTATCAAGATGGGCTAACTGACCTTGACTTTAATTTCATTTTATCGACCTCCAATTGAGCCCCGCCTAGTGAAAACCATGGACATGGTGCATTTTGTTAAGATCTATAAGAAATAAAAACAATGGTAGACGATTGTTAGTAATGTGGACACATTACTAACAATCGCGCCTGTGATAACATGTACCATGTCATTATTTAAATTATTAACCTCTTAAGACAATATTTTATGGCAAATAAAGGTATTTATATCGAAACGTCGAGAGAGGTAAATACCTTTATGGTATAAAATCGTGTTAAATTTTTTAAATAATGTATATTAAACACGAAAGTTTAAAATTAACTGTACCATGTCATGTTATATGGTTCCATTCAAAAACCATACCATTCTCCACATATTATTCCATTAGCTCAGTTGGGTGCACTATATCATATTGAACCATCAAAGAAAAATAAGGAAGGAAGGGATATATATATATATATATATATATATATATATATATATATATATATATATATATCATCTTTCCTTATGCGAGCAGTTAAGGAGTGGAACTCTCTACCAGCGTCTATTTTTCCTGCCTCTTACAACATTGGGTCTTTCAAATCAAGAATGAATGGGCATTATTTGAGCTTATACTTAACATCTGGTGAGATTGTGGTCAAAGGCGTACTATACTACGCGTAATACCCTGTCAAGTCTGCCTTCATGTGGTGAAACCTTTTTGATTAATTCCTGATGAATAAGCCATGATTGACTAACTAATAAAAACCGCATACATCCTCATTCTTTCACCAGTCACTGGTGCCCCATCAGATTTAACTCACGCTAATGCGTCTTTCCATTTATATCTATAAGGAATTATATATGAAGAGTTTGAAACTGTTTTTAATAAATGAAAAATTTTAACGCGAGCTTGTGACGATAAGAATAATAATCTTCATTATGAAAATCAGTATTTTATTTGTCTATAAATCTGATGATAATAAACTAGCGTGATATTATATGATACGGTGGTGGGTCAAATTCGCCATGTTTCATTTAACTTAAAAAAAAAGGTAAATTGAAAAGTGGATATCGTGTTCATTTTGTTATTTATGTCTTCTTGTAGGTAAGTTGTTATCGACGTAATATCGGCTCGTTAGCCATAGCTCTACGTTTTCTTGCGCTTGCGCAGGGAATCCCTTCCCTTTGCGCACGGCGGTCAGTGTACGTTCGGCTCGAGACGATAGATAATAAACTAGTGTTTCCACATACACTACAAGGATCTAATAGGAACCAATGGCGTAGTTAGGTAACCAAGGGTCCTGGGGCCAATAAAAAAATGGTACTAATACCTTACACTTTTATTAGAACGCACATATCGCTATCCATCAAATTAATAATACTGCCAACCTACAGAAAGAATTTAAAGGAATTCCGAAGGTATAAGTTTAGAATTTCTCTCAACCATCTCACCATGTTACCATGATTTTAGAATAGAAAATCATTTATTCAAATAAACTTACATTGAAGCACTTTTGAATAGTCATTAGATTTTTTTAATCTACCGCTCGTTCGGAAAGCTGTCTCATCACAAGAAGAACGAGTAAGAAACTTGCGTGTTGCTCTTTTAAATAATTTTATTATTACTTTATTAAAGTAGGATTGCAACCTGTCATATTTATTGTGAAAATGGGAGAAATTTTGATAAGTTTAGTTCGATCGAGATTTTCCAACAAGGGTTCAAGGACAAGGAACTGGAGTACCTCGGTATCTACGCCACTATTAGGAACCACCTGTTTTGTATAGAGATTACGAATCAAACAATGGTAGACGTGATAAAGTGCTCGCGCCGTGATAACATTATCTGCAAATAACCTCTCAATGACAATACTTATGTTATTATACACTCGAGGATTAATGGTATAAAATCAGAAATTTTTGTAACTAGCTGTACCGGGCAACTTCGTCTGAGTTATATTTTCGTCGTTTCTGCAATATTTTTCATTACAGCTATGACTATTGGTCATATTGTGATGTATATATATATATATATAGTCTACTAGCTGAGCCCGCGATTTCACGCGCGTTAAATTTAAATATAAAATATAGCCTGGGTTATTATGATGTATAAGCTATCTTACTGTAAAGTTTCATCAAAATCCGTTTAGTAGTTTTTGCTTGAAAGTAATATTATTAAGATAGGTAGATTCTATTTGCTTTAGATTTAACACATTGTCTGTAATAGACCTACATGAATAAAGATATTTAATAAAATTTAATAGCTTTTCCCAATAAATGTACTATTCAACAGTAAAAGCATTTTCAAAATCGGTTCAGTAGGTACTTTATCGCGAATGTTCAAACTCTTACCTTCTTCTTCTTTTAATTTAAATGGCTTCCACCAAATGTGGTTGGTGATTTTGCCAATGTCGTGGTTTGGGAGACACAGTGGTGTGGTTTACGGTTTTCGCTGTGCGTATAACGGACTGTTGCGCGCGGCTGAGAATGCTAAGCGCGCACACCATATGTATATGTTAGTTTACAATTAAAATAGTACTAACTCTTACCTTACTCTTTCTCAAACGTCAAACTTTACCTTCCCTCAAAATTTACCTCGTGACAAGTGAATTCTCCTATGTCAGAAATTTAAACAATTGACGTTTATAGTGTCAAAACATTGCTCTCTGCTGCTGCTCAATTACTACAAGTACTTTACCCCGAGCGACTAAAAAGCAGCGACATCGTGTAATATTTGCAGTATGCTTAAGGAGTAGATCCTCCCGCTGGGGTGGCCACTCCATTCTGAGATGCCACACCCAAAAAATCTGCTCATAGTTCTGGGACTGATTGCAGATAGGGAGAGGAAAGGAAAAAATACGGTACAGCAAAATAAAACAAGTACATGGTATATTAGATTAAGTTTATTAAATACAATGGAGTAATGATTAGTTAGTAATATATTGCGGCCTAGGTGAGCAGCGTGCAGTCGAGGTTGTGGTCGTCGCGCGCGTCGGAGTGCGCGCGGCGCAGGACGCGCGCCACCACGTCCGCCAGCGCCTCCCGCGCGCCCTCCTCCAGCAGCGCCGCGCACTGCTGCGGCGACCACCCACGGTTACGTACACCTCACTTATACTACACCTTCCTTCACGCATTGTCTAAGACGTTAGGTGTTACTTATAAATGTATGCCACCTCATTTTGCTATAGTATGTAACTTTTAAAAAGAGAACACAGAACACTAACTAAATATCTCATTCTGAGCTAATTCATTGGAGGGACATACAAAATCCTTTACATTAGTACAAAATATTTGTTTTATTTTCAAAAGAACAAAAGGATAGTACAAGCAAGCATCATCAGAGCGCATTTAGGGTAAGGGGGGTAAGGGACGGTTATGTGTACCTCAATCTATACTACATGTTCCTTCAAGCAAGATCAGGAGCGAGTTTAAGGTAGGGAGGTAGGGGTAGGGGGAGGGGGAAGGACGGTTATGTACACCTCAATTTATACTACACGTTCTTTCTCGCACGATCAGCAACGTGCGTGTATTAGCGCAAACAATCGTGAGTGACTGCATTTCACTACTGGTGTTTACATACACGAGTAATTACATGTTTCATGTCACATTACTTTCTTATAAAATTAATTTTCCAAGGAGACGTTTAATATTTATGAATTACTAGCTACCCGGGGTAAACCCGAGTGGCTTCGCACGGGTGTACATATGTTATACATATAAAACTTCCTCTAGATTCACTCTATCTATTAAAAAAAAACCGCTGCAAAATCCGTTACGTAATTTTAAAGATTTACGTATACATAGGAACGGACAGACAGCGACAGCAATTGTGTTTTATACTATGTAGTGATGATAAATATCTCTAAAATTATGTCTCCGCTCCATAGGCAGATGTCTGATGATCGCTTACCATCAGAGCGGTCAGCTTCGCCATTCCAATAACAAGTGCGTGTTGGCACGTGTTCGTGCGTGCGTGGGTGCGTGGGTGTGTGCGTGCGTGGGTGCGTGGGTGCGTGTTGGCACGTGTTCGTGCGTGCGTGTGGGTGCGTGGATGCGTGGGTGCGTGTTGGCACGTGATCGTGGGTGCGTGTTGACGTACCTGGTGGAAGCGTTCGTCGTGCGGCAGACGCAGCACGTGCCGCAGCGCGAGCTCTGAGTTGGCGCGCACGTAGGTGTTCTTCTCCTTGGTGCCGTTGACGAGCGCGGGCAGCAGCGCGCGCAGCAGCTCGCCGCCGTTGCCTTCGGCCGCCGCCTCGCGCCCCACCACCGCGCTTGCGCTCGCCATTAACTGCTTCACCTCGTTGCTCGGGTGGTTCATGCTCTGTGGTCCAAAATGTGTCAATTTATTAACTCTCCATCTCTAGATGCTATCATTAAATCATTTTGATGGTTGAGAAAATAATTCACACTATACTTTTAAGTACTTAAACCGATGTCCTACAGTTGCTGGGATGGTTCATAGAATAGTGGAAATCCAAAATGTGTCACATTTTTTATCTACCGCTCGTTCAAAAAACTGTCTCATCACAAGAAGAACGAGCAAGAAACTTGTGTGTTGCTCTTTTAAATAATCCTTGTAAGTTTTGCGTCAAATATAAATATACAATAGGATTAAACCAGTCGTAGTGATAAGAGCAAACCAGTCCCAATAAGCAGCAAAGGGTGGTGATTTGAGTAAAGAAATGATAGGTGGTGTACTATAGATACAGAAATAAATAATATACTACAAAACACTTACTAATACAAAATACATACATATATAAATAGAAATATAGTATATGTAATAATATTCAATATATATTTATATATTAGAATTTTCTTGTTTGTCTAATTAATATATCAATGTATAACTTAAACTATTAAAAGAGATTTAAAAAAACAACTGTTTAAAAGTGTTCAAATTTAAGTTTTTCTAGTACATTCTATTAATCTTGGACACTACTGGAATTCGAATCGACAATGAAATACGAATATATACACGCAACTGTATGCGCGCCGCCAGTGCCCCGCGGGCGTACTCACCCTAACGAACTGCGAGAGTATGTTGGGCGGCAGCGGGCGGTCGTCCTGCAGCAGGTGTCGCATGAGGTAGGCCATGCCGCGGATGGCGTTGCAGGCGAGCGGCGTGCGGTCGCTGGCCAGGTACCCGAGCAGCGCGCGCTCGATCTTCTCCTGGAAGGGGTCGCGGTACACGTGGTGCGGGGTCTCCTTCAGCGCCACGAACAGCGCGCACGAGCGGCCGTGCTGCAGCAGCCAGTCGTCGGGCGCGGCGGGGGCGGGGGCGGGCGCCAGCACGTGGTGCAGCAGGGCGGCGTCGCGGTGGGCGGGCGGCAGGCAGTGCAGCAGCGCGCCCAGGCAGCCGCCCACGGCCGCGCGCGGGGGGTCGTCCGCGTGCGCCAGCAGCGCGGGCCCGCTCAGCGTGCCCAGGATGCCCAGCGCCAGCTGCTCCGACACCTTGTCGCCGCCGCGCGTGATGATGCTGCGCAGCGCCTGTCACGTCGTACACGTGTAAACACCCTCTATAGCCGACTGTTTGTCTTCTAAATGTACACATATAAACACCTTGTATACGTGACGACCACACGAATAATCGACAACTGTTTGTCCTCTAAAAATGTATATCCGCGTATGGATTACTGCTCTCATCTTTGGGCAGGAGCACCTGGATACCAGTTCGGTCTTTTTGACTCGGTTCAGAGATGAGCTATGAGAATTGTCGATGATCCCGACCCCGAATAATTAAACTATATATACGCAATTTTATTTATTAAATACACAAATACAATCTGCTTCTTCCTTATCACATTTATTTGGAATCAGCGTAATACATTTTTCTCTTCCATTCATCTCTGTTCGCAGTCATCTCGTTATTTACCCTTTCTTATCATATCATCTTTCACTCAGTCCATCCATGTCTTTTTCGGCCTTCCTCTGCCCTTATTAACAATCCACATTCATATGTAACACCTTCCTTAAAATATTATCTTCACTCTTACGCATTACATGCCCATACCACGACAGACGATTACTAGTGACCCGACTCTTGGACAAGAACGTAAGAACATATTATTCATATTTTAAAAAACAAAACTAGATATTAAATTAACGATTTTGCAAATATATTGACACCTACCGACCTATCCAGGCTGTAGTGATTCATTATAGGTAGTAATGAAACAACTATCTTAGTCGTATTTGGAACAATTTAAAACTTACGTATAACATTATATGATTAATGTACTATCTAAGCATGTTATAAAGTGAAAAACACTCTAAAGCTAGATATTACAGCTTCACCGGACGTTAGGGGGCGAGTGCAGATGGCACTCCAAACACGCGGAAGAACTTATAGAGCGGCTGAAATATATCCTGCCTGACGGATACGATTTTAGTCTGAGGGGTGCCCACAGGAGCACCTAGGGGTTCGAACCTCGGCTCAGGCTGTCGTGATTCATTATGGACGGGGGATCGATCGGAGGGGAGTAAATGAGAAACAACTATCTCGTACCGATCTTAGTTATAAATATAATTATTTAGTATTGTACTAAAAACATGAATGTTAGAAACTTATCTGTATAACATTATATGATTGTGTGAATGTAACAAGAATATTCTCTTGGTTATAAAACGTTCATGTTATCGATGTAGAAATAATAGATAACACGGCGACATCTAGTTAAGACGGAACTATTCTGTACTACAATTAACAAAAGCGCGCAGTATTGCCAGGGGCGGATGGTGCCCGCTAAATCTCGTGACCAAAAATAAGCGTCCTTGTTCCTTTCGATAAACGCGCATGGGTTGATCGATCTCAGGGTTGCCAACCTTATAGGTTTTTTAACATTCTAAATATTTTTTTTTTATTATATCGTCAGTGAGTACTGGGGGGGGGCTTTGTATCCTCGGGGCCCTGGGATGCAGCCCAAAAAGGTAGATCCGTCTCTGAGTGTTGCGCAAATAATGTGTAACGTTACAGAACTGTTCAGAGTCGGAACACGTACCTGCAGCATGGTCTCCCGGATGGCAGGGTCTTCTGCGTTCTTGATGCCGTTGTGCATCTCCACGAACAGAGGGTCGGCGCGCGTGTGGATGACCACCAGCTGCGAGAGCGCCAGCCCCGCCTTGATGCGCACGGCCCGGTTGGGGTCGTGCAGCGCCTTCAGGAATGTCGTCTGCAGCTGCGGCAGGAACTGCTTCAGCATCACGCCCACCTGGTACACAAAACATATTTAATTCTAATTCAAATTCAAAATATCTTTATTCATAGACCTACTATTACATATTTTTATGATATGTCAAATCTACCGTCAGTTCGGAATGATTTCGAGATGACAAGAATTGAATAGAAACTCTACCTTGGAGAGTAGCAAGGCCAGTGTCTCCAACACAGCGGCCTTGACGCTGGAGTTGAACCGGTCGCCGAGGATACGGATGAGGGGTCCCGTGATGTGCACCACGGACGGCTGGATGGCGGCCGGGGACGTCAGCTTGATCACCTCGCCCAACATCAACGCCGCATTCTCCTTGTCCTCCGGCAGACCGTTGAGGATGGACTCGCGGAACAGTGGCAGGATTGGTGCTATACCCTGTAATATGGATATGATATTTATATATGATTATAACCTGTCATAGGGTAGTCAGTTGTGGCGATGAATTCGCTGTCGATGGCTGAAGATATGCCGAAACATGTGGACAATAAAGAGCAATAGAACTGAGATTTTTTTACTAATATTCAAAGTATTTATTCCTAACGTCTATTACAGACTTTTATGATATGTCAATCTACCGTCAGTTCAGAACGATTTCGAGATGAGAAGAACTGACAAGAAACTCACCCGTATTATTTTCAAATGTTGTACATGTTTACAATAATACAGATATTATAAAATAATTAGGTATCTTCTTGAGTGTTTTGGCGTGGCGTACCTTGGGCAGACAGAACCCGGGCAGCAGGTCCTGTCGCAGATCCGCGGCGGCGTACCGCACGGCCTGGCGCACGTCGTGCACGTGCAGTATCTGGTGCTCGGCGTCCAGCGTCTTGGTGAGCGCGGCCAGCGCCTCCCACGCCATCTGCAGCACGTCGCGCTCCGAGTCCGCGAACAGCAGCAGCAGCCCGCGCAGCAGCTGCGGCACGTGCGGCGCCAGGTCGGCGCGCGTGTGCGACACGTACGCGCACAGCAGCACCGACGCGGCGCGGCGCCGCCCGCCCTCCGCGCCCCCCGCCGCCCCCGCCGCCGCCGCGCCGCCCGCCGCCGCCGCCGCGCCCGCGCCCCCCGCGCCTCCGCGCGACGCCTCCAGCAGCGTGTCCACGATGCTGTGATGCGAAACAGCTCATGAATCATGACGTTACGCCTCGGAATTGCAAAGCATGAGTGATATCACGAACGTCATACGATATCCGTAATGCAGTTCTTACAATGCGTATATGGGTGATTACCATTTTATTTTATGAAGTTATGTGGTTTTAAAATCACAAGTTTAACGTCACAACACCCTTTCTTCCGATCGTGAATAGAATAGTATTAAAAATTCTTTATTCAAATAAACCTAAATAATTTCGAATAGTCATCCTATGTTTTTCTCAACATAAGAAGAATAAGACTAGGCCGATTGCAAGACATGAATATGAAAAAAATCATAAGAATAAGCAAGAAACTTGCCTGATTTTTAAGCGAACCCTCTTCGTTCGTGTCCATTAGTCACGTGACTAATGGACAGGCCGTAAGGGAGCGTACTCACCAGCGCGGGCAGCACGCGCGGCAGGTGGCGGCCCGGCGCGTGCGTGTCCACGGACGCGGCCGAGTGTACTCACCAGCGCACGCCGCCGGCCTCCGTGACGGGCAGCAGCGCGTCGCGGCAGTGGTCGAGCTCGCGCGGCTCGTCGACGCGGCCGAGTGTACTCACCAGCGCACGCCGCCGGCCTCCGTGACGGGCAGCAGCGCGTCGCGGCAGTGGTCGAGCTCGCGCGGCTCGTCGACGCGGCCGCGCGCGGCCACCAGCGCGGACAGCAGCGCGGGCAGCACGCGCGGCAGGTGGCGGCCCGGCGCGTGCGTGTCCACGGACGCGGCCGAGTGTACTCACCAGCGCACGCCGCCGGCCTCCGTGACGGGCAGCAGCGCGTCGCGGCAGTGGTCGAGCTCGCGCGGCTCGTCGACGAGTCGGCCGCGCGCGGCCACCAGCGCGGACAGCAGCGCGGGCAGCACGCGCGGCAGGTGGCGGCCCGGCGCGTGCGTGTCCACGGACGCGGCCGAGTGTACTCACCAGCGCACGCCGCCGGCCTCCGTGACGGGCAGCAGCGCGTCGCGGCAGTGGTCGAGCTCGCGCGGCTCGTCGACGCGGCCGAGTGTACTCACCAGCGCACGCCGCCGGCCTCCGTGACGGGCAGCAGCGCGTCGCGGCAGTGGTCGAGCTCGCGCGGCTCGTCGACGCGGCCGCGCGCGGCCACCAGCGCGGACAGCAGCGCGGGCAGCACGCGCGGCAGGTGGCGGCCCGGCGCGTGCGTGTCCACGGACGCGGCCGAGTGTACTCACCAGCGCACGCCGCCGGCCTCCGTGACGGGCAGCAGCGCGTCGCGGCAGTGGTCGAGCTCGCGCGGCTCGTCGACGCGGCCGAGTGTACTCACCAGCGCACGCCGCCGGCCTCCGTGACGGGCAGCAGCGCGTCGCGGCAGTGGTCAGCTCGCGCGGCTCGTCGACGCGGCGCGCGCGGCCACCAGCGCGGACAGCAGCGCGGGCAGCACGCGCGGCAGGTGGCGGCCCGGCGCGTGCGTGTCCACGGACGCGGCCGAGTGTACTCACCAGCGCACGCCGCCGGCCTCCGTGACGGGCAGCAGCGCGTCGCGGCAGTGGTCGAGCTCGCGCGGCTCGTCGACGCGGCCGCGCGCGGCCACCAGCGCGGACAGCAGCGCGGGCAGCACGCGCGGCAGGTGGCGGCCCAGCGCGCCGCCCGCCGCCGCCGCCAGCGCCGACAGCGCGTGCGTGTCCACGCCCCCCGCGCCGCCCGCCGTCAGCACCGGCACCAGGTACGGCAGCACCGCGCGGGACTTCAGAGACATTATCTGCAACCACCGCCACCGTGTTATACATATGAGTCGTCTAGTGTCTTGGGACTAGATAGTGTTGTGTAAGATGTTAACTGCGACCACCACTAACCACAACCGTATTTCTATCGGTTGTCTAGTATCTTGGAACTAGATGATGTTGTGTAAAGTGTATTATCTGCGACCACCGCCAACCGTGGCCATATTTATAAGTATTTCTATCGGTTGTCGTGTATCGTGGAACTAGATGGTGCTATACGAAGTGTTCTAGGTTATCAGGTATTATTACGTGATTGGATTGTGATTAGGGATTGCTAGTCTCACAAATTTTGGATACGCTGTATGTTTCTTATCCCAACGAGTTGTAAACGACGCGTATATCCGTGTGGAGGTAGTAACAGTCGAGTGTGTGGTGCGCGGTGCGCGGTAGTGACCTGCTTGAGCCCGTCGAGCGAGGCGTCGGCGACGTCCCTGTCGGGGTCGTTGAGCGCGCGCAGCATGTGCGGCAGGATGTCGTCGAGCGCCTTGGTGCCCACGGTGCCCTGCAGGCTGTCGAACGTGCGCGCCGCCGCCTGACGCACCTCCGGCAGCGGGTCGCACAGCGCCGCGCGCACGGTCGGGATCTGAACATATATCATTCGTTCACTCATATTCATATACGAGAGAGCGGTTTCGGCTTCAGATTTTTATGACCGGCCGCTCGCCTGACATCAACCTTTCTTAGTCTTCTTGTCCAACACACTTTGCTGTCAAATTAAAAACTAAAATATATAGGTTTGTTAAAAACTCGGCCTTATCCGATCGGAATTTTTTTGAGTGGTAAACGATTTTTGACCTTTGATGTAATTTTGGTCTCGATCAGTCAAGCAGTTTCGATTAGTATTTTCTTTTATATGGCAGAACAACGTTTGCCGGGTCAATTAACAATAATATATTACTACTTAAATCTTTAACTATCAAATTTTATCAGTTTGATTATCAGACTCAGCTATGAGTGTATGTAATAGTTTGAAATAAGGATGGCACGAGAGAAGCAGTAGAAGAGGTTACCAGACCGCATGCCATCCAGGATCGGAATGATCTCTAACAGCACGCTGGTATGTGAGGAGGACCTTACCAGTCCGTCGGCGAAGTTGTTGACGGCGTCGCGCGAGGTGGAGTTGAGGATCTCGCTGAGGCCGATGCAGACGCCTTGCCGCTGGTCGGCGCGGTCCGACCGCATGCCGCGCTCCAGGATCGGAATTATCTCCGGCAGCACGCGCTCGCCCAGTTGCTAAATATCACAAGCGTCTCCTTTAATATTACATTCTTTAATATTAAATAGCCTCTGGTGCTGTCGACTGCTCGAATCTCCTGGGTAAATTATCCATTAATATATATACTATATCTGTTCCCCTAGTGTCATCGTCAATTCATTTTTAAGCAACAATTTTAATAAACTATCTAAAACAGTTAATATAGATATATTTTGTAATAATATTAAATCAACGAGACACCAACTGTCAGTGGCTTAATTATTATTGAATATATTGATGTATATATTATAAATTTAGATGTACTTGAATATTCTCTGTTGATTTTCCTTTATACGTAGTGATGTAAATTTTTTAATAAATAAATAAAATAATATATACGAGTTTATTTAAGATGTACTTGAATAGCCTTGGTTTTCCTTTAATAAATAAATAAAATAAATTACGAATAAGTGCGTTGAAAAGAAATAAACATAGTAAGCAATATATGTTTATTTCTTTAAACACACTTGCTCGTTAAGTTTTCACCGGTTTTCGATGTAAAAAGCAGCTTTTATAAAACACGCGTGCGTTATAAACGCAAATAGTGGAGTTATATTCCATAACCGCACTATTTGATATTTCTTATTCTAAATTTTGAACTGACCGTCGTTAGCCATGAGGAAGCGCACTAAAAAAGTAAAACGGTGGAAAAGCAACCGTGAGCATCACAGTTTTACGGTTGAGTTTCTTTCATATCAAGTGTGTTGAAAAACGTCGTACGAGACATCTGTATTTAACACACTAAGCTCTATTACGACCTCGCCTTCGATATTCCGTTCGTTGTCTGTTATAACTATATATCATATAATATATAATATTCTATTTAATTTAGTGAATAGAAATGACATTAACAGTTTCCAATTATGATGGCGTTAGCGATACTTGTAAAATATATTTATTATTCTACATGGTCAAAATGGTTAATGTTCCTATATACGTTTCAATTCTGTTCTATTCAGTTTTTGAAAGATTATGCCAATCACCTGTATATAGTGTTCATATTGTGTTTCATTTAGGCCGGATTTCACCAATCGTAGCATAAACACGTTCAAGGAAACGGAGTTCAGCGTGAACTCGAAAAAAAGAACGACGTTGATCTCGTTTTAACTTATTAGAGAGTTAATAATAATAATAATATTTATTCATGATACACAGTTTACAAAATGAAATTTAATTTTTATTTGTTCACAGTGTTACTCGCAGGCCTGTATTTTAGAAATAATATTTTATTGTTATTTTAAACATTTTAATGGCTTGTGTGTACGAATAAATTTGTGGATGTATAATCGTGGTGAGCATTGGTGTGAATGAGAGTGTGTATGTATGAATATATGTGTGTGTGTGTAGTTACTTTGTAAGCACTAACCTTTCTAACAAGATCGCCGAGAGTGCGCGCGGCGACTTGACGTTTATCGAAACTCGTGGAGGCGAGACAGCCGAGCAGTAGCGTAAACAATGTTGGCAAGATCTCACGCAGCGTCTTTGGTGTGTTGGTCACTACCACCTGAAATAAAATCACAGTATTGATATCTTACCTGATTCTCTCCCCTTCTACTTACCTCTCGTATATGAACTTAGTATAAAAATTGTAGTATTTAAAAAAAAAAACTTAGATAACATGATGAAATCATTAAATATGGGAAATATGTGTATAAGAGTTTGTTTTTATTTTGTTACATGAATAGGAGCATAGGGGCCTGCAGGTCCCTGGTTACCATCTTCGTGGAAACACAAATGTATTTTTCAATTCCATCCATCAAAATTTATAGAATCGATTATTTTCTGACTGTAAGTTCATCCGAGTGACCATGACAGAATATCATGAGATAAAGATTCTGCGACTTTTTCTACCTTAAATGGTACATACACTTAAGTGTAATGCTACGCTTTCAGGCATTAACTATATATCATGACATTTGGTACATCTGATTATATAGAATGGAGATCAATTACTTTGACAAGAAAACGCGAGTAGTTAGAACTTGTAATTCATATCAATCTGAACTCCTATTTGCAATAGGTAGATCATTAAATAGTATAAAATAAAGTCGCTGTCGCTGTCTGTCCCTATGTATGCTTAAATCTTTAAAACTACGCAACGGATATTGAAGCGGTTTTTTTAATAGTGATTCTAGGTTTATATATATATAATACATGTACACCCGGGCGAAGCCGGGGCTAGCTAGTATAATATATTAAGGGGTACCTTCCAGACGTGCAGCGCGGCCTGTCGCACCATGAGCGCGACATCGCTGCGTCCCATGTAGAGTCCGGCCAGCACCCTGTTCCTGCGCTCGCTGCCGAGCGCGCTCATGATGGCCTTATGCGAGTGCTCCGTGCCAAAGTTGTCATCTTCGGACGCCGTCTCCGTGCTCATCTTGCCGGACACGCCCGAGATGCGGTACAGCAGATCACCGAGCAGTTGCACGGAGCTGTACCGGATGCGCCAGTTGTCGTCGAACAGGCCCCGCTCCAGCTCCGGCAGCAGTAACGTGATGGCGGTCTCCGCGTACAGATTCACGATCCTCTGTCCGGCCTTCAGCGCGGTCTCGCGCACGTACTCGTTCTCGTCTGCGAGGGCTTTCAGTATGGGGTTGATGATCTGCCCGATGTACGGGGTGAACTCGTCGGTGAAGGCACCCGGCATGTAGATGAACATCATTATGTAGCCGTCCTTTACGTGTGGAGCGATGTCGGTGCGCTCCGCAGTCGCTATTATGTCTGTACGGACATTTGGCAATATTTATATCTGTATCTACGCAATTTTCAAAGGTGTATGGTAAAATAAAATGTAACGCAAGACAAATAGAGTAGCCTATTAGTTCAAGCCATGAACTCATGATGTGCTGTGGGAGCGATTAATGCATATTGACGTCATTATTTCTTTTTCTTATGCACACAAAAGTAGATGTCCTAAATTATTGCCTGATATAAATTTATTTAAAGTATCTCAATTCATGCAGCCTACTAGTCATTAGTCCATCATTAATAAATAATTAGAAGCATGGTTAGCAATGTACCATGTTAGGTTGACCTCCACGCGGTTCCCCCTGGAAACCATCTTGATAAATGGCAATTTATTACACTAACTGACCTGACCTCATGTTCATGTTATCATATTCCACTATACATCCACTGAATCCAGTATGTAATGTATGTAATGTAAACTGTTAGCACAAGTAGGTGCATAATTACATTATCATCCATAAAAAAAAGAAAGAACTAATTTGTTTATTAGCTATTAACATTATTAAAAAAAATCAACCTGTTTTGGTAGTACAAAAGTAAGCAATTGGGCAAGATTAAACCGCATAGGTTGTTCTTTAATCTTACCTCGATAAAGAGTGTTGCACGTATTGAGTCAGTGATATAACACTACATTATAATAATCTATATTATATATATATATATATATATATATATATATATAAAAAAATTGTTATTAATGTTTAAAAAAATCTTCTATAGTATTAATTAAAATTAATAATCAATTTTTTTTATTTTAATATCATATATATTTGTGGAATGTGGTATACAGTAACCCATTACATGCATTTAGAACCTTTAAAATGTATTTCAGTAATAAATATGACAATATATATATTAATCTCTACAGTTCGGTTATAGTCTCTTATTATTATGTCGTATTTTTACATGTTTGAAACATGTCCTTTTTCCGATCACCACAAACATCAACACTGCTATAATAATGAGACAATATTCACATAATTAATTTAACAATTAATAACATAAATATTGTACATTTTGTCAAAAATATCTCCACCACTAACCTGGCATGATCTTGTGGAGTTTCTGCACCCCGAGTCCTGCGACCACCTCTGAGAGTCCCTGTGCTGCGCCCGAGCGGTCCACGCTGCTGCTCTCCGAGGTGAGGGTGTGCATCAGCCACGGCAGCAGCTCCTCGAAGCTGCTCTCGCCCATGCCCTTCACCATGGCACCGAGCGCGCGCGCCGATACAGAACGCACCTGATGCATTTACAATGTGAGTATTCAAAATTCAAAAATTTCATAGTAAAATAAAGTCTCTGGCCGAAGGGGTGGTCTATCGGCGCTTATTGCCGTCGTCAGTGCCGTGACCATAGAGACAATTTTATTTTTATTAGTCTATAAGGTATTTATAATATGGGCCATGTAGCCTGAATTAAATAAATAAAAAAAAAAAATTATTCTTAGGCATAGGCTTCTCAATATATTTATGCAAATATCATGTATGCCAGGAAGAATATAGACAGTTTCAAAAGAGTTAGTGATTGCACTAATAAAAGTTTACGTAACAATAACAAACTGATTTTACCTAAATGTCGTTTGGCTAAAGTTAGTAATTCGTTTTATGGCAATTGCGTAAGGTTTTACAATAAAATACCAGAGTCTGTTATAAATCTGCCAGAAAAAAGATTTAAATGTCAAATAAAACACTTCCTTTACAAAAAAGCTTACTATAAAATTGAAGAATTCGTTAACGATAATAATGTTTTTGTAGAAAAATTTTAAATACATAGCACTGACAATATTATCTGATTACACTAATAATGAGTGCGTAGCGATTTCTATGTTGATTGTCGCATGCCTCTTACTTGTTATACTGTAATTATTTATATAAAAAAACATCTATTAAAAAGAGCAACACACAAGTTTCTTGCTCATTCTTCTTGTGATGAATCTGCATTCCGAATGAGCGGTAGAATCAAAATATGACTATTCAAAAGTGCTTGTAATGAGTTTATTTGAATAAAGATTATTTATATTTCTATTTCTATTCATGTAAGACATTTTGGCCGATTATGAACGTCATTTTTTTTTTTGTATAATTTTTTTACTACCGTCCAGTTCAGTATATAGATCCAATTGAGAACTATTTTAATAATAGTTTGGTACAATTAATTTCATACCGCAAAAACTGTTATAGACATTAAGACTGCCGAGTAAATAAAGAAGCTGATAAAACAAAGATATTCGAAAAATAAGTGGACTCGGTAGTTTACTACACCGTCATATTTCCGATGTTCGCGGGTTCGATTCCTCGCACGGTACAAACATTTGTATTCATGAGTATGATTGTTTGTATCGGTCTGGATGTATTCTATTTATATTTATGTATTTAAAAAAATACTTAAATCAGTTTATATTAGTTATATAGCATCCGTAACCGTAACATAAGCTCTGCTTAGCTTGGGACTAGATGGCGCTGTCTAAATTGTCCAGGGACCTTTTTTTTTTATATTAAAATTTGAACTCGTTTGACCGCAATCTCACCTGATGTTAAGTGATGATGTGGTCTAAGCTGTTACACGCAAGCTTGCTATTATGCTTGTAATTACTCCAAATGAAAGTATAGTAATTTTAATCAATACATACCTCTGGCACGGGGTCGAGGAGCGAGTTCTTGAGTCCCGGGATGATGTTGGGCAGGTAAGGCATTAGGTCCTTCTGATCGGTAAGCGAGTACATGTTGCCGATGATCTGCGCGGCCATCTTGCGCGTCTCCGTGCTGCGGTCGAGGAACGCGCGCTGCACCACCGGCATGATGAGCGCCAGCGACGGCGCGTCGATGAAGTGCACGAACTTGGTGTCCAGCAGCGTCTGCAGGCACGCCGACGTCTTGTTGGACGGGTCCTGCAGCGCGCACAGCAGCACCGGCACGATCGCTGCACAAACATGTCTCACTCTACACGCTATATCAAGTGGCTTAACAGTTATTTTACTAATCTAATGCTATTGACCGCAACTGGCCTTTACAGTGTGATATTGTGATGCAAATCAGCACGTTCGATAGTAGATTGTGCCAGTGTACGTTTTATCTAACGACACGTAGGTCACGCAGTTATGTAATTAGTGTAAGCTAGAGTAATTCAAGATGTAACAGTTAATATACAAGTTACACCCTACTGTGTGTGTTTACTCTCACCACCGCTCCTGTCATCACAACAGCTTTACCGAATGATGGGGGGCGAGTGCTGATGGAGTCCAACTCGACACGATAGAAAGAAGCAGGAGAAAGATGTTACTAAATTTTTGAAGATAGAACTAGATTGAGGTCATCAAATAGAAGTAGCAAGAAATCAATAATAATGAATGAGATGATGTCAAACCGCGAACAGCTTGTGTCTGAAATCGAGAGTACTCTCACCAGAGTCTCCGATTGGGGGCGATTGAACTTAGTTCAATTCAACTCTACCAAGACACAAGCCTGCGCGTTCACCGCTAAGAAAACCCCTTTTGCTGTGGCTCCGCAATTCCAGAACACGTCCATTACCATCTCTAAGAGCATTGGGATTCTCGGTGTCGACATCTCTAGCACAGTTGAGTTCCGTAGTCACCTCGAAGAAAAGGTCAAGGTGGCGTCCAAAAAGCTCGATGTGCAGAATAAAGCGAGACGGTACTTCACTGCGAACCAGAGACTTCTATTGTATAAGTCGCAAGTTCGGCCGCACATGGAGTACTGCTCTCATCTTTGGGCACCTGGATACCAGCTCGGTCTTTTTGACTCGGTTTAGAGACGTCCTATGAGAATTGTCGATGATCCCAATCTCTCTAACGGTATCGAACCACTTAGCTCGAGGCGAGATTTCGCATCGCTTTGTGTGTTCTACCGAATATACAACGGACTGTGTTCTGATGAATTGTTTGACATGATGCCTACGGCTACTTTTACCATCGCACCGCTCGCCATCGACAGGGAATTCATCCCCACACGCTAGAACCTAAGTGGTCTCGGACAGTGCGGTTTCAGAGGAGCTTCCTCCCGCGTACACTTAGATTGTGGAATGAACTACCTGCCGAGGTTTACTCGAGAGACTGCATGGGGTTTTTCAAGAAGGGTATATTAAGGTTTCTTAAGGGTCGGCAACGCGTATGTGACATCCCTGGTGTTTCAGGCGTCCATAGGCTACGGTAACCGTTTACCATCAGATGGGCCGTATGCTTGTTTGCCACCTAAGTGGTATAAAAAAAAAATGAAGATACCTTGTATCTCTGGGTTGCGTATGACGGATCCTATGACCTTGAGCGCCTCCGCGCCTGCCTCCTGCACGCGCATGTGCGAGTCGCTGAGCACCTCGATCAGTTTGGGCACGATCGACGGCAGACACGACGACAGCTGCTTCGGCGCGCAGTACGCCATCGCACCCAGCAGCTCGATAGACCCTGCACAAACAAACAAATACAAATTCAAAATATCTTTATTCATGTAGCTCTATTACAGACTCTTATGATATGTCAAATCAAAGGAGATATTTATAAATTATTTTTTTAAATAAATAAATAAATTTATATATTATCAGTAACTATATAATTATTTATAACCAGCTGTGCACGCAGTTACACCCGCGTCAAATTTATAGCCTAAGTTTCATCAAAATCCGTTCAGTAGTTTTTGCGCGAAAGGGTGACCGATATCCATCCATACTCAGAAACTTTCGCGTTTATAATATTAATAACATATTTATTTATTTATTTTCGGAAAACCAACGTACTAGCTTTACAAACATAATTATAAACATAATTAAATGTAACATGTGGCGGCGTGGTATAGGTTTTCACGGATATGATCGAGCGCAGTATAAAATAAATCATACAGTGAACTAACACGAGAGGCGTGTTTGTGTTATAAATACTGATAAAATCATATATTGTGTTTTTATACAATCCACTAAATTAAAACATATGCTGAAATTTGTATTCAAACATTTTTGAATAATGGAAATGCATATAAGTAACATTAAAATTAATACCTATAACTCAAAGAATTGCCTGCTCATCACGGCGCTTGCTAAAGATATTCTATCGGAAAACAAATCAATATCTAACACCCTACTTAATCTATTGCCAGTTATTACTTGCAACGCCGCCACATATAACTGTTTTGCCTATAGTTTAGATGATACAGACTGCGGTATAGAAATAGAAGGAGTAAATCTGGTACGTTTAGCTGGTACATTAAAATTAAGCTTTTGAAAGTATCTCAGGACAGAACTATGACACCGGAGGCTATATTGATCAAGTAAATATTTATCAGCAATTGAACGGAGTTTCTCAAGGGTCATCTGATTGTGGTAATGATTTTTACACATACTAATATAATGTTTGGGGCCTTTCAAATTGCTGTTTATTCGGTGGGGCAAGGGACGGGGACAAATTTTTTTGCTTATTTTCGATGACGTGCAATGATGATGATTACGTATCGATATTGGGGTTACAAATCTGAGGTGCATACTGCTAAAAAACAATATATTAATTGAAAATATTTACGTAAGCAAGTATTTTTAAAGTTTTACTTTGTACGAAGGGGGATGGGGGGTAAATAATTGTTTTGCGTAACAAATAAAATTTGCGCATTGCATTATTAACAATATTATTAATATGTGTGATGAAATATTAATTTAGAATTGTATGTTTTTTTAATGAACATTACAAAAAAAAAAGTTTTTAAATTAAAATAAAATATTAGGGTTGACCCTTATCATAAGATATTATTATTATAATAATAATATATCTTTCAGCTTTTCCAAAAAATGTACGTTAAATTCGTACAGCCATTTCTAGAGACTAGCGGTACAAACAGAAAGACAGACAAAATTTGTGGAATGTTAGTAAGTATATCACTGTATATGTACATAAATATATTGTGGCGCGCGTGGCCGCGCGCGCAGCTTCGATATGTCATTTTCTTGTCTCATATAAAATAAATGATAAACGTTTGCTTTGTTATTTTATTTAAATATATATAAATATAACGAATGCTGCTTGTGGGGACTGGTCTGCTCTTATCACTACGACTGATTTAATCTTATTTTATATTTATATATAACCCTAACAAATTAATGATATATATGGTAGTTTTATTCAATGTTTCGACTTGTAAAATGTGAACTTACAAGGATTATTTAAAAGACCGCACGTCTAAAAGTATCTCAGTGAAATGAAATAAAATAAATTTAATTGCAAAAAGGTGTTATTATACTATGCTATTTACTTACCGGCCTTGGTGCGCCAGTTATCATCCTGCAACGCCTGCAGCAGCGAGGGTAGCACGAGCTTGACGCCGTGCGCGCTCAGCTTGCTCATGATAAGTTTAGCGGTGTCGTCAGCGGCGGCGCGCACGTACTGCGAGCTGTCGCCGAAGCAGAGGAGGAGATGCGGCAGCACGTGGACTATGTACGGCTCGAACAGCCGACCCAGCTTGTAGCACAGCATCTCAAAGCCGAACAGGGCACCTGCGTATATAGGATCTCCGTATATTTAGTCCACATGAACGGAGATGTGTCTTTATGGGCCATCTGATTGCGGGTAATGATCGTATGCATACTAGCTGCCCCGGCAAACGTTGTTTTGGGGCCTTTCAAGTATTACGAAAGCACTATACCATCACGGGGGGGGGGGGGGGGCTTTGTGTAAAAAATAAAAATAATGACCTTCATCATCCGTATTATTTAAGCGGTTAGATGATGATTACGTCATCGATAGTTATTTACTTTTTTACACGAATGGCAGGGGTGCCATGGTCTTTGCTAAAAAACAATATATTAATTGAAAATGTAATATATATAGCATGAGGGGAGGGGGTACAAATATTTTGTTAATGATGTAATTTAATATATTTGCGGCCTTAATTAGCCACATAAATTTAATTACTAAGATCGTTATTAAAAATTAGGGGTTGATGAAAGAAGGGTCTACATTTAGGGTTGTATGTATTTTTTAATGAACATTACAAAAAAAAAAGTTTTATAAAATTAAAATAAAATATTAGGGGTTGACAACCCTTATCACTTATGGTATGAAAACTAGATATAGTCGATTCTGATAGACCTACTGAATATGCAATATAAAAATCGATGTCAAGCCGTTTCGGAGGAGTATGGTACATATATATATATATACATGTGCGTGTATATATATGTATATATATATACCAGCTGTCAACACAAACATTACTTCGTCAGCTTGAAATCTACAACTTTATTTTTCTAAAATAGAAGTAGTTAAAAAAGTTACTCCTTATTACATCAGCTAACACCTGCCTAAAAAATGTCCCGTCCAAAATAGGTCCAGCCATTACAGAGATTAGTTTTTTGAACGAACAGACAGACAAAATTTGTAAAAAAATGTTATTTTGGTGTAAGTACCAAAAGTATTTATAAGTATTTATATTCATATGCATGTAGTGAAAAACGGTTAATTCAATATTACAAACAGACACTACAATTTTATTTATATGTATAGATGTATAGATTACCTTCACGGTACTTGTAGTTCTTCTTCTCTTGTATAGCTTCTGTGAGTTTGCCCATCACGTCGAGCTGCTTCAGGGAGAGTATGCCGAGGCCTTTGATGATACCGGCGATGCCATACGCCGCGCCCTATTTTTTTTTTATTATAGTGTTTTTATTGGGCAACGAAACATATCCATATTTTACTGGAGAGAATTCGAACATTGCTAACATCAAATATCATCATAATGTTTTGACTGTTATGGTAAAATTGACGGCCTCGGTGGTCCAGCGGTTTAGCACACCGCCTTACGTCCGATGGTCGCGGGTTCGATTTCTCACACGGCACAAACATTCATGAGTATGATTGTTTGTATCGGTCTGGGTGTTTTCTATATATATGTATGCATTTACGAACAAAATATCTACGTATATATATCAGTTATCTAGTACCCATAACACAGGCTTTAGCTAGCGTAACTTGGGTCTAGATGGCGCTGTGTGAATTATTTTGATATTATTATGTGACACCCCTGGTGTTTCAGGCGTCCATAGGCTACGGCAACCATTTACCATCAGATGGGCCGTATGCATGTGTGAAAAAAATAAAAATAAGTTTTACCTTCCGATCTCCGTATTTTTCAGCGGTGAGTAGTTGCTTCATGAGTTTGTTCATAATTGCGGGCACCTCCTCTTCGAGTGCCGGCGAGCTGACGAGGTGCGGCAGGCAATTGCTGACGGCTTCTTGTACCTGGTAAAGTTTGTTATTAACAAATTACATTCCAAGTATCCATTTCAAATATAATATATATATATGTGCGTGTATATATATAGACGACAGATCAACACAAACATTAACTTCTACAGTTAGAACTTATAATACTTTGGTGTAAGTCAAAGTCAATTAACTAAACGATACTTGGGGTCGGATTTCTTGTATTAATATTATGATTGCTGTTTAGTTCGAACTAAACGATTATTAAAACATTAAACGTGAATATATAAGCTTCATTTTGCATTTCGCCACTACAAATTTCGCTAAACACGTTTATAAATTCTGAACGTCTGATTTCCTACGGTTAACTCTTTAAACGTATTTAAAGCAGCTTTTTTTATAACACAGTGATTACCGCCGCCCATGAGCACCGGCAACACCAGGGCTGAAATTGCAAGTACGTTGTCGGCCTTTTAAAAGGAATAAGCTCTTTTCAGAGAAGGTTTCAATATAATATCGGAAACACCATTGCTGGAAGGAGATTCCACAATGTTTTTGTGCGTGGCAAAAAGATTCTAGTAAACCGCACTGTGGAAGACCGCCATTCATCCAGATGATCAGAATGGTATTAAAAATCAGTTTCTGCGGGTAATACGGTGGTGAATCTATCCAGCAGCTGGTATTATGTGATATATGCGGAATAGAAAATGCATAGAGATGCAATATCTCGCCGCAAAGCCAATGGGTCGAGTCTGTCACATAGACGTTGATTACCAATGATTCTGGCTGCTCGGTTCTGAATGCGGTCAAATGGAAGTAGCTGTCAGTTGTCAGTCTTCAATCAAATTTTTGATAATATTATATCGGGAATAAAAAGAAAATTACCAGTAGTGTAAATACTACTCGATAAAAAAATGCTTTACTAATTTAATATAATAGGTAAAGGTTGTTGTTTTATATTTTGTAGTCGAAGGTACTTATTAAATTAAAAATTAAAAAACTTATCCTAATTATCACATGATTGAATTACAAATATTTCTTAGAATTATTTTATTTAAATTACCCATTGCATCAAATATTATTTTATGAGCGTGTAACACTGAACGAATGAAAATCTAAACTTCATTTTGATAAACACGATCTATATAACGTTGGTGAATTCCACGTAAAGTAAAACGAGATCAACGTCGTTCTTTTTTTCGAGTTCACGCTGAATTTTCCTGTGTTAATTAATGGAATTTATGAAATACGATTGAATGAAATCCGACCTTAGTTAAAAATTATTTAGGTAACTAAGTTTATGTTTGTAATTAACTAAAAAATTATAAACATTAGAAATACCACTCTAAATCGTTAGTTTTAAAGTCTTATATCAATAAGTTATCGTTTTTTCATAATTCTGTATTGTAGGTGTAAAATATTTATTAATTTTAAGGTCGGTAGTTCGGTGCAGCTGTAAGTTAGAGTAGTCCGAATAATGATTTAAAACCATAATATAGAAGAATATTGGTGACTCCTATGTGGATTTACCTGTTGGCTGGGCGTAGATAAAAATATGTTCGGCTACTATGTCGCAGTCATATTCGGTTATCACCGAGCATCTTCAATTTTATTTTTAAAAGGCGACAGGTTATTTGCCGATGTAATTGCGACCCTACCAGCAGGACCACTTTTTGTCCATCTGATCGGACCAAGCGTCGTACCCGCCAGACTTCGGAGCCTTGTCCAGAAAGTTCTCGAACACCGGCAGCTGGCTGCTTAACGTTTCCTGAGTGGCACAGAGATAACAACATTTCTATCACTTGAATGACTCTTTTCTTGAAGGTCTTCTTCAATATCGTATTGGAAATATTAAGAAGTTTCTAGAAAAACGCTCCAACGTGCGTTTTCTAGAAACTTCGCCGCCATTCATCCAGATGGTCAGTATGATATTTTGGTTTTTAGGGAGTATTATGATGTTGAAATTCATCAGCTGGTTTTGATGAACAATCCTTCAGCTTAAGCGATCGGTTAAGTTCAATAACATGTATTACGGCCTCGCTGGTATTACGATTTAGCACACCGCATTATTTCCGACGGTCGCGGCTTCTATTCCTCGTACGGAACAAACATTTGTATTCATGAGTATGATTGTCTCTATTATTTTGTTTCTTATGTACATTATGTATTAAAAATGTATTTATGTATCAATATCAATTTAGTACTCATAACACAAACTCTTCTTAGCTTGGGACTAGATGGCACTGTGTGAATTGCCCATAAATATTTATCTATATACTGACAAATTGCATATAAGTGAAGACAAATTTAAAATATCTCGACTGAAGTATATCTATGTTTTACATACACTTATGATAAACCAATTTTCCGTTAATTTGAAATGTAGTTTAAGCCGAGAAGAGCTGCTGGAACTGATTATACTTTCTACTCTGACGACTCTAATACATGTAAATAAAATTGTAGTGTCTGTTTGTAATATTAAAATAACAGTTTTTTACTACATGCATATGAATTTTTGTCTGTCTGTCTATTTGTTTCGGATAATCTCTGAAATGGCTGGACCGATTTTGACGGGACTTTTTTTGGCAGTTAGCTGATGTAATAAGGAGTAACTTAGGCTACTTTTTTTTAGAAAAATAAAATAAAATTCCACGCGGACGAAGTCGCGGGAACAGCTAGTCTTATACTATAAAAATAACACACTGTACATACGTATCTTAAATTAATGTATATAAAGAATTTTGAATAGATGATAATGTAATGTTACACCCGCTGGCGGAGCAGTGAAGGATGATAAGATGAAACATGAGGACAGGTCAGACGGTTTCCAGGATAAACTGCATTTTTTCTGATCTACTCTAATGCTGTTCAAATTCAAATTCAAATTCAAAATATCTTTATTCATGTAGGTCTATTACAGACTCTTATGATATGTCAAATCTACCGTCAGTTCGGAATGATTTCGAGATGAGAAAAACTGACAAGAAACTCAGCTCGTATTTTTTTTAATGTTGTACATATTTACAATAATACTATTTCATTTAAATTCAAATTTGGGAGAATAGAGTGATCACCAGCATATGCTATATAAAAAAAATCAAAAAAATCTAATCAGTGTTCGCAACCTGAACAGACCAGTCCCCACAAACAGCACCTGTTCACGAGTATGACGGATGAGCCAGCCATCATTGCACTCAACCATATTTGAGGGAGCACATCGACCCGGCCCACCACGCCGCCACAAGTTTGAACTTTATAGCCAGCATGACTGTTTCAGGTTACTCCACTACGTCAATTATATTACTTACAGCATAGGCTGTACCGATCACAGTTTTCACCCATTACAATATTTAATTTACATTATTTAATTTACAATATGTCATTACAAAATTTATAATAAGTTTCTTTAATGTTATTACATTATCCATGTCAATGGGAAAAATTATATGCCTCATAACAAAAGTTAAAATTGTAATTAAGTCCACACATTGTAGTCATTTAAGTAGTCGTTTATTTTATAATAAGCTTTAGAGCAAAGTGTTTTTTTTACATGTATCTTAAATTTGGCTTCACTTAAATTTCGCAGATTCACCGGACGATAGGTGGCGAGTGCGGATGGCACTCCACACCCGCGGAAGGACTTATAGAGCGGCTGAAGGCCAACTCCCGCCTGATGGATACGACTTTAGTCCGAGGGCACCGCTAGGGGTTCGAACCTCGGCTCAGGCCGTCGTAATATCGATCCCCGTTTGAATTGGATCGGAGAGGAGGGCGAACCGCGTGGAGATCAACCTGTGTACCTCTCACATATAGATGTGTGTATTCATTTAACTACGAACCTCACAACATCACATACTACCTATCTGCCATTGAATGATTACTTTTATCATTATTTACTTGTTTATTATGACGAATATATTTATGTATTATATAGTGTGTATGTTTATTCCTATATATTTGTATTACTATTTATGCTTATGTATATTCGTATTTATGTGTTTTACTTTTGTTTTAGATTATACAATTAGTTATTTGAATTTTATTTAGTATCTAGGTTTGTCATTTTTTTTGTTTGCACCAGTTATTACCCACTCAGTACCATATATCCCACTGTTTTAGGTTGACTGGAAGAGATCTCTTCTAGGGATAAGTCCACCTTTGCTCACATTGTCTCTAAATTATAATATCTTTTTATTATCTGTGCAATAAAGAATATATAACGTTTTTAACACAATGTACCCGTAAATAGGCTAAGTAAAATGACTATTAACATTTGATTTGAAATGAATAATTATATGTATGCGATGAGGCCAATATGCTAATCCTTGTATGATCACATACAAAGTTTGTATGGAATGCGGTAGTGTATTGCAAATAATTATGTGTACATTCCTAGTGATGACGTTGAACGTGCACTCGTTGTACTGACGTTGATAAAGTGATAATTACAATGATATATATCATAGTATGTAACAATTATCGCTAATAACCAAACTGGCAGACCTGTCTAATATTAAATATTTAAAGAATGTGGGGAATTTAGTGTGTCATGTAATTCTATAATTTTGTCTTCGAATATAACATACTAGCTTTTACCTTCGACTTGGTTTGCATGATAATAATCTATGATTAATTAAGTAAATAATATTAATCACTATTTCCCTATTATTCAAAACACAATGATACCTCATTTGCATATTGAATTCGGAAGTATTTCGTATATTATGAGAGAACCGATAAATATATATATATATATATATAATACTAGCTGTCCCGGCAAACGTTGTTTTGCCTTAAAATAAAAAAAAAATTAGGTGTGGACTACCCCTAACATTTAGGAGGATGAAAAATAGATGTTGGCCGATTCTCAGACCTACTCAATACGCTCACAAAATTTCATGAGAATCGGTCAAGCCGTTTCGGAGGAGTATGGGAACGAAAACTGTGACACGAGAATTTTATATATAAGACTAGCGACCCGCCCCGGTTACGCACGGGTGCAATGCTTCATAGGCACCCGCCACCGGCCGGGTGCACCACCGCATTGTTTCTAAAGATTTAAGCATACATAGGGACGGACAGACAGCGACAGCGACTTTATTTTATACTAAGTACTTATATATATATAATATACCGGTCAAAAACATAACCCTCTTTTTTCGCCGTGGTCGGGTAAAAAGAACAATTAAAGATTTCATTTCTATAACCTTTAAATATAATTTATGATAAAATTGGTTTGTATTTGTCATTCAAGTGGAAGTTTCCACAGTATTTTCGACAATGAAAACAGTTTTTATCGTATGAATTGTTTGCCTCGATAGGCGATCTACATGAGCTAATCATAAATCAATTTTGAGTCAATGTAGAACAAAAAACCTGTATGTCCACAAGTAAACAATAACAGATTATCGATGCAATAAAAGTAATATTATTATTTAATAAGATATTTTTTATTAAAAACAACCTTAACAATATTTTTTAGTATTTACAAGATATATAATATAAAAAACAATATATAAAGTATACTTATGCTACATACAGCTTAAAATTAAAGTCATAACTTATTTTTATTAAAAACAGCATAAACAATAAATTTATGTAGATTTACAATGTATATTTGACCGCCTCGGTGGTCTAGTGATTTAGCACACCGTCTTACTTCCAATAATCGCGGGTTCGACTCGTCGCACGGCACAAATATTTGTATTCATGAGTATGATTGTTTCTGTCTATCTGGGTGTTTTCTATGTATAATATGTATGTATTTACGAAAAAAAAAATATTTGTATCAGTTATCTAGTACCTATAACACAAGCTTTAGCTAGCTTAACTTGGGTGTAGATGGCGCTGTGTGAATTGTCCTGAGTTTATTATTTTATTACAATCAGGTATATAATAAAAAAACATATATTAACAATACTAACTTTATATACAGATTAAAGTTATTAACTAATAATAATATTTCACATATTTTCAGTCTATTTCTTATCTTTGCATTGCTGGATTTCTAACTAAGCACTGTCAAACTAAACTACTAAACTTACTTTACACAAAAAAACCTGCATGCTTTCCACCTGCATTTCTTTTTATTGGAATGGCAAATATGCTGGACGATCTGAATCGAGACTAAGCACTGTCAAACTAAACTACTAAACTTACTTTACACAAAAAAACCTGCATGCTTTCCACCTGCATTTCTTTTTATTGGAATGGCAAATAAGCTGATATATCACATTATATATTATTAAGTAGTGATTAATAGAGACTAAAATTATCCAGTTTTGTACATGAACATTTAGTATTTAGTAATGAAATTATATTTATTCAGTAGAAGAAAAAACTAAAACACACATAAAACAAACTAAAAAAAAACAAACAGTGCGACAATTACAAAAAAAAAGTATACAAATTACGTGTGTGCGCGTGTGCGTGCATATGTATGTTTGTCGAAGCATCTACTGAATAGGTCCGTGCTCAGCATAATGCTGCAGCGGCTGGAGCGCTGCAACGCTGTTTTTCAGCACAAGACCTGGGGTGCTGTATTGCCGTGTTGTACACGATTTATATATATACTAAATATATAATAAATTGATATATTAATAATATATGTTAGGGTTCACATCGATATTGTCGAAAAATCTGATATTTTATATTAAAAGAAGGTAGTTTCATTATTACTCGGTATAGTTAAACTAGTTGCATATAACCCCCACTCATATCTTCCCTGTATAAAAGGGAGGGTTTCTGTGCACAGGATGTGCTGGTTGTATTTTAATTGCTAAAGTGAATTGTGTTAGAGACATAGTTAAATTAATGTTATATAGTTGTTTTTTTATTATAATACATACTTTTACTAGTACATAGCGTTGATTTATCTAACATATATAATAAATTCAGGTATAATTGAACAATTAATTAAATAAACCCGAATGTATATGAGATCTGACATTAATAAATCAGTCTGAAAATTTTGTATTTAACTCCCTTTTTTCTTTGACGTAATCCTCGAAGATTGTGATTATCGTTTTTGGAAGGGTTTTCTTCCCTGTATTTTAATTCTAATTATACAGGGAAGAGTTTAAGGGATGCTGAGGTAAGCACTTAATATGAAATTCGCCTCTAATCGTGATAACCGATAAATTTGAGAAACGAGTAATTTCATCTTTAAACATTGCGAAATCGAGTCGCAATGTAAGATCATTATACCAATAAATAGTGTCAATTTTCTTCTACAAATAACACATTGCTTTTGTTTCAGTTCAGACCTATACAATTTGTGATCTAATACTAAAGTTCAATAATTATTTGTCTGGAAATCTGGGCACAATTCTGAGAGGTATACCGTGCTTCGAGCCCAATATCGGACGTTCAGTGTTGAACTCTAAAGTGGCGCGTGTCCGGGAGCAGGGCTCCACTTTATAGTGTTGTAGGAACTTCACTAGGCACACACGCGACTGTACTTGAGCGAATCGTAAACCTGAAAGAAATATTCCATATTAAAATAGAATAGAATAGAAAAAAAATACATTTATTCAAGTAAACTTACATTGAAGCACTTTTGAGTAGTCATCACATTATTTTATTGAAATTATATGAAAGAGGGACTTGTCACTACTGCTACAATTTGCCTAGTTATTGTAAGAAATAAACAATCTAATAAATAATCTAAGTGCTGGTACCCAAACCAGAGTCTATGGTTTCTCAGTTCATTTCTTAAATAGTTAAACTACTTATTCAAATTCAAAAATAATTTATTCATGTAGGACATTTTAGCCGCTTATAAACCTCAAGTTCTTACATTATATTTTTTCCCTACCGTCCAGTTCAGTATATAGATCCAATTGAGAAGAACTGGCAAGAAACTCAATTGTATAACTTTTTTTTTAAAAGCCAGTTTATTTACAATGTATATTTATAAAGACGTCTATGTCTAAAATCCCTTGCATGAACACCTATTGCAATGCATGCTCGTCATTCAAGTAATCGTTTAGTGAGTAATAGGCCTTGCTCAGTAAATATGATTTAACAGAAAGACGACAAGACATACTTAAGAAATCTAGAATCGAATAAGAGCTCCCTATTCAGCTAAAAACCGAGCAACTTTAAAAAATCCAAAATAGAATAATACAATGCAATAGGCATTGAGCAACTAAATTAAATAAACTATAGAATTAAGTTATTTGCAACAAATTAATTAAAATTCCAAGTAATACAATATAATGGTACTTACCAATACAATTCCGCGGTCCTACACCAAAAGGCAAGTACGCGCAGGGATGGCGCGCTTTCGAGTTCTCTGGTGAGAATCTGTCCGGATCAAACTTGTGCGGATCCGGGTAATGCTTCTCATCGTAGTGGATGCCCCGCACTGACACCATTATCATTGTGCCCGCTTCCACAGTTACGTCAGTACCGGGTATGTTGTAGTCGTGCAGGGCTTGTCTCGTCAGCGGATCCACCACTGGATACATTCTAAGAGTCTCATCGAACACTTGGCCCATGTACGTCAATTCTTTTATTGAGTCGAACGTTAATTGCCCATCGTGTTTCTGTAGTACGTCGTTTATTTCCTTGACAACCTTGTTCTGTATGTCTTGGTGGAGCGCCAAGTTGTGCAGGAGAAAGGACACGGTGGTGGCGCTGGTCTCGTACCCTGCCGCGTAGAACACGAACGCCTGCGCTGCCATCACGTCCTCAGTTATCTTAAGTATGCGATCCTTGTCGTTCTCGTGTTTCTTCGTGCCTAATATCTCTCCAGCGTTTCTCAACTCTAGAAGAAAATCCATAAAATCTTTCCTATTCGAAGGCACGCCGTTCCGTTCTTTCATGACAGTCTCCACGAGACCGTAGAAGAAATTGTTGATAACGCTTGGAAAGAACGACAATCCGAGTTTCTTTAGTATACCAGGAAACATGGCGTCCAGTTCGATTGTGTAATTAGATTTAAATATCAGATTGTCAATTTTCTGGAGCATGGAATCGCTATCATTTAGGTCAAGTTCTAAACCGAAGGCACACGCGCCTATCGTACTGAGAGTGAATTTCTGAATCAGCGTGTAGAGATTCCTTTCAGGGTTTTCGGCGACTATTGGCCTCATGTAGTCTAAAAATATGTCACCGCGTTTTTCAATTAATCCGAACATATTTTTGAGCTTACCCGAGGTGAAGATGGGCGAGAGGCGGGTGCGCAGTACGCGCCACGTGTCACTATCCGCCGTAAATAGGTTCATGCCGAGCCCCTTGGTGCTGAAGCTGAAGCCGCGGTCCACAAAGTTGTCGAAGTCGCTGATCATTATGTACTTGACGATGTCGAGGTCTCGTACGAGTAACGCAGGGGTCCAAGTGCGGTATATGCCGATTACTTTCTCGCCCGGAAAAGAATCATAGAGTTCTTTGTACCCCTCTGTGAAGGTTTCTTGACGGAGCATCATTTTTTTGATGTTACCAAAGAATACTTGGGGGACTGAATATGCGACGCCTTTCTTGGACCAGTAGTCATTGTTGCACGTTAATAGGTAGTACACTAGAGAAGCACACACCACTGCCGCGACGCAGGTTGCTAATGTTACAATCATATTGCTGTATCTGCTGCTAGCAACGAGTTAACCGAATGATTCGATAGCAATATGAAGCCCTATATATTGTCTAATTAATCTTGCATGCCGTTATCACATCTGTCGTTTCGATTATTATTTAATCTTTACGCCGGCTTAGGTTAAGGAAGCAACTAATACGTTATATAGATCAAAAATAAGTACATACGATTATATTTTATTTATTTCGTCAAATTGGGAATACAAATTTAATGTGTAAAATTTATTGCTCAATATTTTTTTCGTATTAGACATGAAGAATAGAATATTTTAGACACCATTAGCGTAAATTCTAAATAGAACAATAATATTTGATATATTATTTTTTGTAACACATGGGTTGCAATAGGAAAATATTTAACATTATTATTTTATATTTTTTTTTTATAATACCAAAGATCTATTATCTTTGGTATTATAAAAAACTGATTTCCTGCTGAATGGTTAATATATTACGGCTATGGTGAACATGAAACGGTTAGGTTATATTTTTTGTTACGGCTTCTGATAATAAAGTTGGACTGGGATAATTCGTCTGATTAAACATTACTGAGCAAAAATATTTATTACCACCATCTTTTAAAACTAAACTAATGACCGTGTGTATATTTACACGAACCATCTCTTTTGACCCCGTCATAAAGAAAAACTTTTCACATAAACCTGTCAAATTTGGTTCATATATTGAGACTTGCGAGATAAATATGTATTCAAATTTCATAAACAATCTCAAACGGTTATTTAGATATTAATGTCCAAAAATCGTCATTTTTAAAAATCAACTATTCAAAATTATAAACTTCCAGATGACCTAGGAAGTTCAATTTGGTATGCAGATAGGTACTTGGTGAATATAAAGGAAAAAATCTGAAACTGGTAAATTGTTATCATTTTACTATAATTTTTCACTTTAATTGATTCTAAACTTATACTGGACGAATACTTTGTTCTATGAAAACGTCGATAGCCACCAATTGACACTGATGGCAAAATAGCTCATCTTGTACTGGACGGAAAGTAATATTGTATGAAAACGTCGATCATTACCAATTTACGTTGGCTAAAGTGTCGATAACTAGCAAACTTCAAATATTGCATTGTAGTTTTAAACACCATAGTTGCTATAATTTAGATTCTGTCTAAAATATGCGCATATAATGGAGTAAGAATCGAATTTCGTATTTATTATGTTATTAACTGAGATTTGGTATTAATTATGTTTCAATATTTAGCGCACATCGATAGTAAGATCATTGTTTTTATAAATAGATTATTAAATAAAGATGATTTGTTAAGGGAGTAAATAACGAGATGACTGCGAACAGAAGAAGACAAAACTGCCGACCCCAAATAAATGGGATGCAGATGTTGATGAGTCGGTTGACTACGGTTGCGTTCCATAAAGTATTTAATTTTAGCATTTTAACAATTTCTTAAAAACTTATATATTTTGTTATATTATTATTACATTATTTTGTAAATATTGGTATAGACAATAGTTTAAACCAAAAATTAATAACAATTTTAGTATAGTTATAAGTAGGAATGTATAGTTAACTCGAGAATGAGATTATTGTAACAAATTTAATATTATTGCATATTTTAATATAGTTTTTATTTATTATAATAAAACGAACTATAACGTACAATACCAAGTTTCAGATATTAAATAATGTATTGTACAAAATAATTACAGATTCATTTTTGTTTATTTTATTAACAATTTTCTCAACAGATTTTAATTCAGGTTTATTGGACTCTCCAGAGTTAAACCTTAGATGTACGTCTTAACAATTTATTACACAATTGTGGTACCATTGTGGATTAAAATAATATAATTCCTGATACTGAATTGGCATTACACTTGAATATTTAAAAGTTACAAGAAAATATAGAAAATAACACAAAAAAAAGACAATTATGGTAAATATACGAAAATGAAATTTATCAAAAATAATTTGGTATTAATTTAGTTATAAATAAGTACGTCGTATAATTTATGTACAAAAAGTAATGATATCCCATCAAAAACATAAATGTGAAATGATATGAGTTTAATATTATGATATATGCCTTGATTGTTGACTTCTACGACAAAAGAGATGAGAAAATGGGTGCCAAGTTCAATGGTCTGTCCTGAAATGTATTTATAACAATATACGATATCATTTCGTTATAACTAGATAATATACTATATTACGTTTGTCATATAGAATATGATTTTTGTTTAAACATGTACTTGTCGGTTATATTTTAATATTAGTAGTAATATATAGTAATAATTGGTATATCTTCCAAAAACAGTTACTATTGAGTTATATTAATACATGGTAGATTTAAAGACTGAACATGGTATTATTTGTAATTCTGATTTGTCTGTATACAATTTGTGATCAAATATTTTACTTGCTATTAAATTTATATAAAAAAACCTCAGCCCTCTACAATGCTAACAGTGCCTTTTTTTCTCGGATTATTCTAATGTTGGAATTACCCTTTAAACCGGAAATTCAAAACATCTGTTAAATCATGATTGATACGACATCAGTCTGAGCACCGCTATTACTCAGGCCGTCGTAATATTGACGATTGGACGGTGGATGACGGAGTGAGCAGTGCATGGCGTAATAGTTGTTTTTTCAGTGCAGCTGAATTGTTTATTTAATGTTGGTACATAAACAAGTACTATATAAATATACTTGTTATCTGATTAACATAATACTTTTAAAAAGTATTATTCAATAGAATAGAATAGAATAGAATAGAAAATCATTTATTCAAATAAACTTACATTGAAGCACTTTTGAATAGTCATTACATTTTTTTTTTAATCTACCGCTCGTTCGGAAACGTTCATCACAAGAAGAACGAGCAAGAAATGTCCTGCTCTTTTGAATAAATGATTTTTGAATTTTAATTTGAATTGTGAATACAAACCACCAATTAGCACTAATTCAATTAAATACTCAAAAAGAAAATATTGAATATAACCAACTGGTTAAACAATTAATAATGGAAATCAGTCATAGTGATTAGAGCAGACCATCCTACAAGCAGACGTTCACGATGTCAGACAGCAATTACAATAATCTATGCTTCCCTCTTTCAGACGGTTTATTTGAGATGAGAAGCAAATTTTTGTTAATTTATCCCGGTGCAATCAATTTTAGGAACCACTGCTCTATAACTATACAGCGTGTTTTTTTATGAACGATGATGGAAACGAATTATAGATTTTTAAATCATAACGACCGTTACTATTCAGTTATACTTAAATAATGGTAGTCCACTTTTTAGTAGCCTGAACATGGTATTATTGTAATTCTGATTTGTCTGTATACAATTTGTGATCAAATATTTTACTTGCTATTAAATTTATATAAAAAAACCCCAGCCTCTACAATGCTAACAGTGCCTTTTTTTTCGGATTACTCTAACGCTGTTTCTACGCAGCTGAGTTTTTTATACTCTCTAAGTTCTTCGGACGATACATAATATTTTCAGATGGAAGTAACGGTGCGGATAGGATTCTTTGGAGCTGACGTAATGACTCTCTTGAACCCATACCATAAATAGAACGTATGGCTCTCTTTTGTAAAACAAATATAGTATTTATATCCTCGGCTCAGCAGTATGCCATAAGACATTATGCTATGGAAATAACTAAAATATTGAAGTTTAGCCGTCGCCACGTCTGTTAATTGCCTAATTCTTCTAATTGCATATGCAGCAGAACTGAGTCTAGGGCGTAATTTTAGTAATATGTTTTTTTCACCCCATTGTAAGAGTCAAATTGTTTATTAATAAACTGTATCATTAACAAAATTTACTATTTCGATTACAATCGGTATTATTTGTTATCTGATTAAATTTTATACACTTTTTTTGTATTTAATAATAGGTTATTATTTTAACCAGTACACCAAATGCACTGAAAATACACTTAGAATATGACTCAATGAATAGGTAATGATAAATATTTGTAAATAAATTATTTCAGTATTAGTAATACATAATAATTACTAATTATCAATGGTAGATTACAATACAACAATATGCATGTTTTCTTATGTGTATTTTCGATAAAAATGTACTCATTCTGTACTAGATGTATGTTAAGAACTATATTTTGCATGCCCCCTGAATATGAGGCGAACATTTGTACTGTTGTAAATGTTGAAGCAAATAAATTATCTATCTAAATATATATAACTCAAAGGTGACTGACATAGTGATCTATCAACGCACAGCGCAAACCACTGGACGGATCGGGCTGAAATTTGGCATGCAAGTAGATGTTATGACGTAGGCATCCGTTAAGAAAGGATTTTGATTAATTCTACCCCCAAGGGGATAAAATAGGGGATGAAAATTTGTATGAAACTTTGTCAATTTCAAACCGATCGGGCCGAGACTTTGCATGCATAAAGCTACTATGTCATAGGCATCCCCTAAGAAAGGATTTTGATAAATTCCACCCCTAAGGGGATAAATTGCCGCGGGCAAAAGCTAGTGGTTGTATATGTTTACAATAATACAGATTCCTTTTTAAATACAAATTTGGGAGAATAGGGTGACCATCAGCATATTATGCTTATTTGTTTTTATACATGTTTTTGTCAAGGTTACATATTTAGCGATAGCTTTTTGTTTTTTTTTTATTTGTACAAACTTCTAGATGGTTAAGGAAATAGAAGCCATTATTATTATTATTACATATTTAGCAATGACGTAAATTAGCACCGAGTTATCACGGATTACATTTACACAATATTGTCATATAATACCTGATGCCTACTGTTATTTATTGATTGATTAAACGAGTACATATTGTAATGAGAATTTATGACTGGGTCGAGATTACATGTGACGATTCATCGAATAAATACTTACTTATCTATACATATAAAGAAAATTGAAGTGTCTGTGTGTAATATTGAAATAACCGTTTTTTACTATATGCATATGAATATAAAGTATTTATATGTACATACACAGAAATAACATTTTTTTTTAATTTTGTCTGTCTGTCTACCTGTCTGTTTGTTCCAGCTAATCTCTGAAATGGCTGGGCCGGTTTTGACGGGACTTTTTTTGGCAGGTAGCTAATGTAATAAGTAGTAACTTAGGCTACATTTATTTTAGAAACATTCTTTTATTTTAGAAAAATAAGGTTTAATTCCACGCTGACGAAGTCGCGTGGAAAAGCTAGTCTATTTATATTATCGATAGGTTTTTTTAATATATAGTAATACTAATAATAATAAAAAAGAAGACACTGATTCCTATAATGCAGGTATTTTCTATATTTAACTTAGAAGGGGACTTCATAAAGAAGTGTACAAAATATGTGTAAAATAAATTATTATTATTAATAACAATAATTCTGGATAATTTATACACCGTCACAATATCTAGTCCCGAGCTAAGTAGAGCTTGTGTTATGAGTACTAGACAACTGATGAATAATATATACATACTCGAATATCTTTGTAAAAACAAACACAATATTTGTGGGAGGCCTTTGTTCAGTGGATGTCTTCCGGGCTGAGATGATGGATACATAGATAGATAGACAGATAAAAATCTTTATTCGTATCCAGATAACACAAACAAAGAGAGTAGAAACAAAATTAAATTCACAAGTGTAAGAAAATAACACGTAATAATAATAATAATAATAACCTGTTAATAATAATAATAACCGGGGCCCTGAACCGTTGCCATCTCCTCTCCTTAAGAGGGGAGATGAGAATTTTTGGATAAAAATAATAATAATAATAATAAAAAAACACAACACTTTAACTTACAGATAAAAAAAAACATTAAAATACATTGTTACATTAGGTGCCATAGGGATACGAAAGGGTTGAGCTACTCAGTGAAAAATTTACTCAACGAGCAATACACTGATTTCCAGTAGCAGCCCAGTGGTAACGCGATCGCGTGCAGCGACATATTCACTTAACAATCTTAATGTTACCAAAATTTAATTAAACTCATCCTTAATAAAAATAATAGAAGAAAAAAAAAACAATGAAATGATGGTACACAATATACATAGAAAATACTCAGACCAATACAAACACTCATACCTATGAATACTGTTCCCCTCCGATCGATCCCCCGTCCAATTCAAACGGGGATCGAAATTACGACGCCCTGAGCCGAGGTTCGAACCCCTTGTGGTGCCCTCAGACCAAAGTCGTATCCGTCAGGCAGGAGTTGGCCTTCAGCCGCTCCATAAGTCCTTCCGCGGGTTTGAGTGCCATCTGCACTCGCCCCTAACGCCCGGTGAAGCTGTAAAGGCCAGCTACGGCCAACAGCATTAGAGTAGTCCGAAAAAAAACCTATGAATACAAATGTTTATAGTGTTCGAGGTATCAAATCCGGCGGTGCGTTTATCGAAGCATAAATAATGTACAATGCGCATGTGACACTCATGGTCTTTCAACCATTTAGCATCAGATGGGCCTATGCTTAATTACCATCTCCGTGGATTATAGAGGTGTGGTGTGGTGTGGTGTGGTGTGGTGTGGTGGGGGCGGAGGGCGTGGCGTACCTTGCCGTGCAGGTCCACGATGGCCATGGCGGCGTCCAGCATGTCTGCGCGCACGCGCTCGTCGCGGTCGGCGAGCGCGCGCTCCACGAAGAATCGCATGGCGTCCTCCACGTGCGCGGCCTCCAGCTGCGGCGCCAGCGCCCGCAGCGCCAGCGCCGCGCCGCGCCGCGAGCCCCACGCGTCCGTCGCCGCCTCCACCACGTGCCCGAACTGGTCCAGTCGCGCCGGGATCATCTGCGCGCGACACCATGCATTATAAAAAAAACCAGGGTCATAAATAGGTAAAGAGTTAGTCAGAAAGCGTAAACTGAGCCGCAAGGATATACTACTGGTCCTTCCGAGCCGGGTTCGGCTGCGAGCAATAGTACGCTTTATAAAAAACTAGGGATATGCTACATAGAGTCGGAAAGAGTAAACTGAGCCGCAAGGAGCTACTGGTCCTGTCATGCCGGAATCATTTGCGCGCAACACCACTTATGAAATGAGTTGAAAGTCTTGTATAAAAATACAAAAAAAGACACAGCCCTGATATCAACTGTCATCAGCCCTATCATAGGAAAACATGAAATAGCTTGATCGTTTTTATATATGGAAATAGGAATTTCTCTTTTTTCATTAACTAACTAGCCGTTCCCGCGACTTCGTCCGCGTGGAATTTAACTTTATTTTTCTAAAATAAAAGGAGCCTAAGTTACACCTTATTCCATCAGCTACCTGCCAAAAAAAGTCCCGTCAAAATCGGTCCAGCCATTTCAGAGATTAGCCGGAACAAACAGACAGACAGACAAAAATAGTAAAAAATGATATTTTGGTTTATGTACCGTATTTATATTCATATGCATGTAGTAAAAAACGGTTATTTCAATATTACAAACAGACACTCCAATTTTATTTATATGTATAGATGAAGAATGTCGTTTGAATACCATTTAATAGGGTTGCCGATTCAACATTATGCGGGATTAATTACATATTAGTAATATGTTACAGCGCTAGCGGATTAATAAACCGTTTCAAATAAATCTCGTATATGTTGAAACAATAATACGAGTATTATACTTAACATGTCACAGAGGTATGAAAAGTCTCTGAAACAACCTTTGGGTAGAGGCAAAAGACCAAGTGGTAGGTGGTTTTATGGCTTACAAAGGTGTCCGTTCGGTGTTTTAGTGTGATTATTAGAAGTATTAGAAATTAGATGTATAATATATATGTATTTACAAAAAAACTCTATGTATATGTATCAGTTATCTAGTACCCATAACACAAGCTTTAGCTAGCTTAACTTGGGTCTAGATGGCGCTGTGTGAATTGTCCTGAGATTATTATTATTATTATTAGAAATTAGAAATAATCATTATTCAAATAAACTTAATATTTAATAAAGTACTTTTGAATAGTCACATTTCTTTTTATTCTACCACTCATTCGGACGCAGATTCATCACATGAAGAATGAGCAAGAAACGTGTGTGTTACTCTTTTAAATAAATGTTGTTTTAAGTAGATTTACATTAACAAGGATTAGGCATGCGACAATCAATATAAAAACCGCTACGCACTATGTTAAATACGCAATCTTTGTTAAATGAGATAACATTGTCAGCGCTATGAATTTTAAGTTAGATATTTTCTACAAAAACATTATTATCATTTATATATTCTTCAATTTTATAATAAGCTTTTTTACGTAGTCATTCTATACAGATTCTACTTGCCAGAATAAGCAAAATAGTACTGGGCATTTACCAATGTACCTAATATTTATTACATGTATTACAATATTCATTTCTTATACTAAATAAAAAGCTTTTTTACAAAGGAAATGTTTTACAAGACTTGTGAATATTTTTTCTCACGTTAAGATTACAAAATTACTATTAAAATTTTCTTATTGAATTTATTTGAATATAGAATAGATTATTTCGTCAAATCGAGTAAATGTACGTACACTATCATCATATGTCTGGACATACCGAACAGATAAACTGTGAATTGCGTAGACAGTTTTAATTGCTTTAAGTAATCGGATTAATCGACACATCCGTATTCATGAGATAACTGAATTCACTGACCTAGAAGTCCTTAGGCAACATGATAAGGTGGTAATGAAGCGTAAGTGCGCAATTGTTCACGTTATTACCAAAATATGAGAAGCTATTGTGTCAGACAAGTTGATTTTTTTTTATTTAGGGTTTTGGGCTATTTTTAAGACTGCGTTCTACTTAGATCTGCGCCTACCCTTTAGTATTTATGTTAACCAAGTGTTAATTGTCCTTCCAATAGTACCTCTCCAGATAACATATATTTAATTTCAGTGTAGTAGTTAATCTAGGTTCCGACTCCGAGGTTTCGACGAGAGGATGCGAAAATTGAAATGTAAACTAAACGCACTGCTGTGGATTTAGCGTATGGTTTTCAATGGACGACAAAAAAATAATTAGGAGTGAAAAATTAGCAAGAAGGCGAAGTTTAAGAAGATAAGAGCGTGAAAAATGAGAGGAAAAGAAGAGAAAAAGAGAAGTGTGATATAATGAAAAGATATTTAGCACATGTCATTTCACTTTCTTTAAAAAACATATTTTATATTCCACAGATACTATTTTATAAAAATATCATTTTATCAATAACTCTATGATTATGTCTTCGGTCCAAAGTCAGTCTGCAATATTTTAATGATAATTATTTAATACAAAAAGGCGCTAAAGGACGCACGATTGAAAACACGGGAATGAGCGTGTTGGCTGCGCAGGCGCGTCGTTCTCCTTCTTTTTGTTTATAGTTATACACAGTCTTTCCTGCGTGATGCAGTCTTTCATACGTGTAAAGGCAGGTATTGAAAGCTGGTGACGGGATGGTGTCGATGCAGCGGCACAGTGGGAACTCGGTAAGAAAGCCATCTCATAAATACTTTTTCTAAAACTCCGGGATGTTGTCGATGTATAATACGTCAACTTGTAGCCAAAGAGTTACTCTATCATTATAAATATGATTCAAATCTCTGACTATTCATACTTCATAGAATAGAGCCTCTAAAGTCAAGGAATGAAAAAAATACAAAAATAATTTTGTAACTTAAATTTGTTTAGTATAAGTTTATAGTATCAAAACAATATCAAGTCATATAGTGTGATACCATTTTAGAATCCGGGGGGAATGTGTACTTTACATAATATAAAAATATATTTAGTTTAGTCGAATATTATTTAACTAAAAATCCATATATCGTTATATGTACTATTTTCTTTTCGCGACTTTCACGGCGGAGATTTGACAGTTGCCGAAGCTTGCGAAGTTCTAAATTTGGTTTTATTTATTAGGAAATATAATTTAATTTGATGGCATAACATTTTTTTTTGCAGTTTCACTGCGTAAAATATTTAAATCGAGTATAATATCATGGTGAGATTTGTTTTTTATAAATACGTATATTAAGATTTTCTTCTTTATTTGAGATTCTCTGTCTGAATACTCAAAAAAATACTTTTTGCTCAATTATTACTTTATATTTTATCTATTGGCTTACTTTTATCAACTATTTCACACAGTATATAGTTCCCATGCCCATACAGACCTATTCTATACCGCATAATGATAAATATTTTTTATCAAGTAATTTTGCACACGTATATGATCATTATCAAGCATAAAATAGTGTATGTATTTGCATATGAAATATTACAGTTCTTATAAGCATTTGTCATTACTAAAAATTGTTAATTACTCATCTCGCCCCAATGAGTGAATTCTCGTGTACCAGAGGCGACTTAAGTCTCTTATTGATTTCCTTCAAATTATGTTGATTCTATCTCAAACTATATACGAAATAATTTTACCGAATCTTCAGATGCCACTATAGCAAAAATTATCGCAAGTATTTAGAAGTCCTTCATAACTCAGTTTCGTCAACGCTATACGAAATGTGGTCGAAAGAAAGAACAGTTTTTAAATAAAATAGCAATTGATAGGATGGTATTTTCACTGTAAATCTAGAAAAAACTACATGATACACCTCCTACTTCGACAGAGAAAAGAGGAAGACCTTCTAAAACGTACGAAGACAGTTCGGACAAAGAAACGGAAAAACAAGGGATTGCTTGATACCTGTGGACTTCATACTGAACTCATAATATGTACAGGGTTTAAGGGTTTCATCGTTGATATTTTACGAGCATTGCCGGCAGAAAACTAGAATGAAATGAGCAATCTTAATGAGCAATGTTATTAATGAACCGGCACATATAGCAGCATATTCAAAACATTAAGCTCTTAGCATGTTCATAAAATTGGATCTGAACAAGGCACAGTATAAAAATATGAGGAGTTGTTTGATAGCAACACTAATGACGGCAATACAGCCAGAAGATTTTTCCAAAATTATCAGTATTAAATATCACTGGTATATATGAGGAATTAATAAAACTGTTATGTTATGAAATGAAATGTGAACGTGTGACACGTCATTTTCTGTCTTGCCTCTCGGGCAAGTTTCAGAAGATGCTCAAGAGTTACGGAACAAAGACTATAAACAGTTCAAGCTTCATCATGCAAGACAATGTTCGAGGGTAGCCTCTAACAAAGATGTTCTACACGCATTTTTATATACCTCTGACCCATACATAACAAGTTTAAGAAAACCTTCAAATTAATAATATTTAGCACTTTTTGATGAAGCAAAGGAGCTCTTGAGTGACTTGTAAGCCATCTTTATAAGAATTTTTGTATATATATAGATACTTTTACTTATTTCTGTATAAACTTTTAGGACATAAATGTAAGTCTACAAATTCTATATTTCTTGTATTCCTACATTATTTATAACAATTAGAAATATTTTTTTACTCACAAAGCATACATTATTTAAAAGTATATATATTTAAGATTATCAGGAAAAAAATCATGTACATATCTTTATTAATACAGAAGTTATAGATTTATGAGATGAAAATGAGTCAAAGTTACTGTGCAATAATCGGCGCTGAATGGCACACGAGACACTCACGGGCAGGTTGTCGAGGTAGACGTCATGCAGGCGGGGGGTGGTGCCCCCTGGCACACGAGACACTCACGGGCAGGTTGTCGAGGTAGACGTCCTGCAGGCGGGGGGTGGTGCTCCCCTGGCACACGAGACACTCACGGGCAGGTTGTCGAGGTAGACGTCCTGCAGGCGGGGGGTGGTGCTCCCCTGGCACACGAGACACTCACGGGCAGGTTGTCGAGGTAGGCGTCCTGCAGGCGGGGGGTGGTGCTCCCCTGGCACACGAGACACTCACGGGCAGGTTGTCGAGGTAGGCGTCCTGGCGGGTGGGGGTGCTCCCCTGGCACACGAGACACTCACGGGCAGGTTGTCGGGTAGGCGTCCTGCAGGCGGGGGTGGTGGCTGGCACACGAGACACTCACGGGCAGGTTGTCGAGGTAGCGTCCGCAGGCGGGGGGTGGTGCTCCCCTGGCACACGAGAACCACGGGCAGGTTGTGATAGGCGTTTGGTGCTTGGCACACGAGACACTCACGGGCAGGTTGTCGAGGTAGTCGTGCTGCAGGCGGGGTGTGGTGCTCCCCTGGCACACGAGACACTCACGGGCAGGTTGTCGAGGTAGGCGTCCTGCGCGGGGGTATTGTTTTGGCACACGAGAACACGGGCACTGTCGAGGTAGGCGTCCTGCAGGCTGCTTGGCACACGAGACACTCACGGGCAGGTTGTCGAGGTAGGCGTCCGCAGGCGGGGGTATTACTGGCACACGAGACACTCACGGGCAGGATAGGTATCTGCAGGCGGGGGTGGTGCTCCCCTGGCACACGAGACACTCACGGGCAGGTTGTCGAGGTAGTCGTCCTGCAGGCGGGGGTGGTGCTCCCCTGTCACACGAGACACTCACGGGCAGGTTGTCGAGGTAGTCGTCCTGCAGGCGGGGGGTGGTGCTTGGCACACGAGACACTCACGGGCAATTGTCGAGGTAGGCGTCCTGCAGGCGGGGGTTGTATGGCACACGAGAAATCACGGGCAGGTTGTAAGGTAGGCGTCCTGCAGGCGGGGGTGGTGCTCCCCTGGCACACGAGACACTCACGGGCAGGTTGTCGAGGTAGGCGTCCTTTTATATGTTATTATAAAAACGAGACACTCAAAGGTTGTCGAAGGCGTCAATTGCAGGCGGGGGGTGGACTGCCCCTGGCACACGAGACAAAATAGATGTCGAGGTAGGCGTCCTGCAGGCGGGGGGTGGTGCTCCCTGGCACACGAGACACTCACGGGCAAATTGTCGAGGTAGGCGTCTGCAGGCGGGGGTGGTGCTCCCCTGGCACACGAGACACTCACGGGCAGGTTGTCGAGGTAGGCGTCCTGCAGGCGGGGGGTATTGGCACACGAGACACTCACGGGCAGGTTGTCGAGGTAGACGTCCTGCAGGCGGGGGGTGGTGCTCCCCTGGCACACGAGACACTCACGGGCAGGTTGTCGAGGTAGACGTCCTGCAGGCGGGGGGTGGTGCTCCCCTGGCACACGAGACACTCACGGGCAGGTTGTCGAGGTAGGCGGGGGTGGTCTCCCCTGGCACACAGAGACACTCACGGGCAGGAATGAATGAATAATTTCCGGGGCACACGAGACACTCACGGGCAGGTTGTCGAGGTAGGCGTCCTGCAGGCGGGGGGTGGTGCTCCCCTGGCACACGAGACACTCACGGGCAGGTTGTCGAGGTAGACGTCCTGCAGGCGGGGGGTGGTGCTCCCCTGGCACACGAGACACTCACGGGCAGGTTGTCGAGGTAGACGTCCTGCAGGCGGCGCAGCACGCGCGGCCCGGCGGCGGGGTGGTGTCGCTGCAGCAGGTCAGCGAGCGCGGCGGCGGCGGCCCGCTGCAGCTGCTCGGCGGGGTGCTCCACGTCGGCCAGCACCAGCTCCAGCACCGCCTCCTCGCGGCTCCACTCCTGAGCCAGTGGCACTTTCGACCACAGCTCGCACGCCAACTTCCTGCCGCGGGGAGAAGGGGATTGCAATATACCATTTGGGGTAGACGCTCACCCCTACTGTGGTCTCTTGATGTATTTATCACCCTGAGTTATAGCTAGATCTGGGTGATAAATTCACCAGGTCAAGAGGACGAAGCCAAGTTAGTACCTAACCTATCCTTCAATACTTGTCCCTCACGGATCTTGGTAGCGAATTTTGAAAAATAGCAAGGACAATAGATCTATGCAGGTCGCAGTGACAATAGCCCAATACCCCCAATAAAAAAAAATAGTACCTAACTTCGTCCTCTGATCCATTGGTGTTTATAGAACATAAAGTTTCAGCAGACAGGTCACGTTCCAGCAATTTATCTATGTTTACGTTACAAATAAATTATCTATCTAGTGTAATGGTTACATGGGTCGACGCCCGAGCGGATTCTGGATAACTCCTGGTGATTTTGTCACATGAGCTAAATAACCTGATATTCCATTCCGTCCTCTGATATTCCACTGGTTCCCAGCTAGGTTACAAAGTTACAGCAAGTAGGTTATCGTTTCAGTATTTTATCTATGTTGACGCAGTATAGATTTATCATTATATTTAGTATTTACCAGTATAGATTTTATAAATGATCTGCCTAGACACTTTCTATTTCAACCGCCAAACAGTTTGATCTAATTAAGCTAAACAGAACTTGTGTTATACTGGTAGATAGATAAGAAGAGGATAATATTTTTACATATTTGTATATGTATATATATGTATTATTTTTCTGTATCTATTTGTTATAATTTTTATTTATTTTTCTTTTAATTAATTATTAAAGTGCACCGTCTTATTATCTCTGATCAACGCGACGGTTGACTGGTAGAGAATGCCATCAGGCATTAAGTACGCCATGTATACATTTTTGTGTGCAAAAGAATAAATAAATAATAGAATAAAAGGCACCCAGATTTGTACAGTCCATACTCATCAATACAAATGAGTATACCATGCGAGATATAGAACCTGCGACCACCGGAAGTAGAGCACTGTGCTAAACTGTTAGAACATCGAGGCCGTCAAAGTATGTATTACTTACTTGTTATCTTCTGATACATCGAAGGTGGCTATCAGTAGCCGTTTGGTGAGATTGGTGGCGTTGTGGGGGTGCTCCAGCAACGGCGGTAGGCAGTCCACCACCCACAGCAGGGCGCGCAGAGCCGCATCACGAACCACCTGATATTTTTTTTTTAATATATTCATAAGTATTTTTGCAGTACTGCGTCTGCACCATCATTTTTTGTGTTTTTGCAATATTTTTCATTGCAATTGCGCTATTGTTTTATAAAATGAAACACCACTAAGCTTAGGAAACTGAATTAAAAAAAAGTACAGGTAGCGTCATCTAGCGTAAAAACATCGAACTATATTACGTACAAGAGACACCGCAGGATATATCTAGTAGTTAAATAAATGTAGTTAGGGTCTTTTTTCCGAAATCTCTAACATTCTTGGCAGCAGCTGGCTAGACATTTAATACTGTATCCAAATTTTTAACAATAAATTATTATAATAATACTAGCTGTCCCGGCAAACGTTGTATTGCCATATAAATTAATAACGCTATAAAAAAATAGGGGTTGATGATAGAAGGGTGAAAATTTAGGATTGTATGTATTTTTGTATGTTGTATCATAAAAAAATAGAAACTAAAAAATAAAAAAATAAAATTTAGGGATGGACTATCCCTAACATTTAGATGAAAAATAGATGTCGGCCGATTCTCTGGCCTACTCAATACGCTCACAAAATTTCATGAGAATCCGTCGAGCCGTTTCGGAGGAGTATGGGAACGAAAACTGTGACACGAGAATTTTATATATAGTATTATTTCCAAGAATTAAAGAGCATGATGGAAGATCGCGGAAAGTGGCAAGAGCTCCACCGACGAGAGCGTAGCTCTTAAATTATGCATGAATGAATGAATAATTTCCGGGTGCATGGTACGCTAGGTAGGTAGTGTAGAGGCGGTAGGCGCGGGTACCTGTAGCGGGTCCTGCAGGCCGGCCAGCAGGCAGTGGACGTCCCCGGCGGCCACGTGGCCCCGCGCACTGCACCGCGCGCTCTCCAGCAGCGCCACAGTGCACTCCGCCTGCACGCGCCCGCTCGTGCTGCCTGCGCCACCACCACACAGTTTACACGACAATGCCTTTACATTGGGGGACAAATAATGTAAAGGCATTGTCGTGTAGGCAGTGTCGTGTCCCCCAATAGTTACACGACACGGTCTTTCACTCGATTACACGATAATACATGTCCCCCAATAGTTACATGACACGGTCTTTCACTCGATTACACGATAATACATGTCCCCCAATAGTTACATGACACGGTCTTTCACTCGATTACACGATAATACATGTCTCCCAATAGTTACATGACACGATCTTTCACTCGATTACACGATAATACATGTCTCCCAATAGTTACATGACACGATCTTTCACTCGATTACACGATAATACATGTCCCCCAATAGTTACATGATACGGTCTTTCACTCCATTACACCATAATACATGTCTCCCAATAGTTACATGACACGATCTTTCACTCGATTACACCATAATACATGTCTCCCAATAGTTACATGACACGATCTTTCACTCGATTACACGATAATACATGTCTCCCAATAGTTACATGACACGATCTTTCACTCGATTACACGATAATACATGTCCCCCAATAGTTACATGACACGGTCTTTCACTCGATTACACCATAATACATGTCTCCCAATAGTTACATGACACGGTCTTTCACTCGATTACACGATAATACATGTCTCCCAATAGTTACATGACACGATCTTTCACTCGATTACACGATAATACATGTCCCCCAATAGTTACATGACACGGTCTTTCACTCGATTACACGATAATACATGTCCCCCAATAGTTACATGACACGGTCTTTCACTCGATTACACGATAATACATGTCTCCCAATAGTTACATGACACGATCTTTCACTCGATTACACCATAATACATGTCTCCCAATAGTTACATGACACGATCTTTCACTCGATTACACGATAATACATGTCCCCCAATAGTTACATGACACGATCTTTCACTCGATTACACGATAATACATGTCCCCCAATAGTTACATGACACGATCTTTCACTCGATTACACGATAATACATGTCCCCCAATAGATACACGATACGGTCTTTCACTCGATTATACAATAATACTTGTCCGACAATAGTTACACGACACGGTCTTTCAACAGCGAGCGAGATTTAACCAGCATCCACTATAGTGAGTGACAGCATTTTATAATTTTTAGCAATCACACTTCGTGCGTATTCTTTTTAAATTCTTATTTTTTAATCCACAGATGGCTGCGGTAGTCTAGCGGTATAGCACACCGCCTTACTTCCGATGGTCGCCGGTTCGATTCCTCGCACGGCACAAACATTTATATTCATGAGTATGATTGTTTGTATCAATCTGGTCGTTTTCTATGTACATGTATGTATTTACGAAAAAAAAATTATGTATTTATATCAGTTATCTAGTACACATAACACAAGCTTTAGCTAGCTTAACTTGGGTCTAAATGGCGCTACGTAAATTGTCCTGAGATTTTTTTTGTAAATACATATGTACATATTATACACAGAATATATATACACTTGTACTCACTGATAAGGTCGATGAGCAACCTAAACATGTGGTCGATGGGGAACAGTTCTGGCTGCAGCATCTCGTCATCCGAGCGCAGCATCACGTGCCTCGTAATAACCGTCAGTCCATTCACCATGGTCGACTCGTCTTTACGTGTAGCCGAAGCAGTTAGACCTTAAGAATAAACATTGCTATGTTACCCGTGTTTACACGTTTTTTCACGAGCAAGACCGATTTAACGGGGCTAAGTGCGAGCGAATTATCCCAACAGATTGCTTTTATTTCTTCAGATCACTTTTATGATTGCTCGTGTGTTCAGACTTTATTTATTGTAGACACGTGTACGGAAAACAATACTATCTTAATATATAATATTATAAACGCGAAAGTTTGTATGTTTGTTAGTATTATACGCAAAAACTACGTAACAGATTTTGATAAAACTGTACAGTAATATAGCTTATATATTTTATATTGAAATTTAACGCGAGTGAAATTGCAGGCACAGCTAGTAATATATGGTTATGTAATTTGCTCATACAGCATTATGACCGCGCGGTGGTAAGTTTCAATTTACTAAAGTGACAATAAAATAGATTTTATTTATATTTCTATAGAGAGAACATTATACCTTCTTTGAGTAATGGGAACACGTAACAGAACCCCGGTGCTGTGAAGTGGTTGTCGTTCTGGACCGGTACACCGGCATCATCTACTATATCCTTGATCTCGGTGGCGGCATGCAGCAGGTTGATGGTCCGGATGGTAGCCTTCTCAAGGGGCTCCTCTTCCCAGCTCGGGTCCAGGTCGCATTGCGGCTTGTGCAGTCTGAATAATGAAAATTAATTTCTAGAATCGTGTATATTAATCATATCCTTGGACAATTAACACAGCGCCATAGTCCCACGGTAAGTAGAGCTTGTGTTATGGGTACTAGACAACTGATATAAAATACTTATAGTCTGTTTTTTAATCCTGGATACTAAATTAATAGGTTTTTCAAATAATGTTACCATCTATAGCGGAGTAGTGCTGTACTTGCGATACCGATTTGCTTAATCGGATATTTTTATTTTAATGTCATGCAAAGTTTTCAAGCTTTTCAAGACGTGTCCAGCGGCGACCGCAGCGCCGCCAGCACGCCGCTCACCAGGCGCCGCGCCACGTGCGTACCTGAGAGTGACCGCGGCGAGCAGCGCCGCGAGCGGGCGGTGTGCGGGCAGCGGCAGCAGCGCGGGCCGCAGCGCGCAGTACAGCGGCGCCAGCTGCGGCGCGGCCAGCGGCGACCGCAGCGCCGCCAGCACGCCGCTCACCAGGCGCCGCGCCACGTGCGTACCTGAGAGTGACCGCGGCGAGCAGCGCCGCGAGCGGGCGGTGTGCGGGCAGCGGCAGCAGCGCGGGCCGCAGCGCGCAGTACAGCGGCGCCAGCTGCGGCGCGGCCAGCGGCGACCGCAGCGCCGCCAGCACGCCGCTCACCAGGCGCCGCGCCCCGTGCGTACCTGAGAGTGACCGCGGCGAGCAGCGCCGCGAGCGGGCGGTGTGCGGGCAGCGGCAGCAGCGCGGGCCGCAGCGCGCAGTACAGCGGCGCCAGCTGCGGCGCGGCCAGCGGCGACCGCAGCGCCGCCAGCACGCCGCTCACCAGGCGCCGCGCCACGTGCGTACCTGAGAGTGACCGCGGCGAGCAGCGCCGCGAGCGGGCGGTGTGCGGGCAGCGGCAGCAGCGCGGGCCGCAGCGCGCAGTACAGCGGCGCCAGCTGCGGCGCGGCCAGCGGCGACCGCAGCGCCGCCAGCACGCCGCTCACCAGGCGCCGCGCCACGTGCGTACCTGAGAGTGACCGCGGCGAGCAGCGCCGCGAGCGGGCGGTGTGCGGGCAGCGGCAGCAGCGCGGGCCGCAGCGCGCAGTACAGCGGCGCCAGCTGCGGCGCGGCCAGCGGCGACCGCAGCGCCGCCAGCACGCCGCTCACCAGGCGCCGCGCCACGTGCGTACCTGAGAGTGACCGCGGCGAGCAGCGCCGCGAGCGGGCGGTGTGCGGGCAGCGGCAGCAGCGCGGGCCGCAGCGCGCAGTACAGCGGCGCCAGCTGCGGCGCGGCCAGCGGCGACCGCAGCGCCGCCAGCACGCCGCTCACCAGGCGCCGCGCCGCCGTGCGCACCGCACCGACGGCGCCGCGCTGCGTGGCCGCCACCAGTCCGGTCGCCGCCGACACGCGCGCCTCCAGCTGCCGGAAACGCCGAGCTTACTATCTCTACTTTCAATGTCACCCGACTATCGAGCCTAAGATAATTTATTAGCTAGTGATTCCACCGAATTTTGTATTTCGACACTTTACAATATTTTATACATATATTTGCGCTGTACAAAATATCTTTAGGGTGTCATAAAGGGGTGCAATACTCATTACTGTAGTTTACGCAAGTGCAGAACGCAACGTACATGCTTTTGTTGCAAAGGTTTGTACCACAATTAAACCAATCTCACATATCGCATTATAGGTAACTACGTGCTTAAAATTATTTCTGTTACTGGCTTAAACATGAGCATGGCATAGTTGAGTTGCAACGTAATCGTATTTAAATCGTAAAGAAAACTATGGGACACACTATGGAATGCACAGTATCCTTCTATACGTATTCTGCAGAATTAAACTTTCGCTACAAATAGTAACCAAGACAGTTATTTATTTTATATCTATAAAAACAGAACGCTCAATATTATCATATAAAATACAATACATACTTCACAAATATATACTAGTGTTATAATAGAATCATAGAGTATATTGCGACATAGTTACACTGAGCAATTACAGCATAAATCAAATAGGACCTAAGTGATGCAAGAAGATGGGATAAGTACAAAACACCTATATGGAGATCGCACATTTATTATACCATGTACTCAGTTAATTTCTTTAAAATGTATCCAACATCTACAGTGGCGTAACTATACCGTTCGAGACCCGTAGCAATTTATCAGCTACACCACAGGTTTTATTTATAACAAATCCATTGAATTTTAAATACATTTTTTTACTTGTATATGCAAATAAGTAGATAATTGAAAATGATTAAAGACAATACTTTTTTTTACTAAATGTATAATAAAATTCAACTCAAATCGAGGGCCCTTCCGGCTAGGGGACTATGGCATTTTGCCGATTTGCCATCCTGTAGTTACGCCACAGAATATCGGTCCGAATATACATTACCAAATAGTAAATTATTTTATATTAAATAGTTTTTATATTCCGCCAGCGACTTTTATAATTCTTGCACAAACAATATTTATTAAGTTCAAGTACGTAATTAATTATTCCTAAACAACGTGGTAACATCAACTTCATTATAATTTCATAACAAAATTTGAGACAAAAGGCAAAAGGTTAGTGTACAAAATAGATACGTATGTTTTACCATTATCCCTACTGTTACTTACCACACTGAGCCTCTGTCGGATGGCGCTCTCCTTTGCGAGCTGCGCCTTTATCGCTTCCTTCTGTTTGGCCGTGAGTGGCACCTGTAACAATTATTTAAAAACAAAATATTGTTAAAGCACTAGTGCAAAGGAGTGATTACTAGATTTCTAGAACTACACTCAATTACTATTTAATGTATTTATATTATTTTGTTTAATTCCGCTACAATCACCACGTGTGACATAACAAATATTCGGTGCGGAAACTTTACTTTCTCTAATGGTAATCAAACTCCGACCGTTTTTGAGTCTACATGCATATTGCGACACGTGTTTTGCCTCTGAACGAGGCATCGTCAGGTATTGCATAGAGTTCGGATATAGCTTGGAAGGCTAGTGTTGACAAAAGCGTCCGCAGTAATGACTTTGACTGACCTCTTTAACTTTGCCCTGCTTGCGCCGCTTCTCTTCCAGCTCACGGCGCAGCTGCAGTTCCTCGAGCTGGTCCTTGTAGCTGTACGCCTTGCTCTCGCGTTTCATGTTCATCTCCTTGTTGTCCTCGTTACTGTTACAACACGTCATTTTAACACTTTGACTCGTGTGGGATGTCCAGGTCCCTACATAGTGTGTATAGCGTCCGGTGAGGGCTAATATTTACACGTAAATTAGCCAGGTGAGTCGACGTATAGAGAAATTGTCGGATTAATTCACCTTCTCTACGTTAGATGGCGGTGCACAAATTCTACAACGCGCTATATTTTCAGTTTCTGTTTAATTATAATCTAAAATAATTTCATATAACAGATTCAAATCTGTATAATATCTGTAATATATAGAGAAGAAGTGCAGATTTAAATAAATTCAGAACATCTGTCAAATCATATTTACTGTGCAAAGCCTATTACTCACTAAACGAGTACGTGAATGACGAGCGTGCATGGCAATAGTTGTTAATACACGGGATTTTCATTTAATGTTAAACATAGACACCTATATAAATATACATTGTAAATAAACTAGCTTATAAAAAAAATCCATTGAGTTTCTTGCACGTTCAAGTTTTTCTCTATTGGATCTACATCTGAATAGGACGATAGGGAAAAATTTGACGTTCATAAACGGCTAAAATGTCCTACATGAATAAACGATTTTTGAATTTGAGTTTAAATTTGATAGGTACCCGGGCACGGAGCTCTTGTCGTAGAGCTCGCCCTCTGGCGTGAGGTAGGTGAAGTACTCGTCGCGCGTGACCCGCAGCAGCGCGCGGTCCTGGAACGTGTTGAGAGCACCCTGTATAGCGCTGCTCGCGATTACCTCCGTGTTGATACCCGCCAGCGTCGACACCACGTTCGACAGCGTCTGCAGGCGAAGAGTAGGAACTTTGTAGTTGGATCACCACTGAAGCGGACCAGAGACTACTCAGAATGTCTGAGCGGACAAGAGTAGTCTCTGGTCCGCTTCAGTTGAGTTGACCTTTTACCATTGCACCGCTCGCAGTTGACAGGGAATTCATCCCCACACGCTGGAGGCTTTTGGGGTCTTACATTTATGAAAATATCATCTATGCCAGAAGGAATATAGACAGTTTCAAAAGAGTTAGTGATTGCACTAATAAAAGCTTACGTAACAATAACAAACTGATTTTACCTAAATGTCGTTTGGCTAAAGTTAGTAATTCGTTTTATGGCAATTGCGTAAGATTTTACAATAAAATACCAGAGTCTGTTATAAATCTGCCAGAAAAAAGATTTAAATGTCAAATAAAACAGTTCCTTTGCAAAAATGCTTACTATAAAATTGAAGAATTCGTTAACAATAATAATGTTTTTATAGAAAAACTTTAAATCTATAGCACTGACAATATTATCTGATTACACTAATAATGAGTGCGTAGCGACTTCTATGTTGATTATCGCATGCCTCTTACTTGTTATACTGTAATTATTTATATTAAAAAAAAAAAATCTATTAAAAAGTGCAACACACAAGTTTCTTGCTCATTCTTTTTGTGATGAATCTGCATTCCGAATGAGTGGTAGAATCAAAATATGACTATTCAAAAGTGCTTGTAATGAGTTTATTTGAATAAAGATTATTTCTATTTCTATTTCTCAGACAGTGCGGTTTCAGAGAAGCTTCCTCCCACGTACATTTAGATTGTAGTATGAACTATTGCGAGCATGGGGTTTATCAAGTTTCTCCCCACGGGCACAGCTGGTCACATTTTAATAGGTAAAATTTAGTTTTATAATGCATAATTTGAAATTTACAGAACAAAATCTAAAACTCCCAAGGGTACAAGGGTAGAGTGAATTGTGTAGGGTTATTTTTAGGGTGGGGTGTAGCAACCAATGGGCCAAGGGCGTCGATGGCACGAGTCGGCCATCCTTCTCTTATCGGAAATGCGTGGCCAGGGTAAATCATTTATAACTAACATTATAAAGCTGAAGAGTATGTCTGTTTGAACGCGCCAATCTCATTAACTACTGGTCCGAATTGAAAAAATCTTTTTGCGTTAGATAGTGTATTTGTCGAGGAATGCTTTAAGCTATATAACATTACGCTACGACCAATAGAAGCGAAGCATCAGCGGAAATTATTCACATCGACTTCCGTTACCTGCGCTGCGTAAACGGTCAAAGCTAGTTTGTATATGTACAAGTATATATATAGTATTGCCAGCTAACCTCATTTGGCGTATACCCGACGATGTACGTATTCTTCAAGTTGTTAGCGTACTGTCCCACCAGCTTCTTAGGTTCGAGCTGCAAGTTGCAGACGAGTTTGACCCACGCGCGGCGGTCGATGGCCACCACCAGCGGGTGGTGGCAGCTCGGTAACGCGTCTATTGCTAGACTTTGTGCGTCTACTACTGGGTAATCTGGAAACAAATTTACCGCATTTTAAAATTTATATTAAGACATTTTTTTGTCTAGTATATATATATAATGCTGCTAGTTCAGTATATATCTACAACAACAATGTCAGATACATTAAATTAGTTGAAAATAAATTATAATACAATTCACCAAAAAATATTAATTGATTGGGAGTAAACATTGAAACTCATATCTGTATTTTAATTTAAAAAGAAATTAAGTTCCAAGAATATTTAAAAAACATGTTTTATTGTCTACATTATTTATATTTAAAAAGTTTTGTAGGTAGCTACTTAAACGAGCAGAGTTGTCAGTTTGTCTGGGTTCCGACCACATTCTTAATTGATTCTACTTCCAAAGCTGTTTAAATAGTGAACCAGCGTTTCATATTGTTAGCACTGTATAAAAAGTAAAAAAAAAAACATACCTCTAAATGAACACAGTGCTTGAACACAGTCCAATATCATCTTCCCTGTAACGTCGCTGCCTTTCTCTTCAGGCGGCGACTTCTCCTTATTGCTGAAGATCTTTCCCTCCTCCAGCACTTCATTCAACTTAAGCACTAAATACCTCGCCAATAAGGCTCTATCTTCTTTAGCTAGTAATGATTTAACTTCCTCTATGGCGGTGGTCCGCACCGGCTTGACCGGTGACAGCATGACTAGAGTGAACGCTCTGTATATGGGCGAGTTCTGTTCACTGGCAACACTTGGGTAGTCTTCCAACACTGTTCTGCATAGCAACACCACCTGTATTAGGACTATAAAGGGGTAAATGTTATAGTGCTACTATGGCAGTTCAGAGCAACATAAAATATACATTTTATGGCAATGATATAAAGCGAAGCATACATGTAACATAAGAGAAAACATTTATTAATAATAAAATGGTTACTACTCTAGTCACAGCGGCACGGCAGTGTGTGAAACAAACAATTGTATTAAACATGTTGAATAAATGCTAGAATATATTAATTAATCTATAGAATAAAAAGCTGTCGATTAAAAATACATAATCCATGAATATATACTACTAAGGTAATAAAATAGCATATAATGCAATTGATGTTATAAAAATGCAATTATACTATTGCACGAAAATCCTGACAAAAAATCGGTAGTGTGAGGCCAGGCTAAATGAATTTTAAATTGATAAATTGATAATTATTTTCATGAATGGCAGAAAGCATACATAGTACAAATCTTTGATAGTAAATTATTTTGCATTTGTGCAGATTACTTGTGATCAATCATAGTAATCATAAAAAACTTTACATATTGGGCATGTCACAATATACAATATAAAAATTAATATATTTGGCACATAATTACTTAATAATGCATAATAAGGATAAATGTTAGTATTGCAATTGGAAAAATAGTGAATATTTAATGTATCTATAAATATGAATAGCTTTGAAAGCAGTTAAAATATACATGTGAAATTGGAAAGAAATATCAAAGGAATCGGGGAAGCTGGAAGGGAGGAAATCTTTTACAAAAAGGTATAAAAGTATGTTCAAGGAAAAGTGGATTCGTCATCCCTAAAGGTATTTGCTAGTGGAACTCCAGTGGTTTAAGGAAAGGGGCACCCATCTGTACAATCGATTTTCGATGTAGCCCCAGTGGAGGATATTACGATCCGCTTGAAATCAACTCGGTTAGATCATCATGGTGAATTGATCAGGAATTAACTACAATTGTTTCTAGAGAGCATATAGTGGAATAGTACTTAATGAAACGCTTACCCACTGGTGGTGGGGATCATAGTAATGGGGACTGATAACCCCTTAGTTAAAAAAGGTTATGTTATTAGCTAAGGGATTATTATCAATACCCTCCCCGATTTGTGGGTATGCACTGTCTCTCCATCAGTCTTCATGTAGAAAAAAGAAGGTTAGGAATATAGCAGTATACCTAGTTGTATAGAATAGAATAGAATAGAAAATCATTTAATCAATCCCCTCCACCAACTGTGTGTAAGAGATGTTCTATCTCCATCTTAACGAATTCAATGTAGAAATAGAGAAGTTAGGAATTTAGAAGTATGGTTGTAATTAGAAGTCACCAGACATTAGTGGTAGGATGAAGCTCAACTTGTTAGGGTATATTGCTATATATGGAATCTTTATTTTTCATTACTATCAATCCCTTCCCACTATGGGAAATACCTGTTCTATCTTAATGTAGACACAAGGAGCTCAGGAATATAGCAGTATGGTTGTATGACTTCTAAGTCACCAGATATTAATGGTAGGATGAAGCTCAACTTGATAGGTTATATTGTTACCTATGGGATCATTATTCTTCATTACTATCAATCCCCACACTCCACTATGAGTAAGACCTGTTCCATCTTAATCTTTCTGAATGTAGGAACACAAAGGTCAGGAATTTAGAAGTATGGTTGAAGTAGTAGTCACCAGATATTAGTGGTAGGATGAAGCTCAACTTGTTATGGCTATATATTGTTACCTATGGGATCATTATTCTTCATTACTATAAATCCCTCAGGAATATAGCAGTATGGTTGTATGACCCCCCACTATGAGTAAGACCTGTTCCATCTTAATCTTTCTGAATGTAGGAACACAAAGGTCAGGAATATATCAGTAGGGTTACAAGTAGGAGTCAGCAGACATAGGTAGGAGAGCGTGCAAGTGGTGGTAGGTGTGGAGGCATACCATCGTCGCAGGCGGCGGCCAGCACGCGGTCGTGCAGCAGGGCGGGCAGCAGCGCGGGCCGCGCCACCAGCTCGCTGGACGACGCCCGGTCCACCAGCACCAGCGACGCCAGGGCGCTGATGCCCTCGCTCACCACCAGGTGCTGCACCGAGTATACATTTATCTACTAGCTGTGCCAGCGGCTTCACGCGCTCAAAATTTATAGCCTATACGTCATTTAGATGTACAAGTTATATTGGCCAGCCGTTTATAATATTAGTAATATATATTAATCGTGAAACAAAAACTTTGTACTACTTTTTAATAAAAATGTGGGTATGGAAGAGTATGCAATTTAGCACACTTACAGTTTATATAGATAAGTTCACAATGCTAATATATTTTTTAAATCATAGAAAATACTTTAAATAAATAAAAAAACATATACTTTTGTTTATTATTAAGGTCTGTGGTAAAATACTAATCTATAGTATAGTTTGTCTATAATATTATTTGGCTATAGTTTTACTAAATATTAAATTATAGTCGAATTTCGATCACTGGGTGTAATTACCACCACTGTAATCACGAATTGACTGGAGAAACAAGAAATCGAACCCGCGCTCATCGTGCGGCAATGTGTGTACCTGCAGTGGCTGGTGGGCGGCCTTGTCGAGCGCGGCGAGCAGCAGCGGCTTCAGGGCGCCCGCGCCCGCGTCCCCGCCCCCGCCCCCGCCCCCGCCCACGTCCCGCACCACGTGCGCCAGCAGCGACGCGTACGCAGTGCGTACCACTTGCGGCGTGTTCTTGGCAGATAGATTTTTCTGGAATACCCATATTACTATTATATATCTTATAGTTAAAATAAAAATGTTGTTATGGATGAAAAGAATTAGAATAGATTAGAATTTATTTTTATTTTTATTCACTGGTGGACAACAATAAGGACATAACAAAACAAACAACAATTTACACACATTACAACATCGTCAATGTGGACCTGAATTCCGCATAATGATGGCAAAACAATTTCCGCAGCGGAAATAGAGACAATATGAACCACAAATTATAATCAATGTGGACCTAAACTCCGCAGCGGCTATACGAACCATAAATCCGCTTAATGCTGGCAACATAGTTACAAGTGCTGATTTATAATTGTAGAGACATTTTTACGGCCGCAGCGGCGCAGTGCGGCGCACAGGTTGCGGTCAGGTCAGGTTGTGACCGTGACGTGCGGTCGTGCGACTCGTGCGACTCGTACGGCGGAGGTCGGTACCTGGAGCAGGTCGGCGAGGTGCGGCGGCAGCGTGCGCGGGGCGTGCGCGCGCGTCCACAGCCGCAGCGGGCGCAGCGCGGCGCACAGCGTGCGGTCGTGCGACTCGTGCGACTCGTACGGCGGAGGTCGGTACCTGGAGCAGGTCGGCGAGGTGCGGCGGCAGCGTGCGCGGGGCGTGCGCGCGCGTCCACAGCCGCAGCGGGCGCGCGGCGCACAGCGTGCGGTCGTGCGACTCGTGCGACTCGTACGGCGGAGGTCGGTACCTGGAGCAGGTCGGCGAGGTGCGGCGGCAGCGTGCGCGGGGCGTGCGCGCGCGTCCACAGCCGCAGCGGGCGCAGCGCGGCGCACAGCGTGCGGTCGTGCGACTCGTGCGACTCGTACGGCGGAGGTCGGTACCTGGAGCAGGTCGGCGAGGTGCGGCGGCAGCGTGCGCGGGGCGTGCGCGCGCGTCCACAGCCGCAGCGGGCGCAGCGCGGCGCACAGCGTGCGGTCGTGCGACTCGTGCGACTCGTACGGCGGAGGTCGGTACCTGGAGCAGGTCGGCGAGGTGCGGCGGCAGCGTGCGCGGGGCGTGCGCGCGCGTCCACAGCCGCAGCGGGCGCAGCGCGGCGCACAGCGTGCGGTCGTGCGACTCGTGCGACTCGTACGGCGGAGGTCGGTACCTGGAGCAGGTCGGCGAGGTGCGGCGGCAGCGTGCGCGGGGCGTGCGCGCGCGTCCACAGCCGCAGCGGGCGCAGCGCGGCGCACAGCGTGCGGTCGTGCGACTCGTGCGCGAGCACGCGCGCCAGCTGCGTGCTGGCCACGCTCGCCAGCTGCGCGCGCTCCTCCGCCGGCACGCGCACCGAGCTCAGCACGCCCACGCCCTGCACCGCCGATGCCGAAACAGTACGATATCTATTATTTCCTTCGTGATAGGATCGCAATAAAACAGAGTTTATAAAAGAAAACGTGCGCGCGCGTTACAATATCTCCAGAGAAAAAAATATATTCAATAATAAACAAATACGTACATTATTCAAAGCCTAATGAGATCTCGTTCAGAGGTAAAAGGTAACATTTGAAATTTGATCATCAATAAAGTTTCCAGGAGCGATAGTCAGGTTTCGGCATTGGATATTTGTGGTCTCAAACTTGCTAATTTGCTTGCGATATTACCACACTGAAAGGTAATTAAATATTAAAATTAAGTTTATAAACTTTACCCTCACTGCACTGGTAGAGAATACCATACGACATTAAACTCGTCAATTGTTCTCATTTTCAATATTGTAATAAAGAATAAGGCGTGGCGGCATACTAACGTTGAGGAGCGCGGCCTTGTCCTCGCTGGAGGTAAGGTTGCCGCCTGCGCCGTGGTACTCAGCGAAGGCGTGGTCGAGCAGTGCGCGAGCTGCTGACGCCGCTGCACACCGTACCGCCAGCCGCTCCAGCGCAGCCGCCGCCTCCGACCGCACCCATGGCTCCCGCGAGTGCAGGTTCCCTGCAAGACGACATTTCTCTTCAATACACTTTTTTATCGTGTGGAAATATCGTTAAAAGATCATCTCCTCATCGGAGAGGAGATGAGTGCGTGTATGGGATGTATGTACGGGCAAACGCACACCTGCTTACTGTGCAATACATACAATTTCATCTTATAATGCATTTCACCTCATTAAATTTCTTTTAGCAATAAAATCAGTGTTCCAGTAGCATTCAACCAAGGCGGTTTTATTTACCAAAAACCCTTATCAATTAATCAATTAATCACCATCATTATCACGAAACTGTGGCCTTAAACATCTACATTCTTTGGTCCTTCGTACCGGATAAAGGTGACGGTTGCTACTTTTAATCCTTTGCTTGTTTGCCATTTCAGTTACATAATAACCATGCCTCTACAATCAAACTCTTATATAGAATTATTGTAAATCAAATATTGTGCTCACCAATCAAGCTCTTTCCAATATCCACAGCGATACCGTCCAGATCGACGTCCAGATTGGCTATGACCTCTCCGACAGCCTGTATGATGGTCTCCGGGCTCCTGAGCATGGCCTTGTGCAGCGCGGGCAGCAGCTTCTCGTGCACTTCATTGCAGTCCAACATGTGCAGCAAGTCCCAGCAGCCTTTGATGTAATTGGAGTTGGGGCGACACTTCACGCTGATCAGGCTCTTTATGAAGCTCTCCAACATTTTTGCCTGTTTAAATTATTCAAAGTCAAAATTAATGTGTGTCGTATATCGATCTTATTATACATATTTATTTCTTACTGGAAAGCAAAATTATAAACATATTTATTTTATAATTAAAATATTACATTATATTTTGGGAACCTAAACAATTATTCTGCAGACATGATGGCCTATTTATCAACCATTGTGTATGCAGAACAATTATTTAGGATTAGTTTAGTTTATTATAGAGTTTTCAAAAAGGATATATTAAGTTTTTTATTGTTCGGCAAGTCTTTGTGTTTCCTGCGTCTATAGGGAATATTGACTATTTTCCATTAAATGGATCACATGGTTATTTGGCACTAAAATTTTATATACAACAATGGTGTCAAACAACCATACGGCCTGTATGGTATATGCAACAGCGGATCCAGGGGGGGTTATGGGGGTCATGACCCCCTGAGCCCAGGACTTAGGACCACTAATTAAATATAATGATTTTATTTATATATTTTGTCACCATACAGATTTATTTTAACTACATACCTTCAATATTTAATTAATTATATATAAATAGTTCTTCTCTGGATGTCTTCAAGAGAAGATGGTAATATGTATGTGTATATGTACAAGTTATTATGTGTTAAGTTTTTTAAGCGTACAATAAATAATAAATATTTTTAAAATATAAATATTTTTTGTACTTACGTACATTAATAAAATACCTACTTTTTACTTGTATCTATTGTTATCAAAATTAAATTATAAGACACTTGACCACGACTATGTGACCTGGGGCCAAACTGGATCCGCCCTTGGGTATATGGTAATCGGTCACTGTAACATATATACGTCTGAAACACCAGGGATGTCACATGAGCATTATTTATAGTATATAAATCATAAAAGCTTTAATTACCTTGTGCTGCGAGATAGTTTGTTCATCTCCAACTTGTTTATAGTGCCTGCAGAGAGCGGAGAACGCAACACACACGTGTGGCCCTGAGTCGGCTGCCTGCGCCACCAGCACCTCGAGCCACTTGCCCAACTTACTGCCGATGGCGCACCACGAGGTGTGTAGCTACAAACATATGTTATATATTTTTATTTGTATGTGCTTTTATTAAAAACTCGCGGAGTCGGCAAAAACTATTTTGCTATATACTGTCAGATATGTCAACTCTATGTACTAGTAAAAGTATTATAATAAAATAACAACTATATAGCATTAATTTAACTATGTCTCTAACACAATTAACTTTAGCATTTAAAATACAACCAGCACCTGAGTTCAAAGACCGAATGCCGTGGCTTTTTTTTTGGACAACTCTAATGCTGTTGGCCGCAGCTGGCCTTTACAGCTTCACCGGACGATATGGGCAGATGGCACTCCAAACCCGCGGAAGGACTTATGGAGCGGCTGTAGGCCAACTTCCGCCTGACGGATACGACTTTAGTCTGAGGGCACCACTAGGGGTTCGAACCTCGGCTCAGGCCGTCGTAACATCGATCCCCGTTGAATTGGACGTGGGATCGATCAGAGGGGTGGATGGGGGATCGATCGGAGGGACAAAAGCCCTCCCTTTTATACAGAGAAGATATGAGTGGGGGTTATACGCAACTAGTTTAACGATACCGAGTAATAATGAAAATACCTTCTTTTAATATTTTAAAAATATCAAATTTTTTGATAATAGCGTTGTGATTTCAATTTATGTATTGTTAATACATAAATTAAAATGTTAAAATAAAGTATATTTTTAATGCAGAATCATAATTACATTAAGTACAACAAAAATATTGATCAAAAATAAAAAAAAAGTTGTGATGTGATAACCTTAAGCGTATAAAACATAGTTTCATCCTGTTCTCAGATATTACAATAACAACTAATATAAACCTATGTTTATGTCAAATAAATATGATTTGATTTGATCTACTAATTATAAAAAAAATTCAATAACAATCAGTCACGTTGTTTGGGAGTTTTGTTAAAACATTGTGAGAGAACTTTATATCCGTATTTTAGTTAGGTATTGTGTGTATGATAAGTAGATTTTTATGTGTCTAACACTGATTCTCTGCTAATAAATTTCATACCATAGAGTATGCCTTGTCATTTTTCCTCTTATTGCCGTATGCGGTGACCACTGCCAGCAGGTTGGCCTGTGATAGAACCAGTGACTTGTAGTCGACATCATCCTCCTCCTTGGCAGTGAGGGAATTATTCACCAGCACTGTTGACCATCGCAGCGCATACAGACCACTCTGAGATATGCTTTTACTGAAAGTATACAAAAATAGTATGTTTTAAAAATAAGGCATAACATTATTTATGGGGCCTAGATTCTGCCCTGAGTAACACCCAAATAATAAAATCTAACTTACACTAAAAAAATAAATTATCTAGTCTTCTGCAGACTTTACATTTGTGTTATGGTTACTAGACAACTGATACAAATACATATTCTCTTTTTTTTGTAACTACATACATATCATACATAAAAACAGCCAGATTGATACAAGCTGTTATGTATTGATTATGTTCATAGAATGACAATAGATAAATATGCGCATTAAGGTGCAAGTGCAGTAAACAATATGCTTTCTGAACTTGTCATGGTTCTATTTTTTACAAATAATCATGAATTGTTTACATCGTATGAGGAATCGAACCCTCGACCATTGGAAGTATGCTAAACTGCTGGACCACTGAGGTCATCTATATTTTTATTACACACTAGCTATGCCCGTGACTTCGTTCGCGTGGTATCAAATTTCTTCTACAAATATTTTTATTATTTATACATATAAATAAAATTGGAGTGTCTGTTTGTAATATTGAAGTAACCGTTTTTTACTACGTGCATATGAATATAATTACCGTACATACATTATTGTCTGTCTGTTTGTTTCAGCTAATCTCTGAAATGGCTGGACCGTTTGTGACGGTACTTTTATTGGCAGGTAACTAATGTAATAAGGGGTAACTTAGGCTACTTACATTTTAGACAAAATCTTTTATTTTAGAAAAATAAAGTTAAATTCCACGCGTGCGAAGTCGCGGGTAGAGATAGTGTGATAATGAATGATAGACAGATCGATAATAACTCAGTACTTACGATGTTGATATATTTTTCAATTGCTCAGATATATCAAGGAGCACTGGTAGAAAGCTGCGCAGCGTCCATTCCCTATGGTTGGTGGCCAGGTACGCGAGCAGATCCTTCACGTACGACTGCGAGGTGGCGTCACGGTACCGGTGCAGGGTAGAGCCCAGCACCCGGCACACAAACCGTACTGCCGGCTCTGTGATACCTATATCAATAACAAATAATTATCATCATCTGCTTCTTCCTTATCCTATTAATTTGAGGTCAGTGTGTTTCCCATTAATTTGGGATGTTTCTCTCGTGTGTATGCTTTTCTCTTCCATTCATTCCTGTTCACAGTCATCTCGTTATTTATTCACTTCTTCCCATATCATCTTTCACACAGTCCATCAGTCTCTTTTTTATTCTTGTACTCTTATAAGTGATGATAACTAATTAGTGATGATGTTTAAAAAGAAAATATTTTATAGAATTTCCAGTAGGATCTAGGCGAGGAAAGACCACACTATGTGATTGTTTTCATCTTTTATTCTTTAGATCATACATTTTTGTGTTGTAGTATATTTTTATGTTTTGTGAAGAATACTTGGTATTGATTTTTTGTAGAATATTCTAACTGATTAAGTTTAGTGTTTTAAAAAACAAGATGATTATATAGACCCCTTGCAGTTTGTTATAGATGGTCTTGTGACTTTGGGAATCACTGCTTTTTTTATATAATAGTTACATACAAAACATTGTTACCTAATTTTTTTATATAATATATATCCCCATGATACCATTTATTTTTATGTCTTAATTAAATTAATTAAAAATCAGAGAATTATAAATCTATATTACATTAATAGAATAAAACAACACAGTATTACTACATACATATTAGCATTGCAAGGCATTGTCATGCCTTTCTAGTTTAATTACACCAGTTTTCTTTTTCTAAATGTAACCAGAGTATCAAAGAAGCCAATAGCTGAATAGCTCTGGCGACATTAGTTTGTCAAGGGACACCCGAGGTAACCAGCCCAGCCCCCTCATCCTCATACAATGCCATTCCAGACCTTTCGATGGTGTAATAGTCCTACATCCTGTAATCTGCCATATGATATATCATGAATTAAAATACAGTTTACAAAGAACTGCATTTATGGCGAAATAAGTGAAAAGGAGAGACAGAAGTGCCCACTTCCTATAAAGTCTATGTAGATTAAAATATTCAAATAATAATGTAGATTTACAGTCATAGTCAATTTCCGTATGCGGTATTTATTTCATTTAAGCTTTTGTTTTGACGTATTCCGGGCTGAAATGATGATGGTGATGAAGCTTGTTTATTTGCCTCAGAAAACTGTTATTTCTTCATAAGCAGTAGATTAACAGATAATAATCACTTGCATACACTTCTTCGTTCTTCATGTACTATGGTGCATTGTTAAGCTTCAACATTTTAGAATATTTAAAAACTGACAACATACTGATCTCCAGAACTCTATATGTACATCATTATCTTTTAGATGTATAGGGTCATCTAAATATGTATAATACAAAAAGAAGAAAAAAAAATTAGAAACTAGAAAAAAAATATTTATTTCGTAATAAATTCTTCAACTCCTGTATTATATTCATTTTTATACGCAGTTGAATGTGAATAACAAAACTGGAACAAAGACCAACAAAAGAAACTGCAGCCAGCCAGCCAGCCTTGTTATACACTAACTATATTATATAAAAACTTGTTTCATTCATTCATATAATAAGGTTATAATATTTAATACATGAATTGCTACTTCTCAATATTTGTTATCAATTGCACAATATCTGTAATATTAATAAAATAATCAACATTAAAAAAAAAGTATTGTGTTGGATTCTAAAATCAAACAGTTTAATATTTAAAAAAGTATAATAAACATGTGCATTCAGTTTAACTTAAAGAAAAAATGAAGTGCATCACTTATTGAAAATAAAAAACTCTTTGTTTCATGTTAAGTAATAATAGTAAGTGAATTGGTCCCTTGCAATATTAATTATTCGGAACATTCATCATACGAGCTATATTTGTTTGACCGACATGCACCTCCGGGCAATAATATCTGGAGTGCCGGATCAATACAGCTAAGTTAGGTCAACACGACCCAGGCAGACCTAGTGCACTGTGTCGCCATCTAGATGCCTAGACTGCTATATACAATATGCAATGTAGCTACGAATATATAAGCAATAATCAATATACCTGGAGTAGAGAGAACATCCTGAATATCCTCGAGCACGTCACGTCTTCCCTTCAAACTTGCGGTCTGGATTTTGAATGGTATATCCTTCAACCTTTTTAAAACCTGCCCAGATATAAATAAGTAAATACTCTATTCATAATTTCACTGTACATTCAAAAACTAAAAGCTAACATTTACCTCGGAATCTGCCATTTTCAAGACATTAAAAATCTTTTTGCGAAAGCACACGTCCCACAATGTTCAAATACAGAGTAAAGTGAATGAACTGACATTCGTATGCAAATGTATTATAGATATCTATACATACTTATAGAAACGTCAGCTGTCATATTGACAGTCACATCTGTTATAGAGCGGCATTATTCTAATTAGGTTTGGAAAAAAATTAAATCTAAAGCGAATGTTGTTCCGTATCTGTGGTAGACTGTTTCTCTATCTGTGCTCTCTCAATCTGTGGTTACGTCAAAATTCTTTTATAGTTTGTCACAGAATGTATTTGTTTATAAAATCTAAATGTATAATCATTATATAAATTTAAATTCACAGATTACTATCTATAACTAAATGCTGTTTGATAATTTATCGGTGTACATTATATTCACGGGTACCTATTTGTAAAATGGAGATTAGACAAAAACAGTTAATGGATTTGAAATTGTACGTACAAGACGTAGAAGCTGAAGTGACGATGATCCTGCAAAGTCTCCAATGGGACAGGAAGGGTCTAACTCAGGTAAATTAGTCTGCAGAAAAAATTAATAATTTGTATTTGTGGTCACCTCGGCTCCGTTCGGAGTTTATTTATAACAGAGTTTTTGATAACATATAAAACGTTTGGAAACTTCAAAATTTGTGAGACCTTATGAATAATCAAATTTTTACCGTCAGAATCTTTGCAGCTAACCCTGTATACATAATATAGATATAGCCTATAGAAGAAGCCTATGCCACTATAGAAGAATGTACAACTTCGAATATTTTTTTTAATTATGAAAGAAGAAAGAAAATATGTTTATTTTATAACACTTACAATATATAAAAATACATTATTAAAGACAATTTGGAACACTAAGGTGTTGTGTCATAGGTTCAGTATATGCTGTGATGAGGTGCAACTGTTATTATGCAGATACCTTTATATTTAAAAATAAAAATGTATTATACAAAATTATGTATTCATTTCAGAAAAAAAATACTGTGTATTTTAGAGTTACATTTCAGATAGTAGAATCTCTCTCTTTATATTGATACAGTAATACTACCCTCTAACTGTTAACTATCACTATTTTAGAATGGCTGTATGGAGTCATGTAAATATGACATCAACCACAGAATACCCACCCATACAAAGGTCGAACATGAGAAGCAGTGTCTGCTTAAGCATCTCGGCTACTCTAAAGAAGATGTGCTACTACCAGATCCTCCTGACGTTAATGCAAACACTCTTGTTACATTGAGTATGGTCACTTATATCTTAGCCTCTTCAATAACCCATTCAAAACTGGTGTGCCAATCGTAGACATAAAATATAATTTAAAATGATTTTATAATTTCTAATTGAAAACTATAGTAGTCATTTTTTCACTTATAAATATTCAATTTAGTACTACTAATTTGTTTTAAAAAATTAATGGCAATTTTCTTTCTCATTATACTTTAGATGCATGGCATTTACCAAATCCATCCGATGTAAAAAAATTATTCTGGTCTGAAAGGGTTATGGCATATTTTTTAATATTTAATACAACTAGAGTGGCAACCAAGCTCCGCAGATATCAGATGAAATCAAAGAGAAAATAATGTATTCTAGGACCTTTTCAGCACCTTATGAATGAAAATGTAGGGGAAAACTACCATCCAATTCATTATACAGATTCAATAGAGAAGAACTGAGGAGAAATGCAACTGAATTCCTTTTTTATTCTTCATGTAATGTCTATGGTATGGAGATACCATAGACATGGGTGCATATATCACAATTACTGAGGATTATTATGTCATTTCCATACTATATAATTCCAGTGTTATATATCATTTCAATCAGCTACAAAGCAGGTTCTTGGTGTATGTAATATTAAATTAATTTTTAATTATTACACTCCAATATTTTAATTAAATTCATCAGTCATTTAATATATATATATATACATGCATACACATATAATCTAACTACATTATTAATAAAGATAAAAATTATTCCTAATAAATAGTGAATGTTATGATTCTTTATAGTTTTAGAATTATTTTATTTCATTCATTTTTTTATTTATGTACAAAACTTATCATTCTAACTAATAGTAAGTTACTATATCTAAGTATTGTTGAATAAATGACTAAATATAGCTAATCATAATTTAAATTCATAATTTCAGATAAATGTGATATACAGAAAATAATAAATGCTGCATCAAATAGTGATCCATCATTCAGAAAAGGTAATTAAACTTATAATATTCTCATAATAATAATATTTATGTCTACTGATGTTTTTGGCTTGACATGATGTTTTTATTTTTGCAGTTCTAATGATACTTTGCTTAATTTGGCACTCTACTAATGTATCCTTTTGATATAGTATGTACATTTCCCCCCGAGGTACACTTAGAGAAAATCAGCAGTGTAGTCCCCTCTTTGTCACCATTAAGTGATCCATTTTCCATTCTAGTTATAAAAAAATTACATACCCTACTTCTTTTAAAGAGGAGGGTAGTTAGTGTGGACTAGTCTTATTGCAAGCAATTTCTAAGTTAAATCAACCTCTACACAATCCTGCTTATTATTAATTATGATAAAACGTGATAAAACAAATTCATAAGGAATTATAATAAATTCTTAATTTATCACAACATGCAGAAAATTGATCATCACTACTGGAAGCATTATGACCTCTATTGGTGAATAAATCCTGACCGCTATTGAGTCTACACTGAACAAAGCATCATCAGGTATTGAATGCTATATCCGAACTCGTTTGGAAGCCTAGTGTTCACTAATTGTTATAGTTTGGGCGTAATAAATCTATTAAGTAGTTAACAATACATCTGATTTCCACTGGTGCTTTGCTAATATAAAGTTAGAACAAGAAGCATTATCCCATCATAATCCTTTAAAAAATGTTAAAGTAAGTTTCCTCAACAATAAGGTACAGGATGTGATGGAACGGAGCCGTTGACACTGGGTAGACTGCAGACCGTGTACTCAGCAGACGAGAGACGCGCTGTATACGACGCTGTTGTTAAGGCTGTGCCATCTTGCCATGATCTTGCTGATTTGGCTCTGCCAAGGTAAGCATTGTAATAAATATCAAGTCTCAAGATAATTCACACAGTACCATCTAGACCCAAATTAAGCTACCTAAAGCTTGTGTTATGGGTACTAGACAACTGATAAGTTTTTATCAGAATCGACGTCACGTAACCTATTATTTCACAATTTAATATTTTAATGTTATTCGCATAATAAATATATTTTTATAATCTTTAAAATACAAACTTCATTGAAGAGCACCAAAAATTCCAGCAAACATCACAAACATATTGATAATAAAAAATATACTTGTTATAAATTGTTACAACATTTAAACTAAAAATCTTCAGTTCCAGCGGCGATGATTCAAAATCGGCCGGCACCAAATCCAGGCTGGAAGTGTTGGCAGAGCTGCGGAACATGAAGCGGCGCCGTACAAAGTACCGCGTCGCCGCCAAGACGCGGAACTACTCGGACGTGCTGCGGGATGTTATTAAAACACAGGTCATTACTTTTATATACTAAATGAGTTCCAACAAAATCACTAAGTTTATTGCTGGCGTATCAAAGAAGCGAGAATCTATTATTCTAATCCTGAACAATCACCGGCTAAGCGATGTCTAGTCCCAAGCCATTCATTGTGTTATGGGTACTCTATTCTTTGAAAAAAAAGGCGAGCACAATAGATATAGGTCGCAGTGCTACTGACAATAACAGAAAATCCTTAAAAAAATAGGTAATCGATAGCTGATAGATTTTTTTTGTAAATACATACATAATATGAAATTTGGAAGTAAGGCGGTATGTCAAATCGGTAGAGTACAGAAGCCGTCAAAGTTGTCAATACATTGAGAGGGATCGTACACTAAATTAACCTAATTGTAACTGATGTTTAATTTTCATGGTTATCCGACTCGAAGGACCATTGTTCGGGGTAACTGAAACTATAATAAGATAAATAAGAATAAAAAATACTGATAAAACTGTTAATTAAACAGGTTAATATTGGTTAATAATAAATTTGTACCCGCGGCATTCTTGATTACTAATAGCAAACTGATTTTGGTAAAATAAAAAAAATTATAATGAAATATCAACGCCGCGAAATAATGTACGATGTTAGCTCGTACAACATTCTCGATCTCTCAATGTTGATTGATGTAAGTCTATTATAAATGTATAAGTTTGTTAGTTTATGTAGAACTTGTATTAAGAATAAGTACACGAACTGCATACTATATGTCGCTGTGTTAAAAGTAAACATTGATATTATTTCGTTTTGTTACTTTGTGTAAGGGATTTTCTAGAAAAAGAACCCTTCTCATTTCAACTACAATATTAATAATATAATCTTACATCAGTTTGGAATTTAGATCGAGCCGAGACGAACTGACAAGAAATTCTACTCTTGCTTTTTTCAAATGATTACACATAATTGTTATAATACATATTAAATCTTAAGTTTCAGATAAATACACTAGACTATATTATTAAATTGAGGTCATTAAAAAAACAACACTCAATCATTTTTCTTTTTTTTTTACTATTTCTGTGTTCTGGCAAATTCTTTGCTTTCCATGTACTTCTAAAATGTTCTATAATTGCCTTTTGTAATTTCTAGATGGAGATATATACAGAAGTTAGTGAAACAGCAATAAAACCAAATATCCCTCACAAAGCTGATGCCGAGGAAAGTAAACAAGATAATCACAAAATTAATGGTAACAAGTTAGACAAGTACAAATCTGAAATCTATTCCAGACATAAACAAAAGAGAGATAACAGATATGATACGTCTCCAAAAAGATACAAAGAAGATCAAGATGGAGGTGACAGAAATAGATACGATAATAAAGCGCATGACAGAAATAGAGATTGGAGAGACAGAAGGAAAGATAAAAAAGACATTCATCGGGAGAAAGAGAAATATGATAAACGAAATTTAGATAATAGAAATAAATATGATAATGACAGGGAAAAGAAACACCATCATATCGACGAGAAATACAAGAAAATGTATACAAATAGAGAAGATAATAAATATTACAATGAAAGGAAAAAAGATCCAGAAGAATCATATTACAAAAGTTACAAGGATAGACCTTCATCGAGAGACAGCAGACAGTATGATAAAAGTGACTATAAATATTCTAGAAATAAAGAAATAATTAAAGGTGAACAAAAACGGTATTATGACGACGCTAAAGAAGATGATACATCTTACAGAAAAAAGATACGGCACAAATAATTTGTTACAATAAAAGGTATTATAACTGCAGAGGCTTTTTATTTCCCAAAAATAAACACATACAGCGTTGAAACCAAGAAACATAATACATACTCCGAACTGAATTGTGCACACAATATCGTGACAATTTTTAAACTGTACCCCTCCGATCGATCCCCCGTCCAATTCAAACGGGGATCGAAATTACGACGGCCTGAGCCGAGGTTCGAACCCCTAGTGGTGCCCTCAGACTAAAGTCGTATCCGTCAGGCAGGAGTTGGCCTTCAGCCGCTCCATAAGTCCTTCCGCGGGTTTGGAGTGCCATCTGCACTCGCCCCTAACGTCCGGTGAAGCTGTAAAGGCCAGCTACGGCCAATAGCAGAGTAGTCCGAAAAAAAACTTATGGTACGTAGGACTGTAATTACATGAAACTTCTAGAACATACATTAATTAATAAGTTTTAAGCTTTACTATTTATATATTTACTTCAAGTTTATAGGCGTAAATCATATTAATTAAACATATATTGTGGTTATTATCTCACTCAGAAACTAGATGGCGTTGTAGACACTGAAGTCTGTTTTTTTGGTAAAATTTCTGGTAGAAGATAATGGAATAGTGCACGCGCCTGCGCTAACGGTTTGCGCTGGCGGGGCACCAGTGGAGGATGATAAGATGAGCACGAGGTCAGGTCAGTTAGCCCATCGTGACAAATTCACCGAGAATATATCACGATGGTTTACAGGGGGAACCGCGTGGAGGTCAACACGACATGGGACATTGATGGTAATGGGGTCATGAGTCCACATTACTAACAATTCCTTTCCCCCCTAGTGCACGTATATTTGGAAAGAATGAAGGAGGAAGGGACGCATGAACTCGCGGGTTCGATTCCTCGCACGGCACAAACATTTGTATTCATGAGTATAATTGTTTGTATCGGTCTGGGTGTATTCTATGTATAATATGTATGTATTTACGAAAAAAAAATCTATGTATATGTATCAGTTGTCTAGTACCCATAACACAAACTTTAGCTAACTTAACTTGGGTCTAGATGGCGCTGTGTGAATTGTCCTGAGATTATTATTATTATTAAATACTTCGTTAATATAAATAGTCACCACTGGTGTCTATTCACCCCCCTCTAATTGATGCTGCTACTCCAAAGAACACAATATACTTAAATAATAGCGGCCCCATCGTAGCTGCTATAAATATAACAAATAAACAGATAAACAAAACTCACTTTCACATATATATATATATATATATATATATATATATAAATATCCCCTTGGGCACTTTGTGGCTCAGACGTGCCGTATAGGTAGTTTTTTGTTGATCCATTTTCACTTGTTGATCCGGAGGCCTTTTGTTGATCTAATGCCAGCTGACCATATATAAATGTTGATCCGTTTTGAGCCACAACTGTCACGACGAGTAATAATAATAATTAAGCGATTTATACACGATTTTATACAAATCCACCTTTTTGGCATACGAGCAGTTCTTGATCCAATTCAAACGGGCCAATCAGGGTGCAGCATTTGCCAAGGGCTTCCTCATTGGCACGTTTGGGCTACTACATTATGGCTACAGTAACTTAATAATGTCTAGCTAGTATTTCAAGAATAATAGTCTATCTAATCTAAATATTTATAGAAATCAGTCTGGAGTAACGTGACTCCAGATCAAACCTCAATACTTATTATTTTTTGGACGGGAATCTTTTCTTTTGTAACAAAGTTACTGAGCGAATAAAGAGAAGACGCAACGGCGGATCCAGGGGGGAGCGTCATGGAGGTCATGGGAGTCATGGGGGCGTCATGACTCTCCCCCCCTTAGCCCAGGACTTAGGTAGACCACTAATTGAACTAAAAAATAATGAAACAGCAAATTTTTTTGCACGATCGGAGTGTTGGTGCAGTAGTATTAATTATAATTAAACATTGTTACTTAAAACATAACAGTTAAAGTACTATAACAGTAAAAGCAAAATAGGTATTTTCAAAATACTTTTTCAAAATAAATTACCCTTTGAGTTTTTGTCCAAACCTCAGATATTTTATTTATTTTAGGTATATCAATCATTACATAGTATAGTATAAAACAAAGTCGCTGTCGCATCTAACAAGTACATAAATAAAGAAACAAGACTTTTTGGCTCTGAATATATTTCAAAAATCAATTACTTGTGTTAATCAATTTATATACTCGTTCTTATTTCATAGTACTTGTTTTGATCCGAATATATACAGATACCGTAACGGTCTATTAATTATGAATTTATTATACCTAACCTAGATATTTTATTTTGACGAAACTCCGTGTAGTAGTAGTATCCGATAAGGGTATGCGAACCCTAAGTATTATTGCAAAATGACCAGTAATTTCGAAGAAATAAGCCTTTGAATTTTAAATCAACTTACCAAACGGACGCTCAAGGTTCGATTCCCGCCACCGATTTTTTTTTGTTATTTTTTTTTTTGTCTTTATTCTAATTTTAAATTAACTATTTTAATAATTAAATGAATTTAATCGAACAAAACGTTGTTAAGTATTCAATTAATTTTAATTTACATTACCTATTGTACTTTCTAAATTGTAAAGCAGCTAACAATTATAGTAAGATCTTATAAATAACTAACACAACAAGTAAAACATTTTAAATGTATTTTCTTTTTTATTACAAATATTTTTTATGCATAATATAATAGTTAATATCTAATAAATACATAATGATCTGATAATCAAATTATAAGTACAGTCTCAAATTGAAAGTAAGAAAAACAGAAAATATAGAGAGAACTATAGGGATATAACAGAAAGATGTTAAAAAAGGAGAAGGACAGTAAAAAAGTTACAAATTTAAATAATATTCCCGCAATTTCTGTTTAAATGAATTTATTACATTATTATATATATTAGGCATACGACTAGCCTTATGACTGTTACTTTTTTTTTTAATCTATACATCTATACATGTAAATAAAATTGGAGTGTCTGTTTGTAATATTGAAATAACCGTTTTTACTACTTGCATATGAATATAAATCCGGTACATACACCAAAATAACATATTTTACAAGTTTTGTCTGTCTGTCTGTCTGTTTGTTCCGGCTAATCTCTGAAATAGCTGGACCGATTTTGACGGGACTTTTTTTGGCAAGTAGCTGATGTAAGGTCAGTTTTTAAGGAGTAACTTACGCTACTGTTATTTTAGAAAAATAAAATAAAATTTCACGCGGACGAAGTCGCTGGGGCCAGCTAGTCTATAGATATACCGAGATTTAATATTTAAGTTGCTATTATGTTGTTGACAAAATTTTACTGTAATGTTACTATTACGTTATCCTACACAATTTGTATTATTTTGGATGAATAAATAAATAAATAAATAATAATCTATACATCTATACATACAAATAAAATTGGAGTGTCTGTTTGTAATATTGAAATAACCGTTTTTTACTACATGCATATGAATATATATAAGGTACATATACCAAAATAACAATTTTTATAATTTTAGTCTGTCTGTCTGTCGGTCTGTTTGTTCCGGCTAATCTCTGAAATGGCTGGACCGATTTTGACGGTACTTCTTTTTGGCAGGTAGCTGATTTATAAGGAGTAACTTAGGTTACTTTTATTTTAGAAAAATAAAGTTTAATTCCACGCGGACGAAGTCGCGGGAACAGCTTGTTTTTAATAAAAACATCTTTTTTGTGGTACTTGAGAATGTTGAAGCCTGTTGTTTGTAATATTGAAATAACCGTTTTTTACTACTTGCATATGAATATAAATACGGTAGGTACATACACCAAAATAACATATTTTACAATTTTTGTCCGTCTGTCTGTTTGTTCCGGCTAATCTCTGAAATGGCTGGACCGATTTTGACGGGACTTTTTTTGGCAGGTAGCTGATGTAATAAGGCTACTACCTAGTAACTTAGGCTACTTTTATTTTAGAAAAATAAAGTTAAAAACCACGTGGACGAAGTCGCGGGAACAGCTACTGTATAATATATTAGAGATACCTACGTGTTTTTTTATTGATGACTAGCTGTACACGGAATTTCGTCCGTGTGGAATTTAACTTTATTTTTCTAAAATATAAGAAGTTAAATTCCACGTGGTACAGCTAGTTGTCGGTAGTCTAGCGATTTAGCTAGCACACTGCTTTGATTCCAAATTACCTAAATTCGGAAATTCTTTTTATGCTTGGTGGTCGAGGGTTCGATTCCTCGCACGCTGCAAACATTTGTATTCATAAGTATGATTGTTTGTAACGGTCTGGGTGTTTTCTATGTATAGATAATATATATGTATTTACGAAAAAAAATCTTTGTATTTATATCAGTTGTCTAGTACCCATAACATAATCTTCAGCTAGCTTAACTTGGGTCTAGATGAAGCTGTGTGAATTGTCCTGAGATTACTATTATTACTATAATAAATCTTTTCAAATCAGCCGATGTTTATTTTTGCCATAATACGTGCTGTTACCATGTGATAATATTACGTACGTACTTATTAAACTATTAACTTATTATTAAATTATTAACTATTTATACTGTTTTAAATGTGATGCGTTCATTATTTATATTTCCTTTGAATTAAAGACAAATGTATATATATATATATACATTTATATAAACTTGCACACTTAGTTGATCCAGCCACGATCCGTAGATATTGCTGATTCCACTGTCTCTCTCTTTCTATCACTATCTTTGTATTCTAATATGCGATGTTGCCGTTCCGGCATGGTCTCGGCCGGAACGGCAACATCGCATATGTTGCGCGTTGTTGCCAAATGTATTCGTCGATAGTAGTAGATACCTATACGCGATATATATTTTTTCAACAATTTCCTGCAATAGTGAATCCGTATCGGCAATTTTTTTTAAATGCACAAAGATTTTTTGGCTCTGAATATATTTAAAAATCATTTACTTGTGTGTTGATGAATTTATATACTAGTACATGAAGTACCTAATACTTGTTTTGATTTGAATAGGTAGCGATATTATGAATTTATTATACGTAATCTAAAGATTTTGACGAAATAAAAGTAATTAGTTATCTGTTAACCTTGACTTCATGTTGGCACCAGTATTATCAGATGATGAACATACTCTTCGAAAACTTACAGCAGAAATATCGTGTTTGGACTCATTAGATAGGTCTCGATGAATAGAGTTTAAAAAACTTAAAATAAATGGTAAATTAGAAATAATGTATAAATACCCCTTACGTAAAATTCAACCACTTTAAACTTAATAATAATAATAATTAGGAAAAGAGAAAAGCTATACATGTACTGAAAGTAATTGATGTCTTCCACACAATATTTTCACTATTAAACAACTCTGTTTGTTCAGTAAAAGTGTAAATACACTGGTAACCTTTAATCATATTTTATATGCAAACATTACATATACAAACCCTAAAGTTTTATTTCAGAATAGCCAGTAGTTTTGAAGAAATAAGTCTTTGAAATTGTACGTGTAACTTATATATATACTAGTTTTTTCACCATAACAAACAACACCAATATGGCCTAGTTAGTAGTTTACCTGTGTACCAATTAATAATAATAGTAATCTCAGGACAATTCACACAGCTTCATCTAGACCCAAGTTAAGCTAGCTGAAGATTATGTTATGGGTACTGATATAAATACAAAGATTTTTTTTCGTAAATACATATATATTATCTATACATAGAAAACACCCAGACCGTTACAATCATACTCATGAATACAAATGTTTGCAGCGTGCGAGGAATCGAACCCTCGACCACCAAGCAGGAATCAATATGTGTGCTATATCAACTACCGACAATAATGTACCGCGTGGAATTTAACTCTTATATTTTAGAAAAAACATTCTCGGACGAAATCCGTGTACAGCTAGTCATCAATAAAAAAACACGTAGGTATCTCTAATATATTATACAAGCTGTTTATTCGTCCATGGTTTTTAACTTTATTTTAAAATAAAAGTAGCCTGTTACTAGGTTTATTATTACATTGCTACCTAAAAAAAGTACGTCAAAATCGGTCCAGCCATTTCACTAGATTAGCTGGAACAAACAGACAGACGGACAAAAATTGAAAATATGTTATTTTGGTGTATTATACTGTATTTATATTCATATGCAAGTAAAAAAAACGGTTATTTCAATATTACAAACAACAGGCTTCAACATTCTCAAGTACCACTGGTTGTTTTTATTAAAAACAAGCTGTTCCGCGTGGAATTTTTATTTTTCTAAAAAAAAAACACCTCAATTCTTATAAATCAGCTACCTGCCAAAAAGAATCCATTAAATTGTCCAGCCATTTCAGAGATTAGCCGGAACAAACAGACCGACAGACAGACAGTAAAATTATAAAAATTGTTATTTTGGTATATGTACCTTATATATATTCATATGCATGTAGTAAAATCGGTTATTTCAATATTACAAACAGACACTCCAATTTTATTTATATGTATAGATGTATATTATTATTTATTTATTTATTTATTCATCCAAAATATACAAATTGTTGATTATAATACATATTACAGTAAAATTTTGTCAATAACATAATAGCAACTTAAATATTAAATCTCGGTATTATAAACTAACACTCAGCGATCGTGAAATTTTTTTTATATTTCTAAAATAACGTAGCGTAAAATTCTATTGCTTTCCATGTACTTCCAAAAATGTTCTCAAAATCGGTGCCTATTTGTAGATTAGCCGGAACAAACAGACAGATATATACAGACAAAACTTGTAAAATATGTTATTTTGGTGTATGTACCGGATTTATATTCATATGCAAGTAGTAAAAAATATTTCAATATTACAAAAGCTGATGCTCCAATTTTATTTACATGTATAGATGTATATATCAAAAAAATTAATGGTAACAAGTCGTATGCCAATATATATAATAATGTAATAAATTCATTTAAACAGAAACAAATAGAGAGATAACTTTTTTACTATGATACTTTTTTAACATCTTTCTGTTATATCCCTATAGTTCTCTCTATATTTTCTGTTTTTCTTACTTTCAATTGGAGTCTGTACTTATAATTTGATTATCGGATCATTATGTATTTATTTATACATTTATGGGTTATATATTTATGAGATGTATATTGTTATTTTGTTATAGACATGTATATTGTGCTTATCTTTATTTTCTTTCGAAATCTTTTTTTGACATTTCTTATTTATATTAAGTGCACCGCCAATAATCTTTACCATCATATCGCCTGGTAAATAACGCGGCAAGATAAATGTACATGTACAATTTTTTTTGTGCATTAAAGTTAAATAAATAAAAAAAATACAATACTGTTTAATGAAAATGCGTATTGTCTAGTGCTTTGAGATGTATCAAAATAAGGTCAACAAAAAAGTCCGTGATGGTATATGTCTATCTCTCAAGGATAACCAACAATAACCATTTTTTATCTTTTACATTATACGGGAATTTATTTTATCGTATGTTTCCCTTAAAATCATGTAAACTATGCTATTATGTCATAATCTACAGAACTAATAATATTTTATAGTGAAATATCCACTATAAAATAGTAATGTAAATAATTTAATTCGTTACGCGCGAATCAGCTGTTATAAGGTCAAAGGTCGGTGCACCCCGCGTATTTGATAAATAGTGCTTCTCTGGATGTCTTTAAGAGAAAATGGCAGTATGTACGTGTATATGTACAAGTCCTTAAGTGTTAAGTTTTTCAAATGTACAATAAAGAATAAATATTTTTAAGTACAGTACTTACGTACATTAATATAATACCTACTTTTTACTTGTATCTATTGTCATCAAAATTAAATTATAAGTTCTTAACTTGACCACGACTATGTGACCCTCTCTTGGCGCCAAAACGAGTGAAAAAATGAACAGCATACGACGACGACGCATACCTATAGAGTGGAGCAACTGCTTATTCAGTTTTATTCAACTATTTAGTCCCTCCACCGTTACAATGAATGGAGGCGGATATTACAATGTATGTAGCATTGCGAATATAAAATATCTAGATTAGGTATAATAAATTCATAATTGATAGACCGTTACGGTATCAGAGCCAAAAAGTCTTCTTTCTTTATTTATGTACTGTTAGATGCGACATCGACTTTGTTTTATACTACACTATGTAATGATTGATATACCTATGTAAAATAAATAAAATATCTGAGGTTTGGACAAAAATTCAAAAGGTACTTTATTTTGAAAAAGTATTTTGAAAATACCTATTTTGCATTTAGTATTTGAAATACAAAACTATTTTTGTTTTTAGAGTGACATTTCTATGAATTCACTGTCGAAAGCGGTGCGATGGAAAAAGATAACCGTTTATAAAAATATAATAAATAGCGCTGGACAATTAACACAGACTGATACTGAACTGATATAAATAGATATTTTTATCTTGTAAATACATATATAATATACATATAAAACACCCAGACCGATGAAATCAATCGATGACCGATGAGTACATATGTTTGCACCGTGCGAGAAATCGAACCCGCGACCATCGGATGTAAAGCGGTGTGACCACCGAGGCAGTCGAAATACATAAATAATCTTATGAATTTAATTTATTCTAATTTGTTTGTGTGCGCGGGGATGGTGTACGGTGCTCCCCCTGCCTCGACCGTTGCTGGAGCTTGCATGTATGGAGCATTGCGAATATAAAATATCTAGATTAGTAAATTAATAAATTCATAATTGATAGACCGTTACGGTATCTATATATATTCGGATTAAAATAAGTATCGCAGTAAGGACCAGTATATAAAGTGATCAACACAATTAATTGATTTTTGAAATATATATACGGAGCCAAAAAGTCTTTGTGTATTCAAAAAATATCTAATTTGTTTGTGTGCGCGGGGTGCGGTGTACGGTGCTCCCCCCTGCAACGGTGGAGTTACTATGTATGGAGCATTGCGAATATAAAATATCTACATTAGTAAATTAATAAATTCATAATTGATAGACCGTTACGGTATCTATATATATTCGGATGAAATAAGTATCGCAGTAAGGACGAGTATATAAAGTGATCAACATAATTAATTGATTTTTGAAATATATTCAGAGCCAAAAAGTCTTTGTGTATACCAAAAATTTAGCCGTTCGGAGCCAGTCATGCACGAATTATTAGTAAAAATGTCGAGTATATCAATATCGACGAATATATATGGCCACATCGCAAAATAGAATGCGACGTTGCCATACCGCCTAAATATACGCGATAGGACTTTCAAGTTATATATATATATATATATATATATATATATATATATATATATATATATATATATATATATATATATATATATATTGTGTATGTACATAAACAAACCAAAATATATGTAATTAACGGTTAATAATAATAACCTAACAAAAAGGTTAGGCGACATCACAGCAGATCGAAGAGCTGGCAGCTACCTCGGACAAAGAATTAGTCTAGCCATTCAAAGAGGGAACCCTGCCAGTATCTTCGGAACTTTGCCTAGGGACTCCTTTTAATGATATATTTTAGTTATTATATTCTATTTTTTAAGGTTTTTAATTTTAGGTTGTTAATTGTAAAACTTAGTTATGCAAATAAATTTAAATATATATAACTCAAAGGTGACTGACATAGTGATCTATAAGCGCACAGCCCAAACCACTGGATGGATCGGGCTGAAATTTGGCATGCAGGTAGATGTTATGACGTAAGCATCCGCTAAGAAAGGATTTTCTACCCCCCAGGGGATAAAATAGGGGATGAAAGTTTGTATGAAACTTTGTCAATTTTAAACCGATCGGGCTGAGACTTTGCATGCATAAAGCTACTACAACGTAGACATCCCCTAAGAAAGGATTTTGATAAATTCCACCCCTAAGGGGATAAATTAACGCGAGCGAAGATGCGGGCAAAAGCTAAACAACTAGCAACAAACCAAAATACATTATACAACAGAGCATATCAGTTATTTCGAACCCACAGTATAAATTCTATTTAAAACTAGATGGCGCTGTGTGAATTATTTCGAGTTATTATACAATCTCAATATTATTTATTAAAATAAGATATTTTGGTCTCTTGTGCATATCATAATTTGATTACTATCCAATACGGTTGTCTTCTGTTGAGAAAAACTGGCATGAAACTCAACTGGTACATCTTTTGTCTCAGGAAACTTTACTAGTACTTTTTTGTTAACTGGCGACCCGCCCCGGCCACGCACGGGTGTGCATGTATTATACATATAAACCTTCTTTAATCACTCTATCTATTACGAAAAAGTACATTAAAGTCTGTTGCGTAGTTTAAATTTTTTTTTTATATTGGCAAATGCACAGACGTGCCAAGCCATAAAGAAAAAAAAAAAAAGATCTATACGAACAGACAGCGGAAGCGCATTCATTTTAGCGAAAGTTTGTGAGTATGGATGTATGTTTGTTACTCGTTCAAGCAAAAACTACTGAACGGATTTTAATGAAACTTATATATTAGTATAACATCTTATATATAAAATTCCCGTATCACAGTTTTCGTTCCCATACTCCTCCGAAACGGCTTGACCGATTCTCATGAAATTTTGTGAGCGTATTGAGTAGGTCTGAGAATCGGCCAACATCTATTTTTCATCCCCCTAAATGTTAGGGGTAGTCCACCCCTAAATTTTTTTTTATTATAAGGTAAAACAACGTATAACGGGACAGCTAGTATAGGCTATAAATTTTTAGCGAGTAAATCCGCGGGCACAGTTAGTACTATATAAAAATATAACAAATTAAACAGATTTTGGTTATAACATCTCTCTTTTCATATTCTTACTACCCAGTTTCGAACAGTATTCGATCAATCAAAATGTCAAAACATAAAAGTATCACGCACAGAAGCATATTTGCCATGGCTGTCTGATGTTGGGACGTGTGAAGATCCTACATGCGATAAAATCTTTCAAAGGCCCACGCAAACTTTCCCGGACGAATGCCAGCTCGACCGATTCATTACTATTTTATTACCTTTATATGTGTTACGTTATAGGTGTACGTATATTCTAATACAATATTATGTGGAAATGTTGTATGTGCTATGTTATACATATACACATGTACACATATTCTAATATATATATAGCAAAAAGACAAGACCAATACAAACAATCATATTTATGAATACAAATATTTATTTCGTGCGAGAATCGAACCCGAATCCGAGGTATATGCTTGGAATTGGGGCAATAACCTGCTTTACTAATAATCCTGCGTCTACCAGTTGCTTGCACTCTAATTATACATCTAATTATACACGCACAGTGATTATCTTTACAAATGATTCAGCGTAGAACGAGTAGAAATCTGGGCGAGCTAGTGAGCGAATGCGTACAGTTGGCTGGCGGCGCGGCGGCTCGACTCGTGCAATGGGAGTGTGACGAAGTGTCTAGTTAAAACCATGTGACACTTAACAATATTAATTAAAAAAGACGCTAATTGTTTGTATCAACCTTCTTAATGAGGCACTTAACGCTAGGCCCATACTGTTCCTATCGTCAATTCAAATTCAATATATCTTTATTCATGTAGGTCCATTACAGACTCTTATGATGTCAAATCTACCGCCAGCTCGGAATGATTTCGAGATGAGAATTGAAAAGAAACTCAGCTCGGATTTTCAAATGAGTTTGTACATGTTTACAATAATACAGATTCATTTATAAATTCAAATATGGGAGAATAGAGTGACCTGCATATGCTATTGCAAAAGCAAAAACAAGCAGTGCTCGTTTATGAGTATGGCGGATCTACTTAATTAATTAATATTTACATATGTAATTACATATTTATATGTTTTGGATACTTAATTTATTTGTAGCTATTATACTACTATTATACCTCACCGTTACTTCACAATACATTTATGAGAATATCATGTATACACGGAAGAATTTAGAGAGTTTTAAAAAACTTAAAGACTGTACAAATAGAAACTTACGCAATAAAAATAAGCTAATTTTACCTAAATGCCGTCTGCACAAAGTCAGTAATTCATTCTATGGTAATTGCGTAAGATTTTATAATAAACTGCCAGAATCTGCACTAAATCTGACAGAGAGGCAATTCAAATCTTATATTAAACAATTTTTATGTAAGAAAGCCTATTACAGGATAGACGAGTTCATAGACGACAACATATCAAGTAAATAATTAGTTTATTAGCATACAACGTTATAATTTGTTTATCTCATTGCTTTCTTGATTCAATTATTTTAGAAATATGAAAGCGTAGCGGTTTTTGTATTGATTGCCGCATGCATTCTTATGTGAAATGTGAATACTATAACCATCAGATGGCAATTGTGAGTAGCTATGACGTGGTCTGGTGTTTTGAGTAGTCATGCTCACTAAAATGTCCAGACTTGTGGCGGCGTGGTGGGCCGGGTCATTGGGCTCCCTAAAATATGGTCGAGCGCAATGGTGGCTGGCTCATCCGTCATACTCGTGAACGGGTGCTGCTTGTGTGGACTGGTCTGCTCTAATCATTATGACTTATTTTCTCTTATTAATTGTTTAACCAGTTGTTTTACATTTAATGTTTTTTCTATTTTATTATTTCATTGAATTAGTGCTAATCGGTGGTTTGTATTCACACACTTAAACTTAAATTGTAAGTAAGAATAAATTATTTAAAAGAGCAACACACAAGTTTCTTGCTTGTTCTTCTTGTGATGAGACAGCATTCCGAATGAGCGGTAGATTAAAAAAAAATGTTATGACTATTCAAAAGTGCTTCAATGTAAGTTTATTTGAATAAATGATTTTCTATTCTATTCTATTCTATACTAAAGTGTAAGCTTACCCTTATACCAGAATAATGTAACACGTGTTTTATACATAATTATGTAAATATAGTTAACCATACGTGTCCGCCTGTCTATCTATATTTAGACAGGGTTATTACTAAATCGAATATTACACCTTATTGCAATTCCTAATAATGACACGCCACCGGCCCCGTTTCGTATTTGCATAAGTTAATCCATAAATACAATAGATTTTTAGTATTTATGTCTGTGTATTGTACTAAAGAATTATCAGGGAATAACAAATTATTACCTGACCATAGACGAGAGATGTATATCTTATCTTTATATATAAAAATACGTGTCACGTTGTTTGTCCGCGATGGACTCCTAAACTACTAACTGATTGCAAATTTGATTTGCACATCGTGTGCAATAGAATAGAATAGAATATAAAATCATTTATTTAAATAAACTTAATTTAAACACTTTTGAATAGTCATAACATTTTTTTTTATCTACCGCTCGTTCGGAAAGCTGTCTCACGAGAAGAACGAGCAAGAAACGTGTGTGTTGCTCTTTTAAATAATCCTTGTAAGTTTACATTTACAAGTCGAAACGTGTGAATATAAACTACCAACCAGCACTAATTTTTTGGGTCAAATATAAATATTATACAATAAGATTAAATCAGTCGTAGTGATAAGAGCAGACCAGTCCCTACAAGCAGTACTCGTACTACAGCAATTTAATCCAACTTGAAAGATAGGATAGCTTACATTTTAATTTATAGTCGCAATATTATTTTATTCATAAACCTTAGCCACAGCAACGTGTGGCCGAGTCTGGTAGTTATTATAAATGGGAAAGTTGGTGAGTATGGATTGATGTTTGTTACTCTTTCACGCAAAAACTACGGAACCGATTTTGATGAAACTTTACAGTAATGAAGCTTATACATCAGAATAACATATAGGCTATGATTTAAAAGGATGTATAAAGTATAATACTGAAAAATTTCATTAAAATCCATTTAGTAGCTTTTGTGTGAAACAGTAGTAAACATCCATCCAAGTCACAAACTTTCGAGTTTATAATATTAGTAAGATATATAGAGCAATGCAAGGTAATAAACTAGTATAGTTAGAGAGGATATAGACAATGTAATGTAATGTAGTTAATTCAGACAGCAGGTTGATGTACCAGTCTTCCAAATGTATCTATACCAGTTCATTTATTCAATAGTGATACAACGGTCAGCGAAGCATGTGAGATAAGAATTTGTAATAATAAACGTGATTTGTGATAAGAACATCAGGTATATAAAAGGTAAGAGAAATATTATATAATATATTTTTTTAATTGTTGCATCCGTTTCACAATTTGCACAAGTTTCTTGCTCATTCTTCTTGTGATGAGTCTGCATTCCGAATGAGCGGTAGAATAAAAAAACTTGACTATTCAAAAGTGCTTATATTAAGAGTATTTCTATTTCCGTCTACGCTAACGGTATACGCCTGCCGGGGCACCAGTGGAGGATGATAAGATGAGAATGAAGTCAGCTCAGTTAGCCCATCGTGCTGAAACCACTGGTTTCCAGGGGAACCGCGTGGAGGTCGACCTGACGTGATGCAATGGGATCCTAATCGCCATTACGAGCAATCCCCTTTCCCCTATATCGTCACACTTACTTTACATTTATCAGTATATTTTGCCAAATATACATAATATATTTTTAAATTATAGTCTATGTATTATTCTGATATATAAGTTAAATTACTGTAAAGTTTCATGAAAATCAGTTCAGTAGTTTTTGCGTGTAAGAAACATCCATCCATATTCACAAACTTTCGTATTTATAATGTTACATGTAATATTAGGTTATCTGTGGTGTTAGTAAGATTGTATGTATTGTAGTATTTTAGTAGGTATATTATATTTTATATCTTTTACATTTATATCAAGTTATGGGCGTGAAGATATCAGTTTTGTATGAAGTGAGTTAAAGGTCCTAAGGTTATGGGAATCCATTTTATTTTGGTCCGTCTGTTCCTACAGCGGTGGTATTGTTTATTTTGCCACAGTAATTTTTTTTCTAGATAATTCACACAACGCCATCTAGTCTCAAGCTAAGCAGAGCTAGTGTTATGGGTACTAGACAACTGATGTAAATACTTAGATATTTTATTCGTAAATACATACATAATATATGTAAAAAACAACCAGACCGATACTACCGTAATACTCATGAATACAAATATTTTATGAATATACACGGTACACCCGTGTATTATATATATAAACCTTCCTCTTGAATTACTCTAACTATTAAAAAACCGCTTCAAAATCCGTTGCGTAGTTTTAAAGATTTAAGCATACATAGTGACGGACAGACAGCGACCGCGATTTTATACTATGTAATGATTGCAAAATCGAACCCACGACCATTAGAAGTAAAACGATGTGCAAAAGGCTGTAATTAGAACATTATAGAGCGAACTTAAACACTTACATACAATTTAGTATTAAATAAAAAAAAATGCCAATTGGTAGGTATATGTTATAAATTAATTTCTATAAAGCGGAACGTATTGTTTTTTAAAACAAAACGTTAAAGAAAAAAAAAAAATTCAACGGACACGAAGTCGGGACCACAAGAAGAAAAACAAGGGACTCACGCGCACGCTACGCCGCGCCGCCGGGGTCCCGGGGTCACACTCGCGTCGGTACACCAGGGGACAGGGTGCAAAATGGATTATTGGTTTGAAAATATTTATACTTGAAATGAACTTGATATGAAACTTGTGTAGGCAATACACCTACACAAGTTTCAAAAACAAATTATTTGTTTGAACATGTTTATTGTATTACAGCAGTGGTACGAAATTAATGGGTTTTTATAAACTGAAAATTTTTAATAATTATTGCTATACTTATAAATTAAAGCCTGTTTTAGAATCTCGGATACTAAATTGACCTTATAACTAATAATAAAAATAATAATCTCAGGATAATTCACACAGCGCCATCTAGACCTAAGTTAAGCTAGCTAGAAATTTTAACATTCCTAATGAATATATAACAGTTTTATAAAAATAATTTTATTACATTCTATAATAATAATAAATGTATAAGATGTAATTTAATTGAATTGTATAAAGAATAATAATAGATTAATTCAAATATGTATTTGTATGTCTGTAAAGACTGATCTATAGAGAAGTGAGAACTATATAATATAAATAACCATACCATCGATTATGTACTACTTTTATAACAAATAAATTTCATTTCATTTCATTTAAAGCTTGTGTTATGCGTACTAGATAACTCATACACATAAATACATATATTATTCTTGAATAGCTCTATCTATTGCTGAAAACTGCATTAAAATTCGCTCGTAATATAACAGATCTAAGCGTACAGACAGCGGCAATGTCTTTATTTTATACTGTGTAAAGATATGAAGGTCATTTATTATATAAAAGAACCAATAAAAAACAAATAGTACAACTAGACTACAGTAACAAATAGAACGACTATAGTAACAAATAGAGGACCCTATATTTATTAATGCCTATGCTTTAATTTTGAATTTGTTTATTTTAAATAAACACCCACAAATTTCGTTTCTAACCTATAAAAATCAGTATTTGTTCATTTCTGATTTAAGAATCAAAAAAAGCTCGCAACACAGGTAATATCAAATTTGTATTTGAGATAAAAAAACACACTATACTGTACATGGCACACACACTATGTTTACTCGACTAGCTTCTGTATCTCTATACAGATTTCTTGACACATCCCCCGATCCCGATCCGATATGTGAGCTCAAAATATGTAAGTAAAATGCAAAGAAAATATGTATATAATAATTTAAATTTCTAACTCAAATAATGATGCTCATAAAATAAGTAAAGAAAAAAATTAATAAACTTTCAAATACATTTAAAAGAATGTTTCCATCCCACCCTTTTACATCTCACTACCCTTTCACCTATTTTGATTGGTAACCTATATCTTCTTACCAAGTTGTTACTTTCATACTCTATTTCTCTCATCTCTTCGTTCTGGAGGATTTTACGTGTATTTTATGAAATAAATTCCTAAATATTTTTAACTATATTCCTCATCAATCGATCCCCGTCCAATTCAAACGGGGTTCAATATTATGACGGCCTGAGCCGAGGTTCGAACCCCTAGCGGTGCCCTCAGACTGAAGTCAAATCCGTCAGGCGGGTGTTAGCCTTCAGCCGCTCCAAAAGTCCTTCCGCGGGTTTGAAGTGCCATCTGCACTCGCTCCCTATCGTCCGGAGAAGCTGTAAAGGCCAGCAGCGGCTAACAGCATTAGAGTAGTCCGAAAAAAAAATTGTTTTAATATAACCGTTATTGTTGTGTAGTCTATCTCCAGGACTAGGTCCATAACAAAGCTTGGAGTGGTGGAGGCCGGCCGGAGCACCCGCCGGCCCGCAGTGTACTCGCGACTGTCCGTTATACACCCGTATGTCGGTTCCTTTCTGTAACTCCTCGATGTACGAGTAACTTCTCATAAATTTTATAAAAGTTTACTATCTACTTAGGGAACTATTAAGTGTGGATTTTTAGTGATAGTGCGCTATAAAGTGTGATCATGTGAATTATAGTGTATTTGTAAACACGCAAAAGGGATTGGACTTTTTGTTTTGGTGAGTTTCATTTGTTGCCAGTTAGTGGCGGTTTTTTCCGTGTGACCGGGTGATATTAATTATATAAATGCTGAGCTAAATTGCGTGATAATTATTACAACTGTTTCATTGCCAATAGGTAAAAAATAATATACTTAAACTTAAATTTACGTTCATCGTTCATAAGTTTTTTTCTCAAACAAAATATTAAAATTGACTTACTGTGTAAATGAAATAAAAGAACAGATTTATTAAATACAAGCATGGAATTTAACATTATTTTTCGAAATTAAAAGTAGCCTACGTTACTCCTTATTACATCAACTACCTGCCAAAAAAGTCCCGTCAAAATCGGTCCAGCCATTTCAGAGATTAACCGGGACAAACGGACAGACAAAAATTCTAAAAAAAGTTATTTTGATGTATGTAATGTATTTATATTCATATGCATGTAGTAAAAGACGGTTATTGCAATATTACAAACAGACACTCCAATTTCATTTATATGTATAATCTATACATATAAATGAAATTGGAGTGTCTTTGTCTTAATGTCTTTTTGTATTAATTGGTCGTATCAAGTTTTCACAATTGCAAGTTCAAAATTCGACTTTGAACTCTAGGATAGAGTACGAGGCATTTTTTATTAATCAGCCAATAGAGGGCGAAGGGTTAGAAATAAAAAAAACTACTGCTGAAATATATTTTTACAACCTTTTGATGGCGACTTCATCCGCGCTACCATGATTGCAAAATCATTATATTGGACAATCTCGACCACTTATGTAAGTCATAGAAATAGAAATAGAAATAATCTTTATTCAAATAAACTCATTACAAGCACTTTTGAATAGTCATATTTTGATTCCACCACTCATTCGGAATGCAGATTCATCACAAGAAGAATGAGCAAGAAACTTGTGTGTTGCTCTTTTTAATAGATGTTTTTTTTTATATAAATAATTACAGTCTAACAAGTAAGAGGCATGCGATAATGAATATAGAAATCGCTACGCACTCACACATATTTTTTATAACTGTCCCTACCGTATAAAAAGTTATAAATATCCTGATGATTATAAATTTAACCTTTTAAGGCGTGAAAGTGTAACAGATATACAAATGCACAGTTGTGTTGATCATATAATGTTAGCTACCCGGACTAGGACTATGTTGACTATCATACATATAAATAAAATTGGAGAGTCTGTTTGTAATATTGTAATAACAGTTTTTTACTACATGCATATGAATATAAATACGGTACATACACCAAAATAACATCTTTTATAATTTTTGTCAGTCTGTCTGTCTGTTTGTTCCGGCTAATCTCTGAAATGGTTAAATCGATTTTGACGGGACTTTTATTGGCAGGTAGCTGATGTAATAAGGAGTAACTTAGGCTACTTTTATTTTAGAAAAATGAGGTTAAATTCCACGCGGACGAAGTCTCGTGTACAGCTAGTGTATAATATATGTGAATTCTAATAAAAACACTATGTTATAATGAAGTATATTATGATGTATATATGTAGCAAATTTAATTGGTATCAATCCTGTAGTTTTTGCGTGAAAGAGTCATTCAATTAATCAATCACTTTATTTCGCTGAATATAGAGGTAGCAAGAAAGTTTTACAGTTTAAATTTACCCAAATCAAAATGTTATAAAATATTTTATGTGTTTTTAACTGGGATTTCTTCCTCCTTCCCAATTACACCTATCTAGATGGATTAGATAGCTGTAATTATTTGTACCAATCAATAGACAAGCAGACGGACAGTTTCTGAATCGAACCAGCAATTAGTGTTATAGCGGCGCCGCCCGCCGTCCACTGTCTGCCGTCCGCCGTCCGCGATGCTGGATATCGAGTTACATGCGTTATTAGTCGTAAATCGGAACGTATTATCTGTGGCACTCGTAATTTGCACCGGCCAATTGCTGTGGAATGTGATGAGGGTCGTTCAACCCTCGAGTTAGTACCTTTGGTTCAACTCCACCAGATTTGTTTTTACCGCGACTTCTTACAGAAATGATAGAATCAAAATATGACTATTCAAAAGTGCTTGCAATGAGTTTATTTGAATAAAGATTATTTATATTTCTTCTATTAAGCCGACCCTCAAGTTAGTACCTATCATTCAACCCCACCAGAACTGTTTTTTTTAAAAGTCGCGACTTACAGAGGATTATTATGTAAATCAAATTCAAAATAGAATGCGTTGATGGTCATTCAACCCTCGAGTTAGTACCTATGGTTCAACCCCACCAGATTTGTTTTTATCGCGATTTAAGCATACATAGGGACGGACAGGCAGCGACAGCGACTTTCTTTTATAATAGTATAAAAGAAACTCGCTGTCGCTTTAAGTTATTTATTTATCAATACATAGGTATTGATAAATAAATAACTTAAATGTCTATACAAATTCGGTTGTTGCAATATTGAATTCAGTTATTTTTGAATGAATGAATGAATGAAAATCTCTTTACTGTTCCTCTCACAGAAAATTAATATGCACACAAAATATAAAAAAAACAGCAATTACAATACAGAGGTAACAATGGGCGGCCTTATCGCTAAATAGCGATTTCTTCCAGCCTTAAATAGCGATTTTTATCAACTATCTGTGCGTTTCTGATGTACGAGTATGTAATGAGTTCATTTTGCAAACATAAATGAGCTCTTATGAAATGTATTCATTCATATTCACCACCATAATTTGTTGTAATCACCATCATCGTTTCAGACAGTCATTGTCAATTGAACATAATGATGCTTCCCATAGAGTGATAGAAGTTGAACGATTTAAAGAATAATACCATTTTGCGTTTATCGGCTGCATCCACATTAATGAGATCAGTTAAAATTTTATCAATTTAATATTTTTTAGTTCAGTTAAACGTCATTAAAACCGTATTTAATCTTTTCTTAATACAGCACAAAAGCGTAGATATGTATACACTAAATACACATATAAAATTGGAGACCTCAGTGGTATAGCGGTACACACCGCTTTACTATCCGATGGTCGCGGGTTTGATTCATCGCACGGCACAAACATTTGTATTCATGAGTATGAATGTTTGTATCGGTCTGGCTGTTTTCTATGTATAATAAGTCTGTATTTACGAAAAATAATCTATGTATTTGTAAGTTATCTAGTACCCATAACACAAGCTTCAGCTAGCTTAACTTGGGTCTAGATGGCGCTGTGTGAATTGTCGTGAGATTATTATATTATTATTATAAAAAAAATATCTCTATTCATGTAGGTCTATTACAGACTCTTTTGATATATCAAATCTACTGTCACTTCGGAGTACTTTCGAGCCAAGAAGAACTGAATACAATTTAATTTTGTATGTATATATATAACATTAATAAAATATATCGCAATTTATGCTTATAATAAAATTATTTATCGAGATAAAACGGTCTGTAACTCAGAGGAGGCAGGGAGTTAACCCCCTCTATTATCTAAATATATATAACTCAAAGATGACTGACTGACATAGTGATCTATCAACGCACAGCCCAAACCACTGGACGGATCGGGCTGAAATTTGACATGCAGGTAGAAGTTATGACGTAGGCATCCGCTAAGAAAGGGATTTTAATTAATTCTACCCCTAAGGGGATGAAAATATGTATGAAACTTTGCCCATTTTAAACCGACCGGGCTGAGACTTGCATGCATAAAGCTACTATGACGTAGGCATCCCCTAAGAAAGAATTTTGATAAATTCCACCCCTGAGGGGATGAAAGTTTCTATAAATCTTATATTTTGTAGGCCCTAATTTTTTACACACGCGAAACAAAAGTAGAGCCGCACAAACTACACCTAATTAATAATAATACTTACTACTACGCGAGCGAAGCCGCGGGCAAAAGCTAGTTCTATATATTAGTAGGTACAGTAAGGATTATGCGCTGAAGTGCGTTTTCCGTGCATCAACTCTCATATAATATTAATCTAAAGCTTATTTAAATATATAAATATTTATACAATATATATATTATAGGGCTACAAACTCTATCTTAAATATATTTATGGTGTAAATAAGTACTTGAAGCATAGCATGTTAAAACATGTACTTTATACTTAAATGTTCGCGCATATTTTTCTAGTAATCATAAAATGTCCAGAGGCAATAACTGGCAAGAAAATATTGTTGTAATAAAAATGTGAGCGCCGCAACTGAATAGATGAAGATAAGGAGATGTATTTAAATGAGAAGCTAGCGCGGGGAAAGTAGCGCCGGCTAGCTGCGCGGGCGCAGCCGACCGCGCACCACACACTACAATAAAACTCAACTAGCTGACCCGCGCTACTTCGCCTGCATCACACTTTATCTTTATTTAATTTATTTGAGCGACCAACTAACTCTATGAAGTTACAATGATTATCCTTTGCAAGAAGTTCAGATATTCTATATGATATATATATATATTATTCAATAGTGAATAAATAAATAAATAAATAAATAAATATGTGTATAAATAAATATATTTATTATATATATATATATATATCAAATTTTAATTTTGACTCACTTGACAGTTATCATTATACTCCGCCCAATTCACGTAATATCATTTTAAATTATAACCTATGTGTTAGTCTAATACATGAGCTATATTACTGTAAAGTTTCATCAAAAACGTTTCGTAGTTTTTGCGTGAAAGAGTATAAAACATCCATCCGCAGCCATCCATACTCACAAACTTTCGTGTTTATAATATTAAAATATTTCAGTTTACAATTCCGCCGGTTCTGCCCGTTGGATATATTTAATTGCCGAATTAAAACAGTTGAAGAACGAAAAAATGCGTACCAGTAATTAAAATTAAATTAATAACTTTGGTGTAGTGGGTTTTTTTGAAGTGATGGCGTGGTGAACACGCCACGTAGGGAAACGGTCTGTCTCCATTGGCCTGTCACAAGTAGTAGATTATAAAATAACATTGAAGTCAGATATTACTAATGTGACCAGACGTCCCGTAATGAACGGGACAGTCCCTTTTTATAATTACGAGTCCCGGTGTCCCCGAAACGGACTCTGGGACGCAAAATTGTCCCGTTTTCGGTAACGGTGCGAAATTTTGGGTAGACGAGCCGGTTGTTAGTTGTTGGTAATTAAGGTGAGTATAAAAAAAATGTGCCAAGAGTGTCATTCTTACTTAAATACTTCTTAAAAAGTCAAATTTGTTCCTCCGATAACAAAACATTTTATTTTTATCAGATAAATATAAACTATCTATGAATAAACAAAATGTTTAATTATATTTATCGGATATATTTCTTAATTGATAACTTTTTTTGAATAGATAATTTTAAAAGAGTTTTTTTCATTGGCTGTCTGTTAATTGTGTCCCGTTTTGAGTCGAAGAATAAATGGTCACATTAGATATTACCAGATCAGCTAGCTGTGCTCGCGGTTTTACCCCCGTTAAACAGCTAAAATATAGCCTATATGTTGTTCAGATGCATAAGTTACATTACTGTACAGTTTCATCAAAATTTGTTGAGTAGTTTTAGGCTGAAAGTGTAACAAACATCCATAATTACAAACTTGGAATTTAGATAAATAAAATTTCTAAAATAAAAGCAGCACAAATTATTGCTAACAACATTAGCTATCTTCGAGTGAAGGATCCGTTAAGATCGGTCCAGCCATTTTAGAGTGATACCGTTTTAGATTTTTTATTAATAATGCAATTTTAATGCTAATATCTAGTACAGACAGACAAAATATTTTGCTTTTACGTTAGTTGTTTTAAGTTTATTTTTTTGTCTGTCTGTTTATTCTTGTTAATTGCTAGAACAGACAAAATAATTACATTTTTATGTAAGTTGGTTTATTTTTATTTTTGAATCATTGGCATAAATAAATAAATAAGAGATCAACTGTAACGCTACGCTAATGTTCACTAGGTTTACTAAGATCAGCACCACATCTCGCTCGTGGGATCGTGTTATCTGTTTTTGTCGAGTATTTATCAGCGCCGTCTCCTCATTATCATCAATTTTCTATTAATTACAGTCATTTTATTGCAATAGTTAATCAAGTGTAGTGCAGTTGTGAACCGGAAATCATCAATTGACGTTATTATATTGATTAACTCTATATTTTTTTGTATAATAAGAAATTCATATACACTGACTGTTGCTACATGTATAGATGACTCGGTGGTATAGCAGTTTAACACTCCGTTTTACTGCCTGTGGTGGCGGATCCGATTTCTTGCGCTGTACAAACATTTTTATTCATAAGTATGATTGTTTGTATCAATCTGGATGTTTGTATGTATTTACAAACAAAATGTCTTTAAGTGTTTATCGAGTTTATCGAGTCAGTTGTCGAGTACCCACAACACAAGGTCTACTTGACTTGGGACTATGCAGCGTCGTGTGAATTTCCCAGGAATATTATTATTATTTAGAATTTATCTTTTTTTTATATTGCAACTAATTCCAGATATGTTTGAATACGGTTAAAAAATCTAAAACTAAATATAGTTAGAAATTTAAGATACTCAAAGTTAAGATTCAAGATAAGTTAAGTAAGAAATTAAAGATAAACATTAAATGATACTGACGACCTCGGTGGTCTAGCGGTCTAGCAGACCGCTTTACGACCGATGGTCGCGGGTTCGATTCCTCGCACGGCACAAACATTTGTATTGATGAGTATGATTGTTTGTATCGGTCTGGGTGTTTTCTATGTAAGTATAATATGTATTTTTTTACAAAAAAAATATCTATGTATATGTATCAGTTATCTAGTACTCATAACACAAGCTTTAGCTATCTTAACTTGGGTCTAGATGGCGCTGTGTGAATTGTCCTGAGATTATTATTATTATTATGATAAATATGAGATTGTAGTATAGGATACATTGATAAGTTACTTTTGTATGTAATACTGCGAAAAAAATAACTAATCACTAATAGTCACCAACATTAAAGTTTTTTTTCGGACTACTCTAATGCTGTTGGCCGCAGCTGGCCTTTACAGCTTCACCGGACGGTAGGGTCCGAGTGCAGATGGCACTCCAAACCCGCGGAAGGACTTACGGAGCGGCTGAAGGCCAACTATCGCCTGACGGATACGACTTTAGTCTGAAGGCACTGCCAGGGGTTCGAACCTCGGCTCAAGTCATCGTAATCGTGCCATCTCTAATCAAAGATTAGCGATTATTAAGCCGATCTTTACTTTGTCCTCGGCGATTCTGAAGGGACCTTAGCTAAACCCAAACCACTGCCTGAGGTTTTTACCACGAAGTACGGCGTCTTCGGCAACCCTGGATCTCTCCTTATATTATAAATTGAATGCTAACTAATCATGATAAGTTACATTAACGGCAACTGTTCGCCAGCGTGCCGCGCTAAAGCACATTTCAGCGACTACAACGCCATCTGGTTTGACTGAGATAACCACCACAATAAATTTTTATTTAATAAGTATTATTTATGCTTATAAACTGTCAAGTAAATATATAAATAGTAAAGATTAAATCTATTTATAATTATGACATAAAATGTATGGTCCAGAAGTTTGATATAATCATGTTTATTATTGAGACAAGATATAAGTTCTGATTTGACCATGACAGTCCCACCTACCTACTGCCTAAAGGCAGTAGGAGAGGTACTGAATTGGACGGGGGATCGATCAGACAATATGCTGGTTCTTTTTAAAAAAAGAACCAGCATATTGTCTGATCGATCCCTCGTCCAATTCAGACGGGGATCGATATTACGACGGCCTGAGCCGAGGTTCGAACCCCTAGTGGTGCCCTCAGACTAGAGTCGTATCCGTCAGGCAGGAGTTGGCCTTCAGCCGCTCCATAAGTCCTTCCGCGGCTTTGGAGTGCCATCTGCACTTCCCCCTAACGTCCGGTGAAGCTGTAAAGGCCAGCTATGGCATTAGAGTAGTCCGAAAAAAAAAAATTGTGTGCACAGACCAGTTCGGTTTACATGCTCGAAGTGTAAAATACATATAAGTGAAAGAAGAAATTAATAGTCCATCGTTGCTGCTGCCGCCCCGCAACAGCAGTGAAGACAATAACTGCCGACTAGTAGTCTAGCAAAAAATTTAATTAAACGGAAATGTATGTACTTACACAAGTACATCGCCGACCCGGCCATCCAACTCGAGTCGAATTCTATTTTACTTTTGTGAGAAGGCGATCGTGTACCTACCATTGTTCCACTGCAATCGAAACAAAGACATCTAATTGTGTTGCATGAAATAATTGTCTATAGTTTTAATAAATAACTCTCTCTTCGATTGTGCTCGTGCCACTTACTGTTAAACATTGAACGAATCAATCTTAGGTTTTTACGTCGCCTGTACACGCTATGTGGTCTCAGCATTAACATACTTGTTAATTGCAATGGTTTGTTTGTTTGTAATACTTTATTGTACAATAATATTATAAATAAAAGGACACAATTGACTTAGCCGTACAATGGCGGACTTATCCCAGAAGAGGGATTTCTTCCAGTCAACCTTTGAGTTACTGAGAGGAATTGCGCAGTGGTGGAAATAGGTACAATAAATAATACGCGTCACAATTACATATATAACCAATAATATATACAGAAAATACATAAAAATATATATACATATACATACATACACATACATATAGGTACACATAGACATATACATACATATATACACACACCAGAAAGGAAAAGAAAAATAATGTAAATAAGTGGAGCATTAAAAATTTAAATATATGCGAGCGGTCTCTATCGGAATCACTTAGGAACTTGGCCGCTAAATAGATTACTCTATAGTTTGTCTATGACGACCTCGGTGGTCTAGCGGTCTAGTACACCGCTTTACAACCGATGGTCGCGGGTTCGATTCCTCGCACAGCACAAACAAGTTGTTATTCATGAGTATAATTGTTTGTATCGGTCTGGGTGTATTCTATGTCTAATATGTATATATTTACAAAAAAATATCTATGTATATGTATCAGTTATCTAGTACCCATAATACAAGTTTTAGCTAGGTTAACTTGGGTATAGATGGCGCTGTGTGAATTGTCCTAAAATTATTATATATGTATGAATACATACATATCATATATATAAAATGAATTAAAAAAAATATATTTGCATGCCACTGCTATGACAAAATATATGATACTATATTAATTATCTTCTTTTATATTACGTTTTTGAGTAAATTAATTATTATTATTAAAGTATAAAGGCTTCATTCACCAAAATACAAGGAATATGCTTTGATGAATCAAGTTTGTAATGCGGTGGTGAGTGGTTTTAGAATGAGGTAAAAATCGTGGTTATGAGCTCACTCATGCTCGGATGCGCGTTGAAGTCTTTTGTTGGAATGAACCTTTTTTTTTATAAGAAAAATCATTGTTTTGTTTAAAAAAATAAAAAAATATCATGTTAATAGTAACTTAAAGTAATAATATACTCACAGGACTAATCCCAGATGGGTTAACAAACAAAATTCAAAACTATTCTACGGTAATAGATGCTTGAAAATCAGTTGAATAGTTTCTGTGATTATCGCGAACATATAGACGGTTACGGTGGTCTTGCGTTTTAGCATATCGCTTTCAATGGTCACAGGTACGATTCCTCGCACGTTACAAACGATTGTTTGTATCGGTCTATCGTTTTCTCTGTATCATCACTATATAGTATAAAACAAAGTTGCTGTCGCAGTCTGTCCATCTATATGTATGCTTAAATCTTTAAAACTACGTAACGGATTTTGAAGCGGTTTTTTTTATAGATAGAGTGATTCAAGCGAAAGGTTTATATGTATAATACATGTACACCCGTGCGAAGCCGGGTTGAGTAGCTAGTATATATTTCAGGACAATTCACACAACGCCATCTAGTCCCAAGCTAAGCAGAGCTGTTATGGGTACTAGATAACTGATACAAATACATAGATACTTTTTTATAAATGCATACATAATATACATAGAAATCACTAGATGGCACTGTGTTAATTGTGTGAGGATATCATTGTAATTAAATTACTTTTTGTTTAATGTAATATGTTGCGGATGAATGATACTGTGTTTGTTCGTCGAGACGATGTATATTACAGATGATGATATACTGACAATATGTACATAGAAATAATGATCTTATATACTAAATAACAATAGGAAAATGTAAGGTGGGGTGACACAGTTTAGACACAGCAGTGCCTAGTAGACAATATTGAATTTGTCTTACTAGACATTATTAAATGCAATTATTATTTTGATGTATCTAGGTGACTGTGTCCCATATAATACGACTGTGCTTAAAATATTTATTCAAAAGTGGTTGTATTAAGTGAACATTTTGAACACTTCCCAAATATAAAAAATCGTCCGCTCTCCGATATTCTACCACCTTCCGGCGCGGCGCATCCTGCCGATACCCTAACTTAATTACCTACTGCACGCTGAACCAGCGTCGCTTGTAACTGGCGCAGTAAAACCTGGCGCGAACAGTTACATATGTATAACACTGCTAGCTCTTACCGGCGACTTTCTGCTTCATCTATACATATAAATAAAATTGAATTACAAACAGACACTCCTCTGTTTGTAATATTGAAATAACCGTTTTTTACTACAAGTATATGAATATTAATACGGTACATACATCAAAATATTTTTTTTTAGAATTTTTGTCTGTCTGTTTGTTCCGGCTAATCTCTGAAATGGCTGAACCGATTTTGACGGGACCTTTTTTGGTAGGTAGCTGATGTAATAGGGAGTAACTTAGGCTACTTTTATTTTAGAAAAATAAAGTTAAATACCACGCAGACGAAGTCGCGGGAACAGCTAGTTTCGATATAAAATTCTAGCTACTCGCCCCGGCTTCCCACGGGTGTACATGTATTATATATATAAACCTTCCTTTAGAATCACTTTATATATTAAAAAAAAACCGCTTCAAAATCCGTTGCGTTGTTTTAAAGATTTAAGCATACATAGGGACGGACAGACAGAGACAGCGACTTTATTTTATACTATGTAATGATGATACGTCCTTGAAATACTAAGTTCTATTTCTGAAAATTTTCAGGCATTACTTCGTGACAAGATAAACAGATACTAGTTATAAATGTTATAACTCATACTACTAACTGTTATCCGCGACTACATCTGCTTCGTTTAAGATAATTTAAACTTCATTGAAATACTAATTTTTATTTTTGAAAATTTTTAGCCATTTCCTCGAATATGGATAACATATACACAACAAGAACTAGGCATCATCAGGCAAATAATAGAGTTTGGATATAGTTTGCAAGCATGTTCTGACTGTTCATCAACCAGGCAGCCAATCGCCGGATATATAACTCACAAAGTTACCAACAAACTGGGCATGTCGGAGTGATCCTTTAGTAATAAAATAAAAAACCGTCTATCATCTAATCTAAGTCACTTATCCGGTGTATCCCATCCCTATTTTACAACCGACTGTTCACTATAATTAACGGTTATATTATGATACATGTTTTGCCTCTAAATGAGGCGTTATCAGGCAATAAATTCCGAACCAGGCATCATCAGGCAAATAATAGGACTTTGATAGATAGATAGATAGATAAGTTCTTTATTCAACAATTACAAACACATAGCCTACATGAGATACATTTTATAAATAGAAATAAAGTTTACATATTAAATAATACAGAAATATAATATTACAAAAAAAAATAAAAACAGAGATGGCTTTATGTGTCGCAATGATGAAGAGGCAACCAACTCAGCATGAAGCTACAGATAAGTCTGCAGCGCTGATATTCTGTTGGCTCCTGTAATTAAATACATACTTACATACATATATACGTGAATGTTTGGATATCGTCGATTAAATAGAAAAAGGACATTTTTCAAAATTATAAACTAAAATTGCCTCCATTTATATAAGTTGTTAAATTAACCACGCCGTCTTGATCATTATCTAAATACTTTTAAAATGATATTTAACATTTCTGTGGAAATTTAAAACTCTTTTATTTTCAGTGTAATCTTTAAATGGATGTCTTGTAAAAAAATATGTACAATTTTGAATACTGCGATTTTTCTATTTAATCGAAGATATAGTTTAGTAGCATATGCTGACTGTTCATCGACCAGAGAGCCAATCGCCGAATATATATAACTCACAAAGTTACCAGCAAACGGGTTAAGTTAGAGGAATATGCTAATAACAAAATAAAAAACCATCTATAATCTAATCTAAGTCACCTATCCCAATTTTATAACCGACAGTTCATTATAATTAACTGTTATATTATGACACGTATTTTGCCTCTAAATCTATTAATGGTGGAGAAGTGTCCCAAAATCAGAAGAAAAGCGATTCAGAAGCAATTTGGGACACTTCTCCACCATTAATAGATTAGAAAATAACTATAATATTGTAGCGAGGAGTTCGGATATTGACGTGTTTTCTGGTTTCTCCAAGTTCAAGTCAACCACTCAAGAACACATATTGAGACAAAAGTCAAACCCGTTTCATTAACACAATTAAATTAAAACTTTAATATTTATACACATATAAATATATAAATATAAAAAACAAAAAATATAATAATTAAAAAAAATAAATAAAAAAAAAAAAAATAATAATTGTATACATATATATATATATATAAACTTCTGTAACCAATATCGCGTGCCGTGGCAACCAGTAATTAAGTCAACACTATATACCTGAACTCTTCGCAAGTTATAATAATTGTAACCTCATAGTGTATGTCTTGTTGGTAGCTCAAATAAATAAATAAATAAATAAATAAATGAAGCATTATGAGGCAATAAATTCCGAACTAGGCATCATTAGGCAAATAATAGAGTTTGGATATAGTTTGCAAGCATATGCTGACTGGTCATCGATCAGACAGCCAATCGCCGGACATATAAAACTCAAGTTACGAGCAAACGCACCAAGTTAGAGTGATCTGTTAGTAGAATAAAAAACCGTTTATAATCTAATCCGGTGTTTCTCAATTAGTGGTACGCGTACCCCCAGGGGTACATAAAGTCGTATCAAGGGGTACGTGCGGCTAACAGTCAAACAAACATACACACACTAACAAACTTTCTCATTTATAATATCAGTGTAATTTTAATTATCTACATGGTAAATTAGGTTTAATTATATATACATTTTATTTGATTTTTTCCTTTGTTTTTTATATTGTAACATTATTGAAAAGCACTGAATAAAATATTTTTCTTTCTTTCTTCCTTTCTTCTAGTTGCTACTACTAAGTTTGATCTTTTTTGAAGTGGTACGCAGCAAAAACTGTTTGGGAACCACTGATCTTATCTAAGTCACTTATCCAATCTATCCGATCCCAATTTTACAACCGACAGTTCACTATAATTAACCGTTCTGGCGTCTTTTGTGCTCGTCTGCGGTATGCGCTAGTATAGCTCGTGCAGTGAAAGTTATATTCATATAAATTTAATGGGCATTAAAGTACGGAAGTGTTGCATCACTTACTAATACCAAATTATTTGAACTGAGTTTTAAAATTAATAATTAGTATATCATTAAAATCAGTAGCTAAAAGGCTCAAGACTTGTCGTTAATGTACTGACATAAATCCTTGTTTCCTATAGTCCCACACTTTTTGACGACCTCGGTGGTCTAGCGGTCTAGCACACCGCTTTGCGTCTGATGGTCGGTCGGTTCGATTCCTCGCACGGCACAAACTTTTGTATTTATGAGTATGATTGTTTGTATTAGTCTGGATGTTTTCTATGAATGTTATATGTGTATTTACAAAAATACCCATAACATAAGCTCTGCTCAGATTGGGATTAGATGGCGCTATTTATATAATGTGTGTTTACAAATAACCCATAACATAAGATCTGCTCAGATTGGGATTAGATGGCGCTATGTATATAATATGTGTTTACAAATAACCCATAACATAAGCTCTGCTCAGTTTGGGACTAGATGGCGCTTTGAATTGTCTAGCTATAAAATGATGAATGATGCTTAATTAACTCGTAAAAACGTAACAAACTCTTGCGTTTAATACAATAATTAATTAAATAAACTTATGTGTATATACATCATACTCAACCAAGTTTATTTCACGTCGCTCAGCGGGACAGTTTTGTAAGCGTATAATACGAAGTTATTCTGCATTATATATTTTTTAAACATACGCGTTAGTTTAAATTAGGAATAGTATAAGTTATATAAATGATACATTTTACAATTTTATAAACAATACGCAATTAGTTTTGAGTGAAACGACCTGAGTTTATATCTGATACACTTCTAATTTCTAAATTAATTTATACTTGTGAGATAGAACTCATTGTGTGGGCTGAGTATATTACAAAAATCTGTTTATTTTTAATTTTTTTGTTGGCTCTGGGATCACGTCTCGTGAAAGTCGTGTTATTGTAATAAATAATTAGGTGAGTAATGTTTTGTTATTTAACAAAATAGAGTGTTTGAACAAGTACTTGACAAAAGGCTTTAAAAAAAATTAACAACAAGTAATTTTTTTTATTAATTGCATTAAGTTATTCAAATACATCAAAATATCTTTATTCATGTAGGTTTGTAACAGACTTATGATATGTCAAATCTACCGTCAGTTCGGAATGCTTTCGAGATGAGAAGAACTGACAAGAAACTCAGCTCGTATTCTTTTCAATTATATATGGTTGTACATATTTACCATAATACAGATTCATTTTTTAATTCAATTTTGGAAGAATTTAATATGTATATTGATAGAAAATACAATTTTAATTAGAATATTTATAAACAGATATGTATTTAAAAATTGATGGGAAGTTAAATAACTGTACCAAGTATTTTGCGGTTTTCACTAAATTGTATACCAATAATTGATTTAACCAGTTACTGAACCATTCGATTGTGTATTTAATATTTTGACTCTAATAAATTGGTAATACTAGTTTGTACTTTGTATTCACAAAAAGGTAATGTAACAACAATTATTTCAAAGAGCCACATGCAAGTTTCTTACTCGCTTTTCTTATAATGAGATAACTTTCTGAATCAGCCATAGATTAAAAAAAACTATGCTTTGAATAGACATAATAAGACTATTCAGAAGTGCTTAAATTTAAGTTTATTTTAATATAGAATTTTCTCTTCTTAAACCAAACTCAATAACAAATAATTAAATAATCATCTTATCTAAATTAATTATGATACGGTCTAGGTTAAACAACTTTAAATAGAAATAGAAATAGAAATAATCTTTATTCAAATAAACTCATTACAAGCACTTTTGAATAGTCATATTTTGATTCTACCACTCATTCGGAATGCAGACTCATCACAAGAAGAATGAGCAAGAAACTTGTGTGTTGCTCTTTTTAATAGATGATTTTTTTTATATAAATAATTACAGTATAACAAGTAAGAGGCATGCGATAATCAACATAGAAATCGCTACGCACTCATTATTAGTGTAATCAGATAATATTGTCAGTGCTATGGATTTAAAGTTTTTCTATAAAAACATTATTATCGTTAACGAATTCTTCAATTTTATAGTAAGCTTTTTTGCAAAGGAACTGTTTTATTTGACATTTAAATCTTTTTTCTGGCAGATTTATAACAGACTCTGGTATTTTATTGTAAAACCTTACGCAATTGCCACAAAACGAATTACTAACTTTAGCCAAACGACATTTAGGTAAAATCAGTTTGTTATTGTTACGTAAGCTTTTATTGGTGCAATCACTAACTGTTTTCAAACTGTCTATATTCTTCCTGGCATAGATGATATTTTCATATATGTATTGAGAAGCAACGGTGAGGATATTTGATTCCTTAAAACACTCTCGCAATGACTCCCTGGAACCCATACCATAAATTAAAGTAAATATGATTTAACAGATGTTTTGAATTTATTTAAGGGTAATTCCATCAATTCTTCTAAAATATCTGTGAAGGTATCACAAAATACATAAATAATCAAACGGACCTCTTTTTTAATATTCGTTGAAATATATCTGTTTCTAATTTTATGATATTTTCTATCTTGTCTATGGTCAATCACAGATAATATAATATTAATTATAATCAAGTACAGGTAAATACTAAACATAATAAAATTGTATAAAATACTTCTGTCGACTTTATATTTCATTTTAAAATAGATTGATTATATGATTTTGTAGACGTTTATCACTCGATGTTCTTAGACCGTTTCTAATTTATTTTCGAGTACGCTAAAAAGTCGGTATTCAGAATATTAATTAAAAAGAAACTCTATACATGTAAGGGGTGGGTATTAATTGTTGAATGTACAATTAGGGTAGCTGCGTACAAGAGTGAGGACAACACAAAGCAATAATTCAAGCGTAACGGACTTTCGATGATTAAATTACGTAACCCTATATTATTACTTACTAATGTAAGCTAATCTTTTATTATTATAATTCTTACTAATATGCGGATGTAACTCCGTCGGTCTGTCTCACTTTCACATCAAAATTACTGAACTAATTTAAATGAAATTTGGTACACAGATCGTCTAGACCCTGAAAAGAACGTAGGCTACTTTTTAAGGGATGTAAGGGCTAGAAAAGCTGCTTAAGGAAGTAAAATGAAATAGGGGATGACAGTTTGTATGGAAATTCGTCATTTTTAAAGCTACTATTTTACGCGGGCGATATTACATTTATTTTATATATATAATAATAACCCAAGAAAACAGCGTCATCTAGTCCCAAGCTAAGCAGTGCATGTGTGTTTTTGGAAATACATAAATAATATACATAGAAAACACTCAAACCTATGAAAACAATCATACTCATAAATACAAATATTTTTATGTACGAGTCGATATCGTATCGAACCTAACAATGACAATCGGTAAAATACGGACAGAAAAAGTAATACTTCTACATCAGTCAAGCTTTTGAGAAATCAATACAAATTCACCTTTTTCATCCTTATTATTTAGGACTCAGTTAGTGCCTCTCTGAAACTCGAGCCAGACCTTGTTTCCACTTAACTTGAACTCTGAAATTGACTGCCGTTTCTCACCCATCAAATGGAATATAGCTTATACAGTTTTATGGTTGGCAGCTGAAATTTGAAACCGAAGTCTTTCAAAGTCTGCTTCGGTTACAGAGATAGGTAAGAAGTTAGAAATTTGTGGTAGACACGAAGCAGACGATGACAATGGGCAATCCAACGTTCCGCAGCGGCGGTGCCGAGTTTTGCGGTGCTGTGTAGTTTATTGTCGCATTATTTAATGTGTTACCAACAATGGTATAGGGATGTGACACTGCGCAAACAATCGATTTTTAATTAATCGATTCTTCTCGTTATCATTATGATCAATATTAGATCACTGCAAACTGCAAACTTTGTTTTTAGACTTGCGGCCTACATGTTCTTTTTGGTCGTAAACCGTAGATGTTGCTTTTGACGACTAATTTGGATGAAAATCAACATCAAGAAATATTAAACATTATAAATTTTTTAGAATTTTAAGATTTACTTTTTGTTTATTGAATAAATAGCTGGAATTTTTTTTTATCAAAATAAATAAAATTTCCAAAATAACAGTAGCTTAAGTTACTCTATCTATTTAAAATATTAGCTATCTGCGAGTGGAAGCCCAGCCAAAATTGGTCCAGCCGTTTCACAAATTAGCAAGAACAAACAGACAGGGAGAGAGGCATTTTTTATATTTAGCTAGCTACACCAGCGACTTCGTTCGCGTGGAATTTAACTTTGTTTCCCTAAAATAAAAGTAGCCAAGTTACTCCTTATTACATCAGTCAAAATTAGTCCAGCCATTTTAGAGATTAGCCGGAACAAACAGACAGACCGACAGATTTGTTTTTTTAAATGTTATTTTGGTGTATGTACCGTATTTATATTCATCTGCATGTAGTAAAAAATTGTTATTTCTATATTACAAAGAGACACCTAAAACTTTATTTACTTGAATAGGTATCTATAATCGATTATTTTTCACTTCCGTACAATGGCACGGCCTCGCGACCGTTCACCATCCACCATTGACTCCTCACAATAGCCCGTTCCATAGAGCCCGCGTTTGTTTTCGTAATATCCGATTACCCAGTGTTTAGATAATTCACTATACAGTTTTGTTAAACACAATGAAATCCGGGTCTCTTATTGTGATTACATTTCACCACAGATTCTGGTCTGGCTTGATTTGTGTCCCCAGTAACTATTATGTTTTTTTCAGCGATGTTATGGATATAAAATTTCGGATACCGATAGGTTAAGGATTTAGGAATAATTATTCAAAATTCAAATTCAAAATATCTTTATTCATGTAGGTCTATTACAGACTCTTATGATATGTCAAATCTACCGTCAGTTCGGAATGATTTCGAGATGAGAAGAACTGACAAGAAACTCAGCTCGTATTTTCTTTTTTTAAAATGTTATACATATTTACAATAATACAATTTTATTTAAATTCAAATTTGGGAGAATAGAGTGACCATATGCTATTGAAAACAAAAAATCTAATCAGTGATCGCAACCTGAACAGACCAGAAAACACCCAGACCGATACTAACAATCATGATTTTTTTTTCAAAAGGAAAATACAAATAGCGAAACTCATGAATACAAATGTTTGTGCCGTGCGAGGAATCGAACCCGGGACCATCGGTCGTAAAGCGGTGTGCTAGACCACTAGACCACCGAGTTCGTCATTCATATAACTACGGTAGAGACGTCGCATAGAAAACAGTTTGTTTTTATAATTAAAACTTGATATTATATATATATGAATAAATTATATAATTATGATATAACTCTTGTTGCATATTAATGTATAATTTGATTATATAACCATATATTGTAGTGAAATAACTGGCACCAAACAAAATATTATAAATAACAAAAATTCAATTCACAAATCGTTAGAAAACAACATTTATTGCAATTATTAATATTTTCCCTTCCTCTTTTTGATGCATTTTATGTCTATAGTAATACCAAAGTGTATAATATTGGAGAGTTTAGTTTATGACAGTTTGAATGTATGAGTACATCTTTTGATTGTTGTCTATGGGTCGACATACAATGGCACCCCACGTATAGCTATGTGCTCTCCTCTCGTACGACAATGAGATCAAATTGACGTTTACAACTTGATATAAATAAACTATAACAAACATATTGTCACGCGATCGCGTTGTGATATGGTACAAATAATGAGATACAAGCGATTCTATTTAAATTCTTTAAAACAATCACATTACGGACGCCCGCCTTTATAATTTTGTTAATACAAAAATGAAGAAATTTATTGAAAAAATAATATTATATATGTCGAAGCAGATACAGGAACGTAGTTTTTAGGTATTGTCACGTCAGCTACTCTGGCGTCAGTTGCGTTTATGTTGAGAAACTCTTTTGATATTAATATATTTAAAGTTTTCTTGTATTCTATAATCAAAACTATAAAAAAAAAATATGTATTATGTCACTTTACTGTCTACCATCTTACCATTAAATACATTTTTCCAGTCATCAATAGTTTTACTACAACATACGTTATCAATTTAAATTTGGAACGACTTGCCGCCGCCAGTTCGTTCATCACTGATTTTATCCTTACCAATACTTAGGCGCAAATATAGCAAATGGTTGCTGCAAGAACAATCCCTCGTTTCGTAGTATCGTAATTTACTAAGTTATGCCGATATATGTGTGTACACGCAAGTCTGTGTCTGATGGTATATATGATAAAATAATCCTGAATAATTCTTAGATTTTATTTAATGTTGTAACTAATCCTGAATAATGTTTAGATTATATATATTTAAGTTTGTTATTGTCAATTTTTATGATTACTTTGTTAGTCGTAGTTTAAAACTTAACTTAATATGCTATCGTCGTCGTTGATCTCACATTGTATTTTACTGATAAAGGCTATAACAGAATAGCAGAGAGGGTGGACTCACTGCCCTCACTGAGTTATAGACCGTTTTATCTCATTAATTAGTTTTTAAATTATATTATTATATGGGCAATAGTTGTATTGTGTAAAAAGTTTCTGTTTGAGACAAATAAAGATTATTATTATTATTATTATTTAAAAGTCGATTTAGCTTATTAATAATGGCTGGAGTGAATTTTTTGTGATATTAAAATATTGATGGAAATTCAAAATGTAGATGCTGTTGGAACATGAACAGCTGTAGAACGCAATAGCTTACCATCTTACCATTAAATATATTTTTCCAGTCATAAATAGTTTTACTACATATTTCTACAACAGTTTATTCTAAGCAGACATGACTCTTTACGTGGCTCAGCAGTAACTGACCACAGTAGGACATTTTAGCTTCTTATGAACGTCAATTTTTTTATATTATAATTTTTTCTCTGCCAACTGGATTCAATATATAGATCCAATTGAGAAGAACTGGCAAGAAATTCAATTGAATGACTTTTTTTGTTTAATTTAATATAATAATAATAATATCTATAATCTTATAACTTGAATCAAGTACCCTATGAGAGTAGTGCTACCGATAGAGTGCAGGAGATGTGGCAGGACGAACACCAGGCCCTGTTTGCACAATAGGTTTGTAAACCGTTGTCAATGGAGAATATCTATGGATGATATGCGTTGTAAATTTAGCATTAGTGAATCGGTCCGGATTGATTATAACAATCTCCGTAAGGCTAACGAAATACTTTTGTAAGTAGGTTGTTTAAACTAATGCTTGTACCGTTATATCTGATGGTCTGGGTGGTCTTTACTTAAGCAGACTTTTTACAAAATAATAGACTTGACTTTCCCACCACCTACTTACTTCCGATGGTCGTGGGTTTGATTCCTCGCACGGTGCAATCATTTGTTTGTATTCACCTGTGTTTATTAAGTCTATTATGTGTGTATTTAGAATACATATACATATATCTAAGTATATATATATATTGTCTAGTACCCATAACACAAGCTTTGCTGAGCCTGGAATTAGATGGCGCTATGTGAGTAATTCTAGTATTAAAAAAAAATAAATTTAACATATTTTATTTCAAAATAGCAAACGAAGTCATGAGTAACAACAAGGTGTATATACTAGAGATTACATTCACAGTCATTATAACAAATATTTGTACAGTATCCGGGTTCAAACTCGCGACTATTAGAAGGTGAGGCAGCGTATTAAACCACTGCACTACCAAGGTCATATACATACATTACACCATTAATATTAACATTTATTCTGCATTACTTATACAATGTACTTCCTCCCTTCTATTATTACACATCAATCATATACAGCAAAATAACAAACAAAAAATACCACTCGCAAAATCCACTCGCCTAACACTATCCGAGTTACGTGTTATTAGGCATGGGCAAATGAAAAAATAATATCGATATATCGTCGATTAAATAGAAAAATGACATTTTTAAAATTAGAAGCTAGAATTGCCTCCATTTATATAAGTCAATTAAATACTTTTAAAATGATATATAATACTTCTGTGTATATATAAACTTTAAAGCAAAAAATAATTTAAATAAATTAAAAACAAAAACTTTAATTGCTTGTCTTGTAAAAAAATGTACGTTCTGAATACTGCCATTTTTCTATTTAACCGACGATATATTGTATCGATATTTTTCGAAGCTATCGATTATATATGTTGTAAAAATATCGATATTTTGATATATCGATAATATCGATATATATCGAAATAATTGTACATTGTCAAAGTATTAGTGTTTCGAAAAATAAATACGAATTGGTAGTCATGTAGTTTGGTTTAGTCAAACCAATAATTGTCAGGCATCAACATGAGAAGCAGTTTCTGTTTTATGTCCTCCCCTGTCAATCTGCTCTTATTATCTGGCACTGCCAAGTTAATAGCAGACGCAAGCCTTTGCATATGATTTGATAGTTGGCAAAAAACAAAACAAAATAAAAAAAATAATAGTAATATCTCAGGACAATTCACACAATGCCATCTAGTCTCAAGCTAAGCAGAGCTTGTGTTATGGTTACCAGACTACTGACATGGACTATATATAATATTAATTAAATATAGTCCATGTCATATATAATAATATATATTATACATAGAAAACATCCAGACCGATACAAACAATCATACTCATGAATACAAATGATTGTACCGTGCGAGGAATCGAACCCGCGAACATCGAATAGTAAAGCGATTTGCTTAACCACTAGACCACTGAGGCTGTCAAACAGTATTACAATTGTATTCACAACTGAACCAACACAATAAACCACTGTTCGCCCACACGGACGTTATAGTACTAGCTACTTAACCTAACTGTTAATTTGGTTATGTCAATGTCAATATGTTATTATCATACATCCATAAACCACAGACATTTTTTATTTATGGGAAATCATAAAAAAAAATAACTTGATATCCGTAAAAAAATGTCGATTATCGATATATCCAGATTTTAAATGATCGATTATTTTTTTCAAATAATATCGATTTTGATATATCGATATTTTTCACCCATGCCTACGTGTTAGTGGATAACCAGTTCTAAACAATAGCAGTTGTTTCGGCCGCTACTGGTCTTGACAATGACTAAAACTCTCATTTATATAACTGGTGGCTGAGCAACAAAGACTCCGAGGGGACTGAACTCCATCGTGAAGGGTTTTAGATGGGGCATTGCATATTGCGACCGTTACAAAGTTTGGGACATTATAACCGACTTACAAAATAAGGGGTTTGTTTATCTAGTTGACTTTTTGCGATCACTAATGTTTGAATTCATGGTTTCAAACGTGGAATATCTGGTATGAATTCAAAATTTGTCTACTTTACAAATAAAAATCTTATCTAAATATATATAACTCAAAGGTGACTGACATAGTGATCTATCAACGCACAGCCCAAACTACTGGACGGATCGGGCTGAAATTTGGCATACAGGTAGATGTTATGACGTAGGCATCCGCTAAGAAAGGATTTTGATTAATTCTACCCCCAAGGGAATAAAATAGGGGATGAAAGTTTGTATGAAACTTTGTCAATTTTAAATCGATCGGGCTGAGACTTTGCATGCATAAAGTTACTATGACGTAGGCATCCCCTAAGAAAGGATTTCGATAAATTCCATACCTAAGGAGATAGCTTAACGAGCGAAACCGCGGGCAAAAGCTAGTTAATGTTATAAATTCATTATATGCATAAGAATCTTTTATTTAATTTTGATTACAATAATGAAGGGTTAATTTTTCTCACGCATTTAAATGCGCGTTTATGAATTTTGCTAATACCTGTTTGTATATCATATTATATTATTAATATTATAAAAGTGAATGTTTGTGAGTATGGATAGATGTTTCTTACACTTTCACACAAAAACTACTGAACGAATTTTGATGCAACTTTACAGTAATATATCTTATACATCACAATAACACATAGGTGATAATTTAACAAAATCATATGTAAATTGGGCGATATATAATGATAAGTGTGATGCAGACGAAGTCGTGACAGATTTCAGATTGTTAGTAAGAGACTGCAACACGCATGTTTCTTGCTCGTTCTTCTCGTCATGAGACAGCTTTCCCAATGATAGATAGATTAAAAAAAATGTGATGACTATTCAAAAGTGCTTCAATGTAAGTTTATTTGAATAAATTGATTGATTGATTTTCTATTCTATTCTATTGCTGGCCGATTTTAATGTTTCCTTTTTTATCACCACCATCAACAGCGAACCATCACACTGATTTCACAAAAATAATCTCCTGATTAAAAACTCAGTAATTTTTTTTTGGAAGCTAATTTTTACTTATCTTATCGATAAATCTTTTTTATTGCTTTTACAGTTATAACTTGGTAATAAAGAAAAAACTTAACAATACACACACACAAATAAAAAGTCCATACTATATTGTTTTTTAGGAAGTGGGTTAAATGTTTTTTTTATTTAATGGACTCGAACGTGTATACTAACGGACGCTGTAATTATAGATAAAAACTAGTCTAGAGTGTGTCAGACATGGATTAATAGGTCTCCGTTGCAATGTGTTACGGTTATAACTTATGGTAGCTCATACTTTTTTACGGCCTCGGTATCTATCTATCTATCTAATCAGTTTAGCACACCGCTTTACTTCCGATAGTCGTGTGTTCGATTCTTCGCACGGTGCAAGCATTTTTATTTATGAGTATGGTTATTACATACCATTGAGTTCAGAATACATTATAGAGTAAGTAAGAAGAATGAAGTAATTGGCAAGAAACTCAACCGTATTTCATTTTTTTAAGCCATTTATTTACATTGTACACTTAAAATCCCGTCATGAAATACTATTGCCATGCATGTTTGTCATTTAAGTAACCGTTTTCTTCTTCTTCCTCTTTTTCCTATCCATTTCCTCTTCCTTTCGACCTTCCCTCTCGCCCCACGTTATCCATTTGCTATGCCCCCACTCTGGGGTCGAGCCCCCATAAACATAGGTACAGTCGGCGCCGCAAATCACGTACGCACCAATCACGTGCTCTGGCACGGCGAGCGTGTTTGCAACGAAATTAATTTTACACGTCGGATCTCTAAACTATATCGTCGATTAAATAGAAAAATGGCAGTCAAAATGTACATTTTTTACAAGATTTAGAGCAATCATTACAATTACAGCCTCCTAAACACCATATCCAATATGTTGGATTGTCCGCTCCAGAGACGCTGGATATCGCTGCACTGCGGCGGACCCAGTGCTTCTGGACGTGGAAATAGGCATAAATATATGAATTCAATGAAAATGTCGGGAATAATTCTGTGTTTTTTTCGCTAGATGGCGCTAATTGTACTTCTGTTTAATACAGTTTCCTAGATTCAGCGGTGTTTCATTTTATAATAAGAAAAATCAGTAATTAGGTAGTTCATAGTGACCGAAATTACCTTACCGACTATCAAAATTCCTATATTTTCAAGCAAATACACGGATTGGCAATCCTTCCATGATTTATTCAATACCTATTCAGCGGTGTTTTTTTCTAATAAGAAAAATCAGTAATTAGGTAGTTATAGTGGTCCTTCGAGCCGGATCACTATGAACTACCTAATTAATGATTTTTCTTATTATAAAATGAAACACCGCTGAATCTAGGAAACTGTATTAAACAAAAGTACAATTAGCGCCATCTAGCGAAAAACACAGAATTATTCCCGACAGAATAAAATTGTAATTTACTAACATATTTTATAAGTTGTTTAATAACATAATATAGATACATATCCGAAATAAATTAATTAAATAAATTACATAGTATAAAACAAAGTCGCTGTCGCTGTCTGTCCCTATGTATGCTTAAATCTTTAAAACTACGCAACGGATTTTGAAGCTGCTTTTTTTAATAGATAGAGTGATTCAAGAGGAAGGTTTATATGTATATCATGTACCCCCGGGCGAAGCTGAGGCGACTAGCTAGTTGTATAATATATTGTATTTTAAGACTTTAGACATTTAGAAATTAAAGAATCTTTGGAAACGTAAATTCAAATTCAAATTCAAAATATCTTTATTCATGTAGGTCTATTACAGACTCTTATCATATGTCAAATCTACCGTCAGTTCGGAATGATTTCGAGATGAGAAGAACTGACAAGAAACTCAGCTCGTATTTTTTTTTTTTTATGTTGTACATATTTACAATAATACTATTTCATTTAAATTCTAATTTGGGAGAATAAAGTGACCACCAGCATATGCTATATAAAAAAAATCAAAAACTCTAATCAGTGTTCGCAACCGTAATTGATGGAGTTCAGTTAAAACAATAACAATGACCCAGATGTTATCCTAAACTCAAGAAGCCGTATCGACAGATGGGCGGTCATTTGGATTGATCGACAAAGATAAGAGAAGAGATGTCCATGGAGAGGTCCATACGAAACGCGCTACAATTATAATTTTTGCAATAACTAGTAAAACTCGATGACATCACAGCGCATCAATCTTTCACACTATTCAGATTTTGTTTTAGAATTGCACGTAACTAAAAGAACTCGAATTACACCATAAAATATTTACCCCATTCGCAGAAACAATTTAAGACAGTACAAAATTTTGATGAAATGTGTGAATTTTCAGAATAAAAAAAAACAATATTTTTATTTTTACAGTTATATATATATACAAAAAAAAAATATCCATCTATTTCTTTCGGTTGTATAGTACTCATAACAGAAGATATGCTTAACTTGGAACTAGATGGCGCTGTGTGAATTATGAAAAGAAAAAATAATAATAATATTATAGAATTTGGAAGTTTTTATTTTGCAACGAGTAGTGGATTTACTTTACGTGTATTCCAAATAGTAAGAAATTGCACCTAAATTGGATTAAAAAACTACTCTGTTCCGATTAACTTGGGACTAGATAACGATTCGTGAATTGCCAAAAGGGAAAAAAAAGAAAAAAAATGTAGAATTGTTTGTTTTTAGTTGTTGCAGAATACAAACTGCCAAATAGGAAGACTGACAAAAGTAAATAAACATAATAGCTACTTGAGTAACAAAATAAATCAATCATAGTTATCAGAATAGACCCTATAGTTGAATGAATTGATATGAGTTGAGTCAAGTGAATTCGATACATGTAATAGTATTACATGTATCGAATTCACGAGCATCGGTTAGTGAGATAATAATATCTTTATTGTGCAAAAAAAATTACAAAAGGGACTTAACTAAGGTTATATATCTATATTAATTCATATATATACAAAAGTTCATAAAACTATTTAATATCAAGTCCAGTACAGTAGTGTCTAAACTAGGCCTATCCTGTATCTACATATATAACCTCTGTACCAACCATATCTTAACCATGCTCTCTACTCTATTTGGATATAGAAATCATGTAGAATGAATTTCTTAATCTAAATTTGATTAAAAAACTGCTCTGTTCCGATAAACTAGATAACGATACTAGACTAGGACGGGACTAGATAACACTCTATGAATTGTCAAAGCAAAAAAAAAAAAATTGTAGAATTGTTTGTTTCTAGTTGTTACAGAATACTGTACCAAATAGTAACTACTTGAGTAACAAAATAAATCAGTCACGGTTATATGGGCAGTTCCTTTTGCATTATATGTATCGAATTCACGACCATCGGGCAGTGAGACCGCTGCAACAACTAACCATACTCACTACTCTATTCTAATAAATAAATCATGATGAACATATCCGCATTTCTTAACTTAAATTGGATTAAAAAACTGAACTAAGTCGCAATAGGACACGCTGCAACATAACATTCACGCGAAGGAACTGGCTCACAACAGCTTGTACCGTTACAAAGAATGCATTCTTAACGATGATACTCTTTTACCGACTTCAAAAAGTTACATCTAGATTATACGTTGATGGCGTCAGTGGTAGAGCGGTTTAGTACGCCGCTTTACTTCCGAGTTGCTAGTTCGATTCCAAGCACGGTAAAAACATTTGTATTCATGAGTATGATAGTTTGTATCGGTCTTGGTGTTTTCTATGTATAATATGTATTTACGAAAAAGAATATCTATGTATTTGTATCAGTTGTCTAGTACTCATAAACAAACAACATAAGCGGCACAAACATTTGTATGTTTGTGCCGTGCCAGAAATCGAACCCGCGACCATCGGACGTAAAGCGGTGTGCCAGACCGCTAGACCACCGAGGTCGTCAGAAAATCTTCTTTAGTTTAAGCGTATCTTGTATTCCACGCCTTACTACTACATAAAAACTTGTTTAGTCTTATTACAAAACCATTATTAGACCACAGTTAAACTAGAGGCCCTGCAGGTCTATCTTTAGACCATAAACAAATCACAGTTGAGAGATAATAGCCGTCGAGCCAGAGGCCAATTTCGTCAATTGTTTCCTCCCGTAGTTATTTTGGTCACCAAAACCTGTTACTAACGGGTCATAAACTTCGTTTTGTATTAAAAAATTGTATGGTTATTGCGTAAGTTTTTACTTGTACACTCTTTAAATTTTTTGGAACTCTCTAAATTTTTCCTTGTATATTAATGTAACAAGGAAAAAGTACACATTATATTAATTTAGAATAACACATAAGAAATTCATATCTTGTGTATTATTCTGGTGTATAAGCTATACTGTTGTAAAGTGTCATGAAAATTCATTCGTTAGTTTTTGCGTGAAAATGTAACAAACATCCATCCATCCACCGCAAAAGTTTGTATGTATGGATATACATACTCACACACTTTTGCGGTTATAATATTAGTAAGATTTTCATAAACATAGTCTTAAATAACCGTAAGGATATTTGATTATTTAAAGCAATGACGAAATAATTCTCTCGAACCCATACTATAAAGAGAAAGTATAAAACCCATCGGACAATTCACACAGCCATCCAGTCTCACGATAAGCAGAACTTGTGTTATGGGTACTAGACAACTGATATAAATACTTATGTATTTTTTTTGTAAATACATACTTAATATACATACACAAAACTGTCATACTCATGAATACAAATGTTTATATCGTGCGAGGATTCGAACTAGCGACTCGGAAGTAAAGGGGTGTGCTAAACCGCTCGATCAGCGAAGTCACCAACGTGTAAACTAGATGTAACTTTTTGAAGGTGAAAGGGTATCGTTAAGAGGGCATTTTATTTGTAAAGGTAAATATATGTACCGTGCGAGGAATCGAATCGAATTTCGAAGTAAAGTGGTGTGCTAAACTGCTAGACCAACGAGGGCATCATATAATAATAATATCACGGGGAGTGTTCTGAGGAATCGTTCGGATTAATACCAGCTGCTGAGTTTCACCACCGTACCACCCGCCAGAAACTAAAATATAATCCTGATCATCTGGATGAATGGCGGTCTTCCACAGTGCGGTTTTCTATAAACTTTTTGCCTCGCACAACCACATTGTGGAATCACCTTCCAGCAATGGTATTTCCGAACCGATACGATATTGAAACCTTCAAGAAAAGAGCTTATTTCTTTTTAAAAGGCCGACAATGTACTTGCAATTCCCCTGGTGTTGCGGGTGCTCATGGGCGGCGGATACACTTACCATCAGGTGAGCCGCATGCTCGTTTGTCCCCTGTGTTATAAAAAAAATGAGAATAACCTTATATATAAAATTCTCGTGTCACAGTTTTCGTTCCCATACTCCTCCGAAACGGCTTGACCGATTCTCATGAAATTTTGTGAGCGTATTGAGTAGGTCTGAGAATCAGCCAACATCTATTTTTCATCCCCCTAAATGTTAGGGGTAGTCCTAGCCTAAATTTTTTTTTATTTTAAGGCAAAACAACGTTTCTCCGGACAGATAGTATCATATAAAATCATGTTTATCTGTCTCAAACTTAATACAATTATATTACAACTAATACAATTGTTGCCCATACAATGATAAAATTTAAAAGTAATTAACAAAACGGTCCATAACTGCTCTCTTATAAATCTCGCTATGAGCCTCTTTATATATCATCTCTGATTTATAGCGAGCATGAAGTTCGATCTATATTTTTGTAATATAACGGCTGTAGTACACACAATATTGCGCAAGTACTTGATATTCTTGAGTTGAACTTACGACTTGCGTGGGATCTGAGAAACAATAGTTCGTTTTCACGGTTGGGAACCCCACGCCCTGCGCCCTGCGCCCTGCGCTTGCACCTGTCTGTCACACTTCGCTAGACTCGACCGCTAATATATTTTTATACATGTACCTTTGCAATCCCAGATAGGGTAGTCAGACATAATAAGACTTAATATACATTTTTATGTATGTACCTTCAAGACTGCAATCCCAGATAGGGTAGTCAGACGCATTAACAACTAAAGGATTGTCCATTAATCACGTGAGGGTTGAAAGAGAGAGGAAGGGGTTTGACAAAAATCACGAAAATATCACAAGGGGGAGGGGGAATGTAGTAAGATATCACGTGTATATTTTTTCTATATTTATGGCAATCAAAAACAACCTGCAAGCTAGTCGAGACATTTTTATCATGGTCCTTAACTTCTTAATAAAATGGAATTATAGTTTATATTTCATATTTCGTTTATTAACCAATGTAAAAAACTTCTTTACATATATGGCAAATCATAACATACAGTGATTTATATTTATATAAATTCAATCAAATTACAATTACATTAATAAATTAAATTACATTAATTATCAAAATTACATTTTTAAATAAAATTATATTAATTAATAAAATTACAGTAATAATAACTAATAACATAATATGTTTCGTAGTCATAATTACGACATAATTATATTTAAGTCTAAATATTCGGTAATATTATAAAAAGGATGTTTTTGAAGAAAAGATTTTATTTTAGTTTTGTATTGTTTTGGGGGTAATTCTCTTATGTGCATAGATAGTTTATTATACATTTTGATTTTTATACTAATGCCTTGTTTAAAAGTTTTACCAAGTCTTGTTTTAGGCAACTGTATATTGCCTTTATTACGCGTATGATAGGTAATTATGATTATCGGAAATCTTATTTAACTCATTGCTTTTATCGTGTATAGTCAATAAGCTGTGGTAGATATACAATGAAATTACAGTCATAATTTTTTCTTTTATAAAGAATGGTCTGGCTGACGCGCTTGTGGAGACCACAAATAATCCTTATTGCTAGTTTTTCCTGCCTGAGTATTTCTACCTGTATTTAAAGATAATATTAAAAAAATTATAAGATTCTTTGCAGGCGTTATACACGTGATGTTGGGGGGTGGGGGGACTGCTCTATGTTGTGTATTCAGAGCCATAAAAATATGTGTCTATGGTTATTATTAATTACTTGGTCTATGGTCTATCTGTGTGTCGAGTCGAGTCATATAATAAAGGGTTGTCGTGTTAAATATAAGTAATATAATCATATATAATAAAAGAGTCATATATAATACATCTGCAGTATTATTAATAATATACACCTAATTGAGCAACGAGCAAACACGAAACTCTAAACCTCACTACGTCTCACCAAGGGGGAGGAGGGGATTAAAAAATGCTAAGAAAAGATCACGTGATTAATGGACGGCCCCTAACGACGTGATGAATGTAACAGATGACATGCCCACATTTCGCCGACTATGTTTTGACTAGGCAGAGTTGTATACAGAATTGGAGAGTCAATTACAAGTATAGTACTTATATTGACTATTAGGGCAAGGAAACCTGCATATGGTACCTTCTAGAAATTATCATTGGAGAAATGCGGATATGGTAAGTGGACTGTATGGAATGAAATAAAGGGGGTGCACAGTGCGTACCTGCGACTGTCGAGCTGGTGTATTCTTGCACAGCTGCTGCACTCGATGAATACTAAGTTTAACAAGGCACGCTCACAAAGTTACTTATTTTTAATGTCAATATATTATATTAATTCGTATTTATCATTTAATAGTATAAAATATAATTTTATTTAAATAAAGATTTTAAAATTTATTACTAGTATTTACATAACCTAATTGTACAACTAAGAACCTAAAATTAAAAAGCCTAAAAAAAATAATAATATGATGACTAAAATATATTATTAAAAGGGGTCCCTTTAGGCAACGTTCCGAAGATACTGGCAGCGTTCCCTCTTTCAATAGCTAGACTAATTCTTTATCCAAGGTAGCTGCCAGCTCTTCGGTCTTCTGTGATGTCGACTAACCTTTTCGTTATTTCTTTGAAAAGTCTTATAGCGCTAGGACCCCACGGACCAAGGGTCTCAATTAATTTAAAGCGGAGCGGTTGGGACGAGATGTCACCATTCACGTTAGTAGACGAGGTGGTCGGGCGACCTCAGTTGACATACTGTGCGCGGGAAAGGTATTAGGATATGGGGAATAATACCATACCACTTGATATGTTTATAAATGGCGAGAACAATCATAGCGTATGGTATCTGCAAAATTCGTACAATCGGCTGACTGATTTAATCCGTATACTTTGAAAATACTTTACAATTGGCCTTGCTTTGGTGCTTTGTGTATATGTAGGGTATACCACAAATTCAATAGGAGTTTCATTAGATATATGTCAACTCGAGTTGCGCATAATTCGAGTTAACTCGAGTTGAATTCTGCCAACTCGAGTTGGACGAATTCAACTAGTAAATGAATGAATCAAGTGTCATCGAACTGACGATGACATGAAATTTTCCGATCATTTCATATCATACAATTTTCACTCGTCACAAATATTTCAGTATTGATTTGAGGTTTTTACCATTTTTTTTTCGCATATTCATTCGATTATGTTATCAATCAAATGATATTGCTTTCCATAAGTCCTTCCGTGGCTTTAAAGTGCCATTTTAACTCGCTCCTAAAGTTTAGTGAAGCTTTCAAGACTAGCTGCGGCTAAAAACATTAGAATTGTTCGGAAAAATAAAAAATAAACTTTTTGTTCCAGTTAACTCGAGTCAACTCGAGTTAACTCGAGTTACCTGAATTTTAACTCGAGTTAACTCGAGTCATGTTTATTACGAGTTAGCACATCTCTATTTCATTCCATAACTGATTAACGGATCCAAAAAATAATACCACTTTCTTATCCACTAGTGTTTACAAAATCTGTAATTTACAAAATAAAAATGAAATAGAAATAGAAATAATCTTTATTCAAATAAACTTAATATACTTTTAAATACTCAAGTTTTTTTATTCTACCGCTCATTCGGAATGCAGTCTCATCACAAGAAGAATGAGTAAGAAACTTGTGTGTTGCTCTTTTAAATAAATATTGATTTAATTATATTTACATTAACAAGGATTAGGCATGCAACAATCAACATAGAAATCGCTACGCACTTAATCTCTGTTCAATCACATAACATTGTTAGCGATATGAATTTTAAATTAGATATTTTCTACAAAAACATTATTATCATTTATAAATTGTTCAATTTTATATTAAGCTTTTTCAAAGAAAATATTTTATAACACATTAGATTTTTTTTTCTGGCAAATTGAGTACAGACTGTCACAGTTTGTTGTAAAACCTTACGCAATTTCCATAAAATGAATTACTAACTTTGGTCTAACAGCACTTGGAGAATTGATAATAATTCATTTTTATTTTGTATAATAAATTCATTATTTATTATACAAAATAAAAATGAATTATTATGCATGTAAAAATGAAGTAATTAATAATTTTCAAATTTGGTATTTCGAATCATTGTGTAAATAAAAAGTCAAATATACTTAGATGGCCAATAAGATTTTATATTCATTAATCGATTTAATGTAAATCTTTTATCGCTTACAAATATATATTCATTGTAAACTATTGTATATTTGTATTTATACAAAACGTATATGTATATTTGTATTCACTTAAAATTCTTAAAATAATAATTCCGAACAACATTCATTTAAAAGAGCAACACGAAAGTTTTTAGTCATTCTTCTTGTAATGAGTCGGCTTTTCGAATGAGTGGTAGAATAAAAATATGACTATTCAAAAGTCTTTATATTAATTTTATTTGTATTTCGTTTCTATTTCTAAACTCATGCAATAATTATCTAAAGTCGAGTGCTCATTGTAGTAAATTCTATTTTGTACTTTCACTGTTCACTGGCGTAGATATATTATAGGTATATTAGTGGTATAATTTTGGATGTGTTATAGTGAATAAAAACTTCGTAATGTTAGTAAATAAACGAAACTCTGCTAACCACTTTATTTTTCTGAAATAAAAGCAGCCTAAGTTACTCCTTATGACATCAGCTACCTGCCAAATAAAGTCCCGTCACAATCGGTCCAACCATTTCAGAGATTTATCGGAACAAACAGACAGACAGATAAAAATTGTAAAAAATGTCGTTCTGGTGTATACCGTAAAAAACTGTCATTTCAATATTACAAACAGACACTCCAATTCGTTGAAACCTGACGAGGCAGTGTTGCTATATGAAAATACTATTTCGGGCCACATATAGTACCTATAACGTTACAAGCGTTAAATGCACTGGATCGCTGTGAATTTTTCTTTATCACATTCTAAATGACAATCATTTCACGATATAAACAGACATCGACAAAATAATTACAGCACGTTTAACTTAAACGTTCTTTTAATCTTGATTATATCTAATATTTCACGAGAAGCCGTTTATTTTGCAATCTGGCCAATTATGAGCGGTCCTACACCTAATTACGGAATAACTTAGATCCTTTTACATATTATGTCTGTTAATCTAAATGCCATCACCCTTACATGAAAGAAATATAGATAAAATAAATTTAACAACTATTTATTATGTTTATCTCTGTTGGATAGTGTTATACGCAATGAGGCGTAAATATTTTTGATATTTATTTTCTTTATACTCTTTATTGCACCACAATACAAAAATTACAGAACAAAAAAAAACAATTAAAATAGAAAACAGATTGACTGATACAAAAGGCGTTCTTATTGCTAAGCAACCTCTTCTAGACTACCTTCCTTTGAGTGGATAGAGAAATAAAAATATGAAAAGGGTAGGTGGCGCAGGTATATACTACTAGCTGTCCCGGAAAAAGTAGTTTTGCCTTAAAATAAAATAAAAAATTAGGGGTGGACTACCCCTAACATTTAGGGGGATGAAAAATAGATGTTGGCCGATTCTTAGACCTACTCAATACGCTCACAAAATTTCATGAGAATCGGTCAAGCCGTTTCGGAGGAGTATGGGAACGAAAACTGTGACACGAGAATTTTATATATAAGATTGGGAAATTTCAGAAATGGTATGTCGATGCAGCAGTACTTTTATTTTATTCGTTTTTCAAATTACACTGCACATAAATTGCGTCGCTGTACATTCACGTCTGGTCGTCTCAGTTGTCTCGAACAGAGTGAGAGCAGCCCGCTCCCTCCTTGTTCCCGGCCTCTTTATCTCTATTCCTATTGGTGGCGGCATAATCGTGACGCCACCAACATCACGTGACTCGCTATGGTTTTAATTTTGAAATGTAAGTAACAAATTACTCAATTGAGTGTTGTTACATTTTTAAGATTTGTGTGAATACAAACTGCCAATATTTGGCTAAAACTATTGACTATGTATAGCAAAATAACATTTTTTTAAGAATTCTGAACTAAAAAAATGTGTGCTCATATATATTAGAAGGTGAACCGCGATTCCGCTATTGAATTGTAGCGATAACCTGACAAGACTCGATTGATGCGCGCGTTTGTCAACGTTCGGATGGTGATAAATCAATGCATTTCACATTGGTAGGGGAGAAAGGACTTGGAAAAATTCTGGCTATATAAATTCACCGATCACATCTAGTGAGTGCCTCTTAAATGAACGGCATTAAATCATTAATAATAATAATAAACTCAGGACAATTCACACAGCGCCATCTAGGCCCAAGAATAATCTTTATTAAAGCTTGTGTTATTGTAGATAAATTGATACAAATACAAGATATTTTTTTTTCGTAAATAGGATATATATATTATATATAGAAAACAATTTACCGACCGATACAACAATCATACCCATGAATACAAATGTTTGTGCCGTGCGGGGAATTGAACCCGCGATTACCGGACTAAAGCGGTGTGCTAGACCGCTATACCACGGAGGTCGTCGATTTATTAAATCGAGGCATTTAATCATTACATTACTTGTCTGTTTTTATAAGTTATTGCAATGGATAACTGATATTTACCTTTTGATATGCCAAAATTGTATACGGGCGCTGAGGACCCTAGCGCCGGCCCTGTGTATTACTGTAACGTTTTATGAAAAATCTGTTTATAGTTTTTGCGTGAAGGGAAAACAAAATCCATCGATTCATCTAAAAATCCATGACGTTCATAAACGTGTTTATAATATTTGCAACATTCCTGAATAAATGATTTTTAATGATTTTGTTATGTTATCACTATATATTATCACTTCTGATTTTTCGATAGTAGTGTGGTACAAGATGGCGGCTTATGAACAGTAACTCAGCGACAAAATTCAAATACATTTTCGAAATAGCTTTATTCACACAGTCTAGTTACACACTCTTATGATATGTCAAATGTTACCGTCAGTTAGGAATGATATCGAGATACGTTTAAACTGACAAGATACTCAGTCTCATTTAATCAGTAAGTACATATGAACAGACCAAGTGGGCATAATACGAGGAACCCCTGAACAGAACTGACGGGTCGCGAACATGTTCCTAATATGTGTTGTAACTGGCTAATGAAGAAATGTTTTATATTCTAAATTTGTATTTAAATGTATAGTTCTTTTATATTACATTCTTGTTTGTTACTTCACTTTCATTATATTTCTGTTTATGTCGGTAGACTATCCAAATATATGTATTTTCTACTTATTCCATGTCTTTTTTTCTATTATACATGAATAAAATAAAACTACAACAATATATTTTTAAAAATTTAGATTTTTAAGATCATATATAAAATTAAATTTCTTAAAAAAGGGCGATTTTATACTAATAATTATTATATAGAATATAGAAATATTTTTGTAACGGCATTGTAATTGTATTTATTTTTTTATATTCACATAGTTACTTAAATTGTTGCATATTCAAATCAAACATCATATTCATGTAGGATATTTTAGCCGCTTACGAACGTCAAGTTTTTGTATTAATAATTTATTTGCTACCTTCCAGTTCAGTATTAGAACTTGAAAGTCAATTCTCTTATCTCAGAAATGAATCAAGGATTACTTAGATAATTTATGATTCAATAATTAAAATATAACAAAGATCACTTTTTTTTGTTTTATTCATCCTTTATGGAAAGGCAAAGAGTCTAAGCCTATACAGCCACAAAGATCACCTCCCTTCAACAGCTCGTGGTCAAGTCACGCAAAACTAACCACTCCCTATAACGGATCTTATTCACGACAGATATACTGACGGCTTGATTGACTGAAGACTGACTGTCAATTTCGTAGAATGACACTATGAACGTATGTATGACTTGACACAAGGCTATAATCTTACATACTTTTTAATGTTTTGGACCTTAACTCAATATTATGAACAACACGAAAAAATAAAAATCTGTTGATAGTAGTTTTTGCGTGACTACTCCATATAATCGAATACTTAGAACATAAATCCATCCATACTCATAAACGTGTTTATAATTCCGTTTGTTTTCTCGAGAACAGAAACGGGAAGTTTGGAATGCAATACAAAATGTATTTACTGATTCTTTAGTAGTGATCCTGAACAAACTAGTTCGTTGTAAACATTAAGTGCACACGTTTATATATATTACTTTGTATAGTTGTCTTGCATGCATGTATGCCTATAGATTTTTATGATATTATTTTGGTTTACCATCATACGGCCATATGCCTGTTTGCCACTGTTGCCACTCTGTTTGTAATGTAAATTGGACTCTATGCTCTGCTCATTTAGTCTATTATCTGGGCCTTTGTGCGTGTATAATAATATACTAAGGCAGCCAAAATTCCTCCTGATCCTCCTGGTATCTTTACACGCTTTTTAGAGTGATCTATCTGTTGCCAGGATTTATACACTTTGTGTGGCTACTGTTACGCATTCCAGGGTTACGTGAGCGTCCGTTTCTTCGACCTCAAAGCAGCCACAATAAAGAGGACCGTCCGTAGCACCTATTGTGTACAAGTGTTTAAGAGACAGTGTCCCGTTATTGTCCCTATCATTATTTTAACGTTTTTCCTATTTAGGTTCAGCTGTTTATTTTATTAATCGTTGGTCCTACTGGTATTACCACTTTTGATGTGTCACATGTTTAAACTCAGATGGTTTGTGTCTATCTTTGATGACCTCGTTTTGACGGCGTCTAGCGGTCTAGCACACCGCTTTACGTCCGATGGTCGCGGGTTCGATTCCTCGCACGGCACAAACATTTGTATTCATGAGATTGATTGTTTGTATCGGTCTGGGTGTTTTCTATGTATAATATGTATGTATTTACGAAAAAAAATCTATGTATTTGTATCAGTTATCAATTTCGTAGAATGACAAGCTTTAACTAGCGTATGACATGACCTAGATGGCGCTATATATGTCTTGACATTATTATCTTTAATGTTTTGGAGTGGATCTCTAGCGTACTCAAGTTCTGAACAAACGAAAAATTAAAAAAAAAAGTTGCTACCGTCAGTAGATCTTTTCGCCAGTACTCCATATCCCCGAATCGTTACCATAAATGACCCACTGTGCGGGATTTTATTCTTTTATCTACTAGATAATTTTGTCAATTTTGATGCTAGAATGATGAAACTGTTTCTTTGCCTTTTTTGGCTTAGATATTTATTTTTCATTTGACAGGACAAAGTCTGCTAGTACTGCTAGATTTTTAAGTGTAGTATGACTATCAAAGTAGTTTCACCACATAATAACAATGTAAGTATAACACAAATTGATGTTATTTAGGAACTGAATTAACCGCAATTCTTCGTGTAGATAGTTGCAGAACAATGTTTGTCAATTAGGAACAAGCTCCTGACATGAGAAGCAGCTCCTGGTATCTTTACACGCTTTTTAGAATATTCATACATCCGAGTATATATGAATAATGAGTTAATGACAGAGTGTCGCGCGACGTCGCCGCTCATTGGAGCATCGTCATGCACCATCGAGCGTGATCAGTTCCTTAATACAATAATTAGGCAGTACATTTCCTTCATTTTGACGACTATTGTGTCAAGTGTTTAGCACATTGCTTTACTTCCGATGATCATTATTTTCGTTTTTCCGATTTAGGTTCAGCATTTTATTTTTATTTATTTATTTACTTTTGAGAAAACATGTGTACTAATTGTCCATCTAAAGAAACGATGATATTCACAGAAGTATAAAACTGTGTTGCAACCGCTTTACGTCCGATCCACCTAGTATATATAATTCCAAAACTAAAATAAAAAATAAAAATACTTGCAATGTCGTTACCCATCACGTATTGTTAAAAAATGTACAAAATATTTAAATTTTCCAAAAAAAAAAAAATTTAACTTATAAACAAAAAGAAAGCTTTAGCTAGCAAAAACAAAAAGAACCTATGGCGCTGTTTGAATGTATATATGAGATTATTATGTGTGTGTGTGTGTGTGTGTGTGTGTGTGTGTGTGTGTGTGTGTGTGTGTATGTGAGAGAGAGAGAGAGAGAGGCCTGCTACCGATTACTATACATTATTTTTGAAATTACAATATTTACGCAACTATTACAATATTTTTAAATATTATATTACAATATTTAATAAAGTTTTGATCCTCAGATTTTTCATACGATAAGTTTTGAAGCCATTTTCTTTGCCATTTTAGTTGGTTTAGGGGATATATGTTCAATTTTTATTTAGCTTATTATACAATAGTCGTGGTTATAATGACGCTAGCTATTGTAGTATGGACAAGGATTTAATTTACATATTTTATAAGTTCTACATCATCAAATCTGCTTCATGAAACATATGGAACATTTAGCTGAGAATGTTTACGAAGCGTAATATGTTTTCGTTGACGGACCGTTAAGACCTGACAAATTGAATACAAATCTTCAGTTGGAAACAGAATTGGTTTTTTTGTCATTACCTTCAATACATCTTGTCACACAGTCCATCAATATAGTTTTTTGGCCTTCCTCCACCACATAATAACAATAGCGAGTATAATCACAAATTGATGTTACTAGTGCATAGTATACAATTAAAATCACGATAGTTGCAGAACAATGTTTGTCAAAAACATATACAATTTGCTACATGGAAGCAGCTTGCAGCATCTGTGTGTTTCCATGTTATTGAATAATGAGTTAACACAAGGTACTTAAGGGAAGAAACGCGTTCTACTGATATGCACTTACACATTGCGTGATCAGTTCCGTACAAAAATGTGGGCGAATAGATAAAGACGAAGGTGGTTGGGTGGCGTGATTTATTGAAAATGGTATAAATTTTGTTTTTGCAATGTTAAGAGTAAGATTCATTAGTATGTTGTTTGTATCTTTCTAGGTGTATTCTATGTATATTATCTTAACTATTTATATCTACTGTTAATTGCATCAAATACAGAAATTTATTACAATCGGATTAATAATATGTATGCGAAATAATGTGAGTATGGATGGATGTTTATTACTCTTTCACACAAAAACTACTGAACGGATTTTGATGAAACTTTACAGTTCCATAACTTATATATCGTAATATAAATAAAATAGGCTATAAATTTCGTGCGATTGAAACCGCGGGCACAGCTAGTAGTGAATATACATGAACTGATACAAAAGAGGTCTTATCGCTGAACAACTTCTTCCAGGCTATTTTTGGATGGATATAGATTTTGATTTATATTAGTTATCTAGAGTACCCATAACACAAACTCTGCTTAGCTTGGGACTAGATGGCGTTGTGTGAATCGTCCTACGATATCATTATTATTATATACATATAGCTTAATATACCTAAAACTAGTTAAGAGTTAAAAGACACAAACTAAAATAGAAGTAAGAATAATCTTTATTCAAATATACTTAAGACACTGTGCCTTTTTGAATAGTTTCCCCACATAATAACAATCTATACATATAAATAAAATTGGAATGTCGGTTTGTAATATTGTAATAACCGTTTTTTACTACATGCACATGAATATAAATACGGTACATACGCAAAAACAATTTTTTATAAAAACGGTATATGCGCCAAAGTAACATTTTTACAATTTTTGTCTCTCTGTCTGTCTGTTTGTTCCGGCTAATCTCTCAAATGTCTGGACCGATTTTGACGGGACTTTTATTTATGGGCAGGTAGCTGATATAATAACTTAGGCTACTTTTATTTTAGAAAAATAAATTTAAATTAGACAAAGTCAGTACAGCTAGTACTGATATAAATTAAAATAATATAATCAGGTATCAATTTATCAATTTATTTCCCTATCGAAGCGCAGATATCCCCCATAGCACTTGCCATAAACTCATCTATGAATTATTCATACCAATTGCTAATTCATTCAAAGTATAACTCTAATGCCGAGATTTGTTATGTGAAAAAGAGTAAAAGGTCTTTCTTGATGCTTGTGCCCTTCTCCGATGGCACTATGTAGGGCCGGTTGGCCGCTCGACCGGTTCTCGTAGCAACTTTTGGAATAATGTCTCGCCTTTTAAAATATTTCCGTACCGTTGCGTGGTCGGTTATCGTCTCTTTCGTAATATATGTAGCTCTTCGATTCATATTCGCAGCGAATTTGATTAGGTTTTAAAATTTAATATATCATTATATTTGTTATTCTTAAAAAAGTTGTTATTATATGTTACAAGTATTATCCACTCTATCTATTAAAAAAAACACTTCAAAATCCGTTGCGTAGTTTTAAAGATTTAAGCATACATAGGGACAGACAGCGACAGCGAGTTTGTTTCATACTATGTAATGATGATTAAATCATTCATTATTCATCATCGTCATCATCATCGCAGCCCGGAAGACGTCCACTGCTGGACATAGGCCTCCTCCAAAGATCTCCACGATGATCGGTGATGCGCTGCTCGCACCCAATGCCTTCCAGCGATCTTGACCAGATCGTCGGTCCACCTTGCTGGAGGCCTTCCCACGCTGCGTCTTCCGGTCCGTGGTCGCCACTCGAGGACTTTACTGCCCCAACGGCCATCTGTCTTACGAGTTATGTGCCCTGCCTATTGCCACTTCAGAGTCGCAATTCTTCGGGCTATGTCGGTCACTCTGGTTCTTTTGCGGATCTCCTCATTTCTGATTCGATCACGCAGAGTAACTTCTTAAGCAATTCAAATCTTATATTAAACAATTTTTGTGTAAGAAAGCCGAATATAGAGGACAGACGAATTCATAGACGACAACATATCAAGTACATAATTAGTTTATTAGCATACAACGTTATAATTTGTTTATCTCATTGCTTTCTTGATTCAATTATTTTAGAAATATGAAAGCGTAGCGATTTTTGTATTGATTGCCGCATGCATTCTTATGTGAAATGTGAATACTATAACCATCAGATGGCAATTGTGAGTAGCTATGACGTGGTCTGGTGTTTTGAGTAGTCATGCTCACTAAAATGTCCAGACTTGTGGCGGCGTGGTGGGCCGGGTCATTGGGCTCCCTAAAATATGGTCGAGCGCAATGGTGGCTGGCTTATCCGTCATACTCGTGAACGGGTGCTGCTTGTGTGGACTGGTTTGCTCTAATTACTATGACTTATTTTCTCTTATTAATTGTTTAACCAGTTGTTGTATATGAATGTTGAATGTTGTTTCTATTTTATTATTTCATTGAATTAGTGCTAATCGGTGGTTTGTATTCACACACTTAAACTTAAATTGTAAGTAAGAATAAATTATTTAAAAGAGCAACACACAAGTTTCTTGCATGTTCTTCTTATGATGAGACAGCATTCCGAATGAGCGGTAGATTAAAAAAAAAATGTTATGACTATTCAAAAGTGCTTCAATGTAAGTTTATTTGAATAAATGATTTTCTATTCTATTCTATTCTATTCTTCATTATTAAACTGGCATAATATATATGCTGTCTGCCAGATTAATGCTTCTTAACTATATTATAAATTGCTACTTAACTGATTGGATTAACGGCTATCGTTCATTTACCGATAATGTCCTGATTTTTAGTGATTAGTTTTATATATTTTGCTGGTTTTTTTCCACACCTCCGGCTCGAAACCAAGTAAGCGCAGTGTGTGTGTATGTATGTGAGTGTGTGTGTCTGTACTTATTATTATTATTTTATGTACAACTCTATCTTGATATAAAGTATATATATAGGGAGGCGTCCATAAATTACGTGAGATGTTGAAGGGGTGGAGGGGGTCGAGTCAAATCTCATCTAATCTTACGCTGGAGAGAGGGGGGATCTCGGCAAATATCACGCAATTTTTTTTCTGAGTGAAACAAAAGAAAATTATACTATTTTGTCCATTTATTCTAAATTGTACATGCTTAAGATTTAATTTTAAGCATAATCGTAATACCATTAAGATAAATAAAAGCACGAAGCAATTTTTTTTTACATTTTACAATAACAATCCAACGCGTTTACGTAAGAAACCCACATTTTGAAAAATCTCACGTGAGATTGGGTTATAGGGGAGGGGTTGGAATAAAATCTCACGACATCTCACCAGGGGGGCGGGAAGGAGGATATAAAAAAACAACTTATGGGACACAGTCACCTAGATACATAAAATAATAATTGCATTTAATAATGTCTAGTAAGACAAATTCAATATTGTCTACTGGGCACTGTTGTATCTAAACTGTGTCACCCCACCTTACATTTTCCTATTGATATTTAGTATATAAGATCATTATTTCTATGTACATATTGTCAGTTTATCATCATATGTAATATACATCGTCTCGACCAGCAACATTTTATTATTCACCCGCAACACAACTCACGTAATTTATGCGACATCTCACCAGAGGGAGACAGGAAATTAAAAAAAACAACTCTCGTAATTTATTGACGCCCCCTAAGTACGTACATACAGGTATGTTCAATATTTTAAGCGACAAACAACAATATACACAAAGCAACAGTGAAAATTCCGCGAGCACATCAATTCTGCAAATGTTCTGACAAAAAGTTGTAACATTTTAATTCGAAAATGGCACCCGCGACGTGACTGGATCACAAATTTGTGAAACAAGTTGCGAACTGTACATTATCATGCTCCACTTTATTATATTAATGTTTCATGGATTGTATTTTGTAATAGCTGTTCCTGCGACTTCTTCCGCGTGGAATTTAACTTTTTTTTTGTTCTAAAATAAAAGAATTTTCCAAAATAACTTTTATTAAATTGATCCTAAGTTACTCCTTATTACATCAGTTACCTGCCAATAAAAGTCCCGTCAAAATCGGTCACGCCATTTTAGAGAATAGCCGGAACAAACAGACAGACAGACAAAAATTGTAAAAAAATGTTATTTTGTTATATTCAAATGCATATAGAAAAAACTGTTATTTCAATATTACAAACAGACACTCCAATTTTATTTATATGTACATACAGTTGTATAGGTTATATATTTCTGTTGCTCTTGTTTTGTTTATTGTTTATTAAATAAACATAGAAATTATCATTAAGGAAGAGACTTATAACTTTATTTTTATTCTAATTTTTAAATTTTGTTATTTATTGCTCTAATAATAAATTCGAGAACATAAATAAACAGTTGGTATATAATAATAATAATAAACTTAAAAATGTAAACTAACAATAAAATTATTTAAAAGAGCAACACGCAAGTTTCTTCTTTTTCTTTCTTCTTGTGATGAGACAGTTTTCCGAATGAACGGTAGATTGAAAAAAAATGTGACTATTTAATAGTGCTTCCATGTGAGTTTATTTGAATAAATAATTTTCTATTCTATTCTATTCTATTCTAATAGCTATATTCTCACAGGGCAACAACACACAGCGCCATCTAGTCCCAAGTGAAGCAGAGTTTCTGTTATGTGTACTAGACAACTAATATAAATAGATTTTTTTATACATTCATTCATTCATAATTTAACAGCTTTGCTCTTGTCGGTGGAGCTCCCGCTAACTTTCACGATGTTCTACACACACACTACACCGTCCTCGCCGGCGAAGACGACGAACCCCAACACACCATATCGCGCAATCAACCGGGCGCCGACGTGCCCGGGCGCTCCACACCGCATCTCCGATCGATCCACCGTCCAATTCAAACGGGGATCGAAATTACGACGGCCTGAGCCGAGGTTCGAACCCCTAGTGGCGCCCTCAGACTAAAGTCGTATCCGTCAGGCAGGAACTGGCCTTCAGCCGCTCCATAAGTCCTTCCGCGGGTTTGGAGTGCCATCTGCACTGTAAACGCCAGCTGCGGCCAACAGCATTAGAGTAGTCCGAAAAAAAATCACTTTCCTTTTTTATTTACCTTTTATAATTAATATTTAATATTTTCTCTATAATTTAATATATCCTTTTTAATTATTTTCTTTTAAATAATTAATATTTTCTCGTTAATGACAATATTTTAAATTCATATTACAATTTCTAAACTAACATTAATGCTGGTTAAATATACGCTGCGGGGTATGTATGGTATATCTCTTCATCTTATTTATTGGTATCATATAGTTTTATGACTGACATCACTTTATACTCGTTTATTACACGTCATTACCACGAGTAATCAACAGTGGGATGGGTCGACATAAACTATAGCCCTTCATAGCTATACGTATGCATCTGGTAGTACGTGTATGTCTTTATTTATGTACAGTGAGGATTCTGTATGATTGTATGAGAATACATCTAAATTTTGTTCGGTTTCGTTAGAATATAATTAAAATTTATTTATTGAAATAAACTTAATTTGAACACTTTTGAAGCTATTGTTGTTAGAATGAAGTTTGAATACTTAGACGGACGGACCTACTTATGGACCTAACTTAGAAAAAAGAGGAAACCATAGAAAGTTTCCTCTTTTTTCTAATTTCTTTTCTTTTCTTTCTAAGAAAAAAGAGGAAACTTTCTATGGTTTCCTCTTTTTTCTAATCATTAGAATGAAGTTTGAAATTTTCCTCTTCTGTCTATGGTTATCCTCTTTTTTCTAAGTTAGGTCCATTAGATAAAATAAATTATGTGGACATTTAATTAGAAATAACAATATTATTGGCGATCGGCCGCCCTGATTACAAATTCTTAACTGTTAGACCTACAATGACAATTACTGGTAGTTTTCATATATTTTTTATCGATATTTAAAATATAATGTTCTTTATATACAATTTGTTTTATACACTTCTGTCACTGCGCTATAAACGTGTTAATTTCAGGACACACTTTTTATGAATATTTTTATTACAATTACAAACAAATTAACATTTATTACAATTACATTATAACTTTGACATTACGCTTTATAAAAACAGACTGACACACAAACACAGCTGACTGAATTGCAACAAATGAGATGCTTGTAGACGACAAGCATCTCTCTTAATTTTCATTTATATATTCATACTAGCTGTCCCGGCAAACTTTGTTTTGCCATATAAATTAATAACGCTATAAAAAAAATAGGGGTTAATGATAGATGGGTGAAAATTTAGGATTGTATGTATTTTTGTATGTCATAAAAAAAAAACAACAAAAAATTTTCTCTAAAAAATAAAAAATAAATTTAAGAGTGGACCACCCCGAATAAATATTAGGGGTGGTCCACTCCTAAATAGGGGGATAAAAAATAGATGTTGGCCTATTCTCAGACCTACTCAATACGCTCACAAAATTTCATGAGAATCGGTCAAGCCGTTTCGGAGGAGTATGGGAACGAAAACTGTGACACGAGAGAGAGAATTTTATATATAAGATTACACAAACGTCGCCCAAGTAAGTTATGAGATGGATTAATATAATTATTATTTACATAACTTAATTGTGCAACTAAGAACCTAAAATTAAAAACCTTAAAAATATAAAATAATATGTAAATATAATAATCACCATATAATTATCATGTTTTGCTAAATGAATTCATGTAACAGAAGTTTTGCACGACGCACCTTTTTAGAATTTTATTGTATTTTTTTATATATATTTAAAATCCATTTTATATTGTTCTATTATTTGTCAAATTTGAAAAAATTTGTCTTTTACCATCAGCGACCGTAGTTTCTCTTAAAACTAAAATTATAATATAAAATATATACAGTCCTTAAGAAACTATTAATAATTAAAAATGTCCTTTGGTATCTTATTGTAATTTTTTATATCTATTCTATAATTTTTTATATTATTATTATCCATAAAAGACCTATTGACTTTAAGCCCCAGGCTGGATGCCTGGGGCTTAATGTGGGTCATACCATTAACACTCTAATTTAACGTTTCTATAACTGTATTTTGATTAAAATTATAGTCATAGATCACTCGAGACGTCATCCTAAATAAAACCGGTATTATAGTAAATTGTACTTATATAGAAATATCATATTTATTGAGCATAGCCTATTACTCACTAAACGATTACTTAAATGACAAATGTGTATGGCAATAGTTGTTTTACGTTTAATGTATCTCGGATGCTGGTCTAACTATTTGGTTTACAATTACTGTTTGTAATTGTAAACCAAATAAAAAACTAATTTGTTATTAATTAAAACACCGGTATAGATTTGACGTATCTGTATTAAAGACTGCCATTACAACAATCATAAATAAAAAAAAGTAAATGCGCTTCAATCACTTAACACTAGAGCGCCATCTATGTTGAAAAATTGTAACTAATTTTAGCCGATTAGTATTTAATAAGACCCTTTTACATTTTGTACGAAGACCTGTTTACATTTTATATTTAATAAGTATTACCTGCAAGATGGACCGACTACATTATAAAAGTGGCCGGGAGTCGATGGATGCGGAAGGCGCTCTTCCGCACATGGTGGAAGTCTCTGGGAAAGGGCTATGTCCAACAGTGGACAGACACAGGCTGATGATGATGATGATGATGAAGTATTACCTATATTGGTAAACATAAGAATTTTTTATGTTTACCAATATAGGTAATACTAACTAGCTGACTCGACAAACTCGACAAACATTATCTTGTCGTATATATTTTTCTAAATTTCGCTATTAAACAATAGGCGTTGGTCGTAGAACAGTGAAACATTAAGGTTGTATGTTTTTAATAATGCCACATCATAAAAAAATCCAAAAAATATAAAAAATGGGATTAGTTACCCTTGTCACTTAGGGGTGTAAAGACGAGAACAATTTATTATCTAACTTATTTGTTAGACCTACAATGAGAGTCACTGGCAGTTTTTATATTCTTTTTATCCATATTCAAAATATGATGTTCTTTATATAATTTTTATTTTATAATACTTCTGTCACTGCGCTCTGCAATAAAAGACGTCTGTTCAAACATCTACCTATTTTCATTAATTTTTGCTGGTTATGGGCCCATTAAATATGTTGTTATAGTTATGGGTACATTAAACTATTGAGTATACATATAAAAATTCATCAAATTGGTCACGCCGTTTTGGAGAAGTATGGCAATTAACAAACGCGAATTTGATAAATTAAATAAAAAAAATTCAGAAGCACTTCTGCGCTAAGTTCTTGCTACAGTAATAAATTATAGATTAAAGCTTTCTTTTGATTCCGTTCCTAATTTCACGCATAATGAACAGACTATATGCCTCCACGCAGAGCACTGGCCGGATACACTCGTACCATTAGTGTGCTCGGTCACATATCCATATTTGTCTTCATCACCATCAGGGCTGCCAACCGTTAAACATAATAATAATATATTGTTATACTGTAATTATATATATAAAAAAAAACATCTATTAAAAAGAGCAACACACAAGTTTCTTGCTCATTCTTCTTGTGATGAATCTGCATTCCGAATGAGTGGTAGAATCAAAATATGACTATTCAAAAGTGCTTGTAATGAGTTTATTTGAATAAAGATTATTTCTATTTTAATAATAAATTTCTATAAGCACCGCCATGATCAAGTTGTTACAATTATACATCAATATATATAGCACATAAACATAAATTCATAGAAAGCAAAGTTCCATATTACAAATACAACCCTATTATTGTATTAGAAAATGATCACTGTATACTGTACTGGGATAGAACAATAATTACAGACAAAACTGTACATCACAATAGACCCGACATAACATTACACGATAAAATCAATAAAAGGGTATATCTTGTAGATATAGCCATCCCAAACACACACAATATACAAAGCACAGTCAATGAAAAACTAACAAAGTACACAGATCTAGCAATAGAATTAAAAAAACAATGGAAAGCACACACCATCCACATAGTACCCATAGTTTTGTCATCCACAGGAATTATACCAAAAGGTCTTATCAAACACCTAGACACGTTGCATATCCCCTCCTCTACAATAGACCTATTACAAAAAGCCGTCATACTAAACACATGCCGAATAGTAAGAAAATTTCTTTCTTCGTCACATAACTCATCCTGCTTGGCTAAGGCCCGCGTATTTGAATATATTACCCCCGTAAAAAGGGAGATGTAAAATATATATATATGTATATAATAATAATAATAATATCTCAGGACAATTCACACAGCGCCATCTAGACCCAAGTTAAGCTACCTAAAGCTTGTGTTATGGGTACTAGACAACTGATACATATACATAGATATTTTTTTGTAAATACATACATATTATACATAGAAAACACCCAGACCGATACAAAAAACCATACTCATGAATACAAATGTTTGTGCCGTGCGAGGAATCGAACCATCGGACGTAAAGCGGTGTGCTAGACCGCTAGACCACCGAGGACGTCGAATTATGCGTAGCATAAATGAGTTCCGAAGTTTTGGACCATGTATAATCCTGGATAGGTGTAATAAAAGTATTGAAACGTATAGAAAATGTATAATTCGTTGACTGTTAGAAATTACAATAATATACATTATAAGGGAAACTGGTAGGTAGTAGTTTTTTTTCGGACTACTCTAACGCTGTTGGCCGCAGCTGGCCTTTACAGCTTCACCAGACGATAGGGGGCGAGTGCAGATGGCACTCCAAACGCGCGGAAGGACTTATGGAGCGGCTGAAGGCTAACTCCTGCCTGACGTGACACTCCAAATCTGCGGAAGCCCGCCTGACGGATACGACTTTGACGCCGTCGTAATATTCATCCAGTTTCAATAGAATGAATAGAAGAATAGAAAATCATTTATTCAAATAAACTTACATTGAAGCACTTTTGAATAGTCATTACATTTTTTAATCTACCGCCAGCTGTCTCATCACAAGAAGAACGAATACTTTACATTTTTAAGTGTGTGCGGAAGGTTAAACAATTAATAAGACGAAATCAGTCATAGTGATTAGAGCAGACCAGTCCCTACAAGCAGCACCCGTTCACGAGTATGACGGAGCCATCACTGCGCTCGACCATATTTTAGCCCAATGAGGGCACCGACATTTTAGTGAGCATGACTACTCAAAACACTAGACTACGTCAAAGCTACTTACAATTGCCATCTGATAGTTATAGTACTTATTCACATTTTACATAAGAATGCATGCGGCAATCAATACAAAAACCGCTACGCTTTCATATTTCTAAAATCAATCAATTAAATCAAGAAAGCAATGACAAAATTAAATTATAACGTTGTATGCTAATAAACTAATTATTTACTAATTATTTTCAATTGGAAGTGGGCTCTGTTGGTGATAACAAAATTGCAGAATTTACGATGGCAGATCCACATGCAACTGGCAACCCTGATCATCATAGTGTTCACGTAATCGTTTATTGTGGTTATCATATACGTTGCACAAATAAGGGTCATTACTGCGCTATTACAGTTGGTATAGCACCGCACGCGCCCACAGTTTTATAACTTGCAAGTTTTAATATTTGTCTATTACGTGTCTTATTTATTATGGGACACTGGACTATAAATTATAATTAGCATACCGTAAAATGTCTTTATCAGTAATGCATATTATAGTATTTAGTTGAAATTCTGTAAATTACAAAAGTCTTTTCGTTCGTGATGTACCACACGTTCAATTTATATATTGAATGTTGTGCCAAAACTATCTTAATCTTAATCTTATATATAAAATTCTCGTGTAACAGTTTTCGTTCCCATACTCCTCCGAAACGAACGACCGACCGACGAACTTGACCGATTCTCATGAAATTTTGTGAGCGTATTGAGTAGGTCTGAGAATCGGCCAACATCTATTTTTCATCCCCCTAAATGTTAGGGGTAGTCCAACTTTTTTTTTTTTATTTTAAGGCAAAACGTTTGCCGGTACAGCTAGTAATATTATAAACGCAAAAGCTTGTAAGAATGGATTGCAGTAATATAGATTATACATCAGAATAACACATTGGCTGTATTTATATTTAATAAGATATTATGTAAATTAAGCGGATTATAATGATAAATGTTAAGCAAGTGTGATGCAGACGGAATTAAGAGATAGCTAGTCGTAATCTTGAGATCACTTTTACCATTGCTCGTGTGTTCAGACTTTATTTATTGTAGACACGTGTACGGAAAACAATATTGTCTTAATATAATATTATAAACGCGAAAGTTTGTGAGTTTAGATTTTTGTTACTCTTTAAAAACAATTGAAAGAATTTTGATGAAACTTGCAGTAATGTAGCTTATGTATCAGAATCAGAATCAGAATATAGATTGTATTTTATATTGAAATTTATATCTTGAAAGTTTACGTGGGTGAAATCGCGGGCACAGCTATTCGGTTATATTATTCAGTAGCCAGTCTGTGGTGACTGGTTAAATATATTAAAGGAATGAGTAGCAATTCCTCGGCATCATCTGTCGTATTATTACGCCATATGCCGCGGCGAGGCCGAGCAGTCATCAATCTTGCGGTAACTGCGACCGAGTGACGAGCTGACTTGCCTTTTCATGGTATCAAGGGACAATGCCAGGTGCTATATATTAGAGAGATAAGTATACTAAAGCTATTGATGGTACAATCATTAGGTGACATTGTAAGTATTTTGGTTTATTTAGAGGTTCCGTAGAATAGTGAACCTTCGGCATGTTTCGGTAACTTTCGCATGAGATAGAAAAAGATGGTAATATACAGCGTTCCTTCTTCAAAAAATGAAAATACTGATTCACTAGTCCGTTTTTTATTCTATACTATCAAAATACGAGTAATCGGTTTTCCAAAAGACATTGTTCGAAGTGGGTGGGTGACTTTGTTCGAATAATAAATTCGTAACAGCACGTTACAATAGGTTCTGCCTTACTATTATAACCTTATTACATCAGCTACCTGTATGCAATATAAAAACTCTTTTAATTTTATTTTAAAAAAACTCGCGAGTCTCTTCTTATTACAAAACCGGTCCAGCACTTTCTGAGATTAGCCGGAACAAACGGACAGACAGACAGACAAAAATTGTAAAAAATGTTATTTTGTATCGTATTTATATTCATATACATGTAGTAAATAACGATTATTTCAATATTACAAAGAGACACTCCAATTTTATTTATATGTATAATTGTATAGATGTATAGATTTAAAATGCGTTACGCATTCATATGTTTTATGAATAAAAATATTAGAGAGATGTGAAAATACCATCAACACAAATTAAACTATGATTTACAGCATCGCATCAGGTATTTAGAATTTCTGCTGTTTGCGTGGTAGGTACTGTTTATATATATCGGCGATGCTAACCGCCATCAGGTGGTCTGCCAGTTTCTTTTCCATTCAAATAAAACCTAATGACAATACCCAATTCGACGTAATTGTAGATCTTCTTTTGTGACGCAACGCGAATTGCCACTAGATATTCAATGGAAATCGTTAGGAAAGCTATTTACTCGATTACCGTCAACCGGTACCTATTCGATAAATACTTTCCAGCGTGGCTTTTCCATAGAATAACTAAAATCACACAAAGTAGTGGTCTTAGAGGGCCTTACTCTGTGTTTACAGATCTACTCTGTGGTCCTCGTTTATTGGTTATTTAACTATTTGTTTATTATCACAGTCCATTGCGCCGATGTTAGCAAACTGTGTACTAACTGTACATTGTATAATATTATAAGCATCGTTTAGAACAAGTCAATAGGTATTTTATGGGAATGGGTACCAAAGGATATACTGGAATTACCCTTAAAGAAATTGAAAACATCTGTAAAATAATATTTACAGAGCAAAGCGCTCACTAAATGATTACTTGAATGACGAGCGTGCATGGCAATAGTTGTTCATGCACGGGATTGTCATTTTATGTTACACATAGAAACCTATATAAATATACATTGTAAATAAACTGACTTAAAAAAAAGTAATTCAATTGAGTTTCTTGCCAGTTTCTCTCAATTGGATCTATATACCGAACTGGACTGGAAAAAAATTATAATGTAAAAACTTGACGTTCATAAGCGGGTAAAATTCTGTCCTACATGAATAAATGATTTTTGAATTTGATAAGATTTACTTTCTCTATCAACTGTTAAGCTTTTACTCAATAGTCTAAAGGTAAATTTGACATCCATAAGCGGCTAAAATGTCTTAAATGAATAAATGTGTTTTGAATTTGATTTTCAATATTAATTTATAAAGTTTAGATAACTCTTAAATAACATGTAGTCTCGTTACAATCATCATTGGCCCTTTACTAATAGAATAGACTAGAAATAATCTATTATTCAAATAAACGTTAATATTGTTTTGTAATAGTGTTTAGTTATTTTGTTTAGTTGTAAGATAAATGCAGATTCATCACAAGTAGAATAAGTAAAAGACTTGTGTGATCATTTAAAATATCTATTAATATATTTGTCACTTAATTAATATTTTTTATAATATTGAAACATGTAACCTCAATAAATACTTATAAATAACGTAGCATTTTTTGACGACCTATACAATAAATGTGTATAACATCAAGCGCTCACACCGTATCTTTATGTCCAATGGTCGTACATTATCAATTATCTCTATCAACAACGGCACAAACATTTGTATTCACTTAATATGACTTTTGAATAGTCAAGTTTGTTGATTCTATGTATATTAAGTATGTATTTACGAAAAAAATATATGTCACTTAATTAATATTTTTTATAACAGTTAACATGTACCCATAATAAAGTTTAGTAATAGCTTAACATGGGACTAGATGTAATACAATTACAATTTTACTAATATGTACCAATACGTGAGATTATTATTATATATTATTCTTTATTTTTTCCAAATATATTTATTGCATAATTTTTTTTTCTCACACTTAGTTTTAAATAGAACAAATATATTATTATAATTATTTTATACGATTTGAGCGTTAAAACGATTACATCATGTAATACAATTACAATTTTACTAATATCTACCAATACGTGTTGTATTCTTTAATTATATTTTTCTCCAATATCATATACAATTTATCTTTAATATTTCTTTACAAATATGTTTATCATTAATTTTTTTATACCTCATACCATTTTTTTTTTTTTTAAATAGAACAAATATATTTTTATGGGTCTATATATGGGCTCGTTTAAAATATGGAAGAGGTCATCCGCAGTGATGGCTGGCTCATCCGTCAACTCGTGAAACGAGTGCTGCTTGTAGGGACTGGTCTGCTCTTATCACTACGACTGATTTAATCTTATTGTGTTTTTATATTTGAGCCTAAATAAATTAGTGCTGGTTGGTAGTTTGTATTCACACGTTTCGACTTGTGAACTTACAAGGATTGTTTAAAAGAGGAACACACAAGTTTCTTGCTTATTCTTCTTGTGATGAGACAGCTTTCCGAATAAGCGGTAGATTTAAAAAAATGTTGACTATTCAAAAGTGCTTAAATTAAGTTTATTTGAATAAATGATTTTCTATTCTATTCTATTGATTAGATGTTAAACAACATTATTATATGTTAATTTGATGTTAAAACGATTATAATTTATGACTTTGAAAGACTATTATAGAGTTGTTCGTTTGATAAATTAACATAAAAAAATAAAAATGTTAATCAGCCGTTTAACATTTTTATTTATTTTATTCTAACAGGTTATATAGGCAAAACTACAATCGGTTAACATTCGTCTCAGATATATTCACGCGAAATTTGACCTGTACGGATATATCGGGAATATAGAATGGGACTCCCAAACAACTATTTCTGTCTGTTCATATAAATAAAATTGAAATGGCTGGACCGATTTAAATAACCATTTTTTAGCTATATGCATATGATGTAATACAGCAAAATAGCTTTTTTTACAATTTTTGTCTGTCTGTCTGTTTTTAGAACTGAATAAAGTTAACTTTTTTCACGCAGACGTAGTGGCGTGTACTGCTAGTTATTAATAGTAATATTAGGGAAGTGATGCAACATTTTAATAACCGACGAAAGGGAGATGGTGTTTGTTTACCACACATACTGTTAGTAATTTCCCTTTCTCAGTTATTAAATATAAAATGTCTCAATTTTTCGTCATTCATACTCGCAGCAGAAAGGTTAAAATAATTATTACTCATCATTACGACGTAAAAAAACATTCTCCAGCCGTTAGGTCAACAACAAATTAATCTGTCAGACACGGCCGTTGAATTAGTCATGGCATGAGCTGTTTAAAAAGGTAATTGCGTGTGCGCACAATATTCGTTAAGTTTGAAATAGCAAATACTTTTGAAGCTTGTGTATGAAAGAAATTACGTTGAGGTCGATCGACCTTGGCCAGGTGTATTAAATCTGACCAGATGAGACGTGCGGGGTCCTGGGTATACTGCTAACCTAGTTGCAGAACTCCCTACCCTAGCAATTAAAAAACCTAACTCAACCAGCAGTGCAGCACCAAATTCATGAATCCGAGTGGCTAAGATTTCAGTAAGTCTACTGTAACCATTTACCATCATATGAGCCGTCTTGTTTGTCAACGTTGTAGTATAAAAAAACACTCTTATTATTATTATTTCTCAGGACAATTCACACAGCGCCATCTAGTACCAAGCTAAACAGAGCTTGTGTTATAGGTACTAGACAACTGATATAAATACATGCGATATATATATATATATATATATATAGACATTCAGACCTATACATAGAAATAATCATACTCGTGAATACAAATGTTAGTGCGGTGCGAGAAAACGAACCTTAATCTATACATCTATATATACATATAAATAAAATTGGAATTGTCTGTTTGTAATATTAAAATAACCGTTTTTTACTACATGCATATGAATATAAATACATACAGTATCGGTACACCAAAATAACATTTTTTAGAATTTTTGTCTGTCTGTCTGTTTGTTCCGGCTAATCTCTGAAATGGCTGGACCGATTTTGACGGGACTTTTATTGGCAGGTAGCTGATGTAAAAAGGAGTAACTTAGACTACTTTTATTTTAGAAAAAAAATCTTATACTTTATAAAAATAAAGTTAAATTCCACGCGTACGAATTCGCGAGTACAGCTAGCCGACTAACATTTTAAATGGGTGGTTTAAATTCGTAATTCCATTTACATAAAAAAAACATATTAAAATAAAATAAACATTTTATCATCCAGTTTACGAGTTTTAAAATATTTAAAGGTTCATTAGCGACAATTAATATGCTCAAAGCCACAAGCACCTCGGTTACAAACAATCAACAGGTCGTAAATGTCCAAATGAAAGACTCGCGACCGCTACTCGAGTTCACACAATTCACGTTTGTTATCATATTGTGCACACGTCCTTCTGTTTAATGGATTATTGTGAGAAATGTTTGATTATCGTCATTCGTATAAAATTATATTATTAATAATAATATAATAACATGATTAATTTATTTGTACTCACAAACTATTATACTAGTTGTTCCTGCGGCTTCGCCCGACCCCTCCGATCGATCCCCGTCCAATTCAAACGGGGATCGAAATTACAACGGCGGACGAGGTTCGAACCCTAGTGGTGCCCTCAGACTAAAGTCGTATCCGCCAGGCAGGAGTTGGTCTTCAGCCGCTCCATAAGTCCTTCCGCGGGTTTGGAGTGCCATCTGCACTCGCCCCTACCGTCCGGTGAAGCTGTAAAGGCCAGCTACGGCCAACAGCATTAGAGTAGTCCGAAAAAAAAAAAAAGGCTTCGTCCGCTTGATATTTTTAGCCTATATGTTAATCGGATGTACAAGCTATATTACTGTAAAGTTTCATCAAAATCCGTTCAGTACTTTTTACGTTAAAGAGTAATAAACATCCATACTTATAAACTTTTCGCGTTTATAGTATTACTAGCTGTGCCCGCGATTTCGTCCGCGTGCAATTTAACTTTATTTTTTTCAAAAATAAAGGATTTTTTCTAAAATAAAAGTGGCCTAAGTTACTCCTTATTACATCAGCTAGCTGCCAAAAAAAGTCCCGTCAATATTGGTCCAGCCATTTCAGAGATTAGCCGGAACGAACAGACAGACAAAAATGTTATTTTGGTGTATGTACCCTATTTATAATCATATAGTAAAAACGGTTATTTCAATATTACAAACAGACACTCCAATTTTATATATATATATATTTTTAGATTATACATTTGAATAGTAGGATGAGCATCGTAAATAGAATAGAATAGAAAATCATTTGTTCAAATAAACTTAATTTAAGCATTGAATAGTCATAAATTTTTTTAAACTACCGCTCGTTCAGAAAGCTGTCTCATCACAAGAAGAACGAGCAAGAAAATTGTGTGTCGCTCTTTTAAATAAACCTTAAAGTTTCAGTTCAAATTCAGTTTGTAATGCCTGTATCCCACATGCGTTTGCCATTCCTGAGCACTATGGTGATATACCGTACACAATAACATCCCTGGACAATACATACAACGCCATCTAGTCTCAAGTTAAGCAGAGTTGTGTTATGGGTACTGGACAACTGATATAAACACTTTACTTATAAAACACTATACTTTTTTTTGTAAATACATAAATAATATACATAGAAACAACATAAAAAATACAAATCATTGTGCTGTACGAGGAATCGAACCTGCGACCATCGTAAGTAAGTCGGTTTCCTAAGAATATCCTTCAATTCTTGTCCCTGACGGGTCTAGGTAGCGAACTCTGAAAAGGGCGAGCACAATAGATCTATGTAGGTCGCAGTGCTACAGGTGCTACACATCTGAAAATAGCCCAAACAAGCCAATAAAAAAAAAAAGTAAGTCGGTTAGCCAAAACACCGAGGAAAATTGATCAAAAAATAAAAAGTTTGCAACATATCGATATAATATAATAATTTATTAGATCGAAGGATTTCAATTTACTATAACCTTTTTGATAGAAAGCAAAGAACTGAGAATTATCATTTGCATTTTTAATAAATAATAATCTGATAGTACCTAAGTACCTAGTTAAAAGTAAACAATGTTAACAAATGATTGTTCAAGTAACGAATAAATAATAAATAAATAAATAACCCACTGGACAATTAACACAGCGCCATCTAGTCCCACGGTAAGTAGAACCTTTATTATGGGTACTAGACAACTGATATAAGTACATAGATATATATTTTTTGTAAATACAATGCTCGCACAGTTTAACCATGAATACAAATGTTTAAATCGTGCGAGGAATCGAACCTGCGACCATCGGAAGTAAAGCGGTGTGCTAACCCGCTAGACCACCGAGGTCGTCGGTTAATTGTTAGATATAAATACATACTGTTACTGTTGTAACTGTCTTCTAACAATTATACGTAATTGTCGGTTTAAGATCTAACATTCCGTTATCTCGAGGAGACTCCGTGCTCAACGGGTGAGCATTGTTTGTAATTACTACAAACTACTTAACTACTACAATAACAGTACTTAAACTACTTACAAACGATTGTCAGCGTACTAACAATTGAGAGAATTATGACCTGGTGATTAACTAGCCCGATTTACACACGAAAGTTCGTGAGTTCGTACCTAGCTGGTACTAAAAACTATAGATTTCGACATCAAGACTTGCTTCCCCTGTCCATCCTTTCAACGGGGATCGGACTTAAGACGAGGGAATCCGAGATTTGGAGATCTTTTTTATCTTGTGAAAATATCTTCAAAAGATCATCTCTTTATATTTCACCCAAATAGTGCTGATTGGTAGTTTGTATTCACACGTTATAATATTAGAATATATAATACTAGCTACTCTCCCCGGCTTCGCACGGGTGAACATATATTATATATATAAACCTTCCTCTAGAATTACTCTATCTATTAAAAAAACTGCTTCAAAATCCGTTGCGTAGTTTTAAAGATTTAAGCATATATAGGGACGGACAGACAGCGACAGCGACTTTGTTTTATACCATGTAATGATGATATAGTAAGGAAGTAAGGATAAGGATATATATATGTTAGCTATTTATAATATATGAATAAATAATTATAAATAAAAATATTCTATATTAATTTTAATGTATGTCTGTTGTTGTGTGCAGGTCACATGCGCATGATTGTCAGCCGCTGGCGAGATGTCTGCCGTGATGAGCACATTGTCCATGATCAGCGGTGGCAGGCGAGCGCACCGCAAACTCGCATCCAGGTAACCTATCATTTTATACTCGTTTTATTCTACCACTCAGTTGAGAATAAACTGACAGCTTGACGATTCTACGGTACTTACCTATAAGGGTACATAATACTGTAGTATTTGTTAACTACAGTGAGGCACCGTTAATTAAAAATGGTAAAATGAATATATTTTTCATAGTTTTTTTCATGTTTTCTCCATGATGAAATAGATCGTCAGAAAATCGTTTAAATAATCAGTGTGGACAATTAAAAATAAAAGAGTTGTCTCTCATTCTATCTAATCTTTGTATGTATGTATTTTATTTCGGTTAAGTTTTACAATCATATTGAAATTCATATTTCATTTCATACAAAAGTAAATAAAAATAAAAGATATTAAAGAATATATACTAATACTAGCTACTCACTCGGCTTCACGCGGGTGTACATGTATTATACATATATACCTTCCTATAGAATCCCTCTATCTATAAAAAAAACCGCTTCAAAATGCGTTGCGTAGTTTTAAAGATTTAAGATACATAGGGACTGACAGACAGCGACAACGACTTTATTTTATACTATGTAATGACTATGGCTATTATACATATGTTCATATTATATATATTAACAGACTGATTTCAAAATAAGAGCAGTTAAACAAAATAATGTAATTCTATAAAAAAAATTACTATATTTTGTTTTTTTAATACAACTTTTTTATATTACAATGGTGGCAAACAATCTTACGGCCCATTTGACGGTAAACGGTTAACGAGACTATGTCAATCATGTAAACAGAATGGTTTTAAAAGATTGGAGCTGCAATTTTGCACTTTTTTTATATTGCTGACAGTTGTGAACAAACTGACAGCTCACCTGGTGTAATAGCCGCCTATGGACGAGAATAACGCTCTGACACATAATTTATTTGTATGTGTAGTGTATAGACGCCTACAAACATCAATTTGAATAGACATCGCAATTGTAATTTGCGTATCAGTTTTTTATTATATACTAACTGTGGCCGCGGTTTCACACGCGTTAAATTTCAATAAAAAAAATATAGCATATACGTTATTCCCATGCATAGACTATACTACTGTAAAATTTCATCAAAATCCGTTCAGTAGTTTTTGCGTGAAAGAGTAACAAACACCCATCTATACCAACAACCCACCGAACGATTCCCCGTCCAATTCAAACGGGTATCGATATTACGACGGCCCGAGCCGAGGTTCGAACCCCTAGTGGTGCCCTCAGACTAAAGTCGTGTCTGTCAGGCGGGTTGGCCTTCCGCGGGTTTGGAATGCCATCTGCACTCGCCCCCTATCGTCCGGTGAAGCTGTAAAGGCCATCTGCGGCCAACAGCATTAGAGTAGTCCGAAAAAAAAAGTAAACTTAAGTTTCCAAACTTCATAAATGTACCTACGTATGTTGGTCTCAATATGTAATATTATATTATCTGTGGTCTCAGTAACGGTCGCACAGACTTAAGTTTCCAAACTTCATAAATATACCTACGTATGTTGGTCTCAGTAACGTCGCACAGACTTAAGTTTCCAAACTTCATAATTGTACGTACATATGTTGGTTTCAGTAACGATCGCACAGACTTAAGTTTCCAAACTTCATAAATGTACCTACGTATGTTGGTCTCAGTAACGTCGCACAGACTTAAGTTTCCAAACGTCATAAATGTACCTACGTACGTTGGTCTCAGTAACGTCGCACAGACTTAAGTTTCCAAACTTCATAAATGTACCTACGTACGTTGGTCTCAGTAACGTCGCACAGACTTAAGTTTCCAAACTTCATAAATGTACCTACGTACGTTGGTCTCAGTAACGGTCGCACAGACTTAAGTTTCCAAACTTCATAAATGTACCTACATGTTGGTTTCAGTAACGGTCGCACAGACTCAACTTACGTGGTCTAACTGTCCGACTTCGTAGTCGAAAAAAAAACTAACAAACTTTTGCGTTTATAATTATTATTATTAGAAATAGAAATAGAAATAGAAATAAAATAATCTTTATTCAAATAAACTCATTACAAGCACTTTTGAATAGTCATATTTTGATTCTACCACTCATTCGGAACGCAGACTCATCACAAGAAGAATGAGCAAGAAACTTGTGTGTTGCTCTTTTTAATAGATGTTTTTTTTTATATAAATAATTACAGTATAACAAGTAAGAGGCATGCGACAATCAACATAGAAGTCGCTACGCACTCATTATTAATGTAATCAGATAATATTGTCAGTGCTATAGATTTAAAGTTTTTCTATAAAAACATTATTATCGTTAACGAATTCTTCAATTTTATAGTAAGCTTTTTTGCAAAGGAACTGTTTTATTTGACATTTAAATCTTTTTTCTGGCAGATTTATAACAGACTCTGGTATTTTATTGTAAAACCTTACGCAATTGCCATAAAACGAATTACTAACTTTAGCCAAACGACATTTAGGTAAAATCAGTTTGTTATTGTTACGTAAGCTTTTATTAGTGCAATCACTAACTCTTTTGAAACTGTCTATATTCCTTCTGGCATAGATGATATTTTCATAAATGTATTGAGAAGCAACGGTGAGGATATTTGAGTCCTTAAAACACTCTCGCAATGACTCCCTGGAACCCATACCATAAATGGAGCGAATGGCCCTCTTTTGTAAAGTAAATATTGTATTTATATCAGCTGCTTTGCCCCATAACAAAATACCATACGACATAATGCTATGAAAATAGCTAAAATAGACAAGTTTAGCCGTTGCCACGTCTGTTAATTGTCTAATTCTTCTTACCGCGTAAGCGGCAGAACTAAGTCGACTCGCCAATTTAGTAATGTGAGCACCCCATTGCAACTTGGAATCTAATGTGATACCTAGAAATACAGTATCGTCAACAAAATTAATAGATTTATTGTCCAATACGATTTTTGAATCTACCGGCCTTACATAGGGGAGAGTAAATTTGATACATTTAGTTTTATTTGCATTTAGTAGCATATTATTTGCCGTAAACCATTTTAAAACATAAGAGAGAGAACCGTTTACTTCGTCCATATCATCAATATGTCGATTGACTTTGAATACTAATGAAGTATCATCAGCAAACAGAACTATGTCAGCTATCTTTTCTACCATATAAGGAAGATCGTTTATGTAAACTAAAAATAAGAAAGGACCTAGAATAGAGCCCTGAGGAACACCCATTTTAATACTACTGCCCTCAGACTTTACACCATTTATTTCAACAACTTTCATTCTATTATTTAGATAGGATTTCATCATGTTTAGTGCTTCGTATCTAATACTGTAATATTCTAATTTGGAGTGTTTCATGATCAACGCAATCAAATGCTTTTGAGAGGTCACAGAATACACCGATAGCATCCTGTGACCTCTCCCAACAGTCAAAAATGTGTTTCAAATCAGCGTAAGTTGATTTACCGGCCGTGAAACCAAATTGCCGACTGTGAAGCAGTCTATTTATTTTAAAGTGGTGTAGCATCTGATTGAGCATAATTTTTTCAAACACTTTACTTAGTACTGGTAAGATAGAAATGGGCCTATAATTACCTACTTCAGTTTTATCCCCTAACTTAAAAAGTGGAGTTATTTTACTATGTTTCATTAAATTGGGAAAAACACCGTCAAAAATACATTTATTGAAGATAGTTACTAAATATGGAGCAATAACATCTACAGCGGTGTTAATAACTTTAACAGACATGCCCCAACGGTCTTCAGTATTTTTTAAATTTAATTGTTTAAATGTTTTCGTAATTGTAGCAATGTCAATAAATGTAAATTTAAATGTAACCGGACACGAAGCAACATTGTCAATAAGGAATGATTTAGCTGTACTTGGAGAAGAGTCCAAAGAGGACGTAATATCAGTTGGAATACTAGCGAAAAATTTTTCAAAAATATTGACTATTTCTTTTGTGGACGTTACTAGTTTATCATTGTAATTTAACGTAAAATCATTATATGGACTTTTAACTTTGCCAGTTTCTTTATTAATAATATTCCACACTGTCCTAATCTTATCCTTGGATTCTTTAATTTTTTTATTTAGATAATTACATTTGACTTTGCTACATTACATACCTTTTTAAAAGTTTTTGAGTATCTTTTTACATAATTTACGAATGTACTATCGAAACGGTATTTTTTTTGATCATATAAATCAAATAATATATTTCTACTTTTAAAATTCCCTTTGTAGCCCATTCTGAAAATTTTGTTTTGTTACTAATACTGATAGTTTTTTTGTTAAAAGCCTTATTATATTCGTAAGAAACAATATTGAAGAAATCTGTATTAAGATTAAGAGTGTAGAGTTTCCAGATAGATAGCACCTCTTATTAAAACGATACCCTCGTCAGCAATATCGCATTATCGTTGTTCATTATTCCCTATAAGATACATTGGATGTACGGAGAAATATTGGTCTCCAGCGGTGATTATGTAAACGACAGTTGGTAATTACGGGTATGATATTAATTGTGTGTCGACCATTGAACGGGTCACTGCACTCATTCTCCATACACCTGTAAAACACATAACCAGATATAGATATAAGATTTGTATGGCGTATAAAAACATATACACCATACAAATCTTAATAATATTATAAACGCAAAAGTTTATGTGTATGAATGGATGTTTGTTCATCTTTCACGCAAAAACTAACGAACGGATTTTAATGAAACTTTACAGTAGTATTCCTTATGCATCAGAAAAACATATAGGCTATCAATTTGGCGCGGGTGAAACCTTAACAGTAGTATAAAATATAGTCAAATAATAATAATAATAATAATAATCTCAGGACAATTTTAATAGTTTATATTATGTGTCTAGACAACAAAAAGAAAAAGATACAAATACATAGATAATTTTTTTTTTCGTAAATACATACTATACATAGAATATTTATTAATATATTATACATAGAAAATACTCAGACCGATACAAACAATCATTTTCATGACTACAAATGTTTGTGCCGTGCGAGGAATCGAACCCGCGACCATCGGACGGAAAGCGCTGTGCTAGACCGCTAGACCACCGAGGTCGTCAAATCAGTAAATGAATTTCGCAAATAAATTAATTTAATTTAATTTCAACAACTAGAGTTGTCATATGGTTATATAGGAGTTTTTGTTTTTATTTACACTGTTCAAGACAATTTGAACCTAAAATAAATATAAATATTTTGTAGTATGTATATATTTTCGTTTTGTAATGGCAACAATTAACAATTTAAAAAGATTCATTCAAACTGTCACTGCCCCTTTTTCTGTTTCTAACTATCAAGCCATACACAATTAATACCAAATTATTTTTGATAAATTACTGTATTTTCGTATATTTACGGGGTATAATTGTCTTTTTTTTGTGTTATTTTCTATATTTTCTTGTAACTTTTAAATGTTCAAGTGCAATGCCAATTCAGTATCAGGAATTTTTGGGCAAATCGGGGCGGTATAACGTCCACAGATGGTTGTACTCTACAATAGAGCTCTCGTGACTTGGATCTAAATTGTTAAGACGTACTCCATCTAAGGTTTTAACTCTGAAGAGTCCAACGTAAACCTGCCCTTTATTAAATATAGAGGAGGCTATGTTGAGAAGAGGACTGCCAAAACTAAGGCCTTGTGATTTGTGGATAGTAATAGCACATGTTAAGCAAATACGGAATTGTTCTCTATCAACATATACATTATTTAATGTCTGAAACTTCGTATTGACACGTTATAGTTCGTAAAGACGATTATGTAACAAATTGACTGTTATCTATTGAATTCTCAAGAAAACAATTTGTTACCAATAAGTTCTCATTCTCGAGTTAACTGTACATTCCTACTTATAACTATACTAAAATTGTTATTAATTTTTGGTTTAAACTATTGTCTATACCATACGTATTTACTAAAATAATGTAATAATAATATAATCACAAATATACATATAAGTATAATTTAATCCGCGGCGCCCTATACCGAAATGCCTATTATTTAATAATTATTTATAAAAATAATGATTTTACACTATCGATGTGCGCTAAATATTGAAACAATAATTAATACCAAATCTCAGTTAATAACATAATATGTAAATACGAAATTCGACTATACTCCTAGTTATAAGTACGAGTATATTTTAGACAGAATCTAAATTATAGCAACTAGTGTTTACCGCTCAATTAATATTTGAAGTTTGCTAGTTATCGACACTGATGTGAAGGGGTCAACGTAAATTGGTAATGATCGACGTTTTCATACAATATTACTTTCCGTCTAGTACAAGATGAAATTTTTCGCCAGGGATCAATGTCAATTGGTGGCTATCGACGTTTTCATAGAATTTTAGTATATATAAGTTGAAATAGAATCAATTAAAGTGAAAAATTGTAGTAAAATGATAACAATTTACCAGTTTCAGATTTTTTCCTTTATATTCACCTAATTACCTATCTGCATACCAAATTTGAAAAAGTGGGTTATAATTTTGATCTATAGTTGATCAGTGATAAAAATGACGATTTTTGGACATTAATATCTAAATAACCGTTTGAGATATGTTTATGAAATTTGGAACACATATTTATCTCGCAAGTCTCAATATATGAACCAAATTTGACAGGTTTGTGTGAAAGAGTTTTTGAGTTATGAGGGGGTCAAAAGTGGCTCCAAATGGTTCGTGTAAATATACACACGGTGCTGCAAGCCAGTTTACTTGAAGGAGCTATGGTCTAGATTTATTTGCAGAAATTTGTTGGACGGAAAAAGCGTAATATTTTATATATAAGACTAGCTATAGTATATAGGAGCTTTATGGTAAAGTAAAAATAAATAATAAACATGAATAAATAAATTTTGCCTTAAAGTATGAAAAAATTATTAATTTTTATTACGTAAACTTAACTATACATTTATAAGTATAACTATTTAATATTATATTATCTGTGGTATAACTTAGTTTTAAAGAGCTTACGTTTAACTGTTTGAGCTACGCAATATTATTAGTAATTATAACCAGTTTTTAATAATTCTATTTCAAAATTGTAGCTTATAGTTTAACTCGATGTTGATTATCAAACATTTATTTACTAAGTTAATATCATATAGCTCTAAAAGCGATTGATCAATCATCAATAAATATATATAATCTAATATCATACAGGCACCAAAGCGATTGATCAATCATGATGGACACAAAACTGTAGATGTACACTCGCCTCCAAAAAAGGCCTCAAAAAACGAATAAAAGACTGATAAGTCACTGGCAGTGAAGTGAAGCGTAACGGCCGATACCACATTCATTTCACGGTCCATTTCTGATATATTTTGACCGACTTCAAAAACGGATGCGGTTGTTCATTCGGCTAGGTATTTTTTCATATCATATACTAGCTGTCCCGTCAAACGTTGTTTTGCCTTAAAATAAAAATAAAAAATTTAGGGGGATGAAAAATAGATGTTGGCCGATTCTCAGAGCTACTCAATACGCTCACAAAATTTCATGAGAATCGGTCAAGCCGTTTCGGAGGAGTATGGGAACGAAAACTGTGACACGAGAATTTTATATATAAGACTAGCTGTCCCGGCAAACGTTGTTTTGCAGTAGTTAACATTTAGGGTGATGAAAAATAGATGTTGGCGGATTCTCAGACCTACTCAATACGCTCACAAAATTTCATGAGAATCATGAAATCATGAGAATTTTATATATAAGATATATCATCGCCGTTTGATTGGATGGTTATAAGGGCAGAGGATGGCCGAAAAAGGGATGGATGGACTGTGTGAAAGATGATATGACAATAATGGGAGTGAATAACGAAATGACTGCGAACAGGGATGAATGGAAATAACATTACGCCGACCGCAAATAAATGGGATAAGGAAGATGATGGTGATGATGTTGATTGATTCTTCTTCATCCTCGCCTTCATTACTCGGGGTCGGCTTTTCTAATCCTGGGGCGCTATACATTTCGCTGGTAAGCATCGTCATTTGACAGGCACAAATCCTTCATGTCCCTATGGACATTTGTCAACCAGGTAGTTGGTGGCCTGCCTCGTCCTCTTTTTGTTGTAGCCATGGAAATGCACTTTCTCACAATGTGGTTTTCAGGATTACGCAGAAATGTTGATTGATGATGATGTTGATTGATTGTAATGAAAATATTATGTTTTATTTTAAAATTATTCATTCCAGCCATCGTTGGTCTAACAGTTTTGCAACGTTACTTTCGATTGTCACAGATTCGTTCTTTGCACCGTGCAAAATAAATTAAAGGACGGTAAATTATTGTAACAAATCTTATAACCAACTCTCGTATACTTGTTTACATAAATTATTCTTAAGTGAAGGAAGCGAGAGATTTATGCAATGCCTATGTTGCTCTTGTCACGCCTTTTTAACACCAAAGGGAATATAATAATAATAATAATTTTATTTATTCAGATAATAGAGATCCAATGTCAATAAGATGTCAATAAGATGTCAATAAGATGTCAATAAGATGTCAATAACTATAATCATTACATAGTATAAAATAAAGTTGCTGTCGCTGTCTGTCCCTATGTATGCTTAAATCTTTAAAACTGCGCAACGGATTTTGAGGCGGTTTTATTTAATAGATAGAGTGATTCAAAAGGAAGGTTATATATACATGTATTATAATATGGGCGGCGAAGCGAAGTCGGGGCGAGTAGTTAATAAGTGTATATAGTGTTACCAACTCACTAATAGCTATGCCACACTGTTGGGTTGACTGGTAGAGATCTCTTTTAGAGATAAGACCACCTTGCCCACTTTGTATATAATTAAGTTTTCTACTCTATTTAAAAGTAATAATAATAATCTCAGGACAATTCACACAGCGCCATCTAGACCCAAGTTAAGCTAACTACAGCTTGTGTTATGGGTACTAGATAACTGATATAAATACATATATATTTTTTTTCGTAAATACATACATATTATACATAGAAAACACCCAGACCGATACAAACAATCATACTCGTGAATACAAATGTTTGTGCCGTGCGAGGAATCGAACCCGCGACAATTGGACGTAAAGCGGTGTGCTAGACCGCTAGACCTCCGAGGTCGTCAAATAAGTACAATAAGGAATATATATAATTGTGAAGTTTCTGTGAATAAGACTGTGATTTATGTGTGTGACTGTGTGTTATGTTAATTGCAGTGGCCGCAAGTCAGGACAGTACTCTGATGTTGGAGAGGAAAGCCATCGACGACAGAATGAGCTCAAGCAGCAGAGGTCCGCCTCTTTGGTGAGTGATTTATATATATAACACTATCTGTGCCTGAGACTACGTCCGGCCCGCGGCTACAGCCGCTTGGACCAAATAAAGAACAAATATTTCATAATCTAAGTCGTAAAGCCAAAGAAAAAAGTTTTATCCTTCTAGCTTCATTTATTCATGTAGGACATTTTAACTTCAAATTTTTTTGTATTGTAATTTTTTCCTACCATTCAGTTCAGTATACAGATTCAATTTAGAAGAACTGGCAAGCGGGGCACCAGTGGTGAATGATAAGATGAGCATGAGGTCAGTTTGCGTACATTGTTTTCCCTCTGGAAACCATCCTGTTAAATTCCTGATGAATATCAAGAATTTATCAGGATGGTTTCCAGGGGGAACTGCGTACATTGTTAGCACTGGGATTATTAGCCCATCATGACATATTCAAGTCATGATGGGCTAACTGACCTGACCTCATGCTCACCTTTCCTCCAACACTGTTCTTAAGGGTCGGCATCGCAAGTGATACCCCTGGTGTTTCAGGAGTCCATAGGCTACGGTAACCATTTACCATCAGATGGGCCGTATGCTTAATTGCCACCATAGTAGTATAAAAAAAAAATACAATCTTTTATCCCCCCTTTCAACGTCTAACAACCCTTTTCGCAATAAAAAGTAGGCTGAGTCCTTTCTCAGAGTCTGTGTAACAAATTTTATTAAAATCGGTTTGCTGGTTTTGGCTTGAAAGCGCGACAAACAGAAATAACATAACAAAACACCAAATTGTAATATTAGTAAGTGTGCATAACGCACCTTTTTATATGATAATTATATTTTTTTATATATATATTTAAATATTTTATGTTTCGTTCGATTTTTATTGTCACTTTGAAATATATGTCTTTTACCATCAGCGACCGTAGTTTCTCTTGTAACTAAAATTATAATATAAAATATATACAGTCCTTAGAAACATTAATAATTAAAATATTGGTCCTCTCGCCAACAAAGACAATGGTAAAGACACGTTCAACAAAAAAAACGAGTGCATCTGATGTGGAACAGGGCCAGTCTTCTACCGTACATCACGGAAGCCCTGGCATTCCCTCGTCGAGTGTAATCGCTAAAACCACCGGAGTTCCCAGCAGCGCGGCTAGTTCTGTTTCAGGTTCTTCAGCTACCATAAGAAGTCGTACTCTAGAAATTGAATCAGACTATGCCCAAAAAATAGCACTCTTGGAGCGGGCTACCCTCGAACGTGAGCGTATCGTATTGGAACGAGAGCGCGCTGCTTTAGAACTACGAAAAGAAGCACAAATTGCCGCTTTGGAGGAAAGAGGTAGCGTACGTAGTAGTCGTCGTTCCAAAAGTTATATTTCTAATAGGGAGGTTCGGAAATGGCTAGACACATGTTTAGACACTGCTATAACTACGATAGACGTAGATTTGCAACCGCAGAACATTAATATAAATGTTCCTTGTAGCGAATCAGCTATTAATAAAATAAATCGTTCTGCGGCAATTCCAGCACCTCTACAGACACGTAATAGCACCTATACTATGCCTGCCACAAACTCTCAAAACGTTCTCCGTCCTGTCTTAAAAGAACATATGACTAACGATTTAATAATTAGTAGAAGCCCCACGAGGCCGATTTGTAGTTCAACTACAATTAAACCCATTTCTTCAATTGAAAAATCGCCTAGTGACATAACCTTATTAGCACAGGCCATCACCTCATTATCAAATAATAATAAGCACAAGACGTTTGGAGACGGGCGTCTTCCGGTCTTTGACGGGAAGCCTTTGGACTGGTTGACCTTCAAGCGTGTATATGACAATACACAAGCAGCATACTCGGCTTCGGACAACTTGACTCGGATTGGTATGGCGCTGCGAGGAGCGGCACAAGATTCTGTGGCGGTACTGCTAGTCTCCGCGCGAGACCCTATCGAGGTAATACAGGCTTTAGCATTAAGATTTGGCAGACCTGAATTAATTGTCCTACAAGAAGTTGCGTCAATCCGTTCGTTACCAAAGGTCAACACCGATTCTAGTGATCTTCATAAATTCTCTTGCCGCGTCCGTAATTCAGTGGAGGTAATGAGACTTTTAGAACAAAGACCCTACTTGGAATCACCAGAGCTCTTTCAATCGGTACTTAGTAAACTTACTCCTCTATTACGAACACGATGGGCTGACTACGCAGCTACTCATTTCACCCAGAGGACTACTAAACTTGAGCTGCTAGCCTCCTTCCTTGCACAAGAGGTGGACCTACAACTCAAGTTCGGTCTTCTCAATGAGCCTATTAATTACCCTAAAAAAGCTGACAAAGTCCACACAGTTAATACATACAAACCATCTACGTCCACGGCCCCGTATATTTATCAGTCTGAAAATCATGAAAAATCATCAAATCCCATATCCAACAATAAAAAGATATGCTTATTTTGTAATAACGAACATAGTTTATCTCATTGTTGTGATTTTAAGACATTGTCAGTTGATGACAGGTGGAAATTTGTAAAAGGGAAAAAACTTTGTCACAAATGTCTCAAAAAAGGTTTGCACAATTATAAAAACTGTGATATTTCTAAAGAGATTTGTACCAATGAAAAATGTAATTCTAGACATCATAAATTATTACATATTGCCTATGTGGTTGAAAATGAGGATGAACAAGGTGAATCGTCTTCCACTCCTCACTCTGGGGAACTTGAGAGTTCTGATGAATCCTCGAGCAAAGAGACGACTGATTTCGTTGCTCACGCTAGTAGTTCGTTTTCACCAAGTAATAATAATAAACATCCGAATTATCGACCTTTCTTAAAAATAATAGCTGTTACGATCTCTGGTCCACGTGGTAGCATCAATACTCATGCTTTATTGGACGACGGGTCCACATCTACTTTTATAGATTCGGAACTCGCAGCTCAAATTGGAGCACGGGGTCCATGTGTACAAACTCACTTAAAATGCGTTGGGGGGTTGTCAAAATATACAAAAATGGAATATGTCAATTTCAACATTAAGGGTTGTCACACGGATGAAATACATCAGGTTAGACAGGCCCGTTCTATTAAAGATTTACAGTTAGCTAGACAATCAATTTATCCTAAAAATATTAATGAATTTTCTTATCTTTCTGACTTAGTACCATTTTTATGTTATGATGATGCACAACCAAAGATTGTGATCGGTATTGACAACTGGCATCTCACTATTCCTCAATGCGTACGGAATGGTACAAAGTCGCAGCCAGCTGCAATTAGAACTGCTTTAGGTTGGGTATTGTTCGGTTTTCGCAGTAGTAGGACTAGTCCGGTCGACATAGTGAATCATGTTCTATTTGACGAGTCTGACTTTCCATCTACTGACAATAGTTCATTAGAAAACCTTATTAAGAATTATTATAGGTTAGATTCAATAGGTATTAGTAAAAAAGAACCACGCAGTACTGCAGATGCGTGCGCTATCGAAATTTTAGAGCGCACTGCCAACCGCCTTCCATGTGGTAGGTTTGAAGTAGGTTTATTATGGAAACCTGACAACCCTATTATACCAAATAGTTATTCTCTTGCTTTATCTCGTTTTTTAAGTTTGGAGAAGAAAATGATTAGTGACCCAGGCTACGCTGAGCGCTATAGACAAAATATTCACGACCTCGTTAGTAAAGATTACGCTGAAATATGTCAGAATGAGCCATCTTCGAATTCCGTATGTTGGTTTTTACCTCATTTTGGCGTAGTGAATCCTAACAAACCGGCAAAACTGCGTGTAGTCCATGATGCTGCCGCTAAAATTAAAGGGGTTAGTTTAAATTCACTTTTACTTACAGGGCCAGATTTATTACAATCATTATTCGATATTTTGCTTCGATTTAGAGAAGGAAAGGTAGCGATGACAGCTGACATTAAAGAAATGTTTCCTAGATTTAAAATTATTAAACAAGACAGGGATGCGCAACGGTTTTTGTGGCGTGATAACCCTAATGTACCCATAACTACCTACAGGATGTCCTCTATGATTTTTGGTGCAGTGTCGAGTCCCTTTACGGCTATATATATGAAAAATAAAAACGCTTTAGAAGTTAAAGATCAATATCCCGAAGCAGTGCATGGCATTATATATGACACTTATATGGATGACTATATAGGTTCGGTAGATTCCAGTGATAGAGCTGCTCAGTTAGCTGCCGATATTGTCCATGTCCATGCTCGTGCAGGACTGGAAATGCGCGGATGGGTATCGAATGACCCGAATGCACTTCGTTTATTACCAAAACATCTTTTATCGGAATCAGTATCTGACATTAACATCGATCTAGCAAATCTTCCGTCCCTGTCACCATGCGTCCGTGCATTAGGATTATACTGGCACCCTTCTAGAGATCTCATAGGTTTTAATACCCCAATTAAACAAGGCCAAGAGACCTTGCCCAATCCGCTTACCAAGCGTGTAATATTATCTTTAATCATGCGTGTTTTCGACCCGTTAGGAATCCTCGCGCCTATCGTTATTCGCGGTCGTATTTTACTCCAAAATGCTTGGCGAATGAATTTAGACTGGGATATCGAGCTCCCTAACTCTGAAACCATTGCATGGAATAATTGGTTTCAGGATTTAATTACTACCGCCAAGATAAAAATTCCGCGTTGTTATAATCATCATTTTTTGCAACCAAGTCAAACCGAGTTACACGTCTTTGCCGATGCCAGTGCCCAAGCTTACGGAGCAGTAGCATATTGGCGCTTTACAGACTCTAACGGAGACGTACAACTCGCTTTGGTCTGTAGCAAGTCACGTGTAGCTCCTTTGAAACCATCTAGTATTCCTAGATTAGAATTACAAGCTGCATTAATAGCCGCACGTTTAGCTACGACCATTGTAGAAGCAGTAAAATTTAAACCTATAAAACGCACATTTTGGTGCGATTCAATGAATGTTTTGGGTTGGCTTCGCAATGATTCACGATCATACAAAACATTCGTAGCTCATAGAGTAGGTGAGATAATTGAACTCACAGATGTTAGTGAGTGGCGTTGGGTTCCTACTAGTCTTAACGTTGCTGACGATACGACGCGTTTGGACCGAGGTCCATTAACTCCAGACTCGCGTTGGATAAAGGGACCTAACTTTCTTCTTACTTCCGATTGGCCAAAAGAACCTAGTGTTACTCATGCTCACCCTATTGATATCACTCCTCAACTCGAAACTCACATTCATCTCATTAATGAAACGGTGGTGTTGCATAGTCCGATTTCAGCTGACGCGCGACGTTTTAGTTCATGGATTCGATTAGTTCGTACAACAGGCTATGCTCACCGTTACTTATCATTGTTACGTTTGGTCTCATTAAGAAAAAAAGGCCTTAATATAGAACTCATTCATAAAGTAGAAGGCCACATTTTCACTTTTCATTCACCATTCAATCCAAACATTAATCAGCAATGTAATAATATACGTAGTAAACTAAACTCGGACGATTTACTTTTAGCAGAAAATCACGTGTTACGTAGAAGCCAATTAGACTCGTTCTCACAAGAAATAAAATCTATTACAATCGGTATACCTGTGTCACACCGTAGCAGATTATCAAAATTACCAGCTGTTATTGATAAAAACAACATATTACGACTATCCACTCGTATCGTAGCAGCTTCCGACATAAATGAAGATATGAAATCTCCGATATTGCTTGATGGAAAACACCCTACTGTCCGGCTACTCGTGCTACATTATCACCGCAAGGCAGCCCACGCCAACACAGAAATGGTTGTTAACGAGCTACGACAACGTTACTGGATTTTAAATCTTAGAAGCACAGTTAGATCAGTAGCCTTCAATTGTCAATTTTGTAAAGTTCGCCGTTCTGTGACATATCAACCGACTATGGGTAATCTTCCAACAGCCAGACTCGCTCACCACTGCAGACCTTTCTCATTTGTAGGTCTAGATTATTTTGGGCCCATAACAGTAGCAGTTGGGCGTAGAAGAGAGAAACGTTATGTGGCTCTATTCACATGCTTGTCAGTTCGAGCAATCCATCTTGAGATCGTCCACTCACTTTCATCAGATGCTGCTATAATGGCATTACGACGCTTCATAGCTCGCCGTGGAACACCTTCGGAAATCCATTCTGATAATGGAACTAGCTTTGTGGGAGCAAACAGGGAGCTGAGAGCCTTGTATTCAGAAGTAACTTCCAATTTTGCGGCTGGAGAAATGATTAAGTGGAAATTCATACCTCCATCTGCTCCATTCATGGGAGGGTCTTGGGAGAGACTCGTGAGGTCCGTAAAGACAGCCTTAAAAGTAACTCTGGGCAACAATATTAGATCACCTACTGATGAAGTATTCTCCACATTACTTTGTGAAGCAGAAGCACTGGTAAACTCACGCCCCCTAACACACGTGGCTTGCGACCCCCAATATCCAGAGGCACTAACACCATCACACTTTCTGCTTGGTTACTCTTCAGGACGTCCCATCCCAGCCAATTTAACGGACAGCGATATATGTAGTAGAGCAGGCTGGAGGAGAGCACTACGTATGGCGGATCATTTTTGGAAAAGGTGGATAACCGAGTACCTACCTACATTATCACCAAGAAAATTCGTAGGTAAAGTGCCACAAGTTTCAATTGGAGATATCGTTATAGTCGTTGACGGCACACTACCTAGAGGTACTTGGCCTAAAGGCCGAATTACAGCTATGTATCCGGGTAAGGATGGCGTGACACGGGTCGTAGACGTTAGTACTCAGGCAGGTGTGCTACGTAGACCAATTAAGAAAATCATCCCTATTTGTTAAGGGTGGGAGCATGTGCATAACGCACCTTTTTATATGATAATTATATTTTTTTATATATATATTTAAATATTTTATGTTTCGTTCGATTTTTTTTGTCACTTTTAAATATATGTCTTTTACCATCAGCGACCGTAGTTTCTCTTGTAACTAAAATTATAATATAAAATATATAATGTCCGTGGACTAAATAAATTTAAATAAACCTTTCATAATTTCATAAATAGACACATAAAATTCAATATTTTATGTTCAAAATCTACCCTGTACCATCGTAAGCACAGATTATTATATTAGAGTCCGTTAGTTTTCTGTTCCCGAGCTTTCACTTCCCCTCCCTTCCCTAGTACTGAACTGACCGTACAACGGCCTTGACGCGCGCGCGCATTTGTTGTGAATTAAAATAAATTAGAACTGTGTTAAACCTACTGTGAAACTGGAAAGCTAGCGAAGATACCTTCGAGACCCTGAAGCCCAAGAAATCCGCAGAACCATACAGGTACGCGACAGACGTTTCCACACATATTTTTTCCTATATATATACATAGTATTTTCCCTAACATTTTGGTAGCAGAGAGTAAATTCCCTAACATTTTATATTGATGTTAATCCAAATCAATGCCGTTATTGAAATTAAACTGTTGATGTATACGATTTGTGTACTGCGCGCCTTTTCTTGTATATGTGTATATTGTATTTTTTTCTATTATTTTATATAGGAAATTTTGTATTCTGTCATCCTTATTTTATTTGTTTGTTTTTGTGCATATTAAATACACTATTTCTTCCGTCTTTTCATAATTAATATATATTTTTTTATCTTTATTTTGACACATACAGCCATTAAAAAAAACTTATATATAATACTTAAAAAACAAGACATAGAGTGTCGAATATTATTTTAACAATAGTGTTAACTAAAAAGAATCGCTTTGTTGACATTTAATAATAAGTTAAATATGAAAATTAGAAATAAATACTGATTTTTGTAAATTTGAGCATAATAATAACAGTCTTTGCGATTTGATATGGATTTAACAATTTAATTTGAAATGCTAAGTTTAAGTTGAACTTAAATATTGAAGTCTGAATATCCATCGGTTGTCAGTCAAGTAATTACCTGCAATTTGTCCATGTGGCAACCAGATAAATCAAGTCACCTTGTTTACATGTAGTTCTCACTGTCAATTTACAATGTAGTCGACTGCAGCCAGCGACCGTTGTCTCCATAATTTTGCTGTCTTTACATTTTTTGTGTTCATTACTTTGTAAACTAGTATTTATTTTATTAAATATTAACTTACGTAGCTAGTTATGTGTAATATAGTGATCTGTGGTAATGACAAGACAATTCAGGCAATATAATGTATTTAAATATCTTAATGATACTTGAAAGAAAAAGGAAATAAAATATTTATTGCCAACCATTGTATTGTTGTACACACATATATATAAGTATTAGGTTCACATGGATATTGTAGTAAAATCGAATATTTTAAAAACATAATAAAAACAGCTGCATATAAATTATTATATAAGATAAACGTAAATAAAAAACACGCATTAAATTAGAGATGAAATCATTATATACAGAAAAATAAATAAAGGAACAACATAGTAAAAAAAATAATAATAATAATAATAATAAACCAATACTAAATAATAATAATAAAGTAAAATGCATTTCCTATCCACCACTGCGGAGCATCGTCACCGCGTCACTGTGTACTGATGTGTGTGTAAGGGGCCCATCTCAGCATTATGCCATGACAAAAGCCACGACGCTGATTTTCAGTGGAACCCCGAATAAGTGATTCACAGACAAATGTGCATATAATATAATTAATTTAATACAATATCATATATAATAGGCTACATACTGTATTTTAAAGGGTATGTATAAATAAATAGAATATGCTGTGTGGATTACATGATTCAATAGCTTATTTCATAGTAAGTGAATGAGTAACCAAAATAGTAAACGAACAAACTGTATAATTAGAGGTATGCAGGCACAAATAAAGAGGGTGTAAATGCGAGGTATGTCTAGCAATTATTTAAAATCTAACAAGTATTAAAAGAAGGTAGTTCATTATTACTCGGTATCGTTAAACTAGTTGAGTATATCCCCCACGCATATCTATGTGAGAGGAGGGATTTTTTTTAGCCACAACATTGGCCGACGAGCACAGAACGTGCCGGTTGTATTTTGGTTACTAAAGTGAATTGTATTAAAGACGGGTTTATCCGGGATTTATTTGGGCCTGGGGGGCTGCAAGTAGTAGTAGGTGAGTGTTAATGCATTCTAAAAGGGCCTTTTAAACCTACACCCGTGTCACAAGTCACGGGCGCTACTTCTCTTCCGGTAGCCGGCATCAAAGCCTAAGTCATCATCATAATTAGTGGTTCTGATATAATCAATAACTTAATATAAATAATGTATACACATACATGTATGTATACATATTTATACACGTAATAATTCATTCATTCATTCATAATTTAAGAGCCACGCTTTTGTCGGTGGAGCTCTTGCCACTTTCCACGGAAAGAGATCCACCGATCTTCCGTCATGCTCTTTAAATATTGATACAACACGATATGAATAATATAATAATATCGGGACAATTCTCACAGCGCCATCTAGACCCGTTAAGCTAGCTAAAACTTCTGTTATGGGTACTAGATAACTGATACATATACATAGATTTTTTTTTGTAAATACATAAATATTATACATCGACTCCAATAATACATTACAATAAATTTAGATTACGAGTATACTATATTTACTCTTATTTAGTTACTCAAACAGTTGGTATATATTTAATACTTTTTCTATTTGAGTATTTAATTGAATTAGTGCTAATTTGTAGTTTGTATTTACACACTTCAACTTAAAATTGTAAAATAATAATAAAATTATTTAAAAGAGCAACACGCAAGTTTGGGCAGTAGATTAAAAAATGTGATGACTATTCAATAGTGCTTCAATGTAAGTTTATTTGATTTTCTATTCTATTCTATTATAAATACTCGCAACTTCGTCTACGACACATATCCCCAAAGATTTTCATTGCTTTCTATTGGTAGAATGTTCAAAATATGTTTAACAAATGCAGAGATTACCCCTTGTATCTCCTCCCCTACATCTTTATATATTTTTTCGATATATTCTAATGCAGTTGGCCGCATTTGGGCTTTTCAGCTTCACTGAACCATAGGGGGCGAGTGCAGATGGCACTCCAAACCCGCGGAAGGACTTATGGACCGGCTGAATGCAAACTCCCGCCTGACGGATACGACTTTAGTCTGAGGGCACCGCTAGGGGTTCAACCTCGGCTCAGGCCGTCGTAATTTCGATCTCTGTTTGAATTGAACGGGGAATCAATCATATAATATTGTATTATGTCTACGCTATTATAGTACAACAATTAACAATCATTGCGCTTCAAACAAAAGTCATTATAACAATTTCAAACACAGCACTGGGGGTCATCAAATAGTTATTAACCGCTCGAAGTGTGCCACAAAAGCAGTGTTGCCAGATTACTGTTTGTTACGCCCCCATTCTTTACTTTCAATTCAGACTTTGATCATCACCCATAGAGTAGTTATTATCGTATTTAGAATTATTATTCTTTCGTATTGTATTTAGAATCCTTGTTCAGGTATTATCTTTTATAGTTCGTCGAATTAATGACCCTAATGCTAGCAATGTACCATGTCTGGTTGACCTTCTGGAAACCATCATGACAAATTTCTGGTGAATATTTCATGATAGCTAACTGAATTGACCTCATATTCATCTTATCATCCTCCACTGGTGCCCCGTCAGCGTAAACCGTTAGCTCAGGCGGGTGCACCATTACAGGAATAAAAAAATCCCCTAACATCTGCCCATCGCCACAAATCCCCCCAATTTTAAGGACAACCACCAATCTGGCATCACTGCACACTGTATACTTTTAGCCCCTATTATTTGCGTTTATTGTATGTTCTTTTGGTACAAGCAGCAGCAGGAAAGGAGGAGGTGAAATGATGAGTCCAGTGATAGCTATTTACATTATGTATAGTATATGGATGAAGTATTTACAACAGTGATACCTAAAGTGGCCTATATCGTCACCCAGGGGTCTATGACAAACTGCAAGAGGTCTACGACAACTGTCATCTTGTTTTTACTTTATGTTTTTAACACTAAACTTTAGTACAGTTAGAAATTTACAAAAAATCAATACCAGGTTAGAATGGGGGGTCTACCCAAAATCGGAAAATAAGGCAAGAGGTCTACGACACAAAAAAGTTTGGAAACCTCTCATTTACAATCCTTACTAATATTATAAATGTAACTCTGTCTGTCTGTCTGTCTCGCTTTTACGCCGAAACCACTGAACCGATTTAAATGAAATTTGGTACACAGATAGTCTATACCCTGACAAAGGTCATAAACTTTTTAATGCGAAAAAAGGGTTGCAAGGGGTTGAAAGGGGAGATGAAAGGTTTTCTGGAAGTATCGTCATTTTACGCGGGCGAAGTCGCGAGCGCAGCATATATATAATATATATATGTATATGTATATATATACAAGAAAGCGATTCGGTCTCGAATTACAGGTCTGTTATTTTCTTCTTCTGTCGTAGCTAGGCAACGGTGATGCCGCGCGATAATAGTAAATTCACCACATACGTATATAAATCCCTATACAATTAGATAAACAATAGTTACGACATAGCCCCGTGATTCATTATATTGTGCATACAAATGTCGGTGAGCTAATTGAAATTTCACAAGATACGCTCCAAATGGATGTCTATGAATGTTGAAGTTGATTAAAAAAAAAAACAAATATATTACAATCTAAAATGTTATTAGTCTGTGGTCTGTAATCAGTAGTAGGTGACTTCTAATTCTTTTTTGTAGGAGGCGACGTGATAATTGCTGTGTGTCCACGCTTTTTAGCAACACGAGAGAATTTCCTTAGGAAGCCTTAACTTTTCTCTCTATAACCCATTTTTTCATCCAAAACCGCTTGAACTCTTCGCTTCCCGCATGGATTCTTCGGATCACGACCGACGACGTTAATCGTAGAATCATTCTAAAAAGACAAACTCACAAAAACGAACTCATTTTTTGGAAAACAAACTAGAACCGAATTATTCTCATCAGTTACCCCATCTTGCCTGCAGAGCCCTTTTATATAAAAAAATAAATAAAAACAAAACAGTCAATAATATTTAAAGAACACAATGCCTACTTTTTTATAGATTAGTTTAAGCATCAATCACAACAACACCTCACCAGCTAACGTTATTTAACAAACCACAGTCACGTGTTAAGCCAGAAGAAAATGTGATAAGCAACTTGCAATAAAACACTTATTTTGCATTTTTTTCGACACTGTGCACTTGTGAACCACTAAACACACGGCGACTGATAAGTCTCATGGTGGCGCGTCGCACGATGATTGAAAGAGCGTGATTGATCAATTTGAACTGTAAATTTTGGTGGGTACCCCGTCTTACCCACTACCCCATCTTACCTCCATCTCCCCTATTAGAGAGTTGTTAAAATTAGTGGAATAAAAAGTTTGTTGAGAATAAAAATTGTGCGTTTGAGTTTTGAAGGTTGTTTTAGTGAAATAATTCCTTCAATGAACAATAATAACCCTGGACAATTCACACAGCGCCATCTAGTTCCGAGCTGAGCAGGGCCTGTGTGATTTATTTATTTTTAATTACCAACATAAGATACACCTATAAAAATCTGTCGTGATTCTATACAATTCTAATGGTTCTATACAATTATACTAACTGTTCCCATATTTATAGGTAACCACAGCACGCATTGAGTTACAAGATTATTTATTTAATCATAATAATAAGTTTATTGTGCAAAAAAAAACAAATACAAAATGGACTTAACTTATATAGCTATACTAGCTTTTGCCCGCGGCTTCCCTCGCGTTAAATTATCCCTATTATATCATAAATAGTGACAATTGTGACATGATGTTTACATGTTTTTTGTTGTGACAACAAAACAATGGTTGATAAAACAAAAGCAAGTTGTCAACAAATAAATGCCATACAATGAACACGGCGCGACCTCCCGTGCATGTATGGAATTCGTATACCTACGAGTGATACTCTCACTTTCAGCAAACACGTACATATTAGTTAAATTCTTAAGTTTTTTTATAGAATAACGGAATGTTCTCGTAACACCGGTTCTTCTACATTTTTTTTTATATTCCGCGTTAAAAACCGGAGATAATCGTAGATCAGTGCGCAAGGAAATATAATAAGAAATGTACGTCTTGGTAATTCTTTTCATTACTTTTCATTACAATGGTATCATTAACATTATTAACATTACATTAATGGTATCATAACATTAAAAACCACTGATAATTGTAGATCAGAGCGCAAGGAAATGTAATAAAAACAATGTCTTGGTAATTCATTTAATTACTTTTCATTACAATGATACTATTCAAATTATTATTTTCAGTGTTTTTAAGGAGTATTTATTTACTGTATATATGTAATTACAAAAAAAATGTATTTAAATCAGTAGTCTAGTACTCATAACATAGGCTCCCCTTACGTTCAAACTAGATGGCGCTGTGTGAATTGTCATAAATTAAAAAAATACTTGACCACAGCAAATCGTGATTTCCTTTTGTAACCTTTCCTTTTCATTACAATGATAACATTCTAGTTTTAATTTTTCAGTGTTTTTAAGTAGTGTCTTCTGAATAACTGTTACTTTTCATTATAATGGTGTTGGAGCTTCAGCAGCTCCAATAATACAAATGTTGATATGATAAATAGTTTAATTGCTGATTCTTTACAAGATTATAAAATAAGGTGTAACTTTGCCGCCGTACTATGCACAAGTGGCGGTCGGCTCCGTTCGGGTATTGTCGGTGTCCTCCGGACGGACCCCGCTGGTCGCGCTGCTGGTTGATCAGAGTGCCGTGTAATGAACATACTCCCGGACGTTGAATGCTATGCCATTCAATAGATGGGAAGTACACATATGTTGTTGTATGCCCTCGTGATGATGCCTGTCTTCGTACGAATCTCAGCCACCCGTGTAGTGTCAGAGCCAGATAACTTTGTGATCCGCCCTAATAACCAAAGGAGCGGTGGCTGCACTTTGTCCTTGACTATGACCATGGCTCCAACCTTCATTTCCTCTCCCTCCGATGACTGCCATTTTGTTCTCTGTTGGAGAGTAGATATATACTCGTTAGTGTATCTTTTCCAAAAATGTTGTCTCATCTTCTCGATCCTGTCATGGCGTTGTAGATGATTGATGTTGGCATCGGTGACCTGAGGACACGGAAGTGATGTGAGAGACCGTCCAATAAGGAAATGGGCAGGTGAAAGGTAGGAAAGATCCGAAGGGTTGGTTGATAAAGGGGTAAGTGGACGCGAATTTAAAACAGCCTCTATCTGAATCAGACAAGTCGACATTTCTTCGTACGTTAAATGAGACAGAGAAAGAATTCTACGTAAATGATATTTCACGCTTTTTACGGATGCTTCCCAAAGACCTCCGTAATGGGGCGTGTAAGGAGGGATAAATTTAAATTCTATGCCTTGCTGTGTGATGTCACCTGAGCAATTATCAAGCATTCGTTTGATTTCATTAGAAGCACCGACAAAGGAGGTGCCGTTGTCAGAATGTATAGTAGAAGGCTTGCCACGGCGAGCCATAAATCGATTTAAAGCTAATAAAAACCCTTGCTTTGTGAGGTCCGTCACCAGCTCCAAGTGTAGTGCCTTCACTGCAAAACAGACAAAGACACATATGTAAGATTTAGTGAGCCTTCCACCTCGACCTTTCCTATCTGTTATTAATATTGGTCCTGCATAATCTATACCTGTATTTTGAAATGGATAATCAAGTTGGGACCGCGATGATGGTAAGTCTGCCATTTTAGGCTGAAAATGTCGAGGATTAAATCTAAAACACTTTATGCATCTTTTAACAATTATTTTTACTAAATTTCTACCGTTTAAAATCCAATAATTCAGTCTTAAGTTTGCTAATAAAAGTTGGGGTCCAGCATGTAGTAAATTTACATGATACATTTTAACAAGCACTTTCGTAATATGATGCTTGCTACATAATAAAATAGGATGCTTAATGTCGTATGAGTAATATGAGTTAGCAAGGCGACCACCAACTCGAATTAAATTATTAGCATCAATAAATGGAGATAAACTATTCAATCTGTTCCTCCTTTCAAGAATTCTACTACCCCTTAAAATGTTATATTCATGAGGAAACATTGCCTGTTGACAAATATTTAAAATTATATATTCTGATGCTTTTAATTCTGTAGTACATAAACAATTATTTATTTTAAGGTTTGATTTTTTACAATTATTAATAAATCGTTTTATGTATGCAACAATTCTAATTAATTTTGTATAATTTGATGATTTAAGTATAAATAAATATATGGAATTATTTTGTAAATGTGTGTCTCCGTTTGTGTGTGTTTTTGTATGTATGTCTGTACTTATTAGCGTGTATGTTTTTGTGTGTAGTGAGATATCTGGTAAATGTGTAACTGATGTGTTAGGTTGTTTCGGTATCGTGATTGTCTTTGTATGTAAGAAAGTAGGGCCCGACCACCACAATTCTGACATACTGATGGATTCAGACCTCACGCCACGAGAAACCAGGTCTGCCGGATTGTCTTGTGACGGTACGTAACACCACTTATGTCCACTCGTGGTTTCCTGAATTTCGTTAACGCGATTACGAACAAAATGTTTTAATTGACTAGTTGAAGCATTCAGCCACCCCAGTACTATCATGGAATCATTCCAAAAGAAACAGCGCGTAAACTGTAAAGTAAGTGAATGTATAACCTTTGTAAATAATCTTGACCCCAGCAGAGCTGCACAAAGTTCCAGTCGTGGGATTGTAGTCGGTTTTACAGGGGCTACTTTGTTTTTGGAAGTTAATAAGTGTACATATACCTTTTCATCAGTCATTACCCTAACATACACACAGGCACCATAAGCGAGTTCTGAAGCATCTGTAAATGTATGTATTTCGATCGATGATTTTAATGTAGAGGAAACCCACCGCGGAATGCGCAATGAATTTAACAACGGTAAGGAATCGATAAAATCTATGAATTCTTTTTTTATCGCTTCTGGAATTTCATCATCCCAGCCACATTGAATTTTCCATAACTGTTGTATGATCAGTTTAGCTCGGACTGTGCATGGACCCAACAAGCCAAGTGGATCAAAGACCTGACTTGTAAGAGATAGGACATTACGTTTCGTTATTTTGTCGTCATTGTTCTTTATTTGAATAGTAAACAAAAACATATCGGAAATAGTATCCCAATTCAGACCGAGAGTTCTACATGGCTGATATTGATTTAAATTTAATGATTTTTCTGTATCAATTAACTTTTTATCGGTGGTAATTGACCGTAACAAATCTATATTATTTGATTGCCATTTACGTAAATTAAAATGAGCAGATTCTAATACTTCCTTTACAATTTGACATTGTTTTTTAATGGATTCAATGGTATCTCCTCCACTCAAATAATCATCCACATAAAAATCTCTCTGTATTGAAAGTGAAGCGTGACGATCAGAGCAAGCGTTACTTAGTGATGCCAGACATTTGGTTGCTAAATACGGTGCCGACGCGGTGCCATAAGTCACCGTATTTAATTTATAACACTTTAAAGGGTCTGACGTATTAAATCGAAATAATATTTGTTGTAATGAACGTTGTTCGGGTGTAACTAAGATAGCTCTATACATTTTTTCGATGTCACCAGTGACTACGTATTTATGTTGCCTAAATCTAAGAAGAATAGAATAGAGGTCCTCTTGTACAACTGGGCCTATACATTGTATTTCATTATATGATTTACCGGTAGAGGTCGACGCTGAAGCGTTGAAGACAACACGTAGCTTCGTAGTGGAGCTGGATTCCCGTGTGATTCCATGGTGAGGTAAGTAATATGATTTACTTTCGGCTTTTTGTTTATTTTCTTCCATGTGTCCTAGTAGAATGTACTCATGCATGAAATCTGCGTACCTTTGTTTCAGGGTCTCATCGCGTTGCAGTCGACGTTCAAGAGAAAGGAATTGACTCCGTGCTTTCATGTATGAGTCGCCCAACACCTCAGGGGACTCCTTGAGTGGTATAGTTACAACAAACCTACCTCGACTATCACGCCGTGTATTATTATTGAAACTTTCTTCGCAAAACCTTTCTTCTGCTGACTGAGAATACCTGGGAGATACGGACTCAAGCTCCCAAAAGCGAGTCAATTGTGTATTTTCGCATTGTGTGAGAAAGCATGATGGGTTTTGGCGTATTATTTTGGTATTACGATTATGTGTCACTGGGTCCTGGTGAATCACGCCTGTCACAATCCAACCTAACTTAGTCTCCTGAAGCTTAGGTTGTCGCTTGCCGAGATTTATAGTATTAGAACCTAAGACATCCCAAAATATTTCAGCTCCGACTAGGATTTGAACCGCATTTGGAACATTGAAAGACGGATCAGCTAACTGAATTCCAGGGGGAAGTTGTATATCGGTATTTATGTATGTTGAGGGCAATGACTGAGTTATATTAGGCAAGATATAACAGTTAAGACGCACCCCATAATCACTAGACCGAGATTTAATAGTGAGATTGCAAGACTCTGCACTTACGGTAAGCTGGTTATTAATACCAGATATGGTGGAATTGGTGTTACGTATTACGAGACCCAGCTTCTCGCAGAGCTGCCGTGTGATGAAGTGAGAAGTACTTCCATTATCCAACAGCAAACGCGCAGTATGGAGTCGTCCTTGAGCGTCTGACACTTGCACCAATGCTGTGGATAATAAAATGTGTGACTGAGAAGACGTTTGAACAATATTTGTTGATAAGACAACATTTTCTGAATGTATAGTTTCAGTATGTACATCTTTGTGCAACAGTGTGTTATGTTTCTCCTTACAATATTTACAATGTGATAATTTACACTTATTTTCTTTATGTCCTGGACGCAAGCAGTTTTGACATATGGAGTAACCATTAACTTTTTGTATGCGAGTATCCACATCCAAATCTCTAAATAACTGACAAGTAAAAAGGTGATGACTCTGTTTGCATAACGCACAAGATATAGTGTAATTATTACTGCGATTATTGTTGGTTGTCACTGTAAATGTTTTATTTTTTTGATTGTTAACTGTGTTAGTATATGGCGTATATGTTTTATTTGCATTTTTGTTATATTGTACAGTATGTAGTAAGTCAGCTCTATTGTTTAAAAATTTTAAAAATTGTTCTAAAGTTTCGCCGTCATTACGATCATTTCTCAGTTCTTCCCATTTTAAATTAGATGTATAATCCAATTTTCTAGACATAATATAAATAATAAGAGTGTCCCAATGGTCTGTAGGTTGGCCAAGGGCACTTAAAGACCGTAAGTTTTTGTTAATTACGTCTATCATATTACGTAAAGACTGACTAGATTCTTTTGGAATCGCTTCTAAATTAAATAATGCATTTAAATGATTGGTTATAAGTACGCGAGTATTATCATATCTTTCTGATAATAATTGCCAAGCTATTAAATAATTTTCTGAACGGAAGTCTAAATTTTGAATAACTAGTGAGGCGCTGCCCTTTAAGGCTGCTCGTAAATAATGAAATTTATTAATGTTACTAAGATTGCTATTTTCGTGTATTAAAGAAATGTACATATCTCTAAATTCCATCCAATTTTGGAAATCGCCTGAGTACTGAGGAAGGTCGATTTTGGGAAGCCTCACAAAATCATGTCTGGCTGAGTGAAGTCCACTTATTTCTTCAACGCACATGGAGCCGCGCGGACCCCGCGAGTTAGCGAGTAAAGTACGAGCTACGGCAACCAGTCCAAAATACTGGTCCTCAAATTGATCTCTTTCACGCTCCTGTTGATCTGCTGCTCCACACAACGACTCCGCCTCTGCCTGTAAATCGTCAAAATCACTATATAGAGATTCTATTTTGCTCAAACGACATTCGAGCTCGGCTTCTTGGACGGGATTTAAATTTAACTGTTTCTCTAAAGAATCTAAATATGTACTGAATTTAGTAAGTCTACCTTTCATAGTTCCGCGTTTGATATTGATTTCTTTAAGTTTACTAGCAGAAAACACATCACTATCACTATCTTTATTCATTGTGAGAAAAAAATTTGTAAAAAAATATAATTTATAATGCACTAAATATTATTTAAGTTATGTTATAAACCCGATAAAACGCAGGTAGCTGAATGTCTATTACTGACCGGTCTCGATGCTGCATATAAGAACAATAGGAACTGCAGGTGACGACCGATAAGCAAACAAAAACAATAAGTGGGTACCTACGCAACTATGCAAGAAAGTTCTCGATCGCTCGGTCGATTAATATACGAAAGTACTATTGCTATTATATTATTTGCTATTTAGTTATAATATACGTAGCATTTACTGAAAAATCACTTATTATATCTATTATGAAATAAATAATTAACTTTTCTGGTTATGCAATTGAGTATTTGAATAAAATATTTATATGATTAAAAACAAATACTTTGTAAGTAACAGATAAGTACGTTTTAAAAATAAGAATTTACTATCTGGCTATATGTATAAGAGATCAATATGCCTGATCCAGACAAGACTGATAGAAAATTCTGAATGTATATATGTAGGTATGTAGGAATAAAATGGAATTATGGAACGGACTCACAAAACCCGTATCGATGAGGTACTCCGAATGTTCACGTTGCGTTAATTTGAAGAATTGAACACTGGTTTGGAATCTTCACAACTTCTTATTTCCTTTACTGATGACCCGGCCGCACCGACCGGTCTATAGTGCAATTGTATGACGTGGTTGAATGACTTGCTGTATCGGCGTAGTCGATTTATATCTTGTAGTTTCTTGATAAACCCTCGAAGGACCTTGTTGGAGCTTCAGCAGCTCCAATAATACAAATGTTGATATGATAAATAGTTTAATTGCTGATTCTTTACAAGATTATAAAATAAGGTGTAACTTTGCCGCCGTACTATGCACAAGTGGCGGTCGGCTCCGTTCGGGTATTGTCGGTGTCCTCCGGACGGACCCCGCTGGTCGCGCTGCTGGTTGATCAGAGTGCCGTGTAATGAACAATGGTATCATCCAAATTTAATTTTTGTGCATGTTTAATGATAATTTACGGAATTGAGAGTTCTTGTGTGCTGCAACCTTATTGTTTCAGAATTTATAAATTCACATTCACCAAAAGGAAGTTCTCAAAGTACTACGCAGTTTGGATGTGAATAAAGCCATGGGGCCTGATGGAGTACCAGCAATTGTACTAAAGAATTGCGCAGCTGAACTTTCTCCTATACTGACACGTTTATTCCGTTTGTCCTATTCAACTGGAATAGTACCCATCTCCTGGAAGCTTGCAAATATCCAACCGGTACCAAAAGGAGGTGATCGAGCAGACCCTTCTAACTATCGTCCCATTGCTATTACATCCGTAATTTGTAAAGTTATGGAGCGTATATTAAATAACCATCTTTTAACGTACCTAGAAGACAATGAGCTCCTCAGTGATCAACAGTACGGATTTCGAAAAAACAGATCTACTGGCGACCTCTTAGTGTACGCTACGCATCAATGGGGAGAAGCTATTGAGAAATATGGTGAAGCTCTTGCTGTATCTCTTGATGTTTCCAAGGCGTTTGACAGGGTTTGGCACGATGGACTTACAAGCAAACTTCCATCCTTTGGTATCCCTAATAGTCTTTGCTGCTGGGTTTCGAACTTTTTGAAAGATCGTTCGATAAGGGTAGTCATTGACGGCTGCTCTTCTGACCTCTTTAACATCAATGCCGGGGTGCCTCAGGGGTCCGTTCTTTCCGCTACATTATTTTTGTTATATATGAATGATGTGCTTAAACCCGGAATCCTGGGGTATGCTGACGATAGTACTGTTTCAGATAGGTACCTGCTTAATAGTAGTGCCGGGGGGGCAGAGTTGAATTCCCAACGTCAGAGTTTGATTCGGCGAATAGATCAGAAGCTACAGACGGTATCTGACTGGGGTGATGCTAATCTAATGAGATTTAATGCTACAAAAACCCAAGCTTGTCTTTTTTCCACAAAAAAGAACCCCTTTAACCTATCTCCAACTTTTCGAAATGCATCTGTCCCGGTTTCTGACCATCTCGATCTTCTAGGTTTAACAATATCATCCAACCTAAATTTCGGGGCTTACTTGGGCACAAAAAAAATTTTGAAATTACCTACGAGCGACCTAACAAATCAGCAGGTATTACTAGGGAGTTTCTATGTACTCACAGAAACCCCTTGGATGTAGCGTATGCCCTGAGAGAAGTATACGGGATATACTCGACCAACCTCCGGATTAGGTCGCTGAGGCTCATGGAATACGACAGCAAAGTCATACCATCGGACCAAAGCAGGACTCTATACCTGGTTCATACCCAAGCGGAGAAAGCAAAGCTAATATCCGAGGGATATGGAATGGACGAGGAGTCTAAAGTGCTGACGATTCATGAGGCCCAGGGACTGACATCGGAGAGGGTTATTATCATCAATACTAGAAGTAAACCCTTGGAAGTGCATGGCAGCTACTCTCATGCCGTGGTAGCCATCACCAGGCACACAGGCGACTGCGTATATTATACGAGAAATCGAGAAGACGCAGTTGCTCGTTTTATACAAGAGGCCGAAGGCGCGACTCACTCGGACATTCGTGAGTACTCACTGCAGATGGCGATTAAAAATAGAGACAGCGCGATTGTTGATGCGCTGATTGCGCTAAAATAATCAGCACATAGAAAACCAGAACAGCTGATGCATCGTCGGGGCACTTTGGACTGGAAAGGCCGGAACATGCTCGCTAAAAGTATAAAAAAAAAAGGAAAAGAAAAAAAAGGAGAAAGAAGGGAAAAAAAGAAGAAGGAAGGAAGGGGAAAGGGAAGTGAAAAAGGGAAAAAAAAAAAAAAAATTGCCGAATTACGACAAAAAGTGAACTGTGAAATTAAACAATCAATAATTAAACAAAACCTGGACTATAACAAATAGTGAACTTTGAAAATAGTGTTAGAATAAGATTTCATATAATTGTATATGCAGTGTAAGAATTCATAATGTGTATTGTTACATTATGAATTCTTACATTGCACAATGTAATGAAAACTGTGAAATTAGTAGTAGTGTAAGATTTATATAATTGTATATGCATATTGATAAATCTAATCTTCCAAATAAAGATGGGTGACACTGCATGTTGTCAACTCACCCGGCCGGCCAGCGGTGGTTCTGGGCCAGACGGATAAGGTCTGCCTCGGTGTCACTGTTAGGCAAATTGTAACATCTCGGCTGGAGTTGTACAAAAATGGAAATTAAATAAATATAATAATATTAAAGTAAATTAAAAAAGGCACGGACGAATATGTCTGTGGAAAAATGTATTTAAATATAAAAAAAAAAAAAAAATTTCGGGGCATATATTGAATCTAGAGCTAAAACGGCATCAAAAAAACTGGGCGTCCTCTCAAGGGTTAGGAGATACTTCACGCCTGGACAGCTTTTAAGGCTATACCAAGCACAGGTCCGATCTTGCATGGAGTATTGTTCCCACTTATGGGATGGATCCGCTCAGTACCAACTTGACGCTCTAGACTCAATCGACAGACGAGCAAGGAGACTTATCGGGGACGAATCACTTGTAGCTAAGAGGCTTCAAAGTCTTAATCACCGACGTAAAGTAGCTTGTCTATCGGTGTTCTATAGGCTCCATTTTGGCGAATGTGCTCAAGAACTGCACAACCTCATTCCTCCAGCACCGTTCCATCAACGTACAACAAGACGTAGAGAGCGGCTCCACCCCTACACTATTGACATCCCAGCTGCTCGAACTAACCGTTTTGCATCATCTTTCCTTATGCGAGCAGCTAAGGAGTGGAACTCTCTACCAGCGTCTATTTTTCCTGCCTCTTACAACATTGGGTCTTTCAAGTCAAGAGTGAATAGGTATTATTTGAGCTTGCGTGTAACAGCTTAGACCACATCATCACTTAACATCAGGTGAGATTGCGGTCAAACGCGCTCAAATTATGATATAAAAAAAAAAAATTTACTTTGTATTTACTTTTTATTTGGTATGATTGTTTGTTTTTTACAATTGACAGATGAAGCCTCCGTTGCGAGTCTGACGAAAGATCTGTTTTTTTTTTAACATTTTCTTTTTTTACTTCAGCTCTTATGCTCCTTATATTAATATTTTTGCGTCTGGTTCATGAACGTCATGTTTTTTGGATTAATATATTTTTTTCTACCTTTCAGTTCAGTATACAGACTGAAATGAGGAGTGGGAAGAAACTCAAGTATTTTTTTTTAAAGTCAGTTTGTTTTAAAGTTTATATCAGTAGGATATTTGTACAACATGATTACTAGAAGATACTAGAATATACATCTAATATAATTAGATTACAGTTCGAACAAAAGGCATCTCGAAGCCTCTTTTAATGGAAAGCTAGGCAATTAAAACAAATTATTTTTATTTCAATAGTGAAGGGCTTATTTTTCTCACGGCTTTCATGCGGGTTTATGCAATTTGCTAATGTTTGTTTGTATATCCTACTATATATATATAAACGCAAAAGTTTGTGAGTATGGATGGAGGAATGTTTGTTACTCTTTCACGCAAAAACTACTGAACGGATTTTGATGAAACTTTACAGTAATACAACTTATATATCAGAATAACATATAGGCTATAAATTGAAAAGATATTTTGTGAATTGGGCGAAAAATAATGAGAAGTGAAATGTACACGAAGTTCCACAGGTCATCTAGTCATCATTACATAGTATAAAACAAAGTCGCTGTCGTTGTCTGTCCCTATGTATGCTTAAATCTCTAAAACTACGCAACGGATTTTGAAGCAGTTTTTTTTAGCAGATAGAGTGATTCAAGAGGAAGGTTTATCTGTATAATACATGTACACCCGTGCGAAGCCGGGGCGAGTAGCTAGTTATGAATAAATCATAACATTCTATGGTTAATTATGATAGCATTACCTTTATATGATCATGTCGATAGGAGGTAGTATTAACAGTGTGGTGAATGGCTGCACCCACAAGTCGGTATGTAAATACGAGTAATAACAACAATGGTTGCCTCGACTCGTGTAGCCAGCAAATGTAATTGTATTTTTTATTACTCTTCGATGATTGATGATTTTCAATTAAATTCTTTATTTTAAGTTAAGTTAAGTAAAGTTGCTCTGGTTAATTTAAGACATTTTTTTTAAAATGACTATGGAATGGTACAGATCCCAGCGCTAACGGTATGTACTGAATTTGGATAATGTATGAGATTTTTTAAAGGTGATTATGTAAAGGTGCAGATGCCATCTCTAACGGTATGTACTGTAGGGGCACTGAAAGATGATAGAGTGAGAATGAAGGTAAGTAAGTGGCGAAATCATAAGGAATCCATCACCACAATTTCAAGACTAACATACTGTTGTGTATTTAAGTTCAGTTCTGTTGGTGTACAATTTTGCTGGTACTTCACTCATTGACAATCCTTCAAATAAATCTCTGGTCCCCTAGTATTTTTCTTATATTGCTATTTACTTATATAAATATAGAAATATATCTGCATCACATATATACGATATATATTTTGTTATGTCTTTATATGTCTGTCTCTTACAATCATTTGCCTGACAATATAAAATTGTTGAACGAGCGAGCTTTTAAATTAAATTTAACCAAATGGCTATTGGCACATTATTTTTTTATTTAGCATTAATTTATTGCATAATCTATAGTAATTATATATGCCAATAATTCCAATGACATGTTTATTTTAATTTAATTATTGACTAATCAGAATGACATAATTATATTAATATATAAAACTTTGCACGCCTGTATGCAGGCTGAATACACTGGATATTATATTTAATATTGTATACACCTATAACTACTGTATTCTGCATATAAATTATTCGATTTGATTTGATAATAATAATAACCTAAAACAATTCACTAAGCGCCATCTAGTCCCAACAACAGACAACTAATATAAATACTGAGATACTTTCTTTTTGTAAATACTCATAAATACAAGTGTTTACATTTGTGAGTATGATTACTTCTGTTTTCCGATTGAAGTAAAGTGGTATGCTAAACGGCTAGACCAATAGAATTACTTTTTTTTTAAACCAGTCTGTATACAATGTATATTTATATTGGTGTCTATGTCTAACATTAAATGAAAATCCAGTGCATGAACATTTAATTTCCAGTGTATTCTTTACTATCTTTTTATAAATTTTTATACTATTTCTAAAATACTTAGGAACATAATGTATAAGATATTAATTATATATGTAGGCATTTATACTCAGTATGAATTCGTTTTGTTCTACCATCGCATCCACCCACTGTGATTTAATATTAGCGTCAGCTATTGTAATAAACCGTGTCAAGATCGGAGCACACGCAGTGTACTAAGTACGGTTTACAACAAAACTGTGTGGACATTGAGTAAAAGAGTAATTTATTACGCAACTAACAATATAGTTGCAGCTACGTTTGCTGACCGTACACTATTTTTTATATAGAGGATAATGGAATGGTGTTAACAATATACAACCACAGATAACATATATAACGGAATGGTTTTAAAAATATAGTTTTGTGCAACCACAGATAACATAACATTACATAATACAACTAAGTTTCCTGACAGTCACTTTTTTTTAATGGATGAAATTGAAATGTGCCTACGCTAACGGCGCTTATGCTGGAGGGACACCAGTGGAGGATGATAAGATTTTTAAAATCACTAGTATCCTGACGACTTGGACGTAATGCCGGTTAGTCAGGGAGAGAAACACCTCAATGCCTACAATATTCACAATTACCTATCTCTTATTTGTTTTTATAATAATATCAACACTTTCGCTCCAAAACTCCCGCTGCCTACGTTCAATCATCCGTCATCCACTTGTCAATGTCACATAGATTACTTTGGCTCTGGCCTCTGACGTTCCGTTTCAGGTTACATGATTATTGACTTTACCATTTTTAATTAATGGTGCGTCACACGATGGTTAACAAGATGAACACGAAGTTAGATCAGTAAGCCGACTGTTACGGAAGGGCTGGTTAAAAATGAGACACGTTCCTAGGTGAGGTAAAATAAGTGTAATCAGCACTCAGTGTTTACATTTATTGTAATCATCGGCAACACCGACCAAATACAGCTGAAATTTACCACAAAGGTTTCCAGGGGGAACTATGATGTTAATCTGACATGGTACATTGCTACCATGGGGTACAATGGGGTTAGTAGTCCACATTACTAACAATCCCCCTGATAGTACAAGATTATGCAATACCTACAATAAAAGTTTAACATGTAATGGGATAGTTTGTGTTTTGAATACACCGGTAAGAGATCTCCACTGGGGAGTTATGTAACGATTTTATTATTATTTTTTTTATTGGGTTGTTTGGGCTATTGTCAGATGTGTAGCACCTGTAGCACTGCGACCTACATAGATCTATTGTGCTCGCCCTTCTCAAAGTTCGCTACCTAGACCCGTCAGGGACAAGAATTGAAGGATATTCTTAGGAGTGATGGGTTTATCTTCTCAGGATAGAGTGTATAGTTTCCAAAGGAGATGTTTCGTTTATGCATGAGTGGGCTACAAGCACATAGTATCTGTAGTGGTGTTTCCTCTTCAGTTTGGCAGAATCTGCAGATTTTTGTCGTGCATAGGCCTAGTGTAGCCATATGCTTGTTTAATTTGCAGTGTCCTGTGAGGGCCCTAGTCATAATGCATATGTTGTTTCCCTGCAAATATATGCCTATGTTTCTTTTTTCTGGCAATAAATAAATGTTATTATTATTGTTAAATGTATTTACAATAAAAATGTATCTAAGTAACTATCAAGCACCCATAACGTATAGGGGAGATGGAGGTAAGATGGGGTAGTGGGTAAGACGGGGTACCCACCAAAATTTACAGTTCAAATTGATCAATCACGCTCTTTCAATCATCGTGCGACGCGCCACCATGAGACTTATCAGTCGCCGTGTGTTTAGTGGTTCACAAGTGCACAGTGTCGAAAAAAATGCAAAATAAGTGTTTTATTGCAAGTTGCTTATCACATTTTCTTCTGGCTTAACACGTGACTGTGGTTTGTTAAATAACGTTAGCTGGTGAGGTGTTGTTGTGATTGATGCTTAAACTAATCTATAAAAAAGTAGGCATTGTGTTCTTTAAATATTATTGACTGTTTTGTTTTTATTTATTTTTTTATATAAAAGGGCTCTGCAGGCAAGATGGGGTAACTGATGAGAATAATTCGGTTCTAGTTTGTTTTCCAAAAAATGAGTTCGTTTTTGTGAGTTTGTCTTTTTAGAATGATTCTACGATTAACGTCGTCGGTCGTGATCGAAGAATCCATGCGGGAAGCGAAGAGTTCAAGCGGTTTTGGATGAAAAAATGGGTTATAGAGAGAAAAGTTAAGGCTTCCTAAGGAAATTCTCTCGTGTTGCTAAAAAGCGTGGACACACAGCAATTATCACGTCGCCTCCTACAAAAAAGAATTAGAAGTCATCGCCCACAAAAAAAACAGAGCTGAACAGAAAAACTATAGAAAATAGAAACAAAAAAGAGAAAAGATGAATATAAAAAAAAAAACAGAAGAAAACTACTACAAAAGATCAAAATAAAAAATTAAAGAAGAATAGCCGATCACCGAAAACAGCAAAACAATGAAGAGTTTCAACATCTGAATATGAAAGTGAAGATGGGGGAACACACCATGTATGTATTGTGATGAAGTTTGTTCCGTTTCCATTGAAGGGTGGATATCATGCTCATTAAGTGGAAGATGGACTCATAATAGCTGCGTAGAAATAAGATGATGATGATGATGATGAAGTCATCCATGTCTACGTGTTCTGCCAGCTCGAATAATCATTGTTCTACAGAGATCATAGGATCATTCTCATCACCCCATCTTACCTCAGGGGTACCCCATCTTACCAGCACCATGGGGCAAGACGGGGCAAACACCTTTTTTTTTATTTTATTTTTTTTTCTCTCAAATGTGTTACCTAAAGTTCCTAATGACACCAAATATAAGAATAATAATAATTAGTTGTTATTTAAAAAATAAATATGATTGTTTCACTATGTAATTTTTTATATTACAGACCTTTAAAGCTTAAGTACCCCATCTAGCCACCACCTCCCCTACTCTACTTCGCTCGGGACCAGACGTCGCTGTGTGAATTGTCCACATTATTATTACAATCTTCACACATTAAATGACACTAGCGGTATGCTAGTGTAAATAAGTGCATATTCGTGTAACCGGCATTTCACGCCACAATTATTCAATGAACACATTAAGTGGATAATTGCCCGTTTGTGGCACAGTCCGGGGCCGCGCGCGGCAAAAAGTGGTTTATGGTAATTAATAACCCTTAATCAGTCAACGATTACACACAAACTATTTAAACAATGTTCGAAACGTATATATATTTATTTCTTTAACATACAATCGGATATGTTTAAGAAATCAACAAATAAAGAACTCTGTCAAAACACATTATCTTTCCTTATGTTTCTTTTCTGTCGTCATCATTGTTATATTACTAGTATCATTCCTATAATAAATTATTATTATAGGAATAAGGATGATATATATGATGATCTAGATGGTGCTGTGTGAATTGTCCTGAGATTATTAAATCTCAGGACAATTCACACAGCGCCATCTAGATCCAAGTTAAGCTAGTTAAAGCTTGTGTTGTGGGTACTAGACAACTGATACAAATACATAGATTTTTTTTTTAATTTTTTTTTCTTAAACATACATATTATACATAGAAGAGTTTTATGATGAGTCACTAATAGTAATAAGGTCATTCACACCGGTGCTTGTCGCCGATGAGCATCACGCACGCGCCGGCAATCTCTCTAATGAGTGCATCAATCGCTACTTTGTTACTCAACGTACAGGGTCCCCCCCTGTACGTTGAGGTGATTGTTAGTAATGTGGACTAATGATCCCATCGCTAGCAATGTACCATGTCAGGTCGACCTCCACGCGGTTCCCCCTGGAAACCATCGTGATAAATTCCTGGTGAATTTGTCATGTTGGGCTAACTGATCTGACATCATGTTCATCCTATCATCCTCCACTGGTGCCCCGCCAGCGTATACCGTTAGCGCAGGCGGGTGCACCATTCCATTATCATCCATTGATACTCAACGTACAGACGCCGTAATGCACTGTATAATATCAAACGTATACTGAGGTGATCGCTGTTAAACTTTCCCATTTTGTTTATATCTTTAATAATATGACAGTATTTTGTCTGATTCTTACTTTTTCCCGATTAATACTTCTTCTGTATATATAAGTGTATATACAGAAGAATACAGTATATAATATAAAACATATAGAATAGAATAGAATAGAAAATCATTTATTCAAATAAATTTAATTTAAGCACTTTTAATAGTCAACAATTTATTTTTTTAAATCTACCGCTTATTCGGAAAGCTGTCTCATCACAAGAAGAATAAGCAAGAAACTTGTGTGTTGCTCTTTTAAACAATCCTTGTAAGTTCACATTTTACAAGTCGAAATGTATGAATACAAACTACCAACCAGCACTAATTTATTTAGGCTCAAATATAAAAACACAATAAGATTAAATCAGTCGTAGTGATAAGAGCAGACTATATACTGAGGTGATCGCTGTTAAACTTTCCCATTTTGTTTACATCTTTAATGTGACAGTATATTTGTCTATATATATATATATATTATATAGAATATAGAAAATATAATTACAATCAGAATAACTTTATGAGTTAAAGAAGGGCTTACTTAAATGGTGTGTTAAAGTAACTCTATATACCGAACTGGACGGTAGGGAAAAAAAATATAATGTAAAAACTTAACGTTCATAAGCGACCAAAATGTCCTACATGAATAAATGATTTTTGAATTTGAATTAAAATTATATCAGGAGTATGATAGCGATGATATTCATCGCTATCATACTCCAACATAGCGACGGTTTCCATCGCAACTTAATTCAATTACCCTAACATGTAATCTTGATTTCAACCTTTCGGTGATTCGATTTTATGAGGTCCATTATTTATTTATTTTATATATTTTTAATTCATATAATATAGAGCAGGGATGGGTTGGTTCGGTTTCGGGCCAAACAATCCCAGCTCGGGTTGGGTCAGCAATGGTTCGGGTTCAGGCTCGGTTGTCTAGCACTTTACTTCCAATGGTCTCAGCTTCGATTCCTTCGATTCTCCGAACGATAATAATGTTTGCATTCATTTTGAATTTGAATTAGAGATGAGTTTAGTGATTTAAAATATAGATATATGTTAACCGCTTCAGATACAGTATTAATAGATATATATATAAACATCAATTAAGTTTAAAATCATTAACTTAATTCATTTACCTACCTGTGTTGGTCTCAGTGTATAATATTTTATCTGTGGTCTCAGTAACGGTCGATAGTTACAACTGTTGCGAGCAGCGCTACATTTCTAAAACAATCAACTATAATTAACGTACAATTAAACTTGTTAAACGCAGATACTAATGGATTACATAGAACTCTAAATTAGTTTTACCGCTTCCTCATGTGGATTTGATATCGTATTGTGCACACATTTTTAGTTATATTTTTTACTAGCTGTTACCCGCGAGTTCGTCCGCATTGAATTTATTGTTATTAACAAAACAATTCTGACAGCGTCATCTAACTCCAAGCTAAGTATTATTATATACTAGCTACCCACCCCGACTTCGCACAGATGTACATATATTAGACATATAAACCTTCATCTTGAATCACTCTATCTATTAAAAAATCTCTTCAAATTCCATTGCGTAGTTTTAAAGATTTAAGCATACATAGGGACGAACAGACAGTAACAGCGACTTTGTTTTATACTATGTAATGATATTATTATACTTCTGGTATATGTAGACGACTGATATAAATACTTATCTTTAATAAATACATACATATATATATATTGAAAACACCCAAACCGATACAAACAATCATACTCATCGGAAAAAGTGCTAAACCGCTAGATCTAGACTGAATATAGTATTAAAAATTTAATAAATATCGTCTTGTCAATAGAATAGAATAAAATAGATACATTTTTTCATAAAAGTCATCACAATTTTTTAATCTACCGTTCACTCGGAATGCTGTATCATCACAAGAAGAATGAGCAAGAAACTTTTTTAAATAAATGTTGTAACTTCGTGTGAATACAAAATACCAATTAGCACTAATTTATTAGTCAAATATTAAAAACACAATAAGATTAAATCAGTCGTAGAGATTAGATACCATTCAATAAAGTATACATTCCAAGTCCATACTTAGTTATTCTTGGTTTATTAGTTGCTCCTTAAAACACATATAAATAGATTCACTTTCTCTCAACCACACCATACTGCGCAATCAACCGATAATCGAAATTACGACGGCCTGAGCCGAGGTTCGAATGCCTATCGGTGCCCTCAGACTAAAGTCGTATCCGTCAGGCGGGAGTTGGCCTTCAGCCACTCTGTCAGTCCTTCCGCGGGTTAACCTTAACTAAGTTGACCTCATATTTCACCATTTCATTATCTTTAATAAAAAAAAATCCGCTAGCGGTGCCCTTAGACTACATTCGTATCTGTCAGGGTGGAGTTGGCCTTCAGCCGCTCCATAAGTCCTTCCACGGGTTTGGAGTGCCATCTGCACTCGCCCCCTATCGTCCGGTGAAGCTGTAAAGGCCAGCTGCGGCCAACAGCATTAGAGTAGTCCGAAAAAAAAGTTCAAGTCAATATAAATGAATAAGATATTCAATATTCTTGACTCCCCTATCGTCAACAGCGGTGAAACAATATAAATGAATAAGGAATCGTCCAGCTGCGGCAACAACATAAGAGAAAAAAAAAAAGCATTAGAGTAGTCCGAAAAATGAGAGAAAAAAATAGTTCAAGTCAATATAAATGAATAAGATATTGAATATTCTTGACTCGCCCCCTATCGTCCAGTGAAACTGGAAGGCTGCGGCCAACAGCATTAGAGTAGTCCGAAAAAAAAGTTCAAGTCAATATAAATGAATAAGATATTCAATATTCTTGACTCCCCTATCGTCCGGTGAAGCTGGAATGCTACGGCCAGCAGCATTAGAGTAGTCCGAAAAATAAAGTTCAAGTCAATATAAATGAATAAGATATTCAATATTCTTGACTCGCCCCCTATCGTCCGGTGAAACTGGAAGGCGGCCAACAGCATTAGAGTAGTCCGAAAAAAAAAGTTCAATTCAATATATGTAGACGCCATTCTATATTCTCGTGTACCCATACACCCATACCGGTAACCGCTCCGCCCACCATGTCACCGCAGATAAATGCCTCCCATCCAAATATGGACAAAATAATAATAACTTTCTGATCTGTCTGATAAACAAACGAAACAAACGTTAGTTTTGACATACCAATATCTCTTAGCGAACATTCTTTTTATTTGTTTTTATAATGCGCCTAAATGTATTCGTTATACTAATACTAGCTGACCCCGGAAACGTTTTGCCATATAAATTAAAATCGCTATTTAAGAATGGTGGTTGGTGATAGAAGGGTGATTTTCACCTCAACCTCATTTAGGGTTGTATTTATTTTTTACTTTTTATTTGTTGTTGTACATTTTTTTTATACTACGATGGTGGCAATCAAGCATACGGCCCATCTGATGGTAAATGGTTACAATCATATCATCAATCAATGTATCAATCATACTCAGATATACAAAATTTTGAATCGAACCCACGACCATTGGAAATCTAGGGGCGTGCTCAACCGCAAGACCACCGAGACCGTAAGTATGTCGTAGATTACATACGAAAATAAAATTCAAAAAAATATCGAATATGTAATTAGATCTGAAATATTATACGTAATGCAAAATTTTGGTAATTATAAGTGCAATTTCCAATTCTATGTTAATTGTAATAAGACATAATTTGATAATATGTGATCCTGATCGGCTCATGACCCTGCGAAATCTGTGTATATGACCGTTATATGAGATTCAAATATAACACCGTACTTATGGTGGTAAATGGTTATAAACCCGAAATGACCTCATTAACCGCGCCCGTACCAAGGTATCAATTCGAGTTTACGGCCGTACTGTGTCTGATGCGGTTTAAACTAACGGTAGAATCATTAAATCTTAAGTTACATTTTTACTACATACTACGTACATATTCTATATACGTAAATTTAAAAAATCTGTTGTGGAAACGTTATAAAGGTTTAAAACTGACTATAAATATGTTAAAATAAAAATTTCCAATGTAACAAATCGGTATCGAAGGTACAATACTTTCCCCTATAGATGGTAACATTATTTGACAATTTTACACCTGTCAATTTAGTCTCCGGGATTAAAATACAGACGACCTCGGTGGTCTAGCGGTCTTGCATACCGCTTTACGACCGATGGTCGCGGGTTCGATTCCTCTCACGGCACAAACATTTGTATACATGAATATGATTGTTTGTATCGGTCTGGGTGTTTTCTATATATAATATATATGTATTTACGAAAAAAAAAATTATCTATGTATTTGTATCAGTTGTCTAGGACCCATAACACAAGCTTTAGCTAGCTTAACTTGGGTCTAGATGGCGCTGTGTGAATTGTACTGAGATTATTATTATTATTATTATTATATATAGTCTCAGCTTCAACCCAATTATTGTAGGAATTTCGTTTAATTACCGTAGAAATGTTTATTTTTTAATTATATATATAAGAATAATATATATTTATGTGACTATGAGTAACAGTTTTTTTAATATCACAGTAAATTCTTTCACTTTGTTTTTAGAAAAAGAAAGAAAGAAAGAAAGAAAAGACAGTGGGCAACATTTAGTAAAGAAATTGTAAAACGTGTCCTTACGAAATTACTTAACAATTGTAATTCAGATGCCTTTATCCGATTAGGGATAAGATTTTCGCATTTACAATATTAATATGGAGATAGTTAAACAATAAGTTCTGTTTTAAATTTTCTTGCATTTTGTTTATCATTTATTATATTTGCACGGCCAACAATTATTCTCTGTACCACCTATGGTTGACTGGTAGAAAATGCCGCGTGGTGTTAAATCGGCTTGTCTTGCTTGTATATAATGTGCATTAAAGTTAAGTAAATGAATGAAATCAATTTTTATTAATTTAGTTATTTTTGAAACAGAAACATGTACACAAAGTTACTAAAGAACTATGATATTCACAGAATAAAACTATGTTGAGAATATACATGCGCTCCTACGAGACATATGATAATAATCGAAAGCGACAGCGTATGGGACCGATCCATCATCACGGACAGGACCGTTCTTGCGAACAAATGATATCGTGGTGATGGATCGGGCATTCTCGAGGGTGTTTTTGGTGGACATCACCATACCGCATGACGAGAGAACCTCGTGAAAGCCGAAACTGAGAAAAAAGAGAAAATATCGACCTGGCTACGAGGTGACCGAAATGTGGGGGGTGATGTCCACCGAAATCATTCCAATCGTTATATCGGTGAACGGTCTTATCCCAACCAGTCTGGAGCAACATCTCAGACGGTTGGGATTCCGAGGCGGCTCACTCCCGGGAAAGATGCAGAAAGCGGTGCTCTTAGATTCTGCCCGCATTGTACGCCGGTTTCTCTCCCTGGGGCCCTGAACTCCGGCCGACTGTGCTTCTGCCGGGGGTAAGCTGCCATCTCCTCTCCTTAAGAGGGGAGATGACATTTTTTTGAAGATTAAGAAATAATAATAATCTCAGGACAATTCACACAGCGCCATCAAGACCCAAGTTAAGCTAGCTAAAGCTTGTGTTATGGGTACTAGACAACTGATACATTTTTTTTTGTAAATACATACATATTATATATAGAAAACACCCAGACCGATACCAACAATGATACTCATGAATACAAATATTTGTGCCGTGCGAGGAATCGAACCCGCGACCATCGGTCGTAAAGTCACCGAGGTTATTATTTAACTAAGAATGAAATCATTCTAACGTCATTCTGATACGGTAATAATGATAAATTTCGACCGGATCATAAGTACCTACAAGTTTAGCGTATTAACCTCGAGCGTGTTGCGTCGTAAACGCACAGTTATGCACTTTATAATAATGATTGAGAAAAAGATATAGGTTTCTACGGCATGCAAGTTAGACTTTGTAACCGGATGGTCACCTCACCACTGTAGTGTTATGCATGATGTAATTAATGAGGTACCGCTACTTAATTTGTCTCCTATACTATCATTGTATAGGAGACAAAATAAGTAGCAGAACCTCAGTAGTAGAGAGTATACGGGTGTAATAATTGTACTATAGTCTGTTTTTTAATCCAGGAGACAAATTTGACGTTTCCGATGTTGCCAGGTCTTAAATAGGGTTGTGGCACTATCGGAAATTAATATTAATTACCGATTTTTATAGGTTATTCAGAAATAATGTGTGGATGTTTAATTAATACGCATTAACGTAAAATTAATAATTTTAGGGTTGTTCTATAAAAAGTTTTTTTTATTTTTCACTAAAATAAAGACTAACTGCTGTTAGTGTTTCTCACTGTGATCTATTTATAATGCATTTAAAATCAATAAAATTAATAATAAATGATAGACCGTGTTGACAGAAAGAAAAGAAGTTTTTATTTTTATTTTTAATTACAATTAAATGGCTTTTATACAAAAAGAGGTTTCATGTGCTTACATACAACTGCCTTTTTATAAAACAATTAATGACTTTTTTATAGTGTCGTATATCATAAAACAAACACGTATGTAAAATATTTAGCTTATCCGATTCTGTAGGTGTGTAGACCTGCAGGTTCTGTACAAACTTTCAAATCAACAATATTGTAAATGGCGGAAGTTCGTGCTTCACGTCACATAAAAGTACTAAACTGCTTCCTAATTAGGTACTTCCACGCTCGTTAATCTTTAAGTTACATTATAAGGTATACTTATTAAGATATTTTTAGTAATACCACTGGACAATGCACATAACGCCATCTAGTTCTAAGCTACATGAAGTTTGGTGTCTACGAAATCCGATCTTATGATGTTTGAATTGTTGTAATAATACACATATACATATTGTTGACAGTTAGACGGTTTAGCACACAGCTTTACTTCTGATAGTCGCGGGTTCGTTTCCTCACACCATACATGTATACACATGTTTTTTTTATGGCTGATAATGATTTTAGTACAGTCGTCTGCGTTAACAGTATTCGGCGGGGCACCAGAACATGATGTTAGGTCAGTTAGCCCATCGTGACGAATTACCTAAGAATTAATCACGATCGTTTCTAGGGGGGACCGCGTGGAGGTCAACCTGATGAACAATGTGCCATATTGTTAGCAATGGGGTCATCAGTCATGTATGTTTAACTAAGAACCTAAAATTAAAAAGCTTAAAAAAAATATAATATGATGGCTAAAATATCTTTAGGCAACGTTCCGAAGATACTGGCAGCGTTCCCTCTTTGAATAGCTAGACTAATTCTTTGTCCAAGGTAGCTGCCAGCTCTTCGGTCTTCTGTGATGTATGTTTTCTATGTGTATATGTATTTGCAAAAAAAAATGTATCTCAGTATTTATACCCATAACACAAGCACTGCTTAGCCTGGGACAAGATGGCTGTGTGAATTGATATATTATTATTATTATTGTAATTTTTAAATAATATTACACGATTATAAATTTATAAATTTTACTTATACATACTAAAACATATATTTATTGTTTAAAATAAAAATAATAATTTAGAGAAGAGAAATAGAGAAATAATCTTTATTCAAATAAACTCATTACAAGCACTTTTGAATAGTCATATTTTGATTCTACCACTCATTCGGAATGCAGATTCATCACAAGAAGAATGCGCAAGAAACTTGTGTGTTGCTCTTTTTATTAGATGTTTTTTTATATAAATAATACAGTATAACAAGTAAGAGGCATGCCATAATGAACATAGAAATCGCTACGCACTCATTATTAGTGTAATCAGATAATATTGTCAGTGCTATGTATTTAAAATTTTTCTACAAAAACATTATTATCGTTAACGAATTCTTCAATTTTATAGTAAGCTTTTTTGCAAAGGAAGTGTTTTATTTGAATCTTTTTTTCTGGCAGATTTATAACAGACTCTGGTATTTTATTGTAAAACCTTACGCAATTGCCATAAAACGAATTACTAACTTTAGCCAAACGACATTTAGGTAAAATCAGTTTGTTATTATTATATGTGTAATATATTTATTACATATATTCATGAGAAATAAACATTAATGTAAAACTGTTTGTTGCAGCAAACTTTGGAGACCGGCGGAGGAGGGGTCGTCAACCTTGAAACACTGGAGGCGAAGGTCAGTGAGACATCTTCATCTCATTACAATTCTCATCAGCCTATATCACAGCTGTTGTCGTACTTGAATTCGCCATACTAGAGTCACAAGGTCGAATCCCAACACGCATAAATCTTGGAAGTACTCGGTTACTCGTGACTAGGTCATGACCTATGTAATCGCAATTATTTCAAATATACTTTTGTGGTATAGTGATATAACAGTCTGCCTCGCCGTTCAATGGTCGCAGATTCAAATGCAAAAATCATTTATTCATGTATGACTTTTTAGACGTAATTTTTTTTATGTTATATTTTTTTCCCTACCAACCAGTTCAGTATAAAGATTCAATTGAGAAGAACTGGCAAGAAACACAATTGATATATATTTTTTAAAGCTATATTACACTTTTTTCTCTACCATCCAGATCAGTATACCTACAGATTCAATTGAGAAGAACTGACAAGAACCTTAATTGATTTTTTTTTAAAGTCAGTTTATTTACTATGTCTAACATTAAATGATAATTCCGTGTATGAACAACTATTAAAATTAAAATCGCTATTAAAAAATAGGGGTTGGTGATAGAAGGGTGGAAATTTAGTGTTGTATATACTCGATTTTTTTAATTACACATTATAAAAGAAAATGTGCAAAAATAAAAATAAATGTTAAGGGTGAACACCCTTAACATTTATTTTTATTTTTATTTTACTCTTATCATTTAGGAGTATGAATAATAGATAACAGCCAATTCTCAGACCTACTGAATATGCATATATAAGTTCATAAAAATTGGTCAAGCCGTGTTGGAAGGGTATGGTAACAAACATTGTGACACGAGATTTTTATATATAACATAAACGGTACACGCGTTGATGTTTTTTGTATGTAAAAATATTGCCGCGAGTCTGTCATCTATATATATAACTCAAGGGTGACCGACATAGTGATCTATCAACGCACAGCCCAAACCACTGGACGGATCGGGCTGAAATTTGGCATGCAGGTAGATGTTATGACGTAGGCATCCGCTAAGAAAGGATTTTGATTAATTTTACCCCTAAGGAGATTAAATAGGGGATGAAAGTTTGTATAAATCTTCTTAGATTTTCTACTGATTCAACTGAAATTAAAGATTGGAGCTACTATGATCAAGACGTTCGCTTAAATAGGATTTTTATAAATTCAACCCCCATGGGGATAAAATAAGGGATGATGCAGAATGTAAATGTATTAATTTGATCCTATCAGTACATAATTGAACGAATAAATTAAGACGAACTGTTTAAATTACTAAGTTTGTTTCTCATCTATGATACTAGATGGCGCTAGTGGAAAAATTGAAACGCGCTAAGGTTTGACTTTTGTCCCAACCCATGTACTGGAATTGTATTAATTTTTTTTAGGTCGCTTTTTTTGGTCACGGCGGTGACGAATATACGCAGTGTAAATAGTTGTGTGTTTTATTGTAGTGCCCTCTATAGTAAATTGTGTTAAACAAAATTGGTGCCGAAACCCGGGAAAAGTTGAAAAGTCGTAAGTGGCGGTGGTGAGTGCTATGGATTGTGAAATTGGACCTTAAAACTGTGAGTAAAATAACTTAGTAAAAATAAAGTGAAATATTAACTTTGAATTATTTAGTAGTAAATTTGGACTTGTAAAATTTTAAAGTAAATTCATAGACTTAGAAAAATTCAGTGAAAAAGTGATCAGACGAGGACTCCATGTCGAAAATATTTAAAGTGTTTAAATAGTTTAAAGACTTAGTTTCTGGCGGCTTACATCAACATAGAAAAATTTCAAAGTGTTAGAACATTTTAAGTACTTAGTTCTGGTGGTTACAACAACTTAGAATATTTTTCTTGTATCATTGACAGTATCTTGTGGACTACTTATACACGGAACATTGACTTTGAAATATTTTTGCCTTTATATTAACTTAGGCAAATATAATTGTGATACACGTTGGACAATTTAATGAGATAAATTAATGCACAGATATTCTATTAGTGTACAACATTAATTGTTTGGATTAATTTAAAGATAAAATTTGAATACATTATTAACAATGGAGGGTTTACTGAATATACAAGAGGATAGATATCAAAGGTTATGCAAATCAGAATTAAATTATAAGAAAAGTCCAAAGGATAGAATAACCAACAGTTACTTGAATACGAGACTAGATACATTGGAAAAGCTTTGGAAAGATTTTCAAGATACTCATCAAGAAATTGTCACTGTAATTACAACTGAGAAGCGCAACGTCATTGGGTACTTTAAGAATGATATCTATGACAAATTTGAAGAAAATTACATTAATTATAAAAGTTCCTTACAAGAGGTTCTTCAAACAAAAAACCCTGTTGTTGCACATTCTATGCCAGTAGCGCCTACTACCAGTGACGTAAAATTACCGTGCATACAATTACCCACGTTCAGCGGAAAATATAACGATTGGCAAAGCTTCTTTGATATGTTCTCATCAGTCGTACACAATAACAAGAGTTTATCATCAGTCCAAAAGTTACATTATTTAAAAGGGAGTCTGTCGGGCGAAGCAGAAGGCTTACTTCGAAATTTACCTACTACAGAACTCAACTACGAAATCGCATGGACAACACTTACTAAACGTTATAATAATAAAAGATACAATTGTAATGCAATATTAAAGGCCTTATTTTCACAAAAACACATCAACGTGGAGTCTGCACCTGCTATTAAAAGTTTACTTGACACAACATCGGCATGTCTAATTTCATTAAATAATTTGGGCATTGCTACTAGTTCTTGGGACGCCATGGTGGTTTATTTGGTGACTTCTAGACTGGATCACGAATCACTTCGTCAATGGGAGACAAGGGTCAGTGTAATATCATCTGACACATTACCAACCTGGAAGGATTTAATGGAATTTCTTGAGTCGAGGTTTAGAACTTTAGAAATTATAGATACCAATAAACACGCCACGAGAGCGCCACAGCAGAATATTAAACAAATAGAGAAATTTAAGTCATTTGCAGCTGTTCAAGATAAAAAATTAACTACGAAGCAATCATGCGTTATGTGTGCAGGTGATCACCTAATTTTTCAATGCAAGTCGTTTGGACATTTACTACCACGAGAAAGACAAGATCTTGCTCAATCAAAGGGATTATGTTTTAATTGTCTCGCGCCCACTCATACTGTAAGAAAATGTCGTCAGTCAACATGCTGCCGTAGATGTGGAAGGAGACATCACTCACTGCTGCACCTCGAAAAAGAAAATAATCAAGGGCCTATAAATAATTTAGAGAATACAAACACTGATTCAGGGCGACCCACATTAGAGAACACAAATTCAACTCCTGATAGTGAAGTGAGAGTTGTTGCCAATTTTGCTAAAGAGAATGAGATAGGAACGTACAGAGTGTTATTGGCAACGGCAGTTGTTAGAGCTTATTCGCGAAACGGTCAATCGAATTTACTTAGGGTGTTAATTGATCAAGGATCACAAGCGTCGTTTGTGACCGAAGAGACGGTTCAATTGCTAGGGCTTAAACGTACTCCAGTAAATGGTTGTGTGTCAGGTCTGGGAGATGGTCAATTAAGAATTAAACATATGGTCTCTTTTCGTATAGAATCACAGAGAAATTCAAACAATTCAATTCAGATTACCGCTTATGTATTAAAATCACTTACTTCACGTATTCCATGTACTAATGTAAACATTCCTGATTGGCTAGACATCGAGAAATTATCACTAGCTGATGCAGGGTATACATCACCTGGTAGAATAGACGTTCTTCTTGGAGCTGAAGTTTATAGTGAAATTTTATTGAGTGACATGTTGAAACATCCACAAGGACATATGTTAGCACAAAACACTATTTTTGGGTGGGTTATTTCAGGAAGAGTGTCACAATCAACTTCGGTAAATGAGAAATTAATAAGTTTACATATACAGATAAGGGAAGATACTTTATTGAAACAATTTTGGGAATTGGAAAATGAGCCAAATACAATTAAAAAGAAGTTAACCAAGACAGAAGAAAAATGCGAAGAAATTTATGAGTTAACTACACGTAGAAACGATGAAGGGAGGTTCGTAGTGAAATTACCATTAAACAGAGAGAAACCAGAATGTGAAAATGGAAAATTAAAGGATATTGCACAGAAAAGATTTCATTTCCTTGAAAGAAAATTTCAGAAGAATCCTGCATTTAAAGAAGAATACAATAAAGTCATTCTGGAATATTTAGATTTAAATCATATGGTACGCGTTAGTGATGATTCCGATAACTGTAAGGCTGTTTATTTCCCCCATCATGCAGTAGTGAGGGAGGACAAGGAAACAACAAAGCTACGCGTTGTTTTTGATGCGTCATGTAAAGGTGTCAATGGCGTATCTCTTAATGACAATCTTCTTGTTGGACCCAAACTTCAACAGGATTTAAGGCACATTTTAATGAGATGGCGAAAGCATAAGATATGCATTGTGGCGGACATTATCAAAATGTACAGACAGGTTCGTGTACGTGCTGAAGATACGCGATACCAAAGAATAGTTTGGCGATCAAATCCAGATGAACCTATCGGTCATTACGAATTACTTACCTTAACATTCGGTACAGCCTGTGCTCCGTACTTGGCTGTGAAATCACTGCAACGATTAGCAGATGAAGAACAACATAATTTTCCTATTGCAGCAGAAATAACAAAGCGAGACTTTTATGTTGATGACCTTATGACGGGCTGTGAAACTGAAGACAAAGCTGAAGAAATTTATAAACAATTGAATCAATTACTAAATTCAGGTGGTTTCCAGCTTCAAAAGTGGAACAGTAATAGTAACAGTTTTCTGCAATTTATTGGCCAAAACAATCAAGATGACGCTCAATCAGTAACGGTAAAATCAAACTCTATAATCAAGGTTTTAGGGATCCGATGGCATAGAGATTCGGATAAATTTCAGTACATTGTGAAGTTACCAGAGTTGAGTTTACCAGTTACAAAGAGGAAGGTGCTTTCTACTATCGCAAGTTTATACGATCCCATGGGATGGATTGCGCCCGTAGTGATTGTTGCTAAAATATTCATTCAAAAGTTGTGGAGGTCTGGGTTGCCATGGGATAATGAATTAACGGAAGACTTGTTAACTGAGTGGTTGAAATACAGGGAAGAGCTAATTAATTTAGAGGAGATACTGATACCGAGATGGTTACAGTATACGCATAACTGTAAAACAGAGCTGCATGCTTTCGCTGATGCGTCGCAGTCTGCCTATGCAGCCGTAGTATATCTACGTGTAATAGATAATGACGGTCGGGTTTATGTCCATTTAGTGACGGCAAAAACAAAAGTTGCCCCAATAGAAAAACAACTGTCAATTCCGAGGCTGGAACTTTGTGGTGCAGCATTAGCTGCAAAGCTGTTATTTGAAGTGTCGCAAATAATGGAGGTTCCTAAAGAGAACTTGTATGCATGGTCAGATTCGACTGTCGTTTTGGCGTGGTTACGAGGTTTGCCGTCACGATGGACCACTTTCGTCAGTAATCGTGTATCTGAGATTTTAAATATTATAGACAGCGATCAGTATAGGCATGTCGATACAAAATTGAATCCTGCTGACTGCGCTTCTAGAGGCTTGCAACCATCTGAGTTGAAAACTCATACACTTTGGTGGAATGGACCGATATGGCTGCATGAGCCAATTGTTGATTTACCGATATTTGAGTTCACCACTAAAGAAGAGGAAAAGGTTAGCAAGGTAATAGAAGTAAAGTCTTTAGTCACAATAAACAGAAAAGAAATCAACAGACAATTAATAGAGGAAGAAAATAATTTCATTTGGAGTAAATATTCATCATTAAAGAAAATGTTGAGAATAATTTCATATATTAGAAGATTTTTAAATATAAAAGTAAATAAACATAAATATCCTAAATTTATAACAGTTCAAGAATCTGAAGAGGCATTAATGATATGTATTAAGCAAGTGCAACATTTGTATTTCAGTGATGAAATGAAACAACTACAGAAAGGTAGTGTATTCAAAAGAAGCGAAGTTTATTCTCTTAATCCTTTTTTGGATGAGAAAGGAATTTTGAGAGTAGGTGGTCGCATACATTTGGCGAAGTTGAACTATAATGAGAGACATCCCATCATAATGCTTGAGATAAGTCATCTTACCCAGGTCATTATAATGGACGCACATAATTCAACAATGCACAGTGGACCTCAAACAATGCTTAACTACATTAGAAGTCGATTTTTCATAATACGAGCTAGGAAATTGGTGAAAAAACACTTTAGAAAATGCATCACTTGTTTGAGATATGCCCAAAGAAAAAATACTCCGTTAATGGGTCAGCTGCCTGAAGTTCGTTTGCAACCATGTAAACCATTCAAATCAGCTGGGGTTGACTACGCAGGACCCATCAACATCAAATTTTCTCCAGGAAGAGGAGCTAAGTCATACAAAGGTTATGTTTGCCTCTTTATTTGCATGGTGACTCGTGCTATACATTTAGAAGCTGTTTCAGACTTAACTGCAAAAGGCTTCATTGCTGCGTTCCGAAGGTTTGTTGGTCGACGTGGATTTTGTATGGATCTCTATAGTGATAATGGCACCAACTTTGTTGGTGCCGATAAAGAACTGAGACAGATGTTCGATGAAGCAAAATCAAGAGTTCCTCAGGAAATTGCAGAATTACTTGCTCTACAAAAAACTACATGGCATTACATCCCTCCCTACAGTCCTAATTTTGGAGGACTTTGGGAAGCCGCGGTACGCTCAACCAAACTAATTTTGAGAAAGGTGATCGGTGAAAGTACGCTCACATATGAAGAATTGTCTACGGTCTTGATCCAAATTGAAGCGTGTCTGAATTCGCGTCCATTGAGTCAATTAAGTGATGACCCTTCTGACCCTCTTCCACTGACACCCGGTCATTTTCTGGTAGGAGAACCAATCATAAGTGTAGTTGATAATTTTCATTATAATCAAATTAGTAATGTAACTGGTTTAGAACGGTGGAGATTAGTTCAAAAAATGATAAACGATTTCTGGAATCGGTGGTCTAAAGACTATTTATTGCATTTAGATAAGAGATATAAGTGGAGTATAAAAAGATCTGAGCCAGATATTGATGATATTGTAATAGTCCGAGAAGAAAATTTACCACCCACGAAGTGGATACTTGGTAGAATTGTAGAAAAGCATGCCGGTAAAGACAATATAACTCGTGTTGTTACTCTTAAATGCAAGGACAAATTGTTAAAACGTCCTGTTAATAAACTTTGTTTTTTGCCTAAAAAGTAGTATCTACATTAGTGCAATATTGTTTTTGTATTTTTTGGTGTGTGTTAATAGCAGTAAGAGATCTGTTAATTTTGTTACTTTAAGTTTAATTTTATATTGTCATGGTGGGCGGCTGCATTTGTCATATTGATTATTATTTGTTCAGTTACATATAATTAAGGTAGGCGGCATCATTGCTTGTAAACTAAATTGAATATTGTTTTTTTTTTTATTATTTTGGCCTATTTGTTGTATGTAATCATATGTTAAGTTTTCTTTTGTCAAATTATTATTTGTAAGGACAAGTCCTTGGTGGGCGGGATGTTTAAATTACTAAGTTTGTTTCTCATCTATGATACTAGATGGCGCTAGTGGAAAAATTGAAACGCGCTAAGGTTTGACTTTTGTCCCAACCCATGTACTGGAATTGTATTAATTTTTTTTGGTCGCTTTTTTTGGTCACGGCGGTGACGAATATACGTAGTGTAAATAGTTGTGTGTTTTATTGTAGTGCCCTCTATAGTAAATTGTGTTAAACACGAACAAAATAATTTTTAGTTCTTTAGGCTAATTTTATTTTAGAAAATAAAGTTAAATTCCACGCAGACGAAGTCGCGGGAACAGCTGGTAAGATATATAAATATTAATACATTTATAGTCAACTGTACTTTGCAGTATTAAAGAATTGGCATCCATAATATAGCACACGAGTTCTTCGTTTGATCTCGCTGCAATCTGTTTGTTTCTTTTTCTCGTTGTTTATCACTCGTTTAATCGCAAAGTGCAAAAGCAAAGCCCGCGCTCCGCTCGCTTTAATGCAATAACATTTGTTACGCGCCGCGCCGTCACATTCCAAACGACTTTTGTTACGCGCCACGCCATCACAGTCCAAACGACTTTTTTACGCGCCGCGCCGTCACAGTCCAAACGACTTTTGTTACGCGCCACGCCAATTTTTTCAATTGTAGCGACTTTATTTGAATAAATTCGATACGCTCCTTCCTTGTACTTTTTTATTGCATTTGTTATGTAGAAGAAACTACAATTTTCATGAAATGACAAATATTTAATTTAATATTTTGACTCTAATGAATTAGTTCTAGTTGGAGTACCAACTGAATAGAAACTATTGTCGACCTCGGTGGTCTAGCGGTATAGCACACCGCTTTACGACCGATGGTCGCGGGTTCGATTCCTCGCACGGCACAAACATTTGTATTCATGTTCAAGTTGTCTCATCACAAGAAGAACAAGCAAGAAAATTGCGTGTGGTTGGTACTATATTATTTAAAAGAGCAAAACTATGTTAATTAAAATTACAATTTTACATTTTTAAATTGAAATCCGGGAATAATAATAATAATCTCAGGACAATTCACACAGTGCCATCCAGGCCTAAGTTAAGCTAGCTAAAGCTTGTGTCATGGGTACTGGATAACTGATACAAATACATAGATAATATTTATTTTGTAAATACATACATAATATTCATATAAAACACCCAGACCGATACAAACAATCATACTCATGAATACAAATGTTTGTGCCGTGCGAGGAATCGAACCCGCGACCATCGGACGTAAAGCGGTGCGCTAGACCGCTAGACCACCGAAATTGTCAAATTATTCGTGTTAAGACCCGGTGAATAATATAAATAAATATTGTATGATTCTATTATTAGAGAATGAAATTGAAGAATTCGTTAACGATAATAATGTTTTTGTAGAAAAATTTTAAATACATAGCACTGACAATATTATCTGATTACACTAATAATGAGTGCGTAGCGATTTCTATGTTGATTGTCGCATGCCTCTTACTTGTTACACTGTAATTATTTATATAAAAAAAACATTTATCAAAAAGAGCAACACACAAGTTTCTTGCTCATTCTTCTTGTGATGAATCTGCATTCCGAATGAGTGGTAGAATCAAAATATGACTATTCAAAAGTGCTTGTAATGAGTTTATTTGAATAAAGATTATTTCTATTATTTCTATTCTATTAATGGTAATCATTACATGGAGGTAACGCCGCAGGATTAAGCTAGCAATAAACAACAGTGTGTGTGTATGTGGGCCCGTACCCAGCGGTCCACAAAGGACCAGCGGACGACCCGAAGTATGTATGTGTGTGCCACAGTAAAGTCTAATCCCAAGTTATCCAGAACCGCTACATTTGAACATGACACAATAGTGAGGCGTGAGAAAAAAGGGCGTACACAGTTATATATAAAACAATTGGTGGGAAACATTAAACATACGTGTACATCAAGAATTTCCTAATGGTACACATATACACGTACAACCAAATTTGTTTGGGAAACTACTCTGCTACCAAAATGTTAGGGAATTTACTCTCTGTATATATATAGGGAAAAATAAGTGGAAGCGTCAGTCACGTACCTGTATGGTTCTGCGGATTTCTTGGGCTTCAGGGTCTCGAAGATATCTTCGCTAGCTTTCCAGTTTCACAGTAGGTTTCACAGTTCTAATTTATTTTAATTCACAAGACAATGCGCGCGCGTCATGGCCGCCGTACAGTCGGTTCAGTACTAGATAAGGGAGGGGAATCAACTGCGCGGGAACAGAAACTAACGGGCTCTAATATAATAATCTGTGCTTACGATGTTACAGGGTAGATTTTGAACAAAATTCAATGCAATAAAACAAAAACTAGCTCAAGAAATCGCTTAAAATCTTTATTGACACACGTGGTGTACATTAATATTTTTCTAATAGTACTTACGTCTCTACTAACAAAATTTAAAGTAATAAAACAAAAAATAATCAATGACTTAACACTCTAATAAAAAAATAGCATTTGTTTAATTTCATTATTTTTTTTTTATATCCTGGAAAATTGACTCAGCGCTGTCCAGTCCCACGGTAAGCGGAGCTTGTGTTATGGGTACTAGACGACTGATTTAAATACTTAGATACTTTTTTGTAAATACATACACAATATTCATAGAAAACACCCAGACCGATACAAACAATCATACTCATTAATACAAATGTTTGCACCGTGCGAGAATCGAACCCGCGACCATCGGATGTAAAGCGATGTGCTTAACCGCTAGACCACCGAGGTCGTCAACGCCATATTATTACTTATTCATATATAATTATACATATATAAGTTTTTATTTGTACTGTCTGTTAAACATATTGTGTTTATTTACAAAAAAAAAAAAAAAACTTCTATATTTTTATCAATGATTTACCTGTACATGTATAAAGTAAAATCACTATTGTGTCTGTTTCTTCACTTAGTTCTCGTACACCACGTAACGATTTTTAATATTATTTTAACTATTATTTCGAAAATTACATCCGGGAGCGTCATCTGCGTTTCATTTCCCCACCTTCTGTAATTATTTTTCATTGCAGCTCCGCTCCTATTGGTCGTAGCGTGATATTATACATCTAAAAGTCTTCGACAAATGGACTATCCAACACAAAAATAATTTTTCAATTCGAACCAGTAGTTCCTGAGATTAGCGCGTTCAAACAAACAAACTCTTCAGCTTTATAATGTTACTAACTACTCGCCTCAGCTATGCCCGGGTGTACATATATTATACATATAAACCTTCCTCTAGAATCACTCTATCAATTAAAAAAATCGTTTGCAAATCCGTTGCGTAGTTTTAAAAATTTAAGCATACAGGACGGACAGACTCCGACAGCGACTTTATTTTATACTATGTAATGATAGTATAGATAAAAAAAATTGAATGATTCACCCTGTAGTGTGGTAGTCATTTCCGTCGCGTGATCGTCTCGATATCTCGTGCGTGTGGGCATTATTCCCAGCCACCCACTGCCGCCGCAGATCGCATCTAAGAATCTTTAGCGAATTAAAGTTTCTATCTGCGTAAATCCAACTACATTAGCATCTCTAAAGCCTTGCTAAGATGCTTCTTAGGAATGTAGGTATGTGTGAATACTTGTCTGTGCTTTTAACTTTGCATCGAAATGAACTCGCAGAGTTATTTTTAAAAAAAGCACAGAGTATACATTTTTATTCTCTACCTTTGTCTGCGGTTTCACGCGCGTTATATTTCAATAAATGCCTATGTGTTATTCTGATGAATATGCTATATTACTGTAAAGTTTCATCGAAATCCGCTTAGTAGTTTTTGCGTGAAAGAGTAACAAACTTTCGCATTTATAATATTAATAATAAGATTTATTACCTATGCTTTTTTTAAACTATTGTAATCCTGTTAGGTGCAGCTGGACTTTACAGCTTCACCGAACGATAGGGAGATAATGCAGGCACTCCAAACCCGCAGAAGAACAAAAGGTTAAGAAGCCGAGAAGGCTACCTCCTGCGTGGCAGATATGACTTTAGTCTGAGAGCACTAATAGAGGTTTTACTTTACATCTTCACGAACGATGTCCAAGTCCAGTTGCCACTCCAAATCCGTGGTGAAATGTTATGCAGCGGCTAAACGCCAACTCCTGCCTGATGGATATGACTTTAGTCTAAAGATTTACTTTTACTTTACGACTTTAGTTAATACCATCCTGATCACCTGGATGAATGGCGGTCTTCCACAGTGCAGTTTTCTAGAAACTTTTTGCTTCGCACAACCACATTGTGGAATCACCTTTCAGCAATGGTATTTCCGAACAGAAACGATATTGAAACCTTCAAGAAAAGAGCTTATTCCTTTTTAAAAGGCCGACAACGTACTTGCAATTCCCCTGGTGTTGCGGGTGTTCATGGGCGGCGGTAATCACTTACCATCAGGTGAGCCGCATGCTCGTTTGTCCCCTGTGTTATAAAAAAAAAAGATCTGGTTAGAGGTACAGAACTCGACTCGGCCGTCGTAATTATAATCCCTGTTTGAATAGGACGGAGGATCTGAGTGGGAAGGATATTCTACCTATGTATGCTGTCCTACTTCTGGATAAAGGTCTTATCCATTTTTCTCTATTCAGAACAATGGGTAAGACCACGCCTCGTACCAAGCTCTGTTTTTATGAGCATTTAAGTTAGCAAATTTATACTAATATTATAAAAAGAGATAAAACATTTTGTAAATTGCTAAATATTAAATGCTGCACTTGTATACGTTACCGTAAACACTAGCATTGCACCGTGTCTTCCCATCGTGGTGAATTCACTAGGAATTCTCCACCATTGCCATCAAGGAAAACCTGGCTCTAAAAAAATAATAATAAGAAATTCAATTGAGTTTCTTGCCAGTTCTTCACAATTGAATCTGTGTACTGAACTGGACGGTAGGAAAAAATTATAATGTAAAAAAAATTACGTTCATAAGCAGCTATAATGTCTTACATGAATAAATTATACTTGAATTTGAATTTGACCACGTGTAGAGGGATCTGATCCCTTCCATCCGCGGTAAAACAATAGTACATCCGATTTATGCAACTTTACCGTGCTATAACCAATTCGAAGACAATGAAATCAACGAAAGACCCTGAGGGGTTAAAGCTCTTCGAATGAAGCATGTTTCCAGCCGGCGCCGCGGTGTGGAACGAGGCATGGTAACAGGAAAGCGCACTGACATTACTAACGAGGACTTCCTCGCCGAAATGGGCAGCATTAACGTTAATTAAGTCTCTAACTACATGACTACTGACTACATACGTTTATTTACTGAGCAAAGACATTACTCAGTAAACGATTACTTGAATGACGAGCGTGCATGGCAATAGTTGTTCTTGCACGGGATTTTCATTTAATGTTAGACATAGACAGACACCTGTAGTTTTACCTAAGACCCGTTTGACGAAAGTTAGTAATTCGTTTTATGGAAATTGCGTAAGGTTTTACAACAAACTCCCAGAGTCTGTACTCAATTTGCCAGAAAAAAATCAAATGTAATATTTTCTTTGTAAAAAAGCTTATTATAAAATTGGAGAATTTATAAATGATAATAATGTTTTTGTAGAAAATATCTAAATTAAAATTCATAGCGCTGACAATGTTATCTGACGTTCAGTCAGATAACATTGTCAGCGCTATGAATTTTAATACCAATTTTATAATAAACTTTGCATGCATAAAGCTACTATGACGTAGGCATTCCCTAAGAAAGGATTTTGATAAATTCCACCCCTAAGGGGATAAACTAACGCGAGCGAAGCCGCGGGCAAAAGCTAGTTACTAATATAATCACACAAATAACTGTACGTAGTAATTTTCTAAAACAAATCTTACAAAGTATAACAAATCAATAACAATTTCGATAACGATCTAGCCACATGTAATAGTGGTATAGAGAGCGTGCGTACATCACACGATGCCTTCGGGGGCTCGGGAGTACGTTTCAAATAACAGTTGGGGCCATGAGCTATTCACAACATCCTATTTATTGATACCGGAAAACATATAAACAAGATGCAATTTGTTGTTTTTAAATTTTCGTATTTATTATATGTTTTTTATATAGACTAGCTTGCACTAGCAGTGGTCAGAGCTAGTGCAACCTAGTCGAAACGTGGAGAGAGGTAAATACCTTTATTTGCCATAAAATGATTCATGTTAAGATACAAATTGCGTATCATATCGACGACCTCGGTGGTCTAGCGGTTTAGCACACCGCTTTACGTCCGATGGTCGCGGGTTCGATTCCTTGCACGGCACAAACATTTGTATTCATGAGTATAATTGTTTGTATCGGCCTGGGTGTTTTCTGTTGTATATGTATGTATTTACGAAAAAAAAAATATCTATGTATTTGTATCAGTTATCTATTACCCATAACACAAGTTTTAGCTAGCTTAACTTGGGACTAGATGGCGCTGTGTGAATTGTCCTGAGATTATTATTATTATTATACCCATCGTAATTACGATGTTGTTTTTATTAGATATTTGAACATAATAGTGGCCTCAGTAGTCTAGCGGTTTAAGTACACCGCCATACTTCTTATAGTCGCGTGTTCGATTCCTCGCACAGTACAACCATTTGCATTTATAAGCGTGATTCTTTTTATTGGCGTGGAAGTATTGAGTTGGTTGTTTTAGAAACTGACAAACATTGCAAGGCATTTATTTAAATCATTTCTCGCTACCAGCCTACGGCTAGACTTCTGTGAAGGAAATGGACGTAGGTAATTTTTCATCCCGGTCTATGATAGTAATTCGGACAAGGTCGACGATAAGTGCTAGTATAATCGGAGCGAGTCGCTTCGCCTACAGTTCAAATTCTGTAACTGACGACCTTGTGTGACGACGTTACATTGTTCATTTTATTATATATACATTTAAATATACTCGATTCGATTCTTTTTTCTGTGACTTTTTAATAAATACGTTTGAGGGTGCGCACGATTTTATTAGTACTCTATTACTGCAGTCGGGCTCAAACGATCACGATGACACTCGGCGTTGCATATCGAATTGTGCATTCTCTGACATTGCGAAAACAAATCGGTGTTTAATTGTTCCATCCTTTATTAAAATAGTAGTTGCGCCCGGGACTTCGTCGTAAATATTTAATAAACTAACCTAAAAAGACTAAAGAAAATGTTTCATCTTTCTAGCTTCAAAAATGACGAATTTCCATAAAAACTTTCATCCCCTATTTTATTTTATTCCCTTATGGGTACATTTTTAACCAACTTTGTATATAATATTTAATCAATGCCCTAAAAAATAAGTTTCATGCTTATAGTTTTAAAATGACGATTCTTCTATACAACATCGCATCTCCCCTGTCAACCCATTACAACCCTCTTTTCGCATTAAAAATTAACCTATGTATGTCCTTTTCTTAGGGTCTATACTATCTGTGTACCAAATATCATTTAAATCGGTTCAGTAGTTTTGGCATGAGTGTGAGACAGTCAGACAGACTTTCGCATTTATAATATGACATACATCTATTTTCTAATAACTTCATATTAAAGAGACATCACTTAAGTAGTCCCTTTTTTGACTCAAGATAAAATATTAAATAATGATAAGGAAGTAAAGATCATTATATAGGTACCATTTATTCTACCGTAAAATGTAAATTACAAAATGAACGATGTTCACACACCGACACCAGTATTAACATATGTAATATACGCGTCACTTTCTCTACGATCAATCAAATATAACTATAATCAACACGACAACGCGTTTTCATTATAATTATACATTATGACGAACTGGAAATAAAATAATTATATTAATGAGCGTTTTAGAATTATATGTTTTCTTATGTAAAGAGGATTTGATGTTTTTGCTTGCAATGTATGAACTCAAAAGAATCCTTAATCCAATTTAAAACTCTTTTTAGGCGAACTCAAAAGAACCCTTAATTAAAATACTTTCACCTATACTGTAGCCAGTCCCTAAACTAAACTAAACAACAACCCATCCCTTCTTTGCACGTATATGTAAGTGTAGTCTAATGTAAGTCTTTGAATTTCTTGATTTGTTCTACACTATATATCACGGGCGTACATGTATCATATAGAATTATTCAGAATAAGCCAGGAAATTCGAATACAAGCTTGTAATAGAATTATAATACGTACATTGTACATATAAACCGTCCTCTTGAATCACTCTATCTATTGCTACAATGTGCATTAAAATCCGTTTCGTAATTTAAAAGATATAAGAGTACATATAGCGGAGGCCACTTTGTTTTATAGAAATAGAAATAGAAATAGAAATAATCTTTATTCAAATAAACTCATTACAAGCACTTTTGAATAGTCATATTTTGATTCTACCACTTATTCGGAATGCAGATTCATCACAAGAAGAATGAGCAAGAAACTTGTGTGTTGCTCTTTTTAATAGATGTTTTTTTTTTATATAAATTATTACAGTATAACAAGTAAGAGGCATGCGATAATCAACATAGAAGTCGCTACGCACTCATTATTAATGTAATCAGATAATATTGTCAGTGCTATGGATTTAAAGTTTTTCTATAAAAACATTATTATCGTTAACGAATTCTTCAATTTTATAGTAAGCTTTTTTGCAAAGGAACTGTTTTATTTGACATTTAAATCTTTTTTCTGACAGATTATGCAAAGATTAAAACAAACCATATAGCACGATAACAAGTGCTTCAAACTTTCACATAATTCATTTACTGTATAGTTTAGATCAAATCAAAAATAATGTATTCATATAGGACATTTTAGCCGCTTATGAACGTATTTTTTTTTTGTATTTTTTATGTTTTCCCAACCGCCCAGTTCAATATTAAAGTTAAAGATTCAATTGAGAAGAACTGGTAAGAAATTCAACAGTTATTTTATAACTAGTTTAATATAAAGATTCCATTGAAAAGAACTGGTAAGAAACTCGTCACATTTTTTAATAGTCAGTTTTTTTACATTATATATTTATATAGGTATCTATGTCTAACATTAAGTGAAAATCCCATGCATGAACGTTTGTCGTTATGACGACAAAATAAAAAGTGTCCTAATAAGAAACACTGTTATCAAGAAATCTTACCATAATGAAGATGCCATGTAGCGTCTGATTAGAAAACATCACCAGATCGGCACACGTCACGCAACCTCGCTACTGATGCCTATAAAACATTGTACACACAATCACGCAATTTGATATTACTGGAAAACCCATGAGATAGACAGAGAAAAAATAACCCAATTCCTTCGGAGATAATCGTTATGAATGACATCAATATTTTCACTTATTTTCCCGGATGCTGCGAGAGGTGTTTAAAATTTCATAAAAATCGGTCAAGCTGTTTCAGAGGAGTGTGGGGTCGGTAGTAATTATAATGTAAATAAAATAGACCCTCAGCAAATGATAAATGTATATTAAGGAAAATTATATAAATCGATACTAGAAAATATTATTACAATTATAGTTGTATGTAGCGAGTGACGGATGACGTGAGAATATTTTATAGGTGAAATATGGAACGTGTCTGTCTTGTCTGTTATATATATATATATATATATATATATATATATATATTATATTATTTTATATAAATATATATATATACTTCTTTTGATGCAGATGGCGAGTATAGAAGTGTCACTGGCCGGATCGAGGCGGCGCAGCGCTGGCGCTCGGGACATATCCCGCGAGTTGGATGCACTGCGGGCGGCCCTCGGGGACAAGGATACACTCATACAGAAGTAAGTATGGTCTCTAATGCATGGATATGAAAATGACGCTACTATGCACGCACTAATGGTATACGCTAGCGGAACCAATAGGAAATGGAATGACCATGTTATAGTTTGTAATAGTAGTAGGGCAAAAGAACTGAGACATCGGGCTGTTCGTGATGTCACTAATGGCAGGCACACCAGCGCCGTGACAGTTAGCTGACATGGTAAATGCTGAGTGTCAGCCATGTTGCCAACTATATATACAAAATTGTATATAAACATTTTTTTTTCTTTGGCAAAAGGCTAGGCAAAAAACATCTTTTTTAGTGCCATAATAGGCAATATTATGCATCTCGAAATAATTCCGCACTAACGGTAGATTTGACACATCATAAGAGTCTGTAATAGACCTATATGAATAAAGATATCTTTCATTTGAATTGTTTGTTTTTAGTCTGAAAAAGCAACTGAGTGCATCTCTAAGCGCTGCCCGTCTCGCTACATCAGCTACCACGCCTCCAGCATCCCGCGCCGGCACAGAGGAATACGCTGCTTCGCTTTCAGCGGACGAGAGGAGAGCGCTTGAGGAACGCGCAGCAGCTGTACGCAGCGATCTCGAGACTAAACGCGCCAATATTCAGGAGCTAAGGAAGCGGTTGGATAAGACACATGTCACTGAGTGAGTCTGTTTGTATTTGCGAACAATTCAAATAAATTATATGAATTTATTTATGCACGGTTTCCGTTCCATTCTCTAATATAATTATATTAACTAAATGTTTTATGTTGAGAAAAGAGATGGATGGACTGTGTGAAAGATGACATGGTAAGAAAGGAGGTAAATAACGCGATGACTGCGAACAGGGATGAATGGAAGCGAAGAACATATTACGCCGACCCCAAATAAATGGGATAAGGAAGAAGCAGATGATGATGATGATGATGATGTTTACTATAGAAAGTTCTAGAATATGAAAAAAAGAAATTGATGTATATAATAATAAATACTTTCGAATTTATATTATTAATAAACTATTATTACAAAATTTAGAACATAAAATTCTTAGTCATTCACAATAATAGCCATAGCAACACTTACTGCTACTGCACTGCTGCAACAGATCATCTACTATAGCGAGGCGGGGCATTACTCGGGTGGAACAAGTTATTTTTTTTTTACTAATAACATTTTTTTGTTTGAAATTAAAATACAGGGTGCATTTTAATTTCAAACAATTATAGTTAATGTCTATCTCTGAAATTATTATAAAAATCGTTTAAATATTATCAGAGTTTTGTGTACTTCAAACTTAATATAAAAAAAAAAATTTCTATTTATAGTTATTATCCTTTACACATTACATAGAAATAATAAATATTATTAACTTTTTTCACCAAAATATATACAGAAAATGTCATACATAAACCGCAAAACTGTCTGACAGTTTGTCGGCAGCAAAGTACAGTTAGAACCTACAGCGACGTGAGTAGTTTACTATAGTAATAGTTTAAAATTATTATTTATATTTCGGTGAAAATTGTTGAATTTCAAAATTATTCTAACACAACATTCTAAAGCTATATTAACACCAAATGTATACTTCCAGTAACATAGATACCCGAATTCAACAAGCGGAACTGCAGTACAAGCTGGGGCGCGAGGAGTTGGAGCTGCTGACCCTCGGCGAGCAGGCGCGGGCGCTGGCACAACTCATCGAGCAAGCAGACGCTGCCTCCAAAAGGAATGACCGCATCACGCTTTACAGGTATGAATCTTATTTACATCTGTTCCGTATTCCGAACCTCCTTAGTCTAAACAGGTTGTTGCTGAAGGTTTGCTTACTGAAGCAAAGGGCGCTTGGTAATACTGGCCACAAATAAATACATGTGGCCACTTAATTCTCAATTTAGAATAAAAAAACAATTGAACCATATTTTTTACTTTATAAAACAAGAAAATTGAATGAATGAATGAATGAATGAAACTCTTTATTATTCCTCTCACAGAAATCAATGTATAAAATGATAAAAAGGAAACAGTAAACAAGACAAAGAGGTAACAATGGGCGGCCTTATCGCTAAAAAGTGATCTCTTCCATGCAACCTTAGGATGGAGAGAAGTGATTAGATTTGCGTCTGGTAGAGGTGTAATGATGGTATCAATATTGGAAGAAATGTTATAAATATACATAGAACATAATACAATACAAAATAATATAATAAACTTACATATTCATACATATATATGAATATATATACAATCATTATATGTAACATATTACAGTAATACTACTATGAAAATTATTGATTTCATTATTATAATATAATTGTTTTTATGAAAATATACACTCTGGAGTGCGTGGCCACTAAACAGTACTGCACATGGGGACGTTCCTGAGCCTTTGCTCAGGTTGGTATTACATTAGTTACTTTGGGTTGTTCGGAGTGTGGCAGACTTTCTTCCTGGGGAAATCGTATTTCTCCTTCCTTTACCATTAATTATTTTCTTTTCGATATATAAAGTCCACTTTCTATTTTATTCATTACTTTTATTAGGATTCTATGGATTATAAGGATATGGATTATACGGATTCGTAATCCAACATCAGAGAGGCAGATTTTACCAAGCAGAATAGCAAATGCCGCTACACATCCTATGTGGTTGTAGCCCTCTCATGCATAAACGAAATATCTCCTTTGGAAATTATACACTATATCCTGAGGAGATAAAAACCATCGCTCCTAAGAATATCCTTCAATTCTTGTCCCTCACGGGTCCCTCACATCTTGGTACCGAACTTTGAATGAGGGCGAGCACAATAGATGAGGTCGCAGTGTTACAGGTTTTAGCATCTGACAATAGCCCAAACACTCCAGTTAATAAATATTACTTCAAGGATAAGATAATATTACATACATCAATTCATCTAAAACTAGTGTAGAGCGTAACAGTCGTACAGACCAATGATTTCCTGCTCCGTCTTACAAAGTTCGTGAGTTCAGAAATAATTGACTCCAAAAATAAACCTTTAAGCGGCTATTGTTGTATAGTTTAAACTCTTCTGTGATTTCTTGCCACTTTATGAACATGAAAATACATTCATGAATATCCTTACCATATCCAGTTCTGTTTGCTACATCAGATGAGAGAAACTACTAAGTGAATTGGTACATTTTTTAAACAATCTTTTAAGTAAAATTAATGAAAAATATTGAACTAAGAAAAACTGCGCAAATATTATGCATTAGAGTATTCTTTTACAATAAAAATAACATTTATTCAAATATACTTAATATAGGCAATTTTGTATAAAAATCTTGCAATAAAATAGTAATTTATTCTATCACTCATCGCAAAAGAACTTGCTTGTGGCTCCTTTCTTTAATAAATCTTGTTCAGATGTTTAGTTTTTAGACTTCGTGTAATAAATACATACTGCCAAAAAGAAAAATTGAAACAAAAGTAAATAAATAGCTACTTGAGTAATAAAATAACATTAGAGTGTCTTCTAAAATACATTATCCATTACTATTCTTATTGTACACCGAGATTAGAGACGATTTACACTAGATTATGTCTCGATAACAGGAGGCATCCATTGTACTAAAACACTACCGTGTTCCACGCGTTATCTTGAGACACAACATCAGCCAACGTCGTGTGACTACTTGACCTGTCGTCACATCAACTCAAAATCTATACATATAAATAAAATTGGAGTGTCTGTTTGTAATATTAAAGTAACCTTTTTTGCACATGCATATGAATATAAATACGGTACATACACCAAAATAAATATTTTTACAATTTTTGTCTGTCTGTCTGTCTGTTTGTTCCGGCTAATCTCTGAAATGGCTTGACCGATTTTGACGGGACTTTTATTGGCAGATAGCCGATGTAATAAGGAGTAACTTAGGCTACATTTATTTTATAAATATATATATATATATATATCGGCGCTGGCATCATTCTTGATATGAGATATTCTTGACCATGTTGGTCGAGAATAACGCAAGTGACGTCAGAGTACCTAACATGACTATATCTAAAATCCTACAAAACTGCATCTGCTACGACATATATAATAATAATTATTATTATTGATTGTAGAACAAAAGGTTGGCATATCCGCAAGCAGTAGGAACATTTATACCAAGACATTATTTCAAATATAAATAAAATGGATGTTCCATCAAGTGGGCCGATAGCTTGTTTGCCATACCAATGAGTGTCCATTGGTTGACATGTAACATGTTCACAAGCTACCACTTCCGTGTAAATTGTGCCGGAGAACAGCGGATGCGCGCTCAATTTAATACCATATTTAAACCGAAAGCCGTAAAGATCACAGATAATGATGGACAGATCGTCGGTAATTCTTACAATTGTTACACCACCGGCATTGTTTGGGGGGCGGCGCCTGTACTTTCTAACCTCAAATCTCTGGGAACAATCTGGAATAGCCGCTTCGTAGAAAGTGACTGCTAATTCGCGCCCTGTTATTATATTTTCATCGAGTCAGTAGTTGCTAATCACTGATGACCTCAGTGGTTCAGTGGTTTAGTACACCGCTTTGCTAGCGATGATCGCAGATTCTATTTCAAATATTAGTTTGAACGATTTGTTGGTGTTTTCTATATACATACATTATGTATGTATTTAGTTTGGGATGCTGTGTAAATAGTCCTGAGTTATTATTATTTTTATCTTTTCTTTTTTCTTCTTTTATCTGTTTAAAAGAAGGTAACCTAACATTACATAACTCACCCACACGGGCCTTAACCAAGTGTGAGAGAGGTTGCGCTATGTGAAGATGTTATTATTGAGGAGTCAGAAATGTTTTCGTTATGCGACAAAGATTTAGTATTGTGGGTTTTTGTAAGAGATATGTTGTACTAGGGTGAATATTTAATGTTTGCGGACTATTTTTAAGTGTTTTGGGTACAATACCCGTATAACAAAGTACAATAGGTACAACATTATTATTATTGGAAAAAATAAAATTTAATCAAAGTAATATTATATGTAGATTTAAACGTAATAACTTTCATGTATCTATTCGTTGTAGAGATTACAATTGACCTCTTCAAATTAAAAAAAAAAATATATTACATATACTCTTATTTTTGCATAAACATAGATGAGATAATATTAAATAATATACAAGGGTTATACGAGTCTGTAACTTACGACATTGATAAAACCATAAATAAAGTTAACCGCAAAGGGCCGTCGCGGTTACAGATTAAGAGGACTATTACAAAATGATGCCGCTCAACTTTAGGTTTAATCGCATGGATTTACGCACACACACAGCAATACACGCACACAGACGCAAATAACCGTGTAGCTCAATCGGTGTGGATTTAGTATGAACCATTTTGATCCTTGTAATATTTTAATTAATAATGATATGTTTCTACTTAACTGAGACTACTTATTGGATTTTTTTAAATAACGTGATTTATCTTAATTATCAAAGTGCTAATAATGACACATATTTTTTTATTATATTATTCCTAGAGGGTTGGCGTCAGGATGCTGGCCGATTGTACAACTAAAAGCCAAAACCTTAAGTAATATGAGTAACAAATAATTGGGATAAGGACAGGAAGATGAAATTACTATAACATAAATTTATTAATTAATTCTTCTTACATATTAATTCAGTTTATTTATTAATAGATACAATATAATTTATTATAAGAGTCGGATACATTATTGCCATATTCACTTGTTCTAAATATTATACTTAGCAAATAATTATTTTATTTATATATAATAGTTGTGTTTTCAAGGCTTTGTTTTGATTTAAAGGTCCCATCCTTATATGTATATTAGGTGTGTCCGCGACTTCGTCAGCGTGGTATAATGAAATTGACCAAATAAAGGAAATATATTTAGATTATAAGAAAAAAGTTTCTTTGTTTCAATTAAACAATGACGATACTTTTATACAACCTTTCATCTCCGCTTTTAATCCCTTACAATACTTTTTTCGCACTATAAAGTAGTCTATGACCTTTCTCAGGGTATACTATCTGTGTATATGTATATCTATCTATATAGACTACCTGTGTATATATATGGTAGTGAATTTACAAGGTACAGGGGAATAACATTTGAGTTTTCAGGAATGGCAACGCATGAGGGAAACAATGTGCTGATATGAACATGGCAGGTACTGCTCATGTATATAGGCGACGGTTACCCCTTTCCATCTGGAGAGCCGTCAGCTTGTTTGCCATTCTAGGTTGTAAAAAAAAAGCTTCAACTGCTATCATTGCTGTTCCTGCATCATTGACGTCGCCGCATGATATTGGCTGATATTGCAGCTTCTCGTTCTTGGTTGGCCGATTCTTGATTCTTGATAAATAATTAATTGTTAATGTCAAACCTTTTTATAAATTATTATAAGACGCCTCATTGATTATATGTAATGAAATCACCATGAGCTATAGAGATTTTGGACAGAACCTTAAAAGACCTTAGAAACACCTCTGCTCTCATTCTCAGATTTCTGAAAGACTCTCTGTGTCATTAACATCGTCTCCCTTATGGACTTTAATTGAAAGTTTAAAACTACTGACAAATTTGAGAGCTCATTTTTATGGAAGCACAGATAGTGATTTCCCACACTAAATGCTCAAACTTGAGGAAGGAATTTCTCAAAAGCATGATCCAGTCATGAAATTTAAGCCCGCCGAACATGTGGAATGGCGTCCCATTGGATATATTGCTTACTAAAGAATTGAAAGACAATTTAATTATAGACCATTATAACCGGTACGTTAGCTGGGCAACCAGCTTATATACCAAGAATACCGATGATTCCAACTGATCTGCCAATACCATTTTAACGGCTTCAATTTCCGGTTAAAATATCATCTACACATGTAATAGATCTATGTATGTTTTGATCTTAAAAAACTACGCAGATTTTGATTCGTTGTTATTTACATAATAGACAGAATACTCAAGAGGAAGGTTTATATATAACGTCCCAATACTGGACACGGATCTTTAAACGCGCGATAACCTATATATCCCATATTCACGCGGGCAGCCGCGAATTAAAACTAGTCTCTAAATAAAAACATTTATAATGTTGTTGACTTTTCACCCAAACACGCATATTTATTTGACATAACTGTACGGTAATGAAAGTCCAACGAGTATAATAACAGAATAGCTGCAATTTAGAAATATCTGTATTGTGTAAAATAAAATAAAATTGGATAAAATATCTCTAAACATTAAGGAATATAATTTATATATAATTTGGTAATTTATTTACAATCCACATTGCATACTAGATGATATACACTATATAACACAAGACAAATGTACGTAAAAATAATAATGGTATTTTTATAAACAATAACCCTATTTTAATTTAGAAAAAAACTACAAAATAAACATACAGTAAAATTGGTTTACATTTTCTTACATTTTTCTCTCAGATAAGCGTTATTTTTAAAAATACTAAAATGTTATCTTTTTTAATTTTAACAATTAATTGCCATTAGTGTGACGAAATACCATGCTCTTGTGCTTTTCATAGTCCAGCAGGGTAGGTAGGTTTTATTTGTAGCATAACTGTACTTTTGTCTTGGCATGCTAAAATAAATATTATATATATATATATATATATATATATATATATTTAACAACAACTTTAAATTAATATTCGTAGAAATAAGTATATATTAGCAAAATTAATTAAATATTACTTAAATTATCAAAATGGTTTAGTCGCTCTATACTAATGTTCACTGACGAATGTCTTATCTTAACGGTGTTGTAAAAATGGCATAGGTCCTACCTCGACGAGCGCTAGCAATAACAAACGGAATTTATACAACTTTAAATTATTATTATTGTTTATTTTTTTCTTAGAAACTTATATTTTTTTTCATATTTCTAATTTACAAGTATATTAACTTTATTATTATGTTTTTTTTATGCAAAAATTTCGTTGTATTTATGAGAAAATTAGAAATGATTATGGCAAAGTTTTGTTGAAATTTCGGGTTTAATTATGATCAATTTTTTAGATATTTAAGTTGAAAATGAAAAAAAGGACGATGCTGTCTCAATTTATAAAGTAATTATCAAGTTTTAGTAAAGATATCATATCAATTTATGTTTGTTTATTCATGAACGACGACCCCAAACTTCTGTCTCTCAGCGTTTTTGAATAAACTATTTTAGAAATTAGGAAGACTAACAAAGAGAAAATTAACATTTCAAAGATGTTGTTTTTAAGATTAGATATCTATCTATATAATTCAGGAATCAAAATGTATATCCGACTCTTAATTTCTTAGAACCAGAACCCCAAAGACACTGCTTTTAGGCCAAAAAATGTGAAAGGCCTCTTAACTAACACAGTTTGACCTCGTCGCGGTCGTACTCGCAACTGCAAAACATTACTACATAATGCTAAATGTAGTTAATACTTTGATAATCTACCTATAATACAAAGTATAAATCAAATCTAATCAAAATATATTTATACGTATAATTAGTAAAAATCACGGGATCTTACCACGTTTTATAAACTGGTATTCACGAGTAAACTGGTTTACCAGTACCAGTACCACTTATCATGGTGGTTGAAACAGTGCCGAAATATCGGCAAATAAAACTCAGCAAATAAATATAAATAAATATAAATAATGACCGCATCAAATTTAAAACAGTATATAAAATATCTTTATTCATGTAGGTCTATAACAGTCAAATAAAATATCATTTATTCATGTAGAACATTTCAGCTGCTTATTGACGTCAATTTTTTGGTATTATAATTTTTTCCCTACCGTCCTACTCACTTTTTTCCCTTATTCGTCCATCTCCGTTTCAATGATGGAACAGGCAAAGATCCTTAGACCGTACAGCTTAGTCTACTTTTAAACTAAAAATGCAATCCGTCCAATACAACTGAATTTCTATTTCTTTTTTAATAAGCCGGTTTATTTACATTACAGTCTCTTATATTATGTCATTGTTATAGTCTCTTATGATATGTCAAATCTACCATCAATTCGGAGTGCTTTCGAGCCAAAGAGAGTCGAAGTCGAGTCGAAGAGAAAGACTAAACTTACTTGGTCTTTTGGATATGCTTTTTATCTCCAGTGCGTGCCTCTGATATAGACGCTGGCATAAATGACGTAAAAATAACGACCGATTGATATGACAAGAATTTTTTTTTTTTTTATCTCTGTTGGCCGTAGTGGCCTTTACAGCTTCACCGGACGTTATGGGGCGAGTGCTGATATATAACGCTGGCATAAATGACGTAAAAAGAACTGACAAGAAACTGAGATTTTATTAATTTCAAATGAACTTGTCATCATCATCGCAGCCCGTAAGACGTCCACTGCTGGACATAGGCCTCCTCCAATGATCTCCACGACGATCGGTCCTGCGCTGCTCGCATCCAATGCCTTCCAGCGATCTTGACCAAATCGTCGGTCCAGCTTGCTGGAGGCCTTCCCACGCTGCACGCACTCTTCCGTTCCGTGGTCGCCACTCGAGGACTTTACTGCCCCAATGGCCATCAGATGACCGTTGGGGGAATGAGCTTGTACAATTGTACGAATAAGAACACAGATGAAATTTTAAATTAGGAAGAATATAGTGACCACCAGCATATGCATTTTTGTTAAATTTATGCTATTGCATTTATAATACTTTTTACATTACGGATCAGATTTTAATGCAATTTTCATCAATATTTATTTATGTATTCACCAAAAATAATATAAATTATATAAGATAACATACAATATTAAGGAATTTAAGTTATTATGTTTAATTCCGCCGCAATTAGAATGTCTGAGACCACAAATACTCAGTGCGGGAACTTGATGACCACCTTCTGTATTGGTCATCAAATTCTGTCATGGACATCAGGGGTGGATCTACCTAAGGACTTTTTGGGCTGCAGCCCAGGGACCCGAGGATACAAAGGGCTAATCCCCACTGAAACGATGTTTAGAATATAAAAAAATATCTAGAATGTTAAAAAACCTATCATAAGGTTGGCAACCCTGAGATCAATCAGCTCATGCAAGTGCGCGTCTATCGAAAGGAACGGGAAATTTCTGGTCGCTTGTTTTTATTCGGTGTATTTTTTAGTTGAGTAATATAATTAGGGATCTATTATAAGTAAATTTAGCCCAGGGCCCCACACTTTCACGATCCGCCCCTGATGGCCATTATATGATGCAGTGATGACACCATATGATAGGTATGGTGGTGGACCTCGAGTACACACGCAACGATTACCATTTACCATCAGATGGTCCAGCCTGTTTACCAATCCAGCTAATCTACATATATCTATTGTTTCCCAAACTTCACACGTTCGCACGTAACTCATACGCAACAGTTTTGGACATATCAGTTTTATCTATGCACTGAATCTTAGATAAAGTATCAGCGTGTATTACATCTCCACACTGAATAAACATAAACGCAATGATCAATAAAAATAGACTAAAATATGTTATGGTATATATTTTTTCCCATATTCGTCCATCTCCTTTTCAGTGATGGAACAGGCAAAGATCCTTAGACTGTACAGCCTAGTCTACGTTTATACTTCTTCATATTTGAACAAGTGATGAGGCCAAAGGCCAATTCTTATGTATGTTTATTCATTATGTTTTCATTCGTGTTCAAAATTTAAGTCTTATCCATAGTCCATATCCTTGTATCAATTATTTAAAGTTTTATCGATATAGAGGTAACGTATAAATATATAGGTATATACGTTTCAAAATTATAGTATATAGTTAGTTAGTATAGTTGATAACAACAGATTATATATGGACACGTATCAGAAACGCTATCCTTACTAATATCCTCCTACCTAATATACTCCACTTATGGTATGGGTTCCAGATAGTCATTGCGAGAGTGTTTTAAGGAGTCAAATATCCTCACCGTTGCTTTTCAATACATTTATGAAAATATCATCTATGCCAGGAAGAATATAGACAGTTTCAAAAGAGTTAGTGATTGCACTAATAAAAGCTTACGTAACAATAACAAACTGATTTTACCTAAATGTCGTTTGGCTAAAGTTAGTAATTCGTTTTATGGCAATTGCGTAAGGTTTTACAATAAAATACCAATAATTAACGATAAGAATGATTTTATAGAAAAACTTTAAATCCATAGCACTGACAATATTATCTGATTACACTAATAATGAGTGCGTAGCGATTTCTATGTTGATTATCGCATGCCTATTACTTGTTATACTGTAATTATTTATATAAAAAAACATCTATTAAAAAGAGCAATACACAAGTTTCTTGCTCATTCTTCTGATGATGAATCTGCATTCCGAATGAGTGGTAGAATCAAAATATGACTATTCAAAAGTGCTTGTAATGAGTTTATTTGAATAGAGATTATTTCTATTTCTATTTCTAATATTATAAATACGAAAGTATCTCTATCTGTCTGTCTCGCTTTCACGCCAAAACTAATGAACCGATTTAAATGAAATTTGGTACACATATAGTCTAGATTCTGAGAAAGGACATAGGCTACTTTTTAATGCGAAAAAAGTGTTGTACAGGGTTACAAGGGGAGTTGAAAATTTGTATGGAAATTAGTAATTTTTGAGGCTAGAACGATAAAACTTTTTCCTAGAGCTTATTGAGTGTTTATATGTATGTGTATTATTTGTATAATAATGAGACTAAATAATAAAATTACTATCAAGGTCCATATTCGTATTCCAAGTCGCAGGCATAGCTAGTATATAATAATAATATCTCAGGACAAGTCAAACAGCGCCATCTAGTCCCAAGTCAAGCTTGTGTTATAAGTACTAGACCACTAATACATAGATATTTTGTTTTAAATACATAATATACTATATGTAATATAGGTGAAAGAAAAAGGCAGATATTGAATACTATAGAAAATAGACGAGGAAAAATGTTAGGACACTTGATATGGCACGATGAATTTATGAAAGTTATTATCAAGGGAAAGATAGAAGGAAAGAGGGGAGAGGAAGACCAAGGCACAGCTACATCAAGCAAATGAAAGACAGAATTGGAGTCGTGTCGTATCAATGTTTAATGAGCATGATGGAAGATCGTGGAAAGTGGCAAGAGCTCCACTGACAAGAGCGTCATTCTAAATTATCAATTAACTAGCTAATCGCCCCGGCTTCGCCTGGGTGTATAATACATGTAGTATTATACATATAAACCTTCCTCTTGAATCACACTATTTATTAATAAAAACCGCTTCAAAATCCGTTGCGTTGTTTTAAAGATTTAAGCATATATAGGGACAGACAGCGACAGCGACTTTGTTTTATAATATGTAGAGATAACATAGAATACACCCAGGCCGATGTAGTCCCTAGATCATTCCACAATCTACATAAATGTACGCGGGATGAAGCTCCTCTGAAACCGCTCTGATCGTTTCATACAGCCACAACTTAGGTGCTATTATATACCTACCCATTATTCTGTTATCTGTGTCATTATGCAACCCATCAATTCTAACACGCCTCTTACATCTACATTACAATCCACCACCATACATCATCGCCAGTGACATGTTCTCACGAAACAGTGAATAATAAAACATGTCCAACATGTTCTTTTTATAACTTTATTGCTTTGCGAAAAGTAATACAATTAATTTTCTACATTGTCAGCATCTGCCAAATGTTATTACGGCCTTTGTGAATGGTAGATTGTACTTTTTTTAAGGAATGATAATGGAATGGTACCCCAGTGTAAACCGTTAGCGGTTTACGCTGGCGAGGCACCAGTGAAGGATGATAAGATGAGCATGAGGTGAGATCAGGTGTGTTAGCCCATCGTGACAAATTAATCAGGAATTTATCACGATGGTTTCCAGGGGGAACCGCGAGGAGATCAACCTGACATGGTACATTGCTAGCAATGGGGTGAACAGTCTTCATTACTAACAATTCCCTTCCCCCTGGCAGATTGTATTAGGTAACTCTATCTCTGTTTACATAAATGTGTAAATATTAAACAATACATTTAGTTTCAAATTTGATGCGGTCATTATTTAATTAGTAAAAATCACAGGATCTTACCCAAGGGCGGATCCACCTTTGGCGCCAGGAGGGTGTCACATAGTCGTGGTCAAATCATGAACTTATCATTTAATTTTGATAACAATAGATACAAGTAAAAAGTAGGTATTTTATTAATGTACGTAAGTACTGTAATTAAAAATATTTATTCTTTATTGTACACTTGAAAAACTTAACACGTAATAACTTGTACATATACACGTACATGTTGCCATCTTCTCTTGAAGACATCCAGAGAAGCACTATTTAAATAAAATTAATTAAATATTGAAGGTATGTAGTTACATAAAATCTGTATGGTGACAAAATATGTTCAATTAGTGGTCCACCTAAATCCTGGGCTCATGGGGAGGGGGGGGGCATGACCCCATGACCATGACCCGCCCCCTGGATCCGTCCTTAATCTTACCACGTTTTATTTATTTTTATTGATTTCCCGATATTTCAGCAGTGTTTCAACCGCCATGATCACGGGTAAACTAAACCAGTTTAGCCGTGTAGACTCAATAAATATAAAACGTGGTAATATCCCGTAATTTTTACTAATTACATGTTATATTATTTAAAAAAATTTTTAAAAAAGTGTATAATATATATATTTCAATATATATAATATATGTATTTGTATCAGTTGTCTAGTACTCATAATACAAGCTCTGATTGTTTGAAACTAGATGGCACTGCGTGTATGTCCTTGTATAATATTATTATTATAATTCTACTTAACTGTATTATAGACCAGATATCATTTTATTATTTATTTATTTATTATTTTTTTCATATTCATACCTTAACATTGGTTCCTATACTTTAACTCTCTCTCTCTCTCTCTTTCTCTCTCTAACTCCAACCAGAATACGAATTATATTCTACACGGACAATTTGCTAAAAAAATATCCAATACTGTCCAACAAAAGTAATAGAATAATGGGTAGCGAGACAGTACGTGTTATGTTTAATAACTAACACACTTTTCAGAAATATATATAGTTACAATATCCTCTATATTGTAACCATATATATTTCTGAAAAGTGAATCTGAATACTCAATAGAAATATAATTAGTCAAAATTTAAGAATGCATTATATGATTCAATCAGATAAAACTAAGTCTCTGTAGCGGCTTAATGATTAAAAACTTGTTATAGACCTCGAGATTGTTGCGCGATTTACAAATTATGACTTAGTTTTTCAGCTGTACCAGTTTAGTAATATATTAAATCATTAATAACTTAAATAGAGCAATTGTTAAATGTAAAATTAGTAACTGTCACCCGCATGATGCGGGTGCAGCGCCACGGTATAGAATCATTATCTGTCCATAATACACATCCAAAATCACGAACCCGAACATAATTGTATTTTAAAATAACGAGTGTATTAAACTTAATTAATAGAGTAACTAGTAACGCCTTTTAATTGTCCATGTTAACAATGAAACAAGCTAATATAATTTGGCACTTTTCATTTCACCATCTGTGGGAACCTTCAATTGTGAGCATTAAGTAAAAGCGGATAAACTTAGTGAAAGTGTGACCACTCCATGTTTACCGGACTGATGTTCCTTATGCTGCTGCGGTTCAACTCACAAAGGAACGAGTTTCTTTCAAAAATCCTGTGGTTTACAGCAAGCGCCGTGAGTGACAAAGATTTTTTCTTGTAACACAATTTATTTTTGTTTTTTCTACGACTGGAAATGAGGACGATTTCGTACACTGCGAACGTAATCCGTAAATACAGAATTTTATCATATTTTCTCGGAAAAGACTATCATAGAAATATCGAAAGTTAGGTTTTAAAGAAGGAATTACAGGACACTGGAAGTTATTGGAATGGAGAACTGAGACATGGATGGACTGTGTGAAAAATTATATTACTAAAAGGAGTAAGTTCAATTATAATGACTGATACAGTTAAGTTAACAAAACAGTTGAGTTAAACTATAACGAAAGATAAGAGTTTTTTGACTAGTTCAATGGTGTTATGCTAAAAATAGCAGTGCAAACCCGTGGAAAGACTTATAGATCGGCTGAAGGCTAACTACCGCCTGACAGATACGACTTTAGTCTGAGGGCACCGCTCTAGGGTCGAACCTCGGCTCAGGCCCTCGTAATTTCGCCCCCGTTATTGAATCTTGAAATAATTGATGTGTTAATGGCAGTCATATATTTGAGATTTGTACTTTTAAATTAAACCCCTTTATTTCGTAATATACTGATTAATATATTCTCTGTTGGTTTTCTAATTTTTTATATAACACAGGGAACAAATGAGCATAACACAGGGGCGGCTCACCTGATGGTATGTGATTACCGCCCATGAGCACCCACAACACCAGGGGAATTGCAAGTACGTTGCAATTTTAAAAAGGAATAAGCTCTTTTCTTGAAGGTTTCAATATCGTATCGGTTTGGTTTGGTTCTCTATTTGATAGTGTACATTCTTTAAAAAAAAACGAGGTTGGTCGCTAGTCTATATCTTAATACGAGTACAATCATCCCACTGCAGTCCACTGTTGGACGTAGGCTTCTCCCAAGACACACCACTGGGCATATCTTAATTTATATTTATACCTTAATACAATATCTAGTCTATACTTTAAATTAACTAAACTGAATATGATTTATGGCGGGTGTTATACAAAAACAAAAGTAATTCAATTGAGTTTCTTGCCAGTTCTTCTCAATTGGATCTATATACTGAGCTGGGCGGTAGGGAAAAGAATATAATATAAAAAACTAGCTACTTGCCCCAGCGTCGTCTTGGTGTACATGTATTATATATATATATATCTGCTGCGTGCTGCTACACCGACCACGACAATGTACCTGTCCCGTCTACATTACGCCACTAAGGAGCAGGACATTGTCGATTATATTCGTACCAAGAGTAACCTGACATTGAGGGTGACGCAGCTGAAGTCGAGTCACAACGCGAGTTTCAAAGCGTTTGTGGCCCTGGTCCCCACCGACTTGCTGCCCACCTTCATGAAAGAGGACTACTGGCCGAAAGGTGTGGTGTATCGGCGCTACCGTGGCAGATTGCCGTCTTCAGTGCCGTGATCACACAGACAATATTATTGTATTAGTTTTTAAATATTATATTATATGTATGTTAGTCTATAAGGTATTTATAATATAGACCTAGTTGCCTGAAATAAATGAATAAATAAAAAATATATATAAATTCCTTTTGAATTATTCTATCTATTAAAAAACGCTCCAAAATCCGTTACGTAATTTTAAAGATTTAAGCATACATAGGGACGGACAGACAGCGACCCCGACTTTATTTTATACTATGTAATGATTTGACGTTCATAAGCGCCTAAATGTCCTACATGAATAAATGATTTTTGAATTTGAATTTACATTTTCATATAATGTATTACATACTGAAATTCTAATCGTTATAAGTCACTGCATCTCCGTGAGTGATTACCTTCATGGTTATTTAATGGTTCTCGGTTCCAATGCAATGGACATACATACATATGTATGTATATATCTGTAAACCAAACAGCCGATACGTCAAACGCAATGAACTCAAATTGTCAAGCCTATATAGGGTTGTAAGTGAATTAAAAAATTTCTACATTTAAATTTTTAAATTCACTTACAACCCTATACGGGAGGTTATCCATATTAATAAAATAGACAAATATATAGAATACTTTACTTTTAAATATTGATGATTCTTTTTGTAGAGTTTATATACTCAACTTGGTATAATAACAAATCTAGTAATAATCTATAATCTCAGGACAATTCACACAGAGCCATCTAGACCCAAGTTAAGCTAGCTAGAGCTTGTGTTATGGGTACTAGATAACTGATACATATACATAGATATTTTTTTTTTTTGTAAATACAAACATATTATACATAGAAAACACCCAGACCGATACAAACAATCATACTCATGAATACAAATGTTTGTGCCGTGCGAGGAATCGAACCCGCGACCATCGATCGTAAAGCGGTGTGCTTGACCGCTAGACTACCGAGGTCGTCAAATATTGTTACTCAACTAATTGTATTCAAAATAATATTATAAATGCGAAAGTAAGACTACCTGTCTTTGTGTTTTTTTTTTATTTATGATAATGGAACGCTAGTAGAAGATTAGTGGAGAATGATAAGATGAGTATGAGTTCAGGCAGATCATCATGCTATTTACCCATCATGATTAGATGACCAGGAATTAACCATCCAGGGGTGACCGCGTGGAAGTCGACCTAACATAGTAGGTAGCAATGGGGTACTAGATCCTATTACCATAGCTATTATTAACAATCCCTTTCTCTCTTGCATCTTATTATTACAATTAGAATCTTTATTGTTTTATACCCCATATATTTGACTGTATAAAACGTTTAACATCTTTGTAACATAATCATAAATTAACAAGATTATTATGTCTGTCCATACTTTTCTACACAGGCTATATCACGTCTAAATTATTGCGACGCCTATGCTCTGACTCGATTAGGTCCGAGCACATAATTCTATGTAAAATTGATAGAGAACGCTCTCCCGCGAGCTATACTAGATTACCCGCCATATTTGGTTTTCATAACTCAACGCTAATGTTGATGTGTAAACGAGTAAAAAGCTTAAGCCGTCTATGTAGGCAGGCATAGACAAACCCCCTCATTCATAGAAACCTGTTTTAGCTATTGAAGTTCGTTTCTTATTAATATTTTTTATTTTCAAAGTGAAAACATAGATAGATAAAACTTGTATTTGCGTTAAAGTACAAACACATGGGCACAGTAATGTAAAAAAGTAGATTTTATACACAATTACATTGGTCAATAAAAAAATATGATGTAGGTACAAAAAAACATATGAGTAACATAGTGTGTAAGAACAAAACGCTGCAATAAATGAAAAAGGTTTGTAGGAGGTAATTGTTTTTATATATCCTTATTTAATACTCATATGCCAAACTCTTTTATAGTAAATAAAGGTGTTTTTATTTTATTTATTTTATTACTTCGACCTCCATAGGTTCCAGTATGAGTTACTTATTATTATAAGTTAAAAACTAACTCATGAAATTATATTAAAGTTAGGTATAAAAAATTAATAAAAATTTGTTTGCATAAAATACATTAAGATTTATTAAACACTAACCGTGCCCGCGGTTTCACTTGATTTAAATTTCAATATAAAATATAGCCTATGTGTAATTCTGATGCATAAACTATATTACTGTAAAGTTTCATTATTATCCTAGTAGTTTTTGCGTAACAGAGTAACAAATATCACTAACAAACTTTCGCGTTTTTAATATTATTAAGATATTGATTATTTATAAATCTAGTCAATATTAAAAACTTGCTCTTCAATTCAGCGTTAAAATATAGTTACCTACTGAACCAATTTCATTATTATTCATTGTAAAATTTACAAAAGAAATTACCCGTGAAAATACATCAGTGACGGCTCATTGTTCCGCGGTCAGATCGCGTGGAGGCTTGCCGAGATGGTAGTTTACCTCTCGTTAGTGCAACAGCCTCTATTTATCTGGCTAACACCTATCAAAGTGCCATTAGCGTGAAATGATACCATTATTCCTGGCCACACTAGAAAACTACCACGGTAATATGGTAGTAAATATTATAATGCAGTTATTAGCAAACTTTCCATTTCTCAATTATAGTGAATTTTTAGTATTTTTTAAACCAAGATTTTATTTTAAAAATAACAGTTTTGATCTGATTTTACGAATTACTTACTTTAACATCTTGTGCACATTAAAACATGGTGTTAATACTTAGACTATGTAATATCATGTTATCTGTGCTTATACTTAGTATTAACCACAGATAAGATAATATATGAATATCGTATACATCTATAACGCATCTGCGCATCGGGCAATATTGTGTATCTGTAGCGCATTACGTTTTACGCGGGAAAATAAAAAATACTGCATCATAATTATTAATTGACAATTTTTATATAGTATAAAATGAAGTAGCTTCCTCTATCGAAACTAACTATTATGACTCATAATAATAGATAGATGATAGTAGTTTGTCATATAGTTATCTATATTATATACTCTGTACGGTGCTATTTAATATTCTGTAGTTACGTTAACTTTTTGTAATAGAGTACAAAGTAATTTCCCTTATGTGTAGACCGGTGCGCTCGACTGCACTCACGTTGTATCACGGCACCGTGAGAACCGAACCTGCGGCCAGTGGATACGTAATCATATCATACCATGATAGGTAACAGTAATCCAATCACTGTTGCTCAATCATCAGGGCTCTCGTGATTGGAACCTTATGAGTTTTGTTGCAGACTTTTGAATCATTCATATGTGTCAGTATTAGCTGTGACCGCATGAAATTTTTAACCTATTTGTTATTCTGATGTATAAGCTTTTTCACGCAAAAACTACTGAACGGATGTTGATGAAACTTAACAGTAATATAGCTTCATTCATTCATAATTTAAGAGCTGTGCTCTTGTCGGTGGAGCTCCCGCCACCTTCCACGATCTTCTATCAGTCCCTTTAGCTGTTGATACGACACGACTCCAACTTTTTCTTTAACTTGCTTGATATAGCTGTGTCTTGGTCTTCCCTTCCTCTCTTTCCATCTATTTTTCCTTCTATAATGTTGTTAATTAGTTCGTCGTGTCGTATCAAGTGCCCCAACATTTTTCCCCGCCTATTCTCAATAATATCTATGATCTGTCTCTTTTCTTTAATCCTCTCAAGCACTTCTTCATTCCTTATTTTATCTTTCCAGCTAATTCTTTCCATTCTTCTGCAACACCACATTTCAAAGGCTTCCAGTTTGTCTCTTTCCTTTTGTGTCAATGTCCACGTCTCACAGGCATACAAGGCTATACTCCAGATGTAGGTCTTGATAAGTTGTTGTATAATATAGCTTATACATCAGAAATAACATCTAGGCTGCAAATTTCACGCAGATGAAACCGCGGGCACACCTAGTATAATATAACTTTAAATTCTGGTTATAAACATGTTAAACAGAATAAAACAAACTTTTTTTTTAATGGGTGCAAGGCGTGGTTATATATATATGGAGTTCTTTGCAAGGATCCGATAGGAACACCATGAGTTCTGTTTACGACTCGGAGTACCTACGACTTTCGGTTTTACCTTTAAATTATTATTAGATACATTTGGACACTTTTTTTTTAATTTGAATTATATGATATTTAAAACTTTTTTTATCTTTGCTACTTTTTTAGGCAATTGTTAATCTTAATGTTATTTTTGTAATAAATTTGATTATTTTATTCTTATTAAAACCGTGTTAGTATAAAACATTAAAATGGACAATTTATATTATATTGAGATTTATTCCGTTTCATTTTAACAAATTAAATTCTTACCTGAACTGAACTGAACGTACGGACTGAAATGAATGAGTTATCCAACGAGTATTGTAAATATACAAAATAATCATTACTTTATTAGTTGCCCTGAATCTAAAATTATGTGGAAACAAAAAATATATATATATTGGCTTGACCGATTCTTATGAAATTTTTATATCTTGTACGCATATTCAGTAGATCTGAGAATAGAAGGTAAATAATTTTTCACGTCCCTAAATAATAAGGGATCTTCATCTTTTACATATTCAAAAATGTAAAGGATGGGTTGCACCATCATCATCATCATCATCTTTTACATTTTTGAATTATGTTTTTATTTTTAATTTTTATTTCGATTCGACATTATACAATCCTAAATTTTCAGCCTTCTACAAAACGTTTGCAGAGTCAGCCAGTCAGTATAAAATTTTAAAGCAAAAACTAACTACAAATTACATACATTTGTGTGGTCGACGTATTGATTAACTTAATAAAGTTTAACAATAGATTGCATTTCAATTTACTCAATTTTAAACTATAATCACTCTTTTAATCCTTGTTTAGAATTCATCTATGTTTTATATTAGTCTAGTGTCGACGGAATGAGTAACTTAATACACTTTAACAATAGATTACATTTTTATTTACTCATCCCTTTAATTCCCAGTTTGCTTTTAAATAACATGAGTCCTTATTTACCATTAGATTAATGTGTTTAGTGTATTAATAATCAGTCTTGAGTAGTCTAGTCAGTATTGGCGAAGCTTATTAATTGTCATTGGACAACTTAATATGACTGGAAACATGTAAAAATTACACCGTTAATTTTCCTAAAATAAAATAGATAATGTGTGGTCATAGTACAGACGGTGCAGTGGCCGCTCCGTGTGCCATAGGCCATGTAGATAATGTGTGGTCATAGTACAGACGGTGCAGTGGCCGCTCCGTGTGCCATAGGCCATGTAGATAATGTGTGGTCATAGTACAGACGGTGCAGTGGCCGCTCCGTGTGCCATAGGCCATGTAGATAATGTGTGGTCATAGTACAGACGGTGCAGTGGCCGCTCCGTGTGCCATAGGCCATGTAGATAATGTGTGGTCATAGTACAGACGGTGCAGTGGCCGCTCCGTGCGCCACTGCACCGTACTCTTCCATGTTTATACTCGTATACTCGTATAAAATTGTATATATATTTATACGACCTCGGAAGTCTAGCGGTGTAGCACACCGCTTTACGTCCGATGGTCGCGGGTTCGATTCCTCGCACGGCACAAACATTTGTATTCATGAGTATGATTGTTTTTTTTGTATAATATATGTATATTATTTGTAGTTAATTTATTTTACTTTTTAATGTTTATTTTTATTCATTATCCATGCAATAAAGTTTAAAAAAATCATTAATTTTTTTATGTTTATATATTTTGTAGCACGGTGCGCGAGTGTGGAGGTACCGCCACGCTGGTCTCGGTTGAAGTTCGTGAGGGCACATGGGGTGCAGTGCCCCGGGGCTCCGGCGTTGTCGTCGAATGGGCCGGAGACAACGCCCCGTTAAGAGCCGGTGACAGGTAAACATACAGTTCAAATATATATCAATAAAATTCAAATTTAAAATATCTTTATTCATGTAGGTCTATTACAGACCCTTATGATATGTCAAATCTACCGTCAGTTCGGAATGATTTCGGAGTGAGAAGAACTGACACGGGTATTGGAATCGACTTTCACGCAGGAAAGAATAGAATTGAATAGAACTATAATAGAAAGATGTTCCAATACACGCACCATATACATACATTCAAAATTCAAAATATCTTTATTCATGTAGGTCTATTACAGACCCTTATGGTATGTCAATCTACCGTCAGTTCGGAATGATTTCGAGATGAGAACTGACAAAAGACTCAGCTAGTATTCTTTTCATTATATTAATGTATATAATTATTGAAGAATGTCAATTTAATTGTATGCTTTTTCGTGTGTCGCATAGTCGAGAAGACTGATAAAAAGGTAGGGAACATATTATAATATAAATAAATTTGACGTTCATAAGTGTTCTAAAATGTCCTACATGAATAAATGATTTTTGAATTTGAAAATATATCCTACGTACTGTTACCGTACCGTATATGTTAGTATCTAGTTCAAAGACAAAAATTTATTAACTTGATTTTATTACAATGAGTGCGTAGCGATTTCTACGTTGATTATCGCATGCCTCTTACTTGTTATACTGTAATTATTTATATAAAAAAACATCTATTAAAAAGAGCAACACACAAATTTCTTGCTCATTCTTCTTGTAATGAATCTGCATTCCGAATGAGTGGTATAATCAAAATATGACTATTCAAAAGTGCTTGTAATGAGTTTATTTGAATAAAGATTATTTCTATTTCTATTACAAACATTAAAAAAATTGTATATTTATACATATTTATTTAATAAACTGCAGTTGGGAAATGCGACAATAATTCATGCCATAAAAAGTTCTCGTGAGAAACTTGCGTTGAATCAATTATTGTTACGATACAAAAACGCTGCCAGCGAACAATCGAAGCAATAAAACTTGTATATTAATGCACTTCTACATTAATAGTTTAGCATAAATATTATGTTATCTGTGGTGTAAGGGTTGAAAATAAAACATATAGCGTAGTTTAAACTAGGACGTGCGACAAGCAGCGTTCGCGTTGGTTGGTGGTAAGCTACTAAACAATTTTTTTTTGTGGATGATAATGGAATGGTGCACCCGCCTGCGCTAACGGTTTACGCTGGCCGGGCACCAGAGAAGGATGATAAGATGAGCATGAGGTCAGGTTAGTTACCCCATTGTGACAAATTCACCAGGAATAAAACCAGGTTTCCAGGGGGAACCGAGGTCGACCTGACATGGTACATTGCTAGCAACGGGGTTGTCAATCCACTTTACTAACAATTCCCTTCCCCCCGCTACTAAGCAATTAGGTGTGGTGGCTTCCATATGGACAATCCTGCGGGTCATTGCACATAATAATAATAATAATAATAAAGACATTTATTATGTACCTTTAATAAAAATCATACGTAGGTACGTAATATAGGTATACATACAGTTCTAAACAATAGAGTAAAATAAGAATATCTTAAAAGTAACAATACATAAAAGTATATATTAAACTACCTGACCCAGCAAACGTTGTTTTCCTATATAAATAAAATCGCTGTTAAAAAAACAGGTTGGCGATATAAGGGTGCAGGGAAAATTTAGAGTTGTATATGTATAGGTACTATAAATGATTTTCTATTAATTAAAATTCATTTTCTACATCTATTTTTGTTATTTATCACGTAATTTGTACTCAAATAGAAAGATAAATATTCAAACTCTTCTGATTATGTATGTTTTATACACTTTGCCCCGGTTTCGACGGAATAATCCCGTTTTTGGCACTCAAAAAGTTTCAAAATCTCTAATCGATAAAAAAAATCTGGCAATTCTGATTTATATCTACAGATTCTACGATATAAACTGTGGGCACACTACACGCAATAAGAGTTGAGAAAAATGACTCACAGCGAATATATTACTACCAGTATTTGTGCTAAGTATTTTTTTACAATAATATCTGTGCTTTCCTTTCCGGCGACATCCTGTATGTCTTATTCTTATTATTATGATCCTGTATATGTATTCCTAAGTTTTTCCATCACATTCGTATGCGCGCTGAAGTATGATGCATGTGATAGTTACTACATTTAACAATTGATAAATTTAAGTTACTACTGTTAGGTATAACGACTTCCTTATCGAATAAGAATTTAATATATAGTTTTAATGGCAAATACATACTGATTGACGTAATTGTAAAAAAATATTCATCATCATCATCGTCATCATCATCGCAGCCCGGAAGACGTCCACTGCTATACATAGGCCTCCCCCAAAGATCTCCATGATGATCGGTCCTGCGCTGCTCGCATCCAATGCCTTCCAGCGATCTTGACCAGATCGTCGGTCCACCTTGCTGGAGGTCTTCCCACGCCACTCGAGGACTTTGATAAAAACATATTAAGATAATACAATTCCCCTTCTTCAAACGAACGTATTATTTATCGGTCATAACATATCATCTCAGATTAAAAGAACCCAACCACAGTAACTACAGTTATTAATGATATAATATATTACGAATGTAATGTGGTACAGCTGAAATACTAAGTCATAATTTGTAAATCGCGCCAACTTTCAAGAGTATACAACATGTAAACAAACATGTCATCCGCATATCAAAAGATATAGATAGATAGTCATAAGACAATCTTAATAAGATAATAATAATAATCTCAGGACAATTCACACAGCGCCACCTAGACCCAAGTTTAGCTAGCTAAAGTTTGTGTTATGGGTACTAGATAACTAATACATACACATAGATATTTTTTTTTTGTAAATACATACATATTATACATAAAAAACACCCAGACCGATACAAACAATCATACTCATGAAATGTTTGTGCCGTGCGAGGAATCGAACCCGCGACCATCAGTCGTAAAGCGGTGTGCTAGACCACCGAGGTCGATTAAATATCTATTAGGGCAATTACTCGCGTGTATATTATAATGAGACATATATATACATGGACAAGGCTCGCTGGAGTCTCGTCTAGACTTTCTCACACATCGCTTCATTAACATAATTATAGTATTTACAACAAGATTAATGTATCCACTATAAAATCGTGTAAAAACTACGGGTTGACTAATTGTTGTTATTTGTAATAGAAGACTGAATTATGTGTCTGTATGACACTTATATTGAACAGAGATTAAGTGCGTAGCGGTTTCTATGTTGATTGTCGCATGCCTAATCCTTGTTGTTAATTAAATATAAGTAAATCAATATTTATTTAAAAGAGCAACAGATAAGTTTCTTGCTTATTCTTCTTGTGATGAATCTGCATTCCGAATAAGCGGTAGAATAAAAAAACTTGACTATTCAAAAGTGCTTATATTAAGTTTATTTGAATAAAGATTATTTCTATTTCTATATATATATTATATATATTTATATATATTCGTGATACCAGTCGTGCATATACCATGCACGACTGGTATCACGAAATACAAAGTGACACCTATAATAACACATCCAATGCAGCCCTGGTCCCTAAAGACTAAATTATAATCTAAATTTTCTTTAATTTTACAACGTTATGGTCAAATCGAACCCACGACCATCGTCGTACATCGAAATTTAATGCAAGTGAAACTGCGGTTACAGATAGTGATATTGTAATTTCAAAACAACTGAACGGATTTTTCGCGGTTTTCGTCTATTAATAGAGACATTTCTGAAGAAGGTTTAGATGTATAGTTCATTAAAGGGTAATATAAATTAGGTGAAATAATCGCGCGAAGCCAGGTCGAGTCATATACTTTCGATGTACGACGGTGTGCTATACCGCTGGACCACCAAGGATAATAATACAAATAACTTTAAATACATTTTCAGATTAGTGGAAGTGAACGGCACGTGGACGGTGTCGTGTCGTAGTGTGGAGGAGGTGCAGCGGGCGGCGACCAGCTCCAACCCGGCGCGACTGGTGGTCATCCGAGGGTACCCCACGCAACAGCACCAGCCAATACACTCCAATACTTTTACTCATGTAATTACCATTCAAGTATATCTAGCATATCAAAAGAACATAAGTTTTCTTCGTTCATCATTCTTCTTGACTGAATACATATCAAATTTGGTGGCAGAATATAAAAATTATCATTTAGTGCTTCAATCATTTTATTCAAATGAAGATTTCTTTTCTATTGTGTCCCTGATTTTATTCTTTCAATTTTACTATTAGTATTTATTTCATACATAAGTTTATTTCATATGTAAATTTTTATTAGTATCGAATGAAATAAAATAAAAATTTTATAAAAATTTCGCATAAAAATAATGAATTAATTTAATTTCTCCTTTTTTCTCTTATCTTTTTTCTGGGTATCAACATAGAATTTTGAACCACTTGAAGGATGTACTACTTTTTTTTATATGAAAACCGAAGCTGACAGGTTACTTGATAAATGGTGACTATCGCCTTTACACATGATAAACAAACATGCTTTCGCATTCTTTGTAACGAAAGAAAAACTCATAATGAGTTGTATAATAATCAGTGTTAAACTTAGTATTAACATGCATACAGCTTATAACGCGCTCGTCTGGCTACCGGCAACATTGTGTATCTGTTTCGAATTATGTTTGCTCTAGAAAATAAAAAAACAAAGAATTTGTCTGACTTCGTTCTTAATTGTTAATTATTTTACTTTATTCTATGTACCTTTTTATGTCTACTCCAATACTGTATACACATAACAACCCGAGTATAAATACTGCCCCTACTCACAATACAACATACGCTGAACCGGGTCCTATTGCCGCCTTTAATTAAATATCCTTTAAATGTCATTTCATTGGCAGCAATATATGATTCTTACTCTTATTCTCGTTTTCGTTTTCGCTCTCATTCTCGTTCTCGTTCTCACTCTCACACTCACACTCACACTCACACTCACTCTCACACTCACATTCATTCTCATTCTCACTCTTATTCTGTTCTTATTCAAGACTGATGTAAAATGGTCGTATTCCGTAGAACGAAGCTAGTTCTCTGCGCGCGGAGCTGAACGCGCTGCGCACAGCATCTGAGGAGACGGAGCGCGCCAAAGAGAGCCTGCGGACTGACAACACGCGCCTCACGCACCGCATCTCGTACCTCGAGGAGCAGGTCGCCGAGATGCTGGCCAGGCATGCACAGGTATGTTAATACTATTGAGAATCACAACGCCATCTAGCCCCAAACTAAAAGCCTGAATTAATCTATACTCAACTAGGGAAGAAAGGTTATTAAGAGGTTGCGTCTGCGCTTCTGCGAGGAACTTCGCTGGCTACATTAGTAGTCTTGGCCATCTTGGCCAAAACATTAGGACAGAAGGGGATCGTTAGTAATATGACCAAATAATCACATTGCTGGCAATGTTCGATTCGGTTTCCCCTGGAAACCACCATACGTTCAGGAACTTATGGTGGTTTCCAGTTTCAGTTAGCACACTAGCTACAAAGTGCTAACTGAAACGACCTCATGGTCATCCTAATATCGTCCAGTGTTGCACCGCACAGTGGGAACTTTGACTCATTTTCGTCTCATAAATCTATAACTTCTGTATTAATAAAGATATGTACATGATTTTTTTTCCTGATAATCTTAAATATATATACTTTTAAATAATGTATGCTTTGTGAGTAAAAAAATATTTCTAATAGTTATAAATAATTTAGGAATACAAGAAATATAGAATTTGTAGACTTACATTTATGTCCTAAGAAGTTTATACAGAAATAAGTAAAAGTATCAGCGTAAAAAACCAAAATTCTTATAAAGATAGCTTACAAGTCACTCAAGAGCTCCTTTTCTTCATCAAAAAGTACTAAATATTTTTTATTGGAAGGTATTCTTAAACTTGTTATATATGGGTCAGAGGTATATAAAAATGCGTGTAGAACATCTTTGTTAGAGGCTACCCTCGAACATTGTCTTGCATGATGAAGCCTGAACTGTTTATAGTCTTTGTTCCGTGACTCTTGAGCATCTTCTGAAAGTTGCCCAAAAGGCAAGACAGAAAAGTAACGTATCACACGTTCACATTTCATTTCGTAACATAAAACAGTTTTATTAATTCCTCATATATACTAGTAATTTCTGATGTACAATGATAATTTTGGAAAAATCTTGTGGCTGTATTGCCGTCATTAGTGTTGTCACTAACTTGCATCGCTATATCTATATTTAATCCAAGTTCTTCTCTGAACCTTCTTTGTACATAAGCCTTCTTTTGCTTTTTTAAATCTTTATTTTCTGTTGTTGTGGCAGTCCATTTGTATTGTTTTGTATTTTGATGGTAAGATAATTAATGTAGAATAAGTTCCACGAATGCAATGTTGAAGGGCCATATTGATAGGAAGTTTCATCGACATGTTTATTTTGTACTTTTTCTAAATTGTTCATCTCTGTGAGTTTTACACTGCAAATGGTACATACATTTGATTTCTGCTTTAACTTTAGTAATTTCTATACATAATTTTGGCGAATAGCACGATTCTTTAGCTTCACGAATCAACCTGTATGATGGAAACAATAAGTAATTCTTTGCTATCAAACAACTCCTCATATTTTCGTACTGTGCCTTGTTCAGATCCAATTTTATGAAAATGCTAAGAGCTTAATGTTTTGAATATGCTGTTATATTTGCCTGTTCATTAATAAGATTATTCATTAAGATAGCTCATTTCATTCTAGTTTTCTGCCGGCAATGCTCGTAAAATATCAATGATGATCAACCCTTAAACCCTGTACATATGAGTTCAGTATGAAGTCCACAGGTATCAAGCAAGCCTTGTTTTTCCGTTTCTTTGTCCGAACTGTCTTCGTACGTTTTAGAATGTCTTCCTCTTTACTCTGTCGAAGTAGGCGGTTCAGGTTCGCATGTAGTTTTTTCTAGATTTACAGTGAAAATACCATCCTATCAATTGCTATTTTATTTAAAAACTGTTCTTTCTTTCGACCACATTTCGTATAGCGGTGACGAAAATGAGTTATGAAGGACTTCTGAATACTTGCGATAATTTTTGCTATATTCGCATCTGAAGATTCGGTAAAATTATTTCGTAGTTTGAGATAGAATCAACATAATTTGTATCACTTTAAATCAATAAGACACTTAAGTCGCGTCTGGTACACGAGAATTCACTCATTGGGGTGAGATGAGTAATTAACAATTGTTTAGTAATAACAAATGCTTATGAAGAACTGTAATATTTCATATGCAAATACATACACTATTTTATACTTAATAATGATCATATACGTGTGCAAAATTACTTGATAAAAAATATTTATCATTATGTGGTATAGAATAGGTCTGTATAGGAATGGGAACTATATACTGTGTGAAATAGTTGATAAAAGTAAGGCAAAAGATAAAATATATAGTAATAATTGAGCAAAAAGTATTTTTTTGAATATTCAGACAGAGATTCTCAAATAAAGAAAAAAATCTTAATATACGTACTTAGAAAAAACAAATCTCACCATGATATTATACTCGATTTAAATATTTTACGCAGTGAAACTGCAAAAAAAAAATGTTATGCCATCAAATTACATTATATTTCCTAATAAATAAAACCAAATTTAGAACTTCGGCAAGCTTCGGCAACTGTCAAATCTCCTAGTGAAAGTCTGAGAAAAGAAAATAGTACATATAACGATATATGGATTTTTAGTTAAATAATATTCGACTAAACTAAATATATTTTTATTTTATAGTAAAGTACACATTCTAAGCATTCTAAAATGGTATCACACTATATCACTTGATATTGTTTTGATACTATAAACTTATACTAAACAAATTTAAGTTACAAAATTATTTTTGTATTTTTTTCATTACTTGACTTTAGAGGCTCTATTCTATGAAGTATGAATAGTCAGAGATTTGAATCATATTTATAATGATAGAGTAACTCTTTGGCTACAATTTGAGGTATATACAAGCATATCCACGGAGTTTTAGAAAAAGTATTTATGAGATGGCTTTCTTAGGCGAGTTCCCACTGTGCACCGCCAGAGTAAACCGTTAGCATAGGCGGATGCAGCGTTCCATTATCAACCATTAATAAAAAAACTGTTTCAGAAGACTTCCTATAGTATCACTTATTAAGCGTAAATATTTGCATTCGAAGTACTGTTTTGCACTTTCAATTATATATTCAAAATATCTTTATTCATGTAGGTCTATTACAGACTCTTATGATATGTCAAATTTACCGTCATTTCGGAATGATTTCGAGATGAGAAGAACTGACAAGAAACTCAGCTCGTATTTTTTTAGTAAATATTGTACATGTTTGCAATACATCCTGCATAAGTATGTAGTTATTTAAAAAAACCAGCTGGTATTTAATGGCCAACAGTGTGGATACAACTATAAAGTTACTTATTAGTTATTTTTAGGTCTGCACATAATGTTCTCCAGCAGATTTCATTTATATTTATTTTGATTCCAGGTACAACCCACAAGCAGCAACGACAGTTGCATAACTGTTAATAAATCAAAGAAAAATGTGACCAATATTAACATCACTACGGAACCCCAATCAAAGAGTAAACATAGTCCGAAATCAGAAGTTCAGGTGTTCCAAAAGGGTCCGGACATCACGGCCATCGTCGCCAAATTACCTGGACTGGACGGAGCTGAAGCTAACCTGCCCCTCATGAGGCCAAGGTCCAACGCTTCTGGAGCGTCGTCCAGAGCCGCAGTATCTCCTCGAGCCTCGCCACAACCAAACTACAGATCCCACAGCTCGCACAGTTTGGAACACAAAGCTGGGCGCATGCGGCATTCTCTCTCACACCACTGCATACACGGTGCTATGGATTACAGCGCGGAAACAGATGCCGCAATACGTATGATCGAACGAAACCAAAGACACATGGAGAAACAACGCATGAAATCAGAAAAACTAAACAGAACCAAGACAGAAGAATACTTCCGATCAGACAGCGACTTGGACGTAAAAGATTCTCGCATAAACATGAGCGCTTGCGACCCCAAACATTATGAGATCAAAAAAGCAGCCGACCGTATAGAAGAGAGCATCAAGAAAACCAATTGGGCTGAGAGGAAAACGCTGTCAATAATTGAACAGTTGAAACGGTCGCAGCGGTTAAGGAAGATGAAGAAGAATGATAGCTCAGAAGATATTCAGGTAGAATCTGAGAAGCATTACATGTACCATAGGATAGATGGCAAAGTGTTGGAGAATGCCCACAAGTCGAGTCGAAGAACATCGAAACTACACAGCAGAAGCGCCAAGTCTTCAGAATTCGAATCGGAGTGTTCCGACTACCCTAACGGTGACATGTACAGCAGTTCTCCGAGGATAGACTACGGGTCTGAAAGCTGCTCAAGGTTGAGTCACTATCGGAAAAACGAGGATAGGAGAGATAGTGACGTGAAGTCAAGACCCACTCCACCGCGAAAACCACTTCGTCTATCTTTACATAAGGCGCGTAGTGCCCACTCATTAGTAAATGGGAGCGAATCAGAAACACCTAGTAGACCATTATCGGAACTGCAGAATGGCGACCTTCAAGATTGTCAGAAGAGACCAGTGAAAAGAACTCACGGAGCCGATAAGTGGGCAAGGGAAAGAATAAGGGATCCAGGACGAGCTACTCCAAGACCGACGCGGAAACTCTTGAACGGGCTGAGCGCGTGCGAGACTCCAGCAGCCGATGCTCTGTACCCTGAGAATACTCATAAACCGATGAAAGCGAATGGTGTCATGCATTCAGCAGGCAAGTGGTGCTAAAGTCGAAAAGAACAGTCCAGTACGTACAATTAGGAAAAATCAAGGATCTTACAACGTTTTACTGCAGATGACAACGTCTCGCCATGCGATAAGGATTCTAGGAAGTTGCAAGAACGTGCACGGTGGCACGTGTAGAGAGTGTGTTGCTACAGTTTATTTTTACTGAGTTCCCGATATTGTTTCAATTATATGATATTTGTGTACCTTCACTCCTCTACAAATATTGGGAACTCCCGTGATTACACCCGTGATTATACCTAATTTGTACACATAAATAATGATAGCGTCAAAAAAACCGTATAACACTCCAATAGATCAATGAACGTAATATGTACAGAGGCTATACTAAATGATAGACAATAAGTTATTGTATTTTAACTGTAAATAAATAACGTAAATAATAAGCACCCACCGCGTGAATACTCACCTTATTCTGTAATATTAATTTAGGGCATTTCAATATGTTTACAATTTTATATACACAGTATATGCATAAATAAAAGTATAAATTAAAAACCATTGTTTTATTCATGAACCTTCTGTATAGTTTATACTAATTTACAGCTCGAATGCTCAGTGAGATTGAGATTGAGACTAAGAGTGAGACTGAGTGAAACTGATAGTGAGACTGAGATTGTGACTGAGAGTGAGACTGTGAATGACCTTTAATAAAGTATCCTTTAAATGTTAGCGATGAGCTAACTGATCTGATCTCATACTCATCTTATCATCATGCACTAGTGCCCCGCCAGCATAAACTTTAATGCAAGCGAGTGAACCATACCATTATCAATCATCATGAGACTGAGATTGAGACTGAGAGTGAGACTGAGTAAAACTGATAGTGAGACTGAGATTGAGACTGAGAGTGAGACTGAGAGTGAGACTGAGAGTGAGACTGATAGTGAGACTGAGAGTGATACTGAGAGTGAGACTGAGAGTGATGCTGAGAGTGAGACTGAGAGTGATACTGAGAGTGAGACTGAGAGTGAGACTGATAGAGAGCCTGGGAGTGAGACTGTAAGTGAGACTGGGAGTGAGACTGAGAGTGAGACTGTAAGTGAGACTGATAGTGAGACTGATAGTGAGACTGAGATTGAGACTAAGAGTGAGATTATGAATGAGACAGAGTGAGACTAAGAGTGAGACTGATAGTGAGACTGAGATTTAGACTGAGAGCGAGAATGAAAATGAGAGTGACAATAAGAGCGAGAATGAGAGTGAGAATGAGAATAAGAGTAAGAATTATTTAAAGAATACTTAATTAATGGCGAGCTAGCGCTGTGCTAACTGATCTGACCTCATACTCATCAAGTAAACCATACCATTATCATCCATTAAAAATAGGACTTTATTTTTATATGAATGTACAAAAATATATATTCCTTATACTCTTTACTTAGGTACCACTATCTAAGTAAAGAGAATAAGGAATATATATTTTTGTACATATTTATAAAGAAAAAATTAAGAGAACCTATTTTGTGCAGATATTTATTCTCTACAACTTTGATTTAAAACATTTTTACATGTTTCATACCGTTGTAGAGTTAATTTGAGAAATAGCGTTTTTCAACCCTTTTTTTCATTTCTTCATGCCTTTCGAGTCAACTTAAATTAAAATTTCTTTCTGAATATTTGCGTTCAGAAAGTGAGACTGAGAGTGAGACTGAGAGTGAGACTGAGAGTGAGACTGTTAGTGAGACTGAGAGTGAGACTGAGAGTGAGACTGTGAGTGAGACTGTGAGTGAGCCTGTGAGTGAGACTGTTAGTGAGACTGTGAGTGAGACTGAGAGTGAGACTGAGAGTGAGACTGTTAGTGAGACTGAGAGTGAGACTGAGAGTGAGACTGAGAGTGAGACTGATAGTGATACTGAAACTGATGAGTGAAACTGATAGTGAGACTGAGAATGAGACTGAGAGTGAGACTGATAGTGAGACTGGGAGTGAGACAGATAGTGAGACTGGGAGTGAGACTGAGTGTGAGACTGAGAGTGAGACTGATAGGGAGCCTGGGAGTGAGACTGATAGTGAGACTGAGAGTGAGACTGAGAGTGAGACTGAGAGTGAGACTGAGAGTGAGACTGATAGTGAGACTGAGAGTGAGACAGAGAGTGAGACTGAGAGTAAGACTTAGCGTGAGACTGACAGTGAGACTGATAGTGAGACTGAGAGTGAGACTGAGAGTGAGACTGATAGTGAAACTGAGAGTGAGACTGAGAGTGAGACTGAGAGTGAGACTGAGAGTGAGACTGATAGTGATACTGAAACTGATGAGTGAAACTGATAGTGAGACTGAGAATGAGACTGAGAGTGAGACTGATAGTGAGACTGGGAGTGAGACTGAGTGAGACTGTAAGTGAGACTAATAGTGAGACTGAGAGAGAGACTGTAAGTGAGACTGAGAGTGAGACTGATAGTGAGACTAATAGGGAGCCTGGGAGTGAGACTGTAAGTGAGACTGATAGTGAGACTGAGAGTGAGACTGATAGTGAGACTGATAGTGAGACTGATAGTGAGACGGAGAGTGAGACTGATAGTGAGACTGAAAGTGAGACTGATAGTGAGATTGAAAATGAGAGTGACAATAAGACGAGAATGAGAGTGAGAATGAGAATAAGAGTAAGAATTATTTAAAGAATACTTAATTAAAGACGAGCTAGCGCTGTGCTAACTGATCTGACCTCATACTCATCAAGCGAGTAAACCATACCATTATCATCCATTAGAAATAGGACTTTATTTTTATGCGAAAATGAGTGAGACTGTAAGTGAGACTGATAGTGAGACTGAGAGTGAGACTGATAGTGAGACTGAGAGTGAGACTGATAGTGAGACTGAGAGTGAGACTGATAGTGAAACTGATAGTGAGACTGAGAGTGAGACTGAGAGTGAGACTGAGTGAGACTGATAGGGAGCCTGGGAGTGAGACTGTAAGTGAGACTGGGAGTGAGACTGAGAGTGAGACTGTAAGTGAGACTGAGATTGAGACTTAGAGTGAGATTATGAATGAGACTGAGAGTGAGACTAAGAGTGAGACTGATAGTGAGACTGAGATTTAGACTGAGAGCGAGAATGAAAATGAGAGTGACAATAAGAGCGAGAATGAGAGTGAGAATGAGAATAAGAGTAAGAATTATTTAAAGAATACTTAATTAAAGGCGAGCTAGCGCTGAGCTAACTGATCTGACCTCATACTCATCAAGTAAACCATACCATTATCATCCATTAAAAATAGGACTTTATTTTTATATGAATGTACAAAAATATATATTCCTTATTCTCTTTACTTAGGTACCACTCTCTAAGTAAAGAGAATAAGGAATATATATTTTTGTACATATTTATAAAGAAAAATTAAGAGAACCTATTTTGTGCAGATATTTATTCTCTACAACTTTGATTTAAAACATTTTTACATGTTTCATACCGTTGTAGAGTTAATTTGAAAAATAGCGTTTTTCAACCCTTTTTTTAATTTCTTCATGCCTTTCGAGTCAACTTAAATTAAAATTTCTTTCTGAATATTTGCGTTCAGAAAGTGAGACTGAGAGTGAGACTGTTAGTGAGACTAAGATTGAGACTGAGAGAAAGACTGAGAGTGAGACTGATAGTGAGACTGAGATTAAGACTCAGAATGAGACTGAGAGTGTGAATGTGAGTGAGAATGATAGTGAGACTGAGATTGAGACTAAGAGTGAGATTATGAATGAGACTGATAGTGAGACTGAGAGTGAGACTGAGGGTGAGACTGAGAGTGAGACTGAGGGTGAGACTGTAAGTGAGACTGAGAGTGAGACAGTGAGTGAAACTGATAGTGAGACTGAGAGTGAGACTGAGAGTGAGACTGAGAGTGAGACTGATAGGGAGCCTGGGAGTGAGACTGTAAGTGAGACAGATAGTGAGACTGGGAGTGAGACTGAGAGTGAGACTGTAAGTGAGACTGATAGTGAGACTGAGAGTGAGACAGATAGTGAGACTGAGAATGAGACTGAGAATGAGAGCGAAAATGAAAATGATAGTGAAACTGAGAGTGAGACTGAGAGTGAGACTAAGACTGAGACTGAGAATGAGACTGAGAATGAGACTGATAGTGAGACAGTGAGTGAGACAATGAGTGAAACTGATAGTGAGACTGAGAGTGAGACTGATAGAGAGCCTGGGAGTGAGACTGTAAGTGAGACTGATAGTGAGACTGATAGTGAGACTGAGAGTGAGGCTGATAGTGGGACTGAGAGTGAGACTGAGACTGAGACTGAGAGTGAGACTGATAGTGAGACTGAGAGTGAGACTGATAGTGAGACTGAGAGTGAGACTGATAGTGAAACTGATAGTGAGACTGTAAGTGAGACTAATAGTGAGACTGAGAGAGAGACTGTAAGTGAGACTGAGAGTGAGACTGATAGTGAGACTAATAGGGAGCCTGGGAGTGAGACTGTAAGTGAGACTGGGAGTGAGACTGATAGTGAGACTGATAGTGAGACTGAGATTGAGACTAAGAGTGAGACTGATAGTGAGACTGATAGTGAGACTGATAGTGAGACTGAGATTTAGACTGAGAGCGAGAATGAAAATGAGAGTGACAATAAGAGCGAGAATGAGAGTGAGAATGAGAATAAGAGTAAGAATTATTTAAAGAATACTTAATTAAAGACGAGCTAGCGCTGTGCTAACTGATCTGACCTCATACTCATCAAGCGAGTAAACCATACCATTATCATCCATTAAAAATAGGACTTTATTTTTATATGAATGTAAAAAAATATATATTCCTTATTCTCTTTACTTAGGTACCACTATCTAAGTAAAGAGAATAAGGAATATATATTTTTGTACATATTTATAAAGAAAAAATTAAGAGAACCTATTTTGTGCAGATATTTATTCTCTACAACTTTGATTTAAAACATTTTTACATGTTTCATACCGTTGTAGAGTTAATTTGAAAAATAGCGTTTTTCAACCCTTTTTTTAATTTCTTCATGCCTTTCGAGTCAACTTAAATTAAAATTTCTTTCTGAATATTTGCGTTCAGAAAGTGAGACTGAGAGTGAGACTGAGATTGAGACTAAGAATGAGACTGAGAGTGTGATTGTGAGTGAGAATGATAGTGAGACTGAGATTGAGACTAAGAGTGAGATTATGAATGAGACTGATAGTGAGACAGTGAGTGAAACTGATAGTGAGACTGAGAGTGAGACTGAGAGTGAGACTGTGAGTGAGAATGTGAGTGAATTTGATAGTGAGACTGACAGCGAGACTGAGAGTGAGACTGAGAGTGATTCTGATAGTGAGATTGAGAGTGATATTGTGAGTGAGACTGAGAGTGAGACTGAGAGTGAGACTGAGAGTGAGACTGATAGTGAGACTGAGAGTGAGACTGATCGTGAGACTGATAGTGAGACTGAGAGTGAGACTGAGAGTGATATTGAGAGTGAGACTGAGAGTGAGATTGAGAGTGAGATTGAGTATGAGACTGAGAGTGAGACTGAGTGTGAGACTGAGAGTGAGACTGAGAGTGAGACTGAGAGTGAGACTGAGAAGGAGACAGAGAGAGAGACTCATAGAGACACAGAGAGTGAGACTGTGAGTGAGACGGTGAGTGAATTTGATAGTGAGACTGACAGCGAGACTGAGAGTGAGACTGAGAGTGAGACTGATAGTGATACTGAAACTGATGAGTGAAACTGATAGTGAGACTGAGAATGAGACTGAGAGTGAGACTGAGAGTGATACTGAGAGTGAGACTGAGAGTGATACTGAGAGTGAGACTGACAGTGAGACTGACAGTGAGACTGACAGTGAGACTGATAGTGAGATTGACAGTGAGACTGAGAGTGAGCCTGAGAGTGAGACTGAGAGTGAGACTGAGAGTGAGACTGAGAGTGAGATTGACAGTGAGTCTGAGAGTGAGACTGAGAGTGTGACTGTGAGTGAGACTGAGTGAATTTGATAGTGAGACTGACAGCGAGACTGAGAGTGAGACTGAGAGTGATACTGAGAGCGAGACTGAGAGTGAGACTTAGAGTGAGACTGAGATGAGAGTGAGAGTGAGACTGTGAGTGAGACTGAGAGTGAGACTGATAGTGATACTGAAACTGATGAGTGAAACTGATAGTGAGACTGAGATTGAGACTGAGAGTGAGACTGATAGTGAGACTGGGAGTGAGACTAAGAGTGAGATTATGAATGAGACTGATAGTGAGACTGAGAGTGAGACTGAGGGTGAGACTGAGAGTGAGACTGAGGGTGAGACTGTAAGTGAGACTGAGAGTGAGACAGTGAGTGAAACTGATAGTGAGACTGAGAGTGAGACTGAGAGTGAGACTGAGAGTGAGACTGATAGGGAGCCTGGGAGTGAGACTGTAAGTGAGACAGATAGTGAGACTGGGAGTGAGACTGAGAGTGAGACTGATAGTGAGACTGAGAGTGAGACAGATAGTGAGACTGAGAATGAGACTGAGAATGAGAGCGAAAATGAAAATGATAGTGAAACTGAGAGTGAGACTGAGAGTGAGACTAAGACTGAGACTGAGAATGAGACTGATAGTGAGACAGTGAGTGAGACAATGAGTGAAACTGATAGTGAGACTGAGATTGAGACTAAGAGTGAGACTGATAGTGAGACTGATAGTGAGACTGATAGTGAGACTGAGATTTAGACTGAGAGCGAGAATGAAAATGAGAGTGACAATAAGAGCGAGAATGAGAGTGAGAATGAGAATAAGAGTAAGAATTATTTAAAGAATACTTAATTAAAGACGAGCTAGCGCTGTGCTAACTGATCTGACCTCATACTCATCAAGCGAGTAAACCATACCATTATCATCCATTAAAAATAGGACTTTATTTTTATATGAATGTAAAAAAATATATATTCCTTATTCTCTTTACTTAGGTACCACTATCTAAGTAAAGAGAATAAGGAATATATATTTTTGTACATATTTATAAAGAAAAAAATTAAGAGAACCTATTTTGTGCAGATATTTATTCTCTACAACTTTGATTTAAAACATTTTTACATGTTTCATACCGTTGTAGAGTTAATTTGAAAAATAGCGTTTTTCAACCCTTTTTTTAATTTCTTCATGCCTTTCGAGTCAACTTAAATTAAAATTTCTTTCTGAATATTTGCGTTCAGAAAGTGAGACTGAGAGTGAGACTGAGATTGAGACTAAGAATGAGACTGAGAGTGTGATTGTGAGTGAGAATGATAGTGAGACTGAGATTGAGACTAAGAGTGAGATTATGAATGAGACTGATAGTGAGACAGTGAGTGAAACTGATAGTGAGACTGAGAGTGAGACTGAGAGTGAGACTGTGAGTGAGAATGTGAGTGAATTTGATAGTGAGACTGACAGCGAGACTGAGAGTGAGACTGAGAGTGAGACTGAGAGTGAGACTGTTAGTGAGACTGAGAGTGAGACTGAGAGTGAGACTGTGAGTGAGACTGAGAGTGAGACTGATAGTGATACTGAAACTGATGAGTGAAATTGATAGTTAGAATGAGACTGAAAGTGAGACTGATAGTGAGATTGACAGTGAGACTGAGTGTGAGACTGATCGTGACACTGATCGTGAGACTGAGAGTGAGACTGAGTGTGAGACTGATCGTGAGACTGATTGTGAGACTGAGAGTGATATTGAGAGTGAGACTGAGAGTGAGATTGAGAGTGAGACTGAGTGTGAGACTGATCGTGAGACTGAGAGAGAGACTGTGAGTGAGACGGTGAGTGAATTTGATAGTGAGACTGACAGCGAGACTGAGAGTGAGACTGAGAGTGAGACTGATAGTGATACTGAAACTGATGAGTGAAACTGATAGTGAGACTGAGAATGAGACTGAGAGTGAGACTGATAGTGAGACTGGGAGTGAGACTGAGTGAGACTGTAAGTGAGACTAATAGTGAGACTGAGAGAGAGACTGTAAGTGAGACTGAGAGTGAGACTGATAGTGAGATTGAAGGTGAGACTGTAAGTGAGACTGTGAGTGAGACTGAGAGTGAGATTGAGTGTGAGACTAAGTTTGAGACTGAGAGTGAGATTGAGAGTGAGATTGAGAATGAGACTGAGAGTGAGACTGAGAGTGAGACTGAGAGTGAGACTGAGAGTGAGACTGAGAGTGAGACTGAGAGCCTGTGAGTGAGACTGTTAGTGAGACTGAGAGTGAGACTGAGAGTGAGACTGTGAGTGAGACTGAGAGTGAGACTGATAGTGATACTGAAACTGATGAGTGAAACTGATAGTGAGACTGAGATTGAGACTGAGAGTGAGACTGATAGTGAGACTGGGAGTGAGACTAAGAGTGAGATTATGAATGAGACTGATAGTGAGACTGACAGTGAGACTGATAGTGTGACTGAGAGTGAGTCTGATAGTGAAACTGATAGTGAGACTGAGAGTGAGACTGAGAGTGAGACTGATAGGGAGCCTGGGAGTGAGACTGTAAGTGAGACAGATAGTGAGACTGGGAGTGAGACTGAGAGTGAGACTGTAAGTGAGACTGATAGTGAGACTGAGAGTGAGACAGATAGTGAGACTGAGAATGAGACTGAGAATGAGAGCGAAAATGAAAATGATAGTGAAACTGAGAGTGAGACTGAGAGTGAGACTAAGACTGAGACTGAGAATGAGACTGATAGTGAGACTGAGAGTGAGACTGAGAGTGAGACTGAGAGTGAGATTGACAGTGAGTCTGAGAGTGAGACTGAGAGTGTGACTGTGAGTGAGACTGAGAGTGAGATTGACAGTGACACTGACAGTGAGACTGAGAGTGAGACTGAGAGTAAGACTTAGCGTGACACTGACAGTGAGATTGACAGTGAGACTGAGAGTGAGACTGAGAATGAGACTGATAGTGAAACTGAGAGTGAGACTGAGAGTGAGACTGAGATTTAGACTGAGAGCGAGAATGAAAATGAGAGTGACAATAAGAGCGAGAATGAGAGTGAGAATGAGAATAAGAGTAAGAATTATTTAAAGAATACTTAATTAAAGGCGAGCTAGCGCTGTGCTAACTGATCTGACCTCATACTCATCAAGCGAGTAAACCATACCATTATCATCCATTAAAAATAGGACTTTATTTTTATATGAATGTACAAAAATATATATTCCTTATTCTCTTTACTTAGGTACCACTCTCTAAGTAAAGAGAATAAGGAATATATATTTTTGTACATATTTATAAAGAAAAAATTAAGAGAACCTATTTTGTGCAGATATTTATTCTCTACAACTTTGATTTAAAACATTTTTACATGTTTCATACCGTTGTAGAGTTAATTTGAAAAATAGCGTTTTTCAACCCTTTTTTTAATTTCTTCATGCCTTTCGAGTCATCTTAAATTAAAATTTCTTTCTGAATATTTGCGTTCAGAAAGTGAGACTGAGAGTGAGACTGAGATTGAGACTAAGAATGAGACTGAGAGTGTGATTGTGAGTGAGAATGATAGTGAGACTGAGATTGAGACTAAGAGTGAGATTATGAATGAGACTGATAGTGAGACAGTGAGTGAAACTGATAGTGAGACTGAGAGTGAGACTGAGAGTGAGACTGTGAGTGAGAATGTGAGTGAATTTGATAGTGAGACTGAGAGTGAGACTGAGAGTGAGACTGAGAGTGAGACTGAGAGTGAGATTGACAGTGAGTCTGAGAGTGAGACTGAGAGTGAGACTGATAGTGAGACTGAGAGTGAGACTGATAGTGAAACTGAGAGTGAGACTGATCGTGAGACTGATAGTGAGACTGAGAGTGAGACTGATAGTGAGACTGAGAGACTGATAGTGAGACTGAGAGTGAGACTGATAGTGAGACTGATAGTGAGACTGATAGTTAGACTGAGATTGAGACTTAGAGTGAGACTGTTAGTGAGACTGAGAGTGAGACTGAGAGTGAGACTGTGAGTGAGACGGTGAGTGAATTTGATAGTGAGACTGACAGCGAGACTGAGAGTGAGACTGAGAGTGAGACTGATAGTGATACTGAAACTGATGAGTGAAACTGAGAGTGAGACTGATCATGAGACTGGTCGTGAGACTGATAGTGAGACTGAGAGTGAGACTGATAGTGAGACTGATAGTGAGACTGATAGTGAGACGGAGAGTGAGACTGATAGTGAGACTGAAAGTGAGACTGATAGTGAGATTGAAAGTGAGACTGAGTGTGAGACTGATCGTGACACTGATCGTGAGACTGAGAGTGAGACTGAGTGTGAGACTGATAGTGAAACTGAGAGTGAGACTGAGAGTGAGACTGAGAGACAGATCGTGAGACTGTGAGACAGATCGTGAGACTGATCGTGAGACTGATCGTGAGACTGAGAGTGATGCTGATAGTGAGACTGATAGTGAGACTGAGAGTGAGACTGAGAGTGAGACTGAGAGTGAGACTGAGAGTGAGACTGATAGTGAGACTGAAACTGATGAGTGAAACTGATAGTGAGACTGAGATTGAGACTGAGAGTGAGACTGATAGTGAGACTGGGAGTGAGACTGAGTGAGACTGTAAGTGAGACTAATAGTGAGACTGAGAGAGAGACTGTAAGCGAGACTGAGAGTGAGACTTAGAGTGAGACTGAGATGAGACTGAGAGTGTGACTGAGAGTGAGACTGATAGAGAGCCTGGGAGTGAGACTGTAAGTGAGAATGGGAGTGAGACTGAGAGTGAGACTGTAAGTGAGACTGATAGTGAGACTGAGATTTAGACTGAGAGCGAGAATGAAAATGAGAGTGACAATAAGAGCGAGAATGAGAGTGAGAATGAGAATAAGAGTAAGAATTATTTAAAGAATACTTAATTAAAGGCGAGCTAGCGCTGTGCTAACTGATCTGACCTCATACTCATCAAGCGAGTAAACCATACCATTATCATCCATTAGAAATAGGACTTTATTTTTATATGAATGTACAAAAATATATATTCCTTATTGTCTTTACTTAGATACCACTATCTGAGACTGATAGTGATACTGAAACTGATGAGTGAAACTGATAGTGAGACTGAGAATGAGACTAATAGTGAGACTGAGATTGAGACTGAGAGTTAGACTGAGAGTGAGACTGAGAGTGAGACTGATAATGAGACTGGGAGTGAGACTGAGAGTGAAATTGTAAGTGAGACTGGGAGTGAGACTGTAAGTGAGACTGATAGTGAGACTGAGATTGAGACTGAGAGTGAGACTGAGAGTGAGACTGAGAGTGAGACTAAGAGTGAGACTGATAGTGAGACTGAGAGGTGAGTCTGAGAGGTGAGACTGAGAGTGAGACTGATAGTGAGACTGATCGTGAGACTGATAGTGAGACTGAGAGTGAGACTGAGTGAAGTGAGACTGATAGTGAGACTGATAGTGAGACTGAGATTGAGACTGAGAGTGAGACTGAGAGTGAGACAGATAGTGAGACTGTGAGTGAGCCGAGACTGAGTTTGAGACTGAGAAGAAGGCTGAAACTAAGAGCGAGAATGAGAATGAGAGCGGGACTGAGAATATGAGCGAGAATGAGACTGAGAATGAGAGCGAGAATGAGAATGATAGTGAGACTGAGAGTGAGACAGAGAGTGAGACAGAGAGTGAGAGTGAGACTGAGAGTGAGACTGAGGTTAAGACTGTGAGTGAGACCGAGACTGAGTTTGAGACTGAGAAGAAGGCTGAAACTGAGAGCGAGTATGAGAATGAGAGCGAGACTGAGAATATGAGTGAGAATGAGACTGAGAATGAGAGCGAGAATGAGAATGATAGTGAGACTGAGATTGAGACTGAGAGTGAGACTGATAGTGAGACTGGGAGTGTGACTGAGAGTGAGACTATAAGTGAGACTGGGAGTGAGACTGCGAGTGAGACTGTAAGTGAGACTGATAGTAAGACTGATAGTAAGACTGATAGTGAGACTGAGATTGAAACTAAGAGTGAGACTGAGAGTGAGACTGTGAGTGAGATTGAGAGTGAGATTATGAGTGAGACCGAGACTGAGTTTGAGACTGTCTAATTGTAATGACTGGGTAATTGTTATCGATGAGCTAACTGATCTGATCTCATACTCATCTTATCATCGTCCACTAGTGCCCCGCCAGCATAAACTTTAATGCAAGCGAGTGAACCATACCATTATCATCCATTAAAAATAGGACTTTATTTTTATATGAATGAAGTGGTACTTAAGTAAAGGTAATAAGGAATATATATTTTTGTACATATTTATAATGAAAAAATTAAGAGAACCTATTTTGTGCAGATTTTTATTCTCTGCAACTTTGATTTAAAACATTTTTTTTTGATTTAAAGACTGATAGTGAGACTGAGATTGAGACTGTGAGTGAGACTGAGAGTGAGACAGATAGTGAGACTGAGATTGAGACTGTGAGTGAGCCGAGACTGGGTTTGAGACTGAGAAGAAGGCTGAAACTGAGAGCGAGGATGAGAATAAGAGCGAGAATGAGAATGATAGTGAGACTGTGACTGAGAGTGAGAGTGAGACTGAGAAAGAGAATTAGAGTGAGACTGATAGTGAGACTGAAAGTGAGACTGATAGTGAGATTGAAAGTGAGACTGAGTGTGAGACTGAGAGTGAGACAGATAGTGAGACTGAGAATGAGACTGAGAATGAGAGCGAAAATGAAAATGATAGTGAGACTGAGAGTGAGACTGAGAGTGAGACTAAGACTGAGACTGAGAATGAGACTGATAGTGAGACAGTGAGTGAGACAGTGAGTGAGACAGTGAGTGAAACTGATAGTGAGACTGAGAGTGAGACTGAGAGTGAGACTGATAGAGAGCCTGGGAGTGAGACTGTAAGTGAGACTGGGAGTGAGACTGAGAGTGAGACTGTAAGTGAGACTGATAGTGAGACTGAGATTTAGACTGAGAGCGAGAATGAAAATGAGAGTGACAATAAGAGCGAGAATGAGAGTGAGAATGAGAATAAGAGTAAGAATTATTTAAAGAATACTTAATTAAAGGCGAGCTAGCGCTGTGCTAACTGATCTGACCTCATACTCATCAAGCGAGTAAACATCAAGCGAGTAAACCATTATCATCCATTAGAAATAGGACTTTATTTTTATATGAATGTAAAAAAATATATATTCCTTATTCTCTTTACTTAGATAGCACTATCTGAGACTGATAGTGATACTGAAACTGATGAGTGAAACTGATAGTGAGACTGAGAATGAGACTAATAGTAAGACTGAGATTGAGACTGAGAGTTAGACTGAGAGTGAGACTGAGAGTGAGACTGATAATGAGACTGGGAGTGAGACTGAGAGTGAAATTGTAAGTGAGACTGGGAGTGAGACACAGAGTGAGACTGTAAGTGAGACTGATAGTGAGACTGAGATTGAGACTGAGAGTGAGACTGAGAGTGAGACCGAGACTGAGTTTGAGACTGAGAAGAAGGCTGAAACTGAGAGCGAGAATGAGAATGAGAGCGAGACTGAGAATATGAGTGAGAATGAGACTGAGAATGAGAGCGAAAATGAAAATGATAGTGAGACTGAGAGTGAGACTAAGACTGAGACTGAGAATGAGACTGATAGTAAGACTGATAGTGAGACTGAGAGGTGAGACTGAGAGGTGAGACTGAGAGTGAGACTGATAGTGAGACTGATAGTGAGACTGAGAGTGAGACTGATAGTGAGACTGAGAGTGAGACTGAGAGTGAGACTGATAGTGAGACTGAGAGTGAGACTGATAGTGAAACTGAGAGTGAGACTGATCGTGAGACTGATCGTGAGACTGATCATGAGACTGAGTGTGAGACTAATCGTGACACTGAGAGTGAGACTGAGAGTGAGACAGAGTGAGACTGTGAGTGAGCCGAGACTGAGTTTGAGACTGAGAAGAAGGCTGAAACTAAGAGCGAGAATGAGAATGAGAGCGGGACTGAGAATATGAGCGAGAATGAGACTGAGAATGAGAGCGAGAATGAGAATGATAGTGAGACTGAGATTGAGACTGAGAGTAAGACAGAGAGTGAGACTGAGAGTGAGACTGAGAGTGAGACTGAGAGTGAGACTGAGAGTGAGACTGAGAGTGACACTGTAAGTGAGACTGATAGTGAGACTGAGATTGAGACTGAGATTGAGACTGAGAGTGAGACTGAGAGTGAGACTGAGGTTAAGACTGTGAGTGAGACCGAGACTGAGTTTGAGACTGAGAAGAAGGCTGAAACTGAGAGCGAGTATGAGAATGAGAGCGGGACTGAGAATATGAGCGAGAATGAGACTGAGAATGAGAGCGAGAATGAGAATGATAGTGAGACTGAGATTGAGACTGAGAGTGAGACAGAGAGTGAGAGTGAGACTGAGAGTGAGACTGATAGTGAGACTGAGAGTGAGACTGAGAGTGACACTGTAAGTGAGACTGATAGTGAGACTGAGATTGAGACTGAGATTGAGACTGAGAGTGAGACTGAGAGTGAGACTGAGGTTAAGACTGTGAGTGAGACCGAGACTGAGTTTGAGACTGAGAAGAAGGCTGAAACTGAGAGCGAGTATGAGAATGAGAGCGAGACTGAGAATATGAGTGAGAATGAGACTGAGAATGAGAGCGAGAATGAGAATGATAGTGAGACTGAGATTGAGACTGAGAGTGAGACTGATAGTGAGACTGGGAGTGTGACTGAGAGTGAGACTATAAGTGAGACTGGGAGTGAGACTGAGAGTGAGACTGTAAGTGAGACTGATAGTGAGACTGATAGTGAGACTGAGAGTGAGACTGAGAGTGAGACTGAGAGTGAGACAGATAGTGAGACTGTGAGTGAGCCGAGACTGAGTTTGAGACTGAGAAGAAGGCTGAAACTAAGAGCGAGAATGAGAATGAGAGCGGGACTGAGAATATGAGCGAGAATGAGACTGAGAATGAGAGCGAGAATGAGAATGATAGTGAGACTGAGATTGAGACTGAGAGTGAGACAGAGAGTGAGACAGAGAGTGAGAGTGAGACTGAGAGTGAGACTGATAGTGAGACTGAGAGTGAGACTGAGAGTGACACTGTAAGTGAGACTGATAGTGAGACTGAGATTGAGACTGAGATTGAGACTGAGAGTGAGACTGAGAGTGAGACTGAGGTTAAGACTGTGAGTGAGACCGAGACTGAGTTTGAGACTGAGAAGAAGGCTGAAACTGAGAGCGAGTATGAGAATGAGAGCGGGACTGAGAATATGAGCGAGAATGAGACTGAGAATGAGAGCGAGAATGAGAATGATAGTGAGACTGAGATTGAGACTGAGAGTGAGACAGAGAGTGAGACAGAGAGTGAGAGTGAGACTGATAGTGAGACTGAGAGTGAGACTGAGAGCGAGACTGAGAGTGACACTGAGAGTGAGACTCAGAGTGAGATTGAGAGTGAGACTGTGATTGACACTGAGAGTAATGCTGTGAGTGAGACCGAGAGTGAGACTGAGAGTGAGACTGATAGTGAGACTGAGAGTGAGACTGATAGTGAGATTGATAGTGAGACTGAGTGTGAGACTGAGAGTGAGACTGAGTGTGAGACTGAGAGTGAGACTGAGAGTGAGACTGAGGTTAAGACTGTGAGTGAGACCGAGACTGAGTTTGAGACTGAGAAGAAGGCTGAAACTGAGAGCGAGTATGAGAATGAGAGCGGGACTGAGAATATGAGCGAGAATGAGACTGAGAATGAGAGCGAGAATGAGAATGATAGTGAGACTGAGATTGAGACTGAGAGTGAGACAGAGAGTGAGACAGAGAGTGAGAGTGAGACTGAGAGTGAGACTGATAGTGAGACTGAGAGTGAGACTGAGAGTGACACTGTAAGTGAGACTGATAGTGAGACTGAGATTGAGACTGAGATTGAGACTGAGAGTGAGACTGAGAGTGAGACTGAGGTTAAGACTGTGAGTGAGACCGAGACTGAGTTTGAGACTGAGAAGAAGGCTGAAACTGAGAGCGAGTATGAGAATGAGAGCGAGACTGAGAATATGAGTGAGAATGAGACTGAGAATGAGAGCGAGAATGAGAATGATAGTGAGACTGAGATTGAGACTGAGAGTGAGACTGATAGTGAGACTGGGAGTGTGACTGAGAGTGAGACTATAAGTGAGACTGGGAGTGAGACTGAGAGTGAGACTGATAGTGAGACTGATAGTGAGACTGAGAGTGAGACTGAGAGTGAGACTGAGAGTGAGACAGATAGTGAGACTGTGAGTGAGCCGAGACTGAGTTTGAGACTGAGAAGAAGGCTGAAACTAAGAGCGAGAATGAGAATGAGAGCGGGACTGAGAATATGAGCGAGAATGAGACTGAGAATGAGAGCGAGAATGAGAATGATAGTGAGACTGAGATTGAGACTGAGAGTGAGACAGAGAGTGAGACAGAGAGTGAGAGTGAGACTGAGAGTGAGACTGATAGTGAGACTGAGAGTGAGACTGAGAGTGACACTGTAAGTGAGACTGATAGTGAGACTGAGATTGAGACTGAGATTGAGACTGAGAGTGAGACTGAGAGTGAGACTGAGGTTAAGACTGTGAGTGAGACCGAGACTGAGTTTGAGACTGAGAAGAAGGCTGAAACTGAGAGCGAGTATGAGAATGAGAGCGGGACTGAGAATATGAGCGAGAATGAGACTGAGAATGAGAGCGAGAATGAGAATGATAGTGAGACTGAGATTGAGACTGAGAGTGAGACAGAGAGTGAGACAGAGAGTGAGAGTTAGACTGAGAGTGAGACTGATAGTGAGACTGAGAGTGAGACTGAGAGTGACACTGTAAGTGAGACTGATAGTGAGACTGAGATTGAGACTGAGATTGAGACTGAGAGTGAGACAGAGAGTGAGACAGAGAGTGAGAGTGAGACTGAGAGTGAGACTGATAGTGAGACTGAGAGTGAGACTGAGAGTGACACTGTAAGTGAGACTGATAGTGAGACTGAGATTGAGACTGAGATTGAGACTGAGAGTGAGACTGAGAGTGAGACTGAGGTTAAGACTGTGAGTGAGACCGAGACTGAGTTTGAGACTGAGAAGAAGGCTGAAACTGAGAGCGAGTATGAGAATGAGAGCGGGACTGAGAATATGAGCGAGAATGAGACTGAGAATGAGAGCGAGAATGAGAATGATAGTGAGACTGAGATTGAGACTGAGAGTGAGACTGAGAGTGAGACAGAGTGAGACTGAGTGTGAGACTGATCGTGAGACTGAGAGTGAGACTGATGGTGAGGTTGATCGTGAGACAGATCGTGAGACTGAGAGTGAGATTGAGTGTGAGACTAAGTTTGAGACTGAGAGTGAGATTGAGGTTAAGACTGTGAGTGAGACCGAGACTGAGTTTGAGACTGAGAAGAAGGCTGAAACTGAGAGCGAGTATGAGAATGAGAGCGAGACTGAGAATATGAGTGAGAATGAGACTGAGAATGAGAGCGAGAATGAGAATGATAGTGAGACTGAGATTGAGACTGAGAGTGAGACTGATAGTGAGACTGGGAGTGTGACTGAGAGTGAGACTATAAGTGAGACTGGGAGTGAGACACAGAGTGAGACAGTAAGAGAGACTCATAGTGAGACTGAGAGTGAGACTGAGAGTGAGACTGAGAGTGAGACAGATAGTGAGACTGTGAGTGAGCCGAGACTGAGTTTGAGACTGAGAAGAAGGCTGAAACTAAGAGCGAGAATGAGAATGAGAGCGGGACTGAGAATATGAGCGAGAATGAGACTGAGAATGAGAGCGAGAATGAGAATGATAGTGAGACTGAGATTGAGACTGAGAGTGAGACAGAGAGTGAGACAGAGAGTGAGAGTGAGACTGAGAGTGAGACTGATAGTGAGACTGAGAGTGAGACTGAGAGTGACACTGTAAGTGAGACTGATAGTGAGACTGAGATTGAGACTGAGATTGAGACTGAGAGTGAGACTGAGAGTGAGACTGAGGTTAAGACTGTGAGTGAGACCGAGACTGAGTTTGAGACTGAGAAGAAGGCTGAAACTGAGAGCGAGGATGAGAATGAGAGCGAGAATGAGAATGATAGTGAGAGTGAGACTGAGAGTGAGACTGAGATTGAGACTGTGAGTGAGTATGTGAGTGAGATTGAGAGTGAGATTGTGAGTGAGACCGAGATTGAGTTTGAGAGTCTAATTGTAATGACTGTGTAATTGTTATCGATGAGCTAACTGATCTGATCTCATACTCATCTTATCATCGTCCACTAGTGTCCCGCCAGCATAAACTTTAATGCAAGCGAGTGAACCATACCATTATCATCCATTAAAAATAGGACTTTATTTTTATATGAATGAAGTGATACTTAAGTGAAGAGAATAAGGAATATATATATTTTTCCTACTCGTGAACGGGTGCTGCTTGTAGGAACTGGTCTGCTCTAATCACTATGACTGATTTCCTCTTATTAATTGTTTAACCAGTTGGTTATATATTCAATTTTTTTTTTATTTGAGTATTTAATTGAATTAGTTCGAATTGGTGGTTTGTGTTCACACACTTAAACTTAAAAATGTAAAGTAATAATAAAATTATTTAAAAGAGCAACACACAAGTTTCTTGCTCGTTCTTCTTGTGATGAGACAGCTTTCCGAACGAGCGGTAGATTAAAAAAATGTAATGACTATTCAAAAGTGCTTCAATGTAAGTTTATTTGAATAAATGATTTTCTATTTCTATTTCTATTTTATACGACACGTCAATAGCTGCCTTTATACGACACGTCAATGGATACCTATCTACACGTCAATAATAAAAAACTTTCATCCGCTATTTTATTTTACCCATTTAAGGGTAACAACATTTTTACAAACTTTGTCATATTCATTTATATTTAATCAACAGCCTCAAAAAAAAAATTATCCCCTAATTTATTTAAGGGTAATATTTTTAAAAACTTTGTATGTCATATTTAATCTGCTCGTTCTTCTTGTAATGAGACAGCTTTCCGAACGAGTGGTAGATAGAAAACAAATTGTTATGACTATTCAAAAGTGCTTAAATTAAGTTTATTTGAATAAATGATTTTCTATTCTATTCTATTCTATTTATATTTAATTAGCAGCTTCACAAATAAGTTTCAAGCTTCTAGCTTCAAAAATGTCATCTTTCATCCCCAATTATCTCTATCTATATCAATTATCTACCCCTTACAACCCTTTTTTTCCATTAAAAAGTAGCCTATGTCCTTTCTCAGGTTCTAGACTATGTGTGTACCAAATTTCATTTAAATCGGTTCAGTAGTTTTGGCGTGAAAGCGAGACAGACAGTTACTTTCGCATTTATAATATTAGTAAGGTGTAAGGTAAATCAAAGTCGCCGTCGCTGTCCGTCCCTATGTATGCTTAAATCTTTAAAACTACGCAACGGATTTTGAAGCTGTTTTAATAGATAGACTGATTCAAGATGAAGGTTTATATGTATAAAACATGTACACCCGTGCGAAGCCGGGGCGAGCTAGTAAAGTATAATACAATCAATAAAAATTCAAATATATTTGTATAATAAATCATTTTTATTGAATTATAACGACATTATTAAATAACAAAAATCAATTTACAACACGATTACATATAAAATTAGAGTTGGAGGAAAGTGTGAGCCACTCTCCTTGACGGGGCGACGCGTTATCGTTTCATTTACATTAGCCAGCTGATTATTGACCAAACAATCTTGTAATGAGTGTCACACATTTTAGAGGGAGCTTCCTTATTGGATCTCTTTCTGTAACGAATTCAAGACACGTCGACCCGCGGTTTCATCATATAATGTTACTAACAATTCTCATTTGCAACTAATGAACAACAATGAATAGGTTTACATATATTTTATTACTTTATTATAATCAAATAATATTTATATAGATATTTTACAATCATATAAGAATAAAAGAATAATAATTTCATAGACAAATAAACTTAACGTAAGTTATATAATCAACAGTATCTGTTGAGATTCTTGCCAGTTCTTCTCAACTGAAGTAGCTAGCTGAACTGAACCGTAGGGATGATAAAAAAATATTAATCTTAAAATAAATAATCTTAAATCATATTATAAACGCAAAAGTTTGTGAGTATGGATGGATGTTTGTTACTCTTTCACGCAAAAACTATTGAACGGTTTGTGATGAAACTTTACTGTAATACAGCTTATATATCAGACTAATATATCGGCTAAAAATGTCAGTAGAATATTAAATATAACGTGCACAAGCGCCTGAAAAGTTAAACAATTAAGAGTGTATAAAACCGTGGTTCTGGAGATCAGGAGCGTTTGTACTTATTGAATGAAATATAGTTATGAGCTTACAACCGTATATATATTGTAATGTGTATAATCTAAGTGCCTAAATAATTTTTTTTTTTTTTTCGGACTACTCCAATGCTGTTGGCCGTAGCTGGCCTTTACAGCTTCATCGGACGTTATGGGGCGAGTGCAGATGGCACTCCAAACCCGCGGAAGGACTTATGGAGCGGCTGAAGGCCTACTCCTGCCCGACGGATACGACTTTAGTCTGAGGGCACCACTAGGGGTTCGAACCTCGGCTCAGGCCGTCGTAATTTCGATCCCCGTTTGAATTGGACGGGGATCGATCGGAGGGGTGCCTAAATAAAAAATTACATATCTATATAAGGAATAACAAAAATATCTTATTAGCGTGTTTTAGAAATATGTATGCAAAAATACAGCGCCATCTAGTTGTACTAGTATAAAACTATTTTGACTCGAATAAAGATATTAAGTTTGAACTAAAAGACTACTTATTAAATACTCACAAACTTTCGCGTTTATATTATGAAAGAATAAGATTTCACCGATGTAATTGCAACTTAACTTACAGACTGCATCTGCAACAGACATATACATTTTTAGTCTGTTACAATTGAGAATTGTTAATAACAGCATTACATAAGCTGTCGATCAGGAAGGCGGCGAAACGGCACTGCTACCTACACACCATAATTACTAAACCTACTGGATATATTTGAAAAGTGTAATTGATAAATTGAGTATTACGCTCCTTACACACGGGGCCAGTCCTAATGAATATAGCTGAAATACATGAAACTGAATCAGTCAAAGAAACAAAGTGAAAATATACTCAATAGTTGAAGCGACTGAAACAAAGTTAAAATCTATACATATAAATAAATTTGGAGTGTCTGTTTGTAATATTGAAATAACCGTTTTTTACTACATGCATATGAATATAAATAGGGTACATACACCAAAAAAAAAAACACTTTTTAAAATTTTTGTCTGTCCGTCTGTCGGTCTGTCTCTGAAATGGTTGGACCGATTTTGACGGGACTTTTTTGGCAGATATTTAATGTAATAGGGAGTAACTTAGGCTACTTTTATTTTAGGAAACAAAGTTAATTTCCACTCGGACGAAGTCGCGGGAACAGCTAGTATTAAATAAATTTATTACGTTAATGTACAGTTCGTATAAAAATCTCCGTTTCGGAGGAGTATGGGAATGAAAACTGACACGAGAATTTTATATATAAGATATATATATATATATATCACTTTGTTTCTTTGAAAAAGCTATTCAGTTGCAATAATACCATGGCTGGATTTAGCTTTGTATATTCTAAATCAGAGATTCCCAAAGTGGTCTATATCGACCCCCAGGGGTCTATAACAAACTGCAAGGGGTCTACAACAGCTGTCATCTTGTTGTTTTTACTTTATGTTTTTAACACTAAACTTTACTACAGTTAGAAATACAAAAAATCAATACCAGATAAGAATGGGGGGTCTACCCAAAGGGGCCGTTCAAGTATTACGTAAGCACTATAGGGGGGCGGGGGGTCTTTTCTTTGCTTATTTTGGATGACATGGGGGTGGGGGAGTCTGTATGATGATTACGTCATCGGTCGTAATTTACTTTTTTACACGAATGGCAACCCTCACATTGTCTTTGTTAAAAAACAATACATTAATTGAGAAATGTTTACGTAAGCATGGGGGGAGGGGTAAGAGCTTTGCTTACTTTTGCTGACAACGGGGGATGAGGGGTAAATAATTGTGATAAATCTGCTTACGTAATACTTGAACAGCCCCAAACCCGAAAAATATGGCAAGGGGTCCACAACCAAAAATTTGGGAACCTCTGCTCTAAATGTATGTAAAAGAGCAAGCCTGAAGAATAGATTTAGCAGCGCCGCGCTGCAGTGGGTCCAGACTTAAAGATTCAACAAACAGTCCATTTATTGTAACATAACCGAAACATGACGGGATGCACCGCTCTCCCGTGTCCCGTCGTAAAATCACAATACTTAATAATAAATATTTACAAATTAACACGAACAATAGGTTATATGTAGAGATTATATTGATCGTAGGAGTACCGCGCTATGACTGGCGGAAGGAGATTTAGTGTATGACATCAATAGTTACTTTTAAACTTTCGTGTTTAATATACATTATTTAAATTGTTAACCGGGTCTTAACACGAATAATTTTATGGCAAATAAAGGTATTTACCTCTCTCGACGTTTCGACTAGGTTGCACTAGCCGTGGTCACGAGCTGACTGGAGTTGACATCGCTGTTACTCCAGTCAGCTCGTGACCACGGCGGTGAGGTAAATACCTTTATTTGCCATAAAATTATTCGTGTTAAGACCCGGTTAATAATATAAATAATATGACATCAATGTTCATACAGCTATGATTATGTAACCATATCCAAAACTGATACGTATAATAGTAAATCACGGTATCTTACCACGTTTTATATTTATTGAGTCCCCGATATTTATAGATTCAACCGACATGATAACGGGTAAACAGAAGAGTAGCAGTAGATGGTAAATAATGGGGTTTTTCAAGAAGGGTATATTAAGGTTTCTTAAGTGTCGGCAACGCGTATGTAACACCGCTGGTGTTTCAGGCATTTATACGCTACGGTAACCATTTACCATCAGATGGGCCGTATGCTTGATTGCCACCATCGTAGTATAAAAAAATCTATGGGTAATCAAATGCGTCTACCTTCACACGTCTTCGTTTGTTGCTACTATTGGAACTCGCTCGATATTCATCTGTACTCACAGTATCTTCGCGTACATTTAAACACATTTTGATCACTTTTTTATATTTTTTAATTAAACGTTTTAAATGTACGTGAAGATACTGTGAGTACAGTTTAGCAACAAACGAAGACGTGTGAAGGTAGACGCATATGTCTGCCCATAAAAAATATTTCATTTACTATGTACCCGCTGCTCTTCAGTTTACCCGTGATCATGGCGGTTGAAACACTGCCGAAATATCGGGAACTCAATAAAAATAAAACGTGGCAAGGTCCCATGATTATTACTAATTATATGTATAAATAAAGCTACCCAAACTGTTTCTTAATTCAAACACGTTGTTATCGCCAACTTCGGGACTATGTACAAATCGTTTGATAGTTGCAATAACGCTCCATGCAAGTTTGGTAACTGAAACTGTCAAATCGATCTTATATAATCGCATAAATATCAATCACATCACGTCTCTTAACAAATGTGTTACATAATCAACAGCAGATGTTAGGATAGTGTACAATATTTTAAAGGGCTCTAATAGACATAGAGAGGACGCATCGCGATGAAACATCGCACCGCACCGCACCGCACCGCATCGCATAGCACCCAGTGGCGTAGTTAGGTAACCAAGGGCCCCGGGGGAAAAAAATGCGACCCCACTGCTTAGAGGGGGGCCCTACATTATAGTTATATTAAAACGCACACATCGCTATCCGTCAAATTGACAGCACTGCCAACCCACAGAAAGAATTTAGGGAAATTTTGAAAAGTTCAGTTCGATTCGAGATTTTCTGGTAAAGATTCGAGGGCACCATGAGCTCGAGGACCCGGGGCACCGGCCCGCCTAGCCCCTAGGTAGCTACGCCACTGATCGCACCGCACCGCAACAACACCTGATGGTATAAGGGAGCCTGGAGTTTAGAACTCGAAGCAGCGCTGCAGGTTGACGTACTTCTTGAGGGCGTGCGGCAGCGGCAGCTCCTTGACGGCGCGCTTCATGCACAGCGACAGGCGCACGCGGCGAGCGTCGTCCTCGTGGTGGCGGGACCGCTGCGGCGGGCGTCGCTTGCGGCGGTGCGCGCCGTCCGGTTCCGTGCCGTCCGTGTCCGCGCCGTCCGGCTCCGCGCCGGACTCGCGCGACCCGGACGACGAGCGCGCCTCCGGGCCGCCACGGGACCTCTTCTGCCGCCGTCTGCGACCTGTGCGTACATTATAAGATTAGACAACGCTATACGTCTGTGATGGGGATATTCTTAAGATACATAGATCACTAGATCTTAAGATACATAGATCTAATCCCTCGATCCTTCGGGCGGCGCGGCTAAGGCAATTTGTTCACTGGTGAGGTGATGGAGTGATTGGTTTTAGGGTACAATGGGACTGACATGTACTTAGATGGTACAAAAGTCCCTAATTTTTAAAAAATCTAGACCCTTATAAATTTTCTACGGCAAGTGCTATTGTTATATATAGAATAGAATAAAATAGAAAATAATTTATTCAAATAAAGTTAGTTTAAGCACTTTTGAATAGTCATAACAATTTGTTTTTTATCTACCACTCGTTCGGAAAGCTGTCTCATCACAAGAAGAACGAGCAAGAAACTTGCGTGTTGCTCTTTTAAATAATCCTTGTAAGTTTACATTTACAAGTCGAAACTTGTGAATACAAACTACCAGCCAGCAGTAATTTTTTGGGTCAAATATAAATATGCAATAAGATTAAATCAGTCGTAGTGATAAGAGCAGACCAGTCCCTAAAAGCAGCACTCGTTCACGAGTATGACGGATGAGCCAGCCATCACTGCGCTCGACCATATTTTAGGGACCCCAATGACCCGGCCCACCACGCCGCCGTTGTCCGCAAATAAACTTATTCTTGCTAAATATTGCTATCATCTATAAATTCATCTATCCTATAATAGGCTTTTTTACATAACATTTGTTTAATATAAAATTTGAATTGCCTCTCTGTCAGATTTAGCGTAGATTCTGACAGTTTATTATAGAATCTTATGCAATATATATTTATATCTTTTACGTTTCTGTATTATGTGTCATATATTAATGAACCATGAATAAAGATATTTTGAATTTTGAATTTTGAAATTTTGAACGTTTCTGAACATATATTAATGAAATCAATCTTTCTGCACCACTCATGGCTGACTGGTAGGTGTTAAGTCCACCGTGTGTATTATTGGATTATTAAAAAATGTTTATTTTATGTTTATTTTTTAATTATGGTAAATTAAGTTTAATTATATGTACATTTTATTTGCTCTTTTTTTTCGTTTGTTGTTTATATTGTATTTTGTACATTGCACTGAATAAAATATTTTACTTTTTTTCTTTCTTTCTTTCTTTCTTACATTATTTTTTTTTTACATTGAAGTTAAATAAATAAGTAATTAGGTTAAAATTTGTTGGAAAAATATATAAACGTTCATTTCATTCATTATGGATCCACAGTTCAGCAAGTAGTTAACTTTCTAGTGTTTAGGGTAATTGTCACGATCTCGGTAGTCCAACAGTTGAGCACACCATCTTCCTTCTGTTAATAATAATAATCTCAGGACAATTCACACAGCGCCATCTAGACCCAAGTTAAGCTAGCTAAAGCTTGTGTTATGGGTACTAGATAACTGATACAAATACATAGATATCGTAAATACATACATAATATACATAGAAAACACCCAGACCGTTAACTATCATACTCATGAATACAAATGATTGTCCGTGCGAGGAATCGAACCCGCGACCATCGGACGTAAAGCGGTGTGCTAGACCGCTAGACCACCGAGGTTGTCTAATGCGGATTCGATTCCTGGTACGGTTCAAACATTTGTATTCATGAGAGATTGTTTTATACTATGGGAAACTAGAATACGGCATATTAATAAAGTATTACCGTATTGTATGGTATGAAGAAAGAGCCTAGTTTCTTCCATCAAGAGAGTTAATCTATACATATAAATAAAATTGGAGTGTCTGTTTGTAATATTGAAATAATCGTTTTTTTACTACATGCATATGAATATATATACGGTATATATAGCAAAATAAGATTTTTTACAATTTTTGTCTGTCTGTGTGTCTGTTTGTTGCGGCTAATCTTTGAAATGGCTGGACCGATTTTGACGGGACTTTTTTTGGCAAGTAGCTGATGTAATAAGGAGTAACTTAGGCTACTTTTATTTTAGAAAAATAAAGTTAAAAACCACGCGGACGAATTCGCGGGAACAGCTAGTAAAGAAATATAATTGATACATCAGCCAACGTTTTAATGAACTAGAAAACTCACCTGCCAATGCTTCTTTATCGACGTCCTCCGTGAGGCTGTCGGAGCGACGCGAGCCGTCTGCGTCCGACGACTCGTCCGTCTTTGAATCAGTCTTAGTTGGTGAGGAACTCGACGGCGAGTTCTCTCCAATGCCACTGTCCAGCTTCTGTCGTTTCTCCGGCTTCGGTTTCGGTCCCTCCTCTGTGGTTTCCTCATCGCTGACCAGCTCCTGGGTGGCTTCGGTGCTTTCCTCCCACTCCATCTCCCCTTCCTTGGAAGTACTCGGCATCGCCTCGCTCGATTTGCCTAAATAGATCTCTACTTCCGATGGCACTTCTCGAGTCTTGTCATCGCCTTTTCCTGATTTAGGTGATGAATCATCCGATTTATCGGTGTCTGTAGACTTCCGAGAGCTCCCGGCATCATCGGGTGGAGGCGGGGGCGGTAGTAATGGACCCGTTAGATTGTCGTCCCCCTCTGTGCGAGCTACATTTCGGAATTCAAATGTAAGCAATCCGCGACCGCGGCTCGCTCTCGGCGAGTTGTCCCGATTGTCCGAGAGGTTTGCCGACAGATCGAGTGCGCGGTCGCTGCTGGAGCCGGTGCCGGCGTCGCCGTCGTTGCCGTCGTCGTTGTCGTCGTCGCCGCCGCCGGGTCGGGGATCGTCCTCGTCGGCCGACGAGTCCGACGACGTGTCGCCGGTGTCGAAGCGCAGCGATCCAGCTACGCGGTTCTGCCCCATACTCAGCACGAGGCTGAGGAGGGCGTTCATCTCGTTGGCCCCATTGTTGCGGTCCAAATCGTGCAGGACGTTTAGGCCCTCTGTGAACACAACAAGCAATAGAGTTAAATATGTCACTAAATATTAAGTAACAAGTGTGTAAGTCGTAATTACTTCAGTTCGAACTTATGTTATACAGAGTATGATATTGAAATGTTACGTAGAAGTAACTATGATGTACCGCATTTCATTATTCGATAAGATAAGGGGAAGTGGTATACTGATTGCAAAGGGCTAGCCTGCTAGCTCCTTGTGCTGCTGCTGCTGGTGGCGGCGAGGGCGGCGGGGAGCGCAGCTGCGGGTGCCTGCGCCGCGAGCGCAGGTCGCTGTCGTCGTCGATGGGGATGCATATGCGGCGCGGGCAGGCGGCGCGCGGGGGCGGCGAGGGCGGCCGGGTGCCTGCGCCGCAGCTACAGTACGGGGCGCGGGTACTGACCGAGGTCGCTGTCGTCGTCGATGGGGATGCAGATGCGGCGCGGGCAGGCGGCGCGCGGCGCGAGGGCGGCGGGGAGCGCAGGCGGGTGCCTGCGCCGCAGCTACAGTACGGCGCGCGGGTTCTGACCGAGGTCGCTGTCGTCGTCGATGGGGATGCAGATGCGGCGCGGGCAGGCGGCGCGCGGGGGCGGCGAGGGCGGCGGGGAGCGCAGCTGCGGGTGCCTGCGCCGCAGCTACAGTACGGGGCGCGGGTACTGACCGAGGTCGCTGTCGTCGTCGATGGGGATGCAGATGCGGCGCGGGCAGGCGGCGCGCGGGGGCGGCGAGGGCGGCGGGGAGCGCAGCTGCGGGTGCCTGCGCCGCAGCTACAGTACGGGGCGCGGGTACTGACCGAGGTCGCTGTCGTCGTCGATGGGGATGCAGATGCGGCGCGGGCAGGCGGCGCGCGGGGGCGGCGAGGGCGGCGGGGAGCGCAGCTGCGGGTGCCTGCGCCGCAGCCCGGCCCGCATGGAGCTGCGGACGCGGGCCCGCGCCAGCTGCTGCAGCCGCACCGGGCACTGCTCCTCTGCACGCGCAAGCCTCGTTACCTACCGACATCTCGATACCTCTGCGTTATCTGACCATTCGACGGTGATTACTTCAAATGTGCTCCGGTAGAGAAATAAAACGTAAAATGTTGATTGAACTATAAATTTCATTAAAGTATTCGTGAGAATTTTTTTACTATGACTTCTGTTTGTTATGTTTCTATATGTTTACAATAATATTATAATTTTCTGTGTATCACTTTGATACCAAATAAATTTCATATGTACTTAATAATTCAATGAATTATTTTTTAATTATGACATTGAGTTTGTATCTTTGTTTAAGTACAATTATTAATGACTACTAAACACGACTTTACTTCTTTACATAGTATAAAACAAAGTCACTGTCGCTGTCTGTCCGTCCCTATGTATGCTTTAATCTTTAAAACTACGCATCAGATTTTGAAGCGGTTTCTTTTAATAGATAGAGTGATTCAAGAGGAAGATTTATATATATAATACATGTACACCCGTGCGAAGCGGGGGCGAATAGCTAGTTAAGAATCATAACGACTAAAATAAATAGGTTTCTACGATAAATATCGTGTATATGTGCAAATAAAAAACTTATTAAATTTTTCATTATACGTTCGAGTTGTTTACATTTTAAGTTCGCTAACCGAGCACTTTTTTAAATAATAATTGAAATATTGAAAATGTTTTTTGAGAACTGACAGATAATGCAGATGTTGCGAAATTTCGATAGAAATAACACTCTAAACATAGGTCCTTATGATTGTAATTCCAAAAACGGTATACAGCGTCATTGTAGACTGTTGGCGTTGTTGTTGAGAATTTCTCTGAAATTATTTGAACTTTTTTTTAACCCACATTTTTTTTTTATTTAATTGTAATGGGAAACAAGCTGATTGTCCACCGGGTGTTAAATATTCACTGTCGCCTATACATATGTACATTTTTTATACTTCTATGGTGGGAAACAAGCATACGGCCCATCTGATGGTAAATGGTTACCGTAGCCTATGGACGCCTGAAACACCAGGTGTGTCACGTGCGCGTTGCCGACCCTTGAATATTGACATCACCTCACCGTGTGACTCATGCATTGCCATATCGGATGATTACCATATGGCAATATATCAGAGACAACCTGCAACCGATACAGCTTATACAGCAAGCTGCTTACGGGTGAATTAGATGATACTGGTACTGCTACAGTTTCACAATCACTGTACATACAATGGTTCCGAAAGAGCCATTTTAGCTTTCCACATCAATATATTGTATTAATAAAACAATACCCTCTTGATACATTCCTTTCGTATTACTCGCGGTTTTCGGCTGAGAGACAAGGACAAATGATCAGTCTGTTACTAATCTTAACTCACGCGCTTTTCTTCTTAATTCCTACTTAAAATACAAATAATTGTTTTTTTTTTAACTATCCTTAGACCCACATACAGTAACAGTACCCACAGAGTCTACTTACAGTCTACCTCTGGTATAATTATGATAAAACAATAAACAATGCATGGAAGATCCATAATCAAATACATAAATGCTAATATAACACTACTATGTTCTCTGGCGCAGATGTACTTCTCCCAGTAAACTGGAAACATGGGTTGGACAGAGAGAAATAACATGGGTGTAGTATCGGGACATACAAACTTACATTTGCACTTTGTTAAAGAAATAACTCTTAAGAATTCATAGTCCTAAACAGATCAGATTCACTGGTTGTATGGAACACCGTACCATAACAATAATATACTTATAAATTATCACTTACGTAGCATATATCATATCACTATACATATATTACTATACAATAAATCAGTGTATAACATCAAGTGCTCACTACGGGACGTATCTTTTATTTATCATCCCCGTAGATTATCAATTATAACTATCAATTATCAATATCAATTATCATTATCAATAGGTGTAGGAACAAAATCCCTACTCTGGTACTATACAGAGTAATACTGATAGAAATACAAAAATATCTAAACGATTACTATTGGATCTACTCATGAATACCAATAATTGTTTTGCACGGTAATGGGACCCGCAATTATAGTGGTAGAGCGTTATTTTAACCCCCACTACACCACAGTGGTCAACATATGTAAGTATCGTTTAAAAAGTCAATATATCTTTTTAAAAATACAATAATTACAAAGAATATACTGGATGAACTTTAAATAAATTTAAAACATCTGTTAAATCATATTTATAGAGCAAAGCCTCACTACTCTCAGTACTCACTTACTTACTAAACGATTACTTGAATGATGAACGTGGCAATAATTGTTCATGATTTCATTTATCTTTATAACTGTACTAGCTTTTGCCCGCGGCTTCGCTCGCGTTAATTTATCCTCATAGAGGTGGAATTCATGAAATTCCGTTCTTAGGGGATGCCTACGTCATAGTAGCTTTATGCATGCAAAGTCTCAGCCCGATCGATTTGAAATTGACAAAGTTCATACAAACTTTCATCCCCAATTTTATCCCCTTGGGGGTAGAATTAATCAAGATCCTTTCTTAGCGGATGCCTACGTCATAACATTTACCTGCATGCCAAATTTCAGCCCGATCCGTCCAGTGGTTTGGGCTGTGCGTTGATAGATCACTACGTCAGTCACCTTTGAGTTATATATATAGATAATATAAATAAACTGACTTTAAAAAAAAGACTATTCAGCTGTGTTTCTTGTCAGTTCTTCTCAATTGAATCTGTATATTGAACTCGACGGTAGGGAAACCAACGTTGTGGTGAGGGAGACTGTGGAGTGTTGGAGTTACGGTTTTAACGCTCATAAGCGGCTAAAATGTCCTACAAAAATAAATGATTTTTAATTTTATTTGATCTACTTACCTAGTCTAATGAGCTCGCTGGTCTCGCTCTTGCATGGTTCTCGGAGTGGTGCGAAGGACACGTTGAGTAGCGTGCGAGTGGTCCACTCCGTCTCAGAGACACGTTCCATTTGCACCAAGTTGTCGTTCAAAGGCATCACCAGGATCCCGCCGATCTGTTCCAATACACCAGATACATTGGAATCGACTTTCGCGCGGGAAAGAATAGAATAGAATAGCAAAATAGAACAGAACGGAACGGAACGGAAGGAACGGAACAGAACAGAACAGAACGATGTTCCAATACACGCACCATATACATTCAAAATTCAAAATATCTTTATTCATGTAGGTCTATTACAGACACCTACGATATGTCAAATCGGAATGATTTCGGGCTGAGAAGAACTAGGAAGGAAGGAATAGAATAGAATAGAATTTTAATAGAAAGAGTTTTCTTTACATAGTATAAAACAAAATCGCCGCCACTGTCTGTTAAGCTAGGGGCTAGCAGAATAGATCTATATAGGTCGCAGTGCTACAGGTCTAAGCACCTGACAATAGCCCAAACCCCTCAATAACAAAGATCCTGGATCTCGTTGTACAGCGCATAAAAAGCGACATTTGTTCAAGCTGTCACTTAGTGAGGGAAGGTGATTGTTAGTAATGGGATCTAGGGAAACCATCGTGGTTAATTCCTGGTTATTCAATCACGATGCACATATAAATGTATAGTGATTTAAAATCCAAAATAGATACTTTCTACATGTGGTGTTGGGGCAAAATGTAAGGAATATCAGGGACGGAACGCCGCACTAACGACTGTGTGCCTCCAGCGTCTGCTAACTTTCGGCCACATGGCCCTTCGGAAACCAGATAAATTGGAAAAATGTATAATGGTAGCCTACGTTGATGGAAGCACTACGTTGTACGGCACTTGCACGACTAATCCTGTACGAGAGTGAGAGAAATATACAGTCAGCACAAAATAAAAATGCCTGGAGAGTTTTGGTTGGAAGAAGCATTCCTGGTGGTCACGACCCTCAATCTTCAGGAATCGACAAAGTAGAAGTGATTTATAATATTAATATATACCTTTATGAGCTGTTTGAAATAGTTCTCGTATTGTTCAGGGCAGCCCGCGCCGCAGTACACGCGGTCGTATGGAGCCTGGAGTGGCGCCAGGCACAATCCGTTACCTGATGAATAAACAGTTGGCTGAATTTAAATTGTTCTCAGTAGATACCAGGATAGACTGTAAAAATAATAAAAATAAAGTATTTGGTGGCCTCATTGGTCTTGCGGTTTAGCACAGTGCTTTACTTCCGATGGTCGCAGGTTCGATTCCTCGCACGGTACAAACTTTTGTATTCATAACTACGATTGTTTGTATTAGTCTTCATATTTACTATGTATATTATATCTTATATATAAAATTCTCGTGTCACAGTTTTCGTTCCCCATACTCCTCCGAAACGGCTTGAGCGATTCTCATGAAATTTTGTGAGCGTATTGAGTAGGTCTGAGAATCGGCCAACATTTATTTTTAAAAAAAAATGTTCAATAACAATAATTTTTTTTTTTTATTTTAAGGTAAAACAACGTTTGCCGGGACAGCTAGTTATATATGAATTTAGAAAATACTAAGTACATCTCTCATTTGTCTAGTACCCATAACGCAAGCTCTGATAAACTTGGGGCTAGATGGCGTTGTGTGAATTGTCAAGGGTTATTTCTTATTATTTAAAGCCTTTATCTATACATATATTATAAATAAAATTGGAGTGTCTGTTTGTAATATTGAAACAACCGTTTTTTACTACATATATATGAATATAAATACGATACATAATACACCAAAATAACATTTACATGAACTTACATATACTCATGAATACAAATGTTTGTACCGTGTGTGGAATCGAACCCGCAACTCAGAAGTAAGACAGCGTGCTAAACCACTAGATAATCGAGGCCGACTTATATACAAAAAAAACATTTCAATAACAATAATATTTACTTTACATTAAAAGATAACAATCGATTAGGCAAACAACTTGTAACAGATAAACATACAACAAATTATATAATAATAATATTATGACACACAAGATAAGATAACATATTACATTTAAAAATAATCATACTTAAAATTATCTTCACGCCAAATACATTACCGGGTAGACACAACTAAGTGCCATATATGAAAAACAACATGAAATTAAATCAAATTTGCATGTTATTATTCTGACTTTGTTTAACTTAAAACACCAAGAAGTCAGAAAAACAACATATAAAAACGAATAAATACAATTATAATAATAATAATTGCATTTATTTCTTCTCATAAACATTGTACACATTGCGAACAGATACAGTGCATCTCCCTGTACGTAATGCGACTTATACTGCAGATAATATTTTTAAACATCACATCATTTCTGTCAGCCCCGTCAACAGACTGCTATGACCACTCCTTATACATAAAATATATAGTTGACATGAGTATATTTTTTTATTGAGGGTTTTCAGCTATATACAGGTGCTAAGACTTGTAGCACTGCGATCTACATAGATGTATTGTGCTCGCTTTTTTCAAAGTTCGCTACCTAGACCCGTCAGAGACAAGTATTGAAGGATACTCTTAGGAGTGATAGTTTGTATCTCCTCACTATATAGTGTATACTTTGGAATTTTCGTTTCGTAATGAAATGTGTATCCTTTATGGTTGTAGCTTACTCATGTATAAACATTCCGTTTATACATGAGTAAGCTACAACCATAAAGGATACACATCCTAGAGTGGCGTTTACTCTTCAGCTTGGTGAAAATATATATAAGTATAATAATGTAAATATTATATAAGTATTGATTGTTAATAAAACTTCTTCTCCTTCTTCTTTATTTTAAACTATCTGCACCCGTGACATCGTCCGCGTGGAATTTAACTTTATTTTTTTTAAATAAAAGTAGCCTAAGTTACTCCTTATTACATCAGCTACCTGCCAATAAAAGTCCCGTCAAAATCGGTCCAGCCATTTCAGAGATTAGCCCGAACAAACAGACAGACAGACAATAATTGTAAAAATGTTATTTTGGTGTATTTATATTCATATGCATGTAGTAAAAAACGGTTATTTCAATATTACAAACTGACACTCCAATTTTATTTATATGTATAGATGTATAGATGGCTGCCACAATAAAAAAACTTCAAGAGTCTTGTCATTCAACTTTATGTCCGGAAATCTCAGAGGTGCTTGTCTAATTGTTTAGTAATGTAACAAATACATATATGTGGCAGTGGCAGAAGAAAAGTAAGAGATAAATCAACTACTGTGATATTCTTACCTCGAGTCATGGACAGGTTTTTATAAATAGTGAGAGAGAGCAGAGTTCGAAGATATTAAGTGGAAAAACATATAATAATTCCAGTGTCAAGCTTGTGTGTACAAATATTTAATATAATAATAATAACCCTGGTCAATTCACACAGCGCCATCTAGTCCCAAGCTAAGCAGTTTATGTTATGGGTACTAGACAAGTGATATAAATAATATTTTTTTTTGTAAACACATAAATATACATGGAAAACCAGAGTTTTCAAAAACCCATGAGTATTGGACTCATGAATACAAATGTTTGATTGAACCCGCCAGCATTAGAAGTAAAGTGGTTTGCTTAACTGTTAGATCACTGAGGCAGTTTCATTGAAAACAAAATTTAATTTAATATGCATTTAATAAGATAATAATTACGGCAAATGTATGTATTAGAGTGTACACTATACTGCTATCAATACAACCATGTGAAACAAAATTTATATAAATATCTTATTAATATTATAAAAACCAAAGTTTGTGAGTATGGATGGATGTTTGTTACTCTTTCACGCAAAAACTATTGAATGAATTTTGATGAAACTTTACAGTAATATAGCTTATCCATCAGAATAACAAATAGGCTATAAATTTCATGAGGGTGAAATCGTGGGCACAGCTATTATTATTATTTATGGACGTGGCCTACCAGCTGACTTTGAGAATGCACATTCAGACAAAAAGAGACCTAATGAACTAATTTAAATCCAAATACAAGACACCGCTAGGAAATCATCCTAATGTGCTAGCCAACCAACTAATAGTCCCTGAAAACTTAGTCATCTTAAAAGACATGGAATCTGATGACAAATCAGGACCTCCTAAAGAGATGATGATTTTGCTGGAAATCACTCTCTACCCATAACATAACTTTACCACTTCTGTACATAGTCGTAACTGATTGCAAGATGTAAATAGAAAAAAAAAATTTATATACTAGAAGACCCGGCCAGGTGTTGCTGCGGGTAATAGCTTCTTTATATAGAAAAATAATTTGCAATAAAATAATATTGGGACTATAAATTGAGATGTAAGTTATCCTATCTTTCAAGTTGGATCAAATTGCACACAATATGCAAATCAAATTTGCAATCAGTATTTTAGGAGTCCATGACGGACAAACAACGTGACACAATTTTTATATATAAAGAATATATGATTTACTTACCAAGATAGAACCTAGGTTCGCAAAAGTCAAACTCATCCAGAATAGCTGAATTTTCTATAAACTGGCCGAGTTTCTTGTTCGCATACTCCACCACAAATGGACGGACTTCAACACCATGGCTGATCCCGCTAGAACCCAGTATCAATCCCACCATGGTGCTGAGATAGCCAGTACCGGAGCCAATATTCAGGAATGATAAACCCGGTTTCAGCTTCAGGCTTTCCATGACCTCACTGTTGAATAACATCATTCATAAATATTTATTTACTGCTTTATATGTGCTAATGTATGATATACAAATTTTAATATTATATACATGAAAGTTTGTGACTATGGATGGATGTTTCTTACTCTTGCACACAAAAACCACTGATCAGACTTTAATGAAATATAACTGCTTATTTATTTATTTATTTATTTAAAACTTTATTGATTTTGTACAAAACTCACACTTGTAGTTTTTCAGGCATAACAATGTAAATGAGAGAAGTAGATATACAAAATAGAGATAATTAATAATAATAATAATAATCTCATGACAATTCAACAACATCTAGACTATAAATTTTAAGCTTGTGCTTTGGGTACTGACAACTGATACAAATGCATAGCTAGAAATACATACATAATTGAAAATATAGACTGATACAAAAATCATACTTGAATACTTTTTCAGGCATAACAAAGAGATAAATAAATAGACCACAGATAATATAATAATATAAAACTGTATATAAGATAATTAATAATAAAAATAATAATAGGATTCATTTTCATTGTCATTGTGAAGTTTTAGCTATACATTATTAATGTTAACTATTGTAATAATCTACTCAGTATTCCTGATAAACCATAGTAATAATAGCATGGTTATAGCCAGCTCAAGAACATGGCTAGTGCAACCTAATCCAGCGTTGCTCAATATGTGGTTATTGTAGAATCTAAAATAAAAATAAAAACAAGTAACATTGCTAGATACATGCACAAAATAATCGTTTACCTGTATATACAGGGAGCAGACAAATGCAGTGGCCCATTCCGCCATGCTAGATCCTTGTAAGCCTGGTCCCGGGTGTCCGGGGTCATGTATTCGGCGCGGTCCAGTGCGCGGAACACTTTTTCCACGGTCCGTGTTCGGATGTACTTCCCTCCCATCAAGTTATCAATCAGCTCGTTGTTGTCGCGGCCCGAGCTCACGGCACCCCCCATTCTGATTGTTTGTTTTGTTCACTATCACAAAACCCTCCCTCGGCCAAACGCCTCAGCTGATTGGAATCGTGACGTCACAGATGTTTTTCAACATATTTTTAGAGATTATACAAAAGAAACCAATTTAATGCTTTTATTATAAGTTAAGTTCTTATGATAAATACACATTTAAACATATAATGTCATGAAATGCAATTAATTAACAAAAGAAATTAGTCAATTTATAGCAAAACACTTTCATAAGAAGAGAGATAAATTTTATTTTATTTTCTTTGTCAAATTGTCACTCTATTTCGATCGAATATCTTCAAATACCATACATAATGTATAATATCAAGAAAAACAGATTAAATAAACCAACCATGACACAATATAATGTATGATCTAAATTGCTTGTAATTGAGAACAGACTGTTTATGATCTACGCAGACAGCACAGTACAACTACTGACTACCCTGTGCGTCACAGGTTTATTAAATTTATAAACAAATTTTACAGAAACCCAACCACATTTAACAATACATCTAGATATCTATTATTGCTTAATATAACATAGTGTGCCCATAGTTATCTAAACTTTGTCATAGTATGAAATGAGTAAGTACTTGACCTTATATTACTCTGTATTCGTATCAGTATCTTTAACTTTAACTTCTATCTGTATCACTTAAAAAAACAAACTGACAGATCATCAAACTACAGAATTTGCAATGCCATTTATTAATTTATTGTTTAGAATTTCTGTGAAAATCAAATAGATATTCATTCAAAATTTTCATTAACAGGTAATTAATTCACTATTTTCATGTTTCTATATATTAGACGGTCGTATTCGGATACTTTTAACAAACATGTCGAGTCACAGTCAAACGTCTTTCTTTCTTGGATTCATAGACCCATTGCTGTGAGGTGTGATAGAAAGTAATGTTTTTATTGACGTAATAAGTGTTAGTGAGAGAATATTTATACAGCAGAGTGATGGCGGAGACTTGCGAAGCGCAGGCGAGCGTGTCTGCATCGGCGCCTGGTGGCGACGCAGGTCAAGAAGACCGTATTTCGGTACCTCTTTATAATATTATTATTATTATTATTCTTTATATTATATATCTACCTTTGATGAGGTGATAAACTTGTTATCAGCAAATAATAACAGCTATAAAAGAAATGATGGTGATAAAGACTTTTTAAACGGACAACAAAAATTTGCAGACAATTATACATGTGTTTAGTATTACAGCTTTTTGGAGAAGTGCGAAAGGAAGTGGTTGAAGTTGTAATATCTTGAGGCTTGTGTGTAAGGATGTTGGAATGACACCTGTAGATGAGATAAATGATTGGGAGAGTTTTCACTATTTCTTCCTGCCATTGTAGTTCTACTTTATTTTATTATTATTAATAGCTGTGCCCGCGTGTTATAGTCACCTGGACTAAACAAAGAAAAAATAACAATAAGCTACCCAAAAAAAGCAAATAAAATGAATGATTTTCCATACAAACTTCAATCCTGATTAGGTTAAATTTTTTACCCCCTTAAGGGTAACATTTGAATGTAATATAGTATTTAATCAGCAGCCTCAAAAATAAATTTCAAGCTTCTAGCTATAAAAATGACAATATTCCATACAAACTTTCCCCTTTCAACCCATTACAACCCTTTTTTCGCATTAAAAAGTAGCCTATGTCCTTTCTTAGAGTCTTTATTCGTACTTTACATTTTTTAGTTTAAGTGTATGAATACAAACTACCAATTAGCACTAATTCAATTAAATACTCAAGCACTTAAATATTCAGAGATCCTATATAGATTATAAAAATTTACATTTAAAAAAATATTACTTTCTTTTGGAGTGACAATGCAAGTATTTTAAATAATAATAAATACAAATATTTTTACAACATTAAATAATAATAAATACAAATATTTTTACAACATTAAATAATAATGAATACAAATATTTTTACAACATTAAATGCAATGGGTAATTGCCTGACCCTTATTAAATAATTTTAGCTGATTGTGAAACATCAAATTTTTTGAATTAATGATTTTTCCATACATTGTCATTGGGCTCTCTAAAATATGGTCGAGCGCGGTGATGGCTGGCTCATCCGTCTTACTCGTGAACGGGTGCTGCTTGTAGGGACTGGTCTGCTCTTATCACTAGGACTGATTTAATCTTATTGTGTTTTTGTATTTGACCCTAATAAATTAGTGCTGGTTGGTAGTTTGTATTCACATGTTTCAACTTGTAAAATGTGAACTTACGAGGATTATTTAAAAGAGCAACATGCAAGTTTCTTGCTCGTTCTTCTTGTGATGAGACAGCTTTCCAAATGAGCGGTAGATTAAAAAAATATTGTTATGACTATTCAAAAGTGCTTCAATTAAGTTTATTGGAATAAATGATTTTCTATTCTATTCTATTCCATATCTTCCAGTTCAATACACAGATTCAATTGAGAGGAACTGGCAAGGAACTTAACTGAATTTCTATTTTTTTTTAAAAGTTTATATACATCACATTACATGTACATTATATACTTATATGGGTGTCTATGTTTAACATTATATGAAATGAAATGAAATAATATTTATTCAGCAGAAGAAAAAACTAAAACACACATTAAACAAAAAAAAAAAAACAGCACACAAATTATGTGTGTGCGCATGTGCATGCATATGTATGTCTGTCGAAGCATCTACTGAACAGGTCCGTGCTCAGCATAATGCTGCAGCGGCTTCAGCGCTGCAACACTGTTTTTCAGGAAAAGACCTATGAAAATCCTGTACATAAACAACTGCATGCATTGCCATGCATGTATGTCATTTGAGTAATCCTTTATTGAGTAATCAACTTTGCTCCTTAATTTTATATTTTTATGTTTATAAAATCCTCAATATCAAATAAAAAAAAGTTTAGATAAACCTATATTAGGATGAGGCCACTCTTCCTCAATGTATTGACTTTAGATTTGTGTTATTACATCATACATATCAATAGAAATATATTTTATTTTAATAAAGCAAAATTGTTTTTTTGCACCATTACAAAACAATATTTAAAATTTAACAATGTTAGTTTAACAAGTTTAAACAATTACCCTCAACTTTTTTTTAATTCCACCATATTTGTTACAAATTTATTTTATCCTGTGGTTACAAAGATGCCATTAAAAACCAATTTTTTTTTTTTTGTTATGCAAAAAAAAAAAAATCATATTATAATTACATAGTATAAAATAAAGTTGCTGTCAGTGTCTGCCTCTATGTATGCTTAAATCTTTAAAACTATGCATCCGATTATGAAGCTGTTTTTTAATAGATGGAGTGATTCAAAAATAGAAATAGAAATAATCTTTATTCAAATAAACTCATTACAAGCATTTTTGAATAGTCATATTTTGATTCTACCACTGAAAATCATACAAAATAATGGTTTATTTATATATATATATAATACATGTACACCCTTGCGAAGTAGCTAGTTGTGTATAAAAAGAAGTGATAGGAGCCCTATGAAACAAATTTTATTTGACAAGGACTTTATTTGTTTCCATTTTTAGTCTTGAATTTCACTTTCAACTATATATTTGGGTTTAGTAGTAGTGAAGTTATGTTATTATTATACAGAAAGACAAGATACAATTTATGTAGGTTGTTTTTGTTGCCTATTATTGGAATGTGACATGAATTGTGTTGTCTGTTTGTTCTAATCCTTACTAATGTTATAAATAAGAAAGTAAATCTGTCTGTCGCACTTTCATACCAAAACTATTGAACCTATTTAAACGAAATTTGGTACACAGATAGTCTAGACTCTGAGGTAGGTATAGGTTACTGACATAGGTTACTTTTTAATGCGAACAAAGGGTTGTTGTTAGGTATTGAAAGTTTGTATGGAAGTATTGTCATTTTTAAGGCTAGTAGCTTGAAACTTATTCTTTAGGATTTTGATTAATATAAATAAATTACATTTAAAGTATTTAAAGTTATTACCCGTTAGGGTAAAATAAAATTTGTATGGAAATTCCTAATTTTTTAAACTAAAACAATGAAACTTTTTGCTTTGGCTTTTTGGGTTAGATTAATAATAATATTTTACTAGTTCATTCCTGTAAGATATATGTAAAATATTATGTTAACTAAAACTGGCTCATGGAAACACCCCTGTGTTTATTGTACTGTTATGTCCTTATATAACAGACTTCATACAGATGTAGGTAATAATTAAAAGTTCCTTTGTCAGTGTTTATTATATACTAGCTGTGCCTTTTCACTTTCACACTTTTCCTGTTTCACCTGCATGAAATTTATAGCCTATGTGTGATTTTGATGTCACAAGTTAATGTAATGTAACTGTTATGTTTAATCAAATTCTGTTATAAATCTGCCAGAAAAAAGATTTAAATGTCAAATAAAACAGTTCCTTTGCAAAATGCTTACTATAAAAATGAAGAATTCGTTAACGATAATAATGTTTTTATAGAAAAACTTTAAATCCATAGCACAGACAATATTATCTGATTACACTAATAATGAGTGCGTAGCGATTTCTATGTTGATTATCGCATGCCTCTTAATTGTTATACTGTAATTATTTATATAAAAAAACATCTATTAAAAAGAGCCACACACAAGTTTCTTGCTCATTCTTCTTGTGATTTTATTATTTCATTGAATTAGTGCTAATCGGTGGTTTGTATTCACACACTTAAACTTAAATTGTAAGTAAGAATAAATTATTTAAAAGAGCAACACACATGTTTCTTGCTTGTTCTTCTTGTGATGAGACAGCATTCCGAATGAGCGGTAGATTAAAAAAAAAAATGTTATGACTATTCAAAAGTGCTTCAATGTAAGTTTATTTGAATAAATGATTTTCTATTCTATTCTATGAATCTGCTTTCCGAATGAGTGGTAGAATCAAAATATGACTATTCAAAACTGCTTGTAATGAGTTTATTTGAATAAAGATTATTTCTATTTCAAAACCCATTCAGTAGTTCTGCGTGAAAGAGTAACAACAAACATCCATCCATACTCACAATCTTTCGTGTTTTTAATATTTGTTGATTGAAAAACAACTTGTTTTGTATTAATATGTGCTTACACTTGTAATATTTCTGTCGACCCTTGAGACCCTTCCATTAGTTTATGCCTCCACTAACATAGATTTAAGTTAAGTGTAAAATCAGTCTACGTCCCGACTCCGCGTCGACTGTACACGTTATTAACAAGCCATGTAGAACACTACTTACTTAATATTGTATAATAAATCGTGCAATCATTTTACCGGTATACTCACTACCTACATACTACAATAAATAATATATTATGTAGCGACACCTCATCACAACATACATAACGCTACACTGATGAGGATAACCACCGCGCTACAAAACAATACACTACAAAAATAGTTTATTTAGTCAATATATTATGCGACATACAATATAGTTTTTGACAATATCATGTTTGTTCATGGACTTTCCCACAAGGCACTCTGTACTCATCATCATTGCCTTTATCCCTTGCCTATTATCCCATTTTTGAATATGACGACCGATAGAGATATATAGAGATCTTTTATTCATATCATCTTTCACACAATCCATCCATCTTTTCTTAGGGCGTCCCCTCCCTATACTCTGTACTATGGTATATAATCTTTATATAATATATAAAAATTACGTGTCACGTTGTTTGTCCGCGATGGACTCCAAACTACTGAACCGATTGCAACTTTGAATTGCACATTGTGTGCAATTTGATCCAACTTGAAAGAATAGCTTACATTTCAATTTATAGTCGCAATATTATTTTATTCAAGAACCTTAGCCACAACAACGCGTGGCTGGGTCTGCTGGTATAATTAATGTGGAAATATAATTAATGAATAAATAAACATGGAAAATAATAGTACTGCACAATTGTGTAATTAATAATAATCTATACATCTATACATATAAATAAAATTGGAGTGTCTGTTTGTAATATTGAAATAACCGTTTTTTACTAAGTACATGCATATGAATATATATACGGTACATATATCAAAATAACATTTTTTATAATTTCTGTCCGTCTGTCTGTTTGTTACGTAAAAATCCGTTAAAAATCCCTGAAATATCTGGACCGATTTTGACAGGACTTTTTTGGCAGGTAGCTGATGTAATAAGGAGTAATTTAGGCTACTTTTATTTTAGATCTAAAATAAAGTAGCCTAAGTTACTCCTAACTTAGGCTACTTTATTATAGAAAAATAAAGTTATTTTCCACGCGGACAAAGTCGCGAGTACAGCTAGTAAAAAATAAATATATTGTATAAGTTTTATAAATTCTGAATTCTCTTATTTATCATTACTTATTTCACATTTCTTGTTAGTTGTCGCTATCGTTTGATTGAGTGCTAAATTAAATCATGCTGTTTGCAGATATTGAAACTGACAAACACTTTACTTAATCAGTTGTCAGGACTGAATTAACTACTGCAGCAGGCTGTCGTTAATATTGAGAAGACATTCTTCAAAGACTGAAATCGTATCACTGGCAAAACAACATTTTCAAGACCCGGGTGAGATATATACGATAATGTGCATTAATAATTATATATATATATACTAGCTGTCCCGGCAAACGTTGTTTTGCCTTAAAAAAAAAAATTAGGGTGGACTACCCCTAACATTTAGGGGGATGAAAAATAGATGTTGGCCGATTCTCAGACCTACTCAATACGCTCACAAAATTTCTTGAGAATCGGTCAAGCCGTTTCGGAGGAGTATGGGAACGAAAACTGTGACACGAGAATTTTATATATAAGATATATATATAGGTAGTTTGTATACATTTTAATTCTTATTGTACTTACTAGCTGTTGCCCGCGACTTCGTCTGCGTTTCCATCGTTTTTCGTAAAATAAGTAGCCTATGTCCTTCCTCACGGTTCAGTGGTTTGGATGTGTTTTCCTAACATTTCCCTTCTCTCTCCTATTAATAGTAGCGTGATGAAAAGTATACTGTACCCTGCCCAGGAGTATGAAGAATGATTGTACCAAGTTTCGTTAAAATCAGTCGAGTAGTTTTTGTTTCTATAACGAACATACAGACAGACAGAATATTTACTGATTGCATTTTTGGCATCAGTATCGATCACTAATCACCCCCAGATAGTTATTTTGGAAATATATTTCATGTACAGAATTGACCTCTCTACAGATTTATTATAATTATAGATATAGTTTATTTTCCTTTATCCTTATGTTTGGTATTTTATTTTCTTTTCTCCTATTTGCATACTACTACCTGTTACATAATATCCGAGTCCCTAAAGTTGTCTTGAAAAGATTGTTTTTGGCAAATAGGATGCCTTATTGTAATTACATGTGTTCTTTATTATATGTTGTTCATATCTTTATTTTACTCTATGTTATATGAAGTCTTAAATGATAAAATGACCAATACTTATTGGCAATTATCATTGGCATTATGTTGCAGAACGCGGCCATCAAGTGGAGCGTGCAGGTCTTCAGGACTGTAGCCCTGCAGTATTCCAGACTTAACTAACGTTGCTCAACAAACACTAGCGACTGTGACTAAAGAATTATTAGAATTGGAGCTAATCGTAGTAGCTCCACTACTGTATCCCGACGATACATAATCGCCTTTTGAGAAAATGACCACAGCTCCTGATATGACAGCTGCAATGATGGATAACTCACTAGCAGACATTATCAGAGATATCGGCTATTCATTTACTTCCTCAGTGGAAGACTGCAAGAACAACATGCTGAATTTTGGGACGCGCGAGCCAACGGCTATAGACGTTGCCAGAATGATCTCCTTAATGATCAGATACCACACCACAATCCAAGATGGCCCACAAATACAAACACCGGGCAACTATTGGATGACACATGAGACTAAAAAAGAAACGCTGAGTCTTAATCATGGGAAGACATGGAACCCTGATATATTCGTGCAAACGCTCAAGGAGCTCGCCTCTAATTTGAATTGGAAGGAAGTAATACTACAACTGGATAATCCTGAATTTCTAGTTCCTGACAGGCAAGGACTGAGTTTATTGTTCTCGATTTTACGTCTAGGCCTGCAGAGCGCAGGTTATCCTGCAAACATATTTCCTGTTGACTACCTCTGTCGTCGCTGGGCCAATTTGGAGGGACAAATGAGCCTAATCAGCACCATCATTAAACATCCGGATATTTTCTGTTTCGCTGATCATCCTTTTCATCCGGTACAGATTGAACTTCTCAAGTCTCCACCAGAAACGGAGAATAAGGAAATAGCCTCATGGCGATGCCTTTGTTTGGTAGAACTTCTTATATACACTGCTGAGCATGGCTACTATATACAAGTTCATGATTTACTCAAGTTTCCATTACAGCACTGTCCCGATATCTTGCTGCTCGCTTTACTACAAATACCACCACCTATAACTGATTTTAGGCAAGAGCTCATGACGATGCTTATACCAATCTTTTTAGGGAATCATCCTAATTCTGGAACTATTTTACATCATGCTTGGCACACACAAAATCCCAATGTAAAGCCGATCATAATGCATTCCATGGCGGATTGGTACATACGAGGCGAATGCGATCAGTCAAAATTGTCCAGAATATTAGATGTTGCACAAGATCTGAAGGCACTGTCATTATTATTAAATGTACAGTCTTTCTCGTTCGTTATCGACCTAGCTTGTTTAGCATCACGACGTGAGTACCTAAAACTTGACAAGTGGTTGACTGACAAGATCAGAGACCATGGCGAGATATTCGTATCAGCTATGGTTAAATTTTTACAGAGAAGATGCCCTCAGATGCTCATGAAACCAGAAGAACAATTGCCAAAAGCAGCGCAGCTTCCTAACGAGACTATAACCACAATGTTAACTTGCTTGCAGTTGTGCATACCAAACGTGCAACCAGAATTGCAGGAGGCTATATACAACGTTATCGCTAGCTGCCAACCGATATTAATTAACAAAAGACAAAACATCGGTATAGCTCGTCCACACAAGAGAATAATAGAAGCATCATTTAATCCAGCCATAGGTTTAGGCGGGCAGTTGTTCACTCCGCACGTTGAAGCCATCGCTAATTTGACGACAAATGTAGCTAACATGAATTTGGCAGCTCCGGCAAACACCGCTTTTCCTATGCCGGGAACTTTTAGCCCGTTAGTTGCTGCACCAGGCTCACCTTCTCGATTGATGGGCGTAGCACCTAATAGCCCTTTTGCAATGATGCCGATACCCCATAATGCAAATGTGGCCAATATGGGAGCTCTAGCCAGAATGGCTCCTATGCCACCGATGGAAAAACCACGTATTCCGGAATCTATACATTTTCCTGAAATGATGCATAATGTCACAAAGGAAATAGAAGATGAAGTAAATGGTTATTTTCAAAGAATATACAATCATCCACCGCATCCTACTTTGTCTATAGATGAAGTATTGGATATGTTGAAGAAATTTCAAGATTCTCCAAATAAAAGAGAACAGGGTGTGTTCTCCTGTATGCTACGTAATCTCTTTGAAGAATACAAGTTTTTCCCTCAGTATCCGGATAAGGAATTGCACATAACCGCTCAACTATTCGGCGGCATTATCGAAAAAGGACTCGTGCCAAGTTACGTTTCGTTGGGTTTAGCTCTACGATTCGTGCTTGATGCGCTAAGGAAACCGGAGGGCTCTAAAATGTATCACTTCGGCATAGCTGCTCTAGATCGATTCAAATCGCGTCTCAAGGATTACCACAAGTACTGTGAGCATGTAAGAGCTATTCCACATTTTAGTGAATTCCCACCACATCTGATCGAGTACACCGAGTATGGTCTGCAGAGTCAAGAACCGCCTACTAAACCTCAAGGTCCAGTTTTACCGCCCGGTTCAGCAATGCTGAATCAAGGTCCTGCTGTTGCTTCTGCGCCTTACAGGTACATTAAACATCCATATTCACACTTGTTTGTTTTTTATATATGTGTAAATATTTATACAATTAAATTTATCTAAATCAAAATCAAATTAAAAATTCTTTATTTAGATAACACAATTTTACAATTACATTCTACAGTTGTGGAAGACTCCTTTTAAGCATAAAGATGCCTGTGTCAAGAGGCTCCACTCTTCCATAGTTTATATCAAACATTTGTAAAATCTATTTGATATATTTGACTAAAATGTTCTGTTGGTACTATTAATTTTTATTACTATTTTAGGGCCGTCGTAAGCGCACATTCGGATATGTCAGCTATGTCGAAAGTCTCGAATAGCGGACTTGGGGGTTTAGGGAGTAGACCTTCCATTGCGAATGCAACCAATATCGATACGCTTCTTACTGCAACAGACAGGGAGGAAAATATTAATTCTCCCCCAGAGGCTGTACAAGATAAAACAGCCTTCATTTTCAATAACCTCAGTCAATTGAACCTCCAGACAAAATGTGAAGAGCTCAAGGAAATAATCACTGACGAGTACTATCCATGGCTATCTCAATATCTAGTCATGAAGCGTGCGTCTATCGAATTAAATTTCCACGTACTGTATTCCAATTTCCTTGATGTTCTTAAAATTCGTGACATCAACAAAATGGTCACCGAAGAGACATATCGTAACATCCGAGTACTGTTACGTTCTTATAAAGGAATTGCCAACTTTTCTGACCGTTCACTACTCAAAAATCTTGGCCACTGGCTTGGCATGATAACCTTAGCACGCAATCAACCCATTTTACATATTCATTTAGATCTCAAATCTTTATTACTTGAAGCATATCACAAAGGTCAACAAGAGCTGCTGTATGCGGTCCCATTCGTCGCGAAAATCTTGGAGTCTTGCTCTAAAAGCGTCGTGTTTCGACCCCCAAATCCTTGGACAATGTCGCTTATGAACGTCCTTGCGGAACTTCATACAGAGCAGGATTTGAAATTGAACTTGAAGTTTGAAATTGAAGTCCTATGCAAAAACCTCGGCCTAAACATAACAGACCTCAAACCGACTTTATACTTGAAAGATCCCGATAAACTCCGCTTAATAGAGTTCCAGCTTTCCCAGCCCAAGCCGAATAATGAGCCGCCGAATGCTATACCGGTGCCTCAGGCTGTATTGATTCCTCCACAAGTACAAATGATGACGCAACCACCTATGTTAATGCCAGAGGACCTGGCCGTACCTGCAACGCCTACCGGGGCCCTTATCACCAACGACCCCAGTATGATCGGCATGATAGAATTACCAGAGCCCAGATTTAGCTATATAGACATCAATGTCTCATCAACTTCAGGCTTTGGTCAAAAGATAATCTACAACCCGCACATTATTCTATTCCAAAATTACCCACATTTGAAACAGTTCGTTAGACCCGCAATAGAGAGGTCAATTCAGGAATGGATTCATCCAGTAGTGGACAGGTCAATGAAGTATGCACTGACTACCTGCGAACATATAATTAGAAAAGATTTCGCTCTGGACGCGGATGAAATGAGAATGCGAATTTGCGCTCATCACATGATGAGGAACTTGACTGCTGGTATGGCGATGATCAATTGCCGCGAGCAGATCATTACCACCATTAACACCAACTTGAAGACCGCATTCATCACAGCCTTGATGTCTTCAGCACCGCAACAGGTATGTTCTTATCAAATTCAAATTCAAAAAATCATTTATTCATGTAGGACATTTTAGCAGCTTATGAACTTCAAGTTTTTACATTATATTTTTTTCCCTACCGGCCAGTTCGGTATATAGATCCAATTGAATTACTTTTTTTTTTTTTAATCCAGTTTATTTACAATGCATAGGTATTTATATAGTTGTCTATGTCTAACATTAAATGAAAATCCTAACTAATATCCTAACTACTACACCCAGGCACATGCCTTACATCCACACATCACAAATGGGCTGTACCAGTAAATAAAACTTAAGTTTTGTTTTTAATATATCCATATTATTTCTCCCACATCTTTATATTTATATATATTTTTTTTTAATTTTAAACGCATAAATGTATTTTAGGAAGTCGTGGAAAGCGCAGCAGCAGTGCTAGCTACTGAAAATATGGAACTCGCATGTGCTTTTATTCAAAAAACAGCCGTGGAAAAGGCTTTACCGGAACTCGACAAAAGATTGATAAACGACTATGAGATTAGAAAGATCGCACGGCAGGAGGGCAGGCGCTACTACGACGCTGTCGCGCTGTCCTACCAGAATGAGAGAATCTCGGAAAGGCTCCGTCTTCGTCTGAGCGGACCGACGGATCTGCAAATATCTGTATACGAAGAATTCGCGTGCAATATACCAGGCTTTATGCCTATTCGAGATGCGGGCATGTTCATTGCTAGACCATCAGCAAAGGAACAGATACCTCAGCTGACATTCAGCCAAGTTATGAACCCCACTCAGGTGTATGGTGCGGATGAGATGACGGCGCTGATCACGGCTGCAGACATGTTCCTGGCGAACTCGGTCGGTGTACCAACCCTCACAGTACAAGCTGGAAACATGCACGCATTATTGGAATGTTTGTATATAGCGAAAAGGAACCGTGACATTGCCTCTGGTTGCACTCTTTTGCAGAAGGTAAATATTATTTAATCCATATTTGAGGTTTTCTTAAATCTAATAATCTCTGATTTTGTTTCAAACCTGTTCTTATTCTGTTTCGGAATCTATAATCCTGTATTACATCTTAGTTTCTTGCAAGATAATCTAGGAGAGGATAATGCCAAAGCTCTCTTTGTCCTTAATATCTCACCTGAATTTCCTGGCATTACAATGCCTTGTGGCCTTGATACTCCTGACTTGTGTTGTGAGGATGGCCACTTGGGTTTTATAAAATAATAAAGGCGGATGACGACGATTGTATATTCTTTATTCGAGCACGGACGGACGAAACGGACGACAACATTAAGAACTAATCAAAGCACAGAGTACAAAATAGTAAAATAACTTTTTCTAAATATTAAGTATCTGGATACTCTTACAGTCCAATGATGTCAGCCCATTTCTATGGAAATGGTATAACCATAAAACTTCCATCATCACTGTTATATCTGGTTACGTCAGACTCGAATGTATTTCTTAAACTGTTTCAATTCATTTATTATGTTATTTTAGTGAGATCCTTGTCATTTATGCTTGCGGCACATAGAATTTTATATTAAGTTACAATTTGGTTAGCTTCAGTCTATAGTCTCCACGTTGCATTATATCGAGCCAAATCTTTTTTTTTACCTGTAAATCGTTTAGAGCACTAAATCACATTCAGCTAAATTTGAAGCGAAATTATATCTAATAATTATTTACCACAATTATTTAAAAATTTACTTTTTTCGTTAACTTGGGCACCGACATCTAGCATTACATTTAAATGGCCCGGAGGGAAACTCGTTTCGAATTCATTTTCGAATTGCCAACAACCAAATTTCCCCCCATGGTGCGTGTGCCCAAGGTTGTGAAACACTACACTAAAGTGAGTTTAAAATCCTTGAATACAACAGGCTGTTGAAGGTCTGCTAGATGGGCACATGGTCCAGCCTGCAGCCACCGGCGATCATCTGGAGATGTTGACACGCTACCGCGACATCCACGTCCGTGTACTGAAGCTGCTGGAGGACGGCCGGCTCTATGGACATGCGTGGACCACTAAGCAGATCACCGGCTGCCTCACAGAGTGCAGGGAAGATCTCAGATACAATATAGAGGCTGTGGACTGCCTCATCAGAAATCATTTGGTTAACCTGCACCAGGTATGTACTTATACTGTCTTATACAGTATTCATAATTATTTGTTAACTTTTTTACAGTCCCATTTTTGTAATAAAAATAAAGAAATAAGGATATAAATAATTTTAGCTTCTAGTCTTTAAATATGACGATACTTCCATGCAATCTTTCATTTCCCCTTTCAACCCTTTTTTCTCATTAAAAAGTACGTCTACGTCCTTTCTCAGGGTTTAAACTATCTGTGTACAATTTGATTTAACTCCCGATTTTTAGCATAAACACTCGACAGACAGACGTAGAGTTCCATTCGCATTTATAATACTAGTAAAAATGATTTATTATCATCAATTGTTAATATTATTACCTATTACCTACCTACTGAATATCTAACTGTATAATACGCAAATAAATTTCATTTCATTTTCATTTCTGAATAGTATTAGTAATAATGATATATATTTTTTTCTTATGAGTGATAATGGAATAGTGCACCCGCCTGCGCTAACGGTTTATGCTGGCGGGGCACCAGTGGAGGATGATAAGTTGACCACGAGGTCAGTTAGTCCATCATGGTAAATCCACCATGAATTTATCACAATAGTTTCCATGGGGAAGGTTTCACAATAGTTTCAATCTGACATGCAAGTTATATTGTATTGCTATATTTTAGTTAGTGAACAGTTAATCATATTTTTCGCAGTACGACATCGCCATTGCCCACATGATGGAAAACGGGGCTAACTACATGTCCGTGGCGTTTGCAATGCAACTGGTGCAGCTGTACCTAGTAGACGACAGGAACAACACGTTTGTGACCGAGGCGGACTTGTTCAATACTACGGATATGCTCGTCCGCATCATGACGCACTCGCGACAACCCCCGCCGGAGGGGCTGGGCACGCTGATCGAGATGCTGAGGGTCAATCAGGACCCTAGCGGCTATTTGGGCGAGAGGTCACCCCTCGGACCGACTGCACATTTACACGCGGGAATTATGGCAGTTCGTGTAAGTGTAGTATTAATTAAAACGTCCATATTTAGTAATAAAAGAGCAACATAATTGTTGCTCTTTTATTACCCATTGACAGAATGCAAGAACAAATTAACATTTTTCCTTGCAAATAAACATAATTATTGATCTAGAAAGAGGTTATCAAAGTCTTCTCTGAACGGTTGACTGTCCAATTCAAAAGGGGGTCAAATTATGACGGCCCGAGCCGAGGTTCGAACCTCCCAAGGTGTAATCAGACTAAAGTCGTATTATCCGTCAGGCGGAATTTGGCCTTCAGTCGCTCTATAAGTCCACTCCGTTAGTCGTGTGTTTCATATTTTGAGTCTAAAGAATTGGTGCTGGTTGGTGGTCTGTATTCACACGTTTCAACTTAAAAATATAAAACGAACTAAATTATTTAAAAGAGCAACACGCAAATTTCTTGCTCGTTCTTCTTGTGATGAGACGTGTGATGCTTTCATATAAGTTTATTTGTATAAATGATTTTCTATTCTATTCTAGCAATCACGAGAATTCGAGGATCCACCTGGTCTGCTAGAGAAAACAGAGAGCCTACTCCGCGAATGGAGAACTCACATGCTCAATCCACAAACAGAGATAGAGTTCGCGCAGAATTTCAATCTGTACGTCCACCGTATGAACATGAACGGCATATTGAAGTCGGAGGAGATGGTCACTAGATTCATCAAGATCGCCACGCAGATGTGCATCAAGAATACGTATCAACTGCTGAACGAGGAGAGGCTGAACCCACCCCAGGTGCCGTCGAAGAGGGAGAAGTTTTACACGATGTGCGATTCGTTCGTTAAGCTCGTGACGCTGCTGCTCAAGAATACTGCGGACGGCGGCAACCCAACCCCCAAGCTGAACCTCTTGAACAAGGTGAGTTGAGTTTTTCTGGCAAACGCATACTGACAGCCTATAATCTCATAGAGTACTCTACGACACCTCTTATGCATGTATTGAAATAAAAATATACTATTTGAGCTAAATTTGTATTCATGTATATTAATTTATATCATTTTATTATATATTTAGTATACATTTCTTAAATCGTGTACAACACAGCAACACACCACCCCAGTTATGGTGCTGAAAAACAGCGTTGCAGCGCCACAACCGGGTCAGCATTTATGCTGAGCACGGACCTATTCGATGGATGCTTTAACACATACACACAAACACACGCACGCACGCACGCACGCACGCACGCACGCACGCACGCACGCACGCACGCTCGCACGCACTCACGCACGCACGTATCGCAAGCATTAGGTAGATAGAAAGCACGCGCACGTAATTACTGTATAAGACATATTAATCATTACTACGATCCCTGGATATCAAAGATATTAGCAGCTCCCATATCACAGATCATTTTGTTCCTCGACATGAACATGGCGGAACCTGTTTTAGAGGCAATGAGTTATGTAAGTTAACGTGATGACGACATATACACGTTTCAGATACTCGGCTCTACGCGTACATCTGCGTATTAAATTAACAAAAAATATTTTTGTTCACAATTATATATATATTCTTTATTGCACTTTTAAATACAGTTCTAAACTTAAATATATACAAAGTGAGCAAAGGTGGACTTATCTCAGATCTCTACCAGTCACCCAACAATGTATCACAGACACCTGTGCAATTAAAACTCATTTTGTTAAAATCTCAAAAGATAAAAAAATAAAATATTTAAAATTGAACATATTAAATGGCGAATTATATTATCATTATAATAAAATATACAATAATAAATAAAATAAACATTAATAAAAGTTATATATATATATATACATACATATACAACTATAGATATCTACATATATCTCTGATGAAACTAATCTAAAGGTCGATAAATAGCAAGATTTCAATCTTAAAACAACGATTGATGGACTTTCCTGTATCTGCGTATATTTGTTCCATAACCGAGCAGCGCGAAATGAAAAGGAATTTTAAAATTAAGTGGAAAAATATTTTTGTCTAGTAGGAATTATATACTCTTTATGATTAGTTATTCGACAACCTCGGTGGTCTAGCGGTTTAGTACACCGCTTTACATCCGATGGTCGCGGGTTCGATTCCTCCCAAAGTACAAACATTTTTATTAATGAAAGTACTATTGTTTGAATCGATCTAGATGTTTTCTATGTGTAGTATGTATGTATTTACAAGAAAAACTATGGATTTATATCAGTTGTTTAGTACCCAAGTAGTAAGTAGTAAAACAAGCTTTACTTACCTTAGGATTAGATGGCGCTGGGTGAATTATCCTGAGATATTTATATATTTTTATTTAGTTATTTTTGAAGTGATTATTTTTAAAAGCATAAACAAAATAAAGTGAACACATTACACAACAAATTATAACTACAAAATGTATCATTTGAGTCTCAATAGATTTTATCGGAATGATCTATAAATATAGACAACCTAGAAAACAAAATAGAAAAATAAAAACTGTATGTAAGTGTCATAACTGTATGAAATGTCGCAGGTACTGACAGCGTTCTGTCACACACTACGCATTATCCGGCCCAGCAACGCGGCTGGGTTCAGCTTTGCTTGGCTCGAGATTGTGGCACACCGCGCCTTCATCAACCGTGTGCTGGCAGTGACACCGCAGCAAAAGGTTTGTTTTGAACAAAGCTGTTTGTGAAGAATTCTGTAGCGTCGACTATTTAGAAAAAAAACCAATTTATATACGCCGGAAAGTACAAACGCGACGTACGACGAGCGAAACGTAGGGTATAGTATAGACGATGTGAAGAATTCTGTAGCGTCGACTATTTAGAAAAAAAACCAATTTATATACGCCGGAAAGACGTAGGGTATAGTATAGACGGGTAATGTAATGTATGTTGGACTCCAGTCTCCGCAATTAGCATCTCATTTAGGCCGTAGTGCGTGCAGAGCCAGACTACTAGAGTAGCCAGCCAAGCTACTCCCAAAAGCGCAGATTCCTGGTGTCTTCACAGGCTTCGTGGAGCGACCTCACCGTTCCGAGGACTTGTTTTCGTTGTGGGGACACTGCAAGCATTCCAGGATTACGTAAGCAGACGCGGGTAATGACTGGGAGAGAAGGGCTGATCGTGCCCAGTGGCTGGCCTCGTGTCCTTTTGCGTCTAATTGACATCACGGTCATACTTTCTTCCTCCAGTAATGCCGTCGTTTTTATTTTTGTGTAATTTAAGTATCAAATAAGCAGACTAGATAAGTCCATCCATAAGGTGACACGCCTTGTAATCTCTAATATCACTGTTTTTTTTTATTTTATTTGTTTCGCGGGTATATTAATGCATACATTTGGATTTATAAATTCTTAGACTCCTATAGTGTTTTCATACAGCGGAAGTTTTTAGTAGAATTTTCACTGTAGGTCATATATATTACTAGCTGTACCCGCGACTTCGTCCGCGTGGTATTTGACTTTATTTTTCTAAAGTAATAGATTTTATCTAAAATAAAAGTAGCCTAAGTTACTTCTGATTACATCAGCTACCTGCCAAAAAAGTCCCATCAAAATCGGTCCAGCCATTTCAGAGATTAGCCGGAACAAACAGACAGACAGACGAAAACTGTAAAAAATGTTATTTTGGTGTAAATATCTTCTTTATATTAATTTGTATGCAGTAAAAACGTTTATTTCAATATTACAAACAGACACTCCAATTTTATTTATATGTATGGATCTTATAGACGACGTATTACAAAGTGTACCTTGATATAATCAACTATAATTTTAATATTAGTTTATTATTCCACAGGGCTGGGGAATGTACTCGACACTGCTCATCGACTTGTTCAAATTCTTGGACCCGTTCCTGCGCAATACAGAACTGGCGCCACCCGTCATGATGCTGTACAAAGGCACTCTGAAAGTACTACTAGTCTTGTTACACGACTTCCCCGAGTTCCTCTGCGACTACCATTACAGTTTCTGCGATGAAATACCACCCAACTGCATTCAGATGAGGAACCTCATCTTGTCTGCGTTCCCGAGGAACATGCGGCTTCCTGATCCCTTCACGCCGAACTTGAAGGTGGACTTGCTGCCGGAGATCAGCCTACCGCCGCGTGCCGTCATCAACTACACAACAATCTTGCCGTCGTCGCAGTTCAAGCAGGATCTCGACGCGTATCTGAAAGCGCGTGCGCCAGTGACCTTCCTGTCTGAACTGCGTGGTAATATGCAGGTAATAAGCTATAGACGGACTTTTGCTGTTTGGCGATTGCTAATTTGGAATGGCAAACAAGCTGATAGCCAACTCGACGGTAAGTGGTAATCTTCGCATATAAATATAAACAGTAGTTATTTATGTGACACATACGAGTTAACAAATGTTTTATGGCAATGTGCAGTACATAAAAAAATATACTTTGCTAATATTATAAATGCGAAAGTTACTGTTTGTCTGGATGTCTGTCGCACTTTCACGCCAAAACTAGGTGGTACAGTATTTCCCAAACTTTTTAGAGCCATAGGTTGGGGCCCTAGTATCTCTAAAATTCTTATGCTCAGATGAAAAAGAAACTATATTTATATGTAGTAACATGTAACTATAAAAAGGTTGGGAAACACCGTACCATCTAGTGTTGGCGTGCTGCACGTCTGGAAGGTACCCCTTAATATATTATACTAGCTACTCGCCCCGGCTTCGCACGGGTGTACATGTATTATATATATATAACGCGGTGAGTGCGTACCGCCCGCGCTATTACAAACCAGGCTAATTCGTAGCGCGTTCTATGGAAACCGTCTACCGCGTTGTATGGAAACCGCGCTATAAGAGACTCGGAATATATATCATTCGTACCGCGTTATATGGAGACCAATAAATACAAAAGAAAATTTAAATTATAAATTATTTTTATTGAATTGAAGAGTATGAACTCTTCAATTCAATAAAAATAAGGAAATGATGAAAAAATGAAACAAAAACTAAACTAAAAAACAGTTTTCCAACAAAAACAAAAGAAAGACTTTTGTAAAATGATGTAATCTTTTCAAAGTCGCCTAACTCGCCTTCTTTTAATGGGCAAAATATCTTCCTCACTTGGTTGATCTTCACATTGGTTTTAAGCGGCTAAGACATAAGCAGAACGTAGTTTTTCTATAGGTCACGCGACAATGTAGTCAAAAGATCACATATATATATACACACATTGTCGATACTATTTATATAGAAGTGGAAGATAGCGCATGAGGAGAACCACCCACCCGTGAACCACGCTGATATAAACATATCCAGTTAAAACCATTCATTGGGTGCACGGAAAGAACTGATGGGACGTTGTTGAACGGAAACCGCGCTGTAAGAGTACCGCGTTATAGGAGGGATGTCGCAATTTCAGCTCCGCGTTATATGGAAACCGCGTTCTGAGAGTACCGCGTTATAGGAGGTTTGACTGTATCTTCCCCTAGGATCATTCTATCTATTATAAAAACCGCTTCAAAATCCGTTGCGTAGTTTTAAACATTTAATACATAGGGACAGACAGCGGCAGTGACTTTATTTTATGCTATATAATGATATGATATGTGTCGTGGTGGGGTTCCTTTTTGTTGAGATGTGTTAAATAATAAATAATATGTATGTTTGCAGAATAATTCTATTGCCCTTTTTTATAATTTTTTTTACAACATGTCATACAATATTTTGACAACAACTATTATTAAAATCGTAATCGGTGAGGAGGCCGTATATACACCTAACAATATGTGTAAATAATCAATGTTTAGGTGTTAAACGAGCCTGGCCGCCGCTACAACAGCCAGCTGATGAACGCGGTAGTGCTCTACGTGGGAACGCGAGCGATATCATACATTCGGTCCAAGGGGCAAACACCAAACGTGACCACCATAGCGCACTCTGCACACATGGACATCTTCCAGAACTTCACTGTCGACTTCGATTTTGAAGGAAGGTAACATGTCTGAAGCTATCTTTAAAATAGTAGACATAGTACAAACACATGTAACTACAGACTGGTCTGTTCAGGCTACGAACTGATTACAGTTCCTCTGACTACGCAATCTCTGATAAGAATCTTGAAAATATATTATTATTATTATAATTAACAATAAAAAAAATATTTTATAAGGAACTAAGGACAGCTGACGCAAGCCTATTTAACGGTAGGTGCACACGTGAGATAAATCGAACATCGAACGAAAATTGGACGAGTTTTTACATTTGCAATAGCATGTGCTGGTGGTCACTCTATTCTCCCAAATTTATATTTATAAATGAATCTGTATTCTTGTACACAAGATCATTTAATTAATTACCCTTAAATAAATTCAAAACATCTGTTAAATCATATTTACTGAGCAAGGCCTATTACTCACTAAACGATTACTTGAATGACGAGCGTGCATGGCAATAGTTTTCATGTTCGGGATTTTCATTTAATGTTAGACATAGACACCTATATAAATACCTATGCATTGTAAATAAACTGGATTTAAAAAAAAAAAGTAATTCAATTGAGTTTCTTGCCAGTTCTTCTCAATTGGATCTATATACCGAACTGGACGGTAGGGAAAAAAATTATAATGTAAAAACTTGACGTTCATAAGCGGCTAAAATGTCCTACATGAATAAATGATTTTTGAATTTGAATTTGAAAAGATAAGGCCTGGATTTATTTCTTCTTGGCTCAAAATCTCTCCGAACTGATGCTATATTTGGCATATCATAAGTCTGTAAAGACGTACATGAATAAATATTTTGTTTAAAATTTCGACTTGACTATTAGTGAAAAACTATACACCACAATTAGTTATAGAATGAAGTGAAACGATTCCAGATTCAAATTAAAAAATCATTTATTCATGTAAGACATTTTAGCCGCTTATGAACGGCAAATATTTTTATATTATAATTATTACCATCGTCCAGTTCAGTGTACAGATTCAATTGAGAAGAACTGGCAAGAAACTTAGTTGATTAATAACTTTTTTTAAAGCCAGTTTATTTACAATGTATATTTATATGGGTGTCTATGTCTAACATTAAATGAAAATACCATGCCATACCATGAACAACTATTGCCTTGCACGCTCGAAACGATCTAAACACACTAAACAATTACATGAAGGACTTCAAGTAATCGTTTAGTGTACAACCACTTGGCTTTGCTCAGTATTTAACAGATGTTTTGAATCTACTTTAAGGGTATACCCAATATAACCTTCGGTATCTTATTGCAATTTTTTATACCTGTGTGGGACTGTGTATAGGGACGCTGGGGTCGGTGCAGCCAACGATGGTGGTAATTATAGGCGCAATATGTAAAAGTAACAGTATATTATAAAAATACTGGCTGTCCCGGCAAACGTTTTGCTATATAAATTAATAACGTTATAAAAAAATAGGGGTTGGTGATAGAAGGGTGAAAATTTAGGGTTGTATCTATTTTATAATGACACAATAAAAAAATTTGCCCATAAAATAATCTTAAGGGTGGACCACACTTATTAGGGGTATGAAAAATAGATAGTAGCCGATTCTCAGACCTACTGAATATGCTATTTGCAAATTTCAGAAAAAACGGTCAAGCCGTTTTATGGGCGTATGGTAACTAACATTGTGTCAAAAACAAGAGCAATAGGAGTGATAAAAGAATAATAACAAAACCATAGCAACCAATCTAGAAATATAAATATTTAAAAATAGGGAATTGTCGTGCCAGCGGCCCGAATGTAAGGAATCCTGTACAATACCCATTCCCATAATTCCAGATATTTGTTCCTCAACGCGATTGCCAACCAGCTGCGCTACCCGAACAGTCACACTCACTACTTCTCTTGCTGCCTACTATATCTCTTCGCCGAGGCGAACTCGGAAGCTGTGCAGGAGCAAATCACGAGGATGCTGCTAGAGAGGCTGATCGTGAATAGACCCCACCCGTGGGGCCTGCTCATCACGTTCGTGGAGCTGATCAAGAATCCTATCTACAACTTTTGGTCGCATGATTTCGTGCACTGCGCTCCTGAAATTAAGAAGTGAGTTCTCTTTTTATACTACACTAGCTGTCCCGGCAAACGTTGTTTTGCCTTAAAATAAAAAAAAAGTTAGGGGTGGACTACCCCTAACATTTAGGGGGATGAAAAATAGATGTTGGCCGATTCTCAGACCTACTCAATACGCTCACAAAATTTCATGAGAATCGGTCAAGCCGTTACGGAGGAGTATGGGAACGAAAACTATGACACGAGAATTTTATATATATAGATATACCATGTGCGCTGTACCGTGATGTGGGTAACAGTTACTCTACATTTAACGATTGCTACATTCAATTTAATACAGTTATTATTGATTTTATATGTTACGAATGTGGTACAGCTGAAATACTAAGTCATAATTTGTAAATCGCTGCAACTTTTAAGAGCGAAACGAAACATTAATGAAACTGTCACCCGCACTGCATTATGTAAAATAAAATCTATTCAATGGACATAACTAGGGGTTGACTACTCTGTGATAAATCAAGTATACGACCCTACTGATGGTAAACGACTTCATTTTTAACAGTTTTATATGTCTAGCACAGTTATTTAATATTCTCTGACGAAGTGCCTAAAATTATTCGTTAAGTCGTGTTTTATAGACAAACTTAAAATCCATAGCACTGACAATATTATCTGATTACACTAATAATGAGTGTGTAGCGATTTCTATGTTGATTATCGCATGCCTCTTACTTGTTATACTGTAATTATTTATATAAAAAAACATCTATTCAAAAGAGCAACACACAAGTTTCTTGCTCATTCTTCTTGCGATGAATCTGCATTCCAAATGAGTGGTAGAATCAAAATATGACTATTCAAAAGTACTTGTAATGAGTTTATTTGGATAAAGATTATTTCTATTTATTTATTTCGTTATGGCAACCTCATTGTTTGCACATTTTTGGTCACCAATTCTGTATCCGACTATAGTTCTTCATGCTTGGTGTACAGTCTTTAATATACATTTTTGTGACAGACTTTTCGAGTCGGTTGCGAGGTCGTGCGTCGTTGACAAGAACGCTGTGGGAGGCGGCGAACGGGAGACTGGCGAGTAGCGCCGACCCAACTGGGAGTAAGTCCGGGATCAGCACATTGATAGAAGGTATGTGAAGAAGAAACAAAGGTGAGCCCTAATAATCGTAATGATTATCTTCCTTTTTTAAACTATATCAGACTCATTTGCAAATCAGATTGTTTTAGAAAACGTCCAATATTCAGATACAGTATGATATTGTGACATGGTTTTTTTATCATGTTTACTAATATTATAAATACGAAAGTAACTGTCTGTATGTCGCACTTTGACGCCAAAAGTACTGGACTGATTTATATAATAAAATAATAGTCAGGACTCTGAGAAAGGACATTCTTAATGCGAAAGGTTTTTATTTCTTTGTTTTTTTTTTACCGAAATAGAATATGTCAATACATATTTGTGTTAATTTCCCGCAGGCTTCCAAACTGAGGCGCAGAAGAATGATGCCCCTCAAAACACAACATCGTCACAACAGCAACTACCGTGAACCAAATACGTCTTGCAGTGGAACAAGCTGTTTAAAAAGTAAAGAGTGGTATATCAACTGTGACAGTTAGGGTGCTGAACTATATTAATAGTGAAAACTCAGTGAGAATTAGACACTGTATTTTATTAATAGTTAAAAACTCAGTGAAAATTTGGACGCTGCATTTTATTAATAGTTTAAAACTCAGTGAGAATTAGGACGCTGCATTTTATTAATAGTTTAAAACTCAGTGAGAATTAGGACGCTGCATTTTATTAATAGTTTAAAACTCAGTGAGAATTAGGACGCTGCATTTTATTAATAGTTTAAAACTCAGTGAGAATTGGACGCTGTATTGTATTAATAGTTAAAAACTCAGTGATAATTAGGACGCTGCATTTTATTAATAGTTTAAAACTCAGTGATGATTAGGACGCTGTGTTTTAATAATAGTTAAAAACTCAGTGAGAATTAGGACGCTGCATTATATTAATAGTGGAAAACTCAGTGACAGTTAGGGCACTGCATATTAGCTATACTTAAGTAGACTTATAATCACACCCTTAAATATTCTAAGTTATTAACGTCTGTATCAGTGGCGGCCTTAGAAGATGGCGAACAGGATAATCGCCCGAGGACTCGCTTTTGAAAGGGCCTGGAGTAACAACCGTAGTAAATTTGAAACAACCAACGAGTGGCAAGTTGCAAAAACTTACTGATTTAGATATTTAATCGTAAATGAATAAAATTACTAAAATATACAAAAATAAAATTAAAAATACGACATAGTATTCTTGACTCAGCGGAAAATGTTCGCATCACATTTTGCACGTAGGCCAAAGGGTCAACAAAGCCCAGAGCCTCGTAATCTGTAGGGCTGCCGCTGCCTATATGTTACTATATTACACCTACATTGCAATAAACATCGTGTTGAACAGATAATTTATTTAAATAATTTTTACTTACCTCAATTTGAACGAATTCTTTTATTTTTATTGCACTAATTTGAGAGTGTAGTACACAGTATATATCATCGTGTTTTAATTAAAGTGATTCTATATAATTATGGTTTGTATTTATGTTTTTGTTTATATCACCTGTCGAATACTATGTTGATGACTGATGTGTCGAACAAACTGTTGTAATATGATAAAATTAACTGTTACATATATACGATAATTCGACGACGAATTCGACGATTTGTTCAACGAAGTTATTGCATTCTTATACTCTGGCCTGTACTCTGAGATTACTAATTTTACATTTGCTACATTTAACTATTGTTACATTACAAGTTAATACAGTTATTAATGATTTAACATATTACGTATGTGGTACAGCTGAAATACTTAGGCCGGATTTCACTAAAGAAACTGATCGCGTTTAGTTCATTAAAACGTTTTAACGTGTGCAAAGCTTCATTTTGCTTATATAAATTACACACAGCATCAAATATTATTTTATGAGCGTGTAAAACTGTGAACGAATGAAAATCTGAACTTTATTTTGGTAAACGCGATCTATATAACGCTGGTGAATTCCATTTAAAGAGAACGAGATCAACGTCGTTCTTTTTTTCCAGTACACGCTGAACTCCGTTTCATTGAACGTGTTTATACTACGATTGGTGAAATCCAGCCTAAATCATAATTTGTAAATCGCGCCAACTTTTAATAGTGAAACGAAACGATAATGAAACTGTTACCGGCACCATGCTACAGCGTACATGGTATAAACTGCATTATGTAAAATAAAATCTATTCAATGGACATCACTAGAGGTTAACTACTCTGTGATAAATCAGTGAGCGTCAGAATCTCGGTGTGTTCTACGAGTAACGCTCTTTGTATTGGTCGGTACCTATGTGTTTTTGTCGACGTAATTATATTTAATGTGACACATTAATCTATTAATATTTACCGTAATATTAATGTTTGGTCGAGTAACACTCGGTGGATTAGTATGTAAATAAAATACGGACATCTTACAGGAGTTGTTTATTACTTCAACTATATTGTCTCTTGCTCACACACACACACCATTCTTATGTCTCTTTCACAAAATACATTCCGTACATGCCCTTTTAAAATTGTCAAAAAAAATTCCATTTTTTTGACATGCCCTTTAAAAATAACACTAATGTTTCAGTAACATTAGTATATAAATAAAATACGGATATCTTACAGGAGTTGTTTATTACTTACAACTATATTATCTCTCGCTCACACACACACCATTCTTATGTCTCTTTCATAAAATACATTCCGTACATGCCCTTTTAAAATTGTCAATTAAATTCAATTTTTTTGACATACAATCAAACCTTAAAATGTTTCTAATGTTGCAAATGGTGATTTTTATTTATCGGAATATGTCTTGGTGTATTCACCCATTTGTAAGTGTTCATTAGAATTAGCATATACAGGCAGTCCTCGTACTTACGGCGTGTTACGTTTACATTCAGCCGCTTCCCCTGCCAATCGCGCTGCCGGAAATATTGCCGCGTCAGCGTCGACGCGAGTGTCGTTTACACTCAGCCCTCATACTTATTTACCGGGCGACTCTTCCTTACGTTCCGCTTATAACGCCAGGCGACAACTGAGCGAGAGGGCTGAATGTAAACACACGCTGCCACTCGCGCTGCCACCCCTTTGATTCGCGCACGAAAAACCGACAATCGTAGGAGAGCCAGGTAGCGCGAGTAGCAGCGTTAATGGCATGGGAAGTATCGTGTTTACACTCTCGCGCTTCTCGCTTCCGTGCTCATTTCCCTGCCCACTTGTGCTGAGTATAAATTGGGCTATAGGTTATCGAAATACGCGACGTAAGGATAGGATCAAAACTAATCGAAAGAACTAACGAAACAAGCATGTGCGGCCCCACGGACATTGACCTCGCGACAAGTGAATTCTCCTATGCCGGAAATCGAACCAACTAACGTATGCTTGAGCAATAGTGTCAAAACATTGTTCGACGTAACTTGAAAACGATGTAATTCGAGGACTGCCTGTACTAATAACAATCTAGGAATTGTGTATAACTTCAATAACTGTACTTTAATTACTATAAAATGAATTGTTGTAATTGATCGTATACTCTAATAAAAATCAATTGCACAGCATTTAAAAATTTAAGGTACATATGTAAGATATAGTTTAGTATGATGTATTAGTGTTTAAGCTTAAATATCTCTCTAAGCTATGTATGGTAAGTCATTTTTTAATATTGGTCTAATAAAATATAATAAATTACTTTGTTTTTGTTACTTGTATCGCCCAATTGTGATCTTTTAATATTAAAAGTATGAATTATGATGATTCTGAAAACATACTCACAGTAATCTTATAAAACACACCAACCATATTCATGCACCACCTACACATACAGGCACCTCACACATAACTATATTAGTTTTGCTAGATAGTTCTAGGATATGTTAGCTTAGCAAATTGTACTTTTAGACTTAAAATTATTATAAGATAATTCGTATTCTGGTTCCCACAGGACAGGGCCAGCCTAGTGTAGGAATCAATGCTATTGTTATTGTATTGAAACAATTTTGGTAAATAAATAAAATAAATTATGATGGCTGGATTATTGAACGAAATGTAGATGTTAGTAATGTGGGACTAATGATCCCATTGCATGTACCATATCATGTTGACTTCCACGAGGTTCCCACCGGAAGCCGTGGTGATAAATTCCTGGTGATTTAACCACGATGGACTATTTGACCTGACGTCCTTGCTGGAGGCAATAAATATCGAAAGTTAACAGCTATTCTGATTTTCAATTTCAATGTTGCTAAGAAGACGGCCCATATTTAGACCAAGCCTGGGCTTGATAATGCAAGTTAAAATCACCTTATAAATGAAAGGCTTTGGTAAGCTTAATATTATATTATTTACATTATTATGGACATAAATTGTTGGATAAGGTACAGGTCATTGTCAGTCAGAAACAAAACAAAACGTTAGCAATTACTGAATAATCAGTACCGTGGTTAGAAAGTGGGAAATGGCAGAAACTATAAGTTTTCGATAAGTATAGCAACTCCACTAGTCTCCTCTAAGGCAGACATAACCTGGAATCTTAGAACATACATCTGTTTTAGTCAGATTTCAGAAAAAGTGACTTTAAATGGGGTATAACTTATTACTAAATGAATAATATAATGTATGATTGATTTTGCTTTTTGAGCTAGTTAGTGGGTCTGAGAATTTTCTAAGAAATCTATCAAAGTGGTACACTTGAATTGTCAGCTATTAATAACTGTATGAGACTTGGCAGGGGATTGTTGGTAATGTGGATGATGTGGTGAATTTATTAAAATGGGCTTCACCTCATGTTATCATCCTTCATTAGTGCCCCGCCAGCATAAACTGCTAGCTCAGTCGGGTGCACCATTCCATTATCATCCATAAGAACTGTATGAGGCTAAATTTCTAGTAGACATTTCTGTATCTAGTTTATTACTTAGGTGTATCGGAGTTCTTTGTACGTTATGCATGTTTCAGAAATACAGTTTTCTTATAGGATTATGTAGTTGTTAAATGATAATTAGCTGATTTTAAAAGTTAATATTTTTTATGGTTTGGGTAGGGACAATTTTAACAACATCAACATAAAGGGTTGCTTCGAGTGAAATGGAACATATATTACGGTTTTTTTTATTAAGTAGAAATTACCACAGTCACCGTACCATTTATATCTGTTATTAATCTGTGGTACTTAAAAAAAAACAAAATGACAAATTGACAGATCATCAAACCACTGAATTTGGAATGTGATTTATTAATTTATTGTTTAGAATTTCTGTGAAAATCATATAGATATTCATTAAAATTTTTCTTTAACAGGTGATAATATTTTCATGTTTATACATTTTGGAGAGTCATATACGCGAGTCCTATAACAGACGTGTCGAGTCACAGATAAACGTCACCTTGGACCGATTGCGATAAGGTGTGATATAAATTAATGTTTTTATTGACGTAATAAGTGTTAGTGAGAGAATATTTATACAGCAGAACGATGGCGGAGACGAGTGAAGCGCAGGCGAGCGCGTCCGCATCGGCGCCTGGTGGAGACGCGGGACAAGAAGAGGATAAACATGATGAACGTATGTTGGAATGCAACATCTGTTTGGATACGGCTCGCGACGCCGTAGTCAGTATGTGCGGGCATCTGTTCTGGTATGTATCACCTCCAATATACCCGTCATCATCATTAGTTTTTTTTTTATACTAGGATGTTGGCAATCAAGCACAGCTGCAAAGGAATATTTTAAATAATAATTATTAATTATTTAAGTACTTTCAATAATTTTGCGTGACATAGACCAAATGAGATATACAGCAAGTACAGATAACAATTTGCGTATTGTTTACAACCAATAATTAGCAAATAATAACAATTATTAGCAACATCAAATCAAATGATGACACATTATACTAAAATCTTGAAAGAAATCATGTGATTACAGCAGAATATGCACTGGGTATGATGATAATTTTTATATGTATTTTCTCTGTATTTAAAATATATTTTTGGTTATTTAAAATTAATTATATACTTAAATAATTAAAAGAAACAAGATTTCAATGTTATATAAAACACTTCCTTTGCAAAAAAGCTTTCTATAAAGTTGAAGAATTTGTTAATGATTTTTAGAAAAACTCAAAATCCATAGCACTGACAGTAATATCTGATTACACTAATAATGAGTGCATAGCAATTTCTATGTTGATTATCACATGCCTCTTACTTGTTATACTGTAATTATTTATATAAAAAAACATCTATTCAAAAGAGCAACACACAAGTTTCTTGCTCATTCTTCTTGTGATAAATCTGCATTCCGAATGAGTGGTAGAATAAAAATTATGACTATTCAAAAATGCTTGTGTCAAGGTCATTTGAATAAAGATTATTTCTATTTATATTTCTTAAATAATTCTAGTAGTGCTCTAGTATATCTGGTAGTACCTGGAACTCTATTTAACTGTTTAGTATTGGATATTGCTGTGTTATACATTTAGAGCAATTATTATTATTGGAACTCCTGGGGAGTGAATTATTGGTGCTAGTATTAAAGAATGCTATACCCAGGGCCATGATATTTACGGGGAATACTGGCCAATTGTTAACAATAAATAGGTTTACATGCTTCCATGCAGAAATAAATATATTTTCTATATAGAACAAACAAGGAAAACCTGGGCTTTACATTATAAACTAAATATTTATTTAAATATTTGAATTGGTGTAAAAAATAATAAATAATATTATTAGTATTGGTTATTCCTAATGAGGTGTCACATAAAGTGATATCTATGGTGCTGTTCAGTAGTGATGGGACTCGAGTGATTTTTTTTCACTGGAGTCATTTGATACGGGTAAGTTTCTCACTCGAATGCCACTTGAGTTATTTTTATTGACTCCAGTCACTCAGAATACAAAACTTTTTTTCATATGAGAAAAAAACTTTATTTTTCATGTCAAAAACAAGTTAATTCTATTACCACAAAACGTTATTTGTAAGTTTTGCAAAAAACTTACAAACAATGGTTTTTTGTTCTAAATATTTGTCAAAAAATGACCACACAATTGCTTTTTTCACACTTTTACTAATTTTCACCACTTACTAATAACACACAGTCATAAATAACCAAAACATTAAACAGTAATAACTCGCACAAACAGATTTCTATGTAATTACAAAGAGAACCAACAGCAGGTAAACTTGTCACAACTTTAATATCTCACTCGGCTTGGTATAAACCACTCAAGTGGTGGAGGTGATTCTCCATTGAGAATCCAGCCTCAGATATTCCAGCTTATGCCAGGTTGTTAGTCTCACTCATATAATCAGGCAATGTCAGTTGAACAAGTTTATTTGGATGTTGTCAAAAATTTTGAGAGACTCTTGACAGAGTGACAGGTAGTGTAATATAAAAATTACTTGAGTCAATTGAGTGAAATGCAACTCGAATCCCATCACTACTGTTCAGGTATATAGAGGATGGTTACTATTTACCATAAGGTGAGCCAGCTTGTGAGTCATTCCAATTACATAATATAAAATAGTTTATTAACACTATTACTTTCAAATCCATCCTAATTTTAGCTCAATATATAACATTTATCTTAATATTATAAACGCGAAAGTTTGTAAGTATGGATGTTTGTTACTCTTTCACGCAATAACTACTGAACGGATTTTGATGAAACAATACAGTGATATAGCTGATACATCTGAATAACACAGGCTATAAATTTTATGCGGGTGAAGCCACAGATACAGCTAGTAATAGATGTTATGACATAGGCATCTGCTAAGAAAGGATTTTGATTAATTCTACCGCCAAGGGGATAAAATAGAGGATGAAAGTTTGTATGAAACTTTGTCAATTTTAAACCGATCGGGCTGAGACTTTGCATGCATATAGCTACTATGACGTAGGCATCCCCTAAGAAAGGATTTTGAAATATAATTTTGAGAAAGATGTGCATGCGTTAGTCACGGCACAATATGTGTGTGTTTTCGAATGACCAGTGGTGGCTGCATCATTGGATGGATTATTTAATTGAATTAGTGCTAATCGGTAGTTTGTATTCACACACTTAAACTTAAATTGTAAAGTAAGAATAAAATTATTTAAAAGAGCAACACACAAGTTTTTGCTCGTTCTTCTTGTGATGAGACAGGTTTCCGAATGAGCGGTAAAATGCTTCAATGTAAGTTTATTTGAATAAATTATTTTCTATTTTATTCCCACTTTTCCGAGTCTCCCCGGGAACATTGTCATACTCGCTACTTATACTACAGCTTCACTATTTGAGAAGTTGTAATATGCAGTCGGCTAAATGTATTAAAATAAACATCTATTTTTCCTAATAGGGTTTAGATTCTTTGTAATGAATAATATATGTTTATTTTATTGTTATAATAATAATATGTCAGATAGTTATTAGTACCACAGATAATATAATATTACATATGAGTACTAACCCTGTATTTTGAAATACATTTTTTTTTAAATATTGCAGTTGGCCCTGCCTGCACCAGTGGTTGGAGACTCGTCCAAGCCGGCAGGTATGCCCAGTGTGCAAGGCTGCAATCAGCCGCGACAAGGTTATCCCATTGTACGGGAGGGGCAACACTAAACAGGAAGACCCAAGGAATAAGGTCAGCTTTTTTATATTCTTTACTATATGTTGTGTTTAAATAACATAATTAAAAAGCTAGTTTATTATATATAATAGAAATTTGAGAAAATAAACACGCTTCATTCCGGGATTTGTTTTGAAAAATACCATAACAAAAGGATTATAAAGAGTAGATTTACGAACTATAATATAGTATCCTGTAATTACTCATAAAATAAAGTTTATCATATAAGAAAACATCAAATTTATTTACAAAATATGAAATAAACCCTAAAAAAAAACGCAGTTTTAGCTTGGAGCTGGTGGAATAAAAAGAAAAAAAGGATTGGAGTGGAAAGGGTTAAAATGTTGTCTTCATTACATGTCCATATAAACTTAATTATTATAATAAGAAAACATCAATTTTATTTACAAAATACGAAAAAAAACCTAAAAGTTAAAAAACACAGTTTTAGCGTGGAGCTGGTGGAATAAAAAGAAAAAAAGGATTGGAGTGGAAAGGGTTAAAATGTTGTCTTCATTACATGTCCATATAAACTTAATTATTATAATTATATGTTCTTTTATTTTGAAGATTATAAAATTTTTGTCTCTCTTCAGGTGCCTCCGCGGCCAGCCGGTCAACGTACTGAGCCAGAGAACAACAGTGGCTTCCCAGGGTTCGGTTTCGGGGAGGGCTTTCACATGTCGTTTGGTATCGGTGCATTCCCCTTTGGAGTGTTCACCTCAACATTTAATTTCGGGGACCCGAGACCGAGTGCAGGTGTGTTGTGATATCAAATATATCTTTGCATACATACATATTACTAAGACTATTTTACATTAGGGTAGGGTAGGCAGAGACAATAGAATGCCATTGCCACCTGCATCATTTTGACGACCTCTGTGGTCTAACGGTTTAACACACCGCTTTAATTCTGATGGTGGCATGTTCGATTCCTCGCACGGCACAAACATTTGTATTCATAAGTACGAATATTTGTGTCGGTCTGAGTGTTTTCTATGTATAATATGTATGTATTTACGAAAAAAAATATATGTATTTGTATCAGTTATCTAGTACCCATAACACAAGCTTTAGCTAGCTTAACTTGGGTCTAGATGGCGCTGTGTGAATTGTCTTGAAATAATAATATATTATTATGAATTATTGAAATAAAAAATTGGGTATTACTCATAGCTCCACGTGGCACCGCGCAATACGAAGAAGAACAGTTTCTGTCGAAGATATTCCTATGGGTGGCCATATTATTCGTGCTGTGGCTGATCTTCGCATGACCGGCGTGTGGGGACGCCTCGCTCACCAGGTGGAAGTCGATAGCGGAGCCCCTCGCTCACTACCTGCTCCACTAAACGGACTGAACTTACGGCAATAGGGGACTCCGGGATGGGTGTGTGATTTTATATATATATAAATAGCAAACAAACTGATGGTAAGTGGTCACCGTCGGATATATATAAACAGTACGGCCATCACATGATATTGCGTGGTCATGTGATGCTCTTGGCGCCACTCATGCGTTGTCGTTTTTGAATACTAAAATTAAAGGAAATTCTATGCAAGGTGTAAATAACACGCTAACCGAAAACTGATTAAAAAACTACAATTAAAGATTTTAACTTAATCAAATCAAATTATCTTTATTCATGTAGGTTTATTACAGACTCTTATGATATGTCAAATCTACCGTCAGTTCGGAGTGCTTTCGAGCCAAGAAATACTGACAAGAAACTCAGCTCTTATTCTTTTCAAATGACCTAATACATGTTAATTTTTACTTAAACAACATCAACTTCATAAGAAGTACCATAAAACGCTGAGAAAATTGAAGTGTGTGAAAAACTGTAACATTTTTCACACATTTGTCAATTTGTGGACACTTGAATTGAAAATATATGTTATTATAACTAAAGTCTAAAAAATTGTAGTTTTTTGGGCACAAGTCTTATCGATTTAATTTTTTTAACAGAAAATAGACATGGAGTTTTAAAAAAAATATTACTGGGTTCGAAAGAAGTCTTTTTTCACAGTATGAAGCTTTTAACTACGGTGTTTAATTAATTCAGGCGTAATGTTTTTTTTTTAATATAAAATAGCTTAAAAGCGCAAAGGACAGAACGCCACAAAAGTCATATACGGTTATTTTACGAATAAAGAGGTTATATGTGTATATGTTTTTTTTATATGTGTATGACGTGTCCGCGCTGGCCATTGACCTTGCATAGTTGTTTACAAATTGCGACAACGCGTGGTTATTGATATCATGTAATTACATTAATAGTTCTTGCAGTTGACAGACTCATTTCTACTTCATACTGATTTATATATTTATAGAAAAATATATCTATGTTACACAGTAGTCTAGAACCCATAACACAAGCTCAGGTTGGCTTGTAATTAGATATCATTTTGTTATAACTAAATACGGGAATTTAATATATTTATACGTTAAATCACGGGATCTTAATATGTTTTATTTATTGCTAGATGTGCCTCGTATTAATCTGTTGTATTAAAATACAGTAATTGAGGAATATATTTAATATGTTACGAATGTAGTGACATAGTTTCGTGTTTTTCTTCAATGTCAATCAATAGCTAGATGAATAATAAATATAACGTTGGTCTATAAAAAGTAATTCACGTGAAATTTATAGCCTACTAGCTGTCCCGGCAAACGTTGTTTTGCCATATAAATTAATAACGCTATAAAAAATAGGGGTTGGTGATACAAGGGTGAAAATTTAGGGTTGTATGTTAGGGTGTTTTTAATGACACATAATAAAAAAATATAAATAAATAATATTGCCCAAAAAATAAAAAAATAATGTTAGGGACAACTTACCCTTATTAGTGAGGGGTATGAAAAATAGAGACCTACTGAATATGTATATAAAAATTCGTATAAATAGATCAAGCCGTTTGGGAGGAGTATGGTAACTAACATTGTGACACGAGAATTTTTACTTACTTACTAAGTATATTCATCTTTACAATATGTTATTCTGATATATAAGCTATATTACTGTAAAGTTTCACCAAAATCCGTTCAGTAGTTTTTGCGTTTATAATATTAATAAGATTTTTCAGCAATAGTAGCAACAAAGACGTGTGAAGGTAGACGAATATATCTGCCCATGATTTTATTTTTCATCTACCCGCTGCTCTTCAGTTAACCCGTGATCATGGCGGTAAATGGCGGAAATATCGGAACTAAATAATCATTACAAAGTATAAAACAAAGTCGCTGTACATATGTATGCGTAAATCTTTAAAACCACGCAACGGATTTTGAAGCGGTTTTTTTTAATAGATAGAGTGATTCAAGAGGAAGGTTTATATATAATACATGTACACCCGTGCAAAGCCGGGGCGAGTAGCTAGTAATGTATAAAACGTGGTAAGATCCCGTGATTTCCTTTAATTTTACGTAAAAAATTATGATCGCGTTAAATTTAAAAAGTTTCTAAAACTTATATTTTCTTTAAATTTATACTTTGGTGTTTGATATACATTATTTATATTATTGACCGGGTCTTAACACGAATAATTTTATGGCAAATAAAGATATTTACCTCTCTTGACGTTTCGACTAGGTTGCACTAGCCGTGATCACGAGTTGACTAAAAATTATGAATATATTTTCATGTTTTGCGACAACTATTTGGAAATCACCCGTGAGTCTATTTTAGGGCACTGACCCTATTTCTTCTGAGTGCATATCCCGTACATAAATATAAAAATATTAGTGTATAATTATAAATAAATATATTAAAAAAAAAGTCATGTTATAGTAAAAATAAAATTGAACTGTCATAATTTTATTTTTTTACAAAATGGTTGACTATTTTATGTTCTACGATTTGGCGATGAACAATTTATTACATATTTTTTTAATAAAATTTTATTTAAATTCTGTAAATGATTAAGTGAAATATAATTTTAATGTATATATTTATTGATTTTCATGTTAAATGATTAATTATTGTGTATTTATTTGTTTGTTATAATAAAGAATGTTTAATAAAAAAACATGGTAAAATTTAAAGAGGTCTCTCTTATAGCAAAACAACATAATTATTGTTCTTATATTCTTAAGAGTATTAGGGTTTTGATTATATAATGCACTTGGTAACTATTCTCATTTTAATCTGATTTATATATACAGTTTGGTGATTATGTATGCACAGTTGCAATTGCAAACCGTATACCAGCTTGTAACTGCAACTCTTACGTCGTTCATATAAAATCAATAAACATATCGGATTTAACAGATTGTAGCCTAAATTCATTAGTCTAAAATTCGGATGTTAAAATCCCAAATAAGGAGTCCCCTAAAACATCTCTATTGTTATAAATAATGTGCTTTATCTGCCACAGAATACTAAATAGATTTATTCTGTAGCTTTGCGCAGATAAGGCTGCTAATATACAGTCGGTTAGTCGTCAGGTTCCTGGAATGCGTTTAACATTTGGTTTTACTACACTCCGCAGAGATGCGCCAGTCCCAGTCCTACAACCGTTAGGTTGCTGACCGACTTTATATCAGCAGCCTAAATCGTAGTGGGCGCTGCCTACAGTAGTTATATATATACTTTTTAAATTTAAGAAATCAATGCCTGAGCGTACGGATCTGGTGAGATATAATAGTTATATAATTAATAGTTAATAGGGTTTCATTAATCACTTAAAATAAATTTACTAAAACGTAAAGTGCACACGTCGTGAGTTTTATGTGGACATGTTATAAAGACAACGATGTAAGCATAAAAACATTTCAAATAACAATAAATGCAAAAGTGATCGTTTTTTCGAATGATTTCATATGAAGTCATCTCGGGCACGCAGAAAAATCGCAGGCATATGATAGTTAATGTTTTTTCTATTATGGAAAAGCCGGCATCAACGGTTTCCAAATCTCGCAATTTTCAATAACAATGAATCAAAAATATTAAGTTGTAAAAGAAAGTGTTATTGTAACGAATTAAAATGTTAAGTAATAATCTTTCATCAAGAAATGTTTCAACAAAAGAAACCATGTTGTAAAGTGTAGCAACTCTACTCGCAGTTGTCTATTGTTTATATAGCCAGTGGCGTAGCTGCCTAGGGGCTAGTGCCCAGTGGTAAGGGGCCCTCAAACCCTTACGCTCTCGATCGGATTTGAACTTTTGAAAATATCTCCCATTTTCATGGCAACTCCGTTAAGAGAAATTCGAAAGCTTTCAGATATTATAATACCTTCGGAATTGCCCTAAATTCTTTCTGTGGGTTGGCAGTGTTGTTAATTTGACGGATAGCGATATGTGCGTTTTAATAAAACTGTAATGTAGAGCCATTTTTTATTAGCCCCAGGCCCTTGGTTACCTAACTACGCCACTGTATATATCCATTCATAAATGTCACATCTTACAGCGAGGGGGTATACAGTGTGACTTGCAAAGAATCATCAAATATAGGACCCTTCCTACTCTCCTAGGAGGGCTCACAGATTTAATACGCTATGGTACTTTGTCACAGTGACATTGTGATATTATTGGTACTGATATTTCCAAAGATTTTGCAATAATTAAACTACATGTCAATATGACAAGGTATTATTAGTAGTCACATATTGGTAAATGTATTTTGGATTTATACAAAATCATTGCGCTGCCGGCATCTAAATTGTTCTGAGTGTAAATATGAAATAAGAAATGTTAAAAAAAATACTGCGTCAGTCAGGCATTTATAAATTTGTTATAATCGTATACTATAAGATAAATATATGGATGTTCCGAGTGTTAGTACGTAATCGCTTTACAAAAACGAAAGTACAAGAACCCGAGGTTTTACTGTAATATCAAATAGCTCTAACAGTAACCTTAGGGCTAATAGGAGCTTCGTTATACTTTGTATCTCTGAAAATAAACTTGTAAACTTGTCGCTACAATATAAAGGCGTCTCGATATGCAGCTATAATAACTGCTAACACAATCCATATAAAAATGTTGTTAAATTCATCCGGCTCGAAGGACTAAATAGTGTTCAGTACCCTAGTCTAGTGTTGTATCGTGAATATTGTACTACATATTTGTACATGTTACTTGGTAAATGCAAACGACCAATTATGAATGATTTGATTAAAATTTATTTATTTATTTCAGATTAATTGAACTATTCGGAACATTTATTATGTAATTACTTATTTGTTTAGAATAATATCTGGTTTTAGATACTACAACGCAATAAATTTAGCTGCGAATGTATTTTATGTTATTGTAATAATTATATTGTACGCAGTATGATTGTATTGGTTATAGAAATGTCTATGGTTACTCGTAATGTAGCGATACGAGAGTGTGATTCATCAATCTGCATTCGGGTGTGTTGTACGAAGAGAACCACTATGAATTGGTATAGTTATGTTAATATTCCTGTAAAGTTAATTGTGTATATATTTTATCATATTTTTGAATATTTATGTTGAGAAGGGAGGGTTTGTGTAAATTATACAAAATATAATTTTAACGCTATCTCGTGTTTTAATATATCCATACATAAACTTATGTACATGTAAAATATATTAGCGACATCAAGCAGCTTGCTTTGTAAGATGTTTTTCGGATAAAGAGTGAAATTACCATGAATAGGCATGACAACTTAATATTCTGGAATGGCACACACGAGTACCAGAGGGGTGATATGATAAGGTGATCATGTACCTTAGTATTCCGGTATGGCAACACGAGTACTATAAGCATGATAACGTGATATCCGTGATGAAGATCGTATAAGTCCGCTTCAATATAAGCGTCCAAGGTAATATAGAGAATAAGAGCTGCATTGTCTACTAGAGAGAATTATTAAAGGACTGACCTATGAGAAACATAAACATAGAGAATGGTAGAAATAAAACAATATAATGACAGTACTTCCTGTTAACTTTATTCGCAATTCAATTCAGATATCTATATATAAAATTGGAATATAATGAATTACTAACTACAATATATTGGCTGATTTAGAAAATAGTTTTAAACAAAAGAAGAATAACTTAATCTACTTGTAAATTATTACATTGATCCTCTTTATTCAGATGGGGATCGAAATTACGACGGCCTGAACTGAGGTTCGAACCCTTGCGGTGAATCCCCATGGCTAGCAAAGTACCATGTTATGCCTACCTCCACGCGGTCCCTCTTGGAAATCATCGTGATAAAATTCTAGTGAATTTAACACGATGGGCTATCTGACCTGACCTCATATTCATCTTAACATCCTCCACTGGTGCCCCTCCATCGTATACCGTTAGAGCAGGCGGGTGCACCATTTCATTATCTTCAACAAAAAAAAAACGCTAGCGGTGCTCTTAGACTACATTCGTATCTGTCAGGGCGGAGTTGGCCTTCAGCCGCTCCATAACTCCTTCCCCGGGTTTGGAGTGCCATCTGCACTCGCACTTTATCGTCCGGTGAAGCTGTAAAGGCCAGCTGCGACCAACAGCATTAGAGTACATTATTTAAATTATTAACCGGGTCTTAACACGAATATTTTTATGGCAAATAAAGGTATTTACCTCTCTCGACGTTTCGACTAGGTTGCACTAGCCGTGGTCACGAGCTGACATCTCGTGGGCCAGCTCGTGACTACGGCTAGTAATTTCGTTTCGTGTTTAATATACATTATTTAATTTAATAATTTAAATGTATATTAAACACGAAAGTTTAAAATTAAGCATTAGAGTAGTCCGAAAAAAGCTGAGACTGATTAAAAAGCAATATCCTATTTGCTGTATATAAGGGGCTGTTCAAGTATTACGTAAGCAGATTTATCACAATTATTTACCCCTCCTCCCCCGTTGTCAGCAAAAGTAAGCAAAGCTCTTACCATGTAATGTAATCGTGGGGGGAGGCCCCCATGCTTACGTAAACATTTCTCAATTAATGTATTGTTTTTTTAACAAAGACAATGTGAGGGTTGCCATTCGTGTAAAAAAGTAAAGTACGACCGATGACGTAATCATCATACAGACTCCCCCACCCCCATGTCATCCAAAATAAGCAAAGAAAAGACCCCCGCCCCCCCCCTATAGTGCTTACGTAATATATATAAGGGCGATTACACACTGTATGGTTTGATCGGACGATTGTCGTAACCTTGTTCCAATTAGCGCATTTCTATTCATCACCCACGTCACCCATTTATATCTACTACTTGTAGGAACTTGTCTACTCTGATATTTCATACACATTTATAATTTTACTTATGAATGATTGTTATTTGATAGTTTGTATTCACACAAAAACTATAAAACATAATAATATTTATATATTACTAGCTGTCCCGGCAAACGTTGTTTTGCCTTAAAATAAAAATAAAAATTAGGGGTGGACTACCCCTAACATTTAGGGGGATGAAAAATAGATGTTGGCCGATTCTCAGACCTACTCAATATGCTCACAAAATTTCATGAGAATCGGTTAAGCCGTTTCGGAGGAGTATGGGAACGAAAACTATGACACGAGAATTTTATATATAAGATTAAGTTTTATAGTTTTAGAGTGACAGGCAAGTTTCTTGTTCATTATTCTTGTTCCTAAAACAACATTCGGGATGTGTGGTAGAATAACAACATGACAATCCAAAAAAGCTTATATTAACTTTATTTGTGTAATAATGACTTCAATTTTCAATCTGGATCTTTTCTAGAATCACTCCTAAGATAATGTCAAACGCATACATATTGTACTGTTACATCTTATAATACAATGTTTATAAACTCCATGGCATCCTGTGACATAGTATATATAATAATATCACTGGACAATTCACACAGCGCCATCTAGTCAACATTTAAACAACTGACGTAAATACTTAGATGCCTTTTTTTGTAAATAAATACATAATATAGAAACATTTAATTATTTGTTTTGTACCATCCGGTCGATTGTCAGCTACAGGGAAGATTTTAAGTCATAAAGCTTGAAGACTGGAAAATAAAAGTCTTGTCCTATTGGTCAAATAAATAAAAGGCCTAGCCATACTGAAGGATTCAAGGGACTATATTGTTAAAGGGCTGTTGTCAATATGTACTATAACATAAAACACCCAGACCGACAAAACAGTCATTCATGAATACAATTTTTTGTACCGTGCGAGGAATCGAACTTGCGACGATCGGAAGTAAGACGTGTGCCACTAGACTAGATGGCGCTGTGTAAATTGTCCTGGGTAAAAGAAAAAAATCTTACACATTTCGATCATCTGGAAATGGCCCTGGCATCTTGGACTATTATGGGTTGAACACATTTCATATTTAAATACAAAAAAAGATATGTAGCACTTTACTTATTTGTGTATAAGGTTTACAGATCGATGCCTAAAACACTACATAATAGTTTTAATTATTTGTATTCACACATTTAAACTTAAAAATGTAAAGTAATAATAAAATTATTTAAAAGAGCAACACGCAAGTTTCATGCTCGTTCTTCTTGTGATGAGACAGCTTTCCGAACGAGCGGTAGATTAAAAAATGTAATGACTATTCAAAAGTGCTTCAATGTAAGTTTATTTGAATAAATGATTTTCTATTCTATTCTATTAATGCTTTATTTATGACCATGGATACAAGTCCTTCAGTCGAAAAAAGTTGCCAGTATCATTATTATTCCAGTCCACGCCAGATGTATGCTCTTCTATTAATAATAATATAAGAAATAAGTTTCTTTCGCAAACGTAGAAATTAAGATTCTTTGTCACAATTAAACACAAAAATATTGTTTAAATTATATCTAACGAATTCACATACTTGACACTGTAATCCTAAATGGGGAAGTGAGAAGAATAAGTCAATCGTCGCCGTTGTGAACGCAGCATTTAGTAAATCACTTACGTCGTACTATACCGTACTTTTTGACGGTAAATTCTAGAAGAATCCTTTAGAAAATATTAAATTTTCTCTCGTCAAAACATGTTAAAAGTACAGCAGCTTATCAAATATGTATTGTACATACATACATACAAAAAAGTATAATATTAACATTATTCAATGCCGTATAGTTTGAGCGTCCGGTCCATACTGGTAGACGCTATGTACTGCGAGTTCTTTCCAAACCGGACTCCTGTGGCTGCTGCCGTATGATCATTGAAGAGTTTCAACTCCTGCCACTGACGGCAGAGATATACCCTCACATCTGTTCCTGCTATAGCGAGATAGGTTCCGCTCTGGTCGAAGCACAGCTCCTTTATAGCGTACCCTTCTTCGAGCTGGATAGTTTTGAAGTTCTTTAACTTCCTCAAGTCCCAGAGTTTAACACACGCGTCTTCTGCAGCAGTAGCTAGATAGTAACCGTTCTCAGAGAATGATATGGAGGTAACGGGCCCGACGTGTCCTGGGAAATTTGCGACGTTGCTCTGCTCTTTCAAGTCCCAGATCTTGACTTGTGAGTTTTCGGTGCCGGTGCCAAAGATGAGGCCGTCAGGATGGAACTGCGCTGTGGTGAGGCTGACTCCGGACGCGTCGCTCACTTTGGTGAGCAGCGCACCGGTGCGTATGTCGGAGAAGGCCCAGTGCTGGTCGGTGGATGTGGACAGCACGTAGTCTCCGGTGGGATGGAGCGAGAGGCCCGTCACGGGGCCTTCGTGTGAACGCAGTATCACTGTTGTCTGTGATCTGTAACACGGACAGAGAAATATTATTAATAATTCATGTTCAAAATCTACCCTGTATCATCGTAAGCACAGATATTATATTATATTAGAGTCCGTTAGTTCCCTTCCCCTCCCTAACTAGTAACAAACGGACCGTACAGCGGCATTGACGCGGGCGCGCATTGTGTTGTGAATTAAAATAAATTAGAACTGTGAAACTGTGAAAGTGTGGAAAGCTAGCGAAGATACCTTCGAGACCCTGAAGCCCAAGAAATCCGCAGAACCATAAAGGTAAATGACTGACACTTCCCTAACATTTTGGTAGCAGAGTAGTTTCCCAAACAATTCAAAATAAAAAAAATCTAATGTAGGTTTACACTATATCTTTATAAAGAAAACTCATATACTTAATTACTAATAGATGCAAAACCAGTTTATATTCTGTATCATATACAGTATAGTATAGTAGAATCCGGATATAACGACCTTCTAAGCGAAACTATGTCGTACTAACCGGATGACGCACGAAACACAGTAAAATGCAAGGGTAGCTTCTTTCTTATGGTTTGTTTTTTCATTTATTTTCTTTTGTTACTCTTTTTTGTGATTATTATTATTTTATACATATCCTGAATATGTAAATATGTAAAAGAAAAATTAGTGCTGGTTGGTAGTTTGTATTCACATGTTTCGACTTGTAAATGTAAACTTACAAGGATTATTTAAAAGAGCAACACACAAGTTTCTTGCTCGTTCTTCTTATGATGAGACAGCTTTCCGAACGAGCGGTAGATAAAAAAAATTGTTATGACTATTCAAAATTGTTTAAATTAAGTTTATTTGAATAAATGATTTTCTATTCTATTCTATTCTTTATCTATTTAACTAACTATAAACAAAATACATCACTTACGTGGGCACATTCCAAACGCGTATAGTGTGATCTGGAGAGGCGGTGATGACGGTATCCTCATCTGGATGGTAGATGACGCGGGTCACCTTCTTCGTGTGGCCCTTGAGGATGGCGACCATCTGTTCAGTGTCCTTATTGAAGACAGTCGCGTTGCGATCGTTACCACCCGTCAACAGCTTGCTGTGATCTGACGGGTTGATGTCCAATGCCAGGATGCCGGGAACACTAGCCGAATGGAGACCCTGAAAAGTAATATAGAAATGTTATATTCCATCAACCAGTCGCTTTAGTGATCAAGCAAGCGGTTTAACAGCGTTTTAGTTTCTGGTCGCGGGTTCGATTACTCGCACGGTACAACTATCTATACATATAAATAAAATTGCAGTATCTGTTTGTAATATTGAAATAACAGATTTTTACTACATGCATATAAATATAATAACAGTAAATACACCAAAATAACATTGTTTACTATTTTAGTCTGTCTGCTGTCTGTTATGTTATCTCTGAAATGGCTGGACCAATTTTGACAGGACTTATTATTAGCAAGTAGCTGATGTAATGAGGAGTAACTTAGGCTACTTTTATTTTAGAAAAATAAAGTTAAATTCCACGCGGACGTAGTCGCGGGTACAGCTAGTTTTATAATAAATGTATTAAGCCACAGTCAGATATAGATTTTAAATGCTATAATTAAAGCAAGTTCTGATTATATTAGCCTGGAAACTGAACTAGGCACGAGGCCTTTATGATGATATATAATGAGTGAAATAATATATGACATATTATAATTCAAAAGTAGTTTGTTTGAGAACAAGCAAGTATACTTACGGGATGCGAAGCGAGCGTAAGGAAGGCCCGTATCTGGTCGGGCCCCACGAGTCCCTCGGGCACGGTGCGTCCGCGCCGCTTTCGCTCCTGCGTGAGGGCGGTGGCTCGCTCCTGGAGCCGCGCCACCACCTCCGCCGACATGCCCACCGCAGCCGCGCCCGCCGCGCCCGCGCCCTCCGCCTGCACTCACACCACACCCCATCATCGCGCGTGTATAACAACTCATATCAGTTCTTTGACTGATACAGCCCGCGAGCTGCATCAATAAGGTACGCGATCGCATATATGTTAACACCTGTATAGAATCTATACATATAAATAAAATTGGAGTGTCTGTTTGTAATATTGACATAACCGTTTGTTACTACATGCATATGAATATAAATACGGTACATGCACCAAAAAACATTTTTTACAATTTTTGTCTGTCTGTCTGTTTATTTTGGCTAATCTCTGAAATGGCTGACGAATTTTGACGAGACGTTTTTGGCAGGTAGCTGATGTAATAAGGAGTAACTTAGGATACTTTTATTTTAGAAGAATAAAGTAAAATTCCACGCGGACAAAGTCGCGAGTATAGCTAGTATACTATCTCAATAGAAAAATATAATAATACACTACATTTTTTTAATTTGTATCTGTCCGGGCTACACATTCTGAATTTTCAAAATGGATATTGACACCTCCGACTTATATGCGACCAATCCTGACCTGATCAATAAACCGTCAATATCTGATCGAGGAAGACTAAAAATTTATTTTCATGTATATCACCAGTCTCACGTACTTCAATCACCAATTAGCTTCCTTTGTGAGCCATGTTTCGATTGTAGGTTGAGAAATGACAGTGAAATTACATGATAAGAAACGTGACATCTTAGAACTCTGTTTCGGTTATAGGGTGCATTAGCACCCTAGCATTTTGAATTATTAAAAGTGATATTAAGGGATGAGAGGCATAACATCTTAGTACTCTGGAATGGCAACACAGGATATCACAGGTGTCTTCAGTCATCTATACTTAATTTCAGCTACTTTTTATCCAAAATGAAATAATGATGATGACTTTTGGATACGCTGATTAGGAAATAAATTAAAATAGAAGACACTGAGAAGAAATCTCATGGCTCATCCGTCATACTCGTGAACGAGTGCTGCTTGTAGGGACTGGTCTGCTCTTATCACTACGACTGATTTAATCTTATTGTATATTTATATTTGACCCAAAAAATTAGTGCTGGTTGGTAGTTTGTATTCACACGTTTCGACTTGTAAATGTAAACTTACAAGGATTATTTAAAAGAGCAACACACAAGTTTCTTGCTCGTTCTTCTTGTGATGAGACAGCTTTCCGAACGAGTGGTAGATAAAAAACAAATTGTTATGACTATTCAAAAGTGCTTAAATTAAGTTTATTTGATTAAATCATTTTCTATTCTATTCTAAAAACACATGTATTTGAGCTATACATGCTGGTAAATTAACCACAAGAAATCTGCATACCTGGTGAACTGGCTGTGGAGCGACAATACCGGCCTGGGGCTTCAGCGTGGCGAGCGCTTCACGAGCAGCTGTCACCTCCTTGGTGAGACGGGCAATCACACGACACGCCGCGTCGTGTTGGTACAGTGCGTGACTTAATTCCTAGAACGACAAATAAAATTAAATCAAAATATCTTTAATAATTGGATCTATATACTGAACTGGATGGTAGGGAAAAATTATAATATAAAAAAGTTACCATTTATAAGCGGCTAAGATGTTCTATATGAATAAATGATTTTTTTAATTTAAATTTGAATCATGAAGTTCTATACTAATGACATGTATAGCTCAATACTGTAACACCATCAGATTCAAATGTCAGATTCCGATTTTCAGATTATTAGAGATATATACTTAAAACAGGGTCTTTTTTATTTGCCCATAACCATAGATTCAACACAAAGCAAATTAGGTATCCAGAGTTTAGCATGACATTTTTCCATGTCAGCAGTGGAAACACAAAGTAGTCACATTATAACAGATTTTTTAATTACATATTTTAGCCTACTACCAACAACTCACCTGCTTATAGTACCAGTACTGATTGCAGATACCTAACTACCAAAAAAAAAACATATTTTATCACTAAAGCAATCAGGACTGTATGTACACAACCTCTTTGAGGAAGACATAATGAAATTTATACAGAAACTAATTTGGTTACACCACTATTGATTGAAATTATCAACTACTCATGTGCCACAACATATGTATTGTATGATTACAATGTATACTTACTATAACATATATTTATGGTATGAAATTGTACAATAAATAAATAGGTATAAAATTGTAATGAATGCATATAAAATTTTATAATAAGATACCAAATGATGTTCTGCATTTACTTTTAAATTTAAAACTTCTGTTAAATCATACTTAGTTAACAATACTATTTAATAATAATTAATGATTACTTAAATGACAAACATGCATGGCAACATACAATGAGCCTGACAATATAGTACTCAAATTTTTTTCTCTTTCTATCTGCAATCAGAACTATGAGCAGATTTAGTACTCTAATAAAACTGATTGAGTAGTCATTTTTGAGAACTTACCTGTCGAGCAGTCTGCAGTTGCTGCCTCTGTGTAAAAGTGTGAAGCATCAGAGCATCCCACTCATCCTGCATACTCTTCAAGGTTGCCGGAATCGATGTGGCACTTGGTGGCTTTGGCTTCACTATCGGTGGGGCTGCAAATATGGTGTTAATAATAATAATAATTTCATTTACTCAGATTTCATTTACAGAGATCCAATTTTATCGTTGTCATCGTGCATCCAGTCACACAGCACCATCTAGTTCCAAGTTAAGGTATCTAAAGCTTGTGTTACAGGTACTAGATAACTTATACAAGTACATAGATTTTTTTTTTCGTAATACATATTATACATAGAAAACACCCAGACCGATACAAACAATCATACTCATGAATACAAATGTTAGTGCTGTATGAGGAATAGAACCCGCAACCTTCGGATGTAAAGCGATGTGCTAGACCGCTAGACCACTGAGGTCGATGAATTTGTTAATAACAATACTTAGCCTATGTTAGCATACCTAAAATTACATATTGTGAAGAAGTATACATACTTCTTAGAGACTTGTTCCTTAGCAACAAACATTATAATTTTACTGTCATTATTATCTAAATAAAAAATAGTGCTTTTCATGCTGTTTAATATATTTCTTATAAATTACAAAACATTCCACTGCTCTCAATTATAATTTACTTCATTACATAGTATAAAACAAAATCACTGTCATTGTCTGTCCATCTCTATGCATGCTTAAATTTTTAAAACCACACAACAGTTTCTTTTTAATAGATAGAGGTATTCAAGAGGAAGGTTTATATATATAATACATGTACACCAGAGCGCAGCCAGGGCGAGTAGCTAGTAATACAAATATTATCATTCATCTCTTGTAACAATTTTGGTCCAAAAACAATGGATAGGACTATCAAATTTATTGCACAGCATTTTTAAAATGCTGTTACTGCTGCACTAATGAAAGTAGATATAACATTTTACAAACATATAGACATTTTACATAGCTAACTGCTGTGATCAACATTTTATCATGCCTTTGTAGAGAACACAAGGGATTTGGTAAACTCACTTTTAATTTCAATAAGATCTTCCACCCGTAATTCTTTCCCATTAATCGGATCCACGCCATTTTCTATTATATATTTCTCTATAATTCGCTTCTCAAAAACGGCGCCAGACGTTGGAGACACTACTGCAACCTCGGGAACTTCATTTGATACTAAAACATAGAAAGTGAGGTTATTTCGGAATACCAAAGTAAACTGTACACGAAAGATTATACATTAATAAAATAAATACATTAATATAGTTTAGTTTAGTATTATACTGTGTATATATTATTACTAAGCATTTTATCATACCATTTTTATTTTATTAATACAACTTGCCCGGTGAGCGCGGGAGTCGCAAATCATTTTGGATCTCAAAACATTTGTTAAAAAAATATGTATACTCACTTGCACAGTATAGAGCCATGTTTCATCCAGTTTAGTTAAATTAGTAGCAACTAATACGTAAAATAATATAATAACAATATTTTAATTGATGATCATTAAGAACGAATGCCAAAATTGCCAAACACAGATAACATCAGTGTTGCCATTACGATGTTAGGTTTTCGTTCTAAATTAAATGAAACAATTTTAGTTTCGACCTAAATTAGAAAATACGCCTAATTGTTTGAACTTATCTAAAAAAAGCATTAATCTATTGGCTGGGCAAATAGCCATGTGAGGGGTTAGGGTCGTAGTTACTTTCAGTAAATACTCAGACGAGTAGACTAATTTGTATATTTTTGAATCAGAAAGGGCTGAATTAGCAATATTCTTTTATATCTTTCCAAAGCTAAAAATGAAAAAATTATAATTTAGAAAGAAAAATAACAAATAATAAATAGTAAAAAAATAAAAAAAACAATTAATGAAATATTATAAAAAGACCAAATTTTTGACCGACTGTCATAAAGATGTTCTAGTAATAAAAGTATTTTTTGTATTATTCGTTTCTTATTTATATTATCTTCGCCAAAAGTGAATCGATTTTGATGAGCGTGTAATATATCAATAATAAATTAATATTCTTTCGTATTTGTAAAATTTCAGGCACTATTTAACTAGTAAGTATACCTTCTTGGACCTGCGTATGCAACGAGGCCTCTTGGGTGCGATTAAAAAAAATATAGTTTATGTTGGTATATTTCAAAATAAAAAAAAGTTTCCATTTCACAATGTTTTATTATATTACAGAACAACATTTTAGAATAGCTTGTGCCAGTTAAAATGGCACCTCCCTTAAAAGTATCGGCATCGTGTAAAAACTTACACTATTTTCTCACTTTATACATGGCCACAATATAAAAAATACTTGTGTAGCCCAATATATATATTTACATAATCATCTAAGTAACAATTTCATGACTGACACATATCCTTCAACAAGACCAGGATACACACGATAAAAGCGATAAATCAAAACATTTATTTGTACCTAGTCGAACAAAAAATAATTGAATATTTGAAAAATATAAATTTATAAGTATATCTTATTTGAATACAAGACTTAAACATTAATTTTAACATAAGAGATTTATTGTTCAATTTCTCCACTTTCCATAAATATGAAAAATACAAGAGAAAATAATATTAGTATTGAGAAATAAACTAAATATTAAACACTTCTCAATATGTTTTAACTTTCAATCGAAGATTTTTTATAACTGTTCATACACCAAAGTGTCAAACACAGCATAATTTTTAAACAGGTATTTATGATGATGATGGTGACAATCATCTGTCATCACCATCTTCATCATCGAGTTCATCAAACAAGAGACGTGTAAACATCAGTATGTACTAATTACAATTTTCTTAATTTACAACCCATGTTCACCTTCAAAATCATAAGTAAATATTTACAGATTTGTAATGTTTTATTACGCAAATTCATATTAACATCAGGATATTCGATTCTAAATATTGAGTCTGTCAGTTGGACATATATGTAATTTATACTAAACCAAACAAACTTATAGTTAACATTTTTCTCTCTATGCAGTGAAACATTTGGTTCGTTAATTTTAACCTGTGGATTAACAAAGTGTTCTAAGAGTTTCGATCAGAGTTTCCCAACGTGGGGGCCACGTCCAACAGAGGGCCAATTTAATTGTTAACTAATTCGAAAATGGACTCTATTAAAATTATAGGGAATTAATATTTTTCTATTCAATTTTTAAAATGTTTTGAAAATATACTTACTGTTTCATTAACAATTTTCTAGTGATTTCTTTTGAAAACTTATCGTTAAGGGACTAGATCAGAGTTTCCCAACGTATGGCCCACACCCCACAGGGGGACAATTCAATTGTTAAGGGGGCAATTCGAAAATGGACTCTCTATTAATATTATATGGAGTATGAATTTGAATTTTTCAAATCAAAATTTCAAATGTTTTTAATATTTACATACAGTGTTTTATTAACAATTTTCTAATGATTTTTTCCGAAAATCTATCATTTAGGTTACTTAAGTGAACAATTCAATATTTTATTACTAAAAATTATGTATATAGGGGGGCATAAGAATTAGAGGAACGGCTAAGGTGGCGCATGACACAAGGGTTGGGACACACTGGTCTAGATTATTAGTTAAATAAACATTATTTAAAGAATGTGAAGAATCCTACTGTATTACATAGCTCATCTCCATGGTTTATTATTTACTTATACAATAAATGAACCTTCCATTAAACTAAGATTTGGAATAATAAATACTTTATTAATTAAATTTATTCATTTGGCCGATAAAATAGAAGTTATATAAGTAAGCTATATAATATGTATATACCATTACATAACTTCTCATCAGAATAAAAATATTATAGTATTTAACTGACGCAAACTAATTAAAAGCAATTTAATAATATTATTAAGTAATAAAGTAAAATTATTGGTGAAAAAATAAATCTCAACTTACATCAATAGCAATGAATATGTACAAAAACAAAATCCATAGACAAACAAACACTTTACTTGAGCTGCAAAGTTAAGTTATATACTCTATGGTCAAATTATTGAGTACTTTACTAGTTTATGTTAGTAGATTCCCCGTGTTGAAATCCCAGCAGTGTTGGGAAAGGGATGGTTAGTCATGTGGACTAATGAACCCGTTGCTAGCAATTTACCATGTCAGCTTGACCTCCACACCCCCTGGAATCATCGTGATAAATTCCTGGTGAATTTAACACGGGCAACTGACGTGACTTCATGATCATCTTATCAACTTCCACTGGTGCCTGCTAGCGTAAATCGTTAGCACAGACCATTCCATTAGGATAAATAAAAAAAAATGTCGCAGCAGCTGATAGTATGGTAGTTACCATTGCCATCAAGCAAAAAGTTATTTGACCGAGTATTAAAAAAAATTGAACTACCATCTTGCATTTTTGGTATATGAGTTAAATTTCTTTTTTTTTCTTAATAAAAAAATATGCAAACATTTATTAGAAATTAAAATAGCACAAGTTATAAATACTAAATTGCACACGTTAACTTAAAATATAAACACAATAATACGACTCATTGGAATTATTGGCATCTGAGGCCTATTTACATGGGGGTGGAAATAAAACCACCCCATCCACTTATGTTTATACTCGTTGTATTTTGCGGCGATGTCCGTGTGAATGTTGGTTAAAAATAATTCAAAACATGATCTATGTTGCTGACGTACTGGCCGTATAGTTTTATACTTCATAATTACATTGTATGTACACAATACAAGGCCTATGTCCAGCAGTGGACGTCTTCCGGGCTGCGATGATGATGATGATGAATTACATTGTATGTTCTATTAAGAATTTTGTATACCAAACGATTTAGTGTCTAATAAAAAATGTGATAGACAACAATCTATGTGTGTAAATTTCATTCGAATATGTCCAGCCGTTCAATAATGATTGAGTAATATAGGTATAGACTAAAATTTATAATATAGAAAGGCGACATGAGTGATTTAGAGACAACTTCAATTCGTTCTGTGTCGATTACAGTGGTGTATATATATACTTTTTGCACTGTATATCAGTTGTATAGTATATTAATTGAATTTGTATAATACGAGAAACGTGTGATTTATACTAACAATAAAAAAAAGGAGTTCGATGAAACAATGTCAATAAAATTTTATCCTCATGATTTCATATATTTTATAAATATTTTAAATTTTTGATATGACCTTCATCAGTATTTCTTTTTGGATTTTGTCACTATTAGCCCAGCATTTAATATACAATTTTATAATTCTGATTAAAAAAAGATATAATTGCAATAACATTCAAATTGTAACTCCTAAACTCATCCCACCGCTGGGCTGAAGTGGGTGAAACACTACTGCACTAATATTTGTAGACACCTCTATTTCATATACAACACAAAATAGATCTCGTACAATCACAACCTGTTCACTTAAAGCATGATGTTCATCTATTTTGTGCCAATTTCATATTATTGCTTCATGCAAATTATAAATAATATTGTCTATAACAAATTGACACTGTACACTAATTAAAGTATTTACAAAAATATAAAGTTAGTAAAACTACTAACGTAATAAATTTTAAGCTATAGGGCCGGTAAAAATGAAAATTTATAATACTACAGAATTCTGACAACACTCGAGTTGCGATGAGCAATTTAATATATTTTTAATGTTCCATTTACACTGCACATGTACGTCACTAGGTTTGAGAGGACGCTCTCACATATAATTATGAATTTATTTCAGTCACGTCACAGTTTTCAGTCGGAGAGTAGATCGCATGCGTTAGCGCCTGCAAGTAGTGGCCCTAATCGAGCAGGAGCGCGGGCCGAGCCGAGCCGAAGCGCGTGCCGACCCCGTCCGAAGCGAGCCGAGCTTGGCCGAGTCGAGTCGGAGCCGAGCCTAGCCGAGTCGAGGCGAACCGAGCCGAGCCGAAGTTAATGGCAGGCGGCGGCGAGCAGCGAGCGGCGTAGTGCTCTCACAGCTCCGTGCAGCCGCAGCGCCGGCCCGAGCCGCAGCCGCAGCGCCCCGGCCAGCTCCTCGCAGGACGCCATCACCAGCTCCGCGCCGGCGATCCGAGCGCGCGTCGCTAACTCGCCGGCCGCCTCGCCGCCGATGCGCGATACTAGCGTCGCCACCTCTCTCTGTTTGTGCGGATATGTTCTATTAGACTAGTCATTAAGTTAGGCTAAGTTTAGTAATAATTTCGATTGTTATATAATACTAATTTTTATTGTCCCTAGCTTTAAATTAGTGCAGTAACTCAGTAAGCCCATCGAAAGGCTCAGATCCCGGTAGCCCATCCGCCAATCGAGAGGCTCAGATCCAGTTACCTGGGTGTTATCGCTTCCGGAGCAGATGCAAGGGGATCGGAGCAAAGGGGTTCACCCTGAATACCCAACTATCACCCCCCTAGGAAAGTATGGATGATTTGTGTCATGTCACGTTAGATTAGCCTTGTCCTCATCCAGAGTATGGAAAACTGTAGGCCGTAAACATTTATTTTACGTGATATATAGATATAACGTAAAATAAATGTAAAATCACAAACTCTCGGTCGGGATGTAAAATATCATAATTATAGATAAATATCAAATTGTAATAATGATAATAATCTATTTTATTATATAATAATTGTAATATAATAAAATAGATTATATAAAAAAACTAAACATGCAGCTGACCTCAGTCCAAAGCGTGGGGTCCTCCGGCAGGTCGAGGTCGGCGAAGTACCGCGCGAGGGGGAAGTGCGGCGAGCGGGGCGGCGGCGGGGGCTGACGCGGCGCGGCGGGCGGCGCGTGGGCCCCGGAGGCGCCCGTGCCCCCCGCGGAGGTGGCGGGCGCGGCGGACGACCGCGAGTAGGTGCGCAGCGCGTGCGAGGGGGCGAGGGGCTCGCTCCCCCGCCACCGCTTCCAGCCGCCGCTCGATACGGACTCGTCGTCCGACGCCTGCAGCAAATACATTAGCTGCCTTTACTCGTACGCTCTTTCGTCTCTCTTATGCGAGAAAGAGTGAGCACGTAAAGATAGAGAGAACGAGACAGTGCGAGCGCGTACAATGCGCTTGGGATATATTTTGTACTATATCTAGTATAATTATAATCACTGCAAAATAACAGACATCTATTTAAGTATGGAGCAAATGGCTAATTATAGAATTATTGTACATGTCTACATTTCTCTTCTTTTATTTTGAAAGACACGTTTAAAATTTATAAATCACTAATAATATAAAAAAATATATAATGTCATCATATTAAACACATTCACATTTCATTTACAACTTGTCATTTCTCTTTATTAAAATAATAGTAAATATATAAAAATCAACATTGTTTTATTTAATTTATTAATCACACATATGCAAATTGTAAATATTTCAACAGAAACTTTATTCAATTGATGATCAGATAATCATTTTTTCTTAACAGCTTTTTAAGAATAACAAATACTAAAAAAATGCTTGAGTTAAGTTTCAGTTGCTTTTATTTGAGATATTTTATTTATTTTTAGGGATGACATATAATACGTATTATATATTTTGCGGGAGACTGTACTTACCGGATCGTTTTTAGTAACTTCATCCACTCGCTTGTGCTTCGGTGAGTCTAAAGCATATCCTGGATCTCCTAAAAAAAAACAACATATTATATACTATAATATTAATATTTATTTACAAAAAGTATTATTTCATTAAAACACAGCACAATAACTGTTGTGGTCTATGTTTCTAAAAAAAACAATATTGTTAATATTTAATCTGTCAATATAAGTAAAGAGAAATATAAAAAGTTAATTAAATACGTACTTCTCTTTGGTATCGCTAGTTGGAGTACTGGCGTGTTAATTTATATAATTATATTGATTTAGACGTCTTTTAATTTATATTTCACTTACCAATTATATATTTAATTAATGGTATTGTTTTCTACAGTAATATCTCTTCTTAATTTACGTGCACTCTGAAATAAAAGAATAATTTAATTGTAAAGTGCCGGAGGTCATCATCAGACGCATACTTGTGGTTCTTATGGACCATATATATTTGACTATATCATATGGTATGGTACATGGTACCAATAACAGTTGTTAAGCAAACCTTTGCTATCCTTTACTCAGATGTCCTTGGAATTTTATATATGTATTTACTTATATGATTGATTACTTATAATGTTGGGATGAACTACCGCTGTGTTGTTCATTTTCGATACCTGATTAGTTCGAGCATATTACGCACCAAATCTTTATTTAGATTATAACGATTCATTTTGATTGGATTGGTCGCGGCGTCTTTTCACTTTCCTTACTTATTTTTCGGAATCACATAACTTCGAGTTCATCACACATAATTAAAATTAAAACGAAACAAAAACAATCGAAATAACTGCACAAACATGTTATAAACATAATAAAAACTGTCATAGAAATAGAAATAATAACCAAATTACAATAATGAAGCTATAAATTAGAAAACAATTCTATAAAAGGGCCTGAATTGTTTTTAAACGGTCTTTTTGACAGTTGCGTCCGCTTAGATCTGTCAAATGAAACGCTCATAATACGAAATAGCCGGTCAGTTTTCGGGCAGAAGACGTTCAGCTGTCACGTGACCGCTGACTGGCTACGCCAGGCAAGTTTAAGCCTGCGCGGCGGCGAAATCGCCAGGCAGTTCAGTTTAAGCCGTAAACTGAATGGGAATAAGAGTTCATAATACGGCCCCAGGCCTTGAGGAAATGTCCGGGGCTTATACTTATTTATAATGTTGGGATGAACTACCGCTACGTTGTTCATTTTCGTCTGATTAGCGAGGCAGGCTACGATTCAGTAGCCGGCTGAAGGAATCATAAGGCGGATTGACGTCGTTAGCCGGGCCGGGCCCGTCACGAATGGCGTGATTACCAGATGGAGAGTGCGGATGCGCGGTGCGCGCGCTGCGCGCGCGAGCGCGGCAGGGCGGTCGGCGGGCTGCAGGTGGGGCGCGAGGCGGTCGGGCGCGGGGTGCGGGCGGCGGGAGGGGGGGGCCGGGCCCGCGCTGTACGTACCTGCGCGAGCGCGGCAGGGCGCGGTCGGCGGGCTGCAGGTGGGGCGCGAGGCGGTCGGGCGCGGGGTGCGGGCGGCGGGAGGCGGGGGCGGGCCCGCGCTGTACGTACCTGCGCGAGCGCGGCAGGGCGCGGTCGGCGGGCTGCAGGTGGGGCGCGAGGCGGTCGGGCGCGGGGTGCGGGCGGCGGGAGGCGGGGGCCGGGCCCGCGCTGTACGTACCTGCGCGAGCGCGGCAGGGCGCGGTCGGCGGGCTGCAGGTGGGGCGCGAGGCGGTCGGGCGCGGGGTGCGGGCGGCGGGAGGCGGGGGCCGGGCCCGCGCTGTACGTACCTGCGCGAGCGCGGCAGGGCGCGGTCGGCGGGCTGCAGGTGGGGCGCGAGGCGGTCGGGCGCGGGGTGCGGGCGGCGGGAGGCGGGGGGCGGGCCCGCGCTGTATGTACCTGCGCGAGCGCGGCAGGGCGCGGTCGGCGGGCTGCAGGTGGGGCGCGAGGCGGTCGGGCGCGGGGTGCGGGCGGCGGGAGGCGGGGGCCGGGCCCGCGCTGTACGTACCTGCGCGAGCGCGGCAGGGCGCGGTCGGCGGGCTGCAGGTGGGGCGCGAGGCGGTCGGGCGCGGGGTGCGGGCGGCGGGAGGCGGGGGCCGGGCCCGCGCTGTACGTACCTGCGCGAGCGCGGCAGGGCGCGGTCGGCGGGCTGCAGGTGGGGCGCGAGGCGGTCGGGCGCGGGGTGCGGGCGGCGGGAGGCGGGGGCCGGGCCCGCGCTGTACGTACCTGCGCGAGCGCGGCAGGGCGCGGTCGGCGGGCTGCAGGTGGGGCGCGAGGCGGTCGGGCGCGGGGTGCGGGCGGCGCGGGGGCGGGCGGCTGCGGAACGCGGCAGGGCGCGGTCCGCGCTGGGGTAAGCGGACGGGCGCGGGGTGCGGGAGCGCGGCGGGGCGCGGCTGCGCGAGCGCGGCAGGGCGCGGTCGGCGGGCTGCAGGTGGGGCGCGAGGCGGTCGGGCGCGGGATGCGGGCGGCGGCCGCGGTACGGGCACGCGGTGGCGGCTGCGTGCTGTTTGTGCGCTCCGCCACGTACTGAGCCCAGTCCTCGGCACCCTCCCACGCCGCACGGGCCCTCCACAGACAGCTCCTCCGCCGCTGTGAACACCATGCGGAACATTACACTCGGCTCACATTAATTTCAATCGAGATGACCACGCCGACGACATGCGATTGGTGAATTTCCAAAGAGGGCGGGGCGTAGAACTAATCCGCTAATTCAGAGGTTCTCAAACTTTTTTGTGTCGAACCAAAACGAAAACCGAAAAATATGCCAAGGGGTCTATTCTATATTTTTCGGTTTTGGGTAGACCCCCCATTCTTACCTGGTATTGATTTTTTGTAAATTTCTAACTGTAGTAAAGTTTAGTGTTAAAAACATAAAGTAAGAGCAACAAGATGTCCGCTGTTGTAGACCCTTTGCAGTTTGTCATAGACCCCTGGGGGTCGATATAGACCACTTTGGGAATCACTGCGCTAATTAAACTGCGTCGTCCGGATATTAATTCTAGGTTTGCATTAAAAAATATTTTGCGACAATTACAAAAGCAATCAATGGCTTAAAATTATGTCTTTTTTGTGATTTCTTATGCCTAGTATGCCACGTTTTGCTCCGCACGATAAACAATATCATCCGGTATAGAAATTTAATTATCGCAGCATTTTTTAGTATTAATAAAGTAACTAAATTCTGAACTAGCTCAGGAATTCTAAGTAACTGAAATAATCCCAAGGATCTCGGGTATTACATCGTATCTGTATTCCCACGCTAAAAGAAAACAAATCATTGAAACCTTCAGACATATGTTCACAAAATAACCATGGCTAACGCTATAAGTAGGTAATATTATGTTTAATTGTTCAACAGTACACTTTAGTTTTTTTTTTGTTATGTCACAAAAAAAAAACAACTATTTAAAAGTACTTATAAATAGATAGATAAGCGCTCTACGACGAGATCCGGGACAATTTTGTATTGAGGGCTTTGGGCTATTGTCAAGTGCTTAGAGCTGTAGCACTGCACACACATCTATTATGCTAGCCTTAATAATCCAAAACTAACTTGATATCTTAATTAAAGTGAAGAATTAATATATGACTCACTGAGTGGCGGCTCGAGCGGGTGTCCTGTCTTGAGGCACCATCCGACTGGGTGTATGTCGGGCGAGTCGTCGTCCATCCAGGCGGAGAGGTCGTCGGGCCAGCCGTCGAACGATACGCGCACCTGGTGGCCCTTCACCTCGCTTATGCTCGCCACGCGGATCAGGAACGGCACCTGGCACAACACGCACGCTAGTAGTATATAATAAATGATAATGAATGACAACTGTCATAGACTACATTTACAATACCTGTTAGCAATAGTTAATTCCAATACATATTAGAAGTTACAAGTTGCACCTGTGCTTGTAAAATATACAATACACCACTATTATAGACTACATTTCCAATTCCTGGCAGCCAGTTACATTAGCAAATATATAATTATGAATTAAATTCACTACTGTCTTTTGCAAAATGCCGCTTATTTAATACGTACAAATGTCCACAACCGTAAAAATAATTAAAAAGAGTTTCAAATTTGTTTTTTTAAAGTTCACGTAAACAAAACTATTTAAACATAGATATTTGAGTTAAATTTTATGTTACTGTTACTATGGATCTGAGATACTGGCTATTTACAAACAATCGGTATCATGAAATAGATAATATTGTGTGATAATAATGATAAGAGATTACATTTGACATGATAGTTATATATTTAAAACATATAATATATATAATATGCTCGTATCATCGACAGTAAAAATATTGTCTATTATAGAAGTTCTTTTAATTAGATAATAATTTATGGTCTATGATCTATAATTTATGGTTGGGAAAAACTTGAGTATAATAATGGCGCAGAAAAGTCAACCATGTGGTGACGGAATAAGAACACTTTTTAATTATCAGGACAAGAGATAGAGGATAATGTTATAAATACATACGTAATATACATAGAAACCACTCAGACCAATACAAACAATCACGTTCATGGATACAAATGTTTGTGCCGTGCGAGGAATCGAACCTGCGACCGTCGTATCGTTACAATAATTACCGAAAAAAATAGAAGATTTAAAACATAGTTACCCTGGAATCAACAACTTCCAACTTCATGCCGGGTTTGAATCCCTGGGGCGGGCGTGTCTTGAACGCTCTCGGGGGCGCCGCAGACGCGCCCGTGTCCGACAGGTAGCTCTCCCATGAGAACTCGTCGGGGTCCTTGTAAACTGTTGAACAGAAAAATAATCTTATATATAAAATTCTCGTGTCGCAGTTTTCGTTCCCATACTCCTCCGAAACGGGTTCACCGATTCTCATGAAATTTTGTGAGCGTATTGAGTAGGTCTGAGAATCAGCCAACATTTATTTTTCATCCCACTAAAGGTTAGGGGTAGTCCACCCCTATTTTTTTTATTTTAAGGCAAAACAACGTTTGCCGGGACAGCTAGTATATTTTATAAATATGAGAGTGTAGAGGTTTTTTTTTGTGCATGATAATGGAATGGTGCACCCGCCTGCGCTAACGGTTTACACTGGTGGGGCACCAGTGGAGGATGATAAGATGAGCATGAGGTCAGGTCAGTTAACCCAGTTTCCAGGGGGAACGGCGTGGAGGTCAACCTGACATGGTACATTGCTAGTAATGGGTTCATTAGCCCACATTACTAACAATCCCATTTCCCCCCGAGTGTAGAGGTTGTACCATGTCAGGTTGACCTTCACGTGGTTGCTCCTGGAAACCATCGTGATAAAGTTCAAGTGAATTTATCACATGGGCTGACCAGACCTCATGTTCATCTTATTATACTCCACTGGTACCCCGCCAGTGTAAACCGTTAACGCAGGTGAGTGCACCATTCCATAATCATCTTATTACTTAAAAGTATAAAAAATAGATAATATTCTCCAATCTCTCATTCTCTCATTCTCCGTAAACTAACACATATAAAATTTAATAAAAATAGGTTAATCCGATTTGGAGAAGTGTGGGAACTAATACTGACACCACAAATATATATAACAAATCCTTGCTTCCTTACTTCTAAATATATATAACTCAAAGGTGACTGACTGACATAGTGATCTATCAACGCACAGCCCAAACCACTGGACGGATCGGGATGAATTTGGCATGCAGGTAGCTGCTATGACTTAGGCATCCGCTAAGAAAGGATTTTGATTAATTCTACCCCCAAGGGGATAAAATAGGGGATGAAAGTTTGTATGAAACTTTGTCAATTTTAAACCGATCGGGCTGAGACTTTGCATGCATAAAGCTACTATGACATAGGCATCCCCTAAGAAAGGATTTTGATAAATTCCACCCCTAAGGGGATAAATTAATGCGAGCGAAGCCGCGGGCAAAAGCTAGTAATATTATAAATTCGAAAGTAACTCTGTCTGTCTGTCTCGCTTTCACGCCAAAACTACTGCACCGACTTCAATAAAATTTGGTATACAGATTATTTGGTATATAGAGTATAGTCTAGACCCTGAGAAAGGACATAGACTACTTTTTAATGCGAAGAAAGGGTTGTAAAGGGTTGATAGAGGAGATGATACGTTCTATGGAAGTATCGTCATTTTTAAAGCTAGAAGCTTGAAACTTATTTTTTAAGATTTTGAATATTAATATGACATTTGTATGAATTTTACCCATATAAAATAAAATAGGGTGAAATGGAAATTCCTCATTCGTCCTCTATTTCTTGCGAACGAAGTCGCGGGCATGGCTAATATACAATAAAATCACAAACAATCTTTACATAGTACAAAACAAAGTCGCTGTCGCTGTCTGTCCGTCCCTATGTATGTTTAAATATGGTGCGTCGTAAACAGACAGTCTTAGGAGCGGTGGTTTCTATCTTCTCAGGATAGAGTGTATACTTTCCAAAGGAGATGTTTAAACTTCAGAGACACATAAACTACTTGCAATAATATCAATAAACTTGTTAAATCTAATTCCAACTTCATCTCCTCTGATCGATCCCCCGTCCTATTCATTACGTTTCATTCAATTTCATTATTCATCGAAATTACGACGGGCGAGCTAAGGTCCGAACCCCTAGCGGTGCCCTCAGACTAGACTGCGACTCAGAGTTGGCCTTCAGCCGCATAAGTCCTTCCGCGGATTTGGAGTGCCATCGCCCTCCATCGTCCGGTGAAGCTGTAAAGGCCAGCTGCGAGCAACATAATAAGATTTTTTTTATGTTCAGTGCAATGTAACTCTAATTACATAGTGGATTACTATAATTGGCTAAGATTAGTAATATAAGCTGTTGTTAATCCAAACAAAATAAAATAATAAAAAAAAAACAGTATTAGAGTAGTTCGAAAAAAAATCTTTCTTTATATGAGTAAAAAACATTATTAATATATATTTAAATACATGTAAACTTACATGCGTTGTTTTTCTCTTTGTGACAGTCGGGCATAAACTACAGATTGTTGGTCATTGCTCATCGAGTCGATAAATATACAATCGACGCTATGAACAATATCCAACAACTGCTACAAAAACGAGCAGTTTCCTTAAATATGAATCACCAGGATACACATATATATAATTAACTATTTGGTCGTGGTAGGTAACTATAAATATACAATTTACATGTATATATCTATATATATTAAAAATATCGCTTCAAAATCCGTTGCGTAGTGTTTTAACATTTAAGCATACATAGGGACGGATAGACAGCTACTTTGTTTTATACTATGTAATGATAAGAGGTAGACAATGAAACAGAACGTTGAAATCCTGGACATGTGTTGTTTAACAGAACCAACTAGCGTATACTAACATGACTAACATATTTTACGTACGCAGATAACGTAATGCGACCAACGCGTTAAATGTAAAACATAAACAAATACATCTCGATGTTCTTGACATTATATAATTACGTCCCGACTCGGCGCGTAAGGCAATTGAATTTATCACTAGCTGTACCCGCGACTTCGTCCGCGTGGAATTTAACTGTATTTTTCTAAAATAAATGTAGCCTGAGTTACTCTTTGTTATATCAGCTACCCGTCAAAATCGGTTTTCAGAGATTAGCCGGAACAAACAGACAGACAGGCAAAAATGGTACAAAAATGTTATTTTGGTGTATGTACCGTATTTATATTCATATGCATGTAGTAAAAAACGGTTATTTCAATATTACAAACAGACACTCCAATTTTATTTATATGTATAGACTAGCTGTACCCGCGACTTCGTCCGCGTGGAATTTAACTTTATTTTTTTTAAATAAAAGTCCCGTCAAAATTGGTTTAGCCATTTCAGAGATTAGCCGGAACAAACAGACCGACAGATAGACAGACAAAAAATGTAAAAAAGAATATTTTGGTGTATGTGCCGTATTTATATTCATATTCATGTAGTAAAAAACGGTTATGTCAATATTACAAACAGACACTCCGATTTTATTTATATGTATAGACGTATAAATTAATTTCAATATATATACTTGTTAACTACCATAAAATATGATAGTTTATATGAGTTCATTGTAATGTGCATCTCCTAGAGTTTATTAGAGATTCATATAAATAATGGAGGATTTTTTATAAGCATAGAAGTATATTAAAAAAAATTTTTTTATTATATTATTAAAAATATAACACATTTTATGTTACTCGCTGGTTATTAATTTTCTATGAGAATAAGATTTTTTTTGTCTTTTTTATTTATCCAGGAAAATAAATTTAAAACTTTGTATAACCTATATTATATATACATATACACATTGTTATGTACTATAATATTGCAAGGGTCTCTTAATAAAAAAATCAAAAAGAATAAATTTCTTCTAACAATAAATTTTAGTACAAAAAAAAATATTTTTAAGTTTAAAAAATACTTCAGCAATATGAAGGTTGTTGCTGCTTTTTTGCAATAAATTTAATAATGTTTGGGTTGATGTAATCTCAAATGGAATTCCACTCTTTATACATAAAAATTACGTGTCACGTTGTTTGTCCGCGATGGACTCCTATACTTCTGAACCGATTGCAAATTTGATTTGCACATTGTGTGCAATTTGATTCAACTTGAAAGATATGATAGCCTACATATCAATTTATAGACGCAATATTATTTTATTGCAAATAGCCACAGCAACGGGTGGCCGGGTCTGCTAGTTAAAATATATTTCTGTATTTGTTTTTTATATACATGAGCAGAGAATGACCTTACGAGGAGGTCTATGCCGTGCTAAGTGCTTAAAAAATTTGATGGCATTTATTTATTAATTCAAAATATCCATAGACAATAATAATATCTTAGGACAATTCACACAACACCAATCTAGTCTCAAGCTAGGTAGAACTTATGTTATAGTTACTAGACAACTGATATAAATACATAGATACATTTCTTTTTCTAAATACATACCCAGACCAAACAATCATACTCATAAATATAAATGTTCATAATGTGGGAGAAATCGAACCCCCGACCATCGGAAATAAAGCAGTGTACTAAACCACTAGATCACCGAGGGCGTCAATAGATAACACAGCTGACCAACACATCCGTTAAGGTTAAAAAACTCTGGTTTAGATAAGCAAAGAGTTACTTACAGTTGGGCGGCGTCAGTGATATGCCGTTTTCTTCCGCCCAGCCCACAGGATGGATATACGGTGATGTGGGATCGACCCAGTAGTCGTACATCTCGTCCCAGCTGTCGAAGTTGATCAGCATCCGGTTGTCCATCATATCCGTAATGGTGGCTACGCAGACCAGCTCGTTCTTCCGGTCCTCCGCCTCGAGTTTCATCCCGATGCGGAAGCAGTTTGGTTTGAAGATCTATTTGAAAGAATATTTTTATATATTAATACAGTATTGTCTATATACGTGAAGCAAAAACCTTTTTACAATATTTGCGCGAACGGAAGAGTATGAAATTTCGCACACTTATAGTTTAAATAGAGATAAGCAACGGGTGCAACATGTTTTTTTTTCTATTAAATTATGCCTACGAAATACACTAAATTAATAAAAAAAAACTTTACACACTATCGTAACTGACACCTATTGCGGCATTGCTTATTGTTAATATCTGTGGTTCAATTTAGAATAAAAATTTTAAATACATATTAACATTGTATTTAAAATCATTTGTCTATAGTCTTATTGAATGTCAAAGACAACTATAATAATAATAAATGTGTGTGCATGGCAATAGTTGTTCATGCACTGAATTTTCATTTAATGTTAGACATAGACACCTATATAAATATACATTGTAAATAAACTGGCTTTAAAAAAAAAGTAATTCAATTGATTTTATTGCCAGTTCTTCTCAATTGGATCTATATACCGAACTGGATGGTAGGAAAAAAAAAAATAAAATTAGAATGTAAAAATTTGATGTTCATAAGCGGCTAAAATGTCCTACATGAATAAACGATTTTTGAATTTTGAATAAATTAATTAATATTATTATAAATTATTAAATATTAGATTTTTAAACTAAGTGTGGATTTTAAAGTAATTTCTAACATTGGGCGACCTGTAGTACTTATAAATAGTATATGACGGTTACCATCAGGTTTATGACATTCAAATTACATAAAAAAAACTATAGTTTTAGTATATTTATCTATATTTAAAGTGTATGTATGTGTATATACTCATACATGTATATAATATTTTTTTTACTGTATATTTATATAATATATATATGTCTTGTATAGTTATTTATATGTATTAGTAAATTTAAAACAGCTGTCGCTAATACCCCACGACGCTTTCTGTTTATATCCTAAGGTCAGCTGGGAGAGAATGCATATGGCATTAAGCTCGCCTGTTGTACGAAATTTTTTTGGTCAATAAAGAATAAATAAATAAATAAATATTTACCGTATTAGTGATATGTGGGAACAGATGCCTGGGCGCAGCGATCGCTCGCATATGTTTTAAGTACAACGGCCAAGAAAATATAGAGGCATTATAGTTGGCTGGTGGTTTTAATGTGCGACCATTCTTCTCACACCAGCCCGGAGGAAAGATGTCTATCGAATCCGAATTTACCCAGTAATCATGTAAATCCGGATATCCGTCAAAGTGGAGACGCATCCGGTAGCCCTGCACTTCCGCCACAGATACCACGCAAAACATCGACGGATGTTGCGGATCTATCGCCTCAAGCCGCATCCCAACCTTGAACCCATTCCGCGTTTGATACGGGAATGGATCTTTAAACAACTTTACGGGGGCTGCCTTCGCTTTACAGATATCAAGGTACCGCATCCACGAGAACCCATTCTTGCCACACATCCAAGGATACTTCTCATTCTCCATGTCATCGCTCAATTTTATAGTATCATCGCTGTGTATATCACCAGAGTCATAATGTTTCGATGCTGTTTTGTCATCCTTGTCTTGCAATGTATCAGTATCCCACCATTGCTTCTTCATAAGTATTTTTTTCATTTTATTCCTCTTTTTATTCAATTCTGCTCTCTCTTTATCCTTTTTCTTTTGTAAAATTTTCTGCACATCACTTTGACACGCTGAACTGCAGAAGTTGGGATTAATGAAATCTGCAGCCATACCGTGACATCCACAACCATCACAACGGTACATATCCTCAGGGGAGTTAGGTTTTTTGTCCCTAGGATTTCTTTCAACACGCTGCTTCAATGGTGTATGGTACTTGACATTTGAATTAGCCAATACATCCTCTTGGTCACCCCTATCAACTATATCAATGAGACCAAATTCATTTGTGCGAAATTGTATTTTACTACCCTGCAGTATACCGATTCCATTATTCCAAATTATACCAGGAGGATCCTCTTCCATAGTGGTATTCAATTTATTTTGGACACCAAAATCACTTTCTTTCTCAACAATTGTGTCTTTTTTATAATATAGCTCATCATGATTGTTTGCTTGGATATCCCTCTCAGTATTAGGCTCAGTTTTCACCTCTTTATAATCTTCGTCAGAATCGCCTAAGTTGACTTTAGCTTCTAAATCTTTATCCAATTTTTCATCACAAAACAAAGATGGAACTCTGTGATCATCATTATTGTCAGATTCATGGTTGTCATCTGTTTTTTCAATTTTTGGTTGAGGCATAGACAAATTAATCTTCTTGTTGGATAAGTTTTCGTTACAAAGTGAGATACGTCTTTTGAGATTTGCATTAGCAGTTTTTCTGTCACTGTTATCTGAATTGGACCTTCTCAATATTGCAGGAGCTGCAATGGTAACTGGGCCCATATCATTTCTATCTAAAACATTCTTGTTTAATAAACTTTTTCCCTTCTCTGGGATAGCCAAAGTGAATGATTTTTCTCTAGTCTGTCCCCCTTCATCATCGGCGATTGAGACTGTAAAAATGTCATCATTCATTGATGCATTTGTCTCTGGTATAGACAAAGTATACTCTCCTTGTTCACCTGTCGGTTCGGCTCGTGATCCAGATATTGAAAAAGTGTATGCTTTCTCACCTTTAGAGTTTTCTGATACTGAGTTCTTGTCTTTATTGTTACCACCAGTTTTGCCTAACGGGTGTAATGGTGGTATTTCGGTATTTTCCATGGGCGTAGGATCCCTCATTACAGTAATATTCCCCTGAGGATCATTTTGTATCTGACCATTAGCAATTTGGAGATTTATAAAGGGCCCTTTTGATGCCATAGTGGCTGGCAAAGTGACAGGAAGAATAAATTTTGTATTCTGCATTTTTGGCATATTCATTGGAGTTAGGAAGAGTTTTTGATTCCCTGATGGGACATTTGACTGGTTATTGGATATTAAAATTGATTGGTTATCATTCAATGACTTGGTACTCGGCTTTTTTACAGAACTTAGATATGCAATTGCTTGCTTGCTTTGATTTCCAGGAGCAATGCTTACTGGCACCATCATTTTATCATTTGATTTTGGTTTTTGTATGACAATAGGCTGTGTGGCATTAACAGGAGCTAATATAGAAGACTTGTTTTGGTTGGGCACCTTGGGTGCAATATTAGGTTTGTTGCTAACGTTTGATATCAAGATATTGTTGTTACTGGTAACCTGAAATATTAAAATTATAAACCCATATTATAACAAATTTGTACTATAAATAAATTTAATAATAACCAATAAAACGATAAAAAATCATATTATTAAATTAGATGGATGTCTGTTACACACATTATTTTATATTGTAGATTAAACCTTAAATAATTAATATTTAAATGATTTTCAACAAAAGTTTACTTTGTTCACCCACCCTATTTTCAGAGTAATTCGATAAAGATGCCTTTATTTCTGTACTATTATACATTATTATTATTTATTTTTTTGTTACATTCAAATTCATTAATATTATTATATTATACTATAAATTTATTTACATATATTTTTTACTATTATTATTTGCAAATTTGTTAAGTAGTTTAATTTTCTATTTCTATTATTAATTTCATTATCTCTATTATACTTTGTAATTACTCTGAATGGATTTCTAATTAAGAATGAAATATTTTAATACTTGTTAGATAATTAATAATTAAATTTATTATTGTTAGTATTAGTTAGTAAAATACTAGATTAATCTTATGTGTTTTAATATTAAAATAATATTTTTCTTCAATGGTAAGTATTAAATTTGATTTATGTAGAACCATGTTTAATTGTGAATAAAAATAATTTATATAAAAGAAATATTTGTCCTTTAAAATAATGTGTGAAACATTAACAAATTATTCTCTAATATTTATGTAGTACTCACAGGTCTCCTTACTATAATTTGAGGTGGGTTGCCACTTGTGCTGGCCTGGCTGATAACCTCAGTACTGGTCACAGCTTTCAAACCCGTTGGGGTCTGGATGTACACCATGTGAGGGACAGGCCTCGCAGCACCCCTCAACTGGACAGTGCCCGAGTTGGTGTTTGGTAGCGCAAGTTGTATGGAGTTGTTACTTGTGTTTGGGATTTGAACAACTGGATTAGCACCGACATGGACTTGTGAAACTGATGTGGGGTTAGTCATTTTGACTTGGACCCCTGATGTGTCAGCCATCTGTAGCTGTGACGAACTGGAGACTGTTAAATCAGATGCCCCATCTATACTATTTGGCCTTGCATTTGAGCCCATATGGACATGAATAATGGAGTTATGGAGCGGCTGGTTGGTGGTTTGCAAAAGAGGCATAGAAGGTAGCGTTGGTGTGGTTAACTGAATATTTTGTGCCGCAGCAGGAATTTGGAGAGGCACATTTATAGTTTCACCAGCTGGTAATTGTACAGGCACACTGGTCGCCCCTGACACTTGAAGAGGAAGACTAACAGGGGTAATTTGCAACGGTACTGTATTTGTAGGGCCTGATAACTGAACAGGGACATTAATATTCGATGTGGAGCCTGGTATTTGCACAGGGACATGTACAGTGGACAGTTGGAGTGGATATGGGGCATTGTTGGTATGGATTTTCATAGGGGCAATGGAATGGGTGACCAAATTATGAGTAATTGGCATAGAGCTCTGAGGGGCTTGCACAGAGGACACAATCATGCTGCTTGGTATTGGTGCCTGAAATAGAACACGCGATGTGAGTACACAAAAGTTACACAGCACATAATTGTTTTAATTATTACACTTATTATAATTACAACTCACACGTAATGTATTCAATAGCACATTGTGTTGCGAACTATTTTGCGATAAATTGGTTGTGACGGGGGCGCTCGTAGATTTTAATAGTCTTTTTTTCAAAATTTCAGTTTTAGGATCATCAAAGTTTTGAAGTGAATTACATTGCTGTCTCTCCATTTCTTGATCCCGAAAACGTTATTGGAGTCATTACAGAAACTCAATTATCTTTTACAACCCATTACTGACGACCTGTAATGCATAAAAATAAAATATTTCGAAGTGAAAAATCACGAAGACGCACTTTTGTCACGAATTATTTTCTAATATCAATCCAAGTTTAGTTCAACACTCGTTATAATTTATTTTATTATGAAATATTTAAATTTTTCTTAGACAATTACTGGCATTTTTAATGTTCGTTACATTTTTCTTTCGCGAGGATCGCACTCGTATCAATTTGTGCAGCTACTTTTAGAGAATCACAACCTTCCTCAAAAAAGTTCATGAAACACTCAAATCTAAATTTCTTAGTTATGTTTACCTATTTCAATGTAAAAAGTAATTAATCAAGTATCACTCCTGCTATAACAATACCATTGTCTTATCGAAAACCAATAAAGAAAAATAAATTATTTTAATAAAGCGACGATATTTACTTGCTAGTACAACTGGTAATAATTTTGACAACATTGCCAAAAGGTAGCAATTTGTTACGTTGGTACTCTCGGAAATTTCAACCAATCACATTTAAGTGTTTACGTGACGAAGCTTTCGCGCCTCGCGCGCGTTTGATTGATTAATTAGTTACAAATTAAGTAAGTTTCTATTACAATACTTACCACACCATGTGTTTTTTAAACTACGGTTTAAACTAAAAATCAGTGAGTATATTGTAATTCCTACAAACATCTTAATTATTCTGATAGAGCAAATGGTAATAAATAAGATAATTTCTAGTAATATTATGCACATTATCATAATTGGTTGAATATTATTTTAATTAAAATTATTTTACATCTTAATTTTTTTATAACCGTTTAATTAAAATAGAATGAAATATTAAGCAACAAATAATATCATGTGAATTATAAAGAAAGCGCGCCAATCGTAAATTCTATTTATTTAATACAAATAAACTATACCTCTGTATTCTCTGTGGTTTTGTTTTGACCGTTATTAACCTAGATGCACACTATTGCTTATAGTACACTTACAGTAACGGTTTTAAAAATAAAATAATAATATGTATTATATTATTACTGACAGCATCGCATTTCCAACGTTTAAACATATTGCTTTTCTTACAATATTTGCCGGTACGATTTTCGCATCATACAAAAGATAGTAGTCATGAGTTTGGTTATTTACTTAGGTTTTTTAATAGATGATAGTGGAATGGCCAATCTCTCGCACCAACGAATTACACTGGCGGAGATTACCACACTCGTGTGATATTCTTATAATTCATACGCGTCTTATAATAGTAATTAGTAGTTCGACAATTATTATATGACAATATGTTCCATTTTTATATTATAATAATTTAAGTAAAAAACACAAACAAATCAGTGGATTGAATGGAATTTCATAAGAGAAATTTATTATATGCAGAATATAGTAACATTTTATATAAATACCAGCATTCCAACAGAGAACACGGTTTCAAGGTATCCAAGATATTATTAGCCATTCTTAAAAATAAATCTGCAGCTATATTTCTTACAACTGTCAAGGTGATATTTTGAGTATATTTTGTCGAGTTACAAGGTAATACACCGAGTGTATTTAGCAGTGACTATCAAATGTTTTCACATACTCTGTTTAATCAATGTAGAGTATGCATCTGTATAATTTAGCTTTTAGGCGTATAGTTTTGCATTACAATTCAGTTTTGTATCAAACTACACGCTCCTAATCAAATTCTTCTACTGATTGTAATCTGTTTTGTGTGCTAATAAATAAATGAGTTTTGGTTGATTACTTCATAAATAAATCAGTCAACCTATATTCATAACAGTTTAGATGAATACAATTTAGTTTGATATACATGTAAATCCCGCCTAATATTAATCCTAACAGAACAGAGTACCTCTTGATTTGACAGTCGGTCTACACTGACAGTGACATCGAACAAAACAATTATAAAATATTTCACTACTGTTGTGTATCAGAAATTTATACAAATAAATAAATAATTAACCTAATTAAATAGTTTTCACAGGAAATTGACTCTGTCTTAACCTTGTATAAATGCAATTTTACTATATCCAATATACAAAAATTGATTTCAATGAGATTGCACAGTGAATAATTGTGGCTGCGTATTTTTTGTCCAGGTATTAAAAGTCATCAATCATAAAACTATTAAATCCATAAATAATAAAAGAATAAAAACTAATATTTACCCAGTAATTGTATTTTCTTTTATTGAAATTAAAGTAATCTGGTTCTGTATTCGTATATAATACATGCGCATGATACAGTAACTATATCGTATTTTGACCAGTGAGAGGTGCCCTTTTTTTTGGCATTTATCAATAATCCTTTCATTTTGATATTGATCAATTCTAGTTGGCTATTAATTTGTTCAAACCGGGACGCCTATTGAGTCAAGGTTTGAGCACATTGAAAGTTTTTCAACACACATTAGAATGTTGGCAATAACAAAAGTGTACCTATTAGACATGGTTTGCAAATGTTAGCTTGCAGTAATCACTAAGATCAAGTGAATATAGCTTGCTGTAAATCTTGCTGTCTTGCTATTAATTGTGAATTCTTTTGATATTGTTCTAAAATCTAATATTGGATGGCAAAATTTAAACATTTGTTCAAACTTTGAACAATGTTCTAAGTTCAAATTCTCTGCCAGAGATTGCAACTATGAACTTGTGTTGTATCTATTTTGGCACTGGCTTGAATCTGTATAGAACTACATTCTATAGAGGTGTTTATGGTTTGTGAGGGGACAGAGTAATAATAATGAGTTTCTACTAATAATGATAATAATACATATGTACTTTCTTTTTAAATTTAGGGAATTTTGTACAATCTAAGTACATGCCAGTCCCATTGTACCCTAAAATTAATTACTCCATTACCTCACCAGTGTATAAATTCATTAGCCACACTGTCTGAAGGATCGGCTAAAACAGTTTATATGGCACCAACATCTAATATATTTATTCCATGGTCTGATGTTAAATACATATGTACTTCTTTTCGGAATTTCTTTCTCTCAAGCTATTTTTAGAGGCAATTTTTTCAATAAGGCTTGTATGCTTGTGTTAAAGATGAAGATATAAATATAATACTCTATATAGAGCTTGTACAGCTCTATATAGAGTATTATATATATATCTTAGTAGGTGATAGTGTGTAAAGTAGGTTTTTATTTAGTCAGTGGTTGTCATGAATTTTTTTTTTAAATGTTGAGAATGTATATAATGTTGGGTAAAATACATTATGATTCTAAATACACAAATAAATACATAGGGATATTGCCAACTATTACATATATGTTGTGTATACATATAAACATTTTATATTCACATATTTATATAAATAACAATAAGGTTCTGGCAAAGAATACTATCCAAACTTAAAATAAATTATTTCTCTATGACATTTATATTTGTACTTAGTGGCCCTGAGGGTCTAGACCAACTTACTTCCAATGGTTGTTGGTTTGATTCCTTGACATAAACATTTCTTCATTCATAATTTAAAAGCTGTGCTCTTGTAGGTGATGCTCCCGCCACCTTCCACAATGTTCTATCAGCCCTTTTAGCTGTTGATATGAAACAATTCCAACTTTTTCTTGTTCTAACATTTCTATTCATGATTAAGTTTGTTTGTATCGGTTTGGGTGTTTTTTTATAATAAGTATGTACTTATGTAAAAAAATGTATGCACATGCGTGCATAATACAAAATGTTTGTACCGTGCGAGGTATCAAACCCATGACCATCGGATAGTAAAGCGGTGTGCTAAACCACTAGACCACCGAGGCTGTCATTATTATTATTATTATACTATATTTAGGCATATAATGACCACTTTTATTTAATTTTACAATGTAGGTAATATTTAATATAATATATACTATTGGCTACTCGCCTCGTGTACATGTATTATATATATAAACCTACCTCTTGAATCACTCTATCCATAAAAAAAACCGCATCAAAATCTGTTGCATAGTTTTAAAAATTTAAGCATACATAGGGACAGACAGTGACAGCGACTTTGTTTTATACTATGTAATGATAATCATAATAATAATTTGAAAAATATTATTGCAGGTCCTCAAATGATAATTGATGATCACTACAGAAGATGAGTAGCCAGCATCAGTATATGATTGTGAACAATACCCCAAGTTCACGTGTCGGAGATATTGAACATATTAGTAAGTATGCAAACATCCAAATATCACTAAAGTTGTGTTAATATTTTCGAACATCACAATATAACTACAGTAAATGTTTTATTAATATTTTAACTGCTAAGTTAATTAGTATTCCAGTCTGAACATACATGTAGGAAGACTACCCAGTTGTCTCTTCCAGCCACATTTAGGGTGTATTGAACTCATTAAACTTGCTTTACAGGTTGAGATGTAACAATAACAAAAAACACAAATTTTGTTAGTTCATTATATCCATATATTTAAACAGTGATATCTTCCATCCACCCTTAGGATGTAGTGGAGTCATTAAACTTGCCTTACTGGTTGAGATATAACAATAATAAAAAACACAAATTTTATTAATCAATTATTCATATAGCTAAACAGACATCTTTTCCAGTCACCCTTAGGATGTAGTGGAGTCATTAAACTTGCCTCACTGGTTGAGGTGTAACAATAATAAGATGCACAGATATTTTGTTACTAAATTATGCTTATAGCTAAACAGCCATCCTTAGGATTGTGCCTTTACATATAATATTTCTGATATATTTCAATATTCTGTAATATTTCGAGATCTTTCCATTAGTACCTCTCCAGAAAATATAGATTTAAGTTAGATGTAAAGTCAGCTATGTCCCGAAACCGTATCGAATGTACGCGTTACTTGTAAGCCATGTAGGACACTATGTAATAAACCTACTTATGTACAATTATTTCACCGGTATACTCACTACCTAGATACTAGAATAAACGATAAATTATGTAGCGACACTTCATCACCAGCGTCATCGCTTCAGCATCTGCGACACCCATAACGCTACAGTGGTGATAACCACCGCCCTACAGGATGTAGTGGAGTCATTAAACTTGCCTTACGTCTTGTTAAGATGTAACAGTGTTCAGAAAACTCTGTGATATTAATATATTTAAAGGTTTTTTCTATTCTATAATCAAAAATATAAAAACAAAAAATTATATCACTTCTCTCTCACATTTTCTCTCTCTACCATCTTACCATTATTAAACAGTAATAAGATACACAGATGTTTTGTTACATTATCGCTGATATAGTGCTGGTAGGTGTTGCAATTTCCCAACGTTGTGCCCACGCCCCAAAGGGGCCCAATTTGATTGTAAAGTGACTCTTTATTAAAATTATGGAATGTGAATTTAAATTTTTCATTATACTTTGAAAATTTACTGTTTCATTAACAATTTCCTAGTGATTTCTTCTTAAAACCTATTATTTAAGTTTTTTAAGTAAACAATTAAATTTTTCTAATGTTATAAATTATGTATGTTACATGGAGTTAAAGGCATTAATATATTTATGTTAATACAGATCACTTGTCAGAAAACATAGGGTCCCTCTGTCTTTCATCCGAGTATTCGGATGTGACCCTAATAGTAGAGGGGCACAGGATCCCTGCCCATAAAGTGATCCTCGCTGCCAGCAGCGACTACTTCAGGGCCTTGCTCTATGGCGGCATGAGAGAGGCTAATCAGGTGAGACACTATGTATAATCTATACTCTATACATATAAATAAAATTGGAGTCTGTAATATTGAAATAACCTTTTTTTACTACATGCATATGAATATAAACACGGTACATACACTAAAATAATATTTTTTACATTATTTGTCTGTCTGTCTGTCTATTCCGGCTAATTTCTGAAATAATAAGGAGTAACTTAGGCTACTATAATTTAGAAAAATCTTTTTTTTTAGAAGAATGAAGTTAAATTTGTGCTAGCTGATGTAATAAGGAGTAACTTAGGCTACTTGTATTTTAGAAAAATAAAGTTAAACTCCATGCGGACGAAGTTACTTAAGGACGAAGTTAAATTACTGTAAATGTGTACAGGCAACACGTACCACTTACCATCAAGTACCCCGTGAGATTATTTGCTAACTACCTGTTCCCCTAACTTAACAAAAGTAGTTTGAAATAAAAATATTGAAATTACTGTTCACATGAACAGCACTACGTTTATCAAGTGATACACGTAATTTGTAATATCTATTATTTTATTTCATTATTATTTCAAGACAATACACACAGTGCCATCCAGACCTAAGTTAGCTAGCTAAAGCCTGTTTTATGGGTACTACATGACTGATACAAATACCATATATAATTGATTTTTCTTCGTAAATACATACATATATATATATATATATACAGGGTGTTCGGCAGATCGTTGAACATAGGAAAACGGGGAGTAGGCGAGATCGTCTCCTATCTATTCAGACCCGAAAAAGTTATAGGGGTTTAAAAGTTCAATAGTGATGAAAATTAAAAAATCATATTAAAAGTTAGATATGAGACGATCTCACCTACCCCCGTTTTCCTATGTTCAACGATCTGCCGAACACTCTGTATATAGAAAACACCGAGACTGACATAAACAATCATACACATGAATACAAATGTTTGTATCATGCGAGAAATTGAACTCGCGACCGCGATCGATCGGAAGTAAGATAGTGTGTTAAACCGGTAGACCACCGACCACCACACGTACCATCACCTTTAACAATGTGTGTAATGTTTTTAGGCCGAGGTGGAGCTCCAGGCACCGCTGCAGGCCTTCAAGGCACTTCTACGCTATGTCTACTCAGGTAAATACTTGGTAATGTGTGTCTAACAAGGGGAGGGCATGGTGTGGGAAATTCACTTCGGGACGAGACTCCGTGTACTCGTAGTTTCCCATAAGGGTATGCAAACCCTAAAGTATTGTTTCAGAATGGCCAGTAGTTTCGAAGAAATAATCCTTTGAAACTCCACGTGTAACTTATATACTAGTTTATTTTCATCACTACCATGAACGACATAATGGCCTAGTTAGCAGTGTCTCAGCCTACCATGTGGACGCTCAGGGTTCGATTCCCGCGATCAACATTTTTTTTTAAATTAATTATTCTAATAATTAAATTCATTTAATCGAGAAAAACGTTGTTTATGAATCTATGTCTAACATATAGAGAGAGCTATTAGTGGTGGGACATGGATGAATATATACGCACCGAGACTGTTTACCGGCGACAATGAACAGTATTGGAGTAGGTAGTTATTTTATGTACTTTCCATATACAGTTGCGTGGCTACCTAGGGGTTAGGCGGGGCAGTGCCCCGGAGCCCTCAAGCTGAGAGGCCTTCGAGCCCTTACCAGAAAATCTCGATAGAACTGAACTTTTGAAAATTTCTCCCATTTTCAAAATATGACAGGTGGCATTACGACTTTAATTATGGCAACTCAGTTTAGAGAAATTCGAAAGTTCTACTTTCGGAATTGCCCTAAATTCTTTCTGTGGGTTGGCAGTGTTGTCATTTTAATAAAACTGCGATGTAACTCAAAATATGGGGCGCCACTGCTCATCCGTGGGGCCCCATATTTTGAATTGCCTTTGGTTAACTAACTACGTCACTGTCCATTTGATAGAATAATATGGTTATTCTAAGAACTATAGACAAATAAGCAAACAAATTAAAAGATTAAGAAAATCTTCCAAAATTAATCAGATTGCCTTATCAAAATAATTAAAAGAAAAAGAATTTAATTTTGAAAAACAATTAGAATATTATGAAAATCAGTTATGGACTCATAAATTACAGTTTGATACAAATACTACAAGATTAATATTGCATATAAAAGAACTGGAAACATAATTGTGTGCTATTACTGAAAGTACTCACTTCCTCAGTTTCAAATATCAAAACATAATGTTAAGTAACCTTCACATGTCATTTCTCAGAACCTGTGTTCCAAATTTCATTTAAATCGGTTTAGTAGTTTTGGCGTGTAAGCGAGACAGACAGACAGAGTTACTTTCTGTCTGTCTCTAAAGATTAGTAGCATTATAATATGCAAACAGGTCACATGGGCCTGTCGTTGCTGCGCGAGGACACAGTGCTGGACATGTTGGGGCTGGCGCATCAGTTCAACTTCCAGGAGTTGGAGGCGGCTATATCGGACTACCTGCGGCAGGTGCTCGCGCTGAGGAATGTCTGCGCGGTCCTGGACGCAGCCAGGTAACCACTTACCACGACAGCAGGTTTTTATATTTGACGGCCTCGGTGGTCTTGCGGTGACACACCACTTTACTACTGATGGTCTCAGGATCGATTCTTCGCTAGCGGCGACCGCACCACACCGCTTTATTTATTCTTCCACACAAAACTACTGAACGGACTTTGATGAAACTTTACAGTATAACATGTATACATACAGTACATGATATGGGCGTAATAAAATGACGCCAGGGCTATATTTAATTCTACCGTACATTTATGAATAAAGATTATTATTTATTTATTACTAGCTACTACTAGCTGTCCCCGCGACTTCGTCCGCGTGCACAAATTTAACTTTATTCTTCTAAAATAAAATAATTTTTCTAAATTAAAGTAGCCTAAGTTACTCCTTATTACATCAGCTAACTGCCAAAAAAAGTCTCATTTAAATCGGTCCAGCCATTTTAGAGATTAGCCGGAACAAACAGACAGACAAAAATTGTAAAAAATGTTATTTTGGTGTATGTACCGTATTTATATTCATATACATGTATTAAAAAACCGTTATTTCAATATTACATACAGACACTCCAATTTTATTTATATGTATAGATTATTACGCACGGGTGTACATGTTTTATATATATAAACCTTCCTCTTGAATCAATCAATCTATTAAAAAAACCGCTTCAAAATCCGTTGCGTAGTTTTAAAGATTTAAGCATACATAGGGCCAGACAGCGACAGCGACTTTGTTTTCTACTGTGTAATGATAAGGATACCATTCTAATTAAGTACCTCCCATATTATAATAATCAAAGTACCCACACTTTCCTCAAAAATGTTGCCACAAGTCGCCTACATTCCACATTTATAAATCATATTCATTTATTTATTAACACTTTATTGCACCAGAAAGACAAACAATTAAACAAAGAACAAACAAGTAATAAGTAATAAGGTACAAAAGGCGGTCGCTTAAGGTGCAAAATCGCTTAGGCAATCTCTTCCAAACAACCTTTGGGTAGAGGAGAGAAGACAGAAAGTGGTAGATGGCGCAAGAATGGACTAGAGAAATAAAAAAGGCATATTAATACTAATTCATGTACATTAATATTCTGTATTCATCCGTTGTTTCAGATTGTATGGATTGGACGCACTGATGGATTACTGCTATAACTTCTTGGACAGAAACGCAATCGAGGTCCTGCAGCATGATACCTTCATGCAACTGTCAGTTGTAAGTTACCACCTTCATATATGTGTTCTACACTCTGAGCTCTCTGTATATACTACTAATACTATAATATATTCTGTATACATACATACACGCGCACACACACATACACACGCTCTGCACTTACTTGGTTTCGGCCCGTAAGTGTGGAGAAATCCAGCAATAGCTAAGAAAAAATAAAGAATAATAATAATAATAATGGTGGCTAAGGCCCGCGTGTTTGAATATATTACCGCCGTAAAAAGGGAGATATAATAAATATATATGTAATAATAATAATAATAATAATAATAATAATAAACACTTCTAGAATAGTCCGCAAATTTTTGTCTTCCATTTAAAAATTATCCATCCTCATCATTCATAAATTATACTGTCATTGTTTGGTGATTTTTACCCGCAATGATCAGTCTATTACCCCATCAATGGGAGATATATAATATATAAATATAAAAAAAAAAAAATAATAATAATAGTATTGTTTGAATATACACACACACCCGTAAAACGCGCACACACATAATACAATATATATATATATATATAATAATAATAATAACAACAGTCACACACAGGCACACAATAAGTACACACACACTCACTCATACATACACGCGCACACACACATACACACTCTACTTATGAATACAAATGTTTGTAAAGCCATCTCCATTTTATTTTATTTTGAGAAATTATAAATAAATAATAATAATAATAATTTTTTTTTGACAATTCACACAGCGCCATCTAGACCCAAGTTAAGCTAGATGAAGCATGTGTTATGGGTACTAGATAACTGATACATATACATAGATATTTTTTATTTTGTAAATACATATTATACATAGAAAACACCGTGCCAAGTGCAAGGAATCGAACCCGCGACCATCGGTCAAAAAGCGGTGTGCTAGACCGCTAGACCACCGAGGTCGTCAATATATATATATTGTAATACTATAATATAATATAATATATATATATATACTGTAATACAACAGAATATCAGCGCTACAGACTTATCTGTAGCTTCATGCTGAGTTGGTTGCTTCTTCATCATTGCGACACATAAAGCCACCTCCATTTTATTTTATTTTGTAACATTATATTTCTGTATTATTTAATTTGTAAACTTTATTTCTATTTATAAAATGTATCTCATGTATGCTATGTGTTTGTAATTGTTGAATAAAGAACTTATCTATCTATCTATCTATCTAATACTATAATATACTCTGTATATACAAATTCAGAATATCTTTATTCATGTAGATGTACACTAATTTTGAAACATATATACCTTATTTAAATTATTAACCGGGAATTAACACGAATAATTTTATGGCAAATAATAATAATAATATCAGATTCAAATTCAAAAATCATTTATTCATGTAGGACATTTTAGCCGTTTATGAACGTCAAATTTTTACATTATAATTTTATTTTTTCCTACCGTCCAGTTCGGTATATAGATCCAATTGAGAAGAACTGGCAAGAAACTCAATTGAATTACTTTTTTTTTAAAGCCAGTTTATTTACAATGTATTTTTATATAGGTGTCTATGTCTAACATTAAATGAAAATTCAGTGCATGAACAACTATTGCCATGCACACTCGTCATTCAAGTAATCGTTTAGTGAGTAATAGGTCTTGCTCAGTAAATATGATTTAACAGATGTTTTGAATTTATTTAAGGGTAATTCCAACATATCCTTTGGTATCTTATTGTAAATTTTTATACCTATTCCCATAAAAGACCTATTAACTTTTTCTAAACGATACTTGGGGACAGCAAGTTTGTCTTTAAATCTAGTATTAATATTATGAATATTGCTGTTTTTTGGAATATTGCTGTTTTCAGGATCTTTAATAGAGGTAAGAACACAATGGCGAGCTGATACTGTACATACTGTACCTATTGTACTTTCTTCTACGGGTATTGTACCCAAAACACTTCAAAATAGTCTGCAAACATTAAATATTCATCCATCCAAAACATATCTCCTACAGAAAGCCACATATTGCGTGCGCTGACTTACCTGCGTTAAAAAAAACATTAGATACATAGCGTTTATTTGTTTGCGTCACACACATAACATGTTCATAAGAATATAAAAATACATAATACAACATAAGATTTATAAAATTGTGTTATTATGTGTGATCTGTAGCAATACAAAAAGGTCGAAGCTCAGCGTGGAACATTGTTCAGGGAACAAAACACTGATTTTCAGCTTCAACCCATTTGAGGGTACGTGAAAATAATAATTAAAATAAATATAAAATAAAAAGGAGCAATATTATTAGTGATTGTCTGTGTGGTGTGTTTATAATAAAAATAATGTAAATAGTTCACGAGTATAATTTGATATAATTTTAACTGTGGTAAGGATCAACAAAAAAAAAAAAAAAAGAAAATATTAATAAGAGTAACATAAAGAAATAAAAAAAAAATTTTTTTTTGCGGAGATTACAACCGCTAGCCAAGAAACTTCTGTGGAATGCCTAAAATTTGTTTTTCTAATAAGTATTCTTTGTGATGTTTTTTAAAACTGTGTACGGTAGTAAAAACATTAGAACACGCGCGAGGAGCACGTAAGAACGTGTCGTGTGAAGCAGCATCGTCCTTTCTCCCCCTACCTGGTCATCCGCTAGTCCTCGCAGGACTGGAGGTCCGTCCGCACTGCAGGGCTCGGGCCTCGTGCATAAGCTCCTTGCCCGAGGTTGTAAAGCAGCTATTCTTCTCCCACACAGGAAGCTCTGCAAGGTCTGCTAGAACGAGACTCGTTCTTCGCGCCCGAGGTGGATATCTTCAAGGCGGTATGCGATTGGTTCTCAGCCAACCAGGGTTGGGCCAAGTCTGAGAGCGGACAGGCGCAAGTGGTGAGTTTCATATTGCTAATTGATCTATAAACAGTGTTTGTATGTGAGATTTAGAAGGAGCTATCTTCTAAATCTCACATACAAAAATTGTAGTAGTATAAAATAAAATACTGTAAATGTAGTATAAAAAACACTATATCAAAGTGCTTACACTAAGTTTATTTGAATAAAAAATATTTCTATTTTTTTTTATATATCTTTAAACAATTCACACTATGCCATCATTTTTTATTGCGTCTAAAAATCTTTAAAATATCCCCCGCTAGAGGGTTGACGAGGGGGTCTGTGGGATTCTTACCCACTAAAAAACACACGGTGTACCTACGAGCGCTATTTCAGTCAGACGGAGTCGCAAAGTCGCGTTAGCCTTCAAACAAGGAATCGAACCCGCGATTATCCAAAGTAAAGCTAAAACGCTAGACAACCGAGACCGTAATTTTTTTTCATATTGTCTATTCTATTCATAAATTAACGTTTTTTTCTTCAAGCACTCACCGAGTTGAGTATTCTTGCTAACTTCACAAATTAGGTATCTACACACAGGTAACTACACACTTCACAATTATTATTCGTAGGAGAAGATATTGAAATGCGTCCGGCTGACCTTGATGAGCCTGGAGGACCTGCTGACAGTGGTGCGGCCGTTCTCACTGGTGACACCCGACATGCTCCTTGATGCTATACAGCAGAAGACGCAGACCAAGAGCACAGATCTACCGCATAGAGGATTGCTGCGTATGTTGCATTAAAAGCCTATCTTATATATATAAAAACCTCGTGTCAAAATGTTACTTACCATACTCCTCCAAAACGACTTGATCGATTTTTATGAAATTTTATTCATCTGAGAATCGGGTACTTTCTATTTTTCATACCCCTAAGTGATAAGGGCTGTCCACCGCTAACATTTTATTTTAATATGGCATAAAAAATATATATAACCCCAAATTTTCATCCTTCTACCATCAACCCCTATTCTTTAATAGCGATATTAATTTATATGGCAAAGCAACGTTTTCGGCGTCAGCAAGTGTTAATATATGTATAAGTAACAGTCTCAAACGGAGCTGTCTGTGAATACAGTGTTGTTATTTGATAGTTTTTTTTATTTATTCAATTGTGTTGAATGAACAAACATATAAAAAATTAAATACTCTACATTTACATTTTAAATTAATGAAAGAGTACGCTCTTAAGGCAGCTACTGAGGATGTCAATTGCAGTGAGAGAGACAACAATAATTCCCCGTTTAAAGGCAGCTACTGAGGATGTCAAATGAGAGAGCAATAAGTTACCAAGAGCGTAAAGGCAGAGAGAGACAGTTAGAGAGACAACAATAATTCCGCGTTACCGCTCGATCCTCGGTTAAAAATATAAACAAGGTTGCTCGCATTGCATCCCCCGTTCAATTCAAACGGTGATCGAAATTACGACGGCCTGAGCCGAGGTTCGAACCCTTAGCGGTGCCCAATAAAGTCATATCCGTTAGGTGGGAGTTGGTTTCAGCCGCTCCATAAGTCCTGTTTGAAGTGTCTGTAAGGGTTTGAGTGCCACTTGCACTAGCCCCCTATTGTCAGCTCAAGCTGTAAAGGCCAGCATGCTACAAAATAAAGGCAAGGCAATGATAATAATTATAATAATATACATTTATTTAACTTAAAAAGTTATTTAATTTAAAAAGTGTTTATTAGCATACCTACATGATCAGTCTCTGATTATACGTAATCGTTAACGCGGACGGCGTGCGTTTGGAGACGCGTTGATTGTGTATCTGTGGGTGTCAGTGCCCGAGGAGAACGTGGCGACGGTGGCGCGGGGCGCCCGCGTGGTGGCCGGCGACATGCGGTCCGCGCTGCTCGACGGAGACACCGACAACTACGACATGGAGCGCGGCTACACGCGACACACCATCACCGACGCGGCCGACAACCCCGGCATACTGGTGCGGCTCGCCACCTGCACCATCATCAACCACCTACGGCTGTTGCTGTGGGACCGCGACAACAGGTCAGCGACAACTTGCACCATCATTAACCACCTTTTTTACCGCGACAACAGGTCAGCGACGACCTCGCCCTTTTTTTATAGCACAGGGGACAAACGAGCCTGCAGCTCACCTGATGGTAAGTAATTGCCGCTGTCCATGAGCACCCGCAACATCGGGGGAATTGCAAGTGGGTTGCCGGCCTTTTAAAAGAAATAAGCTCTTTTATTCAAGGTTTCAATATCGTATTGGTTCGGAAATATCACCGCTGGAAGCTGGATCAGCGATGTGGTTGTGCTCGGCAAAATGTTCTGGATTAGAAACGGTGGAGGATCGGAAGAAGGAGATCTCCTTTCATCCAAATGATGAGTATGGTAGTACGATGGTAAAGTTCAACAGCTGGTATTAAACAATTCCTCAGAACACTCTCCTTAATATGCGTTAGAAAATCACAAGATGCACAGAGAAACTCTGTGCATTTTGGGTCAAGTCTAATGGACCGAGTCTGTTACAATTATTTTGTATGTTTATGTACAGATCGTACGCTTACTACATCGAGGTCTCCGTGGACCAGAAGGACTGGGTGCGCGTGATCGACCACAGCAACTACTTCTGCCGCTCCTGGCAGAACCTGTACTTCGAGCCGCGCGTCGTGCAGTACATCAAGATTGTAGGCACCAGCAACACAGTCAATAAGGTCTACACTTCATATTTAAATGTATTTTTTTTAACGGCTATTGTATTCAGGAATTTCACGAGCTTGAATTTTCATTTTGACCATTTTAGAAGTTTCGGCCGTAGAGTAGATGACTTAGGCATCTGCTTGAGGTGTAACAATAATAATAAACACAGATTTTTTTCTTATGCGAATTCTTTTAACACTGTAGGCCGCAGCTGGCCTTTACAGCTTCACTGGACGATAGGGGTGACTACTCCAAACCTATGGAAGGGCTTATGGAGCGGTTGAAGGTCAAGTCCCGCCTGACGGATATGACTTGTAATTTCGAATCCGGATAGAATTAGACGGAGGATCGGAGGGACATTAACTGGCATTGCGAACCTCGGCTCGGGCCGTCGTAACTTCGATCCCAGATAGAATTGGACGGGGTTTGAATGGGAACGAGCGTGTCGCAGGTGTTCCACGCGGTGTCGCTGGAGGCGCTGCAGACGGCGCGGGTGCCGCCGCTGCGGGCCGGCCTCGTGCGGCCGCTGCACAACGTCGCCACCGTCGACCGCGCCGCAGTCGTCATCGAGGGCATCAGGTCAGTGCGCAGCCTCATTACCTGCCTCCATCCCTCTATATAGCTGCCTCGTGCGGCCGCTGCACAACGTCGCCACCGTCGACCGCGCCGCAGTCGTCATCGAGGGCATCAGGTCAGTGCGCAGCCTCATTACCTGCCTCCATCCCTCTATATAGCTGCCTCGTGCGGCCGCTGCACAACGTCGCCACCGTCGACCGCGCCGCAGTCGTCATCGAGGGCATCAGGTCAGTGCGCAGCCTCATTACCTGCCTCCATCCCTCTATATAGCTGCCTCGTGCGGCCGCTGCACAACGTCGCCACCGTCGACCGCGCCGCAGTCGTCATCGAGGGCATCAGGTCAGTGCGCAGCCTCATTACCTGCCTCCATCCCTCTATATAGCTGCCTCGTGCGGCCGCTGCACAACGTCGCCACCGTCGACCGCGCCGCAGTCGTCATCGAGGGCATCAGGTCAGTGCGCAGCCTCATTACCTGCATAGCCTCATTACCTGCCTCCATCCCTCTATATCGCCTCGTGCGGCCGCTGCACAACGTCGCCACCGTCGACCGCGCCGCAGTCGTCATCGAGGGCATCAGGTCAGTGCGCAGCCTCATTACCTGCCTCCATCCCTCTATATAGCTGCCTCGTGCGGCCGCTGCAGCGTCGCCACCGTCGACCGCGCCGCAGTCGTCATCGAGGGCATCAGGTCAGTGCGCAGCCTCATTACCTGCCTCCATCCCTCTATATAGCTGCCTCGTGCGGCCGCTGCACAACGTCGCCACCGTCGACCGCGCCGCAGTCGTCATCGAGGGCATCAGGCCTCCATCAGTGCGCAGCCTCATTCGCCACCGTCGACCGCGCCGCAGTCGTCATCGAGGGCCTCAGGTCAGTGCGCAGCCTCATTACCTGCCTCCATCCCTCTATATAGCTGCCTCGTGCGGCCGCTGCACAACGTCGCCACCGTCGACCGCGCCGCAGTCGTCATCGAGGGCATCAGGTCAGTGCGCAGCCTCATTACCTGCCTCCATCCCTCTATATAGCTGCCTCGTGCGGCCGCTGCACAACGTCGCCAGCCTCATTACCTGCCTCCATCCCTCCGTCGTCGACCGCGCCGCGTCGCCGCAGTCGTCATCGAGGGCATCAGGTCAGTGCGCAGCCTCATTACCTGCCTCCATCCCTCTATATAGCTGCCTCGTGCGGCCGCTGCACAACGTCGCCACCGTCGACCGCGCCGCAGTCGTCATCGAGGGCATCAGGTCAGTGCGCAGCCTCATTACCTGCCTCCATCCCTCTATATAGCTGCCTCGTGCGGCCGCTGCACAACGTCGCCACCGTCGACCGCGCCGCAGTCGTCATCGAGGGCATCAGGTCAGTGCGCAGCCTCATTACCTGCCTCTATCCCTCTATATAGCTGCCTACACTTATGATCTTCCGAGCGCGTATACGCTTTCACGCACCAAAGAGTGTGCATGTAAAAATCTGCAGAGGAAACGCCACTACACATCCTATGCGGTAGCCCACACATGCATAAACGAAATATCTGCTTTGAAAAATTTACATATTTTCCCGAGGAGATAAAAACCATCGCTCTCTAGCGACTCGACTCTAACTAGCGAACTCTGAAAAAGGGCGAGCACAATAGATTTATGTAGGTCACAGTGCTACAGGCACCTGAAAATAGCCCAAACAACCTATAAAAAAAATAGTTGCCTTTAAACGTACGCTTTTTCACGCACAAATATGCTTTCACGCAGGAAAGAGTTTGTATATAAAAAGCTTCCTTTACGTATACACTCTTTAACATACGATTACGCTTTCACACAGAAAAGAATATGCATGCAACTGTAGTGTAAAAGGCTCATACAAATACGTTTGTATTTAACATACAAATGTGTTTGTATGAATCTTCTATTTTACCATACAAACGTGTTTTTATGAGCTTCTTTATTTCCCATACTAACGTGTTGATATGAGCCTTCCAATTTACCATACAAACGTATTTATACGAGCCTCCTATTCTACCATACAAATGTGTTTGTATGAGCCTTCCATTTCACCATAAAAACGTATTTATACGAGCCTCCAATTTTTCTCATACAAATGTGTTTGTATGAGCCTCTTATTCTACCATACAAATGTGTTTGTATGAGCCTCCTATTCTAACATACAAACATGTCTGTATGAACCTACTATTTTTCTCACACAAACGTGTTGTATGGTCCACGTCGTGCAGCCGTTGCCGCAACACTCTCCTAAACGGCGACACGGAGCACTACGACTGGGAGCATGGTTACACGTGCCACCAGCTGGGCTCGGGCGCCATCGTGGTGCAGCTGGCGCAGCCCTACCTGCTGTCGTCGATGCGCATGTTGCTGTGGGACTGCGACTACCGCCACTACTCCTACTACGTGGAGACCTCGCTCGACTACTGGAAATGGGAGGTCGTGTGCGACCGCACCAGGGATGCCTGCAGGTCAGACTATACTGCTCACGATTATTGGAGAAAAATATTATTAAAGAAAACAACATGTGTTGGTAGATATTAGTAAAACTGTAATACAAGTAGAGTGACAATCGACGTCATGAGATTTTTTTATGGATGATAATGGAATGGTGCACCCGCTTACTGCAACGGTTTACGCTGGCGGGGCACCACTAGAGGCTGCTGAGATGAACATGAGATCAGGCCCGTTAGCCCATCGTGACAAGTTCACCGTGAATTTATCACGATGGTTTCCAGGAGAAACCGCGTGGAGGTCAACCTAACATGGTACATTGCTAGCAATAAGAGTATCAGTCCACATTACTAACAATCCCATTTCCCCCTTTAACCATTGAGGTTACATTCTACAACAACGACAGGCCAACACTAGCTCAGACTGACCAAGACTGGCCAAGACGGGCCTAGACCGGCCAAGACTGGTCAAGACTGGCCAAGACTGGCCAAAACTTAGTTTTCCGTACACGTCTAAATGGAATCGGCACTAATTTGTATTTTATTTTTATAATAATAATAATAATAATAGTAATCGTAGACAATAACAAAAACAAACAAGGAACGTAAAATGTCAGGTTTTTCCAGGGGGAACCGTATGGAGTTCCCATGCGGTTCCCCCTGGAAAAACAATCGCGATTCCTGGTGAATTTACCACGATGGGCTTAACTGTTATGTCACATTTTGTCTTATAGAGCAAGAGCCCACGACGGCCAGACATACGTCATATTAGTAAACGTGAAAGTTCTTGTATGTGTGTCCCCTCAGGTAAGAATATCCCCAAACATGAAATGGATCGTGGTTCCTTTGGCAGGTAACAGGTAACAAAGGTGTAAAAAATTTCATATCAAATTCGTTATTTTAAGAAACTCCATATTTTAATATATTGTTCGTAGCATTATTGTAACTTGCGCTGCTCATTGCCAGACACTTAGTGTGGTTACAACCCCCCGCCGGACCCACAAAACTATACTGTTTTAGAAATAAACTTACGTCATTTTAATAAAGCTCAACTTTATATATATTATTGAGAGAACTATTAAACTGAGTTTCCTAAATTGCCAGACAGTTTTCTTGGTTCCTTATCCTACCAGAGTCATTGAAACCGTATATTGGGTAACAACGGTGTATACAATTTCAATGAGTTTAAGATGCTCCATTTTAGGATTTAGGATGAAAAACCAAGAAAACTGTCTGGCAATTTAGGAAACTCAGTTTAATAGTCTGGCAATGAGCAGCGCAAGTTATAATAATGCTACGAACAATATATGAAAATATGGAGTTTCTTAAATAACGAATTTGATATGAAATTTTTTACACCTTTGTTACCTGTTACCAAAGGAACCACGATCCGGGTTTCATGTTTGGGGTTCGTTTTTACCTGTGTTGGGGACACACATACAATAACTTTCACGTTTACTAATAAGTCTTTGAGACTTGTCACTTTGTTAGTTTTTATTCCTGTAATATATTACATATCCTGTATTATTAAAATTTCTTTTTGTTCCTGGTTTATTTGCTATCAGTATGTTTACTATAACCGGATTGGTTGGCAGATGACAATGAGAGTCTGCAGTTCATTGAGTGCAAGATCTATTTAATGACGTCCTCTGGCATAAATTCAGGAATTAAGAACTGAAGTATTGTTTATCGAAATCCAGTAATTTTTAAAAAAAATATATAAATAAATGATAATAATATATTCCCAGATCGTGGCAAGTGATATATTTCTCCCCGCGGCCCGTGTCCATCATACGCATCGTGGGAACCAGCAATTCAGTCAACGAGGTGAGTGACTTCTAACTTTATTAAAATACAAGTTGAACTTTGTTAAGAAATTGTAATCAATACTGTCTCAAACTTACATTTTGGTTCAACTACACTATAATATGTTATATAAGATAATTGTAATAATATACTAGCTGTGCCCGCGGTTTCACCCACATTAAATTTATAACCTATATGTTATTCTGATATAAAAGCTATATTGCTGTAAAGTAGTTTTTGCGTGAAAGAGTAACGAACATCCATACTTACAAACTTTCGCGTTTATAATATTATATATATATATAGGTATTAAGATTTTCACAGTTCTCGCAACATTTTTCACTGATGCTTCGCTTCTATTGGTCGTAGCGTAATATTATATAGCTTGAGGCAAGGGTCTTCAACCCGCGGTCCGCCGATGTGTTTTCTGCGGCCAACAGCATAGGCCTTCTCTCAGTAACGACAAAAATTAAGTAATAAAAAGTACCTTTAATATAAAATAAAAAATCGTTATAAATAAACCTATGGTGCAGCCAGCTATACAGAAAAAAAAATTTAACCCTTGATTTGTTGAAACGTCGAAGATCACTGGCTTAAAGCTAAAGCCTTTTTCGACAAATGGACTACACAAAAAGAAATTTTCAATTCGAACCAGTAGTTCCTGAGATTGTCGCTTTCAAACAAACAAACTCTTCAGTCTTATAGTATTAGTATAGATATATATATATTTACCAGGTGTTCCACCTGGTGCACCTGGAGTGCCCGGCGCAGGTGGAGGAGGCGCGCGAGGACCTCGCGCCCTCCAAGCGACTCGCGGACAACAAGCTCAACCCGCCACCACCCCGTAAGTACAAATACATATCACTCCTCCATTTACCAGCATTTACACCACACATTCCTTCACCTTCAGGCCCCTCTGCCCTACTGGCCGCACTGGGCACATGCCCAGGGTCGCGATGGATTGGGGCCCCCTAGTCTAGTCTAGTCCCTACTCTATTACCAAACGATAACCGATAGCTACTCTCGCCTGAAAATCAGTCTTAACAAATGCTTACCGACTTTTGTCAAATTATTTATTTTTGTTAATTTTTTAATAAATGTCTAGCAAGAACTTAAACCCCTCATCACATAACGACATTTTGAAGTTATTTGTGCATGGTTTGTTTTGAAGGTAGGGCTTCCCCATACACATCTCTATAGAGTCATGTTCAAAAATGACTTTGTCTATTCTAATAAAATAGTGCTTTATTACTACGATCATAGGGGCCCTATTATTCTAATCCTAATGTATCCCAGGGCCTCTAATAGTTGAAAAACGGCCCTGGCAATCGAGTATAATTGCATTGTACTATATTTTGTGTTCTCCTTTTTTTTTTGCTCCATAGACAGATGTCCGCCTTTTTCCAATAACGATTGATTATTAAAAAAGGAGCTAAAGTACAGCTACATTTAAAGGTCGACAACACGCACGTAAAACCCCGGGTGTCTCAGGCTACCGTAGGCTACGGTAACCGTTAACCAGATGGGCCCAGATGGGCCGTATGTCTGATTGCCACCTACGTAGTATATTGACCTACGTACGTAGATCAATATACTACGTAGGTACGTAGGCACGTACCTACGGGCTCATGCTTCCAACATTTATATATACGACGTACAACCACGATTTGTTGATGCACTTTAAAAAATCAGAATATTTTTATTAATGTAGATCTATTACAGACTTCTGATATGTCTAATCTACCGTCAGTTCGGAATGATTTCGTGATGAGAAGAACTGACAAGAAACTCGGCTCGTATTTTTTTTACAATTTAATATATTAAAACGATAATAATTTACTAATATGTGTTTTTGTATGCTCAGTATCACATACAACGAACAACGAAAGCCGATCAGTGTCACCGCCAAGCTCGGAAGCCAGCAACGCTACCGGCGGGGCTGCAGGCGGAGTCAGCGGCGGAGCTGCAGCTGGCGAGGCTTCCACCTCCCGCACCCGACCGCTCCCGCCCGCGGAGACGGCCACAGAGGCCGATGAACGGTTCGAGGAATGATGCACACGACCCCGTCCTCCGCAGCTTCCGACTTGAACCTCAACACGTATACGATAAGTTGCTCCACAATTACAAACTTTTCAAAATAATTATGGAATCACCTTCCAGCGATGGTATTTCCGAATCTATTCGATCTTTATACCTTATGAAATTAGCTTATACCATCTTATAAGCCCGCCAGGTTCGAGGAATGATGCACTCGACCCCGTCCTCCGCAGCTTCCCACCTGGACCACAGGAACCTGAACAGGTATACGATAAGTCGCTCTACAATTACAAACTTTTCAAAACAATTGTGGAATCACCTGCCAGCGATGGTATTCAAACCGATACGATATTGAAACCTTCAAGAATAGAGCTTATACCTTTTTAAAAGGCCGGCAATGCACTTGAAATTCCTCTGGCATTTGGGTTGCAGGCAATGGTAATTTACCATCAGGTGAACCGCAAATTCATAGGCTATATAAAAATTCATAATAAGACTACACTCTACTGTTGCATATGATATAACAATTCCAAAAATCGTATATATTTATACTTTATTTGAATATGTACATAATTATTTAGAATTTTAGATTTATCAAAGTTGAATTAATTTTGCATAAATATATATGAAGATATAAACATATAAATGAACAAAAATGGAAAAATTATCATATATATTCAATCAAAGCTATACGAATTCGTTACTTTAAAATTTTATTGATAGGTTTTTAATATAATTGTAAAATTTTACTTAATCTTGTACAGCTTAGCAATAATGACCTGAGATCCATTTTACTTTCTTTATTTTCTTTAGTCAAAGATGTGATGATTTATGACTATAAAATTGCAGATATGCTCCAATATTTTTGATCACGTAATAACTAAGTACATTGGATGGGTTTAGTATTTCTCTTAAGTTGCGATATAATTATATAACTGTGTTGCTAATAATTCTCATTTGTAACAGATATTAATCTACAGGATTGCGATTATGTATGAGCAACGTAACGGTTGCAGTCATGAACCCATGAATTTAACTTGTAACTGCAACACTCAAATCTTAGTAATATAAACGCGAAAGTTTGTGAATGGTTGGATGTTTGTTACTCTTTCACGCTAAAACTACTAAACGGATTTTAAAGAAACTTTACAGAAATATAACTTATCAGAATAACAGACTACACATTTCATGCGGATGAAATCGCGAGCGCAACTATTATTCATAAATCAAATAAAAAATAATTTATTCCTGTAGGACATTGTAGCCGCTTATTCGTTTTGAATTAACGTACTTTAATGCAAATTGAAAAGCCGTATATTTTAATCTGTTCGAATGAGAATTGTTACTAAAATATACACCAGTGACCCAATTGTATATATGTATATAAGACTGTATGGAAGTATCGTCATTTTTAAAGATGAAGGTTGAAACTTATTTCTTAAGCTTGAATAAATATAAATAAATATGACATTCAAAGTTTGTAAATGTCAAAATAAAATTCGTGGTGAAAAGCTAGAATATGAAACATTTTCTTTGGGTTTATTGGTTTAGATTATTGAATATTTCTTCTTTTTTTGGTCAAGGTCACTATAACAGCTGGTATTTATATATATATATAAAACAAGCTGTCCCCACGGATTCACCCGCATGAAATTTATTTATATATTAATCTGATATATAAGCTATATTACTGTACAGCTTCATAAAATCAGTTACGTAGTTTTTGCGTGAAAGAGTAACAAACATCCATCCATACTCACAAACTACCGCGTTTATAATATTAATAAGATTTTTCAGCTATAGTAGCAACAGACAAAAACGTGTGAAGGTAGACGAATATGTCTCTCTTATTTTTCATCTACCCGCTGCTCTTCAGTTAACCCGTGATCATGGCGGTAAATGGCGGAAATATCGGAAACTAAATAATCATTACAAAGTATAAAACATAGTCGCTGTCCCTATGTATTCGTAAATCTTTAAAACCACGCAACGGATTTTGAAGCGTTTTTTTTTAATAGGTAGAGTGATTCATATTCTTATTCATATTCACAAACTTTCACGTTTATAATATGTATATAATTCGGTCACTGGTGGAGTTTAAAAATTAAGTATTTTAATTATAATGTCTAAAGAACTAAACGTGTTATTTGATATTATAAGTTGAACTTTGAGCATATAAATCATAGTTAAATAGGTAAGTAATAACTGGCAGCTTTCTTGACAGTATCGAATTAGGTAAATGTAAAATCTTTGCATCTGGGTCTGATGCTTTTATACACAGTACAATGTGACTTGAATAATATCTAAGAATAAGAACAAACATAGAATCCTTATTAAAACTGCAACTAATTACAGTAGAATCCCGATTATCCGGATCAATTAAAACCTTGGGTATTCCGTATAATCGATGATCCGGATAACCGATTTCAAAGCACATCAAACAATATTTAAATGGGTCTGATGCTTTTATACACTGTACAATATGACTTAAATAATATCTAAGAACAAGAACAAACATAGAAACCTCTTTAAAACTGCAACTAAGCGCATTAGAATCCCGGTTATCCGGATCAATTAATACCGGAGGTATTCCGTATAATCGATAATCCGGATAACCGATTTCAAAGCACATCAAACAATATTTAAATTTTAATCATTTTTCATTATGTAATGGGTTTTACTTAGATAATACAATATAAAAAAACGAGCTATAACGATATAATGAAATACATAATACCTATGTAATTTTAAATTTTGGTTGGAAATGACCTGTTATTGATCTTTGACGCAATTAATCACGATTATTTTCATTGGGGTATTCAGTATAATCGATAATGATGCGACTTCAAAGCACATCAAACAATATTTAAATGGCTTTGATGGTTTATGGACTGTACAATATGACTTCAATAATATCTAACAATAAGAACAAACATAGAAACCTCATTAAAACTGCTTCTACGTGAGATGGATTATCTTGATCAATTAAACCGGAGGTATTCAGTCTTTAATTCATCGATTTCTCTCTCAAACAATATTTAAATGGCTTTGATGGTTTATGGACTGTACAATATGACTTAAATAATATCTAAGAACAAGAAAAAAAAACCTCATTAAAAGTACAATTATATAAGAATCCCGATTATCCGGATCAATTAAAACTGGGAATTTATAATCGATGATGGATAACCGATTTCAAAGCACATCAAACAATATTTAAATGGGTCTGATGCTTTTATGGATTGTACATATGACTTAAATAATATCTAACAATAAGAACAAACATAGAAACCTCATTAAAACGCCCTCCCCACCGGTTATCCGGATCAATTAATACCGGAGGTATTCCGTATAATCGATAATCCGGATAACCGATTTCAAAGCACATCAAACAATATTTAAATGGCTCTAATGGTTTTATGGACTGTACAATATGACTTAAATAATATCTAAGAACAAGAACAAACAGAGAAACCTCATTACTAACAATTACCTCCCGATTATCCGCGTCAATTAAAACCTTGGGTATTCCGTATAATCGATGATTACCGATTTAGCACATCAAACAATATTTTCTGATGCTTTTATGGATTTAATATGATCAATAATATCTAACAATAAGAACAAACATAGAAACCTCATTAAAACTGCTACTAAGTGCATTAGAATCCCGATTATCCGGATCAATTAAAACCGGGGGTATTCCGTATAATCGATAATCCGGATAACCGATTTCAAAGCACATCAAACAATATTTAAATGGTTCTGATGCTTTTATGGATTTTACAATCATGACTTAAATAATATCTAACAATAAGAACAAACATAGAAATTTAAAACTGATGGCATTTCCAGATTATCCGGATCAATTAAAACGCGTGGAGGTATTCCGTATAATTGATAATCCGGATAACCGACTTCAAAGCACATCAAACAATATTTAAATGGGTCTGATGCTTTTATACACTGTACAATATGACTTAAATAATATCTAAGAACAAGAACAAACGCTCATTAAAACTGCAACCCACCGATTATCCGATCAATTAAACTTAGCGTATAATCGATAATCATGACAAATTCACATCAAACAATATTTAAATCATGGTTTATATCATATAGTTATTTTTATATACCTATCAGTTACTATTTCTATCGATTAGGATCAATTGGGGTATTCCTATAATCGATAACGGAAAACTTGTTAAGCATCAAACAATATTTAAATTTTAATATTTCAAATTATTTTCTAGATAATACAATTAACAAAACATTGTTCGATGTTGAATATTACCTATGTAATTTTAAATTTTTTAAAATCATTGTTTTATATTAAGGAATGTATTATATTTGTTGTTGAATCTATATCCCACAGAATATTAAGACACAAGGACTTCACGTGAGATGGACGATAGTTGTTTCAGTCTTTATTTCATCTTCTCTCTCGTTAAGTACAAATCCTCAAATATCATTTGTATATTGACTTTTATTTGAAAAAAGTTTGGAGTACAATTATATAATGACCTAGTTTTCATGACAAATTCACTAGGAATTTATCACGATGGTTTCCAGAAGGAACCTAACATGGTACATTGCTAGCCTAGTTTAGTTATACTTATACCGCGTCAAGTACTTGCGTTACAATTATCCGTCATGAGAAATTTTGAATTTATCATTTATCATATAGTTATTTTTATATACCTATCAGTTACTATTTCTATAAGGAGTCTGTGGTAGTTCTAGTTCTTAGTCACAAAACTTGTTAAGTTATTTAGTCTTTAAGCAAATTATTTTCTAGTCCCTTAACATAACATTGTTCTGTTGAATATTACCCAGGCAGAATTTTAAAATCATTGTTTTATATTAAGGAATGTATTATATTTGTTGTTGAATCTATATCCCACAGAATATTAAGACACAAGGACCAAGTGACGATAGTTGCACATTTAAGAGAATTCTCACATTAACTTGTGGAATTGTCAATATACAAGAATTACAACGGGTCGGTACCTAGTTTGGTTATGTAATACTATTGATAACAATTATCCGTCGGTTTTTAAATAGCTTATGCTTTTAATGGAAGATAGTGGTGTGGTTCCCCCGGCTCCGTTAACTGTTTACGCTGGTGGGGCCCTTGGTGAATGATGATATAAGGTTATTCATCCAAGGGGAATCAGTCCCCAATTATTGCTAGCAGGATATGAGGTATCGCGGTTCCCCTTGGTAGTGATAAATTCTTTGTGAATTTGTCACGATGGGTTAACTGACCGGACCTCATGCTCATCTCATCATCCTCCACTGGTGCCCCGCCAGAGTAAACCGTTAGCGCAGGCAGGTGCACCATTCTATTATCATCCATAAAAAAACCTCAAGGTGCGGACGACCACTGCGTGTAGTAGTTTTAGCATTCGACATTTTTCGTCCAGTAAAGCTATAAAGACCAATTACGCCCATGATTATTATAGTTTCAAAAGAAAATTGTAACTGATTGAAATTGATGGGTTTGCGATTCTCTATGAAACATTCCAGAGTTGCAATTGCAACCCAGTACGCTTTGCAGTTACGACTGACAAATGGTTTATAGATAGTTGTAAAATTATATATTGTCATCTGTTTTAAGTTAGAATTGTTATTAATAGTTTTATATAATGAAGACTCTGTTTACAGTTAATATGTTTTAAATATATCGCCTGTTTGCGTTACTATAGCGTATTAAACGACAAACACACAGTAAGGTGGACTTTAAAATTTTGGATATTAAAAGTACATCCTGTTTTTTATTAAGCTTACAATAATTGAAACATGAAGTAAGTGAACCACATATCTCCGTTGGAAAGTTTCTATCTTGAGGAGATAAAAACCATCGCTCCTAAAAAACTTGCCAACTACTCTTGTCTTTGACGCATCTAGGTAGCAAACTTTGAAAAAAGGGTGAGCACAATAGATCTATACAGGTCGCAGGTCGCAGGGTGCTACAGATCCACACACTTGACTATAGCCCAAATCTCCCAATAAAAAAAGGCAACCGTAGTAAATAATGGTATTTAAAGTCAATTTAAAGTAACACCTACAGTGGACTATTAATTATATATTCTTTATTGCACTTTTAAATACATTAGTAGACTTAATTACAAAAAAAATTAGCAAAGTGGACTTATCTCAAAAAGAGATCTCTACCAATCAACCCAACAGTTTGGCATAGCTATTAGTGAGTGGATAACACTAGTGCTACTAACAATATAATGTTGAAATGACAAAAGTTTAAAAAAACAATAATTTAAATGATTAAGGTATGTCCCTGGGCCTATAAAGTTAAAAATAATGCAGTATATTCCCTACTACTTCCATTCCATAATTGTGATTATTCTAGTGAGAACAGACTTGTTAGTAAAATATTTTAGTTGTAAACAGGCGATATATTATCCAGTGTTGTTTTATGAATATAAATAGTGCCATATAGCGTAATATATATTTGAAAACACCCGTCTAAAAATACAGGTCTTTGTGTACCTCTAAACTACATATTCCCAGATGATTTCTTCATTAAAGCTATTAAGATTAGAAATTATTATGTATCATATAGTTATAAGTGTACCTATCTTTATTAATATAAGCAAAGCTTATTATTTTCACAAAATATGGTTGTGTGATAATAAGATTATCAAAGAAAAAAGTTTTTATAAAGCCTTCCTTGATATTCTGTTTGTTTAAATTGAATTTGTAGATTGTATTAAACTGTATATCACAAATGCAAGTTTAATTAAAAAAACGGGCCAAAATACTATACTATGTGCGCTGTAATTGCCAGTATTTGTAAACTAGAACATTCTGGCTGGGTTCAATTTAAGTTACTACACTTATTAATGATTTTATATATATTACAAATGTGGTACAGTTGAAAAATTAAGTCATAATTTGTAAATCACGGCAACTTTCAAGATTGTAACAAAATATTACTGAAACTGTCACCCGCACTATGCTACAGCGTACGTAGTATAATGGTTAATAAAAAAATATATATTTATGGCAAACCTATTTCTGATAAGCAGTTAATATTGTCTATCATCTGCTTACCTGATAGAACCACAAAAATGGTCAGAAAATTTAAATACAAAACTAAAGAATCAAGAATTATTTTTAATAATAATATTGTACATGTTTTATTGAAATCTCAAAATATTATTATGTTATTAATTAGTGTTAAGATATTACAATCATACAACGGTGAATGGTTGAGATACTGTGATAATGGTTTCAAATAATTTGCAAATGTTTAGGTTAGATGTAGTGTAGTCAGGAGGACATAAGGTTATAATAAAATTGTCAATGATTTCTAACATTTTCATAACTTGAAAGCTTTTAATAAATAGTATTCATCTGAACATGTTTCTTTCATTGCATTAAAATTTTATTCGGATCAATCTATACCTAATTACAATATTTTCATGTTACTTGCGACCCTCTCTCTTTAATTATAGCTTTATTTATTCTATACAATTTTCTCCCTTCGACTATATCTGGATTATTTTCATCTGCAAAGTCATCGAGGCACTTTCTCAATATCATTTTTAATTCCTGTATACTGTCATTGTTGGTTAAAGCTGATATTCCAATGATGTTTTCAAATGATACAATTTTGTCAGGCCTAAGTTCCTTTGGTATTGAATCCATGATCCTTTCTATATTTGCAAGCGACTCTTTAACTTCCTCTAATGTATCAGTAGCACCTTCTAAATCCATTTTATTTACAGCCAATACGGCAGGCTTCTCAACTAAATCAGGATTGTAGAGTTCCAATTCTTTATTTAGGAGTAACACTGTCTCCAAGCATGACCTCTTAAGATGTCTGGGACTTAATTGAAATCCTTGGACATCAGCTATAAATAATAATAACTTTGTCCTCTCTACATGCTTTAAAAACTTATGCCCAAGTCCAATATTCACGTGGGCACCCTCAATGAGACCAGGCAGGTCGGCTATGGATATTTGTCTTTGGTCATTATAGTGGATGATGCCTTTATTAGGTTTGATTGTAGTAAATGGGTAATTTGCTATTCTGGGCTTTGCTCGTGATATTGCTTTTAAGAGAGAACTTTTGCCAGCATTAGGAAAGCCAACGAGACCTATATCTGCAATTAATTTCAGATCTAACCGTATGTGGTGAATTTGACCATAGTGGCCAAGAAAACCATTCTCCTTGGTGCCTCCGGGTCCGCCTCTAGCCAATATAACTGTTTGATCTTCATTATCTACAGACCCTAAAACCTTGCCGTCCTCTCTGTAAATTGTCACACCGAGTGGAACTTCTAATTTTAAGTCTGTGCCGGGGCTGCCTATAATTTTTGTTTTTCTACTGTCCTCACCATGTCCGGCGGCTAACGTTTTGCCGCGGTGTTTACCCAATATGTTCCCGAGATTTGCCTTCTCCTTACCGACGCAGTAAACGCATCCACCTTGACCTCCAAGTCCTCCATACTTTGGCAGGCCGGTTCCACCGGATCCGCCTTTGACATGCAATCTTACAGAATCGATAAATTTACTGCGCAGATAATTTCGCGGTTTCTTCAATTCCTTAGAAAATAATGTCCTTAAAATAAAAACCATTTCATTAAATAACTAAAACTTTTAAAATAGTGTTACAAAAACAAGATTTTATACACAGAGTAGATCTATTGACAGTGCTTGACTTGTTGATTGATCTTGATTGACATTTATAATCCGGTCTGAGATTTGACATTTTCAACTTCGTGACACTGGGATAGTAATCATTATCTGTACGTGTCGGCGTGTGTCATTTTCTCTGTCTTTTGTAAATATAAATATTCTGTATTCCATATATATATAAATCTTGGTCTCAAAACATTGAATACTATTTTATGTTTTCCAAAATTTTCAATTAAAACCAACTGTTCGATTTCAAATAAACGCATAAGTTATTATTATACAGAATATTAGTATATGATACTCGATGTATTTCAGAACATTAACAATATTTATCATAATAAGTAAATTCTCAGGAATCTTATCTAGCAACGGTGATCGTTCACCTTTCTATCAAAATTGTTTAAAAACTTGTAGAAAAGCTAACTGTACAGATGGTAAATATTATACACCTAATAAAAATTGTTTATTCTTCATTACTATAATAATATTTACATAGTTACTTATATTTTCCTAAAAAACCTTATCAATTTTTAACTGTATTTACATAATTATTAATACATCTTAGATAAATTAAAAAAATAATATGGAATAAAAAAACTCCTAATATTTTTGAATTTACAGTTTTAATGTGCTTTTTAAATATTTTATTATTTACATGGTTTGACATATTTAAATTATAGATAGTAAGAAGTTTGACAAAAATTCTTTAGAGGTCTAATTTTACTATTTAAAGTCAAATATGTATTTTTATAATTAGAATAAATAATAATAATAATAATAATCATCTCAGGTCAATTCACGCAGCGCCATCTAGACTCAAGTTAAGCTTGCTAAAGCTTGTGTTGTGATTACTAGATAACTGATACATTTACGTAGATTTTTTAAAAATATATACATATTAGAAAACACCCAGACTGATACAAACAATCATACTCATGAATATAAATGTTTGTGATTTGCAAGGAATCAAACCTGTGAACATCGGAAGTAAGACAGTGTGCCAAACCACTAGACCTCTAAGGCTGTCTTTACTTGAATATTAAATTTAATGCAAAAAGTATTATATGTATTTTTCTCCACTCTCAGATGGCCGTTCTTTTAAAAGTGCAGCACTTAAACAGCAGGATGTGTGGTGCCAACTGCTCCAATGGAGCTGCAGAGAGGATTGTCAGTATCACTGCATGTGGAAGACAGTGGATGGTTTCCAGGAGAGAGGGTACAGAATTCCCAAATTCCATGGCAAAGTAAGACTATATACCACATCCTCATCCTTACTAATATTATAATTGCGAAAGTAACTGTCTGTCTGTCTCAAAAATACTGAACCGATTCAAATAAAATTTAGCATACAGATAGTCTACAGCCTGTGAAATGACATAGGCTACTTTTTAAGGCAGAAAAAAGGGTTGTAAGGGATTAAAAGGAAAGATGCAAAGTTGTATGGAATGTAATAGCATATGCTGGTGGTCACTTTGATTCTCCCAAATTTGAATTTAAAAATGAATCTGTATTATTGTAAATATGTACAACATTTATTTGAAAAGAATATGAGCTGATTTTCTTATCTCGATTTCTTCTTCTCATCTCGAAATCATTCCATACTGACAGTAGATTTGACATAGTATAAGAGTCAAATTCAAATTAAAAAATCATTTATTCATGTAGGACATTTTAGCTACTTATGAATGTCAAGTTTTTACATTATAATTTTTTCCCTACCGTCCAGTTTAGTATATAGATCCAATTAAGAAGAACTGGCAAGAAACTCAATTGAATTACTTTTTTTTTAAAAGCCATGTTATGTACAATGCATGTCTATGTCTAACATTAAATGAAAATCTGTAATAGATCTACATGAATAAAGATATTTTGAATTTGAATTTATTCAAATTCAAATTAAAATTCAAAATATCTTTATTCATGTATGTCTATTACAGACTCTTATGATATGTCAAATCTACCGTCAGTTCGGAATGATATCGAGATGAGAAGAACTGACATGAAACTCAGCACGTATTCTTTTCAAATAATAGTTGTACATGTTTATAATAATACATAGTCATTAAAATTCAAATTTTCAAATAGAGTGACCACCAGCATTTGCTATCGCAAAGTCCAAAAAAATTAATCGGTGTTCGCAACACGAACAGATCAGTCCCCACAAGCAGCACCCGCATTATCTTTATATTATTATTATTATTGTTTTATCCAACATTATCTGCATATTTATATCATTTTTCGTTATATATCATACTCACACATATATCATAGTACATACGAGGTAAACGGTTTCTCCATTATACTCCAATTTTTTTTTTCGGATTATTCTAATGCTGTTGTCTGCAGCTGGCCTTTACAGCTTTACTGGACGATATGCAGATGGCACTCCAAACCCGCGGAAGGACTTATGGAGCGACTAAAGGTCAATTCCCGCCTGATGGGTACGACTATAGTCTGAGGACACCGCTAGGGGTTCGAACCTCGGCTCAGGGCGCCGTTATTTAGATCCCCGTTTGAATTGGACGGTGGATCGATCGTAGGGGACCAATATTCTCTATTCATGATAGTTTTTTTTTTAATTGATGATAATGGATTGGTGCACCCGCCTGCGCTAATGGTTTACGCTGGCGGAGCACCAGTGGAGGATGATAAGATGAGCATGAGGTCAGGCCAGTTAGCCCATCGTGACAAATTCACCAGTAATTTATCACGATGGTTTCCAGGGGGAACCGCGTGGAGATCAACCTGACATGGTACATTGCTAGCAATGAGATCATCAGTCCAACTAACAATCCCCTTTCCCCCACTATTCGTGATAGTATGCATACAGTGTTTTCTTCCATCCTATATTAGTCAGGTCGTATGCCTAGTTATTGGCTATTCCACAAGTGGTACTAGTCAGGGTATAACTTTATGATTGTTACAGTGGCCGTTTGTAAGATTTTTTGGTGTACAAGAGCCAGCATCAGCCTTCGCATCTCTCCTCAATTTGGCAACACACATCTACATGCACAATGAAATAACAAAGAAATTTAGTGTTAAGAGCACACCACTCGTGTTGTTCTGGCATGGATTTGCGACAGTAAGTATTTGTATAATATATTAATGTATAAGCAATATTACTACTGTAAAGTTTCATCAAATTCGGTTCAGTAGTTTTTGCGTGAAAGCGTAACAAACAACTATAATTACAAACTTTCGTTTATAATATTACTAGCTACTCGCCCCGGCTTCGCCCGGGTGTACATGTATTATACATATAAACCTTCCTCTAGAATCACTCTATGTATTAAATAAAACCGCTTCAAAATCAGTTACGTAGTTTTAAAGATTTAAGCATACATAGGGACGGACAGACAGCGACAGCGATTTGTTTTATACTATGTAATGAATCAGATTAATAATTATTAAAATTTTCAGGTCTGCATGAACGCATGGACATGGTCCACAATATTCCACACGCGGGACACTCCGTTCACTGAGTTTATGGACTATGCATGCGCGTTGTCTATGGTGATGAGTTTATTTATAGCAGCTATAGTCAGGTACAAATTGAGAATTACTATATTAAAGTTTACCATATCCTTTTTTATATAATTTTTATTTTATAAACTGTTAGCCGCAGCTGGCCTTTATAACTTCACGGGACGATAGTGGGCGAGTGCAGATGGCACTCCAAACCCGCGGAAGGACTTATGGAGCGGCTGTAGGCCAACTCCCGCCTGACGGATACGACATTAGTCTGATGGCACCGCTAGGGATTCGAACCTCGGTACAGGCCGTCGTAATTTCTCCGTTTAAATGGGACGTGGGATAGATCAATGGGGCGACCAGGAGCGCCGGTGTGGAGCACCCGAGTGACGTGTGCTGCTACATAGTTATTACTTATAAAAAACATTGTCTACACATCAATCAATCAAATGTTAATTAGTCGGCCAATCGCAGGTAACCTGCGAATGAGGAAGAGGCTCTCGCGGATGGATGGGTGACCGTTGAGTCATTCCAATTCAACAATCAGATTCGACGTCACGTAGACTATTTTTTCATAATTTGAAATATCAATGTTATACTTCTATACACAATAAATTATTTTTTATAATATTTATTTATTTATTATAGCTTTGCAATCCATAATTTTACAGTACAAAATTCATTGAAGAGCACCTAAATATTCCTGTGGAACACCTGAATAGAGCAAACATCACAAACAAGCATATAATTAATTATTTTGCAGGGTATTTCACAGGAGAAAGAAGTTTGCTGCAGCTCTTCTCGCGCTGCCCACCCTCTACTACGTCGAACACGTGAGATATCTCTACTCCGGGAGAATAGACTACGACTATAATATGAATGTCAATGTCTTCTTTGGTAAGTCTTTGTACATAAATAGATTTATTTATTTAGAAGATCGATCCCCCGTCGAAACTTATTCAAACGGGGATCAAAAATTAAAAGAGGTTGAACCCCTAGTGGTGCCCTCAGAGTAAAGTCGTGATCCGTCGGGTAACCGTTATTCATATAATGTCCATATATTTCTTCATTTTCCGCAATATTTGATTTGGAGTGCCATCTGCACTCGCCCCCTCAACGTCCGGTGAAGCTTTAAACACTACGGCCAACAGCATTAGAGAATTCTAAAAAAAAAATTGTTTTTAGATAGATTTATTATATAATAGACTAGCTATATACATGCGACATCGCCCGTGTGAAAATTAACTTTTGTTCTAACGCTGGCAAGGCACAATGAGCATGATAAGATGACCATGAGGTCAGTTAGCTGATCCTACAAAATTTACCAGATATTCATTTCGATGTTTTCGAGAGCTTGGATCGCGTGGAGGTTCTCACGTGGTACACAGCTACCAATAAGGTCATTACACACCCGTTACTAACAATCTTATTTTAGTTTTTAGCGATTCTCTCTTTCCTAAGGTTGTTGTGTAGAGATTTTGTTTTAGCGATATGACCGCCTTTTGTATTTTTGCTTCTTTGTTCAATCTATTGTGTGTGTGTGTGCAATGTATCTACCTTTAATGTTGGTGTAATAAAGCATTACAAACAAAATTAAATATGTGTGTAGGGACAAATTCAAAACATATGTTAAATCATATTTACTAAGCATAAACAGTGCATATATAAAGTAAAGTAGGATGTGTGTAACACATACCGAGAACTGTCACGACGAGATAACCCAACAAACATACTACTTAATGTTCAGTTGTGACAGATTGTTTACACAAAAATAAATATAAAAAAAAATATTTACTAAGCAAAGCCTATTACTCACTAAACGATTACTTGAATGACGAGCGTGCATGGCCAAAGTTGTTCATGCACTGGATTTTCATTTAATGTTAGACATAGACACCTATATAAATATACATGTGTAAATAAACTGAAAAAATAAGTAATTTAATAGAGTTTCTTGCCAGTTCTCTTCAATTGGATCTATATACTGAACTGGACAGTAGGGCGAAAATTACAATCACAGCGCATTACGCGTTACTAGTATGAATATTACCATACTAAATGATGAAAACCAATATCGTTCTGACGCGTCATGTCACACATTAGATAAATCGGGCGCGTCTACGGGTGATGTAACGATAGCAACGTGTGCAGGTGTGGTGGGGTCGGTGACGTGGCTGGTGTGGGCAGGAGGGATGCTGGTGGCTGGTAGGAAGCACGCATGGCGCGTGGCGGTATTCACAATAGCTTCGGGCGCCGCGCTGTCACTTGAACTACTGGACTTCCCGCCAAAGCGCTCGTGGGACGCGCACGCACTGTGGCATCTCAGCACAGCGCCGCTACCACTCCTCTTCTACAGGTATATACTAGCTGACTCGCGCCACTTCGTATGCGTGTCATTTCCCCACCTTTAGCAATATTTTTGAATGCAGCTCCGCTCCTATTGGTCGAAGCGTAATGTTATATAGCTTAAAGCCTTCATCGACAAATGGACTATCCAACACAAAAATATTTTTTCAATTCATACCAGTAGATCCTGAGATTAGCGCGTTCAAACAAACACAGAAACTCTTCAGCTTTATAATATTAGTATAGATTAATACGAGAAGCAAAAACTTTGTACCCCCTTTTTATGAATATTGCTCGGAAATTTCGCACACTTATAGATATAGTATAGTTTTTCTTATATATGTATCTTCAGTTCAGTTACATTTCATGATGTAAGTATATATAATTGTTGTTTCAGATTTGTAATAGATGACCTCTATTACTTGCAGAATTCTAAAATCAGGGACAAAAACTACCTGAAGCAAACATAGACATTCTAGTCACCGTTATATTGTTTTTAATAATTGTTAATTTATAATTTAAGCAATAAAATTATTATTTATGAGACGTGACAATTTTTATTCAAACCACAAAAGTTTATTTCAACTTGCATGCACAACTTCATATAATTATAATTTTTACTATCATGAAGATCAAGTAAGTGTAGTAAATACAGTCAGCTGTCTATAATAAGCTTCTTCCATTGTTCCCCACATTGTAATCCGAGTTTGCGTTTCGTCAACCAAGTCAGTCCTTTTGTTTTGACTCTTTTAGCATTTCTCTCATTTTGCAGTGTCTTAGTGTATCTTTCGTTTGCTTCTCTTTGCTGATATGGGGATATATTTTGGTCCACAAGAGCAGATCTTGCCTCGTAATTTCGACAGTACATCGGCTGTTCTTTGTATCGATTGGTTTCCTTCGAGTACATCCGATCAGAAGAGAACTGGCGCTGCTGTTCTTGGAACATAAGCCTCTCATTCCATTGGCGTCTATATTCCTGCTCCATATACGGCAATCTTCTAAATCTCTCTTGATTCCGGTCTCTCATTTGTCTAGAGTACGATATCTTCGAATGAGGTGCTTTTTTACGTACTTGACTTGACACAGGTGTCGTGCGGTCAATTTTCTGACTGTAAATTGTTTCATATTCGTCAGACTCGTTCATATCTGATTCTTGTTCGTATTCATTAACATTCTGTATTGCCTTCTCTTTCTTATTTTTGTTCTTGAAAAACTTTACCGAATTAAACATTTTGCAAAACAGATTCACCTTTTCTTTTTTCTGTAAAAATAAATGTAGTTAATTTAAGGTAATTTATTAGTACTAAAATTTATGTTAAGAGTTTGTACCTTTGTTGATTCCTTTGGAGGTATATAAGTATCCTCGCTTTCTGTTTCTTCATCAGAAATTTCTGTATCTTCATTGATAGTGATAGTTGAGCTGCTAGCTTTGTCCAACTCAATTTGTTCATCTATATCATCCTCGTGTTTCGAGTGACGAGCACTTCTGTTAACTAGGAATTGTTCAATTTTACTACTTCTTGGACGACCATCCTTGTCAGTTGTGCTAACGACATGAGATTGCATGCTTACGGTGTTCGATCTTAACTTACTTAATGTGTTCGAAGTAAAAGTACTATGTGTTTGTATATCTCTTTTTAAAACATTATTTGTAGTGGTTTTAGCAGTAAGACCGTATATCTTGTCGACTCTGTAGTTAGATTTTATATTCGTGTCAGGTTTACTCGATAGTTCCTCATATTCACTCATGGATGTATCTTTCGTAGGGACATCTATGTTGAGCGCTATTGATCTATATATGTCCTTAATTAATTTGTCAGTTTCTTTACTGCGTTCCTCTTTTATTATTTCAGTGTTGGTGGAAATGGTGGCGGCTTGTTTGGTGGTCATCGGTTTATTGACATGCGAATTGTTTCTGTAACAATTCGCATACATATGACGACCCGGTGTCTGAATAAATACTGGAAAGTTTTGCATGTATTTCAATGAAGAGCACGGCAAACCCGAGTAGCAGAAGTGACCAGAGCTCATGTGACGCGAACAAGAGGCATTGTAAGGATTCATGTTATAGGGACTATATGTGACACTGTGCAGAAGGCTCGATTTATCCTCGATAATGTCGTGGGAAGCTCCTTTTTGTACAGTTGCATCTTTTGTGGGCTTGTCTTCCGGTAACTTCTTTAACTGAGTATTTGTCTTTACTTCTGTTAATACTGATTGTAATATTGTCTTTATCTGATTCAATGTTTCTTCAGTTTTACTATCTTGTAACGTTGATTCCACTTCTATACTGTTTGTTGTGGTTGTTTGACATTCAGTGTCATTAACGTTAACTGTTAAGCTCTCCGCATTTTTGTATGTAAGTAACAATTTATGTTTCTTAGACGGTTTATTGTTGACCTGTTTTACATATACATCACCGCAATCAATACAAGTATCGGAAGTGCCCATGGGTTTTTGATGATTTACTAGTATTATTCCTTTAGCCCGTTTTGGTATAGTTCTACTAATTTTATCATTTCTAACCGGCAAAGAAACTGAAAGTTTCTTTGGGTAATTAAATTTTGCTTGTGGTAATGTGTGAAAATTGACTTCAAATCGTCGAGGTTTACGTTTAGAATTAGCAGTTGCGTCGGCTGGATAAATTGTATCTATTAGATCTCTTTTTCCGTGTTTAATTCTAGAGATTTCTTTATTTTTGGCGCTTTTCTCTTTAACTGGTATTACATCATACATACTGGAATCGTAATAATTAGACTTATTACTGTTATCAATATTTAAAATATTTCTTGAATTTACTTCTAAATCATTCGAATTTCTAATAGGGTGGTCCAAATTGTGGAATTGTCCATGACAGCAAGAACATACGTCAGACTTATTTCTAAAGGGAGTATTGAAACTTTGCTCAATGTCTCTACAGATTGGTGATGTAAATTGGCTAGTATCCGAGAATTCATCAAATATAGGCCGTGGCTGGTATTGTCTACGTATCATATCAACAAAATATGACCGGCTAATATCACGAGTCTTTTTAACATTTCTATTGTATCTAATTGTTGATTTTCCCTTGATATCATAATTATTGAAAGGTGAATTTGTGGTTTGAGCGTAATATATGAACTGCTGTTTACAGCTATCTTTCTTCTTTGCCTCTTTTTTCTTCAAAGCTTTTCTAAAAATATTTCTTTTATTGTCGACCCTACATCTGTCCGTCAGTATAGAGTTATCAGTACATTGGTGATAACAGTTTTCATTGGCCATGGGTATAGCAGTGCATGTAGCAGATATACTATCTTTTGGATTAGTGTCTTCTACGCAATCACTATGTTTAACGATATGGTTAATTTGCGAGGAGTCGATCGGGTCGCAAAAATTGGACAACATATGCTTGCACATACTGACTTGTGTAGTAGGCGATACTTCTTCCTTCTTTGTACACTGCTTGGCTTCATTTAATTGTTTCTCCAAGTTAACGATCTTCTCTTGGAGATCAGTTACGTCGATTGGTATACAAGATATTATTTTGACTTCTGTCTGTGATGGTGTATTCCCTGAAATGTAATTTTCGATTTCGTACTGTAGTATCCAGTATCAAAATACTAAATTGAAAGGTATGTAAACATGTAGGTACCCAAGTTAAAGGCTATACTGCGAAGAAAGTTTTCGATTCCTTTAAAACGTTGTTTACATTTGCTTTGTATTTGTAACTCTTCGTCACTCATGTCGTTTGTGTACTGGAAATATATTTTCGAGATGTTATAACATTCTGTGCTACTTGTATAATCTGTATTGGTAACATTCAAACCTTTGACACAAAACTACAAATCTGTTTCTAAATGTATTGCAACTTTATTTTGTTAATTTATTTGAGGCATGCTTTTTTCAACGAATAATTTCATTTTTGAGTTCAAAACAATTCCTGATGGATGATACTTATATACTCAAAATGAAAACGTCAGTATGCTACAGATAAAGACGTAAGTTATTTCCTACATTTTGTTTATGATAACTTTTTTATTGTGATTATTTTTTTAAATATTTACAAGGAGTATTTCTATTAATTTAGTATCTTTATATTCCTTTTGTAATGAAGTAATATAACATTAGTTCGTAGGTTTTTTCTTCCGGTTTAATTCTCTTGAAACCATTTTGTCTGTTTTATGTAATTTTATTGGAACAAATAAGGTTTTGGTTTTCGTTTAAATACCTTGTATGGGACTAAACTCTGCGAGTTTATCGTCTTTAGAATTTCACATTGGGAAAAGACAATATTTACAAAACATAATATTTGGTACTACTATATCTTTCTTTAAGAATTAAAGAATAATTTTTAAATGCGTGGATGCTAGGTATTATACTTTTTGCAGATCGTTTTCAGAGATCCTAATCTCCCATTTTTGCCTTCAAACAGGTTGCGTGCCCACAAGGAATAATTAATCTAGAGCAATGGTAACGTAGCTCTTAGGTAGGGTCCTATACTGGCAATTTACTTGTACGTTATGAATGGAAATATAACACGCACTCGTGCCTCATTTTAGGAATAAATAATACGATAGTGTACTGTTTTAAGTTTGACGCGGTCATTATTGATAACTATATTTAGTAAATCACGGGATCTTACGTTTTATTTTTTGTTGAGTTCCCGATATTTTGGCAGTGTTTCAATAGTAGCAACAAACGAAGACGTCTGAAGGTAGACGAATATGTCTGCCCATAAAGGATTTATTGCTCATCAGTTTACCCGTGATCAGTTTACCCGTGATCATGGCCGTTGAAACACTGCCGAAATATCGGGAACTCAACAAAAAATAAAACTTGGTAAGATCCCGTAATTTACTAATTCTACTTATTAATACGACAGTGCCTAATCAGTAAATCGAAGTCTACGTTAATTCTACTTTTACTATTCTGTGAACAAAATATCTGAATTATCCTTCCAAAAAATATTGTTTTCAAACACAATCTAGACAACATTTTAATGTTACAAGTTACAATATAGGACAAATAACTAATCAATTTTCACATTTTATTACACATGCACATTAACGCTGTTCACTCAGAAGAACATTCGAGGTCGATACATCATTGGTGGGTCGCCGAAACTAGACTTGTCTTTCCCAAGCAGCGTCCTCACGATTAAGTTCCTAGGAGAAAAAGGGTTTCTCTTATAAAATAGCTTTTTCAGCATTGCGTTTCTCATGTTAGCGTCACCATTCGCTAATTCTTTTTGTGTTTTATGCGAAAACTTCAATGGGTCATTCTTAAAAGTCACGTTCTGTTTGGCCTGCAAATTCTTCCAGTTAAACAAGACAGGTTTGTCCATAGCAGTCTGGGTGGAGCAGTTTTTCTGAGGATCCTCTTCGCTTTGCGTTGTTGGCGGCTGCATTCTCTTAGTAAGCTTCTTAAAGAATGCCATTTTTCTGTCGCTTTGGGTCGCAATGTTTTTCACTTCTATTTCTTTGAGACACAACGGAACTTGTGTTTGCATTTGGGGGTAGTTGTGGAAAGAGTTTGGATAAGGAGCTGTAGGCTCCTGTGGTGAATAGTGATGATGATGGCGTAAATTTTCATGTTCTCTATGAGTACTGTGTATTTTATATGGTGATAATATGGGACTTTGATAACCAATGTAATTAGGGCCGCAACAATGCGAATAGTCATTGCAATGTTGATGGAACTGAGGGTTTTGATATTGTTGGGTAGCCGATGGTATAGGTGGCTGATGAAAGTATTCCTGTCCTTGCATCATGTAATTGGTCACCTCTTGCCTAAACGGTGACTTCTTCTTTACATCTACTTCTATTGTACTTTCGCTCTCACTTAATTCTTCTATTGCATCATTCTTCTTCTTTTTGAGAAACCCAAATGATCGCAACACATTTGCGAATTTGCTTCCTTTGCCCTATAAACAGTTTTTTTTAATAAATATATAAAACATAAATATCCATATTTATAAAAATATAAATATGTACATTATTTTTAGTAAATAATGGCAATAATCCTATTATTATATTGACGTTGACCTTAGTGGTCTAGCGATTTAGCACAGATTAGCGATTTAGCCCTACTTCCGATGGTCGCGGGTTCGATTCTTCGCACAGTAGAAACATTTGTATTCATAAGTACATATGATTGTCTGGGTGTTTTATATATATATATATTTAGAATTTATATGCAAAAAACTGTATTTATGTCAGTCATAGTCAGCTTGGCTTACCTTGGCTCTAGATGTCGCTGTTATTATTACTATTCATTTAAAAAATTAACCTTTTTTATTGTAGTTGGATCACTGCTGATCTCGGTCTCTAATACAGTATCCGTTGCTGTGGCTTCTAAACTAAGCTTCTCTAATACAGTGTCTGAATAGCTCGAGTTTGTTCGAGAGTAATACGTATCCGAGTGTGGGGAACCGATAGCTTCACAACTCTTGGAATAGCATTTAATTTTTGGCGTTCCAACCTTAACATCATGTTTAGACATTTTAGAGCTACCACCGACGCTTCTTGAAGTCAGCATTTTTGATACTGTATTCTCATTTCGAACTTTAATGCTTCTATCGCAATTGTCTTTTTTACGTCCACTTTTAGGACTTTGCGTAACGAGATTATAAATTTCTTTTATTAATTGATCAGTTTCGTTGTTAGCAGTGGTATTAAATGTATCGTTTGTAGTATTCTGGTTATTTTCATGAACTTCTTCTTTATTGTTTGTGCAATTAGCACACGTGTAACTTGGGCTTGGCACGACGTAGCCATTTTGCATGTAGTTCATAGGATATAGAGGTAGTAGTGGGTAACAACACGGATTCGTAAACGCTGGTATAAAAGGTGAAACTGGTGGTAAACTACTTGGTGACATGCTAAAGTTATTTATACCGATTTCACTGTTATTTTTTATCATACCAGCATTTATTTTACTTCCATTTTGGCAATCATTCAGTCGTTTCTCTCCAGATTTATTACTTATTTCAGATTTACCACATTGTGAGATAGATTCTTTCTTTATTTCCTGTAAAAAACTTTGAAGTATTTCTTTTATTTCACACAGAGCTTTGTCCGTTTTGTCAGCACATGAGTCCGATTCCTGTGACTTATTTAATGATATGTCGTTTGTAGTACCATTGCCTTGTTCATTGTTAGAAATTGGGGATTGTAGACTACTCATTGTATCCATACCTTGTTGTATTTGGTTGATTTTATCAGATTGATGAAATTTTTGTAATTGTTTCTGGTTGTTAGTTAATCCAATGGATTCATTACTGTCTGGAGTATCTCCATAGTCTTGTCGTCTTCTTCTATTCCTACGTTTATTGTAAGTTGCTTCATCTTCTATTTCGTTAGAGTACTGCGCTTTTAAATTTAATCGTGGTCTAAGAGTTCGCGGTGACGGAGGTACCTCCTTATAGTATTGAGAATCTTCTATGAATTTTCTCCTGGATTTTGGACTTGACTTTTCCTTGACTGGAATTAAATCGTAAAGTGTGGAATCATTATAATTATTAACATATCTTCTATGGTATTTATGTCGTGTATTTCTCTTCGAACTGTACAACCGCGTATCGCATATACTTCGCATATCATTGAGATCATTCTCGTGCACGTATTTAACCCTTCTTCGTCCATCGTAGCAGCAGGAACATAATTCTGAGCCTTCTAGAATATTTTCGTTTATAGTATATTCTTGATCACGGCAAACAGGAGCAGAGAATTGACTGATATCCGATTCTCGTTTACCAAATATTCTCGTTTGTTTATATTGCTTTCTTATAAGGTCTGCAATAAAGTCCCTATCCACTTCACGTTCATGTGTGTCTCTACGGCTTCTATCACGTTTAAGATCCTCATAAATGTACATAGATTTATGTGGTTTGATTCTTTTGTGTTGATCTTTTAACTTTTTTGGGATTTCATTAAAGAACTCGGGAGCATCGCGTTGTCTTTCATATTTGCTATTATACTTTCGATTTTGTTGGTCATTGTAAATATATCCATTACATTTCGGTTCAATGAGTGAATGATAACTGCTAGTTGAGTATGCTGTGACAAAGTTATCATATACCGATCTAGTTTTATGATGAAGTATATCTGGGTGGCATTCTTCCGTTGCGTTTGATCTATTGATTATTTTATCCCTATTCTTCCTTAGTTTTGATCTGGAATATTTATCACCCTGTGTTAAAAACTTCTTCGCGTTTACATTTACATTATTGTCATTGTGATCTAGTATCGATACGCTTTCACTGTCATCTGATTTTCTATATTGACTTTCGGATGTCTTATACAAAACTTTAGTTTCAACTCCATTTGAATTTCTTTCACAAGAAGCCTCAGCTTGTTCTTCTTTTGTTTCTGATATATTATTTCTAATTTCTGGAATGGATATGCTAGATTCTTGCCTGGAACTACTCTCAACTCTTATCAGTTGCTTGCTGACATTACTTAATTGTTTTTCTAAACCTACTATTTTGTGTTTCAAATCTGTTACATTAATAGCAATACTGGAATTTATTTTGATGTTTTGCTGCGAGGAATTGCCTGAAATACAAGAGAAAGATACTTTACAAAAAAGATAAAAGCCCATACTTTGAAATATTCAAACCATATCAATCAACCCAATACCAATTGAAATGACTTCAGATTTTTTGGTAACTGAATGGTAAATAAGCTTATGAAGATAAAGCCACCTGATGGTAAGTGATAAATCTTGGCTATAGACATAATTAGTATCATGGGCAAGTCTCGTAACGTTCAGAAATGGCAATGTATAAAGGGCGCCAAGCCTTCATTGCCAATTTTTAAGCTTAGTCCTTAGAAATAGGAATGCATAAGGCCTCTGTGCCCAGTAATTTCACTGACATTTCTCACACTTGTAACTGGAAAAAATCTGATAATTACAAAGCTAGTTGTCTAGCGACAGAAATAAATGAGGCCCCACATGCTGTGGTAATATCAAATAATACAATGAAACTAGGTATTTACTGCAACTGATTGCATTTTTTTATAAGGTCCTTAGCATTCCGAGGCTGTCAAGTGTCCTGGTCATATAAGTATATGGTATATATTATAATAATAATAATCTCAAGACAAATTCACACAGACCCAAGTTAAGCTAGCTAAAGCTTGTGTTATGGGTACTAGATAACTGATACAAATATATAGATTTTTTTCGTAAATATATACATATTATATATAGAAAACCCAGACCGATAGACAATTATACTTATGAATTTTTGAAATGTTTGTGCCGTGCGAGGAATCGAACCCGCGACCACCGGAAGTAAGGCAGTGTGTTAAACTACTAGACCACCGAGTCTATCAATACATATATATGTATATATTTAGCGAAAACAGTGAATGTCTTTTGAATTTTACAAACCTAGAGCACGCCATAGAAAGTCCTTTATCGCCCGGTACCGTCGTTTGGTTCGCGGAGAGATACGGCGACGAGGAGTACGCAGGTTCATTGCCTATCCTCCACCAACCACTACCTGCGTATGTATTTAACAGTAGCAATAAACTTTTAAACAATTGCTTTTAGCACACACTAGTCTTTGATTTCGTCTGCTTTTTTATATAAAATAGAAAATCCGTTATTCAAATAAACTTAAATTTAAGCACTTGAACACTTATTTTTTTTAATATACCAAATAATATTTGAGAAGCTCCTTCTATATCAGAAACTAGCTGTGACCGCGACTTCCTCCGCGTAGAATACTAGAATCTAGGCTAATTATAAAAATAAAAAAAAGGTTTTATCGTTTTAGCTTCAATATTGAGGAATTTATACTTCTATTTTATTTTACCGCATTAAGAGTAATTTTTTAATATGTTAGTATTTAATATGACATTCAAAGTTACAAACTTTGAATGTCATATTTTTTTATATTTAATCAACAGCGTCTATACATACAAATAAAATTGGAGTGTCTGTTTGTAATATTGAAATAACCGTATTTTACTACATACGGTACATAAACCAAAATAACATTTTTTACAATTTTTGTCTGTCTGTCTATCGGTCTGTTTATTCCGGCTAATCTCTTAAATGGCTGCACCGATTTTGACGGGGCTTTTTTTGGCAGGTAGCTCATGTAATAAGGAGTAACTTAGGCTACTTTTATTTTAGAAAAATAAAATAAAATTCGACGCGAAGTCGCGGGAACAGCAAGTTAAAAATAAGTTTCAAGTTTCTAGCTTTAAAAATGACGAATATACAAATTTTCATCTTCCCTTTGAACCCTATTTCCATACTAAAAAGTAGCGTAAAGTAGCGTAAATCGGTTCAGCAGTTTTAGCGTGAAAGTGCCACAGACAGACAGCCCTAGACAGAGCTACTGTCGTATTTATTTGGTTAAGAGATAAAGAAAAAAACATTCTGATTCTTATACTACCTTTATATCGATTGATGAGTGTATTATCAGGATTCTTCATGTGCTCCATTGTACAAAACGTTTTCCATTATTCTATAATTGGATATGTCCGAGAGAGTTGCGCTTATAGTTAATTAATTTTATTTTACAATATTAATAAATTAAACTAAATATCATTGACTTTTGAATTTTATTTGACTGTTGTGTTTAAATTTTTTTTCTTAACAATTAATATGTGCCAGTTATAAATCATATTATGATTTATATTAAAGTGGAATTGGTCACGATGGGCTAACTGACCTGATCTCGTACTCATCCTATGATCCTCCACTGATACCCCGCCAGCATATACCGTTAGAGCAGGAGGGTGCACCATTCCATTATCATCAATTAAAAAGACTTCTACAGTTAATAGTGTAAATACATAACTGTTTTTTTTAATAAATATGTGTATTTCTCTTTGTAAGTATTTATAAAAATGTACTCTATAATTATAATAGTAAATGTCTTTATTTGTTTCAAATAAAAACGAATACAATAGCTATAAAATTTAAAAGTAATAAATGAGACAAAACAGACTATAACTCAGAGGAGCAGTGAGTGAGCACTCCACCTTCTCTGCTATTCTGTTATTGATATGTAATGAATTCTATACAAGTACATATAATTCCTAAAGGGACCCCTTTTAATAATATATTTTAGTTATTGTATTATATTTTTTAAGCTTTTAAATATTAGGTTGTAGTTGTACAATTAAGTTATGTAAATGACTAAATAAACATTTTGTTAATATACGGCTGCATTTAGTAATTCAAAAATAGAATCATATTGACATAAGTCTGTCATGCAACGTCTGTGATGTTATGATCATTTTGGAAAATTTTTATTTTTTTGAACAAATTGTCGACATTAAATTATAAAATGATTTCGAAACTTTTACGGTCCGGTATCAAGTCTCATCCACGTATATTAGTGTACAAGAAACATGTAATGAGTCCACAAATGGTGTGCATACGCCCAATTTTCGGATTGATACCACCAAATCAATATGATATGCCGATGTCTAAGAAGTTTAATCTGGGTTATGTGATGAAAGTGCATTGGGAAATAGTACCTTTGCTTATTACTACAGCTTTCGCTCTAGGCGTTGTCTTCATGGCGATAGTTTGGGCTTGTAACAACAAGGTAAGTGTGATATATCATTACAAAGTATAAAAGAAAGTCGCTGTCGCTGTCTGTCCGTCCCTATGTATGCTTAAATCTTTAAAACTACGCAACGGATTTTGAAGCGGTTTTCTTTAATAGATAGAGTGATTCAAGAGGAAGGTTTATATGTATAATACATGTAAACCCGTGCGAAGCCAGGGTAGCTAGTAGGATATGTAGGTAGATAAAATATTAAATTGTAGGTAAAACTGTTTACTGTTTCTTTGTGTCTTAGTTTTTGTCATGTCATTAAACGCCAGTAAGCAAACATCAATTTTATTCCTCTACGCTATAGAACGTTTCAATATTTCTCAGTAACCTAGATCCTCGGTAAATTGTTTTTTTTTTCTAATAATGATTATGGAATGATGCACCCGCATGTGCTAACGGTATAAACAGGCGGGGCACCAGTGAAGGATGATAAACTGAACATGGGGATAGGTCTGTTAGCTCATGACTGGTGAATTATCAGGAATTTATCATGATGAATGAATTTATTATAGGGGGAACGTGTGGATGTCATGACATGGTAGACTGCTATCAATGTGACCATTAGTCCAAATTACTAATGATTCCTACCATTTGTAGATTGTTATTTATTGTAAGAATTAAGGATGATACAGAGATTAATCGAGAGAGTATCAAGAGAGATGGGAAGGGTTTAGACGCAAATGGGTTTGGGTTACTAACTTTTATAATATCCATAACACACGCTCTCTCTTAGCTTGGGACTAGATGGCGCTATGTGAATTGTCTTGAAATATTATTATTATTTATATGTATGTTAGGTAAAATTATAGATTTGTCCTTTCCCACCACTGCCCATCAATCGCTTTCTGTTCTTACCTAATGATTATCTGGTAATGAATGCCATATGGCATTAAGCCCGCCAAATTGTACAATTTTTAAGTGCAATAAAAGAAAAAATAAATATATCTCCCTTTTTACGAGGGCTAACATTCAAACGCACGGGTTTTAAGTAAAGGTTAAGGTACTTGGGATGACTAAAGAAATTTTCTTACAATACGGCACATGTTAAGAGTAACGGTTTTTTTATACCACGTAACGTGGCAAACAAGCATATGGTCCATCCGATGGTAAAAGTTACCGTAGCCTATGGACGCCTGAAACACCAGAGATGTCACAAGCTCGTTGACGACCCTTAAGAAACCCTACTATACTCTTCTTGATATATTTACTTCATCCTTTTTTTTATGGAAGAGGGAATATGTAACATCTAAATATTTTTTATCATTATTGTTAGGTGGACGTCGTGTTCACATCTCGAAGCCGCGAAAACATCTCGCGCACTATGGATCTTCGTAACCCATCTGTACACAAAATGCTCATCATCAACCAACGGTATGAACCCTGGAATGAAATGCAGGATGTTCTAGACAAGATGGTCACTGCTGAAAAGAGGGCGCTGGTGCGCACGCAGTCCTGTAGTCACGCCTAAATTAATGAAATTACAGGATAGGATATGACACCAAGATGTCATGTCCTATCCTGTAATTTCATCCTCGAATCTCATCATCTCTCATCCTCTCGAATGGCAACGCATGAGTGGTATCACGGATGTCACATGATAACGTGATGTCCATAGTGCTGTTCATGTCTTTATACATGGTTACCGTTTACCATGAGGCGGGCAGTAAGCTTATTTGCCATTTCAATTTGATAAAAATTTTGAAGTTTCATGAATCTTAATAATGTGATAATGTTATGGTGAGTTTGTAATCATTAATATGTTATTTATTACAGCATTTTTGTATTTGTAATATATAAATCTGTTCTGGTAATTGTTTTTGAATGATGTAATATCTGTTTGTGTTATGTTAATTTTTGTTTTGAAAATAAATATTGTTTTTTTTTCGATAAATGAACATTTCATTGCTATATAATTCACTATATAAAATGTACAATACATTTTATATAGTGCACATTTCCTAGAAACTTTACAAGAAATCTGCACTACATCTATATAGTCTTCTAGAAGATTGCTCGCGCAGTCCTGTAACCCTGATAAAAGGTAAAGAGAAGGAATAGAGTTTTTTAGCTGGTATGAGTCTGTCAGTATCCTCAACTCTAAGAGGATAATCCTAAAGTTAAAAAAAGATGACAGTAATATGCCTAACTGGTATGCCTTCATTTCAGGTGAAGGATTTAGTGAAGGCAGTAAAATGACAGTAAGGATGAATAACATTTTAGTTTTCTAGAATGGCAACACGTAACTGTTATTACAGATGTCACATCAGACGTGGTGCTTTTTTTCGAACTATTAGAATAGAATAGAATAGAAAATCATTTATTCAAATAAACTTACATTGAAGCACTTTTGAATAGTCATTACATTTTTTTAATCTACCGCTCGTTCGGAAAGCTGTCTCATCACAAGAAGAACGAGCAAGAAACTTGCGTGTTGCTCTTTTAAATAATTTTATTATTACTTTACATTTTTAAGTTTAAGTGTGTAAATACAATAAATATTCTAATGCTGTTTGCCATAACTGGCCTTTATAGCTTCTCCGAATAATAGGGGGTGAGCGCAGATGGCACAGAAATCCGCGGATGGACTTATGGAGCGGCTGAAGGCCAACTTGCGCATTTAGTTTGTGGCACCGCTAGGGGTCAGAACGTCTGCTCAGACTAATATCGATCCCCGTTTAATTGGTCGGGAGATCGGAGAAGTCCGTGGTGATGTACAGGTATAATTCATCCTAACCATTATTGAGATCAGGATGGACTGTACGTATTTAATTAACGCTGTGCACCTTCTAAGAAAAATCACTACAGTTGATTTTTCTTAACTTTTTTATTATTATAATGTCAGAGTGATATTGTGTGTGTCATATGTGGTTGAAACGGAAATATCGGGAATTCAATAAAAATAAAATGTGGTAAGATCCCGTAATTCCCTAATTATATGTGTCAAGTGGATTTTCAGCTTGTTTGATAATAAAATCACATAAAAAACTTGAAGTTAACATTAACTTTAAGAAAATTGAATTTCAAACGGAATAGACAAAAATATAAATATTATTATTATCACCATCAGGCGGATTAGCTTGTTGCTATTTCAATTACCAAAAAAAAAGAAAAAGTATGTGACGGAATAAAAACTCATTGCATATCGTTTCCAATATTTTTATTTTTAAATTAGTGGCAGTGAAGTTGTGTCGGGTACGTTGATTAGTGATACAAACAGAAACCGGTCTGCCTCAGTCGTTACAGTGTTGTTCCAATATAAAAATAACTATCCGATTACGGAACGAGTAATCGATTTCGTTTTTCGACAATGTAGAATCTAAACGTGGACTTGTCGCAAATTGAAGTCTCTGTGATATAACATAGAGTACATATTCAATCAAAATAAAATTAATAAGTATACCTCGTTATCTGAGTTCATAATTACCTACAATTGAATACGTATTTTTATAACACGAAAAGGATAATTTATACAATTTTTTTTTTTAATTTACGCAGAGATTCCTTATCGAATTATGAAAATAAAATAGCTATTGCCAGAGACTTCGATCATAGACAATAATGATTTACAACGAAACATTTTGTCGATGCACGATATTCATTTATTAATTCGTGTGATGTTCACAGATATTAGTCAACTCAAGTATTCATATGTGATGTACCTTTATATAACGACGTATCTATTTCCCATTAGTTAATATTATTATATAATAGTAAATAAAAATAGGTAGGTGTCTATATAACAATTATTTTGTGTTTATTCCAACAATGATTAATAAAAATTTTAAATACACATCATAACATACACAAAATCGCCAAGTCTTAATTTAATGAGCTTTATTAGATTTTGATTAAAAAATATAACTGTACCAAATCTTGAACTAAACTTTCTATTTGCACAATTGAACATAGACGGTGTTATACAAGCATATATACGTACATAAAGTTGACCAATTTCTGTGAATGTAGCACTCTTAGTGAGTAATATTTTTGGCACTAGAATATAACTTTTATTATGTATGTCATAAAATTTAATTTATTTCTTTCAATTCTCTAAATTGGAGCCGGTTTTATATAAGTATTTATTTTGGTTATTACTAATATTTATGCACTCGGTAGAAATTTTCTAAATCATATTTTAAACACAACGAATTATTCATCACGTTGTCTATGTCATTTAAAATGTCATTAAAAGAGCATTTAACACCAACATCAACAACAAATTGGTATATATTGTAAAGAATATTTTTTAGGAAATGCCTAATGAAAAAGTTTACGTCAATTTAAATATGTTATTTTGTTTATTATTTGTAAATTATTAGCACCTTATTTTTTACCGGAAAGTATTATTTGTATTTTTATGTTGGTAGTACAATGACTAAAAACGCGGAACGTGTAAAGCTTGAACCTATTACATTATCATAGTTAATTGTAGATAAATTGTATGAAATACATAATAAAAGTTGTAAATAGTTATATAAAATAATTTGGCACATAACATGTAAATTAAATTGCATTCTAAGTGCTATTAAACTGTAGCGGTTATGTTTCATCTAACATTCAATATTTTACGTATTTCCTTGTTCTTGCACTGGAACTATGAAACAAAACCGTTATAAAAACGATACTCCAAAACGCAAGTTACCATCGAAAAAACTGTATCGTTTACATCGTATTAGATATCTAAACGTAGTATTTAATATCAATAATGTACCTACGAGCAATGACATTGTAACGATGTAAATAACTAGATCCGGGCAAACGATTGTGTTGGTGATGGGACGAGCGAGCCCACGTCCCATTCCAAGGAATCGCAAAATAAACGGGCGGTGTATGAAAACGTACATTAAAACATCATTGCTGCAGGTTGGCAACTGTTCAATATTGTTACGACTGCGTTCAACAGTAGATGGCGTTACTTAATATTATGTCAGTCGTGTACATACACACGGTGCACCGCGAGGCAAAAACAGCCCGGGGCAGGGCTGCCAACTGCACGGACCCTCAGCAATTCATAAGTATATTTCAACTCTCATAATAGTTTTATGAGATTTTGACCTACGAAAATCGGCCAAAATAATATGATGCACGAGGTTAAAGAGCCAAGTTGAGCTAATGTACGTTTAATCAGTTTTTGTTCGTACGAGGCGTAGGTTGGCAACACTGACCCGGGGCGTCACTGTTGACTGGCCGGTGCAACAATATCTAAATTTGTACTCCGCGACTGAGAGATTCAAGCGCTGCAAACGTCATAGACACTTACTAGACAAATTGAAGATCATTGTTGATATAATAGCGGTTCGTAGAGAATCAAGCGGCTTGAATCAAGCACATGAGTTTAGTGTATGATTGAAAGATGTTTGGTTGATTGATATAAAATATCTATTAGGTCAATTCACGTATTATATTAAATGTACAGTCAGTTTCAAGCGGAACTCATGTGCTCAATTCAAACAGTTAAATTGTCTACGAACATCATACACCTTTATTCATAAAAACGCCAATTATAAATCCATTTTAGCTACTGAACTCTATTTTAACTTTTGTCCTTTTTCTTCAGTATATTTCTTTTATTATAATGAAAGTGACAAAACACTTTAATAGTCAAAATATACATTCACGACTATCATCATTGGGGTAGTAGAGAGTCATTAAGTGGAAAATAAACTATCGACATCGTATAAAAAATAATCTTTTTGGTGTCAGTTAAATTCGAATGGCCTTGGGTCCAAGTGGGTTCTCAACCTCATCACAGTTAAAATATATTTTTAATAAACAAAATGGTTTTATATTCGTTTTTATGAATACAGTTTTTGATAAAAACCTCAAGGAATTCGTTCATTTGTTTTGTTTTATTTATCCTTTTGGCATAGGCAAAGAGTCTAAGCTTATACAGCCATTAGTAATTCGTTTGTCACAACGGTTGTCAGTTGAATCTTCCAGTCGCGCCCGATACACTCACGGGCCTTAACCGCACGGCCACAATCCATTTTTTTTACTATTTACCTCATTATTACTCCTATACACATAAAAATATTAAAACGGAACGCTTTACCTAGATATTATTAGTGTGCGTGTCGGACCATAATACCATAGACTCACCATTAGCTGTACAAACGAATTGAAAACGTTTAAATCGAAGAAAGTAGGAATTTACGTAGATAGATATATTGATAGGTACAACACTCCATTTGCAAAATGTTTCCATAAATATTATAAATACATAGAACAAGAGTGACTTCACGTTAATTTATAATATTAGATCTTAATTCAGACTGTCTTAATTAAAGGAATTTAAACTGTGTCAATTTAGACAAGTTTACTTCTGTTGCTCCACAAATGTCACGGGTTCCCGGCCGGAACGGGGCCCAAACGACAAGGAGAGTTTGTATAAAGTCATATACGTCCTCTGTCATACTTATTTCACCGCCAAGTAGCTTGTTTCGTAATATTTGATTCGGTAGAAGGTTCAAAGATAAGGCAATGAACTTAGAGGACACAGATGCCTGACAAAGTATAAGTAGTGCTAAGGGTACTTGTTAAGTTGGATTAAAAAGGACTTGTATCCAGATCCGTAAACAATTAATAAAAAAAATATAATTATTGTTTGGTACGACTGATCCATCTAGTAGGCATGTAAATATAATTTGATTTAGTATAAAACGATAATTATATCGCTTTTCATATGTAAATGTTTCATTATAAGATTTATTAAGACAGCCTCATCGGAACTGATTGACAAATGTTTTGTCAATGAAATATGTACCCACGGTGCAAAGTCACTGATTTAGCAGGAAAAATTGCCAGGTGTTGTACCTAGTTCTGATAATGTTTTTATATTCGTTTTTGCGAATTATTTTTTCACAACTTCATACAATTTGATGGCATTGCGAATCGGCCTGGCGAGGCCACTTTATTGTATTTTATATAATAACGGAAATTTTACAGCTAATCTTAATAGCGAGAATAAATCGAGAACCGACCTTTAGAACAAGTCACAATATCAAAACTTAGAACCAAGACTTCATTAAATATAAAATTGTATGAAAAACATTACAATACAATGATATCCGGTTCATGAAAATGGAATCTTGACTAAATAAGTTTTATAATTATAAACAATTGTCATCTCATCTCATGTTATCGCCACTCAAGCATAACAGAATAATCTAAATGTATTTAAAATCTTGTACTTTCAACGAGAACTAGGTTATAAATCGAGGTGTCGAATGTTAAACGATATTAATATTTGACTAGAATTAAATATGAGGTAGTAGAGTTGAAATTTTCATGAACCGTCCTTGAACAATATAAGAAATGATAAACGAGTAAGCAAACTATACGTACATAGGTACTTAATTACGTAATATAAGTACACCAAAAGTGTTTCCTCAAATACAATCATAACTTCCACAGATAACTTCATAGACACAAATGAATAACGCATCACGCCACGCGCCACCAACGTACGCGCGAAAACGTCCAAAACTGAACTCTGCCTTACCATAGACAGCTGGCTGGCTGCCTGATGGGTGCTGGCAATCACGTGTTCAATAATAATAATTCAATAATAATAATCAATAATAATAATAGTTAATATTACACCTTAAATAACTTTACAATTTATGAAACCCCTGCGGGTATGTAAAACTTATTAGACTTCATTTATATGATACATTAATGTGGTAACCGCTCACATATTGGTACTATACAAAAATTAAAAACATTATACAATAATACTACAATACGATATAGCTAATAAATACAAGAATCAACTTACAACTACCAATACCTCATTTGGCATGTTCTTATTATGCGAATGTTCGGTATAATTGGTATTTTAGTTACAACCTTTTTTATAACATTCAATTTATTAATTAATATAATTTTATATATCTATTATATAAACGTACTCTCTCTGAAACAACGTCTTATGTTTGGAACTATTATCTGCTGGCGGGCCGCATACAGTCTGTCACTCTATAAACGTTACGAATCTTTCTCCATCGAATTTGGAAGAAAATGAGAGTTTGGAATGAAGCGTGTGTAAGCATGGTAACCACACTGTTGCAAAACTGTGCATCGGCCGTTGCAACAAGTTACTGTGTGTGTGTGCGTGCCAGTGCCAGTACCCAGCAGCTCGCCAGCTCCCTGTTCAGCAGTTCAACAACCCTCGGACATCTCGTTAGACAATCAGTTAACCACAACAGCATTCAAAATTATTTGCCACTCCACACTACTCACATAATTCCTCACGAGTACACATAACTGAATATATGTATGAGCAAAATCACTTGCCATCCTCAGTAATAACTAGGTATGCACTCACGCCATATACCACGTGTATAATATTAGACAGAAATTTGTATATTTATTGTATTTTTTGGAGTCTTACTCACGATATATTATGGTGTTATACGATAGACCTCGGCGACGAGGTCCGAAGTCATCCGCACTGCAATTACATAAAGGTAAATGCTCAAAACATTAGGCCAAATTGTACGCAACGTGACGATAATCTTAACAAAACTGTACCAGTTATCGGGAAGCGTGCAGGAGGGTCAAAGGAAACCCGGACGCTTCCGACTTCGTCCGCCGTGTGCGGTCGAATGGCGCGGGGGGCGCAGCGGCCGCGGCCCCCCTACTACACTATACTGTTATAATTATTGTAAATCGTCGCTAACACGTGTATAATTTATTATTTACCTAAGAACATTGACGATCTCGATGATAAATATTTCTGCTGATGCTGTGGCCGGTGTCTCTGGCTAGTATACAGTACGCTACGTCGTGCGCCGTCGGCGGGCGCGGTCGCGGGGACTCTGCATCGGATCACCGGCTCGTACACTTAAGTAATCACCTTAGAAATCGATAGGAAGTCAGTTTTACTTACAACAATTCAGCTATTTAATAACTAGGGTTATGCGGAGCGCCTCGCATCGCGAATTGACGTGACGGGTCGACGGCGCGAGGCGGGACCGCTATAAATTTCATATATAAGTCTCTAATCGTTCACTGTGTTGTGACATCCATTCTGAGCTCCTCACTGACGTTTTATCCATCCGGCTTTATCTCCATCGTGCGCTAAATAAGAATATAGGCCGATCTCTGACCGAGTCCGCCGACACCGGTGGTGGCAGCGGAACGCGAGATCGATGCGATTATACTACGAATCGGTGCGAGATCACTACACAGCCCCCGTGAACGGACGTATCCGATCATCTTTCCTCTTCTCCCTCGGCATTCTCTCGGACTCGACGAAACTACGGGCTCGAGTCCTCGCTCAGAGCGGGTGCTCGCGTGACCCCATCAGATCTGACAATAAGATATCGAATGTCATACTCCTTTAGACTAGTATTGGTTAGATCCGAGTCGGTTGGCGGGGCGCACGCGGCAGTACGTGCGGTTAGGGCGCGGGTGCGACGCGAGCGCAGCGCCCGCGGCTCAGCGCGCAGCGATGCGGCACAGGGCGTGGCGCACGGCGGCGGCGGCGGCGGGCACTGCGGCGCCGCACAGGCCCGATCAGAGTCTGTCTTCTTCCTCCTCCTCTTCACCCTCGTCGCCGGCCTCTTCGTTTTCCTCCCTGTAGCCAGGGTGCTCGCTGATCGCGTAATAGTTCCCGTTGTAGATGACGCCGAGCTCTCGCAGCGCGTCGCCTCTGATCGTCGCTTTAATAGTCCAATTGTAGCAGTCGTCCGATTCCGATTCGCGGTCTAGCCGCTCCACGTCCAGAATTTTTGAGCTGAGCCTCTCCAAGATTATGCCGATGTCTTTGATCGTGAGATGTCGTTTCTGGTCTACGCTGAGCTGGTCTATCAGAAGGAGAAATTTTTCCGAAGTGACCGCCTCGTCCTCGACTAATGTGTTTTCGGTCTCGCTCTCCGAGGAGTCGCGATCGCCGCGTCGAGCTGACTCTGCGTCGAGAAAGCGCACGTGGCCCTTAGGGCGACCCTGGGGCGAGGCTCGCGGCTGTGCATCTTGTATGGGAGAGGTGGCGACGCTTTTATGAACGGCGATCCGTCGGCCCTCCTCGTGCAGGGCGCAGCAGTGGAAGTCGCACTCGTCGGGCGGCGGGCGGGCCGGCGGCGCGGGCGCGGGAGACGCCGAGCCGGCGCGACACTCGGCAGTGTGGACGTGCACCGGGCCGGGCGGATGCTCGAGCGAGCCGGAGGCGCGCGATAGGCGGCCCCGGGGCTCGTCGTGGTTGACGACGGTGATGTGCGGCGGCGGCGGCTGCGGCCGCTCCAGCGAGGTCTGGATAACGAGCGACGGTCTCCTGTCGGGCTTGGCCTGCCGCGAAGGTGAGCGTGCTGACGGCGACGCCTGCGGCCGCTGATCCCAGTGCAGCACGACCGTGACGCGCCCCTTGTTGTCCATGATCTTCCATGAAGGCGTCTCATCGTGCAGTTCGAGTGCATGGATCGTTTCGCATACTATTTTTGGAATTGCCGATATCGCTGTAAACAGACGACAGTGACACGTTAAATTGAAATATGACATATGAATGTATAATAGTAATAACCAACGTGTTCAACTACACACAGATTTATACATTCCAAGACAAACAGAGCTTGTTTTATGGATACAAGAGAACTGATACCAATACTTATTATATACGTTTTTTAAATACGTATATAATGTATATAGAAAACATCCAGACCAATACAAACAATCATACTCATGAATACTAATGTTTGCACCGAATTGAACCCATGACTACCGGTAACTAAAGGTTTAGCTCACTAGACTATAAATTAGTATACGATTGCTTTGGTACGTACCAGCTTTGATGACGTCGACACCCGTGGGGTACCATCGTTCGCCCTGCCGCAGCAACAGCAGCACCGTATTGGGTGGTAAGGTCCGCCAGTAGTCGCCGTCTTCCACCTGCGTGCCGTCGCTCTCGAGTACCAGCCGCACCGGCTCGCTCGCCGCTACAGACAACTTCTCTTTACCTGCGACCAACATACCATCATTAACAATGATAAGAATGCAAGGCAAGTTAATCATATAAATATAGAGTTAGTTTTTAGAAATTATGCACAAGATGACGTGTAACCTAAGGAACCGTAACCTAAAGGAAAGGCCTTTATATATACGTTCTTACACGCTTAATAAAGAGCATTTTGGCAAAGAGAACGAAAATTCCCGCGTTCTTCAATCGTTCGTTCAATTATTATTATACAATTAAATGTGCAGTGTAATGAAACTTTTTGTAATAATTAAATATCATTACAAAATGGCGAACATATGACCATAGTCAGACGTCCGCCAAATGGCGGACATGGAATGGCGCCAAATTGCAAAATTGCAATGATAACTCTATAAAAATAAATCTATGGAATAAAAGTAGACTAAGCTGTATGGTCTAAGGATCTTTGCCTGTTCCATCATTGAAAAGGACTTGGACGAATATGGGAAAAAATCTATGGAATAAAAAAATAAATTTTAATAGATATTGAAATGACACGAAATATATGCGCAATCACGAGCGGAAAAGTAAACACAAAAAATAGTTAAATTCAGTCATGATTATTTTCCACGAGCTCTCCAGATCATACGTTAGAAAGACCATTGTTTGAGTAAAGGAGAGGGCTGTTTATATTCTCTCCAACTTATTTAATTGCTAGAATCTTTAAATATTAAGTTGTAGTCCGACATTAATATCTACGGAACGTACTGTACCAAGTAAAGATATGCGTGAGGTTGTCACGGCGAAGCGAGGGCGTATTTTATCTGTAGATACTACATACTCTACATATCGATAGCAGAAAACTGGAATTGTCGTAACTTAACCAACCCATATGCTGTACATCCACAGTATAATACAATTAAATAAATATTTACTACTGGTACGTGATGATGCGGCTTGAATGCTCAGATGGTAGGTGAGGTTGTCTTCAGCAGATTACGGGTGAGTAAATGATAGATTTCCCTTGATTTCTTGAATTTAATTGGTAAATACTATGATAGATTACAATTTTGGTGGCGTGAACAAAAGTACGTTAGATCGATCGGTTGATATTTTAAGTCTGTTACATTACGTTGCATATTTAAATTGGATGGGTGTGCGCTCCAATCAGAACGCTCCTTTGGTGTTGCGTTTTGTTTCTGCTTGTACGCGACAACTACATATAAATAATACTTTATTCTTTGTATGTTTATTGCCACAACCAGACACGATCATGAAACCGCATGCCGAATGTTAAATATAAAAGATCCCTATAGCCCAGAAGAAATTAAAAGTAAGAAAACCACAATAAATACGGTTATAGCACATATACAATATCACATCATCAGCCCACTGCAGTCCACTGCTGGACATAGGCCTCTCCCAAGGCACGCCACTGGGCACGATCTTCAGCCCTTCTCATCTAGTTACTACCAGCAACCCTACGTATGTCGTCGCTCCACCTAGCTGCGGGGCGTCCTACACTACGTTTGCCAATTCGCGGTCTCCACTCTAGAACACGTCTACTCCAGCGAGCATCGGTTCTACGACAGATATGACCAGCCCACTGCCACTACAACTTACAAATACGAAGAGCTATGTCGGTGACCCTAGTTCTCTGGCGAATTACTTCGTTACGGATTTGATCCCTCAGAGAAACTCCAAGCATAGCCCTTTCCATAGCTCGTTGACGACATATACAATATATCATCAGCGAATTAAAAAAATTAACCAGACATAAACTTTGAGTGACTGAAGGTCGGTGGTTGATAGTACTTTTATACTAACTAAGTATATCGCTGCATGCCGTGGGCCCAGTAAAAATGTAACAAAATTATTAATTTGAGTTTCACTCTTAATACTGGCGAGTGTACACCGATGGCGCAACCGCTGTATTGAAAGGAGATCCAATATACAACCACATAAATAAAAAAAAAATACACAGTTCACCATCATGATGATCATAATCATAATATGATGAAAAACACCTGCAGAAAGAAAAAAAAGTATTTTTTCCTATAGGATAATAATTATTGGCACAAAGAGGTACAAACACAGTAAAAGGTTGTCTTAATTTAAATGTGGATACTTTAAAGTTTATCAAAGAAAAGAGCTGTGAATAATTTAATACTGATTCTAAAGAAAAACGGTTTTAAGGGGTTGAAAGAGGGGGTAAAAGATTATATGGAAGTATCATTTTTAAAGCTAGAAGCTTTTTTTTTAGGCTGTTGATTAAATATAAATAAAAATGATATTTAAAGTTTGTAAAAACGTTACCCTTAAGGAGGTAATAAAATAAGGTATGAAAATTTGTATGGAAAATCGTCATTTTTGAAGTTAGTACGATAAAACTTTTTTCTTTGCCTCTTTTGGGTTAGAATTTTGAATATTTTTTCTTTATTTGGTCGAGGTCTATAACACGCGAAGTCGCGAGCATAGCTAGTATGATATAAATTATACTTACTCTAACCTCATATTTAATAATAATAATATATTTATTTGACAGAATACGGTATGTACAATGGTGGTAATCTATACATATAAATAAAATTGGAGTGTCTGTTTGTAATATTGAAATAACCGCATATAAATAAAATATAAATATAGTACATATACCAAAATATTTACAATTTTTGTCTGTCTCTCTGTTCGTTCCGGCTAATCTCTAAAATGACTGGACCGATTTTGATGGGACTTTTATTAACAGGTAGCTGATGTAATAAGGAGTAACTCGGGCTACTTTTATTTTAGACAAATAAAGTTAAATTTTACGCGGACGAAGTCACGAGTACAGCTAGTTATATATAGGTTTCATCATATTCTTCTGCTACCAGCGTACAAATTTTACTTCTATAAATTTTTTGTTTTTCAAAATTTTAAGATGTAATATTTGTACGCTGTAATTATTTAATTGTATTTGTAATTATTTAATCAAAATGGTTACATTTCAATCAAAACAAAGTAATATTGGAAAGATTCAAAAAGGGATCTAGGGCTTTCGAATGAGCGAGTTGGGGATGAGGTCGGGTGACCCAGGAATTAAACTGTGCAAGGGGGTCAGGGCGCAGCTGCGCGGCAAATCAGATTGACCTCCCGCTAACCAACTTACGGTAGAGCGCTCTCAGCTTTGGATACACAAACAATGAGTTTAAATTCTAAATAGCTAACAATTAACTGGATTTTAAGTTAATACGTTATACCAGACAGCATTGGTGGTATAGTGGTTTAGCGTACTGTCTTACTTCTGAAGGTCGCTGGTACAATTCTAGTACGATACAAACATATGCGTTAAGGATTATTTGTACTATTGGTCTAGGTGTTTTCTATATATATAATATACTAGCTGTGTCCGCGACTACGTCCGCGTGGAAATTAATAAAATGTTCCAAAAATAAATATTTTTTCTAAAATAAAAGTAGCTTAAGTTACTCCTTATTACTTCAGCTATATGTCAAAAAAAGTCCCGTCAAAATCGGTCCAGCCATTTCAGAAATTAGCGGAGCAAACAGACAGACAAAAATGGTAAATAATGTAATTTTGGTGTATGTACCGTATTTATATTCATATGTATGTAGTACAAAACGGTTATTTCAATATTACAAACAGACACTCCAATTTTATTTAAATGTATATATATATATATATATATATATATATACATATACGATACTGGTGAACGGGTCCTACTTGTGGGGACTGACTGGTCTGTCCAGGTTACGAGCACTGATTAGACTTTGATTTGAAATATCATATGCTGTTGGCCACTTTATTCTCCTAAATATGATTTTAAAAATGAATCTGTAATATTGTAAACATGTACAACATTTATTTTAAAAGAATACGAGCTGAGTTTCTTGTCAGTTCTTCTCATCTCGAAATCATTCCGGACTGACGGTAGATTTAATATATCATAAGAGTCTATAATAGACCTACATGAATAAAGATATTTTGAATACGATATGAGAGAAAAAATGTATCTAAAGATTTGTCTTGTCCAGTACCAATAACATAAGCTCAGCTTAGCTTGCAACTAGATGGCGTTGTGTGTTTTGTCCAGGAATATTATTCTTATTAAGAAGGCGGGTTTAGTAAGAAACACACGTTAATAAACATTTTTTTGTATAAGCTAGATTTGAACCCACGACCTGTTAATATCTCGACTTAATAAATTATGACGTTTTTCTCTTAAAATATATACATATAATAGAATAGAATAGAAAATCATTTATTCAAATAAACTTAATTTAAGCACTTTTGAATAGTCATAACAATTTTTTTTATCTACCGCTCGTTCGGAAAGCTGTCTCATCACAAGAAGAACGAGCAAGAAATATAAACTTGTGTGTTGCTCTTTTAAATAATCCTTGTAAGTTTACATTTACAAGTCGAAACGCGTGAATACAAACTACCAACCAGCACTAATTTTTTTGGGTCAAATATAAATACACTTAACTAGCTGACCCGCGCAACTACGTCCGCGTTTAATTTCATAAATTCATTCATTCATTCATTCGCGTAAATAGACTATCAAACATGAAAATAATTTTTCAATTCGAACCAGTTCCTGAGGTCAGCGCGTTCAGACAAACAAACTCTACAGTTATAATATTAGTATAGATATTGTATATATATATATATGGTTGGTGATGTTTATGGTTTCTATTTTAGTTTATGAAGAGACCTAAATGCTTTGTCAATATGTTATTGGGGTCAACAAGGGCACGAGGCGAGACACCGGCCAAACAACGATGGTTGCAGGTAACTCTACCCCTGACATAACTAACATACCTACTTGTGACAGACAATTATATACATACACATATTTTTATAATCTATATATATATATATATATAAATATATATATAAATAAAATTGGAGTGTCTGTTTGTAATATTGCAATAACCATTTTTTACAACATGCATATGAATACAAATACGATACATACACCAAATTAACATTTTTTACAATTTTAGTCTGTCTGTCTGTTTGTTCCGGATCTCTGAATTGGCTGGACCGATTTTGACGGAACTTTTTTTGACAGGTAGCTGATGTAATAAGGAGTAACTTAGGCTATTTTTATTTTAGAAAAGTAAAGTTAAATTCCACGCGGACGTAGTCGCGGGTGCAGCTAGTACATAATATATCTATGTTATTTTATTAATATTATAAAGCTAAATGAGTTTGTTTGTTTGAACGCGCTATAATCTCCGGAACTAATGGTTCGAATTTAAAAATTATTTTTGTGTTAGATAGTCCATTTGTCGAGGAAGGTTTTAATCTATATAACATTACTTTACTACCAAAAGGGGCTGCAATGAAAAATATTGCAAAAGGTGGGGAAATGAAACGCAGACGAAGTTGCGCGGGTCAGCTAGTTAAGTATATTTTAAAATACTCGCGTCGAAATGTTTGTTACAAAACTCCTCTGAAACGATTTTACTGATTTTTATGAAATTCTATGTGCACATCAGGTAGGTCTGTGACTCCGACACCATCGATTTCTCAAACCTTTCAATGATATGGATGACACACTCCAAAAACTTTTTTTTAATTTATTCGACATATTTTTTCATTGAAATTTTTTATTATGTAGCATTTTCGCCCTTCTACGATCAACCCCTATTTTTTAATAGCGATTTTAATTTATATTGCAAAACTCCAAAAATGTTTTTTTTTTTAATTTATTCGACATATTTTTTCATTGAAATTTTTTATTATGTAGCATTTTCGCCCTTATACGATCAACCCCTATTTTTTAATAGCGATTTTAATTTATATTGCAAAACAACATTTGCCAGGTCATCTAGTATTTTTATAATAATATCTATTGTGAGAGTAGTAGAGAGAGTAATAATATCTATACACATATTTTTATAATAATCTAAAAAAAAAATATACAAAGTTATCGTGTCGCAGTGTTTGTTACCAGACTGCTCCGAAACGGCATTACCAATTTTTATGAAATTTTATGTGCACATTAGGTAGGTATGAGAATCGGACGCTATCTAATTTTTCATACCCTTCAATGATATGGGTGATCCATCCCTCAATATATTTATTTTATTTAAATTTATTTATTCAGATAACAGAGATCCAATTTGTTAGTAACAATTGTACTTAGCCTATGTTAGTATATCTAAAATTACATATTATCATTTAAGGGCCCCCGTAACAATATGGGTCCAAAAACAAAGTATTGGGCTGTCAAATTTATTGCACAGCATTTTTAGAATGCTGTTACTGCTGCCCCGCAGTCTGTGCAATAGAGAAATATATTTTTAAACTTTTATCATTTCTTGTTTTTAAATGATTATGATTTAGCATCGAAAAATACATATTGTGGGGGTTTATAAGCCCACAGTTCCGTGATAATGCTATTGATTGATTGATGAGGGGTTTTTGTTAAATAAAACCGCCTTGGTTGAATGCTACTCGAACACTGATTTTTATTACTAAAATAAATATAATGAGGTGAAATGTATAGAAGTGAAATTGCATGTGTAGGCAATTGTGTATTGCACAGTAAGCAGGCATGTGCGGTTGCCCGTACACATATAATTTCAAATTTTCACCCTTTTACGATCAACCCCTGTTTTTATAAATATATTATTACTTCAATATATATATGGCAACATAACGTTTGCTGATTTAGTTAGTATATATATAATAAAGATATCCTATTTCCTTATATGTATTCAAAACGCGAAAGTTAAAAAGTAAGTATGTACATTGAAAATCCCATACAATAAAAATATCATATAGTGTGAAGGATTGAGACCAAGACGACGAGCAAAAGAAAAAGGCACCGGTGTGGTCGTAGAATATTGTATTGACTTATATTATATAAAAACAATATAATATTATAAAAATTATAGACAATAAAAAGGTTTATAAAACAATTTCCAACATATAGAATCATTTAGTATTGAAACATTGAGTAAGGCTCAAAGTATTGCTATGTTTTAAATCTAGACCTCACTAAATGTCCAGACATGTGGCGGCGTGGTGGGACTCGGCCCATTGGGCTCCCTAAAATATGGTCGAGCGCAGTGATGGCTCATCCGTCACGTGAACAAGTGCTATTAGGGACTGGTCTGCTCTAATCACTACGACTGATTTACTCTTATTTAGTTACTCGACCAGTTAGGTGTGTATTTAATATTTTTATTCTAATATGCTATTTAGTAAATCACGGGATCTTCATTATCATCAGCCCACTGCAGTCCATTGCTGGACATAAGCCTCTCCCAAGGCACGCCACTGGGCACGATCTTCAGCCCTTCTCATCCAGTTATTACCCGCAACCCTACGTATGCCGTCGCTCCACCTAGCTGCGGGGCGTCCTACACTACGTTTGCCAATTCGCGGTCTCCACTCTAGAACACGCCTACTCCAGCGAGCATCGGTTCTGCGACAGATATGACCAGCCCACTGCCACTTCAACTTACAAATACGAAGAGCTATGTCGATGACCTTAGTTCTCTGGCGAATTACTTCGTTACGGATTTGATCCCTCTGAGAAACTCCAAGCATAGCTCTTTCCATAGCTCGTTGAGCGACTTTGAGTTGGTGGACCAGTCGTACCGTCAGTGTCCACGTTTCGGCACCGTAAGTCATAACGGGTAGGACGCACTGGTTATAAACCTTGGTCTTAAGGGTTTGTGGTACGGGATCTTACCACATTTTATTTTTATTGAGTTCCCGATATTTAGGCAGTAAGTAGATCGGGAACTCAATAAAAATAAAACGTTGTAAGATCCCGTGATTTACTAATTACACGTATTATTTTTTTATGTTTGTATTCACACATATCAACTTAAAAATGTAAAGTTGCAACTAATTCATTAAAAGAGCAACACGCAAGTTTCTTTCTCCTTTCTCTTGTGATGAGACAGCTTTCCAAAGTGAGCGGTAGATTAAAAAAAATAAGTGATGACTATTCAAAACTGCTTCAATGTAATTTTATTTGAATAAATGAATTTCTATTCTATTCTAAGCTAAATTATACCCTCGTGTAAAAATAATACAATTCATAATAGAATGTTTCCCAACACGAAATGTGCTGAGTCTATTTTTAGACTGTATCAGTTCATTAGCCTTGTACCTTGTGCCATCAGCATTGTACCTGAGTTCTTTCAGATCAATATTCAGTCAGTCTGGAGGGCGTGAAGGTCAAAATTACAAACTTACCATTCATTGATCGAACGTAAGACGATACCTCTCTCATGAATGTGACGCCATCTTGACGCTTTGTTATTTTACTTTCTAAACTGGTAATCTGCCTTCATTTGCGACTTTGGCTGGATAGATTATTTGTTTATGAATTATTCATGGTGAATATCTAATTAGGTTAAGTTTAGGTTTATGTTAGTATTCACCAATATAATATATATTTTTTAATACAACAGTTATTTACCCTTTAATAACGTAGTAGGTACACTACAGGTAAAAGAAAATTAAAAATCGCTTACAAGTTTCCTGAGTTTATCCATTTACCCTTACTAATATTAGAAATGCGAAAATATCTCTGTCTGTCTGTCTGTCTGTCCCGCTTTCACGCCAATACTACTGAACCGATATAAATGAAATTTGGTACACAGATAGTCTAGATCCTGAGAAACGACATAGGCTACTTCTTGAAGCGGAATAAGGGTTTTAAGGGATTGAAAGAGGAGATGGAAGATTGTATGGAAGTATCGTCATTTTTAGAAGCCTGAACTTATTTTTTGAGCTTTTGATTAAATATAAGTAAATATGACATTCAAAGTTTGTAAAAACTTTATCCTTAAGAGGGTTTAATAAAATAGGGGATGAAAATTAGTTTGAAAATTTGTCATTTTTGTAGCTAGTACGATGACACTTTTTTGGGTTAGATTATGAAATATGTTTTGACCAAGGTGACTATTTCACGGGGACGAAGTCGCGGGCAGAGCTAGTAACATTATAAAGAGATAAAATTTGTATGTTTGTTCGACGAGAATTCCGATTCTGCTAATCCGATGATATGAACTCTTTCACTGTTAGAAAGGTATATTATCACCGAGTGCTATAAGCTAAAGTACATCACGCTATGACCAATAGGAGTGAAGTACCATGGCGTTAGTGAATATTTTGTAAGATTTTTGTAATTTTGTATAGTCAAAACAAATGTTTATTTTTAATATTTGTTTATGGTCTTCACTCTTATATATTTTGTCATTTTGTATTCTAGTAATAATAGTACGCACTTAATAAGTAATAATACGTACCTCTGTGTATCAATTCTTCGAAGCTAGTGACCACCAACCCTTTCCTCACATTCCGCGAACTGTCCCATATCTTGAAAGGCCTCTTTCCTCTAACCTCCTGGAATTGAAAACAAACTACAGTTATATGAAACGCACAATAAAAGGTAAATAAGTTAGCGCTACAGCTTAAACACTAAAGTCTCCAATCGGTATAAAAAAATCGGTAGTTACAATTTTTCGTGACTTAAAATTCGTTAATTTGATGGTAAATAATTACGGATATTCTACCTAAGAAATAGTTTGATTAATGATTTTAATACTATTAAAAATATCAAGAACTTTCCACGAAATATGTAACTTGATTTATTTACTCTAGATTTACAAAATTTATGACTAACCTAATGTATATGCCCTTAGCCTGCCGAATTCGACGAATTTTAAAATAACAATATTTTTTCGCTTCGCTTGGAAATGCAAAAGATCATAACCTATACAGCTATTCTCTTAGGTAATATACGACTATAATTATTGTATAATTTCTGATAATTATCAGTCTACAATACAGGCGTCTATTTTTTCACTTTGTTGTTTTTTTTCACTTTGTGAAACTTTAGCTTTTGCACTCTACTTCATCTGTGTTCATTAGAATAAAAAATAGCTTATATACTTCTATATGGTAAGGCTGTATGGTTTTATGATCTTTGCCTGTTCCATCATTAAAAAAGAGATCGACTATCTCTATGGTAAACATTACTATCAAATTGTATTAGATTTGTATGAGTTATTAATACGTCAAGAGGTATTAACAAACTCACCTTCATATGTAAATCGGTACCTTTACCGTGAGCATATAGGTACGTTTATAAGATTATTTTTGGTCGCATTCAACTTTAGTTAATATTATTGTCAAATGTATTAGTAGTAATAGTAGCAATATAATCTTGTAACTCAGAGCGTGCTGTGGTTACCTATAAATATGAGAACAATTAGTATAAGACCATTAGAATTGTATAGAATCCCGACAGATTTTTATTACTGTATCTTATATCTTATAAAGTGGCAAGAGCTCCGCCGACAAGAGCGTAGCTCTTAAATTATGAATGAATGAATCTTATGTTGGTAATCCTTAAAAATAAATAGAAATAGAAATATATATATATATATCTTTATTCAAATAAACTCATTACATGCACTTTTGAATAGTCATATTTTGATTCTACCACTCATTCGGAATGCTTAATAAAAACTACCTTTTTAAAAGTATTTTTATATAAATAATTACGTGTAACAAGTAAGAGGCATACACATTATTTATATTGTTAACTATGGATTCAAACTTAACACGAATAATTCAATGTAAGCTTTTTTAAATAAATGTATTTGACATTTAAATCTCAGATTTATTCAACTCTGATATTTTAGTTGTACTAAAATGTTAATGACGAGAGAGGATATAATACTCCTTTATTTACCATATTATTTTTAAATTTTCGTGTTTAATCAAGACCAGGTTAACAGTATATATATTAAACAAAGAAATCGACATAAAGCATTGATACGAAATGGAGTTTTTTTACAGGATTATAACTAATATTATAAAAGTGAATGTGAGTTTGTTTGTTGACGTTAACGTTCATAAAGTTTTATATATACATAATAATAATAAATAAGGATATAAGGACTATTTTTGTCCCGATCAATCATTCTCAAGCATATGAAGTCACGGTCAGTAGTTAGCTAGATATATATACATATGCAAAATTCTCGTGTCACAGTGTTTGCATCAAATGTAATCCGAAATGGCTTGATATCTGTCAAGCCATTTCGGATTAATGATGATCTTATGAAATTTCGTGTGAATATTCAGTAGGTCTGAGTATTGGACGTAAACTATTTTTAACTATAATTTTTTTATTGACAATTTGATTTTACATAATTATATAACTAACATAAATATCCCTGTCTCTAAATATTTACGCTTCGGCATTAAAAAATATAACTCTAAATTTCCATCAACCCCTATTTTTAAATAGCGATATTAGTACTTCAATAATTTTCTACTCTCGTGCTCTATAACCGATTAATTTATATAGCAAAACAATGTTTGCAAAACAAATCTTTCTATATGCATGTTTGTCACTTAACTCCTAAACGGCTGTGCGCATTTGGATGAAATTTTGTGTATATTTCAATGGGTTCCATAGTGGATTGAAATCACAATTGAACCTGGTAGGTGGTTACTTTTTAGGGCAAGACCACATCTCCCTGTTTAACTAGTACGTTAATATCATATTAATGTTTCAACTTCAATTTGTATTTTTTTTTGTCTATAGGTATAAAGGTATACATATAATAATAAATAACCCTGGACAATTATCACAGCGCCATCTAGTCCCACTGTAAGCAGAGCTTGTGTTATGGGTATAAATACATGGGTATAAAGACAACCGTTATAAATACATACATAACATCGAAATCATCCAGACCGATACAAACAGTCATACTCGTGAACACAAATTACAAATGTTTGCACCGTGCGAGGAATAGAAACCGCGACCATCGAATGTAAAGCAGTGTGCCGCTATCGCTGGACCACCGAGACTGTCTAATAATATTTTCTATTTATTGTTAACATTTGTATTTGATTTATTTTTACCTAATATTTGTTTATAGAGATATATACCCATGTTATATGTGTGGAATTTTGAAGTCACTATTACTAATTCTGCAAGTTTCTAAAAATATACTACTCTATTTTAAGCAATCTGTACATACCTAAACATTATTTATTTCAAACTAAAATAAAAATAGCTTAATAAAATAGTTACTCGTTAGAATATTAGCTATCTGCTGGTGAGTCCCGTCAAAATCGGTCCAGCCTTTTCAGACCAAGACAAACAGACATAAACTATCAGACAGCAAAAAAAAATAACTATTGTCTTTGAATTAAATTTGTATACCTTCATATGCATTCAGTGAAAAGTTAATTTGATATTATAGACATCCTCAATTTTATTTACTTGTATAGATATGTTTAATAGTTTACGTAGTAATATATACCTACATATATAAATATATCTATATACGTAGAATGATCGCTCTATAAATAGTAGAATTATTAAAGTTAAATTACGTAACATTTAGTTATATAACGATACTTTTCATAATTTAAATTGTATATAAGCACATTCAAATATATATAAAAAAAATCTGAGTTATCCTTCCTGTCTGTACGTCACAAGTGGTTGCACTAATTACTGCACTGGGATTTAAATATAACATATAAATTGCATGCTACGCCCTACAGGAGCTACGGCGTAGCGGCTACGCTTTCGTAGTGCGTAGCGGGCGTCCGTAGCGCCTGCACTAGCTGCAGCGGTGCAACGACCGTGTGACCTCCCCGCGCCCCGCCGCCTCACCCCCGCCGTGTCCGCGCCGCACACTGGCATGCCCGTGCCCCGTCCCCCCTGCACCTCACCCCTACACGCACTGTGCGTTGACCCACTAACATCGCTTGCACGATCTTTAATCTAGACTAGGTCTCCTGAACTTGTGAGCTATTAAAAGTTCTAAAGTACATATATAGAGAATCTCGAAAATGGTCTGATATTTCGAACGGCATTAGCGAACTACTGATAAAATTAATGTTCCAACCCGCCGTTAGTGCGTCCGGTGCAGCATTCCTATCGCCATCGAAATGTCGGTCGTAAAAACTCCATTACAAGCCACAAGTATGACGGCCCGTCGCGGGCGATTCCCAATTTTGGCGATATGAGATATACGACTTCCCCTAACGAGTTATCAGTACAGTAAACGGCACAAAACATACCTCCTGTATTTCCACTATCATGTTTCACCGATCGCTTCTGTTTATTTAAACGTTTCAAGCACTGCAACTGTGTAAAGGGTCGTACACAAGTTGATACGGCAAGGTGTTCCCGCTGGAGGGGATCTGGCGCACGTAAGTAGAGGTTATGCGAGATCACGTGAGCGGGGGGCGCGGTGCGCGCCGGCGGAGGGCCGCGGCGGCACTGGGCGCGAGTCGTGACCGGGTCGCGGCCCCGCCCCGCGCGCCCCGCACCCCCCGCCCCCCCCCCCCCCCCCCCCCCCCCCCCCCCCCCCCCCCCCCCCCCCCCCCCCCCCCCCCCGCCCCCCCGCGGCTCGGGCCCCCGCACTGCAGCTCGCCGTAATCTCATCCGATGCCATAAGATTTAGAACGAGTATACGTCGATGCACTTTCTTGCACGTACATATATCATTTTTTGGTAGTATTAATCTGATCAAAGAGGTTTTGGACAGTTCGATACTTTATATAGTTAATTCATTATGTAATTGAACAGTAAATTATTCTTAATTTAATAAGTTACGAGTGGCTATTCGTTTCGCTACTGATGCTACATTAAAATTCTGTAATCATGGAAACTATTTTTTTATATCACATTATATATATATATACATATTTTCATTTAATAAATTAAAAAATAATAATAATACAACATTTTCATATATTTCTTTTAATTGACTAACGAGAAAAATGTAAAGCTCGTATATAAACTCTTCGTAGCGCGTAGCACCGTAGCAACGTAGCACTACGATAGCGCCGTAGACGCTGTGCAGTTAAACTAGGTAATTGATGTCTACGAGAGTTTCGATAGCAAATGCCGTAGTTATTGCGGTGTTGCCTCGAAGTACTATTCGGGTAGTACTTTAGTAGTGATAGTACACATTCGATATTTAAATTGTACTAATTGTATTCGAATTTTAAATATACGAGTATCTAGTTAGCTTCGTAAATATACTAGTAGTCCTCTTTTAGAAACGGTGGTACTGCACATTCGATATTTAAACTGTTCTAATTGAATTTGATTTTTAAATATACGAGTATATAGTTGGCTGCGCAAAGATATTAAAGAAGTAGCCATCTTTTTAAAAACAGTAATAATAATGCACATTCCATATTTAAGTTGTACTAATTGAATTCGATTTTTAAATATACGAGTATGTAGATAGCTTCATAAAGATACTAGTAGCCGCTTTTAAAAACAGTGATAACGCTCATTCGATATTTAAATTTTTCTAATACATTTCGAATTTTAAATACCTATACGAGTATATAGATATCTTCATAAAGATATTAATAGCTCGCTTTTAAAAACAGTGAAAATGTCTATCCGATATTTAACCTATTCTAATTGAATTAGATTTTTAAATATACGAGTATGTAAATGCCTCCACAAAGATACTAGTAGCCTTTTTAAAAACAGTAATAATAATGCACTTTCTATATTTAAATTATATTAATTGAATTCGATTTTTAAATATACGAGGATGTAGATGGCTGCATGTAGTTGGCTTCGTAAATATACTAGTAGCCCGCTTTTAGAAACAGTGAAAATGCATATTCTATATTTAAATTATTGTAATTGAATTCAATTTTTAAATATACGAGTGTGTAGTTAGCTTCATAAAGGTAGCCAACATTTAAAAATTTGCACATTTGATGTTTAAATTGTTCTATTCTAATTCGATTTTTAAATATACGAGTACCTAGTCAGCTTCATAAAGACACTAATAGGCCGTCCCTACGGCCGTATGCGGGCCGCCTTATCCGACAGAATACACATTACGAACGAGAGGTGAGTAACGTGTCTTGAAATATAAATAATATAATCTAATTATCAGAAAACATAGCAAAAATCTCATCTAATAGGATGTTTACAATAATACCGAGATCAGGCCACGGAAAAACAGACTTTAATCGCATTATTATAAGTCATAAACTCACACCGAATTTTTTGTACACATATTTTGTTGACTGACCAATATTATTGTGTATCTACTTTTTTATGTTGGTTGTTTATATTATTTAGTATGACTTTAACGTAAAAAAAATGTTTATCTATCTATCTATAAGCTATTAACCAAGTCTCGACCATATAAGAAGCACCAGCTTTAGAAAAAGGGTAATAAATATCGGTCGACGCAGTAAAAAGTTTTGTAAAATAAAAATGCAATCAATTTGAAACCTTCATTTGAAGTCAATTGAAATTAAAATCCTGTACAAACGGTACCGCTGTAAGACCCTTCTATGCAGTTAATTTAATCTATGCAATAGAAAATCTTCAATTAATTTTTTTATTAGATATTAATATTTATTACTCTTTATTTGCAGCTGAAATATATAACAAACAAAATATATAGAGTATGAAGATACAAAAAGTGATCTTATAGCTTAAACGATCTCTTTCAGACAACCTTTGGTAAGAGATGAAAAGACCAAATGTGGTAAATGGCGTATGAATAGAATAAAAGAAACGTAAATAATAATAATAAAAAACAATAATTATTATTTTCTTCACAAGGCATTTACATGATTTACAGTGCATTTTTTATATTGCACTGAATAAAATATTTTCTTTCTTTCTTCCTTTCTTTCTTTCTTTCTTTTTTCTTTCTTTCTTTCTTGAGCCGTTTGAGCATGTAACTTAAAACCTAAAGTATTTGACACACATGCATATATACGTTTGTTTGTTCTTAACTAGCTATATATTGGCGCGTTCAAACAAACAAACTCTTCAGCTTTATAATATCTTATATATAAAATTCTCGTGTCACAGTTTTCGTTCCCATACACCTCCGAAACGGCTTGACCGATTCTCATGAAATTTTGTGAGCGTATTGAGTAGGTCTGAGAATCGGCCAACATCTATTTTTCATCCCCCTAAATGTTAAGGGTAGTCCACTCCTAAATTTTTATTTTTTATATTAAGGCAAAACAACGTTTGCCGGGACAACTAGTTAGTATATAAATTACTAGCTACTCTCCACGGCTTCGCTCGGGTGTACATCTATTATACATATAAACCATCCTCTAGAATCACTCTATCTATTAAAAAAAACCGCTTCATAATCAGCTGCGGAGTTTTAAAGATTTAAGCATATATAGGGACGGACAAACAGCGACAGCGACTTTTTTTTATACTATGTAATGAAGTTTGTGGTCAAAATGAGAATAGATTAATATTGTTTGTCTTTAATATTATTTGTCTATAATCTTACTGAATTTTAAATTAACTATGGTAAAATTTCGACTACTTGACGGCCACTAGTTTACTTAAAAATGTAGATGTATTTATAACATATAACTTATGTGTACGTTAAAATACTGACTAAAATAATATATAAACATGTACCTATTTAGTAAGTAGATAAGACAGAACTACGTGCCTGCAGATAGATCCCGACAGGAGTTTTGCAGGATAGTAGAATTATAATATGTAAAATTTGAAAAATAAAGCTTTTTACTCGTATATATATATATGACGACTTCGGTGGTCTAGCGGTCTAGCACACCGCTTTACGACCGAATCGATTCCTCGGTCGCCGGTTCGATTCCTCGCACGGCACAAACATTTGTATTCATGAGTATGATTGTTTGTATCGGTCTGGGTGTTTTCTATGTATAATGTGTTTATAAAAAAATATCTATGTATTTGTATCAGTTGTCTAGTACCCATAACACAACGTTTAGCTAGCTTAACTTGGGACTAGATGGCGCTGTGTGGATTATCCTGAGATTATTATTATTATTATTATTATCTATCTATCAATACAATGAAGAGTAAGGGAAAACAACGTTTTCGTATGGTACAGATAACTAAGTAATCAGAACGGATAGATCAAATATTAAATACGTTACTATGAACTATAGTGTCTAGAGAACTAATCAATTTCTATTAAACCCTGTAATTGAATTTCATGTTTAAACCCACGATCAGATACACGGAGCTATTTCACTTTGCCCACGTGAAATACTTACGCCTTCAACGTTTCGACTAATAAATCATTTGATCGTATTGTTTATGACACAATAATCTAGTTTAATACTCATTTTGATGTGAAATACAATTATACACCCCAATTGCATAGCGGTAGGCTTGGCGTTAATGAGGTGCCAGGTTGGATTCTCTGTAGAACCAAGTTATGAAATTATTTGATCTGATCTCGTTGTTTTGGGTGTCAAAATGTTAACCTATATTTGATCTCGGTGGTTTAGTGGTTTAGCACACCGATACCGATGGTACCGGGTTCAATTCCTCGAACAGTGTAAATAATTGTATTCCTAGTATGATTGTTAATAATAAGCATCTGTTATTACTATATATATTCTGTATGAATTTATAAATATATATATATATTTATCAGTTGTCCAGTACCCATAACACAAGTTCTGCTGAACTTCGGACTAGATAAAGAAACCTAGACTAGGTAAAGAAAATAACTAGAGATCGTGTTAACAGAGAATAGCTCTACCAAAAATGGCTAGACTCCTAAATTATGACTGTATGTAAAATAATCTAAATATATATATAACTCAAAGGTGACTGACATAGTGATCTATCAACGCACAGCCCAAACCACTGGTCGGATCGGGCTGAAATTTGACATGCAGGTAGATGTTATGACGATCATGATTATGATCAAAATTTTGATTAATTCTACCCCCAAGGGGATAAAATAGGGGATGAAAGTTTGTATGAAACTGTCAGTTTTAAACCGATCGGGCTGAGACTGCATGCATAAGAAAGGATTTTGAGAAATTCCACCCCTAAGGGGATAATTAACGCGAGCGCATCCGCGGGCAAAAGCTAGTATATGTATATATTTGTATAAATTTTTAAAACTTTATATTTTATGCTTTTATACGCAGTGACGTAAATTTTTAGAATTAGTCTGTTGTTATTTATGAAAGCTTGTCAGTGGCTTAGTATGACGTATATATTGATTTTATTTAAGATATACTTAAGTGGCCTTGGTTTTCCTTTAATAAATAAATAAATATTGACTTTTATCTTCAGATTGTTTATATTTACACATGTAAAATATACGAATATGAGCTAGAAGACAATACATATTAAATTAGACATAAAATCCAATGATAGCCGTATTATGTTTCAAACTGAAACATAATACGGCAGTTCCATAATACAAACCCTAGCAAATCATAATCGAAGACCATAAAAATAAAGTGCTCGAAACCATTAAAAACTCTAATCAGCATATTATATAGGATATAATCATATAATTATATAGAAATATCATCCACTACTGATTTAACTAATATCTCATAAACGTCCTTTAAAAACTTTTTGTTTTAGAGAAGGAGAGATTCACACCACAAAACAATTAAAATTCATTGCAATTAAAAATCCTAGGAATACTCAAATAGACAAGCGCTCTCCGTGTTAAATTAGCGGATTGGGTACTATTACAAGCTCTGAGTGTTAGGGGCGAAGCAGGGAGGGATGAGAGCAAGGATGAGGGACGATGGGGGCGAAGTGCAACAGTTTATACCTTTTTGCGACAGGGAGCGAGACAAATTAAAGCGCGAGGTGCTAAAATAAAACTCAAGTGTGTGAACGTTTGTTTTTACAAGAAGCTTTTATTGGACGCCCCAGCACCTTGGAATGGGGCTGCGCTATTTCCGTGATAAAATGTTAGGGTAGTTACGTTTTACGTGTCACTGGAAGACCTTACGCTGTGACATTTGAGTTGAATTTAAGTTACAATGTATGCACGACATCGTTATTAGATATTGTAATGATACCATATCAAAACTAGATTCCCCATCAATATCTTCATAGAGAACTAGAGTTCTTTGATCACATCTGTTAGAAAAATAATAATATCTTCGTCAAATCAAATCGATATAAACAAAATGTCTTTAGTCATGTAGGTCTATCTAACTATTATTATAAACGCGAAAGTTTGTTAGTATGTATGAATAGATGTTTATTACTCTTTCACGCAAAAACTACTGAAAGATTTGATGAAACTATTACAGTAATTGTTGCGGTCTCTTTGACAAGAGTGCTTGCTGGCCGCTTATAAGACGTGACTATGCCAGACGTACGACAATATAGAAATTTGACTAATTATATTTTACATTATCAAACAAGCTTTCTCTCATTGCCGACGACAATCTTAAATGTCGGCCGACAAGCAGACCGTTCAGTAATATTGCTTATATATCAGAATAACACATAGTTTACAAATTGCATGTGGGTGCAACAGAGGGCATTTTTTCAGAGATTAATTACAATATATATCAAATCATACGTCAATTCGGACTGCTTGCAAACCTTAGGTCGCAGTTCTTAAACTGACAAGAAATTCAGCTCTTATTCTTTTCAAAAGAGCTTGCACCGGATTTCAAAACTTTTGTTTCATTTTTTAATTCAATTAGTAAGAATATCGTGACAGCCAGCATATGCTATTGCACTTTTATCAAAAAGAATAAATATACTCAGTGGCCTACCAAGTAACATGTCTTAAATGTAACCTATTTTTTTTATATATTACTATATTGTAATATACATGTTTTTATCCATACCAATATATCTGTATCTTAATTAGCTTTTCACGTATGAAGTTTGACATAAACATAGATTGTACCACGATCATGGACATGGGCTGTTTTACGTCAAAATTAATCTAGAAGGTACAGAAATGGGACATGAAAGTTATATACAGACGAAACCGTGAATACTGCTTGTTTCATATAGTTTTAACAAGGATTGTCTGCTCTGCGTGGGAACGAGAAATTTTCGAATTTGAAATCGAGATACCTAGAGTCCATAAGCGTTTTTAATTGATCTATTAAGACTCAAACAGTTTACCTCGTTTGTATAAACGAGCAAAATGAAAACATAAGAAACCCTAGTTAAATTGTTTTAAGGGAGTGCTTGTATTATATCGTCTTGTTATTTGTATAACCTTTATATAGTGGGCGATGTATTACCGGATGCTTGAGTAATTTGTACATACAATAATACATTCGTCGAAAGGTCGTATCCATGAATAATTTAATAAAGATTGTGGCATTTAAAAATATTTAGATATATATATTTTTTTTATAACACAGGGGACAAACGAGCATGCGGCTCACCTGATGGTAAGTGATTACCGCCGCCCATGAGCACCCGCAACACCAGGGGAATTGCAAGTACGTTGTCGGCCTTTTAAAAAGGAATAAGCTCTTTTCTTGAAGGTTTCAATATCGTATCGGTTCGGAAATACCATTGCTGGAAGGTGATTCCATAATGTGGTTGTGCGAGGCAAAAAGTTTCTAGAATTAAAAGTATCTATCGGTCACATGCTGTTTTATTGGTAAAGATCATGTTTATTAATATATGTACATAATATATTGAAGTATTGATCATCCTACAAGTGAATAAATATTTATTACACTGCAATGTGTGCGAGACTTATAATGGTAAATAAAAATGAGCATGTTTGGACTTCTCCAATCTAGCTACCATATAAACAATTGAGCGGTATGAATTTCTTACCAGTTCTTTTCAAGTCGAACCAAACGATAGGAATAGTGATAAAAAACTATTGTTTTAGGCAGAGGAAGTTAAATTAAAATGGTGTCATATATCCGTCATACTCGTGAACGGGTGCTGCTTGTGTGGACTGGTCTGCTCTAATCACTATGACTTATTTCCTCTTATTAATTGTTTAACCAATTGTTGTGTATTGAATGTTTTTTCTATTTTATTATTTAATTGAATTAGTGCTAATCGGTAATTTGTATTTATACACACTTAAACTTAAATTGTAAGTAAGAATAAATTATTTAAAAGAGCAACACACAAGTTTTTTGCTTGTTCTTCTTGTGATGAGACAGCTTTCCGAATGAGCGGTAGATTAGAAAAAATGTGATGACTATTCAAAAGTGCTTCAATGTAAGTTTATTTGAATAAATTATTTTCTATTCTATTCTATTCTATAATTCCCGTCATTGGCCCTATTATAGTAATCAATAATAGTATCCCGAGACGATACACACAACTCCATCTAGTCCCAAGCACATCTATTTTTTAAAAGCATATTATAAAAAAGTAAAATATTACAATTTTGTCCAAAGAATTAAAAATAAATTTTAGGGGTGGACAACCCTTATCATTTAAAGGTATGAAAAATAGTAGTCGATTCTCAGACCTACGGAATATGCATATAAAATTTCATAAAAATTGGTTAAGCTGTTTCGGAGATGTATGGTAACTAACATTGTGACACGTGGATTTTTACATAAGATTCTTCGATTTTGATCTTCGATCGATCCCCCGATCGGAGGGGTAAATATAAACATCCACCTCAAACGGGGATTGAAATTACGACGGCCTGAGCCGAGGTTCGAACCCCTAGCGGTGCTCAGACTAAAGTCGTATCCGTCAGGCGGGAGTTGGCCTTCAGCCGCTCCATAAGTCCTTCCACGGGTTAGGAGTGCCATCTGTACTCGCCCTCTATGGTCCGGTGAAGCTGTAGAGGCTATCTGCCGCCAACAGAATTAGACTAATCCAACAAAACAAATCATGGTTTACTTAGTAGTAATATTATAAATGCGAAAGTAACTATCTGCCTGTCTATTTGTCTCGTTTTCGCGCCAAAACTACTGAACCGATTTAAATGAAATTTGGTACACAGATAGTCTAGATCCTGAGAAAGGACATAGGCTACTTTTTAATGCAAAAAAAGGGTTGTAAGGGGTTGAAAGGTAAGATGTAAGTTTGTATGGAAATATTGTCATTAAAAATGACAATATTTCCATACAAAACATCTTCCCTTTAAAAAGGGGATGAAAGTCAGAACCTTATGACAATATTTCCATACAAACTTACATCTTCCCTTTCAACGCCTTATGACAATATTTCCATACAAACTTACATCTTCCCTTTCAACGCCTTATGACAATATTTCCATACAAACTTACATCTTCCCTTTCAACGCCTTATGACAATATTTCCATACAAACTTACATCTTCCCTTTCAACGCCTTATGACAATATTTCCATACAAACTTACATCTTCCCTTTCAACGCCTTATGACAATATTTCCATACGAATTTGTTTAGATTTGACAATATTTTTAACATGTACAAACTTACATCTTCCCTTTCAACGCCTTATGACAATACTTCGATACAAACTTACATCTTCCCTTTCAAGACCTTACAACCCTTTTTTTTGCATTAAAAAGTAGCTAGAAGCTAGAAGGTTGAAACTTATTTTTTAAGGTGTCGACTAAATATAACTAAATATGAGATTCAAAATTTGTAAAAACGTTACCCTAAATAAAATAGGGGATGAAAGTCAGAACGACGAAACAGGACATTATTTCTTCATTCGGCCAAGGTCACTATAACATGCACACGAAGTCGCGGGCACAGCTAGTAACTTTATAAATCCAATAGATATATACGGTAGAAAATTTCGTTACACAACCCTATGTAGGGTGGCAAAATTGATTAGATGTCCATCGATTTACTATAACTCTAATTTAAACAGAGTGACAATTGGCTGCCGTCATTTCATCCCCTAAAAATCGTCAGGCAGTCTCAGTTTATGAGCGGATTAATGAAGGAATTAAGTAGGATCTCGGCTCTGTGCCACGGGAATCGATATTTGCTTTGTCTGTAGAGACAATTCGGTTGCTCTCTGAATTAAACTGTATCATTTACAATATTTTTAATATGTACAACATTTTTTCTTAAAAGAATACGAGCTGAGTTTCTTGTCAGTTCTTCTCATCTCGAAATCATTCCGAACTGACGGTAGATTTGACATATCATAAGAGTCTGTAATAGACCTACATAAAGATATTTTGTATTTGAATTTTTTTAGTAATTACAATATTTTTAACATGTACAACATTTTTTTTAAAGAATACGAGCTGAGTTTCTTGTCAGTTCTTCTCATCTCGAAATCATTGCGAACTGACGGTAGATTTGACATATCATAAGAGTCTGTAATAGACCTACATAAAGATATTTTGTATTTGAATTTTTTTTAGTAATCGTTAAACTTGTATAATACTAATCCTTAATAAAATTGTAAATATGAAAGTAGGTACGTTTGTTACGCTTTCACGCAAAAACTACTGAACCGATCATCATTAATTTTTATACACATGTTCTTGGAGGTTGGAGGAGGAGATGAACTTAAGATACTCTTTATTAAAAAATAACAAATAATTTTTCTAAAAAAATAACAAAAAAAATAACAATATTTTGCTACTTCAGCGCTACCTAGCAGCCAGGAATGAAGTTATTTAATGGATTCAACGCGAGCGAAGCCGCGGGTATAAGCTAGTCTAATATACTAGATGACCCCGCAAACATTGTTTTGCCATATATATTAAAATCTCTATTAAAAATAGGAGTTGATGATAGAAGGGTGATAATTTAGGGTTGTATGAATTTTTAATGCCGAATCATAAAAACGTATTTAGGGGTGGGTCACCCTTCTCTATGAACTATAGGGTATGAAAAATAGATGTTGGCTGATTCTCAGACCCATCCCATATGCATACAACATTTGATAAAAAAATCGGTAAAGCAGGGGAGATTGGTAACAAAAATCGGGACACGAGAATATTTAAAAGCCAAAATAAAATTTGGCTTATTGGTAATTTACTTTTCGAGAAACCTATTGCGATTCGATCTAGGAGACAGTCAGAGATGGATCAAAAATTTATAGATGAAGAGATACAAAAGTTATTAAAAGATAAAATAATTGAATATCATGCACTAAACTGAAAACTTTTTGCCTCGCACAACCACATTGTGGAATCACCTTCCAGCAATGGTATTTCCGAACCGATACGATATTGAAACCTTCAAGAAAAGAGCTTATTCCTTTTTAAAAGGCCGACAACGTACTTGCAATTCCCCTGGCGGGTGCTCATGGGCGGCGGTAATCACTTACCATCAGGTGAGCCGCATGCTCGTTTGTGCCCTGTGTTATAAAAAAAAACATAGAAAATATCAGAATCAGAGAATTTTATATACCATGCACTAACGTAGTTAATCTGTACCCTTTTGATTACTTTACTCTTTGGTCTGTATCAATGCAGAACAATAGATCAGTTGTGTACAGGCCCAGTCGTGTTTGTATAGGGCGTTTAGAATACCTAATAGGTTCTGGTTCTACTTGGTGTTCTGTGGTTGGGTATCTATGACTCTTTTTTCAAAAAAGTTGGTCATTATTGTTTTTTTATTCTTTTTCTGGTTTGGCACATTGGTGCATTCGCCAAAGACAAAAATTATTGATGTTTCCATCAACTGAAAAACGTCGATCAGTGATGTAACTAATAATTTTTTTATTCCTAATGATTGGTTACTCAGTTACGTACTGACTACCATAAACACAGTCTATATTTTTGTCTCATGCTGTCCGGTATGGAAAAGAAGAGGAAATCGAGATGAAAAATAAGCGATAAATTGGCATTAAAGTCAACGAGGGGGATAGTAGATTAAATTTCCACACGGTTTTCTGCCCGTATCAGTGGCCGAGATAAATTGGATCCCAGTTTTATATAAACTTGTAAATGTATTTATAATCTTTATATATAAAAATTACGTGTCACGTTGTTTGTTCGATGGACTCCTAAACTACTGAATCGACTGCTAATTTGATTTGCACATTGTGTGCATTTTGATCCAACTTGAAAGATAGGATAGCTTACATCTCAATTTATGGTCGCAATATTATTTTATTCAAGAACCTTAGCCACAGCAACGCGTGGCCGGGTCTGCTAGTGTTATATATATTATATTATATTATTTATTTGCATACGTTTACTTTTATTTGTATATCAATAAATACAAATAAAATTCTTAAACACTAACCTCAGGCCCAATATAGAATTATAAAAATGTTTAAACAACAATCCCTGCACTAAACTCAAAATGTAATTAAAACATAATAACTCAAAGCAATTCCTAATATTAGATCAAATCCTAAATTTGTTCATATTTTTTAAAAATGTATTTAATTCTATTAATTGTTTGATCATTACGATTATGATTTGTTTTTATTGACAAAAAATTTGTTCATACAAATTTTTTGTCAATAAAAACAAATCATACTAACATATCTACTTGTTCGAATTGAAAAAATCTTTTTGTGTTTGATAGTCCATTTATCGAGGAGGGTTTTAAGCTATATATAATTACGCTGCGACCAATAGAAGCGAAGCATCATTGAAAAATGTTGCCAAAACGGGGAAAATTTGATAGTGTTTTTGATAACCACGCGAAGTCGCGGGCTCGGCTAGTAATTTATATTGGAAGGGAGGTTGCAGATAACATGAAATAATTTCGCGGGGGTGTGTAATCATGTTCATCCCCCACCTTGACATATGATAGCATTTGTTCTACAACCGCCTACTTGCAGTGCCTACTTGCTCACAAGCGGTGGGTAGACCGGCCACGCGTGGCCTCTCACCCTCTCAGTTACCACGTGGGCGACATCCTGTTTCCTCTAATGACTTGTCACGTAGTCCGATCTCTAGTTAATTAGATTAGACTTTAGAATTATTAATATACTTTAAAACAAAGCCCAAGGAAACGAGTGGAGAGATCGTACCAACAAGACTGTTAGGAATGAAACTTACGTTCAGACGTTATAACATTTATTTGATGTCGATTATAAAAAAGTAATAAGTACATATATAAAAGGATAGTATCGGTGACTAAGATTATTGTTAAAGTGTAACATGAAGGCGTTGGTGGTCTAGCGGTTTAGTACGGTGGCAGGTTTGATTCCTAGCACAGTACAAATATTTGTATTCATGAGTATGATTTTTTGTATCGGTCTGGGTATTTTCTATGTACATAATGTAATTACAAAAAAATGCATTTAAGTAGTTGTCTAGTTATTAGTAAACTAGCTCTGTTTGGCTTGGGACTAATTCAAATTCAAAAATCATTTATTCATGTAGGACATTTTAGCTTCTTACGTCAAATTTTTTTATTTTATAATTTAACCCTACCGTCCAGTTCAGTATATAGATCCATTTGAGAACTGCCAGGAAACTCAATTGAATTACTTTTTTTTTTAAAGCCAGTTATGATATCTCTGTGTGAATTGTCCTGAGATATTATTATTAAAATCATATCTCAGGTAAATAGGATATCAGAGGTATCTTATTTACATTGTTACCACTACAGAAATCGTCAACAAATTGTATTAATGGAAGATTAACCGTTGGTACAGCTTACCCCTCCCTTCTTAAGAGAAGAAAATACATGTTCATGGATTTCCACCCATGAATACGTAGTACAAGCTCTGTATGGCTAGACTTTGTTGTGTGAATTGTCCTGAGATATTAAATGAATGGGATCTTATTTACATGGTTACCAATACAGAAGTCGTCAACAAATTGTATTAATGGAAGATTAACCGAGCTCACCTCTCACCTCTTAAGAGAAGAAAATATATGTTCATGGATTTCCACCCATGAACAATCTTTTTCCTTCTCTTAAGAGAAGGATTTAGCATATTTTTCATCCCGGGAACTTTGTTAACTTAGTACCTACAGGTTTTAGTTCTTAGACGAAATTTTCCATCTTATGCGATAATGTATTTGATACTATTTCCTGTAAGCGCCTCATAATATATCTAGGAAATGAAAAAAAAGAAATACTCCAGAATTCTGTGCAGTATGTAACTGCTGAATAAAAAAAAATACTTACCGCTGAATTGTAAACAAGATTATATGAATAGTGAATATATAGTATTTTTATAGAATCACGAGACGATTTAGTATAATTTAGTTACAATATAGTTAGAATAAAACTTCTTACATAATAAAATACATAATATTAAGTATGCTATCTGTATGTATATAATATATATATATCTATTTTTAGGTACTTTAATACCACTAATATTAGTGCCAACTAAGATCGCTACGCGGTGCTACAGCGTGCTACGCATGTGCTACGGCCGCGGTGCCGGCTCCAACTGCCGTCCATATCCACTTAATTATATATTAGATAATCACAAATACATAATGTCCATGTACCATTATATACACAAACGTTACTGCTGTACACAGCAACACGTTTCATTCTTTGACAATACGACCAAAACAAACAGTTAAAACTTATTTCACGCCCGTGTAATATACTTCTAATCGATTACTTTTGGTATAAAAATAAATCATATATAACTGCACTAAGTGGCACAGATTTTGTATTGCAGGGTGCATGTGCAGTGCCGGTCTACGGCAGAGTGAGCGAGAGGCACCTATAGGTGGTTCTCTAAGGGCGAGCGAGACGCCGGCTGCGGCACTGCCGCACGCTCTTCTGCCTCCACGACCGTACTGAAACACGGGCAGGTCCCATTCCACCCTACATAACTATACACACATATTCAAACACTGGGCCTTCCACAGAGACCTTTGGGACCACGTTGCATGATGTATCTAATTACTAGCGTAAATAATAATATGTGGACAGTTGATTATCGGTCACAGTACTATCTGGCGTGGCTACAAGCACCCGAATCAATAGCGATAGGATCCGCAGGTTGGAACGAGCAAAGCGGGCGTCGCGCGACCGCGCGTCGAGCCGGCGCGGGCCCAGCGCGGGGCCGCACGGGCCCAGCACGGGGTCGCTGAGGGCGGACGGGCGGGCGCTAATGATAATAACCATATCTCCGGGCGTGTCAGGGATCACCGGTTACATAAGAGGGCGGAAGCGGCGGTAGGGCGCCGGTCGCGTCGCGGTTACCTCTCTGGCCATCGCGGCATGTCCGCCGGAGGCCGCGGGCGGCGCGCGCTCACGCCGCCATCGTCGAGGGGCCAAGCCCGGGACTCGCGTCGCGACTCGCGGAGCACTTGAGCGGCGCTGCGCCGCGTGGGCGGCGATCGATGGGTGCTGCGCGCTTGCGTCGCCGGTCGTTGCCGACTGCGGCCGAGCGCCGCCGACCGCGCGCCGCACTGGTGCATCCGAATACGCCCTGACCCACTTCCCGCGCACACTGACCGAGTTACGATGCCGCGCGTTGCCTCCAACACACTTACCAATCTCTCGGCTGCGACCTGCGACGATGCCATAACTATGAATACCTACATACACCGATTACACAATTTAGATGGAGTCTTATTTATATAATGTCGTAGGCAAAGTGGATAACGAACTGTAAAAGTAAAGTAAACTCTGCGCTCGTATAAAGTGGACACAGAAATAGTTAGGTACTTGGCAATTGGGAGAGATGTTTGATTTATAGTTGGAGAGATATATTCTATAAAGATAAAATATTTAGGTAGGAGTATAGGTAATCTCAATAGTACGGTTTGTAACTTACAATCTATTAAGGTTCTTTTATAACAACTTGCGGCGACAAATAATCTTCATAATGCTTTTATAATACTATTATGTCCATAAACAACTTATTATTTACCAGTTATAGAACGTATCTGTTATGGTACGTAAATAAACTTACTTAAAATATTTTGTTTCGTTAACTGTTCATAATGAGTTACGCTTGCATACAAATAATAAAATTAAAGACGTTTTGGAGGTATAATTGTAGGTTTAATTAATTTAGTAGTTTTTATTCTCAACATCAGCCTTTATGAAAATATATATAACACCATTTAAAAAGTCGTTCATTATCTACGATCTGGTGAGCTATATCCCCCTATATTGTAAAAAAAAGAAAATAATAAAAGTTGGATGACCGCATCACTATTAGCATACTATGTACCATTCATACATATATACCCCAATATGTATGAACAAAATAATTCATATAAGTAAATTGTTTCAGTGGAATCATTTTACATTTGTTTCTGCTGCTTTTGTGAATAAACGATAGACGGACAAAGTCATGCCACAAACTTTCCTACTTATTATGTTTACGTAATAATATAGTAGCGCCGCCACCTCTAACACGGTGAGTCTGTGTAAACTAGTTTTAGAAATATCATTGTCACTGTCACTGCGGTAAAATAAGCCTGATTAAAAAATAACAAACATGTCAATGCCAAACAGCTGCGCACGGGAACAGCCGATAGTGAACTGCTTACAGCGTTACATTTTTATTCAAAGAATTAATTTGGTATGCTGGTATTGTGAAAGTATTAATTATTAATACGTTTGCGTGTTACTGTATTAATGATGTGATATTATCACGTTCGTATGAAAAGGGAACATTTAGTCTTCGGACGACGACGAAACGAATGGAATGCCACTATAATTTCCAAAGTAAGTGATTAACATTTTATTTACATTGTTTTGTTAAATCAGTGACTTGTAGGATTTGAGTAAATAACGGTAAATGAGTACATCCCACGCTCGTTGTTGTGGCGTCCCCGGGAACTTGTTTAGGTCGCCCACGCGAACTGACCGCAAGAATCCGAGAACATACTATTTCTAAGGTTTAGCAGAGCCAAATATTTACTATTCAATAACATCACTTTATATACCTATCCGTTTTGTTATTTGTTTATTGACAAAAAACGACACGATTGAATAATAATATTAATATTTTGTTTGCATAAAATATGGTTTCCAGTCCTAATTAAAGTTTTGTCATGCAGAAAATAAATGTTTTATATATTCAATATTAGATTTATTCATTCATTATTTAGTCTTTATTGAGAATTAAGCAAATAAAATTACACATTAAAGTGAGTTAAAACTTAAATGATTGATTCTTTATGTTGTTAAACATAGTTCTAAATTAAAATAAATAGTGTAAAATATTAAATTACTTAGCTGGTCTTCCCAAAAGCATATTCTAATGATTAATTTATTATTTCTTAAACTTCTATGTACATACTATTGCTATGTTCATTTTTATGAATGAATACAATGTAATAATTTCTAATTCTTGTAGAAAATATTTTACTTTTATTTCCTCTGGTAGTTTGTTATTCTGAAATGAAATAATTTATTTGCGAATTATTGGTACAGTATTATAATTAATATGATGTTACATGAAATTGATTGATACAGCAATATTTACCATACAGGCATGCAAATTATGTGAAGGTGTTTGTGTTACTTAAATATTCTTGGACATTTTAAAAATTACCAAGTGACAGTGTGTTGTGTGTTACCATTATGTTGTCTTTGTACCATTGCTTTCTGAATTTCTGAGTCAAGCTAACTTGACTTTCACGTAATAATGTACTGTCTGTCACATAATGTAATATAACCCGTCACATAATACTGTAATGTCCATCACATTATTATCCATAGACATATTATCTGTCACATAATGTGTTACCCGTCACATAATGTGTTACCCGTCACATAATGTGTTACCCGTCACATAATCCTTTAATGGTCATAATATAATAAGGTCATGTCTGTCACATAATGATGTAATCCCTGTAATAATGTGACAACCATCACATAATAATATAATATCAGTGGTGCTGCCCATGTATATAAGCTACATTTACCACTTGCTACATGTCTTCAAGGTTTCTTTGCTAACCCATTGCAAAAAATAAAGTTACTAGCTATTAGACTAAATTATTAATCGGATTCAGTACAGTTGTGCTACATCTTTTTGTGTCTATGTGATTGTATATTTTTCAATTCAGCGAAATTATATTTGTGTTATTGGATTATGCAGGTAACAATGATGCTGGTGGGGCGGTTGAATCTGCGCGTGGCGCTGGTAGTGCTCTGTATCCTCGTGTTGGTGCTGATGCTCTTCTGGAGCCACTGCGGGGAACTCTCGCGCAGACCTAGTAAGATACTCAAATTTTATATTTTTTTAGAAGTCCAAAATGTAATAGTAGGATTACAGGATTCAATTATTTACTTATTATCAATATCACGTCAGAACAGGCGCCGGCACTTATAATATATACTTTTTAATGGATGATAATGGAGTGCTGTTCCGCTTGCTCTAAAGGTTAACATTGGTGAGGCACCAGTGGATAAAATAATGTGAAATCAAATCAGGTAGTCCATCTGACAAATTCACCAAGAATTTATCATGATAGTTTCCAAAGAGAACCGCATGGAGGTCAATCTGACATGGTACATTGCCAGCAAAGATATCAACAGTCCATATCACTAACAATTCCTTTGCCCCCACAAAAAATAAATCCCGGTGTATGATTGAAGATGATATGATGATCAGTGAGGCCATCATGGCGAATTTACCAAGATGATGAGAGAGCAATTAACTATGATGGATTTCAGGAAGGACAGTATGATGATGGATCTAATAATTAGATCAATCTTCATACAGTTCTTCTACCTTGTTATTAGATTATGTTAATATTTATTAGATTCTAATGGCATTGGGGTCACTAGCCCGCATTAAACTATGATGGATTTCAGGAAGGGCAGTATGATGATGGATCTAATAATTAAATCAATCTTCATACAGTTCATCTACCTTGTTATTAGATTATGTTGATATTTATTAGATTAAATGCTATTAGATTCTAGCATTGGGGTCACTAGCCCTCGTTAAACTTTTTTTTTAAATGATATTACAGTCGGCTCTGTGCTCTCAAACGCACTGTCAGAGCGCAACGTGGGCAGCGACGAGATCGAGTGCTCCATCAACGGAGAGTTCTCTGTGGCGTGCCGCCGACACCGGGATGAGATATATGTACCCTTTACATTCATACACAAGTACTTTGAGGTATTGCAATGATTTTTTTTTATCATAAATACATACATATTATACATAGAAAACACCCAGACCATTACAAAATAATCATACTCTTGAATACAATTGTTTGTGCCGTGCGAGGAATCGAACCCGCGACCATTGTAAGTGAGGCGGTGTGTAAACAGCTAACCCACCGCGGCCGTCAGCCATCAAAATGCTAATATTTTTTTAAAATAATACATGTAAAACACAATAAATCAGTAATCAATAAAAAAATACTACTATTAATTTACATGCATATATTTATACACATTTACATATATTTATACAATTAAACATTGCTGGTTCAATGATCTTTTTGTATTTTTAATCATGGTCGATTTTCGACCAGTAGTCTCGACTACTAGTTATTATAAAATTGCATCCTTCTCCAGATATACGGTAAGGTAGTAGCAGCAGATGGCATCGAGAAGTTCGAATGGTCTCACAGCTATAGCAAAATATATCATCCGAAGAAAAAATACGATCCTCGAGGCACTTTCACCACCTTCGAAAACTATAACGTCGAAGTGCGGGATCGCGTGAAATGCATCAGCGGTATCGAGGGTGTACCCGTCTCTATACAATGGGAGCCTAGAGGGTTCTTCTACGCAACACAAATAGCACAGTTCGGTTTGGCGCATTACAGCAAGAATATAACAGAGCCGGAACCGAGACGAAGGATTTTAGATGATGGTGAAACGCATATAGAGAACTGGATCGTCAGCAAAGATGCATACATGGCAAGGGAATATGATACTACACTACGGACTAATATTTTAAGGTTCACAACAACAGACCATGTCTCGAGTCAGGTGTGGTTGAAGGTGAATATCACTCAAGATTTTGTGTTGAGCCTGGATCTCTTGCTGAAACCAAACTCTTCACTCACAGTGGTGCTACAGAATAAGGATAAAAAGGAGACTGTATATCTACATTATATTACTAGTTTGCAACTTATTTCAGCACAAGTGAGTATTTTGTTTTTAATTTACATATTTACATTAAGAATTACTTAATTCATATATTCATGTAGGACCTTTTAGCCACTTAAGATCGTCGTATTAATATTTTTCCCTACCATCCAGTTCACTAAACAGATTTAGATAGTGTTGGATTACGAATCATTATATATTAATATATAAAAGAGAGAGTGGACTGTATTTATTGAAAAGAAAATAATTGAAAGAAAAGGTAGCAGAAATACGATTTCGACCTGGAAGAACGTCTTCCACACTCCGAACACCCCAAAGTAAGCAATGTTACACCAAACTTACTCACCTTTGCTCAGGAACGTCCCGATGTGTAGTCCTGTTTAGTGGCCACGCACTCTAGAGTCGTATTTTTAATTAGACGAAGCTAGCTGACAGTAGCTAATGTCACTTTGTAAAATAATGTTGCCATATTTAAAGTAATAGTGATGCGTTCAGTTCTCAGTTAGATGAATGAACAATGAGTGTGAATAGTTAATCATTTCAAACTACAAAAGAAAATTGTATAAAAGTGCTCTGATATAAGTTACTAGTAACTACAATCAGTTTTTTGACGGCTTATTACAAAGCGCGCGGCTACTAGTGCCAACACAAATCAACGTCGCGAGCGTCGGTCGCCATTTTGTTCGTAATTCGGCTTCTAACCTCTGGTCTGAGAGCACCAATGTTTTTTTTGCGCTCATGCTGTTTTGTTAAGTTTTTCCTCATGTTGTGTTTGTGGTAATTGTTGGGTATATTGTATATTTACTATATTGTTTCATACAAACAATATGGATCCTCAACCAAGCACGTCAAGCCAAAGCTTGTCTCCAAGAAAGACGTTACCGAAAAACTTATGATACAAAACGTCTACAAATACGTATTTGAGAAAGCTGCTTCACTATTACCTATTGAGGCTCCCAAAAAAACAAATGTATTTCGAAAACAGCTGACATTTTGGGAATTGGTGTGACCTCAGTCTACAATGTATTAAAATAATACAAAGTGAACAATTTAAGTCTCCGGAGAAACGTGGAGCGAAACACTGTTTCAAAGATAAATTATTATCAATTTTTAGACAGATTTATAATTAATGTCACTGAAAGCGACAATGATTTTTTTATCTGATGATGAATAAAAACAAATTTTGTAATAAGCGCAGTTTTTTATTTTTATTACCTAACTATATTATGTTATATATTGTTATATTTTGTACATCTATAGTTTCAATTACATTATGAATTGTAATTAGGACAGTCTTAAAAGTTTCCACGCAATTTTTTCTTTACGTTTAAAATACTCGGTATTCAGTATAGGTAGATACAATAGGAACATAATCGTCGTAAACTCGTTGGTATGTATAAAGCACGGCTAAAATTCAAACCCCGTACCCGATATCGGCAGTTCGGCACACTAACTATTCACTAGACAATCGAGGCAATTCCATTAATTCAGGAGTTTTTTCAATGATTCACTTTGTCACAACACTATTTTTATTTCATCAAATACTGACAACACAGTAAACGTCAGTTGACTTCGTCTAATTAAAAATATGACTTTAGTCGTATTTTAGACTTGTAGACTGAGGTCACACCAATTCCCAAAATGTCAGCTGTTTTCCAGCGAGCACATGGCGCAGTTCGTGGCGGCGGCGCGGTGGCTGGCGGCCGAAATACATTTGTTTTTTTGGGAGCCTCAATAGGTAATAGTGAAGCAGCTTTCTCAAATACGTATTTGTAGACGTTTTGTATCATAAGTTTTTCGGTAACGTCTTTCTTGGAGACAAGCTTTGGCTTGACGTGCTTGGTTGAGGATCCATATTGTTTGTATGAAACAATATAGTAAATATACAATATACCCAACAATTACCACAAACACAACCATTAGTAAAAAATTAATAAAACTGCGTGTGCGCAAAAAAAAACATTGGTGCTCTCAGACCAGAGGTTAGAAGCCGAATTACGAACAAAATGGCGACCGACGCTCGCGACGTTGATTTGTGTTGGCACTAGTAGCCGCGCGCTTTGTAATAAGCCGTCAAAAAACTGATTGTAGTTACTAGTAACTTATATCAGAGCACTTTTATACAATTTTCTTTTGTAGTTTGAAATGATTAACTATTCACACTCATTGTTCATTCATCTAACTGAGAACTGAACGCATCACTATTACTTTAAATATGGCAACATTATTTTACAATGTGACATTAGCTACTGTCAGCTAGCTTCGTCTAATTAAAAATACGACTATATAGAGTATATATTTTCATCAAAAACTTTGTCTTAAATAAATAATTAATTATCTTGTTTTATATAGATAAAAATACGGAGCGTCCTTTTAATTCCAGTTCTTATTTTCAATTGTTTTGTTATTCTTTTTTTCGAAATTTAAGTGGCCACATGTTTTTATATGTGGCCAGTATTACCGAGCGCCCTTTGCTCCAGTAAGCAAGCCGGTGATACAACCTGCTTAGACTAAGGAGGTTCGGAATACGGAACAGATAGATAGATAAGATAGATAATTGATTTATTGCCAACATAACACAAATAATACAATTTACAATAAAACACAAAATGAGAAATAAATCATAACATAGAAGTTGGCAATAGGAGCTGCCTCAGCTGTTGCTGATATAAGCACAACCTTAATGAGGTGTACCTATACAGCGCTGGTTTTCAGGCATAAAACTTAACTGAAAAGAAATGGTGAGAAACTCAACTGATTTTGTGTTATTTTACAAGCCAGTTTATTTGCATTGTGTACTTATATAGGTTTCTATATCTAACATTACATGAGAATCGTGCAAGTACAACTGACATGCACGTTTCTTCTTCTTTTAATTTAAATGGCTTCCACCAAATGAGGTTGGTGATTTTGCCAACGTCGTGGTTTGGGAGATACAGTGGTGTGGTTTACGGTTTTCTTGACTGTGTTCGTAGAAAGGACTGTTTCAGTTGGCTGAGGATGCTACGAATAAGGACAACACAATATATGTTAGCATACAATTAAAATAGTACTTAAGTGAAATACATGTATAATAAAATATATATAACAGGTTAACAGACATGACATAGGCAAGGATTTTAAAATGTGGGGAATATATACAGAGGGGTTATATCTTTATATTATTGACAGCAATAAATTTGGCTAGTATTTTAATTAAGGGGGAGTGGGCCAGTGTTAAAAGAAAATGAATATTAATAGATCTGGCAATGTTACGGGGGAGCATATCGTAGACATGCGCGTTTATCATTTAACTTAATAACAAATTGATAACATATTTAGCATTTGAGATAGAATGTAAAAATTTACCTCCCAGATTAAATCTAGGTCTGAAACTGGTATATGTGGTTACATTCATCAAGTAAAAGTGATTCCCCCTGCCTATTTATCGGCAAATATGGACATCAATACAACACTTGATTTTTATAAACAAGAATTTCATTTCAACGTTTTCAAAGTGATTTATACAATTACTAATGTAATGATGTTTATTGCTCAGGAGGATCATATATACTACGGCATCGGTGTGGAAGCTGCGTGGCGACGGATCACGCGAGATCTCATCATCGACATGCAGAAGGGTTGGGCGCTGCAGGACAGGCCCAAGAGGAAGTCACCTAGGAACAAATTTAAGGCGAGTTTTATTGTCTTTTTACGTGGCGTTTTATTATAAAATTAATGTTGTCCTACGTAGTACGTATGCCCCTTAAGCCTACACCCAGGTCACAAGTGCCGGGAACTGCTTGGGGTTACTCTGCCAGACGAAGGATCCAGCTACAGTGAATCCATGGAATGCTAAGTAGTTCGTCTTTCTTTTTATCTTTTTAGTATTTTGATTCAATTTTATGTCATGTCAACATGGTCATGGTTGAGACACAAATCATGGATGTTTATAAATCAAATAAAAAATAATTTATTCATGAAGGACATTTTAGCCATCTAGTTCAAAGCTAAGCAGAGCTTGTGTTATGGGAACTAGAACACTAATATAAATACATAGGATTTTTTTGTAAATAACATGCAGACCGATACAAACCATCATACTCATGAATACAAATGTTTGGACCGTGTAAGGAATCGATCTAGCGATCATCGGGAGGAAGGCAATGTGCAAAGTCGCTACACCACCTCGGTCATTCATTTAAAACGAACGTCATCGTTTGCACAGATATCGAGCATAATCGTGTGCGGCAGCGGCTCGCTGGACAACGTGACCGTGGCGTCCAGCGAGCACATGGCGCAGTTCGTGGCGGCGGCGCGGTGGCTGGCGGCCGCACAGAGACCGCGCACCGGCGCCTGGCCCGTCCCCGCGCGGCGCCGCGTCGCCGGCCAGGACCTGCGGCCCGGCTGGTACGTACACACCCCGCCCCCGCCCACGTGACGGCGCCTGGCCCATCCCCGCGCGGCGCCGCGTCGCCGGCCAGGACCTGCGGCCCGGCTGGTACGTACACACCCCCCGCCCCCCCCCCCGCCCACGTGACGGCGCCTGGCCCGTCCCCGCGCGGCGCCGCGTCGCCGGCCAGGACCTGCGGCCCGGCTGGTACGTACACACCCCCGCCCCCCGCCCACGTGACGGCGCCTGGCCCGTCCCCGCGCGGCGCCGCGTCGCCGGCCAGGACCTGCGGCCCGGCTGGTACGTACACACCCCCCGCCCCCCGCCCCCCGCCCACGTGACGGCGCCTGGCCCGTCCCCGCGCGGCGCCGCGTCGCCGGCCAGGACCTGCGGCCCGGCTGGTACGTACACACCCCCGCCCCCCGCCCCCCGCCCACGTGACGGCGCCTGGCCGTGACCGCGCGGCGCGCGTCGCCGGCCAGGACCTGCGGCCCGGCTGGTACGTACACACCCCCGCCCCCCGCCCACGTGACGGCGCCTGGCCCGTCCCCGCGCGGCGCCGCGTCGCCGGCCAGGACCTGCGGCCCGGCTGGTACGTACACACCCCCCGCCCCCCGCCCACGTGACGGCGCCTGGCCCGTCCCCGCGCGGCGCCGCGTCGCCGGCCAGGACCTGCGGCCCGGCTGGTACGTACACACCCCCGCCCCCCGCCCCCCGCCCACGTGACGGCGCCTGGCCCGTCCCCGCGCGGCGCCGCGTCGCCGGCCAGGACCTGCGGCCCGGCTGGTACGTACACACCCCCCGCCCCCCGCCCACGTGACGGCGCCTGGCCCGTCCCCGCGCGGCGCCGCGTCGCCGGCAAGGACCTGCGGCCCGGCTGGTACGTACACACCCCCCGCCCCCCGCCCCCCGCCCACGTGACGGTGCCTGGCCCGTCCCCGCGCGACGCCGCGTCGCCGGCCAGGACCTACGGCCCGGCTGGTACGTACACACCCCCCCCCGCCCCCCGCCCACGTGACGGCGCCTGGCCCGTCCCCGCGCGGCGCCGCGTCGCCGGCCAGGACCTGCGGCCCGGCTGGTACGTACACACCCACGAATATATTGGGACCTAGAGGTCCCAGCGCTTAAACGTACACAAGTATTAAAGAACAGTATTTAAATTTCAGGCACTCGGCCATGAGCCAAGGGCACGCGATATCGGTGCTGTCCCGCGCGTACTACCGCAGCGGGGACGCGTCGTACCTGCAGGCGGCCAAGCGCGCCATGTACCTGCTGGACGTGCCGAGCCACGCCGGCGGGGTCAAGGCCATGTGGATGGACAAATATGTCTGGTTAGTGTGCCTGATGCTTGTTAACAAGTTATATTTAAAACTAGCTGTTCCCGCGACTACGTCCGCGTGGAATTTAACTTTACTTTTCTAAAATAAAAGTAGCCTAAGTTACTCCTTATTACATCAGCTACCTGCCAAAAAAAGTTCTGTCAAAATCTGGTCAGCTATTTCAGAGATTAGCCGGAACAAACAGACCGACAGATAGACAGATAAAAATTGTTATTTTGGTATGTGTACCGTATATATATTCATATGCATGTAGTAAAAAACGGTTATTTCAATATTACAAACAGACACTCCAATTTTATTTATATGTATAGATTGGAACCAAATTTTGTTAACTTTGAACAAATGTTGGGGCTAACGTATTCATGCCTGATAGCATTGTAAACACGTATTCTGTAAGTAGACTGATATCAACAATCAAACTATGAATACAAATGTTTGCACCGGAAGTAAGGTGCTAAACCACTAAACCAAAGAGGTCGTCAAGTTCTGTTAATACATATGAATTGTATTAATAAAAATATTTGAATGTTTGTTATTCAGTCCCTCTCATTTGTGGATTGACAGAACAAATTTTGGTTCAATCAGTTTAACTTTACAGTTTTTATAGGGTTAATATCAATATGATTATAATTGTTGTGATATATCGGATCACTATAATCTACCCGTTGCATTATTAATTACAATTAACTTATAATTTTACCAGGTATGAAGAATACCCAACAACACCCCCACTGTTCGTCCTGAACGGCTTCATATACACGCTGCTCGGCCTCTACGATCTGCACATACTCGAGGGTGAGAACTCTATATCGCTAGCGAAAAAAATGTTCGACGACGGCATGACCTCACTAAAGACCCTCTTGCCTCTCTTCGACACCGGCAGCGGCAGTTTCTACGACCTCCGCCACTTCACGTTGGGAATCAGCCCCAACATTGCCAGATGGGACTACCACGCTACTCACGTGAACCAATTATATCTCCTAGCTGGTCTGGATGATGACCCTATATTGATCAATACAGCGAAAAGATGGGAAGGGTACATGCAAGGGAAGAGGGCGGCGCATAACTGAGCATTTCTGCACGCAGGGTGATGCCTGCTTGGATTTAAGACTATGCCGCGGAGACACGGCTCGCCTGATGGTAAGCGATTGCCGTAATCGCGTTAAACCTAGGGTTACCACATGCGCGTTTGAACGTGAATATATGAACCTTCCTTAGAGCTTGTAACGCTACAAAGTAGTGTTCTTTAGTTAGGATCTTCTGGACGAAGGTGCTTTGCCAGTCGAGTATGCAGTTTCCCGGACACTTCCTACTATGCCTCTTAAAAGATGTGTTTTTAGGGAAACATTTGAAATACTTGTCCTAGACTTGGGAATCTTAATATCAGATTGAAAGATTTCATCCCAGTAATCAAATCCGTATCACTCCAGCATTCGTCGCCAATGTTTTTAATTATAATAGCGGTTGCATCTTTTATATCTTTGACTAAATTTGTAAAACTTGTCTTACAAATTTAGTCAAACATATATAAGAGTCTATGAAAATTTAACTTAATATACATAGCATGTAATATTAACAGAAATTTTATACTAGTATACCAATACTGTAGGAACGCAGAATTTATATTAACACATTGTGAGCAGGGCAGGTATTTGTACCCGTATTAATAAGTATATATGTATATATATATTTTTTTAGATGAATGGAAGAGGTCCCCTCCGATCGATCCCCCGTCCAATTCAAACGGGGATCGGGGATTCGGGGGACGGCCTGAGCCGAGGTTCGAACCCCCTAGTGGTGCCCTCAGACTAAAGTCGTATCCGTCGGGCAGGAGTTGGCCTTCAGCCGCTCCATAAGTCCTTCCGCGGGTTTGGAGTGCCATCTGCACTCGCCCCATAACGTCCGGTGAAGCTGTAAAGGCCAGCTACGGCCAACAGCATTAGAGTAGTCCGAAAAAAAAAAAATAATGGAAGAGAAAACATTACAACATTACAACAAATAAATGGGATAAGGAAGAAGCAGATGATGATATGTTTTCCCTTGTGTCACTTAAATTACTTATTTTAAACGGGTACTTATACCTTCCCCACTTTTCAACGGCTTATTTTGGAACGAGCACTAGAAACATGCCCCGCTTATAAGTGGCAATCCTCGGAACGAGGACAACCCCTCCGATCGATCCCCCGTCCAATTCAAACGGGGATCGAAATTGCGACGGCCTGAGCCGAGGTTCGAACCCCTAGTGGTGCCCTCAGACTTCTTACGACGACTTTATCGTATCCGTCAGACGGGAGTTGGCCTTCAGCCGCTCCATAAGTCCTTCCGCGGGTTTGGAGTGCCATCTGCACTCGGCCCCTAACGTCCGGTGAAGCCAAAAATAAAAACGGGAACAAATGTCCCGCTCACAATGTGATTCAATAATGTAATGTTACAAATATTGTAACATGTAATGTTTGTTACAACTGTAGTGTAATGTTGAAATTACTGTAATATGTAATGTTATAATAATACTGTAGATGGCTTCAGAGTCAGATAATCATATGACAGAAGTCTTTCTGAGTCGTAATTGTATATTCATAGTCCGTACTTGTACACACTTGAGGGATACGGATTCGAATCTCGTTGGAGGAGTTCTTCAGTCTAATATTACAGATAAAGTGTTTGAAGTCAATTCTCCAATATTTGGAGTTAATTTTTTTCATAGAAGTGTATTCGACCAATCCAAACGTTGGAGCCGCTAATTTGTTATTAAATAATTTTAGATCTATTAATTAGTTTGTTAACCAATTTTAAGTTTTTATGTTATGATGAACTGGTCGTTCTCGTGGTTACTGTAAAGGATGTTGAATTGAGTACTTATATAGGTTATACTAAACCGATTTTTGACTACATAATATCAAAATGGATTCAACATATAGACACTTATGATATATCATTTTTATTTTTTCTAAAAGAAGATCTTCATCCAGAGCTATCTAATCTCAAACAAAGCAAAGTTTGTACTATGAGTATTAAACAAAACGATAGGATCCGTGAATACATTTTTTCCTTAAATACATACAATAAAATATACTAGAACAAGTAGAGAATAATAAAATAAAAATATTAGCTAATTTAAACGAAATATCAGTACTGGTGAGTATTTTATGAAAAACAATTTTAAAACAATACAAAAACTATCAAATAGAACTAGAGAGAAGAGAATAGAGAAGAAATAGTTTCAGAATTAATTTTAATTGGACCGTTGTAGTTACGGATAGATATTTCATGAAAAAATTGAAAAGCACTAAAAAAACTATCAAAAAACGTTGGAATGGTCTGTTTCATCGTTTATTTTCTTTAGACCTTGTGTAGGATGTTAACAATCCAATATTCATATTAGTTTCCGACTTCTTAGTACGATGAAGGACCTATATATATAAACCTAAAATGACCTATATATAAAAATAATATAAAAGAAAGTAGTTTTTTCGTCCGTCTGCTATTCCACTTGCTCCTAAACCCCGCAATAGTAATTAAAACTATTTTCTTTATAATTTTAAGAATTTTTACTGGAATGTATATATAGTTATTCGACCTACGCGTCGCATACGCTTTAAAAGCACAGAAACCCAAGTTTGAAATAGTTTAGTATTTATTTTATTATTATAAATTAAAGTAAAGACCATTAGGTCTCTTGCACACGTCATTTTTTTATCATTCTTACTATCCCTACACTCTAGTTCGACCGGCTACTTTAATTGAGAAGAACTGGCAAGAAACTCAATTGATACATTTTTTAAATAATTTTTTTGTCAGTTTCAATCTATTCTTAAGTAGTTTAATGTACTCGAGGCCAATGTGGGTCGCAAGTAATAAATATATACAAATAAACCTACGTCTGTCTTTACATAAATGGAAATTAGTAGTTTAATATGGCTATAAGTAGTGTTGAAATTATACCGAGTAAGACTGATGACATAACAAATTAGTGTATATACTATGACAAACTGACAGACGACAAGTGTATAATGTATGTAATATAGTTAAACGGATTTTAATACGAATAATTTTATGGTAAATAAAGATATTTGCCTCTCTCGAGCTCTCTCCTCAACTACTACTCCATTCAGTTCGTGACCACGGCTAGTGAAATGTAGTCGAAAGCTGAGTGAAGTAAATACCCTTCCTTACCAGAAAATACCTTTACTTTCTGCCAAACAGAAAAGGAAACGCCTCTACACATCCTATGTGGTTGTAGCCCACTTATGAATAAGCGAAATATCTCCTTTGGAAAGTACACTATACCCTGAGCAGATAAGAACTGTCGCTCTAAAGAATACCCTTCAATTGTTGTCCCTGACGAGCCACGGTTTCGAAAACTGTAAAAAAAACTAAAAGGGCTTATAATAGTGTATACAGAAAACACCCAGACCAATGCTAATAAATTGATCTATATAGGTCTCAATAGTACAGGTCACAATAGCCCAATAAAAAAAATACCAGAAAATTATCGTGTTAAAACCCGTTTAAATCTACTAATAATATCTAATATAAATTTCTCAAATATTTTTTTTATATGACTATGATGGAAATGTAAAAAAAAAAAACGTTTTCTTACAGAATTAATCACGGTTGTATGAAAATCTCTAAATATATATCTCATACATAAAGTCTAATGTCTCATACTAAATAATTACATATTACGTAGTATACAAGTCGAAATTCTTTTGTAGTTACTTGAATAACATTTTAGTAATATAAAACTTAACGTCATATCATAAAAATAGTTAACTAATTTATTAATTTAGTCGTTTAAGTATTATATTTCGTTTTTAGATTATATAAAAGAATTTGAGTATTTATTGTATTAAATATAAATTTATTATAATAATTCTTGAAGCTTGAGGTCGCCAAAACCAATATTTTAAAAATGTTTTGTCCCTTATAGTATAAAATTAATAAATACACCACCGTCCTTAGTCCACCGACAAATTTTAAATAAAAAAAAAATGAGCGTAAACATAATACCGTATTCTACAAGTGTAGATCTGCGTGTGCATAGAAAAATGCACCTAATATCTGGGTAATTAAGTCTTATATCAGTTTAATCTAGTTATTTCAAGTATCACTAAAAATGTTTTTGTTGTTGTTTATGATCTATTAGGAAGGCCTATGGATGCTAATGCTAGGCCTATTGAATGTAGACGCGTGCGATTGTGATACTTATTGTTGAAATGCTATTAAGTATAAAATGCCTTGTTATATATTATTTGTAAAGATATACCAAGCCGAAACCCAGGCAGAATGCTCATGGAATTGAATTGCTTTCACCAAACAAACTTTTGATACCAAATTAATAACGTGACTACAGAGTTAATATTAATTATAACTGAACTATTCACACAACGCCATCTAGTTTCAAGCCAAGCAGAACTTGTGTTATGGGTACTAGACAACTGATAGAAATATTTAGTATTTTTTTCTATAAATAATAATATCATATCGGGACTATTCACACAACGCCACTTAGTCCCAAGTTAAGCAGAACTTATGTTATGGGTACTAGAGAACAGTTAAAAATATTTACAGAAAAATATTTTATATTTTTTTGTAAATCCATACAGAATATACATAAAAAACATCCAATGGAAACAATCATACTCATGAATACAAATGTTGATTGTCGCATGCCTAATAATGCCTCTGTTAATGTATATAATATAATTAAAACAATATTTATTTAAAAGAGCAACACACGAGTTTCTCGATCATTCTTCTTGTTGTGTATCTGCATTCCGAATGAGCGGTAGAATAAAAAAATTTGATATTTCAAAAGTGCTTATATTAAGTTTATTTGAATAAAGATTATTTCTATGTCTAATTGCATCACGCGAGATATCGACCCCGCGACCATCGGAAGAAAGACGTTGTGTTTAAATCTTAGTAAACCGAGACTGTTATTCACTTTGAATGAAAGTTTAAAAATTATTGTCAAATTTCCCATTTACTTTGGGAATGTAATTCAGTTCCATGGAGTATATACTGCGGCATTTTAAAATAAATATTTATTTACGATTAACCCCACAATTAATATTTCCTTAACATTAAAGTTTTGTATTAATTTGCCATAGCTATTACAGCAATACTTGTTTATACAATTACTTGTTTATATTTAATATATAATAATATTAAATAAATGTAATGATTTCTGCTTTCTTCCTTGCCAAATTAGCGTTGTTTCGATTTTAATTGTTATTAATACGTGTTTCTTAATTAAATTGTTTGTTTGTTATTATGCGACTGATTTTATGATGCTTTTTTTTAACTTAAATAGTTTTATTTTAACGTTTACGTTAAATATAAATGATATAAACTGTCTTATATGAATGACAAATAACTAACTATAATCATATCTAATTTAGCCTTAAAATATGTACTAGTGCAGTAGGAAATATATAATATTATATAGTACATTTCTATCTGTATACAGTTGTATAACAGATCTATTATTCTAGTGAGGGCTCATTAATATATTACATCATACGTCAAGGGGTGGGTATTGACGAAGTGTGACAAAGAGTGACAAGGCTTGAGGATTACATTTTGTGACGTCACATTTCAAACTGTAGATTTTATTAATAAACTAGCAGTCACGGCCACGCGTTACTGTGGCTAAGGTTCTTGAATAAAATAATATTGCGGCTATAAATTGAGATGTAAGCTATCCTATCTTTCAAGTTGGATCAAATTGCTCACAATGTGCTAATCAAATTAGCAATCGGTTCAGTAGTTTAGGAGTCCATCGCGGACAAACAACGTGACACGCAATCTTCATATATAAAGTTATGTTAAATAGGATTAAATCTAATTTATAATTAGCTTTTTGTCGTTTCTTTAATTTGAAACGTAAAATTTTTAAAGTATGTGACGTCACAGTAACGTAAGGGAGTCACACATTTGTATGTGACAAAGTCGAGGAGGAGTCTCACATATATCAGTGACAGAGTCGAAATCGTGAATATCGTGTGGCGTAATATATAAATGGCTCCTTAAAAATGCACAAATACGTGTTTTGTAATAAATATGTTTCAATGTAAATATATCTATTGTAAGTAGTTTAATAACTAATATACTTTAAAAAAGTTTCCCTTCTTCAAATGTTTTGTTTAAAGGTATAATTTTAGTTTAGACATGTTACAGTATCATTGTATATTGAAAGCGTTCAAGATGACGATTAATTTTGTTGCAATGTAGTTTTTTTCATGTTTATTAATGTATTGGTTATTGTTAATTTATTTATAAAAATCCATACATATTTTTAAAGTATGTAACACTATATTTTTACTATATAACACATGTCACAACATATGTTGTTTCCAATAAGTTTTGGTGGAATCTTGTTGTGACATTGTCACATATAAAACTATATTCTTTCAATATGTATAAAACTTGTAAAATATTGTAACAAACCTGTTTTATACATGTATGATGAAAAATATTTCGTGTAGAAATATAGTGTAAATGATTAGTTGCAGTTGTTATATTACAGAATTTATGTTTAACATATATATTTTATAAAAATAATATAAATAAATCAAAATGTACTAAATTCAGTGCACGTTAAGTATGAGTGTCTATTCTTCTCTTACTGGCGATATGATGTGAAAAAAATTTACATGATCAGAAAATCAATGATTTCTATAAAACAGGGTTAGTCGTAAATGTTGCCAAGCCAATTAAACTAGAATATTCATAAAACTGAAACACTTTCGCCAAGAAACACAGTGGAAAGTTCGAATAAACATCTTGAAATTTTCAAACTATATTGGTCATGCAACTAGCATGGTCACGTGACCATTAGAAATAAAATTTTCGACGTTACTTCTTGGGGAAAGTAAAGTTTCAAGAGTATTATCTCAGTCTTTAAACTAATTAAATATATATATATATTAATATTATATATAAAATTCTCGTGTCACAGTTTTCGTTCCCATACTCCTCCGAAACGGCTTGACCGATTCTCATGAAATTTTGTGAGCGTATTGAGTATGTCTGAGAATCGGCCAACATCTATTTTTCATCCCCCTAAATGTTAGGGGTAGTCCACCCCTAAATTTTTTATTTTATTTTAAGGCAAAACAACGTTTGCCAGGACAGCTAGTATGATATAATACTTGTGAATTTTTGTTTTCTTAAATAAAATAGCTAGCCGAACTGGACGCTAGAGATAGTCATAAACATTATGACCTGCGTAAATAGGCCAGTAGATTTCTATATAAATAAATAATTTTAATTTCAACTTGGTATGCACTTTACGACTAACTCTCTTATCCCGGCAGCACAATACTAATTATGTACAATTATAGTAACATTTAAATCATCATCATCAATCATTTTTACTTAATTATATCTTCAGTAACGCTGCATCTTCCGGCCGTGGTCGCCACTCGAGGACTTTACTGCCCCAACGGCCATCTGTCCTACGAGCTATGTGCCCTGCCCTGCCACCGATTTGTCTAACGACATGCCCTCTCCATTTAAATATTCTTACTTATTTATATCTTCAGTAAATTAGCTTCGATCTACCAATTTGTCTAAAGGCTGTGATCTGATGCATAAATTTACTCATATAACAAATTATAGCCATGTCAATTATTACCATTTTCTTAGAAATAAGATATCTGAATCATATTAGGCGCTTGCCTTGTAACTTATCATGTCAAATCCTTACTAATATTATACATGCACAAGTAACTGTCTGTCTGTCTGTATCGCTTTCACGCCAAAGCTACTGAAACAAAGTTTGTAAAAATGTTACCCTTAAGGGGTAAAAAATTTAACCTAAATAAGATTGAAGTTTGTATGGAAAATCATTTTATTTGCCTTTTTTGAGTGATTATGGAATATTTTTCCTTCGTTTGGTCGAGGACTAGAACACGCGGACGAAGTCGCGGCAACAGCTAGTCATTATATATTTATTCGATTCTTTATGCAATCTTGTACATTATATGTTAATTCATGTAAGTCTATTAAAAACAAGTGTAATTTACATTTAAGAAATAGTTTCGTTTTTCTAACGAGGTTTCATGGCCTAATTTTTTCATCATAACGCACATGCGCTAAACATGTTCTAGTATTGTTTTTTTTATATTAAGCTCGGATTCGGGAAATAATAGTGGAAGTTTATGCTAAAACCTCATAATACATTATGTGAACTAAATGTAACAAAACCAATAGCCAAAATATAAGATATATGTCACGTTCTTTTATTAGAAAATCATTGTAACAATTTTTGCCTTTATTAGTTTTTGTCAGTATGGATGCAACCTTAGTGCTTCATAATACCATAGACAAAAATGTTTCTATACAGGTTAGTCAAAATTGTAATATAAAAAGAGCTTATTATTCGGTAGTTGGTGTAAATAGCGTTACTTGTCTACTCTTATTGCCCTTTTTTTTTGTTGATTTATATAATAAATCTAACGTTGGAAATATTGTTGAACTTACAATTGTTGAAATGGTGTTATATGGACTATTGTATTTTATTTATTTATAATTATGTTTTTACACCCTCAATATGAAGCCAGAATATTTTACTAAATAATTTATATTTTTCTTTTTTTTTTAATTTTTTTAACCTACATTCATATATTTATTAAGTGCCTGTATCCGGTCTTATTGGATAATAAACATTTCAGTTTGATAGTATTATTAATGAAAAGACAGAATAGACAATAGAAAAATAACATTTGAATTAATCTTCATTTTAATAATAAATAAATGTAAAGTAGTAATGCGTATAAAGACTTGTTTATACGGTGACAATTTGCCTTTACTAATATATCATTATTAGTGAAAATACCAAAATAATTACCGTGTAAATTCTGTCTGAATGACACAGATTAGATTGACAGAATGACAGATTTTCGCGCCATAAAATTGTCATCGTGTAACCTTGGCATAACCGCCAAATTCCTTGCCTGCTTTATTTATATTTTAGTTTTAAATTGAGCCATTTACTTAATTAGAACCTATTTAAAGTTATAAAAGATGTTTACAAGTGACTTTTTGAGTTTGTTCTATTCATTTATATTCTCAAAATGACCGATATTAGAGATACTGCTCTAGTCATGTTTAAACCGATCAAGTCTTAGACGTCTCTAAAATAAATGATACGTTATTAATCGGAGAAAGGGTGATAAGATCGCTCAATTGTTTCTTTACTATATTTTGACCAAAATAAAGGCATAATAAGTTTTGTGTAGTGGTGGACAATGAATGAACCGTTTGGTTAAACTGTTATTTTTGTCGTTGAACGATTAAACTATTTTACAGTTCACAAATAAACTAGTTTATTCGTCGACTGCTTGATGAGTCCGTTGCGTCGCGTTGCAATCGTCTAATCTAGTGAGCAAAATCGAAACGGTCGTCCATTTGGTAAACGAGATATCGTTCTAACGTTTACGAATCGTTTATGTGAAGAAATAGTTTATTAGACGATGATGTAGACTAGTCGGAAATAAGACTGTTTTTTAAACTAGTTTATGGTCGATAGTAAACAGTTTCGTTGCGTCGACTGTGAAATCGTCGACGACCCATCACTACTCTACACAGAAATACAGTTGTGGCGATGTTTTTAAATGAAAATAATTGTTAAGAAACGGGGAACTAGTCTAAACTAGTTAGCTATTTTTGTATACTATTCGGGACATTTTGAGAATTTAAACATGTTAACTACTATTAATTTTATTTCAATACTTGTTCATGTAAGATGCAGTTGTGATTGTACATTAAATTAGCTATGTACAGCATAGTAGGACTGTATGTATGTATATCATGAGTAGAAGTAGATAGTTATAGAGGATGCACTTGTGAATGACAATAAAAAGTCTCAAACCAGAAATATTACTTTTAATTCTACATATGTAAGAAGCACTATTTATAACGGACGACTGAGGCTTTGAAGTCGGCTACCGCAAGGGAAACCCCAAATAGCGCCCGTGACTTGTAACACGGGTGTAGGTTCAAAAGGCCCTTTTAGAATGCATTGACAATCACCTTCACTACTTGCAGCTTCCCCCCAGGCCCAACTAAGACCGGGATAAACCCATTGCTAATACAATTCACTTTAATATCCAAAACACAACTGGCACGCTCTGCGCTCGTCGACTGAATGCCGCGGCTCACGCAACGAAAGAGGTTTATTCAACTACCGACCTCCGTATTTATAAACCAAAGTCAGTGTAGTAGGTTGGTCTATAAATACTAGATGGCGCTATTTACAATATTCGTAATAATCCTTACATTGGGTACTTCATTAGTACTAAAAACAATTCTACAATAAAAACAACACTTTATTGCACTTGTTACTTTAAATATATTTTTAAAATATCGAGATCTCTTTTTTCTACAATAATGATGTGCAAATGTTCCAACCATATTTAAATAAACTTTATTGACACATTTTGTTAGAAACACATTAATAAAAAAGATTATTATACTTTAAAATATAGACTTATGGTGTCGCGGCCTTTTAAAGGAGAATAATTCCATTATACATATATTTTAACATTAGATCTCTTCCTTAACATTAGAAACCTAGATCCTGTAAAAAACAGAGGTAGTAGCTATTATTTATGATTATATGTTATATATTCTACTAGCAATACCTCGCCTGTTCCATTTACAATTATATATGTACAAGAAGACGATTCGGTTTAAGCTTGTTTTTATTCTATCGTAACTAGGCAACGGTGTTGCCGCGCGATAATAGTTAATTCGCCACAAAACTTTCAAAATAAATGAAAAAAAATCTTTCCCCACACATTACATTACGCCTTGTTCATGAATTAAATTATTTTTATTACAGACAATCCCTTCCGCTAGAAGAATGCATAATAACTGTCATACGGCTAAGTAAGAGTTTATATAGATAAATAAAGTTCTTATACATTAACTGTAGAACTTATTTTCCTTTCCTTTTCCTTTATTTCCTTTACTTATTTTCCTTTATATAAATGTTTTCCTGCTAGCTTAGACTATAAAATAAGACATAAATTTTCCATTCCAAAAATTCCCATGAGTCAGAAAACAGAAGAAATATTAAGTTCAGTGTTGCCATTCCGTTTTTTGAGGTAGTTAGTATTGTGCTACTTCAGCACGATTTGCACAATTTCTAATTTTAGATACCACGTGACATTGTTACGGTTTATTTTTAAGTTCTTTACCGCGAATTGTGGATGGAGGTGTAAAAGATAGGAATGACAGTAATGATTGAATGACATACTTGATTGGTGTCATTCAATATTTTGTATATGTAAAAATAAAGTGTCATTCCGAATTGAAATATTCTTATTTGATGTAAAATTGCGTACATGTCAAAATTCGCTTAAAAAATTATTACATGCTGAATCGATCAGCTGATTGTAAAATGAAACACGACAGTTCAGAAATGTCTAAAAAGAAATCTACGCAAAGGCCCGTCACTCAGAACTTTTTTTTTTATTATAAATTGTGTAACTTTCAGTACTCCATTTTAAATCAGTTGTATATATTAATTTTAAGGTTTCATTCGGATAAACACGCCTGGACTATTTAGAATAAATCAATATTTGTATAAAAATATACCTTTTTTATAATAACATTTTAATTGAATCCTAATACATAGAAACATTTGGTTCTTTCTAATATGTAATATTATGTTATCTGTGGTTCTAATAAGAATGAATGACAAGGAGTGCGACACTTCAGTGCAGTGTTTATTTCCTCAGTGTATATTTGATACGGAAAATATGTGTAATTTTTTAGTATTCTGTTTTCCATAAATCGATTCAATGGTTTGGTTTATAGAAAAAACTTACTGGCTAACGACGAGGTCCTTTTAAAGGAGTAAAAAGTTACAATGAACGGCCAAAACGACGGGATTGATTTGTATGCAGTGCCTTTAAAATCTCTTGGTTACGATTTTCGGACATTAACGTCGTGTTTATTAAATTCTAAGAAAATATTACCAGCCGACGGTCCCGATAGATTGTCCAGGTATGTGGTTTCCATCTGTCTACCAAGTTTTTCGTGGTTTCTGCTGGCTGAGATTGTTTTTACTTCGTTTTGTACAATGTCAAAATAGAGGAAAAATTTGAGTTGATTATTAATATGAATAGTCATTGCTGGTTTTTTTTATTTTAAAATAGTCTCGAAGACAAGGAATTTTAATAAATTTATTGTATTATATAGTTTTAGCATAATATTCAATGAAAGTTGATTGGTCATATGGTTGTCCCTTGTTGTAAACAAAAGATAATAAGTGCCCTATAATAAGTAATGCAGTCTGTATATCCTTACTTCCTTACTAATATTATAAATGCGAAAGTAACTGTTTGTCTGTCTGTCTCACTTTCACGCCGAAACCACTGATCCAATTTAAATGAAATTTTGTACACAGATAGTCTAGACCCTGACTAAGGACATAGGCTACTTTTTAATGCAAAACAAGGGTTGCAAGGGGTTGAAAGGTTATATGTAAGTATCGTCATTTTACACTGACGAAGTCGCGGGCGCAGCTAGTAGTATATATAGCGTTGGGGGGTGGAGAACAGGACAATTGCCTGGGGCCTTGACATTTGACATGACAAACAGAGCAAATTATAAACAACCAGTGATCGGCATGTTGCAAAACATTCCCAATTTAAGCATTTAATTGCAGATGAGCAAAATTAACAACATTAAAATATACACATAAAAAAATGTTTTAAAAATAATGTCAAGTAAGGCATAGTTTTCTTGAGTCTGTGGAAAAATTCTGCATTATTGTATATATTTAATTTGTGTGTGTGTACAATATGAGTGTAGACTCAATAATGGTCGGAAGTTGATCACCACTGGAGAAGGTCATAGCGCTGGTCAGGTTTCCACACCGAATATTCATAGTCTCACACATGTTAATTGTAGCGGAATTAAACAAAATAATATAAATCCATTGAGTCTGCATAATTGGTTGCATCACATACTTTTTTACATAGGACAAAGGGTCTCTGAAGGGCCTTACCCATTGCATGTATCCAGTCCTTGCAATGGGTAAGGCCGCGGATGTATATATAATAATAATAATAAAGCCTTTATATTATATTAATTATTTATATTTTACATTTCCTAACATTTCTACATATATACTAGCTGTCCCGGCAAACATTGTTTTGCCTTGAAATAAAAAAATATTTAGGGGTGGACTACCCCTAACATTTCGGGGGATTAAAAATAGATGTTGGCCGATTCTCAGACCTACTCAATACGCTCACAAAATTTCATGAGAATCAGTCAAGCTGTTTCGGAGGAGTATGGGAATGAAATCTATGACACAAGAATTTTATATATAAGATATATATCTGTTTGCTAATAAGCATAGGCCTCATCCAACTGTCCAGTGGTCTCTATTGTTAGCAGTTCTTGTCCAAGTACCATCTGGATGTATATAGTAATAACAGAAAATAGCTAGTATATAGAACACTGTTATAAAAGTTGTATCTTAAGGTGTGGTAAGTCTCAAGGCACACAACTTCCTAAAAACAATTGTAATAACATTTTTATTACAACAACATACAAGCTAAAGATTTATAGAAATTACTGTATTAAAATATATACTACGCTGTTATAAAAGTTGTATGTTAAGGTGTGGTAGGTCTTAAGGCATACAACTTCTTAAAAAAAATTGTAATAATTTTTTTATCACAACACCATACAAGCTAAAGAATTATAGAAGTTATTGTATTGAAATATATAGAACACTGTTATAAAAGTTGCATCTTAAGGTGTGGTAAGTCTTAAGGCACACAACTTCCTAAAAACAAATGTAATAACATTTTTATTACAACACCAGACAAGCTAAAGAATTATAGAAAGTATAGTATTAAAATATATTGTACACTGTTATAAAAGTTGTATATTAAGGTGTGGTAACTCTTAAGGCACACATCTTCCTAAAAAAAATAGTAATAATTTTTTTATTACAACACCATACAAGCTAAAGAATTATAGAAGTTATTGTATTGAAATATATAGAACACTGTTATAAAAGTTCCATCTTAAGGTGTGGTAAGTCTTAAGGCATACAACTTCTTAAAAAATTAGTAATATATTTTTTATCACAACACCATTCAAGCTAAAGAATTATAGAAATTATTGTATTGAAATATATAGAACACTGTTATAAAAGGTGTATGTTAAGTCTTAAGGCATACGACTTCCTAAAAACAATTGTAATAACATTTTTATTACAACACCAGACAAGCTAAAGAATTATAGAAAGTATAGTATTAAAATATATTGTACACTGTTATAAAAGTTGTATATTAAGGTGTGGTAAGTCTTAAGGCACACAACTTCCTAAAAAAAATAGTAATATTTTTTTTATTACAACACCATTCAAGATATAAAATTATAGAAACTATAAATTATTGGATTCAAAATGTGTCTTTCAGAGATTGGCGTGGAATAGCTTCACTAATAAACATATCCAATGAGGTTGTTGAGAGCATATATGGATTGGCAGACAAAACACAGAAAGTCATTGACTTGTGGTGTGAGAAACGAGATGGGACGGCCACACTCGGCAAGCTGATGGAGTACCTGCAGCTCATAGACAGATATGATGTCTACGATGACCTGCAGGATCTTATTAGAAGAGGCCGTATTGTGGGTCAGTAATTCTTTTTTACTAATTGAATAATAGAACACTTTTTTGTCTATGATGACCTGTAGGATCTCATTAGATGAGGCTGCATTGTGGGTCAGTAGTTCTTTTTTACTAATTGCATAATAGAACACTTTTTTGTCTATGATGACCTACAGGATCTCATTAGAAGAGGCTGCATTGTGGGTTAGTAATTTTTTGTTTACTAATTGAATTATGGAACATTTTTTTGTCTATGATGACCTGCAGGATCTCATTAGAAGAGGCCGCATAGTGACTCCAGACTCTTATCTGGCTCGTCGTATGTGTAGAGTCGAGACTATTGTATTTTCAAAGCAAATTTAAATCACTACCTTTACATAGTATAAAACAATGTCGCCACTGTCGACCCACTTCATCATCGCAGCACGGAAGACGTCCACTGCTGGACATAGGCCTCCCCCAAAGGCCGACCCACTTATATCTTTTGAATTAAGCAACAGATTTTAATGCAGTTTTCAGCTATAGAGAGTAGTTCTAGTGGAAGGTTTATATATATAATACATGCGTGTTATATTACAGAACAAGCAGAGTTCAAAGATTCATAATGCATCCATATGAAGTTGGTCACTAGTTTAACAATAAGTATCAAGTGTAATGCAGACGCAGTTGCTCGGGTCAGCTATTTTTTATATTTGTTGAACATCTTCTCTACTTTATTCATAGGTTACACACCTAGAAGCACTAATAAAAGATAACAACTTAGGCTTCGAAGCCGCCTACCACAAGCGAAACCCCAAGAAGCGGCCGTGACTTGTAACACGGGTGTAGGTTTAAGAGGCCCCTTTAGAATGCATTAACACTTACCTTCACTACTTGCAGCTTCCCCCCAGGTCCAACTACGACCGGGATAAACCTATTTCTAATACAATTCACTTTAGTACCTAAAACACAACCGGCACGCCTTGCTCTCGTCGACTGAATGCCGCGACTCACCCAACGGAAGAGGATTATTTATTTTTTTATTTTTTATTTCGGACTACTCTAATGCTGTTGGTCGTAGCTGGCCTTTACAGCTCCACGGACGTTATGGGGCGAGTGCAGATGGCACTCCAAACCCGCGGAAGGACTTATGGAGCGGCTGAAGGCCAACTCCTGCCCGACGGATACGACTTTAGTCTGAAGGCACCACTAGGGGTTCGAACCTCGGCTCAGGCTGTCGTAATTTCGATCCCCGTTTGAATTGGACGGGGGATCGATCGGAGGGGAGAGGGATTATTCAACTACCGACCTCCGTATTTATAGACCGATGTCAGTGTAGTAGGAAGAGAAGCGGGGGTAATGGATATCTTTATGACAAATAACTTAGTTCGGTCTATAAATACTAGACGGCGCTATTTACAATATTTGTAATAATCTTTACATTGGGTACTTCATTAGTACTAAACAAAAACTACCTTTTTAAATATCGGATTTTTCTACAATATTGATGTGAATTCTAACAGGTATGTGTATGGTCGTAGTCCGTATCTCAACCTAGTGTACAGACATCTCTCGGGCAGTACGCGCTCCTTAAGAAGCCTCTAGAGCTAGCGGACCCCTCGGTCCACCGAATCGCTACTTAATTATAATTATACTAGCTACTCGTCCCGGCTTTGCACGGGTGTACATGTATTATATATATAAACCTTCCTCTTGAATCACTCTATTAAAAAAAAACCTATTCAAAATCCGTTGCATAGTTTTAAAGATTTAAGCATACATAGGGGCGGACAGACAGCGACAGCGACTTTGTTTTATACTATATAGTGATATATAATTTATTTTTATTTCCAGTCCCAAAAAACAACATAGTGGCACTGAATAGCAACCAACTGGCGGAGATCGAGGAGCGCGATCGAGTGATCACATTCGACGACCGCCGCGAGGGGTTCGCGCAGCACTACCACGCGTACGTGCTGTTCGCCGAGGAAGACTGGGACTTCGTCAATGAGCTGCTGACCAGGATGCGCGAGCAGGGATTCAAGGTCTCAGTAGGCTTTATATTTCACTATACCATGTGCGAAGCATTGTGGTGCTGACATTTTCATTAATATTACGTTTCGCTCTTAAAAGTTGGCGCGATTTACAAATTATGACTTAGTATTTCAGCTGTACCACATTCATAATATATTAAATCATTAATAACTGTATTAACTTAAATGTAGCAATTGTTAAATGTAAAATTACTAACTGCCACCTGCACCATGCTACAGCACAGAGTATAGTTGATTAAAGAGGTTTTTTCTTATGGATGATAATGGAATGGTGCATCCGCCTGCGCTAACGGTTTATGCTGGCTGGGCACCAGTGGAGGATAACAAGATGAGCACGAGGTCAGGTTCGTTAGCCCATCGTGGTAAATTCACCATGACTTTGTCACGATTGTTTCCAGGGGGACCACTTGTAGGTTAATCGATTAAAAAGGTTGCTCACCCCTGCTCCTTTTTTTTTACTATTTTATTCGGCAATTAGTCGCAAGACTATAAGATCACATCTGGTGTTGAATGCTGCTTCATTTGTAGGTGAAGACGTTAGCACCACTTCTGCCTTTCTATAGTATACTTCTCCCCTTCAGTCTCTTGACTGTGTGACAAAGCTCCAAGAGCTGTGCTGCCAATGGATTATGATGTTTAGAGTATAGGTCTGTATATTTCCTGTTTATTATGTGATGAATTGTTGTCACATTCAGGTAGATATGAAACTCTTCATTTTTCGAGCTCTAATTATTAGATGTGAAACGGATATCCGGTAACTATCCGATATCCGGCCTATCCGGCGGCCTTAATACTATCCGGCCGAATACCGGATAACTACTATTCGACTATATATATATATTTTTAAAGTAATTATTTGCTTAATTTAGTTAGGCTGAGTATTTCATAAGGAATAAAATTAGTTTTAGTTTTTAATCTTTAATCACTCAATAGTAAATTACTGTTATAGAAACAAAATGAATTTATTAGTTAGCTAAGTTCCGCCGGATATCCGGCTATTCGGTCACATGGTTGGCCGGTATCCGGTCAAACTGCTATCCGTTTCATCTCTACTAATTATCGTTTTTTTAAGGTGCAATAATAAAAGAGTAATAATTTATTTTTTATTGTTTTTCCTGTCTGCAATTAGTCCCAGAGCTATGAGCAGTTTTTTGTGCGTGGGAGCTAAGACTGGAGTGTCTGGATGGGAGGATCTGCTCCTTAAGTATATTACAAACATTACATGATGTCGCTTCTTTTTAATCGCTAGAGTAATAAAATAAATAAAATTATATTTCATGTATTACAGCTGTGTACGATACTGGACTTGGACCCCGGCCACGAGACGCCGTACGCACCCGTCGCCCAACTCATCTCCGAGCGGTGTTACCGTATAATCCTAGTTTATTCGCCGGCGTTTCTCAGCAGTCGTGCCAACTCATTCTACACAGACTACGCACAAGCTGTTGGCATTGGTAAGTCTCACGATTTATTTGGTGAATAGCCATAAGGCCAGCCTGAAGGCGGTTGAAAGCGTACATTAGTAGAGACGTCATATACAAATTCAATGTTGTAAAACTGCATTTGTATGAAATGAGGAGATATAATGTATGTATGTATAATACATATTAAAATTATAATAATTTCAAGACAATTCACACAGACCCATTTAGTCCTACGCTAAACAGAGTCCCCTCCGATCGATCCCCCGTCCAATTCAAACGGGGATCGATATTACGACGGCCTGAGCCGAGGTTCGAACCCCTAGTGGTGCCCTCAGACTAAAGTCGTATCCGTCAGGCAGGAGTTGGCCTTCAGCCGCTCCATAAGTCCTTTCGCGGGTTTGGAATGCCATCTGCACTCGCCCCCTAACGTCCGGTGAAGCTGTAAAGGCCAGCTGCGGCCAACAGCATCAGAGTAGTCCGAAAAAAAAGAAAGCTAAACAGAGCTTGTGTTATGGGTACGAGATAATTGATATAAAAACTTACATAATAATAAATACATACATAAATTATTATTATTATTACAAACCAAATTGATTTCTTTGACTACCCCATTTGCAATAACTCTTGAAAATCATATAAATAGACTTCACTCACATGCTAAAAGAAATTTCGGCGAAGTACATAGGAATAGAATAGAAAATCATTTATTCAAATAAACTTAATTTAAGCACTTTTGAATAGTCATAGTTATCATTCTTTTAATCTACCGCTCATTCGGAAAGCTGTCTCATCAAAGAATAAGAGCAAAAACATTTATTGTCAACCATTATTACATATACACCTTTGACAATTGTATACAAACTTTAGCATATATATATATATATATCATCACAAGAAGAACGAGCAAGAAACTTGACAGATGTTGCTCTTGGCGACCACGGACCGGAAGACGCAAATAATCCGATTGTAAGTTTACATTGGATGCGAGCATTCGAAACGTGCGTATACAAACTACCAACTAGTGGACGTAATTTATGATGATGATGATGATTAAATACACTATACTATTAAAACAGTCGTAGTGATTAGAGCAGACCAGTCCCTACAAGCAGCACTCGTTCACGAGTATGACGTATGAGCTAGCCACCACTGCGCTCGACCTTATTTTAGTGAACCCAATAACTCGGCCCATCACGCCGCCACATGTCTGGACATTTTAGTGAGCATGACTACTCAAATCAATAATAATAATAATAATCTCAGGACATTTCACACAGCGCCATCTAGACCCAAGTTAAGCTAGTTAAAGCTTGTGTTATTAGTACTAGACAACTGATACAAATACATAGATTTTTTTTTCGTAAATACGTACATATTATACATAGAAAACACCCGGACCGATACAAACAATCATACTCATGAATATAAATGTGACCGTGCGAGGAATCAAACCCGCGACCATCGGACGTAAAGCGGTGTGCTAGACCGCTAGACCGCTAGACCGCCGAGGTCGTCATACTAATTACATAAAAAGCAGAAATAACTACATACCTTTATATATTCGTCCTCTTCAAGCTTGAAGAATGCGAATTGAACTGCTGCTGTAGTTTCTCGTTCGCGTAGTTAATGTAGAACTGCTCGAACGAGTTGATTTCGAAGGTTTCAAACGTAGATGTCCAGTGTGCCAGACCGGTAGAGCACCGAGGTCGTCATAACAAGGTTGAGAAATACGATTTAGACATTATCAAGTAATTTTATATGTAGCAAGCCACGCTAGCAATTCTCCCACTATGAGAGCATTGCAATTATTAAATTTATTTTTAGGTAAGGTCCAAGATGCTGACGTTTATGCAGAAGACTTGCCTTCCATAATTACTAAAATAAGAATATTTTTATCATTGTATAATTTTAAGTAGTATAAATAGTTTTAAAATATAAACGTGTTGGCAATTAGCTGTAAGTTTATATTGTGTTAATTAAATAAATAAATATGTGCAGAATCCAAACAACGCAACATAATCCCAATAATCTACCGGCCGTGTCGGCTGCCCGTTAACCTCACATACTACCACAAGCTGATTTACCAGCCCGACAAGTGGGCGCCGTACGACTTCTGGGAGAAACTCAGCGAGTCGCTGCGACAAGTGCAAATACCTAGGTAACACTTGTGATATTTATCCGTACATATAATATAATATATAATATAATAATCTCAGGACAATTCACACAGAGCCATCTAGACCCAAGTTAAGCTAGCTAGAGCTTGTGTTATGGGTACTAGATAACTGATACATATACATAGATTTTTTTTTTGTAAATACATACATATTATACATAGAAAACACCCAGACCGATACAAACAATCATACTCATGTATACAAATGTTTGTGCCGTGCGAGGAATCGAACCCGCGACCATCGGTCGTAAAGCGGTGTGCTTGACCGCTAAACCACCGAGTTCGTCAACATAAATATTAAAATATATCTGTAATAGAATAGAATAGAAATAATCTTATACAGAGTTACTGGTAACTCGATGTATTCCCGTCAGGACGAGATAGAGGAGCTCAAATGCAATAATTTTGACCCTATATATGTTTGGCCGAAAGTTAATAGTTTTCGAGTTATTCTGAATTTTGTAATTTTTAAAACATATCCAAATCAGCGCCTTATTATATATTATTAAAAAATTGGCTTGTTGTGTCTTTGAGGACTTGGTAACAAAACATAATAACTCACAAAATACCTAATAATGAATAAAAATAAATAATGCTTATTTTTACGATTACGATTTTATTTTTTTTGATAAATTAAACGTTACTTTAGTTTAAGTGCCATGTAGCTTAAAAAACATTATGACTCTAAGCGTACAAATTACTAATAAAACTTTCTCATCTAATAAGCTATCTAAAAAGGTATAATAGTCAATATTTAACTGAAAATGAATATTAAAAAAAAAAATTACGGTAAGGAGAATCTTTAAAAGGTGTCAATTCATTTTGGACAGTTCAATGAAACAAATTTTATACAGATGAGATATCAATATGAGACTCTCGATTTCGAATGCAAGTATGGACATGTTTTCGTATTTCAGTTTTTGTAATCCGTGACGAAAATGTTCTTTTCAGTCGGTCAGTTTTAAAGAAACTCAACTGATACGGTTTGACTGTATTTCTATATTCATAGAATCATTCAATTGAAATCATTTTATTTCAGAGCAAACGGCATGTGCTCTTCAACGTCGACTCTCGACATAACGGAAATGTCGAACACCATGACCGAATTCATGACCAGCTCGCAGCTGAGCGTGAGCACCAGCGACATGGACACCAACCATATCGTCATCACGCACCCTGATGATAGCACCTCCATCAGCGACTTCAGCAGCGGCGGCAGAGACAAGAAGAAGAATGGAGTGTTCCGTAAAGTTCGCAAATTCTTCCGGGGCCCGAAGGACCCATAGACTTTATATTTGCATTGACTCATGTAATCTTCGCTTGTTAACTCTTATTTGTATTGAGAATTATTTCTTTTTAATATGATGAAGTCTGTGGTGCAGTACATGTATATAGACAGTTGTTGTCACTTTTTTTTTATGTAAGCGAAATAGCAAACAATATGTTCGACCTGATGATAAGCAATTAAAAAGGATGGTAATCCTGATCACCGGGGTTACTGGCGGTCCTGCACCGAAAATTGTTGAGAAACCTTACCGCTCTTTGAGAAACCTAATTCTGGAATCAGCTCCTAGTAGAGATACTAGATGGTCTCGGTGGTCTAGTGTTTTAGCACAGCGTTTTATTTCCTATATTCGGGGGTTCAATTCCACGCACGGTACAAATGTTTGTATTCATGAGTATAATTGTTTGTATCGGTCTGGCTGTTTCTGTGTATTATGTATATATTTATATTAGTTATCTAGTACTCAAAAATGAAGCTCTGCTTAGCTTGGGACTAGATGGCGTTATGTGAATTGTCCAGGGGTATTATTATTTCTGTACCGATATTCGAAACCAAAAAAATGAGCTTATTCCTCCTTAAAAGGCCGCCACACTCACCAGAGTAGTTACAGACTATATCTTAAGCATGTAAAAAAAAGTGGCAACGTCGTATCAGATGAGTCGTCAGTTTGTTTACTATTTCGGTTACGCTTTAGTATATATATACAAAAAAGAGGATGTTATATATGTATAAATGATTATATTTTTTGTATATTCGACACTCGATGTCTACGTCTTATTATTGGGCATAGGGGCTGTATGGGTATTTTATGTTTTATGACAATAACGTCTAGCGGTCTAATGAAAAAAAGTTTTTATGTATGTCTGTCTGTTATCTAGGGGCCATCTATAAATTTCGGTATACGTTTAGGGGGAGGGGGTTGATAAATTATAAAATTTTGTTACAAGGTACGGAACGGGCTTTCATTTCGTAACATTTCAAAATGTAGGTAGTGTAACATATAATAATTTAAAGGTAAGCATAAAAATCCAGCTCCTTCTGTATATATAAGGTTTAAATTGCTTTGTTTCCTGTTTATACTCAATTTAAGAAGGAAATATGTGATGTCGTATGTCATATTTGACCCCTCTCCCATCCTTGGTACAGCAAGTCACATTTGTGACACTCTTTAGTCATAAATGTGACTTACTATAATAAAAATCCAGCTTCAACCTTATAAACATAAGGTTTAAATTACTTTGTTCATCAGTTATACTCAATTTGAGAAGAAAATATGTGACGTCATCATACATCATATTAGACTCATCTCCCATCCTTGTTACATAGCAAAGTCACATTTGTGACTAGGGAGTGTCACAAATATGACTTGCTATGTGACAAGGATGGGGGAGGGGGTCAAAAACTGATATTCTTGTGATCTAATTTATGATTGCCCCTAGGACCCAGTACGAGCTCTGTTTAGTTTGAAGCTAGATGGTTTGTGACGGTTAATTTACAAAATGATCATTTTCCACTTGAAATGTCTGCTATTCTGCTTGTATTGGTATTGAGTTCATGTTGTGTATACTGATATGAAATTAATATAATAAATTAGTTAATAATTATGAAGTATAATACTGTATATAACTGTGCTGGATTATCATAAAACTGATTTTATATTAATATTTTCAAACATATAACATTAGAGACCTGATTATAGGACTTTCAATTATTGGCGATTGGATTGTCAATCGCAATAAGAAATTGTACACAGGTGAAATTTTGTTCTTGTTTCAAATAAACACAATAGCTGCATTTACACAAAATGTTCTTTAACGCTCGATATAGCGTGGGAAATCAGGCGCGTTCATAATTTATTGTGTATATAAATTTTTCTATTCACGTTTTGATTTCTGATTCAGATCAAATCAAAAATATTTTATACATGTAGGACATTTTAGCCGCTTATGAACATAAAGTTTTTTGTATTAATATTTATTTCCTACCGTCCATTCATTTTCTTTCACATATAATTTCACTTTCTCTTAAAATGTTAATTTGTAATATTCCTGTTGGAAACACTATATTTATTTTATTTGTAGCAACATTAAATTTATTAGTTGGCAACTCTCTCTCTCTCCGTCCGTTCATCAACGTGCATACAGCTCCGTGTATATAAATATTATAAATTTAAACACTATTCAATTGTAAACTTCAATAAATAAGAAAAACATCAACTAGGAGACGTATTATTGAGCCACCATCAACAATCACCCACGCAGGGAAATACATCGCCTCAAACAAACGAACATCAAATACAAAACGGCACATGTTTTTTTTTTTGTGTTCTTAACCTAAATGAAAAAGAGAATAAAAACTACAAACTAAATTCTTAAATTGATTTAATAACAATCATGATTTATGATAGAACTAGTAGATAAAAAAGAATTATTAAAGGAATTATAAAAGGAAGAATTATTTTAGGTCATATACTAAAAAATGATTAAATCTAATCAATCCAAGGAAAATTCAAAAACCAAAATCACTAAACTAAAAGAAAGATGCTAAAATAAAGTCATGTCTCCTGTCTTGGCAACCTTCATCATCAAGTCATGGTTCTTATCATCAGTTCTCATTTGACCCAATGTTGAATGGCATGAGGAAACCAAAGCCTTGGCATTCTCCGTTAACATGATGTCCTCTGCAACTTTAGATACCCTCTTGATAGTAATTAGTCCAAAAAGTTTAAATATAGCGATTCTAGCTTTCTCTGGAACTGCAGTAGATTGGTACCTAGCACGGTAATATATGAGAAGTTTAATAAGAGGGGTGACTACTTTGTCTTTCCTGTGTATGATGTCATCTAATTTGATAGCAGTCCATATCATCACAGGATGGAAATTATTCCCTTTTTCTTCCACTAATGAATTAGGACACACAGATGGCAATAAAGGGCAGCAGATGGCATGAGTGTCGGGTTTGAGTGATCCAGGAAATATCTCATATGCCACTATTTCCTTCACTGACTTCTCATGGAACATCTTGACTGCTGTACCAGGGAAGACTTTTACAATCCTAGGGAGTGTGATCCTAGATTTCTGAGAAGTTCCACTCTTGTGAATATTATCATCTATAACATACTTCTCCTTTAGCATGTTTAATATGTCATTCACTCCTCCTCTGGCTTTCTTTATGATGTTGCCAATATTATTATTCGTGGCAAGGAACATTCTTATCAAGAAATTAATATCTTTGGAAAAACTCTCCTGATTAGAGAATCTGTTCTTCTCTTCTGATGCTGGTGTCCACTTTAAATTATCTCTATCATTTGCCAAATCCCATTGAATAAGGGAGTTCTTCTGAGCTTCATAGCTCTTCCTATTCCTAATCAGCTGGCTCATAATCACTCTGGGATTAAATCCTTGGTATTCCAAGGCTGTGCTGACTAGTTTCACCCAATCATCTTGGACGTTAATAATCTCCTTCAAATCAGTTTCTGAGATTACACCCTTAACCTCTAGGTCTGACAAGAAATTTTCGATTATGTCTGGTAGAGACAAAGCAGCTGATGCACGTGATGATGAAGCCATAGCTCTGACAAACCTGTGAGGGTTAAAAATAAGATATAGAATGTTGTCTAGATTCGCACCAACAATGCACCAATTATCACAGTGATAGTCAAATTAAGTTTTAATTGTTAACTATGACGTGATTGATGATTGTTGATTGTTAACTACTACGTTTGAAGCACCATTAATTAAAAATGGTATAGTCAATAATCATGTAACCTGAAACGGAACGTCAGAGGCCAGAGCCAAAGTAATGTGACATTGACAAGGGGATGACGGATGATTGAACGTAGGCAGCGGGAGTTTTGGAGCGAAAGTGTTTATATTATTATAAAAACAATAGGTATTGTGTGTGTGAATATTGTAGGCCTAAGTCGTCACTAGTGATTTTAAAAGATCAGAAGCGGTACCAATCCCGCCTACAAATTTGACCGTAAGGTAATTCTGACTAGAAATTGTGGTAAGTGAATTTACGTTAATAACACGCATACCATTAAACGCAGTATCTTACTTGTTTTATTGAACTTTTGGATGAATTGCTTTCTAAATATTAAATAGATTTAGTATGTACGATAACTTGCGAGAGTAATGACATGACATGTAGCACGATATTGAGGTATACAATATACCTAAGAAAGAAGTATTATGAATACATTGAGTATAAAACAACATGGATATCTAATTAGTTTAAAATACAGAGTAACTATTGTTATGTTATTAATGCCTATGATGATATCAACAGATTCGAAACAGTTACATTAACTATGTTGACATACAGGTTGAACATGAGAACACATACTGTAACATCCCTAACCCTAACCCTACATAACCTACACTGAGTGACGACAGACGGTCGTAACACAGACCTAACTATCCCTATCTAATGCTTACGTATATATGTCGTTGTGATGGCCAAGTGATCGTCTAGGACTCTACGTTGTTACGATTAATACCTAAGAAATAACCTACTGCAAAATATGAAGCCTACTTGATTATTATCTAGGAAATAGTAGTAAGAAATAAAACAAGGATTGAGCCGCAAATGAAGTTATTTATTTTCGGTTTTATTACGTGAGCAGCGTTATTCGATTCGTTATGTGTTTTAAATAAATTTAATATTAAATGACTTTACCACCCGTTCGGAACCCTATCTACGACCAAGAAGATACGGGCAAGAAACTTGGATTTTGCTCTTTGTTATAATAATGTTTCAGTTACAATGTTTACATGCTTATGATTGAAATTAATGTTATACATAACTTCTTAATATTAGAACTATCAGGAACCCAGCTGTAAGATTCGTTGGATGCTGTCGGAGGTCACCTTCGTCGCGTGCACGCGTCGTCTTATACCTGGATACCGACTCGTAGTTCCCTCGTAGTATGAAAATTGGATAAAGAAAGAAGATAAATATCTTAGTCTCATTACTGAAGACTAACCCAGTTGGAACTATAGTTGTAATATATCCTATCAGAATGGACGCATACGATAGTGCTACAGTTAAGTTACACCTTTAAAATAGGTTCGCGCAGGGGACCCACATCTGCTACTTCCTGACCACATTAAGAGCCCTTAAAACCCGACATAAGACAATCCATTCTCGGCACTCCTGGACCTAGATCTAACACGAGTTGCGAGAACAAGGTAGGGTTTTAGTCAGCCGGGCCTAGGAAAACTTACATCCAAGAATCGACGACACTGAACGAATCAAGTCATAACAGATGTAAATCTAGAGTCAAAAGTGAACATAACCATGGAGAACATCCGAAAATATTATATTTAACCTAGTTAACAGGCTTTCTGCCATCCACAGTTAAGTACGGCTGTGACCATGTACCCTAAGGCCCGATCGGCGCTGACATACCGCCCTATGCTGGTCAGAGAACTTGCTATTCCCACATCAAATTCGAGCAACTACTTTACGTCCATACAAATCTTGTTGTTGTTGTAATGTTGATTTATGATTATATAGAAGAAATAAAATATATAATATTTGAATATTCACCTGATATTATATTCACACCACAAAATATTTAATTATTTATGCTCGAATCATTGTGAGGTTAACAAAAATACGCGATCTAGTATTTGAATAATTCTATAGTTTAACTACAATTCGTTTTGTAATATGTATCACATTCGTATGATTGTATTATTCCTAAAAAACCCAATTAGTTAAGAATTCAAAAATGATAGTCCCAGAAAGGATATATTCACAACTCGTTCCATAAAGCGATAGTCAACGTTATCCCTTAATAATTAATATTATTACTCCGGTGATTATCTTCAATATGCTCAGTCAAAGTCCATATTAAGGACGTGGTTCCTTTAAATATTCCATTTTAATATATTTTCCACCTTGTGAAAAATATACTATTTACTTATTCATTATTTGCAATCTCCACCTTGTGGAAATGTACAAACATCCATCACAATAATTAAAGAAAGCACTGTCTTTCTGCTCAACATTATTCTTATAATTGCAAGTTTTACCTTGTAAAACTATACAAACATACAATACATACTTTTAAAAAAATATATAATAGTTTATTTGTAACTTCCACCTTGTGGACGTGTACAAACATGCATTCGAGAAAAGAACGGAAAGCTCCCATTATTCTTCAAAACTATTAAAGTAATCATATAAACTCTTAGGGGGGTCAGAGAAGATTCCCCTTAATATAAATGAATGATTATATTATAATTATTTATCAGTTATTAAGCCGTACTTAATGATTAAATATTAATCATATGGACAGGAGCACATTTAGTAAATCAATAACAAAATCTATTAAATTATATTTAATAGTGTAGTTTTATATTAGAATAAATAAAATATCATCATCATTTCAGTCGCTCCTCCTTAAATATCGGTTCAGTAGTTTGTTGATTACACTGAGCATATTATAATAATTAACGTTTTGTCCATTACTTAAAATCTACTCACAGTTACAGCAACCGTTACCGAAGCTCGTTTGCCATTGTCCCCTATATACATGAATGGAACCCAATCTTATGTATCATAGATATTACCATATTTATAATACAATTATTAACATCACCACGCTGCCCTCCAAAGTGTACCTAAATTATCTACCTTACGACTAAAATAAAATTACAATAACTTAAATAATAATTAAAGTTTTATACGACCTGTCATGTGGTAGCTATTCTATCTCACCAATAACATTTTGACGTCGACGTCTCTCGTTCAGCCACCGTTGCACCGTCCCGGATTCATCATTCGTTGCCGTCTCTCAAGGAACGCGGAAATTAACCCTTAATACAGATCGACTAGTCCGCTTGTTCCGCTACTCGTTCCGACACCCGCTGCCTATTTCAGATCGACTCCCCCGCTATCCGTCCCAAAACCAACTGTCCTGATTTCTCCGTGTCTCAATCCCACCATGACACGCATTGCCTCCCCGCGCCCCTGGTCCTCCTTACTTTTACTATTTTTTTTGCTAACGACCCTTAAAGCAAATCTTAAACAAGGCACTGTCCCATGTCGTGCCCTGTCTAATAAACTTATTAATTTATTGTTTTAACTCGACATCTTCTCAGCTTGAGTTCTACCTAAGTGACACCACGTCTAATAAAGTATACTAATTTATGTTACCTAAATAAACAATACTTAGAAAATAAGGACCCTACAATATCTGTAAGTGGCATGTGAACGAAATACGAAATATTAGAAACACGTTTGAGAGTTGTAGCCGTTTTTTATGAAGTAATTATTTAAGTATCCGTTCCACGAACAAATCTTAATTCTACTAATATGCACTTACTATATACTTATAACATCACGTCACTTCTATATATTAGGTATTAGATTTATTTATCTAATTTTTATGGAACAATCAACATACCTAGTATGTGATCGTTACAGACGCCCCTTGAGTTTCGCGGAGATTTTGTTTTGAAAAGAAAATCTTTGGGAAAATCACAATATGTGTTTGATATTATTGTAATTAGAGAAGGTATAATTATGTTCTGTATATGAACTATTTCTACCGGAAATAATTTAACCGCTGTAGGAATCATCAAAAACCCTTAATGCTAATTTATCTAATTCGTCTAAATAATGTTCCTATTGGATTAATCTAACTAAATTGCCTATAGAAATTATCGCCCCTAATATCCTAACTCAACACCGCGAATGCTAATGTATTACATTAGCAACCGAAAAATCTTTCGTTTTTTTTTTTTTTTGTAATGTTTACCTTAAATGTACACGAAATAATTAGAAACATTAAAAGAAGAGGTATAACTAATCGAAAATAATATGTGGTAAATTATTTCATTATAAAGACGCCATTATTGATATTACTAGAATAAGATCCGAAAGGATGCAAATAGCTATTTGTGACAGAAAGGAGACCACCATACTCCAATTTCACAGATCCTCTTGGTGAAATCTTTACTAAACAACGAACAACTTTTGTTCCACATCCCGGGTTACATATTCCTTTTACTAATAATAATAATAACTCTGGACACTCACACACCATCTAGTTCCAAGTTAAGCAGAGCTTGGTTTATGAGTGCTAAACAATAGTTTCAAATACTTATATAAATTTCTGTTTTAATTATCCTATATAGTAAACAATCATACGACACATGAATAAAAATGCTTGTGGCGCGCGAGGAATCGAACCCGCGACCATTGAGAGTGAGGCGATGTTGTAAAGCTAACTTATATAGGAAACAGTCATACTACACATAAATAAAAATGCTTGTGCCTTGCGAGGAATCGAACCCGCGACCATTGGAAGTGAGGCGACGTCTTTAAACCACTAGACCAACGAGGCTGTACTTTGTTTCCCCCTTTTAACCATCTATAATAATTTATGACTATGAACAATAGGCTACGGTAACCGTTTACCATCAGATGGGCCGTATACTTGTTTGCCACCTATGCGGTATAAGAGGGAAAAAAACAATATATGTTTATGTAGTCCTAACTGAACTAAAATTAAACCGTACCTGACTATTAATTCTTAGCTAACTACTGAACCTGAATTATCTCACTCTTGTAGTTTTACAATTATTGTTCTATCAACACCAAACGTAATCTAATTAGTTTAATTTAAAATTAATAATCTTTTTGTCTGATCTCTGAAGTTTGATGATTCCTCTTGGTATGGATAAATTATCACACATTTGTGACCGAAACAAACAACAAACAAATAAACCATACAAACTTTCCTGACGACTAAATGTTAATTTATTATTCTAAAAAGGAGATCTACCTAATTTTATTTTCTCGTTTTAGTATAACACGATTTTGATAATTATTTTTTTTATAATACATAAGTTTGGTACTACCTTCCTTTTTTTCCTTGCGACTAAAATAAATAATTAATGACACAAATTTTTCTATCAATCAATTATCATGTCTATATCCCTTTCCCGTGCGAAAATTCCAAGATATTATTCTACATGACAATACAAATTCCAAATTATAGATTTCATATACATACATACTACACGCCCCTATCCGTGCAACAATGGATCGAATCTATATATTTAAGGTATTTTTGATAATACGCTTAAGGTTAGATGTCACCTAAGCCATTAATGTAAAACTAACCTATATCCACGTTAAAATTAGATTTCATAGTTCTTCCTCAATCCGTAAAATACTTGTCCGCACAAAAATACTAATATTGATTCACGCCAGAATTTCCAAACTTGTTAGACGTAACAATAAAAAGAAATAATAGAAGATGTAAACTGACAATAGTAATGAGTATTACGTCTACTACAAACCACACTCGCAAAGTCCAACGAATACCTACGACTACTTAGAAACTAAAGACGTGTGCATAAAATTTGCAAAATTTCTGACTTAGTATTCCTATCCCTAGATGACGGCGATGACTACATCTCATTCCTAAAACACAGTTTATTTATGATTGGCAACCTTGAAACAAAACATTTTAAATCACTGCTTCTTATTTTATTACCTAAGGAAACTATAAATAGCAGTGTAATTATTTTTTATGGACGCGTCCCTTCTCGGTTATTGTGAATATGATCCCAAAAAAATAATGTCAGCCAAAATAAATTCAGAGTAAAGCAATCGAAGCTTTAATTGCAGGCCACATGTTATAACAAAAAAAGGGTCTAAGTTTTTAAATTGTTTCTTACTACGGCGAGCTCTTTGTCTTATCTTAACTTTTGTTTAGCTCGCGAACTGGCCACTTGTAAACTAC